>NC_136059.1:179718111-180946861 GCF_964261635.1 Lissotriton helveticus | reverse complement strand
TGCTCTATGCAGGCCACTTATCACCTCATCAAAGCATCTTGGCTAAGTCTGTTAAGGCTAATCAATCAGGAGAGCCCACTAGAAGGTTGGATTTTGGCTCACAGAAAGGAAAGTTCTAAAGCTTCTTTACTGTACTACTTATGATAAATTCAACAGTGGCAAGTTGTTGGATTTATCATTGCAAGGACAGGGCAGTCCTTCTTGAAATTTCCGGCAGCAAATCCAAGTTGCTATGCAGCACTCACATTTTTATTTTATATGTGAGAGCTGCATTGAGGTTTCAGAAGTTTGGGACAACTTTTGGGAAAAGTTCTCTAGGTTGATCGACCCCACGTTGGGAGTCAAGCTGGCTATCTTCAACCTCGACCCGGCCTGAATTTCAGGTTCTACCTGCTAAACGCTCCAGAGCTTCGGACTTTTAAGATTTGACCAGGGCCTTACAGAGAATCAAGCTGGCGACTTCTAATCAAAATCGACCTGCTGGAGGGGACCGCACAACTTTGAGAGAAAATCCCCCAGAAAAGCTTCTAAGTCCGATGGTAAAATTTTGAACGGGCCTCACGCTTAATGTATCTGACCAGGGCTCCATTGTAGTTGGCCTCAACCTTTGACTTTGTCCCGGTCAAGCACGACCAAATGTCCCAAGTAGGTGCTATATATGCTTTTTAAGCACTATAAAGTGCTTTTTAAGCACTATAAACTGTTTAATCCTTAAAAATGTATATTTTGGGTTTACCTCAGCTGTTACAGATGGCTCTGGGAAACCCATATTTTGTCTAATATTTGTAACTCCATAAAGTCCACAGTCTGGATATTGAGTCTCTGCTGTTATGACACCTCTTCATCAGGATCTGTTAATCTGTGCGGCTTACATGGAGGCTCTTGGCCCTTCAATGCTGTACCCACTGCCTATTATTCATATCCTGAAAATTTTGTGGAGAAGTATGTGGTTGTCTTATAGGGTAATCCTGCCCTACAATTTAAATATGGAGGACGCTCTGGTTCTGCTCATGTACCGGAACACGTACTCATAAACTCGTAAATCCGGATGAAAATTAGGATATGGATCATCATAATATGCCAGGTTTATGACTAGGCATGCAGACACATGCATTTTACTTTCTGGTATTGGACTCTTGATTATTAGTGTACCAGCAGTAATTATCATTAGCCCTGGAGATGCTCTCTGTAGAAGAGTGAAATGTGTTGGCTGTAATTTACTCTGCTGGTGAAGTACTGAACCACAAGTTGGATTACCATGAATACATTTCCTTGAAGCATATGATTTTTCTTTTGTTGCCTCCCTGGGGTGCACTGCTATCATTCAGACCTGTCAAGCACTTTTTTGGCTTTATGATTCATGATACCCTTGGTGCAACACTGCTACTGGCCTACCCCTTTCATCACACATTGCTCAAGGTTCCAAAAAGGGTCACTGAGGAAAAAGGATTCTACAACTGCATAATGACCATGGCAGGATATCATTTCTGCAGCAGATGTAGCTGCACCAGGTCCCGAAATTAAAGAGAACCATTGGACTACAAATATAGCTGTATTACACTGACCAAAATGAGGTCACCTTCTTTGCCTGCATTGTGGGCATTTGAGCACTTTTTACTTCCAGGAAATCAGGCCAGAATGTAAGAAGTCCCTCTTGTCAAAGAGAGACACAGAACAGGACATAGTGTCAGGCGACAGATCGCAGGTGCAGCCAGTGTGCGTTATTAGTGCCGGCAAGTAGAGACCCAGTGAGCTAGAGAAGGTTTTGTTCATCAATATCACATTCAATCATTTTTTAAAGAATGCAGGTGAAGGGTCAACTCGGATTCCAGATTCTTGGGGTAATACAGGAGAAAGCCTGAGTGTAGGTTTTCTTCTTAAATTTCTACCCTTTATGAATTCTGTCAGCAACACCTGCCCACGCCAGGCTGCATGAGCAGACCTGCCTGCCCAGTGCATTTACGCATGCACACGCCCTACTTGTTGCTCCTGGCAGTAACGTAGAGTCGCTCCGTGGCGACAGACACTTTGTTATTCCATCCCCCTGTCAGACTTCTAGATAACCTTTGTTCTCAGATTTATCAAATTCCTTGCTGAGTTTAACTTCTTGCTTCTG
Source organism: Lissotriton helveticus (assembly GCF_964261635.1). Lineage (NCBI taxonomy): Eukaryota > Metazoa > Chordata > Amphibia > Caudata > Salamandridae > Lissotriton > Lissotriton helveticus. The sequence goes on along the minus strand of NC_136059.1, from coordinate 180,944,745 downwards.
AAGTTGTGCATCTGTATTTTAGTAAACACTGATTGGAATCTGTCAACTGACGCCTGAATGAGGTGAACATTTTTCATGATGCGCTGCTGGCATGAAACCAGCAGAGTAGGAGCATCAATTTGCCAAAAAGTCTGGGGTAGTAGCCCATTGACCAAGGAAGGAGCATGGGGCAGTGCCTGAAGAGCTGTTCCAACAAGTCAGCGTGCGGGCTGGTTTTTTGTCTGTTCATGGGCATATATTTGATGGTCTGTTGGGGCTGTTTTTACAGTTGATTTCCATAACCCTTAAACAAGCATTGACTGCAGCATGCTCAAATGCATGTATTTGCAAAACACTTATATAGAGTGGGTCTGATTCACAAAGGGCCTCCACACTCGTGGTAGAGGCCTGGAGTCGTGGCTGGAGCCCCACACTCATGGCGGGACCTCCTCGTTACAGCTTCTCATTGCGGAGGTCCAGTCACGAGTGCAGACCCCCACCACGACAGCGGGCCTCCACCACAACTGCGGAGGCCCTTTGTGATTCGGGCCCAGTGTGTTTACAAGTTTAACACTGCCCAGTTTGAAAACATGGGCCACTTTTTTAGCTATGTCGCTCACTTTTGGGGGGCCACTTTTATTTTAATGCCCAGACCTATTTTCAGTTGAAGCCTGACACTTGTAGTAGTAGATACTACCCCTGGTTACCATTGATAGCCTACAAACTAGTAACACACTTGGGCTGGTTTATGTTTATCAAGGTTTTGTATCGCCCTTGCACCACACAAGTAGCAGCAAGGGTGATGCAAAACCTAAGTGAGAATTATCACGTCACGCAAGGCCACCTTGCAAGGCATGGCCCTGAGTGACTTCATAAATCTAGAGTAACATGAGCCTGCGCAAGTTGTTGCCATGCATTACTCTGCAGAAGGAGGCGTCCCATGGATGTAGCGTGGGTGTTCCCATGCATCAAACAATTGATTCTGACACAGTAAACGATTTACCAACATTGGTAGACCTGGGAATATTACTATTTCTCCTCGTTGTTTCCTATTTCTAAGTGTTCTGCAGCGCACGTAGAAAGAGGAAATGCCCCTGAGGATTGTTTTTGTGCAGGAAGCTGCACCTGCCTACAACACAAGTACCCTTGCATGATGGTGCAAGAATGCCTGCATTGGTGCTAGGCAGCAGTTTGTGCACTAGTGCAGGAAGAAAGCAGAGATGCGTCTTATAATGTTAAATGCGGCAAATTCCTGCCCTCTCCCTTTCATGCAGTGCAGCTAGGTGTCTTGCTACATTGCAGTGCGTGAAATATTGATAAGTATGCCCTTGATATTTAAATCCTCTTTGCAGATAGTTAGGGAACACGTACAAATTTGATGGAGGTGAAAGGCAAGTGGTTTCTTTCTGTCGAAGAATAATTTCTATGTTGATAAAAAGAGTTAGGTGTGCTAATACACATTTACCTGATGAAAAATATGAACACGTTTATCTAACACATCTTAGTACTAGGGTAAACTAACAGCTGTTATGTATTTCATTAATTACCCCAGGGATTGTCTGTGAATCCCTAAAAAGTAAGACGTTCTTCAGAAGCAAATTTGCAACTTTTCCTCAATGGGCTTTGAGAAGCAAGGCCTTCATTTTTATGGTGATTTGTAGGAGTAAAAACCAGATTGCTTTTGTCACAATTACCATGGGGAGCATGGAGGTTAAAGGATGTGGCACGTTGCCATGACAACAATCAAATCCACTTACAAATCTGAATAGGTTGTTTGAACTACTGGGAAATGGAAAATACTAAATAAAGATGCGAGTCTCATGTAGAAGTAATGAGGCAGCCTTGAAAAATCAGCGAAATTGCCACTGTGGTATCCAGGGTTACACAGAACAGAAGGTTGTGGAATGCAAGGGTTCAGAGGATGATGGATGGTGGTTGGAGATGTAGGGCTGGATGGTGGATGAGGGGTTGTTCTCTCTTACTTAAAAAACAATGTTTCTTTCAAATTTAGCCAAGAGACTTGTTGACATTGCTGATGATCTGGGTCTGTCCAGGGGCGTAATAAACACCCCGCAGCCCCCGCGGTGGGGGGACCCAGTCTTCAGTAGGTGAAGAGGGCCCCCTCAGCTCTTCAATGAGAGCTGTGAGAGAGAGGCTTGCTTTAAAGCAAGCCTCTCTCTCTCTAAAGCAGCCTGCACTGAGCTCCTGCACAGACCGAGGACTGACGTGAAACAAAGTAACAACTTACATATTTTTTCTCTTTAGTCAGAGCCACGAGCCAGGCCCGAAAAAGGATAAGGGTGGGGGCCCCAGAGACAGCATTCTCACAGCCTCTGAGAAGGGACGAGGCATCACAGAGCTGACAGGGGCAGGAGAAGGTTTGCAGCTCCAGGAACAGGATCTGCTGGGACGCACTGGAAGGCAAACCAGCATTTGCAATATATGGTTTTGCAATATATGCATTTGCATATGGGCAAGTCAAATATGGTTTGGATTGGAATTATTAGTTGTGGAATTGTGTTGTGTGGATTGGATCTGTGTAGTGAAATAATGTGGCATGGTGTGCAGTGTAATTATGTGGAAAGTAATTGTGTGGTATTGAGTGTACTGGAATTATGTCGAGAGGGAATTTGTGTCATAGAGTGGGAATGTGTGTCTTAGAGAGAGATTATCTTGAATAGTATTTTGTATCGTGGAGTGGTATGTAGTGGAGTTTACTTATGTGGTGTGCTGTTAAATATTGTAGCATGGTGTGGAATTTTGTGGTGTAGATTGGATGTATGTGGTGTGTTGTGTAATTGTGTTTTTGGTTTGAATTATGTAGTTTGTTGTTGAATTATGTGATGTGGAATGGAAATGTGTAGAGTTGAATTTGTGTGACGTGGAAGTGTGCGCTGTTGAATGAAAATTATATTGAGTGGTATGATGAGGCATTGTGTGAAGTGTACTTATGTGGAATGTTGCTATGTGGCATAGACTGGCTTTATGTGGAGTGCATTTATGCAATATGGAGTAGAGCATAATTATGTGGAGGTAAAATATGTGGTGCTGAGTGGTATTATGTGGAGTGTAATTATGTTGTGTGATGAATTGTGTGGGGATGAATTGTGGAATTGTGTGACGTGTGGAATTATGTGGCTTGGTGTGGTGTATAATTTTGCGGAGTGGAACTATGCAGCATGTTGCAGAGTTGTATTTTGTGGAGGGTAATTATGTATATTGGAGTGGAGTGTTCATATGTTGTGTGAAGTATAAATATATAGGTTGAAGTGGAATTATGTGTAGTTGAATTGTGTTGTGTGGAGTATAATTATGTGATTTGGAGTGGTATTAAGTTGTGTGGAATGTTATGTGACGTGGAATTATATTGTATGGAGTGAAGTAGAAACATGTGATTTTTAGGATTGTAATTATGTGGTATGGAATTGTGTAGGGTTACATTATTTATAGTAGAATTGTGTGACATAGAATTAAGAGATGTTCAAATGTGTTGTGTGTGGTAGATTTAGCATAGCTGCCAAGGTTTCAGATTGCGATGTGTGACATTTTCAAAATTTCAGTGTAATTATGAGTGACATTTCAACAACTATGAGTGACACTTTTTGTGAGCAAAATTAAGCAATGAGGAGGAGGGAAACATATAAATAATAGAAATTACACCCATTTGAGCAACTAGAATTTCTAAGAAAGTCACTGAACTAAAGTGCACTAACAGCAGGCTACTGAAAACTGAGCAGAGTCAGACCATGTGAATGTCACCCATTATTACAGTTAAATTATGAAAAAGTCACACTTACCAATCTGAAACCTTGGCATCTATGAAGGAATCAGTGTGAAAATGTGCTCTAATTGAGGTGTATTCCTCTGCACCCTCATGGTGACCAGCCTGCCAGGTGTCTTTGCAAATTTGCAAGCGTCAAGTAGTTTTCCATCAGCTACATGTTATTGCAACTATACAAAATAAATATATAGGATGTTCTCTGCATAAATCAGAGGTTTGCCTGTGCCAGGTTACACTTACTAAAGCACTTTAAAAGTGGCAAATCATTCAAGGTCCAATCAGGCCTCCCATAATGTCTGGTTACTCTGCGTAGAAATGCTGCAAAGTTGTTTTTAAATCCTAATCTGTGTTCAGATTAAACCTTCCAAAAAGAGCTGCTTTCATGTATGAGTAATAAGTCTGTTTCTCGGATGCTAAAATCACACTAAGACCCAGTGCCTCCTCAGTGATCTTCTGTCTGAGGTAGGGTGCAACTGGGATCTGACATGTTTTAGGACTATGTGGTCTAGACTGTCCTGGGCTGAAGTGTTTCGCCCATTTAGCCAGGAGTGTGAGAAGGGGAGATCCGAGCCGGAAGCAGTATGCTCAGTGGTGCCTCTGACACTCCCAGACTAGAGTTAGGCCACAGCTCCCTGCACCACGGTAGGCACCTAGACCCTCGGCGCAATCAGCTCATCTGCGAGCTAGGTCTGTAAGTGCATTAATACAGCACCTGCAGGACAGAGGGGGACCTGAGGCCTCATCTGTGTGTGTGTAAATTGGGGCTCACGGGCCTGCGATCAGTAGGCAGAGGCCCGAACTTGAGAGGCTAGATGAGGCAATACAGTAGACTGTTAGAGCATGCCTCGCGATGGACTCTAGCCAAAAGAGGAGCATTGAAGACCGCGGGAGGGCCAACAGGCATTGGATGGCTGCGAGGTGACTGACCACAGTAACAGGTGGAACAACGAAAGATGACTGGAGACGCTCACCCTCTGAGGAGCAATAATTCATGGCAGTAAGGGGAGGGGAGGTTATGTCTATGCACTCCGAGAGTGTATTGTGCGGTATCAATACAAAGTCACATGGGTACAGTAACGCTTTCAGAAACCATTGTCACTCATTTAGCAATTATTCAATGAAACACCCCTAATCAGTACAGCTATATATCTATCTTGCATCTGAAGAAATCAACACTCTGACACAGGTAAGAGTTACCAATACACCTAGGTCACAGGAGTAGGGCTGCAGGTGCATGGTGCGTGCTTGCAACAAATCCTCGCAGAACCTAACTTTATGGACATACTACGGAAGTACAGCAAAATGCGGTGGGCATAAAAAAGGGACATTCATTATAGAAATACCACACAGGCAGCTGTACTACATAACAAAATTTACCGCACCGCGTTTAGGAGACAGGGGAATTGTAGGAAAGTGGGTTTCTATTGCAGTAACCCTCCCACTTTTTGCCAGACTACTGAAGCACTTTTACTTGGTGTGCCCTGGGTCCCTGCCAATCAGGTTCCCGGGGCCTGTGTTCTTTCCCCAAAACAAACCCAATAGGGAACTCTGGCCACAGGTCAGCCCCTGGTAAATGGTACCCAGGGCACTGTGACCAGAGAAGGCCTCTAAGGGCTGCAGCACTTATTGTGCCTCCCTTGGAGTTCCAGTAACACTACACTCACATACCAGTGGTGAGGGTGCAGGTGCATGAGCCCTGTACCCCTAGAGTGTCTAAGTCCATTCTTAGACATTGTACGTGCAGTGCTGCCATTGAGAGTATGGTGCTTTGGAGTTTGTCGGACTCCACAGCACCATAAAGGCTACACTGAAAACTGAGAAGTTCGGTATCGAACTTCTTAAAACATTAAACCCACACTGATGCAAGCGTGGGATTTAATGAAAAATGCACACAGAGGGCATCTCAGAGATGGCCCCTGAAAACAAACCCACCTCTAGTGTCTGACTGAGTGGCTGCTTAGGTTGCCATCAACAGACATGTTTCTGAACCCCTGGGTTGAGAGCCTGCTGCTCTCAGGGGCCTGAAACAACGCACGAGGTACCAAACCTCCTCCCCCAGGATGGGCAGGGTCCACGAAAGGGAAGCATGCCACTTTTGTGAGCTACCACAGACCACTTGCTGCTCTCAGCAACTGGTCCCCACTAGTTCTACCCCTCACTTTGGGTGGGAGTACCGGCGGGAAAAACAAGTGAGGAAGGGTGGTGTGCCCATCTCTGCCAACTCCAGCCCTCAGGTGGGGGAGGCGAGGTGAAGCACAACTCCTAAGTCCCTGTTCACTTGAGGATGGGGGAATCCAACTAACCAGGGACGGGCTCGTGCCCCCCTACCACTGGAGGGTGACACAATAGGGGGTGTACCTACCATAGGGAAGGAATGCATTGTTCCCTGCCCTCTACCTACCTGTAACGCCCCTAAATCTAGTATTTATGGGGCACCCTGAACCTTGCTTCCTCAGATCCCGAAATGACAAGAAGAAAAGAAGAAGTAGGACCAAACAGCCGTTCAGCAAACTAAGAAGAGGAAGACTCCCACTGACTTGGCCCCAACCCTACAGGCCTGTCTCCCTTCGAACTCGCTCCTGTGAAATCCTGGTGTGTCCTGCAGCCAGCAACCTCAAAAACCCCGGAGGACTTACCTGCCTTCACTTCCAAAGACTGCTTCTCCCATGAACACCGGATTTGTTCAACTGCAATCTCTGGCAGCAGTGGGAGACCGCGAATCTAGCCCACCCTGCACCCGCCAAACCTGGCCCGAGCTCGAGTGGAAAAACACCACGAGGAGGTCAACCCGGTGATATTGTACCGAGATCTGGCACCCCATGACCTGCCTCAGGCCTCCAGCTGACGCCTGCAGTCTAAATCCAGAAGGCCCCCTAACAGCGATCAGGAGCTGGTAAGAAGAACCAACCCCAAAAGGCACCCCTGCACCCAATGCCCCATGGCTTTGTGTAACCAAACCAACAGTGCCTAACCAACCCCTAACCTCCCAACTTATCTCTCGAAGTGGTGGTTGCACCCAGAAGTCCTTTGTCTCCCTGCCTGCAGTGCTTTTGCAAACCGGAGGTTCTCTATTGAAACAAAAGGGCGCCCGACGTCAAAAAAGCACTCTGCACCCAGCATCCTCAGTGCCGCTGAGGGTGCAAATTTTGTGCTAGTTTGTTTCTCCATTTGCCCTGACTTAAACCCTAGGAGCTTTGCTCCCACAACCCAGTGGCCTGCTTGCCAGCAGCCACCAACCGGAGGCCCTCTATCCCCTATTGGATAACATTGGGCCTCAACACTCTGCAACCGGCCGCCCTAGTGCTGCTGAGGCTGTAACAAGAGTGCATCACTGTCTCAGGGGGACCCCTGAGTCTAACCCCAGAACCTTAACTCCCACTGTCGATAACTTACCTGTGAACCGATAACCTGTTTTTGCTCTATAGGATAACATTGACAATTTTCTTCCGAAAAATGTGTGTTGAGTTTTGAAATCTAAAAATATTCTTTAAACATCACACGAATAACCAAAACTTATTTACTTAACTGTTTGCAGGAAATGTCCCAGTGCTGAATCTAGGTATCCAGCACTGAGTTAGAAAAGTAACGTAAAAAGTAACTTACCTGTAATTTACTGAAAAAGCCTATTCATTTCAATGTACTGTATTTGCTAAGTATTGCAACCTATTGTATCCCCTGTAAATCAACAAAGTACAATTGTAATTGCATTTTCAAACTGTTCTACAACCAGCAACTTATTACTGGAAAGTACTTAATGCTTACCTGTGCCAGGCTTGCTTGGATTTCTAAAATAAAACAACAGTATATATTTTATAAAAAACAATTCAGTTCTTAAGTGTGTGAATTCATCTGCTGACTGAGTGTGTACATCAAATGCTTTACACTGTCCTCTGATACTGCCTTACTGCTCGACCACAAATAGAGAGTAAAGTTCAATCTAATTTTAACCTCTGCCTACTTCTGGGGTCACCTGGACTCTATACACACTATACCTCATTTTGGTGTAGTATATATAGAGCCAGTTTCCTACAAGAAGCACAAGAAAACAGACATCGGCACTTGGAAATAATACTACACCAGCATTGATTAGCAGCACTGGTACCCAAGGAGGCGCGATGCCTGTTATGCGTGATTTTGCATTTCAGTGCGGTGATGTGGATCACCACACTTAAATGCATTAGTCCAACGCCAGATGCGTGGTACTTGGCAGGGCTGAATTAGGTGGGGTGGATTTGAACAAGCTGTGCACGCTAAGGCTTTGATGTCATGGGGTATAAAGTAGACGGTTGTCTATTTTTCTTTGTAAAGGCAACATGGGCTGTTTCTTTACCATTTCTGACAATTTATTTTGCTAAATTTTATTGTTTCATTGCCTGCACAAGCAGGGAAGAACAAGTGTCTGACAGACATGTAATAAATCATCATTCGTCTCAGTATTAACTTTCACACTTCTAAGAAGTAATTCCAATCCTAGAATGAGTTACCTGTTTGCTTTACAACAACAGTTAGTAAAACAAGTAAGTGCTTTGCGAGCCTGTATAAGAAGCAAAGGTTTTAAAGGCACTTGTTTTCATATAAGGTATTGCTTTTCCTAGTTCACGGATGGGATGAAAAACCTCTCCAGATAATAATAGGGTTGACAGGAAGGTGCGATAGCAGAATATTAATACGTGTGGATCTGGTGAGGACTGTGGGCAGCAAGGGCTTGATACGCTATTTGCGTAAGAAAATACTATATATTTCTTTCAATATCCTCCATTATTTATTAGTAAGGAAGTGGGAAGAGAAGAGTTCACCGACATCATTCAGTTAGTCTTACAGAGACAAAGAATGCTGTGGTCTGTGGTAGATGCAGCCCAAAAGTCATAGGTATATGTATCAGGAGCTGCGATTAAATGAAAGTGAAAATGAGCTTTATATGTTGCCAGTATTGGTGGCTACTTTGCAGACTTCACTGGGCTGACGGTGGGTGGGGAAATGCTACGTTATCACTATAGATTTAATTACATGAATTGCGCATTCTCTCTGGTGTTTGTCCTTGGGTTACTGGCTGACTGGTGCTACACATGAGATCAGGTTTGCCTTTGACAGGAGATGTGGTTTAGTCGGGTACATAGTGTAAATTAATGTTGGTGTAAGGAAACAAAAACTCTGACCCTTTGTACATTTAATATTATTGTGTGCATCATGCAGAGGATGAAAAGTAGCATGAACGGCTTTGATGCCATAGAGGCTAGCAGGAAGAACTGTTTTGGGGTGGTCAGTTGAAAAGATTGTTTAACGTTTTAAGCTACTACAGTGGGACTGGGGAGGAGAGCAGCTGAAAGGCTCTATCTTTACTGGTAGGCAGCGGTTAGATGGGGACCGGCCATCAGTCTTTCTGTCGGTGGTGGAAAGGGGAGCAGTGGGTGGCGGTCACAGGGCAGCAGTGACATCTGAGGGGTGGTTTTAAAGGCGGGCGGAAAAGCATAACTGCGGGTTACGTAGGGGTGAGAGTAGAGTTAATGGATGCATTAGTAGCAGGCAGGTCTGTGTTTGGAGGTGGTTAACTGAGCGGGCTTCGCTTGAAGGTGGGTCATCAAGTAGGAGGATGTGTTCGGTGGGCCGGCTGGAGGCAGTGTTATATAACTTTCCTGGAGGGCGCAGCAGCAGTATTTACTGATGTATGTAAATCACTTGATGAAAGGGCGGATGTGACCAATAGAGGAACCAGAATCCTTTTTTTATGGCTGGGGTGAGCCCCTGCAGTATGGCGGGTCGCTGGCCTGAGAGCTCTTGACTGATGCAAAGAATGGGGAGCCCCCTCCATGTACTTTGCAAGGGGCCCCCTCAAGTTTTGTTATGCCACTGATTACAGAAGACAACATAATGCCTCAACAGCCTGGGCGCGTGCTGCAGACTGAAGGAAGGGCAGCGCCATGTGCGGGTGAGGAAACAGCACGGAGAAGAAATGCAGTGTGGTGTGCCTGTGCCGGTGTGGTGTGCCGGTAAAGAAAACAGAGCAGAGAGCTTATAAAGACCAATCCAACACAGCGTTACTATTTTGTGTAACTTTATTTACGATCCTGGCACAGCGCACAGTTGCTTCTTCACATCTCAAACTCTGCTAACGGTCTCCTGTTGCTCCCCTTACAACCTTCTCATCACCCAGTAGAGCGCACTCTAAACCTGTCACGACAACCATCGTGACAAAGAGCATTCTTTATTCTATGTTCACAACAGAGCTGATCGTATGGCCACGCAGTACTGCAATTTAAGGAGGCAGTACTGCAGGAGGGGTGTTGGTGAGAGGTTGCAATTCCCTGCACATAGTTAGCTAACCGTATTTCCCAAATAAAGGGGAAAGTAGTGCTTGTGCCATTTTCAATGCAAATGAATATGAGCTGCGCGGTGATTTTGTGTTACTGGTGGTAAGTTTTTGTGCTTTTTAGCTTAATATTTAATGTGCAACAATCCGCCCAGTCTGAGCCAAGCCCTGAGGCTACTAAGCACTTGCAGCCAGCGGCATCAACATCGTCAGGGCCTGAACCTGAGAATGCTGACATAAAGCACTTAATCATTACAGCACTCGCGCACCAGCCTGTCTGTGTAAATCTCCGTCCTCAAGAGGGTGATTGCTGTCAAAATTTACGGGTGCTCACCGTAAATTTGCCGTGCACACTCATGTGTCTCTGCTAATTTCTACTACAAAGAGTACCGCGCATGAGCGTTTAAACTAGGAACAGTGGATCAGATTGGAGAAAGGGCCTTCTCCTATTGTTATTGGTTGGGAAGGAAGGCGGCCATTTTGAATTGGAATTTCTTCCCTATAACTTGAGTCTGATTAGAAGAAGGACATTTTCCGACAGTAATTTGTGGGAAATGGTAGAAGTGATTTTGTAGGGATATAGCCTTCCAACAAGATTAGGGTTCTTGAAGGTTCAACCATAAAACTAGTCGGTGGAGGGTTTTCAAACCTCGAGTATCATATCAGATACTAGTGGGACTAGTTAGCGGAGGGTTCTTCGAGTACCTAATCTGTTTACATTAGAAAAAAGTGTCAGGACATCGGGACAGTCCGCGAAAAACTGGGACTGTACGGGGAAATCCAGGACATCTGGTCATCCTACCCATACAATGCAAAACCAAAGCAATTGCATAGCATTATTGGAAAGAATTATTAACGTCACTTATTAAACACATCTTTATTTATTATTTTGAAGCTACTAGCTGATTTCAGTAGTTGTGTTACTAATGCACTTGCATAATTCAAAATTAAACTATATTTATTAATTTAAATTTATATAGATGAAGACAGCTCTCTCCGTAAAACTGCTCAAGGATAAGGTGCCCACGGACATGAGGGTAAAGGCTGCCGATGGTTACTTTTTCATTGCTTATAAAATCAGGCAACTGTGCGAATAATGTAACTGAGACCGAACCCTGAGCGGCCGTCAAATCTGGCAAAAGGAGGTAGTCCTGTGCAACGCTGTGAGGGGAGGATGGGCCAAGCATCAGCTCCAGAAGAGGCCCGCAGAAACTAGAAACTCTTGGCCATGGAGAGAGACACAGTGCAGCAGCAGACTGCTCCTACAACAGGCTGCTTCAGAACATACAACAGGGCTGTCTGGAGCACAGCAGCATGCACTGGAGTGCCACGCATTCTGCAGCCTTACGAGGGCAATCAGAAGCAGTGGCTATATTTTGCCTTTTATACAGAGACTGCGCAAGCGAGATACTGGACCAAAAGAATATCAAGAATTTGAAGGTGCGCATGCTACAATTACACTGAAACAAATATTTATAAATGTACACTATCACATGTAAAATATGCATGGAAATGAAGGAAGCCCAAAACCAAATGAAAATCATACCAAAAAACCCCAACCGACGGTCAACACCAAAAATTACAAAAAGGCTAGAAAATATATAAACATAAACAATGGAGCGGTAGGCATGGGCGGGAGGTAGCATTAGCACAACTGTAGCATTAAAGAGGAGGTGGAAGGGAGGAATGGTAAATTAAAATGGACGCAGCTATGGTTCCAAAGCTGGACACAGGCAAGCAGTAACAGAGCAGGAAACCAAGAAAAAAATGGTCCCACAACGGAATGAGATAGTACTTAGTCCCTGCTGCATGGGAGGAATTGAAGGGAAAAGTAGAGACAAAGAGGCAAGACTTACCACTAGCAAGAAAGGATTTTTTTAAAGGACACTGAAACAAACAAATCGAAAGCAGGGGCATGGCTTCAAGCCCACAGGGGAAGTATACTAAAGTATACAAGAGGTCATATACACTTACGCTGGACCTAATGAACTAGAAACATTCATGCTCACCCTGACAACAATGCTATTAGTGAACTAAGAGGCAAGTGAGTTGTTACATTGAACTCGCTGTGTGGCCTGGGTTGTTAGTATACATGGGCAACCTTATAGTTTATTAAATCAAACACAATAGAAGGTTTTGTACAGCACATATCCTGAACACATATATTTCAAGGTGCTCAAACATGTGAAAAGAAGAAAAGGGAGGCAAGGTGAAATAGAACAATTGCCCAGGATCGCAAAATTTGGTTAAGTGGCGATTGATCATAGGTTTTTGCTTTCAAATTGTGCATTTCTATTTCATTCCAATTCAGTAATGAAGCTACTTATTTTTTTACAGTTGAATCTCCTGAGTTAGTGATTGCAAGTAGAGAAGGCTGGTAGAGGGATAGGGATTCAGAAACTGCATAACACAGTATCATCAAATGTATGACTTTTCTAGAGACTAGTGGATTAATTTAGAGTGCAGTATGGAATGAAACTCTCAAAATAACTCCATGACTCACTGACCACACCATGTACATGCTTCGCTTCCCCAAAGCCAACCATACTCTCCATATTCTCAACCAAACTCCATCTCCACCCTGCAGGCATCAATGCGACCCTACGGCACATCACAGCCCACATAATTTGTATAATGTACCTTTTCTGGCAGTGTTATGTAGCACACACTCAACCCAAAGGTACTGGAGCACTTTACATGAGACCTAGTGACGTTGCACAGGGTCACACTCATTTTAGGTTGTTTAGGCATGGGAAGAGTAAGTGATTTGCCCAGAAACACAAGATGTTGAAACGAAGCCGAGACTCGGACCTGGTTCCCCACTTCCAGAGTTGATACGCCCCTACAATTATTTATATACAGGAAAGGAGGTAAATATATATTCTTATTTATGTGATATATCTTTGTAGGATTTAAATTATTTTATTTCATTTCCCTTTCCTAAACTATGAACCTAACTGCAGCAGTTCAAGTTATCATGCATAATAAACCAATTGATTCATTGCATACAGTCAGTACCTGTAGCAAAGACTGTTGAAACACTGTGCCTAGACCCATGCAGTGCAGAGCAGGAGCATAACATTTAGTGATGCATAAAATAAATGTTTGGCAGAAGGGTTCAAACATGTCCCTTCGGCACACAAACCCATGTTCTCCACAAGACCTAGGCCAGAATAAATAAAGCTATATATCAAATTCCTATTTTGTACCCCTGCACTCTCCATCGATACTTCCATTTACTTCCTCTGAAAAGTATTCCTCCTCCAAGTGGGAGTTGATAGTGTGATTTGCTGCCTCCAAGTTCAAAGCTCGGATTACTTATTGTAATCTTCATTACTCCGCGTTATAGTTTTCCTCATCACAGTCCTCAACAATGAGACTCCTGTTTTACAAATAGATGTTTATAAACTCCTAAAAGTAAAATAAAAAAATCATTGAAACAGTATAAGAGGTTAATCCCCACTTCCCAAATCCTCTGATACGAATGAGAGACTAGCCCTCTCACATATCGCGATATATAGAAGCACAACATTGTCAGGCTCATAAAAAGCAGGGTAGGGAGGGAGGGAACAGGACTGTGATGAGGAAGGATACAGCTCTGAGTAATGAAGATTACTGGCAAATAATCAGAGCATTACCTCCTCATCTGTCTTTCTCGCCCCAGTCCTTGCTAATGAAGATGTACCCAAGCCATCCTCCCCTTATATGGCTGGATTACAACAAAATAATGCCATAGACACAACTGAGATATTAGCTAGAGTAATATTGGAATTACTTATTTATTGGGTAAAGGAGAGAAATATTTTATCCCAGTTACAATATGGTTTAAAAAATGGCCTTGAGACAATTGAGCAGTGCATTAATTGTGGCCATATATTAATTTGCAAAAGGTGCCCCTATCCATCTTGCATTTATGGACCTGTCATACGCATTTGATTGTGTTCACAGGTCCAAATTATGGGCTAATCTTTCGGCCGTTGGCCTTGAGGAGGGGTTGATTTCACTCCTCTGACTTCTTCATCTGTATCTTCCAGCCTCTGTACGTTTTGGGAATGCGGGGAGTGCACTCCATCCTTTAAAGTTAAACCTGGAGTGCACCAAGGATGTGTACTTGCCCCTATTCTCTTTCTGTTCTATACCAATGGCCTGGAAAATGTGTTGATAAATGCTGGTGCTGACATACCATGTGTCGGGACAAAGGCCGCGCCCACCTTATTATACGCGGATTACGCGGTCCTTCTTGCCAGGACGGCCAATGACCCAAAGATTTTAATCTCTAGTTTTATGGCCTTTATGAAGGGGCTTGATTTAGAGACAAACTTCACCTTGACCTTCACAATGGCATATAGCCCTAGAAACACCACAACTAGAACTTTAGTGTAGGAGGAAAAAAACTGGATAGGGTGAGTTCCTTCCCATGTATAGGCCTGGATGCTGATGATGCCTACTTGTGGTCCTCCTGCCTTAGAGACAGGTTAGCACACTTTACCCATGCTGTTGGCATCACCCTTTCTCTTGCCACCTGTTTTGGACAAAAACCAGTTGCACCAATTTTGGAAACCTATAAAAAGAAGTGTATACCATCTGTAACATGGGGAATGGGAATTTGGGGCTACAAGACGTGGGGTTGATCCAGATTGAGGAGAACAGGTTTTGGTTGACACCTGTTGGGGGTTCCCCTATCGACTTCACACTACTGCTCACACCTGGAGTTAGAGTTGGACTATGTTCAACATTTTATAACGCAGCCCGCTTGACCCTGTGGTGCTCAATATGGGCAAACAGTGAAGCAGATCTCAATAATGCTCTTATAAGAGATTGCCTTTTTTTGATCATGGTCTTAAAATCCTGTAGTGGAAGTATATTAGAGATGCTTTTATGGCATTGGGTTGTGCACATTTATTTGCCAATCCAGATGCTGTAACAAAAAAAGATAAAGCCTGGGTTCAGATTTCTGTTTTTAAGCATAGGCAGGCCTTTGGGGAGGTGGTGGAGGTGTTACAATCAACTGTGAGAGACTATTGTATAATTTAGATGGTCAATGGGACTATACCATATTTTTCTTCACTGTAGAATGTTTAGGAACAAACAATGCAGACCAGATTTACAGTTATTATTTGTCTTGGGATCCTTTGTCTGTTGTACAGAGGTTTAACAAAGCTTTTCACATTTTGATGATGACATTTCTAAAGTAGGTTTTCATTATGGCATGTTTAATGCTTTATGTATTCCTATTTGTCTTGTTTATATTTATATATTTTTTAACTAATGACAGTCTGTTATGATCCATTTTTTAGATTAAATAAAGACTAATCTGATCTGACAATGAATGCAGACATGTGCAATATACACTCTGGTATGGGACTCTTGATTATCAGTGTGCCAGTCGAAATTAATATCAGCCCTGGCGAAGCTCTCTTTTGAAAATGTGGCTGTAATTTACTTTGCTGAAGAAGTACTGAACTACAAGTTGGATTACAGTGAATAAATTTTCTTGAAGCATACATTTTTTCTTTTCATGTGTCCCTGTGGTGTACTGCTATCATTCAGGCCTTTCAAGCACTTTTTTGCATTATGGTTAACCCTGGGCGTAAAATCCGCTCCGCTTGCGGGGTTTGTGGATTTTTGGAAACTCCGTATTCCGCGTAAAACGCAGAGTTACCGAAAACTACGTGCTCCACTGCGGAGATTTTTTGTGTTTGTGATCTCAAAGTGGGTTTTCACGCACGCAGGAGCGAATTACCAGGATGCCTGCAATAGCCAACGAGATTTCCCATCTGTTCGCTTGCGCCATGAGAATTGGTAGCCGGCCGCACGTTCCCGTGAGAGTGTGCAATCACAAAAGAGTCATTTGGCCGCGCCATCAGACTTCCGACAGAAGTTTTGCAAAGATCTCATTCCCAAACATGCAGAATTTGTTAACTGGAGAAGAATCTCTCTAGAGCAGCATCAAAACATTTGTACAATGCAAAGCTGGCTAAAATGTTAGCACTGTACCTTCTTTCTTTTTCTTTTGTGGAAGGTGTGGTTTTTTTGAATTTGTGGCAACCATCTGCCCAAAATGGAAGGTTCCCAGACGGTTCTATTTTGCCAGAGTTGCTGTTCCAGCACTACATCACAACATGTTGGAATTGCTTGGACAAACTTTACAGTAAAGTGCTGTTCACACTATCCACCTGACAACAGACATGTGGACCAATTGCCAAGCCACTGATTTCATGTGCATCACTGCACACTGAATCTCCGTGAGAGTTAGAGAAAATTTATCTGCATGTGCTGACACTGCTGAGATTTTTAATGCCACTCGGAAACACGCAACTGTAGCCATGTTTGCCATGGGAAAAACTCATACTGCTGCAAACATTTTGGAAGAGTTTAACAGCAAGGTCTTTGAATGGCTGCACCCGAGAGGGCTTAACATTGGTTTGGTTGCCAATTACAATGGCTGTAATATAGTTCGGGCCATGTAAGATTGTGGCTATTTCAAGTTCCTGTCTTTGGCGCACTGCATTAACATTATTGTTCAAGACTTTCTGAAAAAAGAAGACTGAGTCAGCAACTTACTGACCACCTGCCGAAGAATCTGCACACATTTCAGCCATTCTTGTAAAGCCTGGAAGCAGCTGAGAATCATTCAACGTGAGTATAGCGTGCCAGTTAAAGCACTCATCTAGGAGGTACCAACAGGTTGGAACTCAACTCATGACATTCTTGAACGACTGTTTGAGCAGTACAGACCAATTAATGAATATGTCATGCAAAGATGGAATGCTACTGTGATAGGCATGACCATTGAGATGAACCAATGGGGCCTAGTTAAATGCCTGACAGAGATGCTACTTCCTTTTGAGCTCTTCACACATGAAGTCAGCAAGGTGGACTGCACTACAGGCCAATCTATCTCATTGTTGCACCTGCTACAGGAACAGCTGATGGGGGTGTCTGCAATGTACACCGGTGTGGAGGGAGAAAAGAAGCATATGAGTTGGTGGGGAGCTTAACCCTTCACTTATCTGAAAATACAAGGGTGCAAAGAGGCATTGTGTCATCCAACCATTACATTTCTGCCACAATTTCGGAACCATGGGACAAAGCAGTACTGAACACTAACACATTGATTCCTTTTTCAGAAGTGGATGTTGGCAAGTACAAAACTTGGATAGCTGTAGAAGCCAGTCGCTTAGAAAAAGAACGGCTGGGAATTAGAGGCCCGCTACATCAGCCCACAAGTGCTGCAGGGCAGCCGGCATCAAGTTCAACTTCAGAGCCTGAGGGCAGTGCGTTTGGCTCACAGCAGTCAGAATCAACAACAATACCAAGAACAACATCAACAACAGCAAGAACAGGATCATCAGTCCCAGTAAAATCGGCATAGGAATGGTATGTACAGCAAGGGCTTGTTAGGTCCAGTGCAGAGGCAAAGGCAAATGAGGCAGAGCAAAGCTGAGCATTGAGGGGATGGTTCAGGCCTATCTGGATGAGCCAACAGAGATCTACATTGATCAAAACCCATTAGTGTATTGCTTTGGGAAAATGGGCCAATGGCCAGTGCTCAACAGGCTGGCGATAAACTATCTGGCTTGCCCTGTCGCAAGTGTCTCTTCTGAGCATTTTTTTAGTGCTGCTGCTGCCGTTGTAACAGTGAAAAGGACCAGTCTCTCATCCAAAAACATGGAGAGGTTAACCATGATGAAAATGAATCAGCACTTTATACCACCGGATTACTCCATACCTGAAGTAGCACAGCAGGAAGATGATGACTGTGACTTAGGTCATGGAAGCAGTGTGTTAGATTACCTACTTCTGGGTGAACCACCAGAGTTTGAGGACGAGCTCTAATTCCATGACAACTAGGCTTTCAACTTGTTACTTTCTTTCTTCCTTATTTATATTTATTATTTGTGAGTGTCTCTATCTTTCTGGTTTGAATCACAACAAATCCATCCCCACCGTCTTATTCTTTTATTGCCGAATTAGAGTTGTAAATGTGTGCAGTCATTAAAGAAGTAAGTTTGATCCTCCTAGTCCTGCTCCATTCCACTCCTAAATCCATTTCCCTCAAACCAGACATCGGATGGAGAATAGTACAAGAAATGTGTGCCTAGCTTGTTGAGTTCATCCAAAGAACATGAATAATTGACTATAGCTACCCTCCTTCCCAAGCCGAGAAGGAATACTTCTTAAGAACAGGTGATGATGACCTGCATTTGACGCTGACTCTGAGTGATTGGTGTTTGTGTTGTTGTTGTTATGCATGAAGTGCACTAGTATTTAATCTACACACAAAAAAGTGACTCAAGTCAATATTTCCCTTCTAGTTGTTTAATAACAAAATTGTACTTCTACTGCAGGCCGATCCATTGCATTTTTGAATATGGAATCTAGACTCACTAGGTACACTAAGAGTTGGACACCTGATGACGATACTATACTCATCGCAGTCAGTTAGTAGGATCAGAGATGATTGATGGAATAACTTTTGGCGTTTCATGAAGTGGCCTAAAAGGTAAACAAGTCAACTGCAACCACAGCAGACCTACATGTCTGCATAGTATTGGAGGTGAGTGTAGTGGTATGACTGACAGTGGTGCATTAATGGAGTTACTTAATTTGGAAAATGCTAGGTTGCTGTATATGTGTGCTCTGCCGGCTCAAAATCTACGCTAAGTGGAGGTTGGGTGGGTGCCGCAGTCCTGCTCTGTCCTGTTGTGGTTGTAGGTTAATGCTGGAAACAGAGTAGGCATGATTTCGCCATGCCGCCTCTGAAAGTGTTCTTGTTGCACTCCACTGTAATTTATGCATTTTAACTTTACTTTTCTCCTTGATTTTTCAATACTCTATTGTTTTTCCATATACACTTACAGGCCGGGCTTTACCCTGTGTTATACTGGGAAAAACAACTCACACTTACCTTACCAATTCGCATCGGCCAGCCTGGCAGTGGCACCCAAGATTGACGGATGAAGCGTCCATGGAAGGAAGGACAAAGAGGAATGCTGAGATGCAACTCCTCAATTTGACCATAATAGTATCATTCATCATCTTTTAATTAATTTGATTATTTTTTCTCTTCAATCATTACGACTTTGTGTGTTGTTGTTTATTATAGCCACAAAGTAATGTACAAAGTTCCCCAGGTGGGGTGATGAGAAGTTAGAGTATGTCGAATGGAGCGTGCACAGAGAAAGATAGAAAAAAGCCAAAGAGGGGAATACCCTAGTTGGGACTAAAACCCTCACACACCTAGCAAGCTAGATGTCATGCTTCATCATATGGGTTTGCTCCTCGCCGGACTGGCGCTGCAATGTCCGGCGGGCACCCATAAAGGGGCTCTTTAACGGAGATCTTTAATCCCTGCCATATGATGCATGCGGGTGTGCGGGGAAGAAAAAGGTGTAGTCGTGAGAAGTGTGGTGAAAATTAAAAAAGGTGGGTCAGTCCACAAAGAACTTTATTGGCGTGGCTGGCGCCCTTGGTTAAAATGGTGGGAGGGGAGATAACTGCTACAGGTAGTATTGTGCAAGATACCTACAACCCCCTGGTATGGTCAACATGTTTCATGCCCGGAGGGCAATTCATCAGGACCTAAGTGGGACGTACTACACAGTGAAGAAATTAATAAGTGATCATACAACCTTATGCCATGAGGTCATAAAGGGGCAGGCAAAGAAGTCCTGCTGAGTACGAGTGACCTAAGGAAAATACACAACAACACATAGTGAAGGTTTTATATATGTAATGTTGCAAGGCCACACACGTGACTAGCTTCAATGACATACTCGTGAATGGACAAAGATCAATGAAATTAAAATTAAAATTAAAATTAAAACCTGCAACGATACTCGTAAGTGCCTACTTGACGGAGACAGCAATAGTCTATCATGCAGGGATTAAATTGGTGAAGAATTGCCGGGAAACACAGGACACGTGAAAGGGGGGCACATCATTACCGATCTTACCCTAGGGGAGATCATAAGATGCCCCGCAGTCTGCTCCAGTGGGACCTGCACGTGTAGGTCAGGAACCTGGGAGAAGAGAGAGAGAGCGTTGATATTAGGCAGCAGTACGTGCCCTCCCGTAATGGAATGGTAGCATTACGGGGATCAGGACTCGTAGAGAGGGAAATGCCAATGAGGAGGGAATGTACCCAAACAACCACTGGGGCGCCAAATGTAGCCCAAGTGAGTCAAGTGAGCTAGAATCATCCCTGGGGTCAAGGTGAGCGCACGGACACTGAATCGGCGAAGACCGACCCCGCGCACCCAGATGGGGGCAGAAGTCAGACAGCACCAAAACAACGGCCCAAACACCCATCGAGGCAACCGGGAACGAAGCCACACTCGCGTCCAATTGGAGGCGTCAAGCAAATGGGCGTGTAGGTTAAACTCCCAAACCATCCGCACAACCGTCCACAGCCTCAGCAGAGACCATTTCAAGCGGATCGAAGCAAGCTTACCCGGATGGCGTGCGGTCAGCGCCGCTATCACCTACCCCCACCGTCTGGTCAGGACAGAGCAGCTGGTCAACGACCCAGTGTTCGTGTGGAGTATAAGTAGCCCATATCTCGCCGAGTCCGCGTGGGGGCGGGGCCTCAGCGGGAAGTCACGCATGCGTCCCAGCGTAAGGCTTGCGACCACTGAAACAGATTCGGTAGAGTCGATGCAAGTCCAAAGTGGCGGCCATCTTGGGGGTAGAAATCAAAAGGTCCGCTATGTAGGGCTGAAAGTATCGATGATCTGGCATAGACAAAGTTTCATATTGTGGGCCATGGGGATGGGTATTACCGTGACAGTGCCGACCATGGTACAGAATCGTTAAGGCCAACCATGTCAATTCGAAGGCGATGTACCCATCTTTGTTCAATTTTGAACAGTGCTTGCTGTGAGATGTGAGGATGGGACTCTAAGACTAACCATCGTATGCTGTCTGCCTGATGACCATGCTGTGTGTAATGCTCATAGAGCCTGGTATGTGTTTTCAGACACCTGATGTTGCTCTTATGTTCCATGATGCGGAGTTTGACTGGTCTCATAGTCATCCCCAAGTAATGTTTATTGCAGGGGCAAGTGATGAGATAAATGCATCTGGTACTATTGCAATTTGTGTGTTTGCGTAACTGCCACTTGAAGGTCTCTGTGAGCGTGATCTCCTTGATGGATCGTGTTTGTGGACAAACCACGCAGCCACCGCAAGGAAAGTGCCCTGTCACTGGGGGTTGACCCGATAAAGTACTTTGACTCTTGCTGTTATGTTTCTTCGGGCGTGTGTGTATGAGGGAATCCTTAAGATTGGCTGTTCGTTTAAATGCAAAACGAGGTGGTGGAATATCAAGATCACTGGAGTTCAGGATGTGCCAATGTCTATTGATAGTTTTCTTGATATGGCTGGAGTTTTTTGTGAAGCAAGTCACACAAGTGATCACATTATCAGGTTCTTTAGGACTGGACTCCAACAATGCCTCTCTAGGGTTGTTAAAGGCTCGTTTGCGAGAATTGTATATCAGCCGAGCTGGATACCCTCTATCCTGTAGTTTATGTTGTAGGATATTTGCTTCATGGTTGAAGTCAGTCCTCTCAGTACAGTTCCTGCGTACTCGCAGGAACTGTCCGAAAGGCAGGTTGTCCCTTAAGGCTCTCGGATGATGGCTCCCATAGAGAAGGAGACTATTCCTATCCGTCCCTTTGTGATAGAGAGTGGTCTTCAACCCGTCTAGGTCGAGACTGATGTTGAGGTCAAGAAAGGGAATAGTGGTGTCTGATATGGTACTCGTAAATTTAAGGAAGGGATTCTGCAGGTTGATCCATGTGCAGAAGGATTCACACGTGGTGCGGTTGCCTCTCCATAGTACGAAAATATTGTCTATATATCTTCGCCACATAGTAAGATTATCTTTGAAGGGATTATTAGGAGAGTTGATGATATTCTCTTCGAAGGTAGACATATAGATACATGCTAGGCTAGGAGCAAATGTAGAACCCATCGAGGTCCCGCTGACTTGGTGATAAAGCTGGGTACCGTACTGAAAGAAGTTCTCAGTTAGGGCTATGGTGGCACATGCCAATATGAAAGAGATAGGTGTGGGCGAGTACCATTCTTCCTGTAGTAAAGTGGACTCGACTGCGTCTAGCGTAGCCTGTTGGGGGATGCTGGTGTACAATGCCTCAACGTCTAATGTCAGTAGGAGATCAACACCCTCCCTCCCATTGATGTTGTCCATTAGACGGAGCACATCCCTGGTGTCCTGGAGAAATGAGGGTATCTTTCTCACCACAGGTTGTAAAAAGGAGTCACAAAACTTGGACAGTGGTTCAAGAAGAGAGCCAATCCCTGAGACAATAGGTCTACCAGGGACTGGACTCTGCCCTCTATGGATCTTAGGAAGGGTGTAGAAGTACGGAATCACAGGGTCGGTGGTTATTAAGAACTCTGCTTCGTTCTTGGAGATCCACCCGTTAGTTTCTCCTTCCAAGACAAGGCTGGAGATCGATGTGGCGAGTCTTTTCGTAGGATCTGTTTTGAGAGGTCTGTAGTGGGTAGTATTAGCCAACTGACGTTTGCACTCTGTGTCGTAATCACTACTGTTTTGAATCACAGTGGCCCCACCCTTGTCCGCCTGTTTAATAACGATGGAGGTGTCATTAGATAGATCCTGGACTGCTTGTCTTTCAATTCTACTCAGATTGTTGAAATTGCTAGTTGCAGGTATGGTTTCGAGACCTTTGAGGACAGCCTTTTCAAAGGCTAGGACTTCAGGGGAAACCATGTCATCATTGGGGGTGAAAGTAGACGGTTTGCGTAAACCAGTATCAGTACTTTCTACGGTGGGTTTTTCATGGAAGAAAGCTCGTAAGCGTATCTTTCTGAACAGTTGTTTCAGTTCACACATTTCCGTAAAGCTATCGGGGATAGGTGTCGGTACAAAGCCTAAGCCCTTCTCCAGGACCCTGCTTTCAATAGGGGTGAGCGACCTTTCGGAAAGATTAACAATCAGACTCTCCTTCCCCTGGTCGTGCTCCTTGTCTCCACTGAGGGGGTTGTGGTTTGCTGGTCCTGCCACTGCACTCCTTTCTGCGTACCTCCTCTGTTGCGCCCTCTTCCTCTGCCCCAACCTCTGCCTAAAAAAGGAGGGTTCATGGGATAGAATTGCGGTGGTGCCTGGGGATAGAAGGGATATTGCCAAGGAGACAACATCTGTGGTGGACCATGGAACTGTGGTGCATTCTGGTAGCCTTGATTCCAATTACCCCGTCGTTGATTACGGTTACTCTTAGCGGGGAAACCTCCACTAGAATCACTGCTAGATGAACCCCTGCGACTACCAGTATCTGAGTTCTCATCAGAGGAGTAGGTAGATCTTTTATTGGAGTATCCGTCTTTGAGGTAAGGGTAGACTTTTTCTTTATCGAATCTATCCACCTCTTTTTGGAGCTTTGTCATTTTTTGCTTGAGCAGAAAATCTTGACTATCTTCAATTTCTTGATTTATTTCTGCTAATTTGGTGGTAAAGGGGGTTTTGGTGAGTGTGCCCCTGATAGCTACCTCCATGGCTGTAATTTTGACCTGTATGGCATCTGCCAATCTCTTAGCAGTTTTGACTATCAGGAAAAGCAGGTCCTTGGTGCATTTCCATGAAACATGGCACCAATCGATCTTGAATTGCCCGTCCTCTAAAAAGAGTCTGGGTATGATGTTGACTATGAGTCCCTGTGGAGCGATGTTTGCTCTTAGGTATTCGGTCATCATCAACCCATGGACAGTGATCCTGAGCCATTCTTTTTTTAAAACTGTCAAGTTAGTCCAATCGTCATTATTTGTTGTGCTTGAGGAAGAAGCTCCAACCGCCCCAAAGAGTGGGGGAGCCTGTCTCAATGCTTCGGCAATAGCGTCTTCATCAAAGCTCAAACCAGGGACGTCCTCCATGTTTGGTAGGAACTGTCTGGAGAATTGTATGAGCTTTGAAGATGGAGAAGAGGATCAACCCGATGTTCCGCAGTAGCAAAGGGGATCAATTGGTCCTAACAGTAATGAATATACTGTTGGTAGCCTAGAGTGGATTCCACGGGAGGGATCCCGTGCAAAATATATAACAACAAAGGGAACCAGGAAGGACAATATTTAATGGGGTCCAGTGTACGTGTCCAAGAGACTAGCCACAAAGTAATGTACAAAGTTCCCCAGGTGGGGTGATGAGAAGTTAGAGTATGTCGAATGGAGCGTGCACAGAGAAAGATAGAAAAAAGCCAAAGAGGGGAATACCCTAGTTGGGACTAAAACCCTCACACACCTAGCAAGCTAGATGTCATGCTTCATCATATGGGTTTGCTCCTCGCCGGACTGGCGCTGCAATGTCCGGCGGGCACCCATAAAGGGGCTCTTTAACGGAGATCTTTAATCCCTGCCATATGATGCATGCGGGTGTGCGGGGAAGAAAAAGGTGTAGTCGTGAGAAGTGTGGTGAAAATTAAAAAAGGTGGGTCAGTCCACAAAGAACTTTATTGGCGTGGCTGGCGCCCTTGGTTAAAATGGTGGGAGGGTAGATAACTGCTACAGGTAGTATTGTGCAAGATACCTACAACCCCCTGGTATGGTCAACATGTTTCATGCCCGGAGGGCAATTCATCAGGACCTAAGTGGGACGTACTACACAGTGAAGAAATTAATAAGTGATCATACAACCTTATGCCATGAGGTCATAAAGGGGCAGGCAAAGAAGTCCTGCTGAGTACGAGTGACCTAAGGAAAATACACAACAACACATAGTGAAGGTTTTATATATGTAATGTTGCAAGGCCACACACATGACTAGCTTCAATGACATACTCGTGAATGGAACCTGCAACGATACTCGTAAGTGCCTACTTGACGGAGACAGCAATAGTCTATCATGCAGGGATTAAATTGGTGAAGAATTGCCGGGAAACACAGGACACGTGAAAGGGGGGCACATCATTACCGATCTTACCCTAGGGGAGATCATAAGATGCCCCGCAGTCTGCTCCAATGGGACCTGCACGTGTAGGTCAGGAACCTGGGAGAAGAGGGAGAGAGCGTTGATATTAGGCAGCAGTACGTGCCCTCCCGTAATGGAATGGTAGCATTACGGGGATCAGGACTCGTAGAGAGGGAAATGCCAATGAGGAGGGAATGTACCCAAACAACCACTGGGGCGCCAAATGTAGCCCAAGTGAGTCAAGTGAGCTAGAATCATCCCCGGGGTCAAGGTGAGCGCACGGACACTGAATCGGCGAAGACCGACCCCGCGCACCCAGATGGGGGCAGAAGTCAGACAGCACCAAAACAACGGCCCAAACACCCATCGAGGCAACCGGGAACGAAGCCACACTCGCGTCCAATTGGAGGCGTCAAGCAAATGGGCGTGTAGGTTAAACTCCCAAACCATCCGCACAACCGTCCACGGCCTCAGCAGAAACCGTTTCCCACACTTGAAACAAGTTTGATTTATAGCAAAACAAACTTGAAATTGCCCAAGTGAGATCTACTGCCACAACGATAGCATGATAGGTCTTGACCATCAGTTTTAGTTCTAGATGGGTTGTGTGCAGCCGGAGAACGAGGAACATTCGTATTGACACCCTTGAATGGTTTGACAGTAGATTTTGTGCTGACCAACTTGACTTCATTAGATGTTGTAGATGGTGTAGATCCACTTAACTCTTTCATGCAGAATTGAGAATGTTCGATGCTCTTTGCTAGAATGAGAGCAGTCCACTGCGCCTTTCAGTAGGCCGGGTCACCCCCTTGCTCCCGCCGCTTCCAGAAGATCCGCAGAGGACTGCCAAGGACTCCCGCCCACCTGCTCCTGCCGCCGCTGCCCTTCCTGCACCCGAGGACCCAGCCACAGCTGAGCCGCCCGGCCGCCAGTGGTTCCCGCCGCTGACCCCCTGTGGCCCCGCCCACCGCCGCCCATTTGACGCCCCGCTCCCGCCTACCCAGCTGACCCGCCCTCCCGTCCCCCTACTTATGACGCCCACAGAGCGACCGCGCAGCGGACGCGTGCAGCGGGAGCGCCGACTGAGCGCCAAAGGTGCGCCAAAGGTAAGCCTGTCTGCGCCCGTCCGCGCCTGGCCCGCGCCCAGTGCCAGGACCCCTGTCTCCCGCAGACACCAGCCCACCCGCCGGACCTACGACGCCACCGAACTCTACGCACTCAACACCGGTAGAATCCCGGGCTGCTATCGAGCTACCCCGAGACGCACCCACGGACCCTTCTGCTGCCACTCCTGCAAGTTCACCTGCATTCGGACCTGCACCACACCAGCACCGACCAAGCCGTACTCCAGCAGCTACCACCTCAAGTGCATCCTGATCAACACCCGCTCCGTCCACAGACACACCGTCGAGCTCTGGAACCTGCTCGACACCACGGCCCCAGACGTCGCCTTCCTCATGGAAACCTGGATGAACGCCTCCTCAGCGCCCGACATCGCCATCGCCATCCCGGACGGCTACAAGATCATCCGGAGGGACCGCATCAACCAGACAGGAGGAGGCATCGCCATCGTCCACAGGAACACCATCCGCGTCACGACCAACACCGACGACACCCTCGCACCCGCCGAACACCTGCACTTTCAGGTCCACATCAACCCCAAGACCACCGTCCGCGGCACCCTCATCTACAGACCCCCGGGACCACGCACACAATTCAGCGAAGACATCGCTGACTTCATCAGCCCACACGCCCTCCCCTCCGCCGACTACATCCTCCTCGGCGACCTCAACTTCCACCTGGAGAACAACAACGACCGCAACACCACCACCCTGCTAGACAACCTCGCCAACCTCGGTCTCAAGCAGCTGGTGACCACCCCCACTCACAGCGCCGGACACACACTCGACCCCGTCTTCTCATCCAGCAAGGACATCGCCTTCAGCCACGCCACCGGACTACACTGGACGGACCACAGCTGCGTCCACTTCAGCTTCAGAAGGACCACGATCCACCACCACCAGCAACAGGTTGCACGCAGAAGCTGGAACAAGATCACAGCCGACCAGCTCGCAACCTCCCTGAGCATGAACCCTCCCTCCAGCGCAACGAACCCTAGCCAAGCGGCCACCAACCTCGCGAAGTGGATCAGCAACTGCGCAGACGACCTCGCCCCTCTTAAGACCCCGCCTAGCAGACCCGGCAGCAAGAAAGCCCCATGGTTCACCGACGAACTCAAGAGCTCCAAGAAGAACTGCCGAGCCCTCGAGAAAGCCTGGCGCAGAGACCCAACACCGAACAACATGACTGCCCTCAAACTCGCCACCCGAAAACACCACCAACTGATCCACGCCACCAAGAAAACTGCATTCAAGGAACGACTGGACAACAACGCACACAACAGCAAGGAACTCTTCAACATCGTTAAAGAGCTCTCCAACCCCAACGCCGGAAACAACGACATCACCCCTTCGCAAGACCTCTGCAACTCCCTCGCCTCCTACTTCCACAACAAGATCGTTGACATACACAACAGTTTCAGCTCTCAACCGACGCACGCCACGACGGAACCACCACCCCCCACCACCACCCTCCGCGCCTGGACCCCGATCAGCACCGAAGACACCATCCGCATGATGAACGCCATCCACTCCGGATCTCCAACCGACCCCTGCCCTCACCACGTCTTCAACCAGGCTGACACTGTCATCGCACCCCACCTGCGGGACATCATCAACACCTCCTTCGACACCACCACCTTCCCGGAGAGCTGGAAGCACGCCGAACTCAGCGCCCTACTAAAGAAACCATCAGCCGACCCCACCGACCTCAAGAACAACCGCCCCATCTCGCTGCTCCCATTTCCTGCCAAAGTCATCGAGAAGACCGTCAACAAGCAGCTGGCCGCCTTCCTCGAGAGGAACGGATCCCTCGACCTCTCGCAGTCTGGCTTTCGGGCCAACCACAGCACCGAGACCGCCCTGATCGCAGCTACAGATGACATCCGAGCCCTGCTCGACAACGGAGAAACAGCGGCCCTCATCCTCCTAGACCTCTCCGCGGCCTTCGACACTGTCTGCCAGCGTACCCTAGTACAGCGCCTCAGCAACGTCGGAATCCAGGAGAAGGCACTGGAATGGATCACCTCGTTCCTCGCCGGAAGGACGCAGAGAATTCGCCTCCCCCCGTTCAGATCAGAAGCCACCGAAGTCATCTGCGGCGTTCCTCAAGGCCCTCGCTCAGCCCAACCCTCTTCAACGTCTACATGAGCCCCCTCGCAGCCATCGCACGCCAACACAACCTCAACATCATCTCCTACGCCGACGACACCCAGCTGATCCTCTCCCTCACCAACGACCCCGCCACCGCCAGAGCCAACCTACACGAAGGGATGACAGACGTAGCCAAGTGGATGATGAGCAGCCGCCTGAAACTGAACTCGGACAAGACGGAAGTCCTCATCCTGGGATCTTCACCCTCCACCTGGGACGACTCCTGGTGGCCCCCCGCCCTGGGCAGCGCACCCAAACCGACGGACCACGCACGCAACCTAGGCTTCATCCTGGACTCCTCCCTCTCCATGACCAGACAAGTCAACGCCGTTTCCTCGTCATGCTTCAACATCCTGCGCATGCTACGTAAGATCTTCCGGTGGATCCCCACCGAGACCAGGAAGACGGTCACCCAGGCCCTCGTCACCAGCTGTCTGGACTACGGCAACTCCCTCTACGCCGGAACCACCGCCAAACTCCAGAAGAGACTCCAGCGGATCCAAAACGCCTCAGCACGACTCATCCTGGACATCCCCCGTCGCAGCCACATCTCCGGACACCTAAGAGATCTGCACTGGCTCCCGGTCAACAAGAGAATCACCTTCTGTCTCCTCACCCACGCACACAAAGCCCTGCACAACCAAGGACCAGCATACCTCAACAGCCGCCTCAACTTCTACGCTCCCCCACGCCAGCTTCGATCGACTAGCCACGCCCTCGCCGCCGTCCCCCGGATCCGTAGAGCCACCGCAGGAGGAAGGTCCTTCTCCTACCTGGCCGCCAAGACTTGGAACTCCCTCCCGACCCAGTCCGCCTGACCCAGGACCACCTCGCCTTCAGGAAGCAGCTCAAGACCTGGCTGTTCTAGCAGTAGTGGACCCCCCCTCCCATAGCGCCTTGAGACCCTCTGGGTGAGTAGTGCGCTATATAAATGCTGTGATTGATTGATTGATTGAGTCTCTAAATCTGGATCCTCAGAAGATAGCAGCTTTTCCTGAACTTCACATGTGCGTTCAATTATCTGGTCACAAATTATTTCATCTCTAAACTCTCTGTAATTACAATTAACAGCTAACATTCTTAAGGCAGCAACAAAATCGTCTATGGATTCACCAGGCATTTGTGCACGTTGTAAAAATGTATGCCACTCCAAGGGAGGGAGAGGTGTGGTGCCGCGGCTAGGGTGACTGACTCAAGAATCTGGGGATCACGGTTCAATCCCTGATACCGGTGGCAGATTAGCCCAGCACCATGTGACTCTGGGCAACAGCTTGCTTAATCTTCCCAACGGTCCCCAGCGCCTAGAGACCCTTATGGGTGATTGTGCGCTTTACAAATGTGGATTATTATTATTGTAATATTCCGCTTAGGGTTAAATCTTTTATCTAGTGTTTTTACAAGTGAAGCATAATCATCAATGACTTGTGAATCACCTTCACCATCATCACCTTCACTGATACATGTTCTTACTTGTTCAAGAGGTAACGTTTTTAAAATGGATCTCCCTTCAGCGCCCAAATTGTAGACAAGTAAAGCTTTTTATTTTTTGGAGGTGAAGGTATCACCATCAATTGCCTCGAGATACGCCTCAAATGTATCTTTCCATTGTTGCCAAAGCATGGGAGGAGTGCCAGGTGACTGTAAAAAGGGGGGTGGTGCAATTACACCATCCATTAGGTGACTTTGCGTGGGTGAGTTGCTGCACAATAAAATGATGAATTCCTCTACTTTTCTTTTTTTTATCACTGACACGCGTAGTGTGCGTACCACTGAGTCATAATAAATTAATGCAGGTTGAAAGGAGTGCACACGCAGATATGCGCCTAAAATACAGTAATGTATTTACCTATGCCTAGTATTGCCTCAAAGATAGTCACAATAAAATGATGAATTTCTCGTCGTTCTTTGTATATATATTTTTGTTGCTCACTGACACGCGTAGTGTGCGTATCACTGAACCACAATGGATTAATGCAGATTTAATGGAAATGCACGCACCAATATGCACGTCGAATACAATGATGTAGTTACATGTAACACATAACTCAAATAGCGATATAAATAAATTGATTCCAGGAACATTTGTTGAGGTGGTGGTGCCAATAATCAATAGAAAGTCTAGCGTTATGATAGCAAGCAGTACTTTTTCACATAACAGTCTATAGCAAGCTGTGAGCATTGAAATTGTAGCCGTTGTAGAAATTAAGCAGAATTACACTGGGCGATGCAGACGTGGTTGTCATGACAATGTGCGTCATGTGCACTGAAAACCGCTGAAGCAAACTCGCGCGCCAAGGAAATGGCGAAAGCGAGACGTAAATAACAAATGAATCCCACATTCCTGGTTCCATGCATGGAACACCAAAGAAGAATGTCACAAGAAAGCCCTCGAGGTAAGAACACCCAACACCAGCGCACCCTCTCCCACCGTCGGTGATGCTCCCGGAGCCCGTACCCGGACCCAGGCCTGCCGCCTGCTGCCAGAGTTAAGAGGAGGAGGCGCTGGACAAAAAAAAACAGTGCAGCCACCCCCGCCTCACTGAAAAAGGCCCATGGCTGCTCCCCTTGTGGGCCCAGCCTTCCACAAGGAAGGCGGTCGCAGCTCTCACTCCTCTTCCCCTTGGTTTTCTTAAGTCTCTTTGCCATGGTTCTGGGTAGGAGGGGGAGGAAAAGAAAAGGTAGGTAGTAAGAAAGTAAGTAAAAGAAATGAAAAATGAAAGTAATAAAAAAGAGTGAAAAAAGCACTAAAACCCACAAAAATAGGAAAAAAGCAAAATATACAATCAGGAATAGAGAGGGATAGATAATAAATAAAAAAGATGAACAAAATATTTCTAGAAGCATAGGATTGAAAAGATATAGGGAGGATAGAAAAACAGGCCCCGAAACATAGCAAAAAGTGATAAACAAGATGGCCGCGCCCATTGGCGACCGCGTGATATTTCACCCCGAGCGCGCAAAAAGAGTCCCCAAACACACAATATACATTTCTGAACAGGAAAAACACATCACGAATGGGTGGAACACAAACCTCCGCATTCTTGGCGAACTCCGCGAAGCTAGCAGTGTTTTTTTTCGACTTAGCAGAATTCCGTGTGGCGCGACTACGTGAACTGCACCCAGGGTTAATTATGGTCCATGGTACCCTTACTACAACACTGCTGCTGACTTACCCCTTTCATCATGCATTGCTCGAGGTTCCAGAAAGTGTCATAAAAAGTTCTACCACTGCATAATGACCAGGGCAGGATATCATTTCTGCAGCAGGTGTTGCTGCACCGGGTTCAGAGATTTAAGAGAACCAATGGACTACAATTATTAATATATTTCACTGACCAAAAGGAGGTCACCATCTTTGCCTACATTATGGCCACCTGCACCCTTTTTACCCTGACAGGATACAAAACAAAAATATTGACTTTCTTTTAATTCACCAATCACATTAGAGCAATTATCAGTATGTCACCCTTTAAATCTCCATTACATAGCAACATGTGCTTCCTTTCTGAATTCTGTCAGCAGCATCTGCCCACACCAGGCTGCAAGAGCAGACCTGCCTGCCGAGTGCATTTACGCTTACTCGCTTCCTGCTTGTTGCTCCTGGCATTGACGTATAGTAGAGACGCTCCATGGCGACAGACACTTTGTTATTCCATCCGCCTGTCAGACTTCTAGATAACCTTTCTGTTCTCAGATTTATCAGATTCCTTGCTGAGTTTAACTACCTGCTTCTGAAGTCGTGCATCTGTGTTTTTGTAAACACTGACTGGAAGCTGTCAACTGAGGCCTGAATGAGGAGAACTTTTTTTTATGATGCGCTGCTGGCATGAATCAGACGGAGTATGGGGATCGATTTGTGTAAAAGTCATGGGTAGTAGCCCTGTGAGCCCAGAAGAAGCATGAGGCAGTGCCCAAAGGGATGTTCTGGCAGATCAGCATGTGGGCTGTTTTTTTGTCTGTTCGTGGACATGTTTTATGGTCTGATGGGGTAGTTTTTACTGTTGATTTCTATCATTCTTGAACAAATATTGACTGCAGCAAGCTCACATGCATGCAGTCTATTTGCAAAACACTTATACAGATTTGGCCGGATTCACAAAAGGTTTTGCACTCATGGCAGAGGCCCTCATGCAGTCATGGTAGGGCCTCCGCATTGCTGTTTCTCATTGTGGATGTCCCGCCACGACTGCGGAGTGTCCACCACAAGTACGGGGACGCTTTGTGAATCAGCCCAGTGTGTTTACAAGTTTAACACTGCCCAGTTTGCAAACATGGGACTCTTTTTTAGCTATGTAATTCACTAATGGGGGAGTCAGTTTCATTTTGAGGCCCAGGCTTATTTTCAGTCCCAGTCTGAGCCCGGTGGTAGCAGCTGCTACCCCTGGTTTAATGTGATAGCCTACAAACTAGCGACTTACATTGGCCTATATTTATGAAAGGTTTTGTGTCACCCTTGCACCACACAAATAGACGCAAAGCTGACGCAAAACCAAAGTGAAAATGAACGAGCCATGCAAGGCCACCCTGCATGGCCCTGACTGGCTTCATAAATCTAGAGCAGAGGTCTTCAAATGTTTTGACACTGAGAACTCCCATCAAACTTTCTTAGGCGTAAGGACCCCCTCCTGCCCAATTTCTTTTTCTAGAAGCTTGTACTCCTCATCACAACAACCATTGACAACCATAAACGTCTCAAATTCCTATTACATATAATTTCTACGATGGGAAAATAATATTAAACAGATTTTAGCAAACTAAAAGTTTGTGGGTGACTGTGGCTCGGTGGCAGAGGCTTACCACACAGTTCAAACAATAAGTCTCCAAAAAGAATTTCCCAAGAATACAAAGTGGTACTTTATATTTCACAAACAAAACACTTTTGACAACATTTACTTGGATGATGATACCTTTCTGACCTAAAGTGATGGGTGTGCCTGTTTTTTTCTACAGAGAGACCTGTGGTTGCACCTCATTAATACCCATTTAACACTTAAATATAGCAACAGAAAGGTGACTAGTTCAGCTTTGCAAAGGACCTTCTACTGCACAGCAACATGTGTCACTGCGTTTTTGTAACTTTTGAACCGGTTGAGCTATAAACAAAATTAGTTTTTGTTAAAATCAGCAGATTATACAGCAGATGATGTATTATGTCGCAAATGTATAATTATGCAAAATTCTCTGCATCCGCATAATTGCATTTTCCCAGTGGCCGCACAGGCTGGAACTTTAGTGCACAGTATACGAGGAGAACTATGCTAAATTTCATGGGAGGCTGACAGTTTGGCTTTTACAGCTGCATGGAACTGGAGGTTGCTGAACATCATTCATCATAATTAAAACATACCATTTACAATTATTAATAATTAACCGTAAGGACTAAGTAGGATGCGTTCTTTAATTCCAGGGGAGGAGGTGGTCCCTTAATCTTCTTTCACACAGTTTTTCTGTAAAGGTTTTTATTTTATTTTTTAAGTTCAAGTTTATTGAAACCAAAACATAGCATAGAATACAGAATGTAAAACACTCAATCAATGAAAGGTATATGAGATACAAAAATAAACAGACACTTCTATTTGAGCAAAATCAGACTCCTGAGTATATCAGTTTGCTACTGTTGTTGACTTCAGTCCTGTTTGAGGGGGCTGGAGGGCCTTGAGCGCCTGAGCATGGGGGAAGGGTCAAACGTGTGGCTAAAACCAAAATATTCAGTAAGTTTTTTAGGTCTTTCACCTGGCAGCTTAAATCAAAAATACATTTTAAACTACTTGTTACTCACTGCAAAATGCACTACAATTGCGATTCTCCTATTAACATGACCAGAGAATCTGGATTTCATTAAAGACACGGAGGCTAACATTATGCATTAAACCTTTAATGCAGCTCACAAACAGCCGCCTACATCACAAAGACTAGAATAAGAAAGAAGTGACATCATAGTATCCATAAAAGGCATGTGCCAGGGAAGAAGATCAGCCTCTTTTAAATGCCTCGAACGACAGGTCAAGCTGCAAACGAAGAATACATCTTAAAACTTGAATGGAGTATTGTCGAACCTTGGAAAATCCATGGAGATTCATCAATTCGAATTGTCTGGAAGAAAATAAAGCAAATCAAGAAGGGCACAAAGTAACCTTCAGAAGAAGCAATAAGAAAAGCATAACATAAGGTTAAAAGGGCATGAAACATTGAAAAACATTGTAAACCAAAACAATCCTCAATTTCCCTCCAGGGAGGGACGGAAGGGATAATGTTAGCCTCTGTGTCTTTAATGAAATCCAGATTCTCTGGTCACGTTAATAGGAGAATCGCAATTTCATTACAAGACAGGAGGCTACATTATGCGTGTTGGTAGCCTTGAATCACAACGTCAAAAACATGTTCAATTGGTTTACAATAATGATGGGCAAAGGTAGAGGCATTAGACCAATCAGCAGCCTTAAGGATAGCATCCAACTTACCACCCGACCAGTATGACTTGCTGGCCATTGCGCTTCTTAGTGAATGAGCTTGAAATTTAGAGAGGTCAATACCAGCGAAGTTCATAGCCAATTTAACCCACCTTGCGATAGAGCAGGATGAGATGGGTTTAAAGGGTTTGACATAGGAAACAAGAAGTTGATTTGCATCAGGGGGGCGAAGATTAGACATCTTGGAGTCGTATTCCTTCATGCAATCAACCACACAGAGTATTTTTGCAAAAATCAAAACGTGGGTAGAAGATAAAGTCAGACATGGTTTTAGTTCTCCTAAAAATTTCAAATTTAACACCAAACATGTCATAACATCTATTAGAGATGTCCGGAGCTTTAACATCTAAAACTCTGCGACAAGAAACTAAACAAAGAAGAGAGGCAAGTTTAATAGAAAGACATTTCCTGTTAAGGAGAGAATTGTCAGGCCATGAACAAAAAAGGTCAAGCAGAAGTTTAACATCCCAAACAGATTGATATTTAGGGCGAGGAGGCCTTTTAAGTCTAATACTTTTGAGTACTCTACAAATGATAACATTCTTACCTACCATCTTACCGTTGATGAGAGAATGTCCCGCTGAAATAGCAGATCTAAAGCAATTAATTGATCTATAGGAGAGACCATTGTCGAAGAGTTCTACCAAAAAGTTAACTATGTTAACGATAGGAGCCTCCACGGTATCCAAGTTCCTCTCCAAGCACCAACGAGACCATTTCTTCCAGATGTTATTATATCTGTAGTGGGTTCCTGGTGCCCATGATTCACCAAGGAGAGTGAGAGCAGATGACGAAAGTCCAGACAATTGGTTAGATTGCCTGACACTTACCGAGCAAGAAGGTTCAAACTCCCTGAAAGAACCAGGTGATGATCTTCTCCGTTTGCGTTTAAGAGAAGGCCCTGAGTTGCGGGAATCAGAAAGGGAACGTCGCAAGAAAATTCCAGAGTTGTGGGGAACCAGGCTTGAGACTGCCAGAAAGGAGTTATCAGGACAAGAGAGCACTGTTCCTGTCTCACTTTCTGCAGAACCCTTTGAATCATTGTGAATGGGGGAAATGCATAAGGGCGATGAGGAGCCCAAGGCTGGAGAAAAGCATTCACAGCCAGAGCACCTGGGTCTGGCATCCAGCTGAAATACTGAGGAAGTTGGAAGGTCAACCGGCTGGCGAAAAGGTCCACGTCGAAAGGACCCCAGAAGTGATTCAGGGAATTGAAAATTGTCACATCGAGTTTCCAATCGTTGAAATCTGAGATATTGGATTTCCCTGGGAGATATTCCACCTTCAAAGCAATCTTGTGTTCCAGACAGAACATCCAGAGTTTCTTGGCCAGATCTGATAGGTCCGCAGACCTCGTACCACCGAGTCGGTTGATATAAGAGACTGAAGAAACGTTGTCCATCTTCAGAAGAACAGATCTGTCTTGAAGGGAGTGTCTAAAACTCATAGGAGCATAGAGACCAGCAGTCAATTCTAAAAAATGTATATGGTGAGAAGACTCTGAATGGGTCCATACTCCACCGGTGTCTTGGTCGAGGAGACGTGCTCCCCAACCGTGAAGGCTGACATCTGACTCCAAAACAAAGTCAGGGGTCGAGCCGAAGATAGCCCTTCTATTCCAGGCGTCCAAATTGTCCAGCCACCAAGAGAGTTCCAGTTTCGCTTGTTGGTCTAGAAAAACATGGTCCCCGTACCAAAGACCGGATCGAAGTGCATTGGCTTTCACCCTCTGGAGAGCACGGTAATTCAGTGGACTTGGGAAGATAGCTTGGATCGAAGAAGAAAGTAGACCCAGGAGCCTGGCCAATTCTCGGAGAGAGAGAGATTGTTGTTTCAGAACAAACCTCATCTCTTTCCGAATTTTGGCAATTTTCTTTTTGGAAAGTAAGAGGAGACAACTGGGGGTGTCCACAGTGAAACCTAGGAACTCTAGGGATTTTGAGGGCGTCAGAATGGATTTTTCCCTGTTTATAATGAAGCCAAGGTCCTCTATGAGGTCCATGGAGACCTTGAGATCCTCTAAGACTTGTGCATGAGTTTGAGACATGATGAGGATGTCGTCTAAGTAGATAATTAGTCTAACACATCTTGCTCTCAGAATGGAAACAACCGTTCTCATGACCTTGGTGAAACACCAAGGGGCGGACGAGAGACCGAAAGGGAGAGCTTGAAATTGAAAGAGGTGGTCGTCCCAAATAAATTGGAGAAAGGGTTGATGTTCCTCGGCCATAGGGATTGTAAAGTAGGCGTCTTTTAAGTCCAATTTGACCAGCCAATCTCCGTGAGGGAGAAGGTCCCTGAGAAGATGGATCCCTTCCATCTTGAAGTGTCGATAAACAAGGTATTTGTTTACTTCCCGTAGGTTTATAACCGATCTCCAACCTTTGTCCTTCTTCTCGACTAAGAAGAGGGTACTTACAAATTTCTTTTGGGACCAAGGTACCTCGATAATGGCACCTTTCTTGAGCATAGAGGAAACCTCTTCTCTGACAATTGCTAGATGTTCTAAAGGAAGGTCTAGAGGTCTGGGAGTAGTAGTTTGGTAAGGAGTGCCTACAAAGTCTATCCTGAATCCCCGAACTGTCTCTAGAACCCACGGGTCCTGTGTTAATCTTTTCCAAACGTGAAAAAAGAGTTTGAGTCTTCCCCCGACCCTGGGAGGGGAAAG
The DNA here is from genome assembly GCF_964261635.1 of Lissotriton helveticus. Taxonomy (NCBI): domain Eukaryota; kingdom Metazoa; phylum Chordata; class Amphibia; order Caudata; family Salamandridae; genus Lissotriton; species Lissotriton helveticus. Next base: position 180,907,318 of record NC_136059.1, on the reverse strand, counting down.
AGAAGAAAGGAAACTTACTTTGAGAATTGTTGTTTGATGCTCCACGGGAGGGGAAGCCTCTTCCACGGGAACCGAGTCCTCGTTGAGGGTAGAATTGTTTGTTGGAAAGGTAGAAGCCTCTACCGGTGGTACCTCTTCCTCTGCCGGATGAGAAGGGCCGGAAGGTTCCACGGCCGGAAGAGCGGCCCCTTCTTCCGGCCTGCCCAAAAACATTTGTTGGAAAGACTCTTCTCATGTTGTTCTGGGCCTTATCTAAAGCGGTGAAGGTGGCGACGTATTTCCCGATTGTTTTGATCATATCTTCTCCAAATAGGAGACCTTTAGGCTTATTGAAGGGCTCTTTTTCAGCGAGGTCCCAAAGTTTGGGGTTAATCCTGTTGAGGATAGTTTTCCTTCTCTCCATGTTAAGACCGGAATTAGCGTTCCCTTGGAGCACGATCGGCCTCTGGCTCCAACCTCTTTTTCGCCCAATGTCAAGGGGAGTATTCGAAATATGAGATTCCTCTGCTAAATCAAGGATTCTGGTAAGAGGGCGGAGGACATCCAGGAGGCGGTCTTGGCACGCCTTAAGGGCTCTTTCCAGGCCTTTCCTGGGATCCTTTCCTAGCCCAGCTCGTCATGAGCGTAACGTGCCCTACGCGGATGACGAGCTGGGCTTGTCATGTAACGCGGGGTTTTTAAAATCGCAGCGCGCAGCGGGAAAACCGCTAGCGCGCATGCGGTTAAAGCCAGTTCAGGCTCCCTTGTACCCTTTACATTTGCAGATTACCCTTCACATTTTCAGAATAACTCATAGCCCACATTTGCATTTTTTTCAGGCAAGCAGACACCCTATCAGGAAACCTTGTTTAGCTGTCTGACCGGCTCTGGTTTCACAGCACAGGCCACTCCTTGAATGACACCCCAGATGATGCAATTTACCTATCGGAATTATCAGTTTGTAACTGGTTACCTTTTTCCAGATTACAGGCAGAAGTGAAGCTGGGGAATGCGTACACCCCTTGCCATGACTCGGCAGCCCCCTGGGGGGGAGCGCCTCACAGATTAAAGACCTCTAATCTAGAGTAACGTGAGGCTTCGCAAGTCGCTGCCATGTGTTACTCTGCAGCAGGGAGACATGCAAAGGGTGTGCATGGGTGTTCCCATGCATCCAGCCATGGATTCTGACCCATTAAAAGATGTACCAACATTGGTAGACCGGGTAGTGCCTCATAATTGTACACCTCCCAACAGAAGCTCAACGAGGAGAAATAAATATCTGTATTTCTCCTCGTTCTTTCCTCTTTCTGAGTATTCTCCAGCACCCTTAGAAAGAGCAAAATGCCTCTAAGGATTGTTTTTGCAAAAAGGTGCCCCTGCCTTCATCCTAGGTACCCTTGCATCATTGTACAAGGGTGCCTGCACTGATGCTAGGCAGCAGTTTGTGTGCTAGCGTAGGCAGAAAGCAGGGATGCGCCCTATAATGTGAAATAAGGTGTATTCTTGCCCTCTCCCTTTCATGCAGTGCAGCAAGGTGTCTCGATGCTTTGCATTGCATTGCCTGAAATATTAATAAATATGGAGCTTGACATCCTTTTTGCTGGTAATTAGGAAACACATGTCCATATTTAATGGAGGTGAAAGACAAGTGATTTCTTTCTGTAAAAGAATATTTTCTTTGTTAATAAAAAAGTATTATGTATGCTAATGCACATTTACCTGATGACAAATCTGAACACATATATGCAACACATCTTAGTATTCGGGTAAACCAACAGATGTTGTATATTTTATTTATTACCTCAGGGATTATCTGTGAATCCCTAAAAAGTCATACATTTGTTTCAGTGTGTGAGTAATCCCTCATTAGCAAATTTGCAACTTTTCCTCAATGGGCTTAGGGAATCAAGGCATTCATTTTCAGGATGATTTGTAGGCGTAAAAGGAAGATTGATTTTGTCATAATTACCATGGGGAGCATGGAAGTAAAGGTTGTGGCATGTTGCCATGTCAACAATCAAATCAACTTACAAATTTTAAATAGTTTGTTTGAACTACTGTGAAATGGAAAATACAAAATAAATATGCAGGGTCTCATGTAGAATGATGCAGCCTTGAAATATCACTGAAAGCACCACTGTGGTATCCAGGGTGACACAGGGGAGGTTGTGGAATGTAAGGGTTCAGAAGATAATGTAGGTGGTTGGAGACAGAGGGCTGGATAGTGAATGAGGAGTTATATCCTACTTAAATTGAACCCTGTTTAAATCAAATAAAGTCAAGAGACTTTGTTGCATTGGCAACAATCTGGGATTGCAGAGTACAATGTACAGCCTCAACACCCTGCTTCCGACTATAGGAAGGTCAGCCTAGTGTGCCGGTGAAGAAAACAGCAGGGAGAAGTAAGGGCAGTGCGGTGTACTTGTGACGCTGTGGTGTGCCAGTAAAGAAAACTGAGCAGAGAGCTGATCGTGTGGCAATGCAGTGCAGGATTTTAAAGAGGTAGTGTCGGTGCGAGGTTGCAATAACCTGCGCATAGTTAGCTAACCGTAGTGCCTAACTAAGGGGGAAGGCAGTGTTCATGCTGGTTTCAGTTTAAGTGAATTTTATATGGGTGTTCATTTTGTGTAACCGGTGGTAGTTAAAGTTACTTGTGCCTTCTATCTTAATATTTACCTTGCAACAACCTGCCCAGCGTGATCCGCTGCAACTAGGCCCGGGCAGCCAGTGGCATGGGCACCGTCAGAGCCTGAAACTTGAGAACGCTGACATCAAGTGCTTAATCATTATCATCACTCACGCACTGGTCCACCCATGTTAAGCCCCATCCTCAAGTGGGACATAGCTGTTACAATTCACCAACACTCACCGTAAATTTGCCATGCATACTCCAGTGTCTCTGCTCATTTTTCCCTGTGTCTCTGTTCATTCTCCTACAATGAGTGCTGTTCATAAGTAATTAAACTTGGAATTGTAGATCTGATTGGAGAAAGAACCTTTTTCTATAATAATTGGTCAAAAAGGACAGCGGTCATTGTGGATTGGGATATTTTAATTAGAAATCGAATCTGATTAGAATAACCACATTCTTCAATTGACAACCAATATGTTGGATTGGGGTACCTTCCCTATCAGTTGAATTTGATTAGAGTGGAATCTGTCAAAAACAAAACCAATCTCCTTTGGGAAGCAAAAGAAGTGAGGTGGGTGGTATTTCAACAAGGTAAAAATTGACTCAACATCTCACTATAAATATCTGGGAATATTTCTTTACTCCAGAAGTTCTCTTGTCAAACAGAAAGAAGCAATGAGGACCAAAGCTCTGGCTTTAGAGGTTGTCGCCACAAAACTTTCCAAAAAGCTACTTGGCCCCAGCTTAATCCCACTGTTGAAGGTGATGAACGCCAAGATAACTAATTCATTAACGTATGGTCAAGAGATCATGATGGGCAACACAAATACCCTCTTAAATAAATTAATAACAAACATTTTTAAACGTGCATTTCATCTGCCAAAGTCAGCATCGCCTGCACAAGTTCGCCTTGAACTAGGTCTACTCGCCCACCACGGTATAGAGGCTGGCCCATTCATAAAGTTTTGTAATCAACTGCGTCAAGCCCGCAAGCAAGACCTGAAATATGCTGTTAGTCATATAGTAGAATCAGTGAGTAATTGGGTCAGGATAAAACTTCCTTCAGAGCTGATAGACACAGCAAAGTATGACAGTTCCCAAAGAGTAGTCAAGTTGTTTTAAAATGGAGTCAAGCTAGATTATAAATGGATTTGGAATCAGGGTAGATTGGTGGCGGTTCCAAAACATGAGTTATAGACACAAAGGAGGATAATTATAAAAATTAAGCAAAGTGTATTTTAAGAAAGTGGCAGTACTTCACATGGGAAGGGCAACACATCCGATGGGGCTGGCCCATAACATAAAAGTGGTCTGCAGCACAGAAATAGGAATGTGAGACCTCTAGAGCATTTAAAAGATTAATTTTGTTTTAAGGTTAGGCATGCAATCTATTTGTAGACAGATAAGTTATTGATTTATTCATACCAATGAGACGTTCGTTTTAGATAATGGTTGTTTTTTTATTTATTTTTTATTTTTTTGGGTTGTATATTCTTATTGTACCTCATCCTTGTTTATTTGGTCTATTTCATCTGTTCCTCATTCAAAGTCCACAGATGTAAATTATGACATCCAGTCTGTGTGAAAGGGGTGAGGTTTGTGGGATCCAGGGTTACATAGAAACGGGAGGTTGTGGAATGCGGGGGTTCAGAGGATGACGGTTGGTAGTTGGAGACAGTGGGCTGGATGGTGGATGAGGCGTTATTATCTTAAATAAACCCTGTTTCTGTCAAATGTGGTCAAGAGACTGTGAACTGCTGGGAAATGGAAATAAATAAGTATGCAGGGTCTCATGTAGAAGTAATGAGGTAGCCTTGAAAAATAGGCAAAAGTGCCACCTGCCAATTTCTCAGCCCCTTCCCCCCAACTCTTTACCCTGGAGTGGTGACATCTCTGTTGGGCCTGCCACTTAAAGCACCTTGGCAGGCAAGGCACCCACAGGGTTGCCATCTAAACTGTGTCATATGGCATGTCCTACCTATGGCTGGCCTTCTACCACACTTTTATTGTCAAGACAACCATGCAGACAAAGTTGATGAACCACCACCTGCACAGCAAGTTGTATATTACTTCTCAGCCGTTACCCATTGTCAGTCCGCTGACACTTTAAAAAGTAATCACATAGGGCTTCTATTTTCTCTTTCTCTGAAGGAATGAAGAGCTGACTCTCTGTGTCACTCCCCCAGTGCTACTTGTACCAACAGTCCGGCTTGAGTTTCTCAGGATAGGAACCAATTAATGCTGTTTAGGATCTGTTGCTTTCAGACAGTAGATCCCCACTAGATCATTATTGAAATCTGTGGAACCCACTGAGCGATTATTGGAATCCTTCACCCCGATGTAATCCGTTTCAATACCTTGAACCACAAAACAGTACACACAATTATGGAAACAAGCATTCATCAAACAAATACACAAACTATTTAATTCACAAACAAATGTAAAAACAAACTTACTTTTTTTTATTCTAATGGGAATGTTTGAATTGTTCTAAATTCAATTGAGGTCACCCATTGTCCATACTATATCCTGTTTGATGCACTTGCACTGCTCCCGCAAATCAATATGAGAATACTAACTTAATTTTTAGTCTCCAAAAACTTTTATTAATTAATTAAATAATATTATTTTATTTTCTAAGCAGTCATGGGCACCTTGAGTAGGCATCACAGGAACCCAAGGTGTCCCTAGATCACAGTGTAAGAACTGCTGTTGTAAACAAACTAAATGTCATGTTCTCTAATATGAGCAAGTGTGCTTCCTCTTTGTACCTTGTAGACCTCCCACAAGTCCTGTTAGAAGCTAAATCTATTTCTCCGAAAATGGGGTAAAGACATACCCCATGCATCTTATACGTGGACGACCTGGCAATTATTGCCCTGACTCATGTGTGTATTCAACGAAAGCTCAAAAATCTTAGCAACTATTGTGTGGGGAATGACCGTGGCAGTAATATGGCTAAGAGTAAGGTAATAAAATTTGGCAAGAAATTGAAACCATGTAAGTGGTTACTGGGGGAAACCTTGTAGATAAGTACTGTGGTATGATGTTTAACAACAAGCCGTCTTTCCTCTGTTTTGAGGTGCCTAAAACTCAGTCTACAAATAATATGCAGAAAAAGAGTCATACAAGAGTGCATCAGAGGTGAAATAGAATCAGAACTTAAGATGAGAAGGCACCCACAGTATATGTAGTTCACAACACATCCATAGATGAAAAGCCACTGTTCCTGGAATGTTTCTAGCGTGCATTTCACATTTCATGTCTTGGACCTCATGCCACCTGTGCCTACTGGTATTTCACAAATCCTTGTTTTTCATTGTAGGATTAGTGATAGTTGGCACAAGTGGTCAAGACAGGTCCTGCTGATCTGTGGCTTCGCCAGAGCTGCCAACTGGAAGGGATGCAGGCAGAATATCGGGACAAAATATAAAAAAAACTTGGAAGTATATATTTACTGTACCTAAATACACATATATGTACCTACACTTTACATATATCTTCAAGGTACCTAGGTGTGGAGTTAGAAGTAGTAAATGCATGCTTCGCATATGCACTCATCTTTCATTATTTTGTCCCTCGATAGTCTGTCCTCGATATTGTTGTACCACAATATTGTTGGTGTCAATATTCAGTAGTACAATCCTTCAATCCTTCTAGAGCCTGTAAGACTGTGCCAACAAATGTGGGGCTTTATTATCAAATGTATGCCAAGTCGCAAAGGTCCTGTGTGCCTGGTGCACTTTGAAATTACAGAAGGAGCTGCAGACACTTGCACAGCTGTTTTTATAGTATGGATTGTACAAGCCCTAAATGTGCACCAGCGTAAATTCGAGGGAATGGCTGTGTGCAGATAAAAGAATGCTTTGCCTTTGTTTTATTATAGATGAAGTCGCAGAAGCAAAGAGGTTGTCAGGGGGCACACATAGAGGTGTCTCAGAGTCAGTGCGTCCCCAATAAAATACCCCTTGGAAGAAACGAAGAATTTAAAAGGAAGGCTGGATTGTCAACTGAAGTGAACGGTGGATGGTTGACTTCAGACAGATGGTCCACCTTTCACTAATGAGTTGTTTCCAGCAGAGACTGGGTCTGTTTCTACACTGGGAACAGTGCATTCATTGTGATAGTGTTTACTAACCTAGGGGCATATCATCAAGGAGAGGCGATAAAATTATCGCCGCTTTAGCGTCCATTTTCGGGCGAAATGCGGCGATAATTTTATCGCCTTATCAGCAAAGACACGCTATTGCGTGTTTTGCTGACTTTGCGCCGTTACATCAACGCCCAGCTTTGCATCGCTAATGGGATGCAAAGTGAGGGTAACACACAGAAATTACTAGGAAAATGTCACTATGGGACATTACTTCTATTATCAATCTGCACGCTAACCTGTGCAGCGATGATAAAAGGAAGGCTATCCGCGCTTATCGCAGGTTTCTTTACGCCTGCTTTTCTTTTGAGAAAACCGTGTTAGCCTATGTGTGGTGGATTATAGGGCTGAGACCACCCAGCCCTATCAGCAAGGTATTGCTTGTCACTGTACATTTATCGCTGAATTTCCAGCGATAATCGCACCTTATTGCAATAATCGCTAGTTTATCTATCGCATCCGAGATAAGTGTTGCTGATAGCAGGCTAACTCGGCGATATAAACCAGCGATAGCCGGCGATAATTATCCTCGTGCTACGTGCGCTTAGCAATAGTTATCACTGGCTGTTGCTGATATGCCCCATAGTTTTTCCCTGGTGCACCCTGTTAAAAGTAGGTCTGGTACAGGGCAGGGCAATCCACCCTATCTGTACAATAGGCCCTGTTGCTATATTTAGCACAGCTATATAAGCCATAAACATACATGAACATTTCAACCTTCTGAAATGTACTTGTAGGAGCATGGAGTCATGGAAGGAATCCTTAAATTACTTCTTGAATATACAGTGCAGTAAATGGAGAAGCAGACTATAAATGAGACCTGCATTGAGATATTGCAACTAACCTACAGCAAGCTGAGAGATGTCATGCTTCAGCTGGAACTTACCTTTGTACAGCATATACTCTGCTTGGCATGTAAATTCAAAATCATATTCATTTGGCTCTGACTCAAAGAAAGTAATAGCAATCCTGCTAGGACATGGTCTGAGAAATGAAAGTAACAAGACATTCACTGATTCCTCCTAATTTTCGACAAGCTGTTATTGGTGAGAAAAAAATCTTCCAAAGCAGGGTAATAAGGCACTCCACTAGAGAAACATTGACAACATATCATCATGGGGTTGAGTCCATGTAACTGCATTGGGAAGGCCCGGCAGGATCCGTGGGACTGAGGGCTGTCTACTATATATTAATGATGATTGTGATGGAATTCATAGTGATGACAGCATTCAGATGCTTTAGGCTTCTTGGGGTTCAAGCCTCCCAGGGGCTCCAGTGTCATTACAATGACTCATGGAGAAGGGAGAGTAAAAACACATCTACTTGAAGTTGTAGTGTCACTTTACGATGTCACTGTATTGGGAATGATAGTGGAAGGAAATAAATAATGGATTCTGCCAACTACATGCATGAGTAGGGCTTCATGCTGTTGCTTAGTAAGTGGATGCATGTCCATTTCTCTGCTTCTCTCTTGGCAAGAACTACAGTTTTTTGTCTCAAAGTGAAAGATAAAAGTAGACACAGTGAAAGGTGGGGCTCTGAGCTACTGGCATCAGCCCACTACTTTACCATGCAGTCAACGCTTGCTGGGGTTTTACCACTTGTACCACCTTTTTGTGCCACATTTCTCTAATACCATTTTGACTAAAGTAACAAAGAGGCATTTCCTCACAGAAAAGAGGCTCAACCAGCAAACTCTGTAGCACAGTTCACGAGTGTTTTGTGACCTGATGGACTCTTAGCCTTGATCGAGGTTTTAATATTTCATAATAAGCAAAATGTTTCATCATAAGGTCGGCTTCCAGAAATAAATCAAGAACTAGAATACAAAATATTCTAATTAGGAAATTCAATAACAAACTGACATGGGGCACTGGACAGTTTAAAGGGCAAAAAAAGTCTTAGTTTAGAGTTAAATAATAGACTAACATAGAGTCTGCCTTCATTATCGCTGGCAAATGTCTGTGAACTATCTAAGTACAAAATCAGCAATACATTTGTCATGAATTCTGGCTCTGGAGAATAAGCAAAAAGCCCTGGAAAATATCCCAGAACAGGCACTTCTTACAGAGTTGTGAAAAAGAATGCTTTTGACATAATGTGAGCTGGTAACATAGGGCTGAACATATAAGGGTGGCTAATTTAAATCTTGGCAGAAGGAGTAATTACTGTCGTCATGGTAGAGTACTTTACTCCCACCATGGCAAGGGTACTCCACCCGCTGTATTTAGAGATGTCCATGAGAAGCAATGGCCTTGATTATTTGCAACAATACACAAACATCTCCGGCATAGCTTTCTCCAAAGTACATGTTAGATACAGTACGAAAAGCTGCACCACAAAACAAATCCCATTTCAACTATTTTATGTTAATGGGATAGTACAGCAGTAGGCTTTTTAAACAAGAATAATAAACAACATGTCAGTACAGGTAGTCTGAAGCCCAGTTATATCAACTCAAGGCCTGGTTATGGTAACTTAAACACTCACAAATTAACATGAATTTTTTATTAGCAAACCTGCTCTAACAATGGCATGGAAGGACAACAATCTTCTCACCTACGTGAAGACGAAAATCAAGCTGAATGTCACAGGGCAGAGATAGCTAGCTGTATTTTCCACGTATTACATCGAGTTCTAGGAATGGCTAAGGAAGAAAACAAACATGCCAATGTTCTTTCCAGCTCCCCACCACTCAAGGAGCATGAGTCATCCTGGAATAGCTGTTAGTCACTGGATTAATAACACTCTCCAGGGTGATTATGATACAGCTAACATGTATGGATGCAACCAATCAGCAGCAAAAGAGGCCCTGGATGCGAGTCTTGGTTCACCTCCTACATACCGCATGAGAGACCACTCAAATTGTGACTACAGGCCTGCCATTGCAGCCTGTGTAAGCAAGTGCTAGCACCACTTATGAAAGATATACGTTTCCTTACATCTGAGATCACGGCACGTAAAACCTATACCTCACCCCAAAAGCAGGCCTTTCAAACCTGAAGCAGGGTGCTCAGTTGTAAGTGTGAGGTTGCCCCTGAATTAGCAGGGCACCCCCTTCAACCTTCAGACTCCATTCGCTGGGATTGTAAGTGCACCAGCCTTTAAGCTACATAGAGTGTCCATGCGTCCTTACGCGATGGCTACTTCTACACTGGCTGTTACGAACCCTGTTGTGTTTGGTACCACACATGTTGGAATCAAACCCTCACACCGTATATGGTGTAGGAGGTATGATGCACTGTAAAGCTCCTCCAGGAGGCCCTCAGTGCTCCAGGTACCAGTCTTTTAGACCTGGACAGCAAACTATGGCTGCTGCCGACCAGAGACACAACTCTTCCCTCCTGCTTTTGAGCCAAGGTCAAGCAGGGGAAGGCAGATCAATAGGTTTCCTGTCACAGGGAGGTGTGACCACCTCCCAGACAGGACTTAGTGTATTGGAACAGGGTGGGGGCACTTGCCAGCACTACTAGACTGCTTTGAATCGCACATTTGGTGCCCTCCTTGCATACTCCAGTTGAAACCAGTTCAGGGATCTGTTGGCTCCCACTCTGGTGCTAAACTGGACAAAGGACATGGGAGTATCCTCCCCACTGTCCAGCCCCTCCTCTGGGTGGGGCCCCTGAATCGTCACAACCCTTCCCTTAGGGTACTAAAGGTCTTACCTGTGGGTGGGTCTCTAGATTTTTCATGGGACAAGATTCAGATCCAAAACCACTTCAACCTCAACCGTCTGGGGGCACTTTGGACTCCCTGTTGGGAACCTAGACTGCAACTGGGAAGACTCCTGCTGCTTCTTGTCTCGTTGTCCTGCAAATCTGTACCAACATCTGTGCCTGTGCTCCATACAGGTTCTTCACAGGGCCCATGGACATCCAAGACACCCGAAGGAATATCCCTTGAAGTGACCAGTCACTCCCCTGCACTTGAAGGCACTGCAATACAGCGGACTAGTCTGCTGATCCTTGGTTCCCACGGACTCCAAAAGGATCAGCAACACAGGTGGTGGTTCTAAAGCTCCCTCAAGGCCTGCACTGTCTACTTACTGAGTTAGAGGCTAGTATTCCTCATTGGAACCTCTGGAATAGAACCCCTGTTCACCTCATCGACTTGCTGGTGCCAAGGTTATTTGTCTCTCTCCTCCAGAGATATTTGGGCTTCAAGAAGTTCCAGCCTCAAGCATCTCCTACAGACAAGATCTTCAACTGCACCACATCCTTTGCACTGTGGCCCTTCATCCTTTGGGGAGCTGCTCAATGTCCTCTTGCGTCTCCTGTGCCTCCAGCCCGTGGGATCTCTTGAGGGTCTTCTCTGGCCCCAGTGGGCTCCCCTGCTTGCTAGGGGCCTGCTCTGACTTACCTGCTCGTGGTGAGTCTCTCGGACCTTGCTGGTCTCGACATTGTACTTTTTTCAACAACTATGTTCATTGCCGTTGCCAAGGGTTGTTGGTGCCCCTGCTGGACACTGACTCTTTGGCTTTCCACATCCAATGTGGGACAGCCCGTAAATGGCTCCTGTTCTTCCACAGCATCGCCCGGTCCGCACAGCTTCAATTTCAAGGGCACCCTCAACTCTCCAACATCTCCGACATCAGTGGGCATTCGTCTTCTGTAACTCCTGTACCCCCTGCTTGCAGGTACCTCTCATCTTGAATCCATCTTTGGGTTCCACCAGACTCTTTCGCTTTCTTCGCCAGCGGCATCGTTACTGAAGTCCTCCATTGTGGTCCACTGCGGTTTCCGACGTCACTTCGCACCTATGCACCCGGCTTCGTTGGTGTAGATATCCAGGTTCCTAGGGTATCCATAGGTGGGGTGACTCTCCAACCTTCCCTCTTCCACTGGGTTTCTTCAGGGTACACTATGATGGGTCCCTCGGTTTGCGCAGCACTACACATATCCTACTTTCCAAACACCATGCGCTATTAGCTGTTAGGGCGTACAATAGGGATAACCTATAAGTATTAAAAAGGAAGATTTAGGCCTGGCAAAAGTTTTACATTGCCAGTTTGAAGTGGCAGTTTTAAACTGAACCACAGGCTGCAGTGGCAGGCCTGAGACGCGTTTTGCAGTGTTACTTTAATGAGTGGCACAATAAGTGCTGCATCCCACCAGTAGTATTAAATTTACAGGCCCTGGGTACATGTAGTACAATAAACTAGGGACTTAGAAGTAAGTTAAATGTACCCATCAGGTGTAGGCCAATTGTACCATGTTTAAAGGAGCATCACAAGCCCTTAGCTCTGGCTAGCAGGAGTGAAGTGTGCAAAGCCATAATTGCCAACAAAAACATCCTCAGCAAAGGAAGGCATCAATCTGGGGTGACCCTGCAGGAAGGACTTAGACTAACAAGTTGGATGCTTATTCATTGACATTTCGTTTTTCCATCATTTTGTACTTTCATAGCCATATTCATGTCCTCTACTGGACTTAATATTTTCTTTAAGTACTTCACACAAGTACTATGTTTTCTATTCAGTTAGTCTCTTCTTTTTTTTTTGATATCCATCATTTTTCATCACGTTTTTCTAATCTTTGATTGGCATACTGGCTATTTCTTTGATCTGTCCTGCCTTCTTTCTCAAGATTATACAAAATGTCATATCTACAGTGGTTACATTATTTCTAGTCATGTTACAAATACATTTACATACCTCCATTTTCATTCAAGCAATGTACGAAAAGGTTTTTCTTTTCATGATATTGAACAGATTGACAAATTCAATCGCGGAATGAAAACGCACAAGAGAACCACAAAGACATGAAACATCTAATCACATGATTTTTTACGTGCTGAAAGCAACATTTTCGAGGAAGTATTTGTACATTCACCAAATGGTTTGGTAGTTTGGGACATCAAAATCAAATTGATACATGAGTAGCCAAGTGATATATTTCTAGAGTGCCATTGACAAGTTTGGTGACATCCTAAACAATGAGGCCAACGCCTAAGTAGTTTGTAAATGACACCAGAACCATGAGATGTAAATATAAATTTGTATCACTTTTTGTGCATTGTAATGGCATTTGTTATTTTTGTGTATTTCTCATGAAACAAATCGAAAAATGTTAATGGATAGCAGTAAGGGAGACACTGGACTAAGCTATTGGGTTGATTATATTAAAAAGAGAAAAAATAGTTAATTATGGAGTTAAGAAGATACTATTTTGGAGAAAACAACAGATTTCACTTTGTTGACAAGCACATTCTGTCTGTAGAATTCAATGGATTTTGTAAGAGTTGACAGCAAGGTAGAGCTAACAATGTTCCCTGTTTGCAATTAGAACATTCAGCTTTCAGCAGCTGATTAAAAAATAGGCAATGAGAGCGGAAGGTTTTTTACCCTGCATTAGAAGTGCTCAGATAGCAAGGTGTCCTAACTGCAAATAAAATGTTTAGGGTTTGCTTGACTTTTCTAACGAAGTTTTTAACTACATAATGGTGAATCTGTGTTTTTTGCATTTTAATATAGATTCGACCCTAAGGTGCTGGAGCACTTTACATCAGCACCGGTGACATTACACAAGGTAACGTTGATTTTTTTTAGGCACAGGGAGATTAGTTGATTTTCCCAGAATCACAGGATGATCAGCAGAAGCAGGGAGAATTGGTTTATCTGGCTGTAATGCCAAATTCCCTCCCACAATGTTTGTGGAATCGTTTTAGGCAGTGGCGGCTGCTCGCATTGCGAAGTGATGAGCGGGGGAGGAGGACAAATGCAAAAAAGCACGAAAGACAATGAAAAAATATATAATTGTACTCTCCTGCTGTGCTGAAGGAGCCACACGGCCCATCCACTCACGCACGCATGCACGCACACAGCCTGGGGGCGGGTCAGCCCTCGGGTATAAATAAACGGGCGCGAGACCGCTCGTGGTCTTCGGCCCCTAATCTGCAGCTAGTGTCCGTGTCTGATCGTGTGCTCAGTTTAGGTAGGCCCCACTCTGCGGCCTAGGTCACCCTTGCCCCCCTGCAACCATTACACTGGCGACGAGGCGGGTACTCTGCCCACGCGTCGCCCCCGCGGACGTGCCTGCCGTGTCCCGTGGTGCCGCCTGAGCCGCGCTCGCGCCGCCTGCGCTGGAGCCTGCGGCCGGCGCTGAGATCCCTCGCGGGTGCCACCCCGCTGTGCTGCCAGGCCCGGCCTTACCTGCGGCCGGTGGTTGTTCCGCGCCTGTCGTGGCGCGAGAGGTGAGCCCCTCCGAGGGGGAGAACTGTGTCCGTTGTTTTCCCGCCCTGCAGCGTCCCCGCCGTGGAGGCCCAGCACTGCCTCACCGCTGTCCCAGCGCTCAGGTTTGCTAGCGCGTGGGAGGAGAGACGCGGCAGCGTGTGTTGGCGCGGATCGGCGGGACTGGTTCGGCCCTCGCCACACCCCTACAGTTGCTCACGCATCTCACGGAAGCGGGAAGCCGGCCCTGCCAAAGCTCACGCATCTCGCGGAGCTCCGTTTTGGCCGTTCTGCAGGGAGAAACACGTCCAGTATCGCACACACCGGCTGTCAAGGTCCTAGACCGTCTGGAGAGCCTGGGTTGCGTCATGCACAGCACAGTGCTGCCCCAATAAGAAGACAAGGGACCTACAACACACCACCGTAGTGAGTTCCGTAGTGCCACCGTAGCTACCTCACTGCAAGTACGCAGCCCACGTGCCACAACAAGGCCAAAGATGAGCCAGCTAGCAACGGTAGGAGCAGCGGCCGCAGGACCGGCTCATCGAGTTCGTACCCCACCACCTCTGCTGCCGCAAAATGCCGCACCAGCGCCAACAGGGCCACCACCCCAAGTCCCTGCTGTCAATGTCGCGACTGCCACGCCGGGCCACGCCATGGCGGCCCCGATTCCGCCGTTCAGTGAACTATCTGAACCCGCCACAGCAGCCGTGCGATGGCGCCTCTGGCTCGGATGTTTAGAACATTACTTTGTGGGTGTCAGGCAAACCGATAGCAAAGTTAAACGCTCGCTCCTGATGTGTTATGGAGGCGATGAGCTCTATGAACTGTTCGAAAAACTGCCAGACAGAGGGGACGACAACGACTACACGGATGCAGTCACGGCTCTTAACCGCCATTTTGACCCCCGCGCCAACCCGGATTTTGAGTGGTTCAAGCTGCGCCAGGCCCGCCAGGCAGAGGGCGAATCGATCGACATCTTCTACGCGAGGCTGCGCAAGCTGGCGACGTCATGCGAGCTGCCGGACAGGACGCTGGAGATCAGAGCACAACTCATACAAGGATGTCGGTCAGTTCAACTGCGACGCCTTATCCTACGGCAGCCACGAATCAGCCTGGACGAAATCCTCGTGCTGGCGAGGTCACACGAGCTCTCTAACGCGAGGGCGGAAGCGATGCAGGCCACGTTGGATGGACCCGTGCGCCGGCGAAACATTTGTCTATCAAAGAAGAACACGTGGACCTCCGCTCACTACACAGAAAAGTCAGCCGGCGGCGACCTCTCGCTCTGCATGTGGAAAGTGTGGGATGGAGCATCCCCCGAACGGACGGTGCTTTGCACGTGGGAAGGCGTGCTCCAACTGTGGCAAGATGAACCATTTCGCGAAAGTATGCCGCAGCAGCCGTCGTGCTGGTCCTGGTGGAAGAAGCGCTACTCAAGTAGTACGTCAAATCTCTCTCGAGGACCCAGGGCCGTGCGGCGACGCGCATCAGACAGCATTCCGGCTAGAAGAGGACGAAGACGACGACGTTTTCTTTGTCTCCTTCGTTGGTCGGGATGGATCCAGGAAGAGGCCGCCGCCGATGTGCGAAGTCAAAATCGGAGGTTCCCCGGTACAGGCATTGATAGACACAGGGGCGTCAGTGAATGTAATGGACAGCACGCAATATGAACAGTTACATCCGCGCCCACCGCTCCTGCCCTCAAAAGCCAGAATTTATACATACGACAGTGATGAACCCCTGCCTCTACGTGGAGTAATCGACGTGACTGTGTCATGCAATGATCAAAAGGTGAACACGAAATTTCACGTGACTGGGGGTAAACGGGGCACGCTGCTCAGCTGCCACACCGCTGAGGACCTCCAGGTCGTGTTCTTTGCCAACCAAGTCCACGAAGGACACGCAGACGCCATGCTGAGAGACTTCCCGACGATATTCCGAGGCCTGGGCTGCCTGAGAGGAAAAGTGTTCAAGTTGCACATTGACCGCACAGTGAGGCCAACAGCACTGTGGCACAGGAGAGTGCCGTTCCACTTGCGGCCGCAGGTGGAAGAGGAGCTAACGAAGCTCGAGAAATTGGGGGTGATCGAGAAAGTGTCAGGACCCACCCCATGGGTGTCACCCCTCGTCGTAGCGCCGAAACCCAAACAACCTGGCGCAATAAGACTATGTGTGGACATGCGCCTCCTAAACAAGGCAGTCAAAAGGGAACGTCACCTCACGCCAACTATGGACGATATAGTAGCTGATTTAAACGGGGCCAAATGGTTCTCTTAATTGGACTTAAACGCGGGCTACCACCAGCTGGAGCTCCATCCGGACAGCCGTAATATCACGACATTTTCGACCCATGTCGGCCTCCGCAGGTTCAATCGCCTGAGCTTCGGCGTGTCCTCGGCCGCCGAAGTGTTCCAAAATGCAATCAAGGAGACGCTGTCGGGACTGCCAGGAGTCATCAATCTAAGTGATGACATTCTGGTCTTCTCCAAGACCCTAGAGGAGCACCATGGGCACCTGAGAGCCACGCTTCAGCACCTAGCAGACCACGGACTCACGTTGCACCGAGAAAAGTGTTCGTTCTACAAAGAATCGGTTGAATTCTTTGGATACATTTTTTCTCGTGACGGACTGAGAGTAGACCCAAAGAAAGCCGAGGCCATCAGGTTGGCACCCAAGCCGACGTCCGCAACAGAAGTCCGCAGCTTCCTAGGGATGGCCACATATTGTGGCCGGTTCATCCCCGGTCTGGCGTCCCTATCAGAACCCCTGTGCGCACTCACCAAAGCAGGGCAACCGTGGACATGGTCCGTGAAAGAGGACGACGTATTTCGAGCCGTGAAAGAGGCCCTGATAGATGACAAGGTCATGGTGTACTTCAGGCCGCATCGGCAGACGGAGGTCATCGTAGACGCCAGCCCGGTAGGGCTAGGTGCGGTCCTGATGCAGAAGACGGAGGATCATGTGTGGGTACCCACGGCATACGCCAGCCGGGTGCTGACTGCCACAGAGATGCGCTACGCACAGATCGAAAGAGAGGCTCTCGCTATAAAGTGGGCATGTCAGCACTTTCACTTATACCTTTTTGGACACGAGTTCACGGTCGTGACAGACCACAAGCCGCTAGTTCCGCTGTTTGCGGGGACGGCCAGACTCGCGCCGCCCTGGATTGAAAGGTGGGCCGTCCAGCTCCAGACATACAGATTCGAAGTCAGCTTCCGCCCCGGGGCGGACAACCCAGCGGATTTCCTCTCACGACACCCGGGACACGCCTCCAGCACGTCAGAACACGAGGACCTGGAGGAGGTGGAAGAGTTTGTCAGGGTACTGTCGCAAGAAGCGTGCCCCAAGGCCCTCACGCTGGAGGAGATCGGAGCGGCCACAGACCAGGATGAGTGTCTCAGGAGGGTGAAACAAACTCTGGAGAACCGCAGCTGGAAGCATTTTCTGGACGGAGCCAGCGCCCTCACAACGGAGGAACAGACATTTCGCCAGCAAATGTGGCATGCACAAAGTGAACTGAGCACAGGACCTCACGGAGTGGTTTTGCGAGGGGCCACCATTGTCATTCCCTCAAGCCTGCATCGGGAGGTGGTACGCCTCGCCCATCAAGGACATCAGGGCATAGCTAAGACGAAAACTCGGCTGCGCGGAAGGGTGTGGTTTCCCGGCATTGACAGCGTGGAGGAGGAGGAGATCCGCAACTGCCACTCGTGTGTCATCACAAGTCAGGAACCTGCGCCACATCCAGTCATCACGGAAGACAAGGACCGGCTGGACAACAACGCACACAACTGCAAGGAACTCTTCAACATCGTGAAAGAGCTCTCCAACCCCAACGCCGGAAACAACGACATCACACCGTCGCAAGACCTCTGCAACTCCCTCGCGTCCTACTTCCACAACAAGATCACGGACATACACAACAGCTTCAACAACCAACCAACGCAAGCCACAACCGCAACGACGCCACCATCCACCACCCTCCGCACCTGGACCCCGATCAGCACCGAAGACACCATCCGCACCATGAACTCCATCCATTCCGGATCTCCGACTGACCCCTGCCCTCACCACGTCTTCAACAAGGCCGACGCTGTCCTCGCACCCCACCTGCGAGACATCATCAACACCTCCTTCGACTCCGCCACCTTCCCTGAGAGCTGGAAGCACGCCGAACTCAGCGCTCTCCTCAAGAAACCCACAGCAGACCCCACCGACCTCAAGAACTACCGTCCCATCTCGCTCCTCCCGTTCCCGGCCAAAGTCATCGAAAAGACCGTCAACAAACAGCTGGCCGCCTTCCTCGAGACGAATGGATCCCTCGACCCCTCACAGTCCGGCTTCCGAGCGAACCACAGCACCGAGACCGCCCTCATCGCCGCCACCGACGACCTTCGAACTCTGATGGACAACGGAGAAACAGCGGCCCTCATCCTCCTGGACCTCTCCGCGGCTTTCGACACTGTCTGCCACCGCACCCTAGTACAGCGCCTCAGCAACATCGGAATCCAGGAGAAGGCACTGGAATGGATCACCTCCTTCCTCGACGGAAGAACACAAAGAGTCCGCCTACCACCGTACAAGTCAGAGGCCACCAAAGTCATCTGCGGCGTACCCCAAGGATCCTCGCTGAGCCCAACCCTCTTCAACGTCTACATGAGCCCCCTCGCGGCCATCGCACGCCAACACAACCTGAACATCATCTCCTACGCCGACGACACCCAGCTGATCCTCTCCCTGACCAACGACCCCGCCACCGCCAGAGCCAACCTGCACGAAGGGATGAGAGACGTAGCCGAATGGATGACGACCAGCCGCCTGAAACTGAACTCAGACAAGACGGAGGTCCTCATCCTGGGCTCCTCGCCCTCCGCCTGGGACGACTCCTGGTGGCCCCCCGCCCTGGGCACCGCACCCAAACCGATGGACCACGCACGCAACCTGGGCTTCATCCTGGACTCCTCCCTCTCCATGACCAGAGAAGTCAACGCCGTCTCCTCGTCATGCTTCAACATCCTGCGCATGCTACGTAAGATCTTCCGGTGGGTCCCCACCGAGACGAGGAAGACGGTCACCCAAGCCCTCGTCACCAGCCGACTGGACTACGGCAACGCCCTCTACGCCGGAACCACTGCCAAACTCCAGAAGAGACTCCAGCGGATCCAGAACGCCTCGGCGAGACTCATCCTCGACATCCCCCGACGCAGCCACATCTCCGGACACCTGAGAGATCTGCACTGGCTCCCGGTCAACAAGAGAATCACCTTCCGGCTCCTCACCCACGCGCACAAAGCCCTGCACGACCAAGGCCCAAGCTACCTCAACAACCGGATCAACTTCTACACTCCCAAGCGCCTCCTCAGATCAACCAACCACGCCCTCGCCGCCGTCCCCCGCATCCGAAGAGCGACAACAGGAGGAAGATCCTTCTCCTACCTGGCCGCCAAGACCTGGAACTCACTTCCGACCGATCTGCGCCTGACCAAAGACCACCTCTCCTTCAGGAAGAAGCTCAAGACCTGGCTGTTCGAGCAGTAGCGGCACCCCCCCCCTCCCAGCGCCTTGAGACCCTACGGGTGAGTAGTGCGCTCTACAAATGACCTGATTGATTGATTGATTGATTGACACTCCCTGGTCCAAGATAAGTATTGACTTTGGGTCATTTCCGGATGGACGCCAAGCCAGGGTACTGATCGATTCATGCTCCCGGTTTCCAGTGGTGGAGGTGATCCCTTCCACCGCTTTCAGCCATGTTAAGCCAGCCCTGGATCGGGCGTTCGCCATGCTAGGCTTCCCGGATGAAGTAAGATCGGACAATGGACCGGCGTTTCAGGGCTCTGATTTAAAAGCATATCTGACCAGACGAGGTATACATCACCGAAGAATCACGCCACAATGGCCTCAGGCCAATGGAGAGGTCGAAAGGTTCATGAGGGCAATGAACCGGGCATTAAAGATTGGTTTGGAGAAGGGGGAAGTGGCCGAGGAGTGTCTGTCGCAGTTTCTGGACGCCTACAGACAGACACCACACTGTACCACCAAGTGTGCCCCAGCTCACGTCATGTTCAGGAGACCCCCACGAGATTGTGTGCCGATGAGCCCAGCATGGCAGGCACCAGAGTTAGACCACGAAGCAACTCAGGACCGGAGACGACGCACTAATGAGAGAGCCAGCCGAAATAGAAGAGCCGGGGTCAGACCACTGTCCGTAGGAGACCGCGTGGTCCTCAAGACTCGCCACCACCAATGGAAATATCAGACAACATTCTAGCCCGAAATATGGGAGATTGTGAACATTCACGGCACCATGTTGTCAGGGTCCCATGGATCTCGGGTAGTGACACGAAATGTGTTGTGGTTGAGGCACGTGTCTACAAACGAAGCAATACAGGAACAGGTGTCGGAAGATATGGAGATCGGCGAAGACCAGCTGGCTCCCCCTGAGGCAGCAGCCAACCAGCGAGACAGAGAACCGTCGCCGGCCCAAGGAAGCACAGAATCAAGCGCCATCCAGGCAGACCCCGAGAGTGAAGTAGCAGAACCGGCGGGAGAAAACGTGGCCAAAGGGCAGCGAAGCCGGAGGTACAGCCTACGACCAAACCCGACTCCCAGTCAGCGGCTCCAGGGCTATGCATGGAGAATACGCGCCAACAAGAACTCTAAATAAGACTGGACTATTCATCTGTGAGTTTGGAGGGATGTACTGACGGAGCCACACGGCCCGTCCACTCACACACGCACGCACGTACACAGCCTGGGGGCGGGTCAGCCCTCGGGTATAAATAAACGGGCGCGAGACCGCTCGTGGTCTTCAGCCCCATATCTGCAGCTAGTGTCCGTGTCTGATTGTGTGCTCAGTTTAGGTAGGCCCCACTCTGCGGCCTAGGTCACCCATGCCCCCCTGCAACCATTACACCTGCCACTCTGGCACCTACCGCCTTGCTCCTCTCTCTTGATTCTCGCCTCCCGGACATCTAAGAACTTCTGCACACTGCGCAGACTCCCATATTCCAGTGCAGACCCTGCTCTCATGCTGGGAATAGTATTCCCAGCATGAGAGAAGTGCTGGGATTGACCTGAGCGCCCTGCTTTACCGCTCAGACAGTGCATAGGAGTCTGTGCTGTTTCTCCAACCTGGCTGTGCAAAACAACTTGGGTTGAAGAAACCTAAGTGCGCATGTCTGTTTGGTTATCCTAAAACGGATGGCCAAACTGACATGCACACTTACAAGTGCACCTTCCACTCCTCTTCACAGTCCCTGTCCTGTTAAGGATTCCAGGCCCGCCGTGGTTTTGCGCCTGTTGTTAGGCAGAGAAAAATAAAAGGATAATAAAATAATGTTATTATAATTTTTCTTCAGCTGGCTTTTAGCAGAGGTGATGATCTTCCGCCATTAAGAAGGAGCCGCCGCTGGGTTTAGGCTGCCAATATCTAAATACACAGTCATGCTTAGAGCCTATTTAGGTGGAGCGACAATCACATTATTCTGTGAAATCACATAATCGTTTTATATAGTACGAGTTTTAAGCCTCTGCATCTTGTGGAAGAAAAGCAACAAAATATGTATTAGCCCAGATACTTTGCCGACAGGACACTGTAAATGGGTATGTGCACGTGGCTTGAGGGAGATGGTGGCTGGGCACCATACCCGTCTGTAGGCCTGGCGTCAGTGCAAGAGATCTGGATGGGATGGAGGATTAGAAAACATATATGGGCAATATCCATCCTTGCTTTGGAAAGAGAAGGGCTGGGTGCTGCATCTCATAAAATAAATCACTAAAAATGCTTAATGATTGTTTATAAAGAGCCTCGGAAATTCCATCGAAAAACTATACTTAAAGTGGCAATTAAAGTAGTAAAAATCAATAACACCACTGACAAGATTACATATAATAGTAGCAAAAACCAAGTTATTCCTTATGTGTTCTGAAGACTGGTGATTATGTTGGACAGTGGAAGGCACAGGAGGCATCTGTATATGGCCCAAGGACTGGCATAGACATTTCCTTCATTTTATGGAACTACCAAACCATTTGCACACGATGCGGTATGAATGTGACATTGGAATAGGATAATGTGTCTGTGCACATGACCCTTGGCCATTCACAGAGTTTAAGTAAGGTCGTGTGAACTTTCCACATCATTTTAGCTCCCAGATCAGGTGCATATGTCTGAATGCTGTACACAGGTAGTTATAAGGAATGGGGGCTGGATATTGGGTAGGGTTGAGAGTCAACCTGCCCTTAGTCCTCAATGCTCATGGTCTTTGGCAGTGCACAGTGGGTACAGTCATCTTGTATTTTTTGGGGTCTCATTTTACCCCCCAGCATCAAGTGCAAATAGATACGTATTACAGCATTGGGCAAAGGGGGCAATTACCCTAGGGCCCCCATCTTCCAGGTTCTCATTACTTGACCTCTGACTATTCTATTTTTATGTTTCGGCCTCTCTTCCTGCTTCTTCCCACCTTTACCTCTGAATCTCTCTCGACAGTGTTATCTGAAATGTTTTGGGGTCCACGCGCATATTATATATTAACTGCTTTTGAGAATTTCTCAAAGTTTAAAATCTAATACTGGTTGGCACCATGTGGGCTTGAGTTATAAGGAAATGGGTAGCAAAATTCTAAGTTGTTCTGAAAATGGGCCCCAATTAGGCCTTGCCCAGGGCCTCTAAAATCCTCAAGAAGATACTGACTGCAATTAGCACTGAGTTATCTTCAGTGACTTATGTGGTTGTCTTCAACCATTTCTTGATCTAAGTACCTCTTACACAGTATTATGTTATGTATATTTCTAGAGCGCACATACAGCAAAAACGGTTTCATGGTGCTAAGGTACCTGGAATATAACACACAGATGATCATTACTCTTAAGTGGGTGGATCTTATTTAAAGGTGGAAGGGCGGTCCAGATGCGGGGACAAGTACGAGTATCTGGAACCACAGAGCGTTTTTTTATTTAAGGTAGAAGTGATATAAAAATTTGACTGCATAGACAACGGGTTGCGAGTGGGGGTGTATTTTGGTATACGAGCAGAGATAAACAAGGCACTGTCAGTCTGTAATGATTTAAAAAATAAGGCAACCGGCCTTGAAGACGGAACACTGTTCTACAGGCAGCCAGCGCAGTTTGCTCAGCAAAGGGGTAATATGACAGTTCTGAGGTTGTTGGTTCAGTAGTCCTGGCTGCCTAATTTTGGATCAGTTTGAGTCTTTTGTTCAAAACCATAGGAAGGCCCATGCAGAGAGAGTTAGCATAATCTAACCTTTAGATAACCAGTGCAATATTAGCCTGAGTGAGAGCCTGTAGAGTTGTAGGAAACAGGAAGAGATTGCCGCCCCTAACCGAGGTCTCATATACGGTTAGCATCGATCAGTACTCCAAGGCTCTTATCTGATTTCTTGGGCAAAGGAGGAGAGACCATTGAGACGGGCCAAAATGTGGACCTCCACGTGTCATTTTTGTTTCTGGTAATGACAATCTCTGTCTTATCCGAATTCCGTTGAGGTGATTGTCATTCATCCAATCATAAATAACATTGGTCCAGAAGTACGGCCATAGCATTTTGGGACTCACAAATTGCATCAAATTGCGAGTCTCAAAATAGTATATACAACTGTGTCTGAGACACTGTTTGCCATTCCCAATAGGGTCGCAAATTGCATGCCTCATGAATATTAATGAGGCTGTTGCAATTTATGACCTCTTTGGGAATGGCTAGCACTCCCAGGCATGGTGGTCTGCTGACCCCAGCAGGCCACCATGCCTGGGACTGCTTTGTCAAAAAAAGCAGTGTTTATTGTAGGTTGAAGAGAATTAGATGGTGGTACGACCAGTCTGTCGGCAAGATGGATCGAATGGAAACAAGTTTATCTTTGGTGATGATTGCATCCAGGCTTGAACCTTTTTTGTGTGTGGGTTCATTACAGAGTTGCTTGAGGTCATTTCGGGTGCTTTTATTGAAAAAAAAAAACTTTCATAACTAAAGGTGATCACAAATACTTTTAACAAAGTCTTTCGTTTGGCTGACTACAGCTTTATAAACAGAGCTGTCATTTTCAGTAAAAAAAATAAATAAAAAAAATACATACACACATTGTTATATATTAGAGAGAGAAGGAGAGAGAGAGAGGGAGAGGACAAAGCACAGAGCATATTGAAAGATTGTAAACACTTCCTATGTAGGCGGTATAATTACCAACACAAAGAAAATTACATTTTTGAGTGATTGTGAGTAATCTGACTTGCTTCTTGTCAAATGCGTCTTTCAAAAAAGTTATAGATACAACACTTGGAGATGGAAAGCTGTGGAGCATGAAATAGAAAAATAAGAAAAAGGGCAAAACAATGCACAGTAGGTCTCACTGGTTTTGTGCAACACAAACAAATGTTTACAATTTCACATTGGACAATGAAGCAAGACCTGGTACAGATGATCTACGAAGTTGACCTGCATCCCCCATGCAATGATTTCACTGCTCAAGCAGTAAATATAATAGAACATGTAATGGCGTTAGAATCACCATCTTCGCTTTGAAATTCAGATGCAGAAAATGACTGTGAATGCGAGGTAAGAGGTTAACTGCACATATAACGTGATTCTCTAACTTAAAGTAATCCAATTGGAGAGCAGTATGACTTTCGGTATTACCGCATCACAGCATGAGATAACTTTGCCTGCAAGCATCAGCAAAAAATATGGAACAGGAAGACAATTCCTGAATAACTACATTACTGCAAATGTTCTGATCTTGTCTAAATGATGGTCCAAGTGCCCAATTTAGAACTGGGGGTAAAGCATATTCTTCTGATTTGATTCTTTATAAGGGCCAGTTTAATCACTCACGACATTTATAGCATGCCTACTATCTGAGGATCTTCTGAGGCAGGTCACTGAACCACCTAAAATAGACAGTTCTTCTAAGATTTATTAAAATTGGTTAGACTGCCTATGAATCTGAGGGTCATATTTACTAGAAAATTTCGGAGTGCGGATTTGCAGCAAATTTGGATGCACCGCACTCTGACATTTTCAAAACGCAGGGATACGCTGTATTTACTACAATACGGCACACCTTTGTGTTTTCCTTAGCGCTACCTCTAAATTTAGCTGCCTACACAAATGCTGGCACCCTTGCACTAAGCAAGGGTGCCTGCATTGTAGGGACTGATTTTTTACATACAGGAAGGTGCACCTTCCTAGACATAAACAATCACTGATGGAAATTTGTTACTTCAATATGTTCTGCATTATACAGCAGACATAGAAGCAGCATATCGTTCTTTTTCAATGATTGTTTATCTGCAAAATGGGACACCTTCCTGCCCATAGACAAACATTTTTGGCTTTTGGCTTTTTGCTGTTTTGATGTGTGCTGCAGAATACAGAACACACAGAAAAAGCTAAAACGAGGAGAAATAAAAGCATTTCTCCTCATGCGCCATTCGGAGCCTGTTCTTGCATGGCATTAGTTTTTGGCACTACCACAGGTTTACCAATCTATGTAAATCTTGGGCAGCGCCAAAAAGCAATGGGTGTTGCTGTGGAATGCCCACAGCAAAACCGATTGCAGGCCCCTTTCGTGCAGATACCTGTGTGAAAGAGTAGCATATTTACAAAGCAGCATTAGACCACAAAAATTGGCTTAACTTCACTTTGTAAATAGGATACAGGGCACACCGCCACCGGAGCATCAAAAATAGTGAAACTCCATTGGGCATAGGGGCTTGTACATAATGCCCCTAAGTTCTTAGGAACTGAGTTCCAAATGTTGGGACTATGCATCAAAATGACTCTTCTGAATTTAACCCTAAGGACGACCATAGTACACTGGCCTAAAAGTTTGGGTTGTCTAGTAGGACAGTGAGATTGACTATCTTCTTGAGACAGTGTTATATCTGTACTCAGCAGTGTGAAAGCAGTATCAAGAGCTTATCATAAACTTGTTTAGCACATTCATGGATGACACAAGCAGCTCGTGGCTAGGGGTTCTTGCTGTCTAGAAGGGAAACATCCTTTACAGAGCAACTGTTACAACGCACTACCATTACGACGCAACCATTACAATGCAAGTCATTACAACGAATTGCGAAAGGGGGGCGCTCCAGGATAGGGAATAGGTTAATTTACTATCCAACACCTTCCCTACTATCCACGGGGACTGGTGTTGGAATAGTAAATTAAACTATTCACTATCCAGCGCCCCCCAACGCAAGTCGTTGTAACGACTTGTGTTGTAAAACTTGCGTCGTAAAGGCATGCGTTGTAATAGCATGCGGTGTAACGTCATACATCCGTCTAGAGCACAGGTGGAAGGCTCCAGAATTCAATGTGGCATGAAAGATGTTAAACATGGGTTTATTCTTTACTTGTCAAATGAGCACTATGAAATCAAGTTTTTTTTTCTTCACCTTTTCTGTTATTTACTTCTAACTGTGTGTCTTAGGAGACATTAGACACCTTTCAAGTATATCCTTTGGTCCTCAGATAAGTGTTGGACTTGCTCCTCACCATCTGCGGACTTACTCCATTTGCTTTTCAATTGTACCCCAGTTCACACATTTTGGGATACAGTATGGTCTCAAATCAACACTATTTTTTCCTCTAAACACCCTTTCTCTATTTCTCATATTTTCTTAGGAAGCGTTTCTCCTATTTGGGATCATTGTTCTTTTAACATAAGAATAATTGACCTGCTATTAGCAGTAGCCTTTCAGCAAATAACCAAACTTTGGAAAGACCTTACCAAATTATCTTATCAGGCATGGTGGTATGCTGTATGTTATAATCATAGATTAGACACAACATTTTTTTACCCAATGACCTTGGCTCCAAAACGGAGAGAACTATGAGATCCAATTACATAATTTTTTGATACGAGTGCTAGGCGTTCTCTGTCTCTAACCCCCTTACAACAAGAAGTTGCTAAACCTCCATAATTTCCTTTAGGTTGATATATTTCTTTTTAATATTACTTATTTTTATTCTATTCCAATGTTCCTTATGTATTCAATTGATATGTATCTAATTACTTGCCGGTTATATTTGCATATTGTTCTATTATCCTTTTATTTATTCCTTTATTGGTGATTTTAATTGTATTGCTGTATGTTCTTCTCATCATCATTATTACCTTATTTTGTACGTTTTTATCTTATTCGCCTTAATAAACTTTTTCTGAACTAAAAACAAAAAAAAAGTATATCCTTTGGTGCAGAGTGCCATTGTTGTTACTGGAAGGAATCGTTATAACAAGTGTTGGACTTTGGAGAGGATCGGTGTACAATCCCTATACTAATCTAAACAACACTAAGTAACTATTGGATTTTGGAGAGGCATTACTCAGTATTCCCACTCCACTCCTATAACCCACATCAACAGCCTAAGAGAATTCTTAACCTGTACTGAAACAGAGGTGGAGGCAACCCTGCATAAAATGAAGTCAGGAGCCCCGGGAGACCCTGCCTCACTTCAAATCTTAGAAAAAATCGCCCCTGTCCTGGTCCTCATCTTAACCAAAGTCCTTAATCAGTCCCTTCTTCACTCCTCCGTCCCCACTCACTGGAAGGAGGCAATAATTAGGCCAATTTAAAAAAAAACACAGCCGACCCTAAATCACTCTCAAACTATCGACCCATTTCCCTCTTGCCTCTATTTGGCAAAATCATGGAATCTCTAATAAATAGGCAGCTCATCACCCACCTTGAGTCTAACAAACTTATAGACCCATCACAGTCTGGTTTCAGGGGATCCCACAGTACCGAAACTGCCCTGCTTGAGATCATTGATAATGTCAGAATGACCCTGGATTCTAAACAGTTGGTCATACTTGTCCTACTTGACCTGTCCGCAGCCTTCGACACCATCTTGCATCACATTCTTTTAGAACGTCTTGCTGAGGCTGGTGTCGAGGGCTCTGCGCTATTATGGATAAAAAGTTACCTTACCAACAGACGGTCTAAGGTCCAAGTTGGCTCCCACTCCTCCTGCTATCATGTTAATGACAAGGGTGTCCCACAGGGGTCAATTTTGAGCCCAACCCTTTTTAACCTTTATGTCTCCCCCTTGGCAAAGGTTATTCGAGCACACGGCTTTCGAACCGTGTCCTACGCAGATGACACCCAAATACTGATTACAATAAACCATGATCCAGATGAGACCAAACTGAGATTTAAAAAGTGCATGGTTGACGTTCAAAACTGGATGACAAAGAACTTCCTGATGCTGAACGCCAGCAAAACAAAGATTGTGCTATTTGGAAAAGCCGATAAGACCTGGTCCGATGACTGGAGGCCTGATTCCCTAGGCCCCTGCCCCGCTCCCAAATCTTCAGTCAGAAATCTTGGGGTGATCATTGATAATAAGTTATCAATGACTGAACACGTCAACAAAGTGGTTCAGACCAGCTTCGGCCTTATGCGCAGTTTGAAGAAGATTTTCAAATGGATCCCTCTTCCATCTCGCATGCCCGTTGTCCAGGGACTCATTATAAATCGGATAGACTATGGGAACTCGCTACTGTCCTCAGTCAATTCAACCCTCTTGGCCCGCCTGCAGGTTCTTCAAAACACTGCGGCTAGACTAGTGTTAAATCTCCCCCCGTGCACTCCATCTCTGCCCTGCCCAAAAACTCTACACTGGCTCCAAATAAAAAAGCGCATAAAATTTAAGCTATGCTGCCTAGTCCACAAAACCATCAATGGATATGGACCAATGTATATTGAACAAAAGCTTAAACCTCACAACCCGTTAAGAAATCTCAGATCCACTGGCAAATTACTGCTGACAATCCCCAGGGTACGCACAGTCAGAAATGGCGATAGGGCTTTCAGTAAAACAGCCCCCGAAGCCTGGAATTCCCTACCCCTCCAGATTAGGACGGAACCTAACCATCTAAGGTTCCGTAAACACTTAAAACCTGGCTCTTTTTGGCTGCTAGCCCATAGACCCGCTCTGTCTATCTTCTCTGAGGTATTTCTGTCAGTGCTCTGAGACCTTCGGGTGATTTATGCGCTTTACAAATCTATTTTACATTACATTACATTACATTGTTAGCAAAAGAAGGGAAAGTGGAGGGGTTACATTTACTATTCTGACTCCAATCTGAGTAACAGTTGCAAAAGTACTGGAATTTGGTGACGTCAGATTTACTATTCCCCTTAACGCTAGCAAAATTAAGGAAGGAGATGTACTTTGGAAGGTTAAAATTAAGTAATCTTAAACCAATTTTTTTCCGTAATATATGTATATATCGACCCAAAAAAATTAAAACCTCAATAATATGAAACAATGAAACATTTTTTAATCAATGTTATATTACAAATATTAAATGAAAATAATTAGATAAAGCTCTCCACTACCTACTTCCATAAAAAGATACCATGAAACATTTAAATTAATAAAAACAAAAATAAAATAAAAAATAATATACAAATATTTATTAAATACAAATAAAAAGAAAACAATGGCAAAACAAAAAATAAATTACCACATTTACTTAATTAAAGAAAATGACCAATCAATTATTATTTAATTAAAAATCAATTATTAATACAAACATGAATCAATTAATTAACATTATGGGCAATTAAAAATTACATAAATAAACCAATATAATATAAATTAAAATCAATAATTTAATTTTTAAAATAAACTTCCCCCTTTAATTCCCTACAAAGCCAAAAACTATTAAAATTCTAATGAAAATTAAAACAAAAATATTACATATAAAAACGTACAAACAATCCCAAATATAACAAATAAGAGCATATAACTAATAACTTATAATTCTAAATGCCTAATATTCACTGCAATAATTAAAAATAAATACAGCTATATCAGATAAAACAATATTACATACAGCTACATTAAAAAATATCAAATACCCCAAAAACAATATTCTTACCTTCGCTGTTAAGTTCCATGATATTTTTGAATTCACAATGTTCTTCTGACAATATTTGAGATCCACAATATTTTTGTTTCTATATTTTGGTCACATACACCTAGAACACCCCTTTAGTGCTTGACTCTCAGAGGAGTGAGGGAGAATAGTCCAAGGATTTTTCAGGGAAGGAGTGTTGGTAGAAACTCAGCACACATTAGGCTTTTGCGTTTATAAAGAAAAAGTACTTTGACACTCCAGAACACGAGTTATAATCAAGATGTTGTATCATTGTTTAACAATGTAATGAGCCTTCCTATTATGTTTTTCTCTGTGTTCACCAAAGATAAACCCTTCCTACTGAGTTCATGATATAAAATCCCCTTCTATTCTGTTTATCAAATGGTTCACAATGCAATGCGCCTTCCTATTACATTTGTCAGAGATTTAACAATGTAAAACTTCACTGTCTTTGTCACACGATTATGCCATGCTAGGTAGGCCTGGGAGAAATTCTAATTATGCTAGAGCAATCAAAGTAATTTTGGTAATTACGCATTACAGTTATGATGAAAATTACCGAAATACGAGTAATTACACCAGATCGAGTAATTAAGAGTAATTTGTGGCAAAAATCCTACCGAAGGAGCATAGGAATAATGACATAAGAGAGTGAGTGGCTGCTGGCTACTGTGATTAGTGTCCTGTGGTATTTTGTGTTCTTTTCTTAGCGCAAAATGCATCCCCGGGCACATTTTGGATGCAAGGTGCATTTAAATAGAAAATAAAGCTAAATGCTGGATTACACTTCATGCACAAATACACCTAATTATGAGTCATTTTGGCATAGTTAGAGGAAGAGGTGTGGTGCCGCGGCTAGGGCGACTGACTCCTGAATCTGGGGATCACGGGTCGATCCCCAGCACCGGCGGCAGGTTAGCCCAGCACCATGTGACTATGGGCAATAGCTTGCTTAATATTCCCGACGGCCCCCAGCGCCTAGAGACCCTTATGGGTAAGTGTGCGCTTTACAAATGTGGATTCATAGTTATGAGTAACTACGCTAGAGAGAATTAAGCCAGTTATGCCCACTCCTGATGTTCAGTCCTGTTGTGCTGTGTTGATTTAGAGTCTGTGTTAACTATGTCTCTCTCAGTGAAACTACATCAAGGGGTAACACAGTTAAAAGTCTATAAAGAAGATCTACAGATGCTCAAAAACAAAGCTCTTCTTTCTATACTGCTTTTGATTTTTTTTTATTACACAAGATCTGCCAGACAGCTAAATTAATTTGTCTAAACGTCATGGATGGAATACTCGCGTTAATCACATGCCTTGGACATTTATTTAGGCATCACTTCACTCTACCAATTTTTGCACTCTCTGCTACTGTAGACAAAGAGCAGTCATACCCTAATCAGACTTATACCTACTGATACCATCCCACTTCACAGGTCTAGGCCACATGAGATTTTCTGTGAAATTAGAGCCATCAATTTTCCCATTAGTTAAGGTTGAAAGGGGCTGGCTGTGACTTATCTGTTGAGGTACTCTTGATGGGACAGTACCAATGCCTGCTGAGGCACTAGCATCGCAGCATCAATAGTATGTTTGTAGAGGTGAATAACGAACTACGGGCCATATTATCAAGAAAGGGCAATAAATTATCGCCACATTTATCGGCAGGAAACTGCCGCTAAAGCAGCGATAATGGGCTTGATAATAGGCCGTTGTGAATACCCATAGAAGCCCAGGTTAACACCAGAACCTGGGCTTCTATGGGTATTCACAAGTGCGTATTATCAAGCCCTTTATCGCCACTTTAGCGGCAGTTTGCTGCCGATAAAAGCGGCAAAAATGTATCGCCCTTGATAATATGGCCCTAAGTTTTCCCATCACAATATTCACTCATGTCTGGAAAGAAAGATCAAAGTTGACAATTAATCAAGGCCCCAACTTTGTATCCTGGATTGGTAGTGTGACCTAACAGTGGGTTTTGGCAGATAATTAGTTCTGATTCGTCAACAACTTCTTATTTAGACTAGTGGGGTTGCTGTAGGATGTGTTCAGTGGTTGCATCTATACAGTAAGGGCAATATTTATGACCTCGTTTTCGTTGCTCTTGCACCATACATTGTGGTGCAAGGGCGACACAAACCTTAAGTCAGATTTTTTAAGCCACTTTGTGTGGCTTTTAGTAGCTCCAAATATCTGAAGTAATATAACGAAGTGCAAATTGTTGCATTGCGTTACTCTGCCCTGGGTAGACATTCCATGGAACTTGCATGGTTTTTGATGCATTCCCAGACTTACAAGACCTTTTAAACCTGGGAATGCACCAAACAGTTAGGCATAGCCAGGTGAAATGCAACCATGAGAAATATCTTTATATTTCCTCATTGTTTCCTTTTTCTATATGTTCTGCTTTCTGCAGCACACATATAAAGAGAACAAAAACCTCTCTGTATTGTTTCTGTGCTGAGAGGTGTCACTTCCTGCACAAAACAATCCTGTCTACAAAATAGGCAGCCTTGCAACATGGTGCAAGGGTGCCTGCATTGGCCTAGGCTGCGAAACCAGCTCCAGTGTATGGGAATGGAAAGGAATGCATTGTATTGGATGAATACGGCTCATTACTGCCCTTTCCCTGTGACACAGGGCAGTGCAGCAAGGTGACGTGCTGCCCTAACGTGTGACACCAAACACATAAATGTGTCCCTGGTTTGAGTAGCTCTTGCACTACGCAACATGGTGCAAGAGCGACGCAAATCTTAAGTCATACTTTGAAGCCAAGCAAAGCCACTATGCATGGCTTTGAGTGGCTCCAAAAATATGGAGTAACGCAATGCAGCACAAATTGGTGTGTTGCGTTAGTCTGCCCTATGTATGAGTTCCATTGGCATTGTGTGGGTGTTCCCACGCAACTCCCATGGTTTTCGATGGATTTCCAGATTTACAAGACCTTGTAAACCTAGGAATGCACTAAAAAGATATCCCTCCCAGGAGAGGCATAACAAGGAGAAATATCTTTATTTCCCATCTTTTTTCCTTTTTCTATGTGTACTGCATTCTGCTTGTGTGGTGACTTGCAGCACTGCCCACAAAAGTCATAAATAGGCCCCCCTGGCACAGAGTAAAGCAACGCAGAATTGAACGCTACCTTACATCAATCGAGATTAATGAAACCACACAGGGCTAAGCAAGCTAGCCTTGCATGGCTACATAAATCTCATTTGCGTAGCTGTTGCGCCAAGTTGCGTGGTGTAAGAGCAGTGCAAAGGAGCTCATAGATATGCCGCTTAACAGCTAAGGAGAAAAAGTCAGTCCAAGCCAAATGTAATTTCATTAGTGGGATCTTACAGGAAGAACTGATTTATGTATGGGAAGTGGCATCCTGTATCGCCCCCGGTGGAGATGGAGGAATACACGATTTACAATGTCCTGCGTTGACAACAAGTTCAGAAATTATAATGCAGTGGCCAGACATAGTAAAGTGCCTTCTGGACTTAAGAGCTGATGTGTATTCACTAGGGAATTCCACTGGCCCTACTGTTTCACTTTTTCCGTACTTTAGTTTTGAACATCACTGAGTGCTAATAGATTTATAAAGCATTACCCCCACACACACACACAAATGTTTCTGTAACACAAGACAAACCATAACGCAAAGAGTGTGCTACTTGCAGTAAAAAAAATGATGATGCCTCCATGAATGTTTGACTTTGGTATGAAATGAGCCAGCCTCAAATGACTGATATATGGGAGAAGTCTTCTTCGCAAGGACAGTATGCCCCAGTAAAAAGTGTAATGGCTGAAAATAAATTTTTCCTAAGTGACTTTTTTAGCAAATGGAGTTGGTTTTTGTTGCATACATAAATACATAGTGTGCCTAATTGTAACCTGAATGTATTTGAATGTTACAAGATTTTAATTGGTTGAAGGTCAGAATATTATTCCATCTCACATAAGTATGATGCCTTATATATTGTTTAGAAAACGATTGTCCAATGGGGGGGATAGATTAACTTCAATGGGACAATACTTAATATGATAACTCTTCTTGTGGATGCTGATTTAAATTTAGCGCCTGATGGCCTCTGTGGTAACAGACACAGTTACCTTGAAAAGGTGGTGTGCTAACCTATTTCTCCTTTGACAGCAGCCATGGACAGTCATAGCTATATGCATGAGAGTGACTAATCTTACCCTCCATCTACTTCACACCTTCTTTGAATTTCCAGAGAGAGCCGCTTTTCTAATAATTGGGAAGGATGCAATCAAAAACATAAATATCTCCGAAACGTATAAAAGTCTTTTGTAGTGGAGAAAATAAATGAACACGATCCATGGAAAGAACAGGCCATTGTTACATTCTTTATCCTAAATTTGCGATAGACTATATAGCTGTGTTTGTGGTCCAGTTTCAATGATAGTCCCATCAATACTGCACTAGTGGGGGCACACATGCTTGTCCTTCATCCTTTTCACCAATGTCATAGAAATAGTAAATAAACGCCAAGAAGTAAACTGAAGATTATTGCTGGAGGAATCCATACATTAGAGCAGAAGAGAGATAGCCCGCCAGGGACTGACTGAAGGTCACCAGGCATGACCTTCAGCACAAACCTGATGGTGGGGTCACCGTCACATTCAAAGGTACAGTCAGCTAGACCACATACACAGACAACCCTACCAGCTACATGGAATACCTTATGTTCAAGATACATATCAAAACCAACTTTTCCCTGGGCGGAACCTTTTATCATAGACCACTAAGAGCCCACACCAATTTCGCCAGCGACATCACTGACATCGTCGTACACCTCATCATCAATGCCAGCACCTTCAATCTCCTCGAAGACCTTAACTTTCACCTAAGAGAACACAATGACTGAAAATCTACGGCCCTTACAGAAAACTTTTGAACCCTCCAGTACGTTATACTCGCCCACACTGCTGGACACCTTTGGACCTAATTTTCTCCTCAATCAGCAACATCACAGTCAAGAAGCCAGCAGCTATGACCTGGAAAGTTCTCATCCTCGTCCGTTTCAGCATACCCATCATGCATCACCACTGGACCTGCCCAGTGCAGCTGGATAAGCATCACAGAGGAGGAGTGGGTTTTCACCCTCTCAACATACTGGCCCAAACACAACATCGATTTGCTGAAAGCCATCAAGAAGCCTCATAAATTGGATTACTGCATGTGTCGAGACCCTGACGCAAGTGTAATCCAACAGCAAGGACCCGACTGCTGGCCAGCTGGTACACAGAGGTACAGGTGGATAAAATGCCACTTCAAGCAACTGGAGCGCAAATGGAGAACAAGTCAAGACACGACAGATTAAGACATCTTCAAATTCATTCTAAGACTCTACCAGCAGATAAAGAACACAAAGTGCACAGTTCTTGCAGATCACATCAATGCCCACACTAACAGCAGAAAGGAAATCTTTGCCCTCATGAATGATTTCACCTCCAGCCACATCCTGCAACATCAACCCCCACAAGCTGAGCTGTCCCTCTCCTAGCCCGGGAGCTCCGGATGAATCTTCCAGTCGACCCCCGCCGTGGTATTCTTCCCTTGGTGTGGGAGTTCTGG
Organism: Lissotriton helveticus; assembly: GCF_964261635.1. Lineage (NCBI taxonomy): Eukaryota > Metazoa > Chordata > Amphibia > Caudata > Salamandridae > Lissotriton > Lissotriton helveticus. The sequence continues at coordinate 180,871,894 of NC_136059.1, read as the reverse complement.
AAGAGCCTTCCAGTCGACCCCGGGAGAGTTGTCGACATCTCGGTTTGGGAGTTCCGAAAGTACCTTCCAGTTGACCCCAGCTGAGCTGTCCTGATTCTAGCCCGGGAGCTCCAGATGAATCTTCCAGTCGTCCCCCGCCGTGGTATTCTTTCCTTGGTGTGGGAGTTCCGGAAGAACCTTCCAGTCGACCCCGAGAGAGTCGCCGGCCCCTCGGTTTGGGAGCTCCGGAGGTACTTTCCGGCTCTCTCCAACTGAATGATTTTCTCCCTGGCCTGGCCACCGTGGGAGTACCATCCATTGATCCCCTGCTGAGCCGCCCTCTTCTTATCGGGGTGGCCCCATAGGAACTTTCTAACCATTCTGTGTGGAATGGTCTCCCTTTAAGTTCGGGAACCCTGGGTGAATCTCCCAACCATCCTCAGTTGAGCTGCTTCTCCCTGCCTTCCTTTGAGGAGTTCTGTAAACTGGCATTGACTGTATCATCGGGCTCTCCGCTGGACCCTATTCCGCACAAGATCTGGAAAGCATTCCAGGATGAACTCTTCCACCCCTTGTATTCCATCTGCCAGCAGTCGCTTGCTACTGCGACCGTCCCGGAGAGCTGGAAGCTAGCGGTGGTTTCCCCCCTTCTGAAAAAACCAACACTCGACCCTACCTGTCTGTCTAATTACAGGCCGATCTCCCTGCTCCCTTTTCCGGTTAAGATCCTGGAGAAGTTGGTTACCCGCTCCCTATCTAGTTTCCTGGAGGAGAAGGCATGGTTGGATGTGGCCCAGTTTGGGTTCCGGCCAGCGCACGGGACAGAATCGGCGCTGGTGGCCGTGTTAGACAATCTCCGTTCATGGGTCGACACAGGTCGGGCAGCATTTCTAGTGCTGCTCGACATGTCGGCCGCGTTTGACACGGTCAGCCATTGCACCCTCATTGAGAGACTGGAGGAGAGCGGGGTCACGGGGTTGGCCAGAGACTGGTTAGTCTCCTATCTTAACAACAGATAGCAGGTAGTGGCTTTGCCACCTTTTAAGTCGGATGTGCGGAAAGTTGGGCAGGGGGTACCTCAGGGCTCGGCCATCAGCCCTATATTATTTAATCCGTACCTCCGCCCATTGATCCAACTGATAAAATCTTTTGGTATCTCGGTGTTTAATTACGCCGATGATACCCAACTGGTTTTCTCTCTGGAGGGTAAAGACGCTGTCTCCTTAGAGACTTTCCACCGCTGCCTGACTGCTGCATCGAACTGGCTGCGTTCCAACTCCCTCCAGTTTAATGGATCCAAGACGGAGGTACTCTACTGTTCCAATGACCGTGTACCACGCGCCCTTCCGGATGATTTTTGGCCTTCTTCCTTTTTCGAAACAGTAACGGCTGCAGAGTCTGCTCGGAATTTGGGGGTCATGTTTGGCCCCAACCTTCAACTGGATCTGTTCGTAAACAAGACCGTAGCAACCTGTATGATGTTGCTTCGGATGTTGCGGAAGGTCTTACCACTTGTCCCAGCCCAGGCTAGGCCAGAAGTAGTGCGGGTCTGATCCTGAGCAGATTAGACTACTGCAACGCACTGCTCCTGGAGGCGCCTAGAACACTGATGGGCAGGCTGCAGTGGGTCCAGAATATGGCTGCCAAGCTGGCACTTTCTCGTCCGCGTGCTGCGTCATCTTCCTTGGCATTACAGGATCTACACTGGCTGCTGATTCATCAGCGGATCCTTTTTAAAGCATCCTGTCTGGTTTTTAGAGCCTTACATAGGCAGGGCCCAGGACTATTACAGAACCTTTTTTCCTGGTACACTACATCTCGGAGCCTTCGCTCCTCGTCTGCGTACTTGGTGTCGGTCCCTAGAGTTCAAAGGGTAAGGATGGGAGGGCGGTCGTTTAGCTTTGCAGCCGCCAGACTCTGGAACTCCCTCCCGCTCCTGTTAAGAAGCCAGGGTGAATTTCCGGCCTTCAAAAAAGGGCTGAAAACTCATTTGTTTCCTTGAGTAGGCTATGCTTCGCATCGATGGTCCAGCTTATCTGAGTCAAAGCTCCAGGATGCCCTTTGGGTGACAGGACAGCGCTATACAAGTATGCTAAATAAATAAATAAATAAATAATCTTTGCAACAAGCTCTCGGAATTCTTCTGTAACAAGGTCACTTCCATATATAGCAAATTTGACCTTCAACCAGACCCCGTCACTGTTGCAGCTTAACTTCCCATCACAGTCGACAAAAGAGCCCTGACCTCCAGTCAGCCATCACCATTGTCATAACTGCTGCTACTATGAAGACCATCCACTCTGGAGCCCATCCGACCCTTGCTCCAACCACGCCCTCACCAATGGACTCCTACCAATATGTGAAGCACCAACTCCCATCCTAAATGCCTGTATTGACTCTGGACAACCGGAATCATGCCACTGTCATGCCACTGCTCAAGAAAAAATCCTCTGACCCAGCCATTTATTTATTTATTTATAAAGTTTTATATAGCGCGAACTTGACCCAAGAGGGTATCAGAGCAGTTTACATTTAGGATTGTTACAATAAAAGGGACATCAGTTACAAGAGCATAGAAAGGTACAGTACACAAATATAATGTTGCAAGAATGCAAGAAGGAGGAAGGGAAGGAAGGAGTCATTAGCGGGCAAATGAGGAGGAACTGTGCCCAATGTCTGGCTGAGTAGGTGATGGTCAGGGGGAAACCAGGGCCCATCTCCTCAATAGCTGTCTAGTCTCAGCGATCAGGGAACCAGTTTTGAGTTTATTTGTTTTGATAAGTTTATATAGCGCTGGCTAGACCCAGAGGTATCAGAGCGCTTAACCAGAGGATCGTTGCATTACAAGGTAAATCTAGAAAGAGTATATATAGCGCAAGGCAAGACCCGGAGGTATCAGAGCGCTTTACCAGAGGAACCTTGCGTTACAAGTTACATCAGTTACCATAGCGTTGTAACGTAGTAAGGTACAATAAACAAACAACGAGGTTGAGCGGATTCATAGGAGAGGAGGGGAGGAAGGGGCCATAGCAGGGAGATGAGGAAGAACTGTACCCAATGTCCGGCTGGGTAGGTGACGGTCGAGGGAGAAACGATGGCCGATCTTCTCATTAGCTTTCCATATTGGGAAACAAATCAACCGACGCCTCACCGACTACCTCAATAACCATGTGCTCCATCATGGAGTCCAGATTTCAGCCCAACCACAGTACCTAAGCAGCACTCGTTGCCATCAAGGACATCATTCACATATCCTTAACAGTGGAAACACACAATCCTCACTCTCCTGGATCTCTCTGCAGCATTTGACATGGTCTCACGCCCCATCCTCACCAAGTGTCTGCATGTTCTTGACATCTAAGAATCTGCTCTGCCTTGGATCTGCTCTTTCTTAATGGATACAACACAAGCTGTCAGTCTGACATCTTACTCCTCAGAAGCCCACACACTCATCGGTAGAGTGCCTCAAGGTTCATTGCTCAGCCCCACCCTCTTCAACGCATACAGGATCCCTCTGGCCAACATCATTCATGCATACAACACCAACATCCTCTTCTACACAGAAAACATGTAACTCATACTCTCCTTTTCAGGCAAGACCCGCAGCACAAGAAACAAGATACTTTCCTGCATGACCGAAGTAATTAAGTGGATGCAAGTCAACTGTCTGAAGCTTAACACCAACAAGACAGAAGTAGTGATCTTCGACAGGAACATCTCTCATTGGGAATGCAATCGGTGGGTGGCTAAATCTGAACCCACACCAAGCAACCATGCCAGGTGTGCCAGGAACTTCAGAACCATCTGTACCATCATTAATCATCCTTAATAGCATGACTGCACAAGTCACCTCCATCACTGCATCCTGCTTCCTCACCCTGAAGATGCTGAGAAGATCTTCAAATGGCTCCAAGCAACATTAGAAAAATCATCACTCACGCCCTAGTCAACAGCAAGTTGGACTATAGGAACACCCTCTATCCCAGGATCATTAAGCAGCCCACTACAAAACTACAAACCATCCAGAAATCGGCAGCCTGGCTCATACTCAAACTCCCACACAGAATTCATATCACACCATACATCATAGAGCTCCACTGGCTCCCGATACATAAACACACTCATTTCAATCTCCTCACACACATATTTAAGGCAGTGACCAATTTAGGCACCATGTAACTAAACAATTGCTCCTCCTTCCACTTGGTGTGGGCAGAATATTCCATTCTGCAGGTGGAATTTGCAGAATTTTGGCAACTCTACTCTACTCTTGTAACGCCAATCGCCCCCTGGAAGACTTTTTTCTTGCGTGCGGCTCCAGACAGTAAGTTGATGAGCGTGAGGAGATTTGGCATCCCCTAGTGCGATTTCCGGTAATTAGGAGGACAGTCGGTGACATTTTTTCTAATGCGGGTGGTTGCAGGTGACTCTTCGTGATCAGAAGTCTGTCACTCGAGTTGAAAATCAACTCGAGCGGCAGCAAAATTTACTTGAGTAGCTGTGACCTTTGGAACCCTCACATTGTGATTTAGCACTCCCAGCACTAAATCACAACAAAAGCAGCATGACGTGTCTATTTGCACCCATTGGTGGGAGTTCACTGTATTTGCTTGGAGATTTGATGTTACTCCATGTAATTCCACAGAGGCAACTTCATTAGTTCGGCCCACCCCTACCTTCCACCAGTCTCCAAGACACCTTTGCTCTGTAGGACTCCTACTCACACACAGTCCAAGCATATTCAGAAGCAGGTCTGGTGGATGGCGTTCTCTTACATTGCTCTTAAAGCAAACAAAATCGTCCACTTCCACATCAGAGTCTCATGCTCACTTCTTGAATTTCACAAGATGCTGAAGACCTGGCTTTTCGCTTTGCCAATCTACCATATCCAAGGCTAATACCCACACACCTGCTAAATGACACCTGCCCACACACCTGACAGGATTCTCTTCAGCTGATCAAAAACACACATAAAATAACAGAACAGAACAGAACGTAACATGACATGACATGACATAACATATTGAGCCATATCAGTTCTTGAAGCTCACAGAGATTTGAAGTAAACCCCAGTGTCGGTCTTTCAGAGTAAAGCAAAACCAAAGGGGATGATAGATAGGGTGTTGAACATTGCAAGCCCTCACCCCCAATCAACTGATCTGGGTTTAATCCATCATCATTCTTTAGCTCACTCCCCCACCCCAGTTCAGACATGGTCCTATGCAAATCAGGCTGACCCTGTGCCTCATGGGAACAGTCCAGCCCGAACTGCCAAGCCATGTCTTCCCTAGACAGGAAACAAGCATCAATTGAATATGCTCTTCCTGTGTTCGGGTCATGAAAATGTAGATTGGTCACCACTTCAGACGTTTTTTCCATGATTAAATACTTGACACGTATATTGATTGACACTAACATCTAACACACAAATATATTTTCAGCACATTTTCAACGTTTAAACTGATTTCACTTAAGGTAGGACTGTATTTTAAAATGGCTCATGATACTTTTATACTTTTACTTTTGATGAAACGTGAACATTTTTTTTGTCGAAAAGCTGAAGCAACATTGAAAACTTGTAATGCGTTTCTCCTTTCGCATGCAGAAAAGAGTGCTTTGTGGTAAAATTTCGTAATTGGATGATGGACTTTTAGCTGCATCTGCAAGTGCAAGCAGCCTGCAGGTCTTATCTGCTACTTTGAAGGCCACTTTCGAAGTTTGCTTGTGAGAAAGTTTTGTATATTTCAATGAGACACAAACTGTATGTTTTCTTTCTTAACTTGATAAGATGGGTGTTTGGAGAAATTAGAAGCTATTGATAATGTTAGATCTTTCGTTTTAAGAATCTATTTGCAGCATTTTTAGAAGGAGATGCCTTCACACCTTTCTTTAGAGAAGATGCCTTTTCCTCTTGCCCAAAGGAGTTGAGGGCATATTTACAATGGCTTTATCTCTGCTTTTTTGGCTTTGTAAGCCAAAAAAGCAGAGATAAGACCTGAGCTCTATTTACAAGAGGGTGCTAACATGCATAATCGCATGTTAGCACCCTTTTTCCCAACGCCTCTCATTGCATCTCCAATGAGATGCAAAGTGGGCGTTACTGGGCGTACACCAGATGGACTAACTTGCAAATATCTCTGATTTTACATCGCGATATTTACAAGGCAATCCACATGATTTTAGCACACATTAGATTCTGGCGAAAATGGCAGTTTTCGCCAAAATCTAATGTCTGCTAAAATCTTGACTTAGCCATCCCTAACATAGGGGGTGGATTATACTGATACAATCCTATAGGTCGTATCAGCAAGGTTATCACCCTTTTGCAGGGAACATCGTTGGAAAACCAGCGATGTTCCCTGCAAAAGGGCAATGACCTCGATATCTCTGGAATTTTTGTCGCCCTGGAGTAACACGTTGTTCATTATGCGCTACCAGGGCGATAACTACCAGAGACAGCCTGCGATAATATAATTATCTTTAAGCACGGGAAGCGATAATTATCGCTGGCCGTTGTTAATATGCCCCTTAGACTCATGGAAAGATGCCTTCACCACTTGCTAGATTAATTAATATTTGATTTAAGAGGCTTTTTATGATGAAACCTTCTTCCAGATTTCTCCCTAACCTTCCTGCCTTTTCCATAGCTTAACCGAGTAGGGATTTCCCTTCAAGGGAGATTTAGTCCGCTTTCTGTAATTTGAGACAACTTCATAACAATATACTTTTGTGTCTTTAAATTTTAACATCTCTCAAATACATTGATTGATGCATTCATCTACTGGTTACTGATTTGACACTAATTTGATGATTTGAACTTGTTACTTTCAAAATTTGAATAAGCCTTCATGGTTTACAAATCAATTTTTTTCTTTAGTCTTTGTAGGGTCAGATGCTCTTCACGTCTTGGAACTACCCTTCCCCTTTTGTTTGATCATTTTACATTTTTCCTCTAAACTTCATTTAAAATCTTGGAATTACCTATTCCATTATGACTTTGCTCCATTGGACACTGGCCATGTTTTCACTAGAAATATGGTAGGAGAACCATAGGCGTCAATATGAGGCTAGTGGTGAAACCGACTTTCCGCCTGTAGAACTACTGATTTTCAGTGTTTTTATTCATTCCACAGAGACCTGGCATTGTTTTCAGGACCAGGGCAATAATTAGATCTCTATGGTTCTTTGTGTCTTACTCCCTTGGAAAGATCCCCATGTTCTCCCAGGATCATGATCACACGGAATTAGTATGGAAGAATTGGTGTGCGGTTAACTTATAGACCTCATGCTATTTTTCCATTTCTGGAGAGACGGCTATACAGGCTTGTTTGCCCTTTGCATTTTGGTTTCTGTTGTCCTGAATTTATTATCGAAAACAATGACCCTCCCAGACATGAAAAGTAAGTAGCTTCTGGCATGGAATAGCATGAGATCTCTGGATGTGTTAGCTCTGGGTGGGCGAGGTGTCTCTGACAAACCTTCAATCAGAACCAGACCCTTTTTTGTCTCGCCCTCTACCTTTTACTTTCTGCATGAACAGTCCTGATGGGTCACATTTGTTCTCCTTTCTGACTGATGCTGTTGGTTTCTACCTGTCTTCCAGCACAGTGTCAAGAGTGCCGAGCCCCCCTCCTCCCCTGTGCGCTTTGAGACCTGTGTTGCCGCTTCATCCATCATCTTCACATAATGTGATTATCATTGAGCTGCACAGTAAAGCATTTTTGGAAGCATTTATCATGAATGACAGTAGATGAAATGGAATTCTATCATACCTTCACTTTTCAGTTTTTATTTTTTTCAGAAGCTCAATTCTTCTGAGGGTCTTGAAGTCATTAGAACCTGATGGGTCTTTTGTGGCGTGCTGTGTGAAGAATAAACAGTGGATCTCAGCCCCGTCCCTGTAGGCAGCCTCCAGGGCGAAATATGGAATATAAAGGCGATTGGCAGTGAATCTGAATGAGCCCTCCTTGGCCTTGGGGAAGAATCTCACAGCCAAGCTGTTAAGGTGCAATACTTGTTTTATATTCCAAGGCTGCAGTGTGGACCAATCAGGTTATCGCAATTCCTGGTGCCTGAAGCAGATCACAACAGTCTGATATTATTGGACTGCTTATAATTCTGTTCTTCCTTCAGCCTGCAACCAATGCAGGCAAATGGGGCATTATCTGGGTCTGTGCACCTGGGAACAGGGAACGGCGAGTCATTTGCACGTTTTTTCCCATTCTGAGATGTGAAATTCAGAAATATATGGGTATTAGGCACCCGCTATTTACCATACTCTGCAATATTGCAATTTGTGAATGCATGGTTACAGCGTCATTAATACCACAGGGCCCTTCTTGGATCCAGAGTTGGATAAAAATTCTGGTCTTGTGGTGGGCAGTGCCATCTTCATGCATGGGCACTCTGGGCAGTTGCTCGGGGGCCCCATGGGCATAGGATCCCCATGCAGATCAGAATTGAACACACATTTTCATGACACATTTTTATTCGTGTGAGTGGTTGGGTAGGCAAGACCCAGTGCACTGCTTTGCCCAGGGGCCTATAATGCAGTTAAGGCTGCTCTGGGTATGGGGAGCAGGAGGGTCTATGGAGCTGCAAAATTGTTTTTGCAGCCTTCACAAAGATATATGGAAATCTGTAGCAAAAGTACCAGTAGGAATGTTCGAATTTAAAACCGCACAGATGTTGGCGGAAATTAGAACATTTGGGCTACCTGTAGGAGTTGACGTTTTCCCATTTTCACCAGCTGTGCAAGAGGCACCCCTTCTGAGGATTCTCCTCCGGGATGTTTCAGGGATACCCATCCTGGAGGATAAATTGGAATCTGAAGCGCTGCACCCAACACTAACAGGTGCCAGTGAGTGCTGCCGGGACTGTGAGGAGGTGGGGGCAGTCAAGAAGAGGGTGGGTGGTACAGATGGGCAGACTAAGACTAGGGGGCTTATTCACAAGCCCCTTGTGCTGATGGTGCATCACTTTTAATATGGGAAAAAGTGACGTACCTATGGCGCAAGGGGCTTGTAAATAAGCCTCTATGAGAAGGAGAAACTGGAGCGAGCAGATGGATCGACTAGGTGCTGCCGGTCTTGACTTAGCACAATAGAGCCTATTGGCTGAAAGTTCAGTGTGAGCAGGTGGGTGGCTCACTTCTGAACTAATGTGCCATTCCCTACACTTTTAGCAGCCAGGGGCTTATTTATGATAGCCCTGCATCACCTTTGCATCACGTAAAGTGGTACATGCGTGACACAGGGCTCTCAATCTGATTTATGAAGCCACGCAAAGACATGGCTTTGAGTGGCCTCATAAGTTTTGAATTAATGAATCACCTTAAACTGCGTACTGTAGGCGTTCCATGAGCTTTGTGGTGGTTTTTCCCATGCAGCACCCATGGATTTTGACACTGCCCCAGACTTAAAAAATCATGTAAACCTGGGAAAGTGCCAAATCCATACACCTCCCGAGGTGAGACATAACGCAGAGAAATATCTTTGCTTCACTTAATTTTTTCCTCTTTCTAAATGCAGCACAGCTAAGAAAGAGGCAAATGCCTCTAAGGTTTGTTTTTGTGCAGGAAGATTCACCTTCCTGCACAAAACCAATCCTGCATGTAAATGGAGGCACACTTGCACTACGGTGGAAGGGAGCCTACTTTGGCGCTATGCTGCTGAACCAGCGCTAGCGCCAGGAGAAAGGACGCGAATGCACAGCATTTCATAAATATGGTGCATTCCTGGCTTTCACTTTGGCGTAGGGTAGCCCAGCAAGGTTCCTTGCTGTGCTACCCTATGCCAAAATCCCATAAATAAGTGCCCCAGTTCTTTATTTTTAAAGAATACACTCGCCTACTCATAATTATGATATTAACCAGTGGTGTGAGTCATGAGGCTTTGCACACACCCATACCTATTTAATATGAATAAACATATCCTACTTTAGATAGTCTTTAGAAAAAAGTGTTTGTTTCTGGTACAATGGCCTTGCGAATACAAAAGTTATCCTAAAGGAAAAGTTACACACAGAAAAAATCCGCTAACTGGGCACAGAAAGGTTTTCCAAAAGGTAGAGTTCCATCGAAATATTCTGGAAACATTTACCACTGTGCACAGAACAGATTACCAAGAGGTAACCTTGCACAGCCATATGTAATCTGCATATATTTTCGAGCTTGTCTGACTGAAAATTACCTTGGCATGCTATGAAAAGTATCTCTCAACCAGGAAACCAACTTTGCGGGGAAAACGTTGCAACTTCGACAGCTTTCAAAGTATTATTCCCAAAGCACATTTTATTACTGCTCCTCTTCTGTGCCAGGACGCTTGCACTTCTTCTGTCAGCACTGCATTTATTCTATGCCAGGTCTTTTGCAATGCTTCTGTCAGCACAGCATCTGTTCTATGCCAGGGTGCTTGCAGTGCTTCTGTCAGTAGTACATCTGTTCTGTGCCAGGATGTGTGCAGTGCTTCTGTCAGCACTGCATCTATTCTGTACCAGGATGCTTGCAGGGCTTCTATCAGCACTGCACCTGTTCTATGCCAGGACACTTGCACCGCTTCTGTCAGCACTGCACCTGTTCTGTGCCAGGATACATGCAGTGCTTCTGTCAGCACTGCACATATTCTGTACCTCAACTCTTGCACCGCTTCTGTCTGCACTGCGCCTGTTCTGTGCCAGGATGCTTGCATTTCTTCTGTCAGCACTGCACCTGCTCTCTGCCAGCACACTTGCACTTCTTCTGTCAGCACTGTGTCTATTCTGTGCCAGGATGCTTGCAGTGCTTCTGTCAGCACTGCACATAGTCTGTATAACTTCTCTTACACCGATTCTGTCTGCACTGCACCTGTTCTGTGCCAGGACACTTGTACTTCTTCTATCAGCATTGCATCTATTCCATGCCAGGAGGCTTGCAGTGCTTCTGTCAACACTGCACCTGTTCTGTGCCAGGAGGCTTGCACTTCTCCTGTCAGCACAGCATCTATTCTGTGCCAGGATGCTTGCAGTGCTGCTGTCAGCACTGCATTTAATCTGTGTCTGTATGGCACCTATTCTGTGCCACGACGCTTGCACCACGTCTGTCAGTGCTTTACTTTCACTTTGGGTTAGTGGTACTTGCATGGCCTCTGTCACAACTGCCAACATTTCCTGGGTACGGCACATCCTCTCTATTCTGTGCCAGGATACTTGCGGTGCTTCTGTCAGCACTGCACCTGTCCTGTGCCAGGATGCTTGCAGTGTTTCTGTCAGCACTACACCTGCTCTGTGCCATGACGCTTGCACTTCTTCTGTCAGCACTGCATCTATTCTGTGCCAGGATGCTTGCATTGCTTCTGCTAGCACTGCACATATTCGGTGACGTCTCTTACACCGTTTCTGTCTGTGCTTAATCTGTTATGTGCCAGGACACTTGTAATTCTGAGAGAGCGCCACTTGAGGTGAAATTTGTAGAGGTGCATCATATGTACAAGTAGTCAGCACCTGTGTATTTAGAGGATCTTAATCATGTTTAGACGCAAATGAGATAGAGAACTAATGTAATGGATATTAGTAACCATGAATAGCCAATGTTAAGAGTTGCAAATCCGCAATTGCTGTTTAACATAGAGATGTCATTGAAATGAAGGCTTTCACTAATGAAAATATATTTAACTGAGCAATATTGTGTATTTAGACCTGCTATATTAAGGTGCATAATGGAATCGTTTATATCCGATAATTAGCTTAAAGTAGAAAATGCATTTGCTTTAAAGTTGGAGGCCTAGAGAACTAAATGAATTGTTCATGTAAACGTTGGGCCTATAACCAAGCAGAGGCCTAGTTCATGGAAATTGTGCAGGCCTGATCGAAAATGTCTTGCTTAGCGTTTAACTGTAGAAATGTTTGGTAAAAGAAGATGCCTTTAGAAAATATTGCAACATTTATAGAATGTGAGCCGAATTGCATGTATTTCTTTGCAGGTGCACCACCAAACAGACAGTAGAGTAGAAGGGCCCATTGTGTATGAGTGTTAGGATGCTAGACTCAGACATGGAGGAGTAGCCGAGGAATTCAAAGAAGCAACTTGAAGCGACTGAGAGTCTGGGATCCAAGGACGTTTTAACGGACAAGGATGGAGAGGTGCCATACTGGAAAATTCCGAAAACTAACACCTTCTAGAGGGGCGTACCTGAAGGCGTGTCACTTGCATTGTGGGGTTTCGTATTAGGGACAGCACCCCGAGGGTGGAGGCAGAGCAGATGGGCTGAGGAGTTAGAGAGAGCGGTCGTGTTGGGCAAGGAGCATAGCGTGGATGAGGAACTCTAGTCTAAGGGAGGAGTGGGCGAACTTCTTTGGGAAGTCACCACGGCTGACACCTTTTGGTTAGGATGGGCTATTGCTGAGTAGGGATGTCACTTAGTATAGTGCAGGGACAGATTAACTTGATTTTTCTTTCCAATGCATACTAGAATTCAAGTTACAGCAATTTTTGTTAGCCTGATGGTTCTGGAACTGATTCTCGTACTATTCATAAGCCGCCTAAGACTTTTCCGTAGGATTATGTTTGTATTAGTGCCTGTTTATCTTTTGAACCTCGTGTTGAGGTGTTTGTATCTTCAGCTGTTTTCATTTCTGTAATAAATCTTAAACCTTGGTTCTTAGTCAGTGGTCCTTTGGGGAGAATAATTGGGAATTGTTGCAAGTATTGATTATTGGTAAATAGGTTGCCTAATTCACTCTATGACAGGTAAAAACGTCCAGTCGACCTGTGACGGGATTTTGGAGAATGTTAAGCAGACCTAGAAAGTAAAAATCCCGCCTTTCCAGTTGGTAGCAGAGTAGGATGGTTTATCTTCTGGAGTGAGGGTAATCTAGAAGTAGGTTGAGATTTCCGAGAGGCCCATAGAGAACCAATGATGAGTGTCCAGAGAATCGCGGACGGAGGATGGCATTCAACGGAAACTGACGAAGAGTGACAGTGCGGCAGAAAGCAGCAGGTCGTAAGAGAGTGAGTATGAAAAGGGTCATGCGTTGCTAGATTGCGGTGTTATGTTGTATTGTGTGTTGTATTGTCTTGCGGAGTTGAGTGTCTTTAGTGTGAAAGAGGAACAGGTTGTGAGCGCGCGCAACCGGAGAAAATCTTACGCTCAAGGGGAGTTTAAGTGGTCTGGGTGTATCGAACACCCATAGTAATTGTCGACCATTGTTAAGGGGGTCATGAGGTACCATTGATTGCCCGTCAGGACCGAGATAGGGGGGACGAATGTGTGAGTGCGTGGGTAACGGACGCTGGTCGGAAGTTGACGTGAGTTTGTAACCTATCAGTTGAGGAGATTGTCTAGCCGTTAGCGGACAGACAGTTGCCAGTTCAGGTGACAATTACAGTCAGACTGTGGACGTACAGTCCAGGAAGTGGTTGCTTGGTCGGAAGTGATCATTTCCAGTGTATGATTGGGACGCATGAGAGACCGCGAGACGAACGGAGAGAGGAGGGGAACTGCTGCGAAACGGAGGCGAGTGACGTCAGAAAGAGCCGCGCTGGGATTGGTCGGTTAGCGTGGAGCCGCGCTGGGATAGGGTGGTTAGTGTGAAGGCGCGCTGAGATTGGTGGATCGTCATCAGGAAGTAAACAAGTGCTGGAAAGCGATGAAACGTTGTGGTTTTCATCATGAAATGTTTTAAAGTGTTGCGAAATTGTTTCAAGGGTGAAAAGATGATAGAACCTCGGGGTGGGGAGGAGGCTCCACCCGAGGATACTCCAGCTTATTATATGGCAACAAATGTGGGTTACATACCATATTGTGGCTTGATAATTGGTGTAAGATGACAGACAGAAAGGAAGAATTGACATTTCCTAAATATGGAACGTGCAGGCTAGAGGTGCTGTATCAGTTGAAAGCGATTATGGCTGCGTTGCGGCCTTTGCCCAGACCAACACAATTTGAAGCATTAAATGCATGGATCAGGGCAGCCCATGAAAAGAACAGAGATAGGAGACAAGAAAGAGTGAAACGATCAGTTAGGGCGGTTCAAGATGCGAGGTGGGATGCCATGGCCAAGAGGTGGAGGGTACAGACCATTGAAGGGGATAGGTTGTACCCGTTGCTGGAAAATACAGGGGATGCGCAGAGGAAAAGCACGGAGGATGAAGACAGGGAGACAGACGATAGCCTGATAGAGAGACTGTTGTCAGAGAGACAACCTCCATACAATCCTGAGTTGGAGGGAACGCCAACATCAGCAATGAGCCGGGAAGTCTCAGTCGGGGATGGTGGGGTCCAAATGGTGAGTGGTCTGAGCACCTCAGGGGATACGTTTGGCCCAGCGGAGGGAGAAAAGGCACCTCCACCTTCCCCAGTGACGAGAGTAGTGGGAAGATTTACAGTACAAAAAGTTCGGGTGGAAGAAGGTGTCAACTCTCAGAAACTGCCAGACGCTCTTACGGTACCTGTTACCATAGGTCCCATAGTATCAGTGTACAACCCAGAATAGAAACAAGGCGAGAGTCCGCCACGAATGGGGAGTGAGAGATGTGTCAGTGAAGACAGGAGTAATGTGGTGGAAGGGTAGAGGCAGTTGCCAAGGCCTGTAGAAAGGAGTACCCCTTTGGCAGCATCGACGGACTCCTCTGAAGAGCAGGGGGGTTGGAGGGGACCAATGGATCTGAGGGGACCAAGGCCGAGGTTGATGAGGGAATTAAGGCCAGATTTGAGAACTTGGGAGACAATTGTGGACACTCAGAGCAACAGATCAACGTATGATTCTGGGTCTGGAAATCAGGAGAGTAGGATGGGGTCTCACTGCATGCCTAGTGAAAGCAGGCAGGAATGGGAACGCGAAGGGGTGGGGAATAGGGGGGCGTCCCACCACACCCCTGGCGACAGTAGACAGGAGTGGGACCGAGAAGGTTGGGAAAACAGAAGGGTTCCCCCTAACACACCTGAAGAAAACAGACGAGAGAGTCAGGATGGTGGCGGGAGGGACTCTAATGGAACTTCTAGCCAAGGTACGTTGAGGGCTGCAATAAAAGCAAGAAGGATAGATGTGCTGAGACTAAAATCAGAAGTGGAGGAAATAGTGGAAGGTACATTGCCACTAGAAAGGATCGAACTCTACGAACCAGACGAGCTGTTGTTTGTGGCGAAGGATGTTACATGGAGGGCTAGGACAGCTCATGAAAAACTCTCTGAATTAGCGAATAAGTATACCATGGATTTGACTAAGACAAAAGCACTGCAGGGTGGCCATAGGTTGCAGTACTCGGACCAAGATCTAGAAGAAAAGAGGGTGATCGGATTAAAACTCACATTAGGGAACTGATTGTGGGAATCCGAACGTGGTCCCAGTTGGAGAAATGGGTGGAAAGGTGGTCAAAGAAAAAGAGTGTTAGACGGAGTGTTATTGAGACATCCCCGGGAGGAGGGTTGATGCATACAGAAGCATACCCCTTGCGGGAGGTGGCTCATGGGGGATATGTACATGTACCCTGGAGTAGGGGAGATCTGGCTGCATTTCCAAAGTTGCGTGAGAGTCCAGTGGAATGGTACAAACAGGTAGAAAGGTATGTTAAAATCTTAATGGTGCTGTGGATTGATTTGAACACGCTGGTTGACATTGTGGTTCCAGGTGATTTGTGGATAGCATGTAAGGTCAGTGTTGAATGGCCCACAGCGGAGCCAGAGCGAGATGCTGCCACAAATGGACCGTCACCCAGGGTGATGGCAAAGTATGAGCAAGCGATCACGTGTTTAAAGACTAAGGTACCACCACAGGACATTGACTGGGTGAAAATAGACCGGACTAGGCAGGAACTAAAGGAGACAGTACATGAATATTATGAGAGGCTATTGCAGATTTTCAAACAGTATAGTGGATTAGATGTGATGGATCCAAGGACATGGGACAGTTTGTATCCAAGTTTGTCCTGGGACTAAGGCCTGATATCTGTCTCATGATACAGCAACATTTAATTTGTTGGCAGAACAAGCCTCTGGATGAGATCTTGAGGTACGCGAGATATTGCAGTGATGAAATAGACTCAAAGACAAGGAAGCTTAAGGATAAACTGATGTTAGTATTTATTTAGTGTATTTTGGTATCGCGCACAGCTACCCCAACGGGGTGTCCCGGCGCTTCTGTGTAACTTCATACTGCATAGGATGGTTTGCTAAAAGAATGACGATCAACAGAACAGGTAGGTTTTTAGGGTTCTACGGAAAGGTTGTTCATCCTTGATCAACCGGATGGCATTAGGTAGTTTATACCAGAGAGCCGCAGTCAATACTGGGAAAGATTTCCAGCCAAAACGAGTTTTCCTAAATCTAGGGACAGTAAGGAGGTTTTTTGAGGAGCATCGTAGGGTCCTGGTGTTGTTATAAGGAATCAGGCACGTGGAAAGATAGGCAGAGCCCTTTCCTCGCAAGGCCCGGTGAGCTAAGACCAAAGCTTTGAATTCTGCCCTTTTGTGCACCGGTAGCCAGTGAAGTTCACGACGGCGAGGAGCTATGTGCTCACGTAAGAGGATACCCACGACCAGTCGCACCGCAGCATTCTGGACCGTCTGGAGGCGATGACAGCGCCCCACAGACAAGCCAGTATACAGGCCATTAGCGTAGTCCAGGTGTGAAGTGATTAACGCCTGTACTACGATCTTCCTAGTATTACTGGGCAGAAAATGAATTAACTTTTTTATCATTCTGATCTTAACTAGACATGCGGCGGAGACTGTGTGAACTTGATGGTGGAATGTGAGATTGGAGTCCCATCTTACTCCTAGATTTTTCACGGAGTCTTTTGGGAGAGGAGGGGCACTTAAGTCAAGAGGCCACCAGATGTTGGGGTCAAGTGGAGTTGGCTGGTGGAAAAAGAGAACCTCTGTTTTTCCTGCATTCAACCTCAGGAAATTATTATCCATCCACTGGGCAATTGTTCGTAGGCAGTTTTTTAAGGGATCAAAAGTAGTAGGGGTGATGCTATTGAATGAAAATAAAAGCTGGATATCATCAGCATAGGAGGTGACTTTTATACCAGTTTGGGCAATGATATCAAAAAGAGGGGAAAAATATACATTAAATAAGAGCGTACTCAGCGAGGAGCCCTGAGGGACTCCCCACCGAAGCGGGTGACTTTCTGAAGTGAAAGGGGGGGTGAACACCGCCTGGGTACGGTTGGACAGAAAAGATTAAATCCATCCTAGTGCTGTATCCTGAATGCCCTTCGAATGCAGGCGTTCAAGGAGGAGGCGGTGGGAAACGGTTTTGAATGCTGCTGACAAGTCCAGCCACACCAACACCGCTCTTGATCCCTCGTCCAGTCTCCATCTTACAGCATCAGACATCTCGATAAGTGCCGACTCAGTACTATAACCTGGCCTAAGGGCGTGCTGAGAGACATGGAACGCACCTGAAGTTTCAAGAAAGCTCGCTAGTTGTTGTTGAGCGAGTCTTTCGAGTACTTTAGCAGGGGCTGGTAGCAGCGAGATTGGTCTGTAATTAGCGAGCTCACTAGGGTCAGCGTTGGTCTTCTTGATTATAGGAACTAGTCGTGCTTGTTTCCAGGTGTCTGGAAAGAGTCCCAGTTTAAAGGAATCATTCCAGATCCTGTTCAGAGAAGGGTTGAGAACGGTTGATACCACAGGGGGTCGTTTTAGGGCTAGGGGATCCGTAAAAGATCTCACTGTCTCGAATATTTCCCTAGATGACCCTTGGGAGCGGTTGATTTTTTCTTCTAGAAATTTTCTTTTGTGTGCAATGATCTTTCTCCTATAATTTTTTAAAGCGGCTTTATAAAGGCTTTTGCGGTCGGGAGAGAAGGTAGTTCTCCAGCGTCTTTCAAGACGTTTACATTCCGATTTAAGCTCTCGGAGGTCGTTCGAATACCATGGGGCCGAAGGAGCTGAACGATAAGTTTTTATGGGCCTGACTGGGGCAATGAGGTCTATTACCGAGGTAATCCGATCATTGAAGTTAGTCAGTCGTGTGTCAAGATCTAGACTCGTGTCTGACAAATCGACCGACAGAAGACGAGGGGCTAGACTCTCAGAAGAAATCTTGCTCCAATTTCTGCCCTGTTGTTTAGCCGGGCGAATGTGTCGATTTATGCAATGGCAGGGAAATGGGAATGGGACAAGCAGATGATCTGACCATACTATTGGGACTGGAACAAGGACCTCTAAGCCTTCCAAGTTAGTACAGATTAGGTCGAGAGTATGACCCGCTTTGTGGGTAGAACAGCTAATAAGTTGATTCAGTCTGCTGTGGTAAATAAATAAATAATACCTCTATTTTTGACTAGATATACAATAACAGATAGCTCAATAAATAAGAGTCAAGATTCGAGGTAGTCGGAGTTTGCAGGTTTAATACAGCATAAAGGACAGGAACAAGACAACCTGCACGGGCAAGATCTGGGATGGCTAGCAACTTTTAATAACCGTGCACAAGCATATATAGTTAAACAAAATACATGATGTTCAATACAATAGGCGTAGCAGTGGGCAGGGCCTGTAGCAGTCGCGAAAGATAAGGCAGAAAGTAGGTGTAACAAGAGGCGTGAACATAGACATGTGATGTAAACGTAACAGAATATGTCATAAATGGGGCGGAAACATGGAGGGGGCTACCTAAGGAGCCGGGACCTCTAACCTAGTGGTGGGCGCAAACTGACAATGACGTGTTACTAGGAGAAGCTGGGGGCTATGACTTCTGCGCTAGAAGAAGAGACTGAAGTCTGGAGAGTCAGAGCGACATGTACCCAAACACTATCTAGTATCTGGTGTTTAGAGAACATGTTGATAGAATCCAAAAGTTATCAGGGTAAAGGCTAACAGACTCTAAGACTGGTGCATGCATTATTCTACATGTAGTGCGTGTTGAGGAATATTAAATGACCATTAATACAGTATTTCTCTTACATGGAGACGTAAAGGCTAGACCATGACGGAAACTATTGATACGATTCAGTAGCTTAGGAATGCAGAGAAGGAGGGCTGGACTGATAACTAGAATCATAACATACTCTTGGCAGACTGGCAGGCAGAGCCAGGCCGAGCCGGGCACTGTGAGGCAGGAAGTAAGTGAAGGGTCAGGGATACAGGTGGGGGCTGTATCGCTCTTCAGCGAGGGTTCAGGAGACAGGAGCTGAATCTGAGACCGGGCCCTTTTGAGGCCTAGAAACGGGGACTTTACAATGAAATAACGTGCACACTGAGAAACGTGGCAACGTAGCTTTACATAGGCCTAATACTCGTAGCTTTCACGAGAACTGGAAACTGGCATACTAGAGATGGACACAACTGTAATTGCGTCTTTAATCGATCATGGGGAATACATATGCATATTAATCATGCACATATAACATAAGATGGGAAACACGTAGGGACACAGAACATGGCAAAATTTACTTTTCCACATTCCCTCCTTGTCACTACGTTTCCATCAGGAAACATCAATATTCATGATACCATCTATCATTTCATACAGTATCATTTTGCTCGTCTCGAATTGTCTTGGAACGGGATTTAGAACGGGACTTGGGACTAGGAATACAAGAGGTAGCACAAATGCCGCAAATCGCAGGGCCACATTGTATACAGAGGCAGCAACTGAATATGATCGCTACTGCAATACCTAGAAATGACAATACTTTCCATCCCCAGGCAGAAATTATACTCCAAAACCAACCGGACCATGTCCAGGTGCCTGGATTCTGGTGTAACTGATGGGCAATTTTATGAAGTCTGGTTATAGCTGAATAAACAGACGGCGCGTTATTAGGAATGAAAATGCAGCAACTAGATCCGATGACTCTACATGCTCCTCCTCTATCGGCCAGTATGACGTCAAGAACGAGACGATTTTGGAGCACGACAAATCTCATAGCAGATTGTTCTTCCGTTAAGTTACCTAGGGCAGAGGCAGTCTCATTCACTACTGCTTCAAGGGTTCTGGTCAATCTACGAATTGACTTACTATTCTGGACAGGTCCTATGAAGAAGAAGAATCCTCTATTGAAATCTGTATACTGTTCTAGAGCAGTTTCAGTTTGATCGACAATTGGGGACTCGATCTCCCTTCTATGTCTAATATGTACTAGATGTGTGTTTCTATGATAATCAGATGGGGCTAGAAAAACTGGTGGCAGTAGGAAGGCAATGTAACAGGTTCCCTCCCAATCGAGGGGCAGACGAGCATATGCGGTCTGACCACAAACAAAATAAGAATGACGTGAACCTTTGAAAATAGATTTCCCACTGTCACTATACTTGACAATAGTAGTACAATCACTGTGTCCTACATGTACGGAACCATTATTTCTGACACATAATTCGCCTTTGACTGGTAGTACTGAAATAGCAGGTAAGTCTGGAGTAGTATCAGACTGAACATTCAGGACCATAAAATTCGAAGAATAATTACCCAAATTATAAACTTCATTTTCTAGATCTAACCCTGTTCTGTGGGGAAGACCTTGCTTGTCTGGAAAACATGTACTGTTCAGAAGGGACATATCATTTGAGGATGACGTTAACATGGACCAGGCTCCACATGAACCATTATGTGAAAACGGATAAGGAAACAGTGGCAGAACTCCCTTTGGTGTCTGGAAAGGGGGGAGTCGACCACACACCCAACAATTTGTGGCATTGCTGGTCTGGTGTGAATAATGTAACATACGGATAAATGTATTGTTGCGCATAGCAAGACGATAGGATAGTTCGTGAGGAGGCAGATCACTAAACGTGTGCTCTACTGTAGCATTAGAAAACTTATTTACATGAGAAATTGGAAAACATAAATGAAATGCATAACTCGTGCAGGTAACCATCAAGCTTAAAAATAATATAAAACTTAGAAAAACGATACATCGGATTGAGTTTTGACTAACTCTATCACTATGGGGGTCTATTTCATACATGTCAGATACCTGTCTAACCGTTTCACCCAGGGGGACTTAGACAATTAAACTGGCTGACTTATTTTACTAGACCGGAGCTTACTTTTATACTCCTGCTGCGGAGTTTTCTCTAACAGGGGAGGCTTTGAATCAAAGTCATTTGCGGGACAGTCCTTGATAAAAATGTCTGTAGAAGTGTTATTTAAAGTTTTAGGTCTTAGTCCGTGAAATTTCTTAACATGCGACAGATGCACCCAGCCTTTTCTGCCTTCCAACTTCACGGCTGTGCGGGTGGTCAAAAGGACTAACTTCGGCTCCTTCCAGCGAGGCTCCAGCGGACTTGAACGATCAAAATTTCGGATTAAGACCAGGGTGCCGGGAAGGATCTCGTGTGGCTTGACTTCAGTATTGTCGGGAAATGCAGCGGCAACCTGTGAACGACAAGAGTGTAGGGCAGACATCAAGGAAGCTAGGTAATCTGTCAGCATATTACTGGATACATCTGTAATACTTCGGGGTCTGGGTGTACCCCACACGTTCGGGGGGCGGCCGAATACGACCTCATAAGGGGACAGACCTGATCTGGAATGTGCGACCATGCGCATATAAAACAAAGCGACTGGCAAGGCAACTAACCAGTCTACACCTTTTTCTTGACAGATTTTGGCAATGCGGATTTTCAAGGTTTGATTATGTCTCTCTACGAGACCGGCTGCTTCTGGATGGCGTACACAATGGAACTTCCACTGGTACCCTAACAAAAGGGAAACGTGCTTCATTAGTTCAGATGAGAATGGCTGGCCGTTATCAGAATACACGACCCTAGGGAGTCCATAGCGGGGGAAATATTCACGAACCAACTGCTTGGCAGCGGTCGCGGCTGTGTAATCTGGAACTGGATATGCTTCTGTCCACCTGGACAAAGCGCATACTACTACAAGGACATACTTGAAACCTCGACATCGCTCCATCTGAATATAATCCATCTGGAGGACTTCAAAAGGGTGGTCAGGGGGCTGGAATCCACCTTGTTCCACCGGGACACTTTTACCTGGATTGAACTGGCAACATATCATACAGGTACGGACTTTCTGCTTGGCTGCAGCTCGTAAATGCTTGTTGAACCAAATGTTCTGGATACTGTCTAACATGGCTTTTTCTCCTAAATGTGCTGGACTATGTGCGGTATTGATAATGACTTGTTCGGACCATATCTTGATTTCTTCGGGAGTAGCATGTAACTGGATATCTATGACATCTTGAGTAGGGTCCTTAACTGTCATACAAGTAGTCTGATCTGGAGTGGATGTCGGTGTCTTGTTAACTGGTATGTCTGGTGTCTGAGCTGTAAGCTTGGCTGTTCGATCTGCTAGATCATTACCTTGAGAAATAATGTCAGTAACTTTCGTATGTGCTTTGCACTTCATGATAGCGATAGATGTCGGTAAATGTATTGCATCTAACAGAGCTTGAATAAGGAAACCATGCTGAATCTTGGTTCCATGAGAAGTCATGAAACCTCTCTCCTGCCAGAGCACTCCGAAGTCGTGTACAACTCCGAATGCGTAGCGTGAATCTGTGTAAATATTAACTTTCAGGTTCTTGGCGTGTATGCAGGCTTGAGTCAGAGCAACTAGCTCTGCTGCTGGAGCAGACAGGGTGTCAATACGGTGTGTTTCAATAACTTCAGTGTCAGTAGTCACTGCATACGCGGCTACTAGTTCTCCTGTACTCGTTCTCATACATGAACCATCCACATAAAGTGTCAGGTCGGGATCTGGTAATGGAATATCTGTCAGATCTTGTCTTGGCTTAGTCATAATGTTAACTACTTCCACACAGTCGTGTGTGGCAGGATTTGAAGTAACTGACGGTAACAGTGTAGCAGGATTTAGAACGTTGCAGCGTCTGATTTCTATGTGTGGCTGGAACAGTGTCAGTTCATAACCTGTCAAACGTGCAATTGTCAAGTGCTGAGTCTGTGTTCGGTTTAAAAGAACTTCCACGGAGTGTGGAACTTGTACTGTCAGGGAGTGTCCTAATACTATGGAATCACTTTGTCTGATAGCTAGTGCTGTGGCTGCAACTGACTTGAGGCACGCAGGCAGAGCCTGGGCTACTGGATCTAGTGTGCTCGAAAAATAAGCACAGGGCTTGTATTGTCCGGCTTGATCTTGTGTGAGAACAGATAATGCTGTACCATCACGTTCTGTGACAAAAAGTGTGAAAGGCTTACTGTAGTTTGGTGTAGCTAGAACAGGAGCTTGGCATAAAGCTTTCTTTAACTCATTGAAACTAAGTGTATGTTCAGATGTCCAAGGGAGGACAGTCGATACGGCTGCCTCCTGTGTCGTTAACTGTATCAGTGGCTTGGCTAGAAATGCATACTGAGGAACCCATTGTCTGCAATAAGAAGTAAGGCCGATAAAAGCTCGTACCTCCTTCTGTGTCTTGGGCTGTGGAAGACTCGCTATTAACTGGATACGATCGGGTGTCAACTGCCTACCCCACTTGGACAGTAAGTGGCCTAAGTAGATCACTTGCTGGACACAGAATTGAAGCTTTGAAGGGGACACCTTGTGCCCCATCTCGGCTAGGAAATATAGAACTGTAAGTGACGCTCGCTCGCAAGCACGTTCAGAACGGGCTGTGATCAGTAGATCATCGACATATTGGAGCAGGGCAGTGTCAGTTGGCATGTGAATGTTGTCTAGTTGTCTCTTAAGTGCTTGACTGTAAATGCTAGGACTTTCTGTAAAACCTTGAGGAGCTCGTGTGAATTTATAGCTCCTTCCATTTAAACAAAAACCGAAAAGGTACTGGCTGTCTGGATGAATGGGGACACTGAAAAATGCATTCTTGAGGTCGATTACTGTAAAAAATATTGCCTCAGAATCAATGGCTGTCAATAGAGATGAGATATCTGGAACAACTGGATACTGAGGAATGATACATTTATTGAGTTCTCGAAGGTCAATCACTAATCGATATACTGGGGGTGCATTTGGATCAGTACGTTTCATGACTGGAATGATAGGAGAATTACATACATTGGAGTCAGTTTCTACAACTACTCCTTGAGCCTTGAGCTCGTCAATAATTTTGGATAAGGCTGCTACAGCCTCAGGTGGCAATCTGTACTGTCTGATTCGTGGCAAGACTATACCTTGCTTGAGATCACACGATGAGGTGTGATTTGCATGAAACCAACATCAGTTGGACCTTGCGCCCATAGATGCTGCGGGACATTAGACAATCTCGGATCGAAATCTCGTAAAACATAGTGACCCTTGAAGTCACGTAAAAACAAACGTATTCCTTCCGGGGAACAGCAAATAACTGCACCTAATTCTTTCAGTGTCTTAATACCTAACAAATTTTCTGGACATGACTTCGTAAGCAATAGATCAGTAGTTCGGGACAATGGACCTACTTCTAGAGTAACTGGCTTTGATATCTCGTTTACAATAGGCTTTCCTGAAAATCCAAGGGAAACATTTCTAGAGCCTGAGAGCGGAGCCCCTGGAACCTCGTCGTGACTAATAGTAGTCCTATTTGCCCCTGTATCAATCAGAAACTTTCTGTCTTTCCCTAATACTTGACTGTGAACATAGGGACCTTCTTGATCTACAGGAATCTCGATGAGAGGCAAGCCTACCTCCCTCTCTAGGCTGTTTCATGAATACGCTTGATGCTCTGGATACTCTGTCTGGGCATACTGGTACATCTGCTGTGTAACATGCTGTGTTGCAGCGATAGGCTGCGGTGCTGGAACTGTCTGTTGTGCATTCTGTGGCTGAGAAGTCTGTGAAACTTGTTCTTGTCTAGGCGGACGTGGTCTTTCTTTAGTTTTACCAGTGGCTATATTGTGTTTCAGAACTGCACACTCGTTTATAAAATGACCTGGCTGTTTACAATAATTGCATGTCCCTTTAACGGGAGCTGCAGGATGACTGGCTTGATTCGGACCCCTCTTCTGACTGTCTTGAGGAACAGATTGTGCAACTAGTACTTTCATTTTCGTGTCTTTCATACGTCTTCTCTCGTGTTCTTGCTCTTCTCTGATTCTATTCTGGTGATACTGGAGCATCTGTAACATTTGGGACAGAGTACTAGCTTGCCATGTACTTTCGACTTTCAAAACTCTATTCTTAACTTGTGGACTTGAATTCTCGACTAATTTAGTAACAAAAAGATGAGGGTATGACTCGCTACTCGTCTTCAAACCACTGTTTATTATAAAACATTTCTCAAATCTGGAATAAAAATCACTAGTGTCTTCGTCTTGTTTCTGTTTACAGGCTGAGATTGCATCCCAGTCTTCCTTTTTAGTGGCTAATAATCTAGGCAAAACTTGTATTAACAGTTCAGGTAATTCTTTACATTTGTCTCCAAGACCGGTACCTGGTACTCGTATCTTATCTTCAGCTTCTAGAGCTGTCCAATCGATCTTTTTCTCTCCCACCTCCCAATCTTTTTCCTTGAGTTTTTCGTATACCCCTGCGGGCAACAGGACTTTTAACATTTTAATAATATCTGGATACGTGTATTCTCCCATACGGAGCATGTCTTTTAATTCTCGATGGAACCCTGCTGGATCTTTGTCGTGACAGGGAATTAATTTCTTCATCTCTAAGAGTTCCATCTTGGTAACTGGGGTGTAAACAAATACTCGTTGCATTTCACCATCTGGTGTCCTAACTGGGTGTACTTCTCGTAACGGATGCTGTCTATCTATGTAAAACGGTTTACTTTCTGGAGGTGAGACATGAACAAAATGCGGGTTCAAGAACGTCCTATATTTGTGGCGCTGTTCTAGAATGACACTAATTAAATCGGTACCTAATCCTTTCCATCTATACTGGAGTAACTCGTTCAGGATATCATGTAACGGACCTGGATCAGAATGTTGACCCTCATACAGTGTAATGAGGTGTTGGATCATATACATACCCACCAGTCGCTGCTCGGCTGGGGGCAATTTCAGAAACATTTGTGCCACTATTTCGTCTGGAAAAGTGGTAGAATCAGTAATCCATCGGACTGCTGATCGGGCTAGTTCTTGTTCATGCATAGTACTTAACTCACTATAACCGATTCGTGATTTCAGAATTTGATCGGTAGCTTGAAATACTTGTTCTAGAGAGCCTTGTTCTGGTGCTGGAAGATGAAAGACTTTCTTGTGTTCCAGGCGTAAATGTCGGTCTGGAAATCTAGATTTACCTACATACGCTATTCTGGCGGTATTCTCGTCCTCTAACTCTTCAGTAGAAGAGTCATTTTCTTTCTCGCTTACTTGTGCTTCTTTGCGTTGTTCGTGTAACCTTATTATTTCTTTACGAATTTTCTTGTACATACTCTCTATACTTTTGAGTGTCTTGTGCTTACCCTCGGCTATATTATCACTCCACCTTGTCAGAACTTTCATTTCGACCGGATCTTTAGTCGGGGAATCTTGTTCCCGTATTAAACAATTGATCAGAAACTTTAATAGCATAAACTGGATCTCAGCTTTTCTGAGAGACATGACTTCAGCAATACTTTCTGGATCTGGTCCTGTACGAATGAAACGATACATTCTGTCTAGATCTTCTTTCATATTCGGTAGGGTGACCAAATACTCGGACACCTGTCTTATACGCACGGAGTATAGAACCATACTATCCTCGCCTGGGACTGGATCATAACAGCATTCAGTAAGAACTCGTCTGATTTCTGCAATGGACTGATATTTGGGCGTACGCTGTAACGCACGTTCATGTAACTCGACTGCTCCTAAACGTCTACTTGGCGGCGGGGTACCAGGAGGACCTCCTCCCGCGGCCCCTATACTGGAATCATCGACTGATACTCTTCGTGCTGGCAGAGTGACCGATGTGGCGGGAATTTGTACTACGGGCTGGACCGGGGGTACCGTAACAGGTACTGCAACAGGTGCCCCGGTGGCTGGAGGACCATGAATTACATTATTTACAGGAGCTGGTGGAACAGGATTTGCATATTCTGGGACTGTGCCGTCCAAATAGGACGAGAGAAAAATATCAGCTGCGGTCGGTTTGTGACGTAGCTTGGTCGGAACTAAGGGTGGCGGAAAATTACTGGATGCCTCCGGGGTTGCTTTTGGCAAACCCTCGGCAAGAAGAGGATACATACCCTTAATGAGGGCATTCCTCTGTCTGTCTGACTGTTCTGTTTTAACTCGTTCACCTAGTTCGATTAGTTCCCTTTCTTGGGCTCTTTCTAAGGATTCTCTACTTAATTCTGACTTTCTGATTTCTTTTTCGGTTCTTTTATGAGATTCTTTGCGCCATAACTCGATGGCATCTTTCTGTGACTGTCTGGCTTTCTTTTTCCATAATACTTCTTCTACTCGCATGATGCACTCGGCATCCCATGTACCCGATACGGGCCATCTGTACTTTTCTTCTAACTGTTTGGTGTACTCCACCCATAAATCTAGATATAATATGGCACTTATGCCATGCTTTTGATACATAAAATGACCTGGACTGTCCCTAGGCGGGACAGGAACTGCTTCTTCTAACAGACCTTTTCTAGTTTTTAACTGACGTAACTTGGAAAACAACGGCATGACTGAACTGTAGTCTAGACACAATACAATACACAATGAACACGATAATTACTGAAGATACACCACTTTCATACCACGACATTGAAATACATGAATGACATTTAAAATAACAGTTCTGACAAAATACTACCTGGAATACTGAAAACAGAATACATGAATTTCTCGAGAACAGAACAGACTAGAACAGAAACTAGATGCACTGCTAAAACAGTACGAAACTTACCGGTCTCATAAAGAGACACGTCAGGACCCGCATCCACCTAAGTGGACACTTCGTGTTGGATCTGTGTACCCCAAACCCACGGACCAGAGACAATGCAATTGACCCTGTCTAGATACTACCCCAGCAACGGTACTCACCGGGCAGCAAGAACGGAAGGCCTCGGACTGGACTGGACTGCTACGACGCCGGACGGACGAACTTCGGACTTCTGTTACGGGTGGGCCTCCGGATACCTCGGACCTTGGACTCTCGGCTTGGGCTCTGGTCGGGACTCGCCGCGTTCCTCCACCGCCTCGTCTGGATGCTGGACCGCAACCTCCGTCTCCTCCGTGGGCCTGAGGGATACTTGAAGCAGAAATATCTGCACGTGCACGGTATGGTTCCGTCACGGCTGCAGAGGATCAGGGGGCTTGCGTGGCTTCACCGGCGCGTGGGGAAAGGGCAGGTCCCTATTCGGGCGCCATTATGTGGTAAATAAATAAATAATACCTCTATTTTTGACTAGATATACAATAACAGATAGCTCAATAAATAAGAGTCAAGATTCGAGGTAGTCGGAGTTTGCAGGTTTAATACAGCATAAAGGACAGGAACAAGACAACCTGCACGGGCAAGATCTGGGATGGCTAGCAACTTTTAATAACCGTGCACAAGCATATATAGTTAAACAAAATACATGATGTTCAATACAATAGGCGTAGCAGTGGGCAGGGCCTGTAGCAGTCGCGAAAGATAAGGCAGAAAGTAGGTGTAACAAGAGGCGTGAACATAGACATGTGATGTAAACGTAACAGAATATGTCATAAATGGGGCGGAAACATGGAGGGGGCTACCTAAGGAGCCGGGACCTCTAACCTAGTGGTGGGCGCAAACTGACAATGACGTGTTACTAGGAGAAGCTGGGGGCTATGACTTCTGCGCTAGAAGAAGAGACTGAAGTCTGGAGAGTCAGAGCGACATGTACCCAAACACTATCTAGTATCTGGTGTTTAGAGAACATGTTGATAGAATCCAAAAGTTATCAGGGTAAAGGCTAACAGACTCTAAGACCGGTGCATGCATTATTCTACATGTAGTGCGTGTTGAGGAATATTAAATGACCATTAATACAGTATTTCTCTTACATGGAGACGTAAAGGCTAGACCATGACGGAAACTATTGATACGATTCAGTAGCTTAGGAATGCAGAGAAGGAGGGCTGGACTAATAACTAGAATCATAACATACTCTTGGCAGACTGGCAGGCAGAGCCAGGCCGAGCCGGGCACTGTGAGGCAGGAAGTAAGTGAAGGGTCAGGGATACAGGTGGGGGCTGTATCGCTCCTCAGCGAGGGTTCAGGAGACAGGAGCTGAATCTGAGACCGGGCCCTTTTGAGGCCTAGAAACGGGGACTTTACAATGAAATAACGTGCACACTGAGAAACGTGGCAACGTAGCTTTACATAGGCCTAATACTCGTAGCTTGCACGAGAACTGGAAACTGGCATACTAGAGATGGACACAACTGTAATTGCGTCTTTAATCGATCATGGGGAATACATATGCATATTAATCATGCACATATAACATAAGATGGGAAACACGTAGGGACACAGAACATGGCAAAATTTACTTTTCCACATTGCCATCTGCCAAAGTGGATAGAAAGTTAATAGAGGCAGTGTCCTCAGGATTATCAACATGGAGATTAAAATCCCCAAGAAGAGTGAAGTTGGCATATCGCAGTGAAGCTTGTAGGATGAGGTCTAAAAAAGCTGGGAGATGGGCTGATTTAGAATTGGGTGGTCGGTAGGCCAGAAGACCAGAGAAGGTAAAATTAGGAGAGATTTTGATACAAAAAGGGAGCGCTTCGATGCGTTCTGGTTGGATATAGGGGAAGGACGAGATGGTCCAATGGGATCTATATATAATGGCCACTCCGCCCCCAGAATGTGGGCTCTGTCTGTTGGCACACAGTATACTGTAGCCTGTAGGGATAGCTAAGTGTATCGCGGGATTAGTATCATCTCTTAACCATGTCTCGGTAAGAAACAATAGATCCCATTTATCCTCTTCCAGGGTATTAAATACGTCCAGAGAATGTTTGACTAAAGACCGACAGTTTAGCAGGCCAGCTTTTAAATGTGCCTGAGGCGGGGATTTCTGTTGAAAAAGACAGTCATGCTTTCCATCGCCGGGTTGATCTACGAAGCATTTCGTTAGAGGAAAGAGGGGCGTGACAGATGTGCTAGGATTAGATGATAGAATGCAATGCTGAGGCCGCAGAGATTTAAGCCTAGCGCTATCATAAGTCAGAGGAGAGGGGATGCCGAGCAAAGCGATACCTGCGTCTGCGGCCGCATCCTGGTCGCGGACGGGCGCAGACGGGTAGGAGTGTTCTGCTTAATTCAGATACTCTGTCCATCACCACCCCCTTTATGAATCGACGGGCAGGACTCTGGCACGACTCCGGCGCAGGTCCGGTGCGTCCGCTGATCGCGTCAGCTGTGGCCTTCCGTTTTTATAGTGGACAATCGGTGCCTTTGAAGGCTACCCCACTCTAAGATGGCCGCCGGAGTTGATCCGATCACCCAAATCAGCGTTCCAATCGGCTGAGGTGAGTGAGGGTCTTGGTGACGGGGAAACAACTATCTGACCAGCGAGCAGGAGGGGAGCGGGAAGAAGATAACACCACCGCTTTTCTAATCAAGCGGAGAGGATAGCGTGTAAGTGCTGCTAAGCTTCGTTTTCAAGCTAAGTGCACCTGAGCTTCGTATTCAGCAAAATAAGTGACATTAAAAAGCTGCAAGAACAGCTGCTAAGAGCGTGCAAATTAAAATTTAACAAACACAAAAAGTACAGATGCAATCGGGAGGACAGAGTCAGTTAGGCAATGGCACGTTTGGGAGGAAATCAGGGGGACAGAAAAGGGACAACGAAGAAGGTCCGAGACCAAGGATAGATATAGCGACACTGAAAAAGACGACCAAGTGCCATCAATGTCATGAGGTCGGGCATTGGAGACACGAGTGTCCCCATAACCCTGACAATCAGGTACAGGAGGAAGAGGAGGAGGAAGTCCAAGCCCCTCCGGTAGGGAAAGTAACAGTAACAAAATTCCAGACGACAAAAGGGGGGACTTCAGCCCCTAGGGCTCCGGTTCCCCAGCCGCCAAAGATTTCAGCAGGGACCAAGGTCTACAAGCAGATGCCTTTCATAGTCGAAGGGGACGAGTGCTATTACTTTGACCCAGTGACAGAGTGGTACCTGGATGGGGAGGAGGGCTGTACTCTTGGAGCCGTGCTGGAGGTAGATCAGAGAGGACCATTTGTGGAGGCAGATTTAGATGGACATCCCACCACCTTTTTGGTTGATACAGGTGCTTCTCGCTCTACTGTGCGGTCTGTGGTAGTCCCCAACTTACCCCTTTCAGGACAGACCATCCAAGTGGTAGGAGTCGCAAACAGAAGAATGACAAATCCCCTGACTGAGCCAGTCCCTGTGAAGATCGGAAGTTTCAGAGACAGACATCAGTTTGTAGTGTGTGATTCCAGTCCCGTGTGCCTGTGAGAAAGAGATCTTTTGTGTAAACTCAATTGCACCATCTATTGTACCCCCAAGGGAGTAGAATTACAGACAAACGATGACGATGCTGATTTTAAGGTTGCCAATACGCATGTGTGCATTGAATTGTACCCTGCTTTGACTGTGGAGGAACTCCCTTGGGATTTGAGGGATTCGGTCTCACCGGAGGTGTGGGACTTTACAGGGGAAGAGATCGGACTGATCAAAGGAGTAGAGCCCGTCAGAATTCAAGTAAGACCAAATGCTGAATTCCCGAGAACACCCCAGTACAAGTTGACTCCAGAAACAATTACAGGCATAAAACCCGTGATTGAGTCCATGATTAGACAGGGAATTCTGTAGGAAGTCATGGGCAGTCCATGCAATTCTCCGATCATGGGGTTGCAGAAGCTAAGTGGGAAGTTCAGGATTGTGCAGGATTTGCGGAAGGTGAACAACATAGTCGTTCCATGCTGTCCAGTGGTACCGAATCCATCAGTGATACTGTTTCAGATACCATTCCAAGCTGAATGGTTTTCTGTGATTGATTTGTGTCAGGTTTTCTTTTCAATCCCATTGCACGAGGAGAGACAATTTCTTTTTGCGTTCAAAATAGAGAGCCGCGTCCTAACATGGTGTCGTATCCCTCAGGGGTATACAGAGAGTCCATCGATCTTTAATCAGTTGCTGAAAAGGAATCTTGAGAGTCTGGTACTGCCACAGAACTCCGTTCTCGTGCAGTACATAGACGACCTCCTTGTTGCGTCAGATACCGACGATGCTTGTAGGATTGACACCATTGCCTTGCTGAACCATTTGGCAGAGAATGGACACAAGGTATCCCCCAACAAGTTACAGTACTGCCTGTCTGAAGTGCAATATCTGGGTCACCGAATAGAGAAGGGAAAGAGAAAAGTGTCGCCTGACAGGATTAAGGCGATCATGAGAATGACGGTGCCTTCGACCCAAAGAGAGGTTCGGATGTTCCTAGGCATGGTTGGCTACTGCCGACAGTGGATTGCTAACTTTTCCCTGAAGGCGGAACCATTGCAGAAACTGACGCACAAGGACGTAAGTGATCCGGTACCATTGGACACGGACTGTATGATGGCCTTTCACTAGCTGCGAGAGGACTTGTGTCGCGCTCCGGCTCTGGGAATGCCCGATTACACCAAATCATTTGCACTGTTATGCTGTGAGAGAGAGGGGTGTGCTTTGGCAGTCCTAGTGCAGGATCATCGAGGAGTCCGTAGACCAGTTGCTTACTTCTCGGCTACCTTAGATCCAGTAGCCGCAGCGTTGCCCGGATTTCTCAAATCTGTTCCTGCAACAGGTGTCAGCATTGAAAGATGTGAAAGTATTGTAATGGGATATCCACTGACCGTGCACGTACCTCACTCTGTGGAATTGTTGATGTCCAGGACCAAGACGCAGCACTTGACTAACAATAGGCACACACGCTACAAGCAGGTTATACTTGCTGCGGAGAATGTGACTCTCAGGAGGTGCCCTGTCTTGAATCCTGCTACCTTGTTGCCATTACCAAACGATTTGGAAGATGATTGGGAAGACCATGTTTGCCTTGATGTGACTGAATTATGCACCAAACCTAGACCGGATATTGTTGATGAGCCATTGGTGGACCCTGATGAAATTTACTTTGTGGATGGCTCATGTGTAAGAGACAATGCTGGTCAGTTGAGAGCAGCGTTTGCTCTCTGTACTATTTCTGGAATAATTGAAGCAGCCTGCTTGGAAGGAGTACACTCCGCGCAGGTGGCTGAGATAATTGCGTTGGCGCGTGCCTGTTTGGCAGCCAACGGGATTCGGATCACCATATTCACTGACACCCAATATGGGTTTGGGGTGGTTCATGACTTCGGTCAGTTGTGGTCTCAAAGGGGTTACATGACATCATTGGGCTCCCCAATCAGGAATGGCGAATTTATCAGATTGTTGCTGGAGGCTTTGCAAGGTCCAGCAGAGATAGCCGTGGTAAAATGCACAGCCCATTCCAAAGGTACTGATTTTGTGACAATGGGGAATCGATATGCTGATGAAGTTGAACGTTATTGTGCGGAGCAGGGATACTCCTTTACTGAACAAACAGTCGAAGGGCCTAAGGAAAGAACCGAATCAAGCATGATGCTTGAGGTGGCTGACACATGGGAAGAGTTGAAGGGCATGCAGGAACATGCGTCTGATTATGAGAAAAGGGTGTGGGAGTTGGCTGGTTGTGTCAAAGGAAACTTGGACATGTGGGTTTCGGCTGATGGAAGAGCTGTGTTGCCGAATGAGCTGGTGAGTTCGATGGCACGACAGATACATGGTCCTGTGCATTTGGGAAGAGATGCGATGATGTGTGTGTTCAGGCAAACGTGGTACAATCCGAAATTTACACAGGCTGCGGAAGCAGTGTGTCAGAGATGTGTAACATGTCAACAGATGAATGTGGGGAAAAGAACACCAGTTACATTGAGTCACATTGGGAGGTCCGGTGGACCTTTCTATAGTTTGCAACTGGACTTCATTGAGATGCCCAGGTGTAATCGCCTCAGGTACGTCTTGGTGATTGTGTGTGTGTTCTCCAGGTGGGTGGAGGCATACCCAACTCGTAGGTGCGATACACTCACAGTAGCCAAACTGTGGTTGAGGGAATTGGTGCCATGATTTGGGGTTCCGACCTCCTTGGAATCGGACAGAGGGAAGCATTTCAACAGCGAAGTTGTGAAGATGCTCTGCTCTGCACTGAACATTGATCAGAGACTGCATTGTAGCTACCGCCCAGAGGCTTCTGGCATAGTGGAGCAAATAAATGGAACTCTTAAGGCCCGAATGCCAAAAGTGTGCTCATCCACCTCCTTGAAGTGGCCCGATGCATTGCCGTTGGTACTGATGAGTATGCGTAGTACACCAGACAGGAGGACAGGGCTCTCACCTCACGAAGTACTGATGGGGAGGGCTATGAGACTGCCATCTATTCCTACAACTGCCTTGCTGAATATCACAGATGATCTGATTCTTGATTACTGCAGGGGACTTTCTGATGTCATCCGTTCTGTGTCTCTTCAGGTGCAGGCTGCTGAAATCCCGGCTTCTAGCGACCTTTGTCACGACCTGTGCCCGGGTGACTGGGTCCTGGTGCGGAAGCACGTCCGGAAAAGCTGCCTGGATGTGCGCTGGAGAGGACCTTTCCAAGTTATTCTGGTGACAACCACTGCTGTGAAGTGTGGCGGATGGCCAAACTGGATCCATGCTTCTCATACCCGACGAGTCCCAGCACCCCTGGAAGGAACAGCTCCTCTAGAAGAGAGAAATTCTGACGAGGAAGAATATCCTCAAGAGGGGATGAGTCAAGCTGTGGGGGTGCCAGTGGAAGTTGGTGATTCTCCTGATCGAGCAGAAGGTGACCACGACAACAGTGACACTGAGTGTGCCTCGGAAAGGGAAAGTGGCGACGAAGGTGATCTGAGCGCAGAAGAAGCTGACAGTGGTGACGAACAAGGTGTACAAACGAGAAGCAGAAGGGCAAGAAGTGCAGAAGCTCATTGGCCCGAGAGACGGAGGCGAATTAATGTGAGATTGGCTTCCGAAAGAGATCTTGCCCCTGTGTCCGAAGAATCAGATCCGGAAGAAGGTGAACAAGAACAAAATCAAGGAGGTCCAAGAAGGTCAAGGAGGGTGAGAGTACCTTGTCGAAGATACGCCACTCCTGAGTGGACCTACCCTCTGACAAATGCCCGGTGTACTGAGATCAGGGAGGGTGAGGTCAGTGGCGGTGACCAGTACGATCCCAAATGTTAAGTTGGAGGTGATATTGTTGGTACCTGGACTTGAAATCGAAGGCGTACTGACACTCACCATTCCTAATCCCCCTTACCTAAGCAAGATACGTGATTTACTCCTGGATAGACTGATTTTTCCTACATTTGGTCCGGAAATACCATCTTATGACGCAGTTGTGCTCCGCAT
Source organism: Lissotriton helveticus (assembly GCF_964261635.1). Lineage (NCBI taxonomy): Eukaryota > Metazoa > Chordata > Amphibia > Caudata > Salamandridae > Lissotriton > Lissotriton helveticus. The sequence goes on along the minus strand of NC_136059.1, from coordinate 180,836,713 downwards.
GGAACTTTTGGACTATGTATTACAGGTAATCAGAGCAAGTGTGATTATAGATTATTAAAGACTTTGTAAAGACTTTGAAAAGACTTTGTAAATAGCTGTTGAAACCAATCTAGAGCCGAGTGGAAGAAGAACAAATTTAGGGAATTTCCACAGAGGACGTAGAAGGGTTAGGGCTGTCTGATGCTGATGCAAATGAAGAACTAAACGGGACTTCTGCTTTCAGGTGTGGTTCGGGACTCAAATAACCAAGAAAGAGACTTTGGGTGATTTCCGAGAACAAACTACTTTGTGCTGAAACCATGGAGGCTGGAAACCCGACTCGTAGAGCTAAGTGCATAGTAGGCACCCTTCTGGGAGGAGTGATACTCCTTATATCCATTGTAGTTTTAGTTTTCTACTTTGCACCACACGAACAGGCAGTGAAGGTTGAGGGGACACCGACACCTACCACCCCTAGCAAGAAGGAAGACAGGGCAAGAGCGGAGAAGGCTTTGCTAGCAGAGGAGAGTCAGAGGTTACATGCAGATCTGTCCAAGGGAAATTTTGGGCAGAATGCGTATGCAAAGTTGTTATATGAGTACATTGATGCAAAGGATGCGAAAGACTGTTATGTGTGTATGCAATTGCCAGCTTCAGTAGATGAGGGTATTAGATACCATCACCTTCCATTGACATATGGAATTTCATGCAGTCTGCTGCTTAGCATATTTTATGGGCGAAACCATTTTGAATATTTCTTTTCGAATTATGATGCTGTGTTACCAGAAGTCCCTGCTTATAAGCACTTGAATAAGTGGGATTATTATAAGTCAGAGGACAGGCTTGGATATTTCTTCATTCCTACACAAGAATTAAACACCCCGTATGCGCACTGACACAATTTGACATGCTTATTGTCGGAGACAGAGAAGAAGTTCATTGAGCAAGTGGAAGATAGGTACACGAATCAAAAACAGTTGCGAGATTCAGGGCAAGGCAAAGTAGATTGGACGGAAGAGGAGAAGCAGCACTGGTCAAGAGGGAGTTATGGTCCAATAGCTCTAGATGCGGTACAGAAAGGGAAGTTGTGCCTTCATAGACCACAGACTTATTATGAAAATGTGTATGTGGGTCATACTACATGTGAACACACTTTTACATTGGAGTATTACACGAAAGATTTCCTGAAGAGCGTGGTACAAGTGATCCCTACTGTGTATTTTGTCTGTGGAACGAATGCGTATGTGAGATTGCTGGAAAAATGGTATGGGACATGCTACCTAGCGATTATTTTTCCCAAGATCGATCATACTGAGGACTTTGCTTTCTTGGAGGGAGGGCAGCAAAAGAGAGTAAAGCGAGGGGAAAGTGCTGGAGCAGTTGTTGGAGATGTGTTTGGAGCAGCGATACCTATGTTGGGAGTTATTTTAAATGACATTAAAATACGGCGACTGGCCACTGTAGTGGATGAACTGTCATTGAATACAGCCAAGTCATTAGTGTTAGTCGAGGGTGAGCTGTTGTCGATAAGGACAATGGTTTTACAGAACCGTCTTGCGCTAGATGTCATTCTAGCAAAAGAGGGAGGAGTCTGTAAACGTTTGAAGGTACAGGAATGTTGCAATTAAATTCCGGATAACTCTAAAGATCTGGAGAAATATATAAGCAACATTACTGCAATTCATTATGAAATTGAAGATTTGACTCAAGAGAATGCATGGGAGACGGTTGGCAAGGGATTTGGCAAGGTTGGAAATTGGTTTGCAAATCTGGGAAGAAGTTTCCTTGGGTTTGTACTGAAACCCCTCATCATAGTGGTGGCATGTGTGATTGGATTGTGGGGTTTTGTAAGAGTGTGCAAGTGGTACAAGTCCACTAGATTGTCGAGATCAATGAGAGTGCAAGAGCAGCGAATGGAAAGGCTGCAAGACAGTCAATATCGTAGCTTGAAAGCGTTGGAGATGCTCAAGCGAGGGAAATGGGCAACAAGCTCTGGTTAGTTCGGTTCTTACCCTGAGGGATGGTGTGGTGGTGATGACACAGGTCATCAAAGGGGGGAACCGAGAGAGCGCCACTTGAGGTGAAATTTGTAGAGGTGCATCATATGTACAAGTAGTCAGCACCTGTGTATTTAGAGGATTTTAATCATGTTTAGACGCAAATGAGATAGAGAACTAATGTAATGGATCTTAGTAACCATGAATAGCCAATGTTAAGAGTTGCAAATCCGCAATTGCTGTTCAACATAGAGATGTCGTTGAAATGAAGGCTTTCACTAATGAAAATATGTTTAACAGAGCAATATTGTGTATTTAGACCTTCTATATTAAGGTGCATAATGGAATCGTTTATATCCGATAATTAGCTTAAAGTAGAAAATGCATTTGCTTTAAAGTTGGAGGCCTAGAGAACTAAATGAATTGTTCATGTAAACGTTGGGCCTATAACCAAGCAGAGGCCTAGTTCATGGAAATTGTGCAGGCCTGATCGAAAATGTCTTGCTTAGCATTTAACTGTAGAAATGTTTGGTAAAAGAAGATACCTTTAGAAAATATTGCAACATTTATAGAATGTGAGCCAAATTGCATGTATTTCTTTGAAGGTGCACCACCAAGCAGACAGTAGAGTAGAAGGGCCCATTGTGTATGAGTGTTAGATTGCTAGACTCAGACATGGAGGAGTAGCCGAGGAATTCAAAGAAGCAACTTGAAGCGACTGAGAGTCTGGGATCCAAGGACGTTTTAACGGACAAGGATGGAGAGGTGCCATACTGGAAAATTCCGAAAACTAACACCTTCTAGAGGGGCGTACCTGAAGGTGTGTCGCTTGCATTGTGGGGTTTTGTATTAGGGACAGCACCCCGAGGGTGGAGGCAGAGCAGATGGGCTGAGGAGTTAGAGAGAGCGGTCGTGTTGGGCAAGGAGCTTAGCGTGGATGAGGAACTCTAATCTAAGGGAGGAGTGGGCGAACTTCTTTGGGAAGTCACCACGGCTGACACCTTTTGGTTAGGATGGGCTATTGCTGAGTAGGGATGTCACTTAGTATAGTGCAGGGACAGATTAACTTGATTTTTCTTTCCAATGCATACTAGAATTCAAGTTACAGCAATTTTTGTTAGCCTGATGGTTCTGGAACTGATTCTCGTACTATTCATAAGCCGCCTAAGACTTTTCCATAGGATTATGTTTGTATTAGTGCCTGTTTATCTTTTGAACCTCGTGTTGAGGTGTTTGTATCTTCAGCTGTTTTCATTTCTGTAATAAATCGTAAACCTTGGTTCTTAGTCAGTGGGCCTTTGGGGAGAATAATTGGGAATTGTTGCAAGTATTGATTATTGGTAAATAGGTTGCCTAATTCACTCTATGACAGGTAAAAAGGTCCAGTCGACCTGTGACGGGATTTTGGAGAATGGTAAGCAGACCTAGAAAGTAAAAATCCTGCCTTTCCACTTCTTCTGTCAGCACTGCATCTATTCCGTGTCAGGAGGCTTGGAGTGCTTCTATCAGCACAGCACCTGTTCTGTGCCAGGACGCTTGCACTTTTTCTGTCAGCATAGCATCTATTCTGTGCCAGGAAGCTTGCAATGCTGCTGTCAGAACTGCATCGATGCTGTGCCAGGACACTTGCAGTGCTTCTGTCAGCACTCCATCTATTCTGTGACACGACGCTTGCACTGCTTCTGTCAGCACTGCACCTGTTCTGTGCCAAGATGCTTTTAGGGCTTTTGTCAGCACTGCACCTGCTCTGTGCCAAGACACTTGCACTTCTTCTGTTAGCACTGCACCTGTTCTGTGCCAGGACGCTTGCACTTCTTCTGTCAGCACTGCACCTCCTCTGTGCCAGGACACTTGCAGTGCTTCTGTCAGTACCGCATCTATTCTGTGCCAGGATGCTTGCAGAGCTTCTGTCAAGACTGCACTTATTCTGTGTCACGTCTCTTACACCGATTCTGTCTGCCTTGCACCTGTTCTGTGCCAGGACACTTGTACATCTTCTGTCAGCACTGCATCTATTCTGTGCCAGGATGCTTGCAGTGTTTCTGTCAGCACTGCACCTATTCTGAGTCACGTCTCTTACACCAATTCTGTCTGTGCTGCACCTGTTCTGTGCCAGGACACTTGTACTTCATCTGTCACAGCTGCCAACATTTCATGGGTATGGCATGTCCACTCTATTCTCTTCCAGGATGCTTGCAGTGCTTCTGTCAGCACTGCATCTATTCTGTGCTAGGATGCTTGCAGTGTTTCTGTCAGCACTGCATCTATTCTGTGCCAGGATGCCTGCAATATATTCTGTGCCAGGATGCTTGAGGTGCTTCTGTCAGCATGGCATCTATTCTGTGCCAGGATGCTTGCAGTGCTTCTGTCAGCACTGCTCCTATAATGTGCCACAACACTTGCACCACTTCTGTCAGTGCTTTACTTTCACTCTGGGTTAGTGGTACTTGCATGGCCTTTGTCACAACTACCAATGTGTCCTGGGTCCAGCACGTCCACTCTTTCTGTCAGTGCTGTCCTTTGTGTGGGAGGCACAAGTCGACAATTTTTCTATGGGCTCTGGGTGAGGGACACTTGCACAGTTTCTATCAGTGCTTAATATTCTATGTGATGGATTCTCTCAGTCTGCCACTGCTGTACCTGTGGTGTGTGAGAGAAGATGTCCCTGCTGCTGCACCTCTCCTCTGCTTGAGTGATGCTTGCACTGCTGCTGTACCTCGTTCCTAAGTGAGTGGTGCTTGCACTGTTGCTAAGCCTCTTTCCTAGATGAGAAATAAATGCCCTGCTGTTGTCCCTCTTTTCTGGTGAGTGGTGCTCGCACTGCTGCTGTCCCTTCTCTCTGGTGACAGGTGCTGACACTGCTGCTGCCCCTCTTCTCTAGGTGAGAAATGAATAAACTGCTGCTGTCCCTCTCCTCTGGCTATGTGATGATCGCAGTGCTGCTGCCCCTCTCCTCTAGTGAATGGTGCTTGCACTGTTGCTCTCCCTCCTCTCTGGTGAGTGCTGCTTGCACTGCTGCTGTTCTTTCTCTCTGGTGACAGGTGTTGACACTGCTGCTGCCCCTCTCCTCTGGCTATGTGATGATAACAGATGATAACTTGCACTGCTGCTGTCCCTCTTCTCTGATGAGTGGTGCTTACACTGCTGCTGCCCCTCTTCTCTGGGTGAGAAATGAATGCATTGCTGCTGTCCCTCTTCTCTGGGTATGTGATGATCGCAGTGCTGCTGCCCCTCTCCTCTAGTGAATGATGCTTGCTCTGCTGCTCTCCCTCTTCTCTGGTGACTGCTGCTTGTACTGCTGCTGTCCCTCTTCTGTAGTGAATGGTGCTCGTAATGCTGCCGTCCTTCTTTTCTGGGTGATTGGTGCTTGTACTGCTGCTGCTCCTCTTCTTTGGTGGGTGGTGATTGCACTGTTGCTGTCCCTCTTCTCTGGTGAGTGGTGCTTGCACAGCTCCTGTCCCTCTTCTCTGGTGAGTGATGCTGGCACTGCTACTGTCCCTCTTCTCTAGTGAATGTTGCTTGTACTGCTGCTGTCCTTCTTTTCTGGGTGATTGGTACTTGTACTGCTTCTGTCCCTCTTCACCAGTGAGTGGTGCTTGCACTACTGCTGTCCCTCTTCTCTGGTAGGTGGTGCATGCACTTCCGCTGTCCCTCTTCTCTGCTGAGTGGTGTTTATACTGCTGCTTTCCCTCTTCTCTGGGCAAGTGATGCTTGCACTGTTGCTTTCCCCCTTTTCTGGGTGAGTGTTCCTTGAACAGCTGATATTCCTATTCTCTGGGTGAGTGGTTGATGCCCCACTTATGTCCCTCCTCTCTGGTGAGTGGTGCTTGCACTGCTGCTGTCCCTCTTCCCTGGTGAGTGATGCTTGCACAGCTGCTGCACCTGTTCTTTGGGCGATTGGTGCCTGCACTTCTGCTGTGCCTCTTCTCTGAGTGAGTAATGCTTGCACAGTTGCTGTCCTTCTTCTCTGGGTGAGTGGTTAGTGCACCACTGCTGTCCCTCCTAACTGGCGAGTGGTACTTGCACTATTGCCAAGCCGTTCCTCTGGGCGAGTGATCCTTGCACTGCTGATGTCCCTCTTCCCTGGTCAGTGGTGCTTGCACTTCTGATGTCCCTCTTCCCTGGTAAGTGGTGCTTGCACTGCTGATGTCCAGGGACACTGCTGATGTCCCTCTTGCCTGGTGATTGATGCTTACACTGCTAATGTCCCTCTTCCCAGGTGAGTGGTACTTGCACTGCTGCTCTCCCTCTTCTCTGGTGAGTGGTGCTTGCACTGCTGATGTCCCTCTCCTCGGGGTGAGTGATGCTTGCACTGCTGCTGTCCCTCGTCCTTGATGGGAGGCGCTTGTACTGCTGCTGCCCCTCTTCTCTGGTGAGAGGTGTTTGCACTGCTGCTGTCCCTCTTCTCTGGTGAGAGGTGCTTGTACTGCTGCTGTCCCTCTTCCACTGTGAGTGGTGCTTGCACTGCTGCTGTCTCTCTTCTCTGGGCAAGTGATGATGGCAGCGCTGCTGTCCCTCTTCTCCTGTGAGTGGTGCTTGCACTGCTGCTGTCCCTCTTCTCTGGTGAGTGGTGCTTGCACCGCTGGTGTCCCTCTTCTCTGGTGAGTGGTGCTTGCACTGCTGATGTGCCGAGGATTGTTTGCACTGCTGCTGTCCCTCTTCTCTGGATGAGTGATGCTTGCACTGCTGCTGTCCCTCTTATCAGGTGAGCAATGTTGCTGACATGGATGGCACACACTTTGCATAGCAGGACATCATGTTACAGCAGCACTTATATGTTACTGACGCAGTGAACCAATTGACTATAAATATAAAAACACCTCCTATTTGAACATTATTTCCATTGGCAAAAGCAATTGTAGAATGTATCAATGCAAAACACAAGGAAAAAATAATTAACCGCTTTTGCACGTAAATAACACGGACAAGTTAATGGAGGCTCATCTGAGCAACATCAAAACGTCCTTTCCAGGGGCAGCTAGTGAGAAATTATTTTGTTACATGGAAATTGAAACCATGGTTTGCAGTTGAATTTAAACGACTTTCTGAAAGCAAAATTAAAACATGAACACAGCAAAATGAACATGCACTTTTTAATCATGGGATTTCGTTTGCAAATTAGTTATGGTAAATAGAGCGGACCTCAGCTAGGTGCTATTATTTTAATACAAAAGTAGACTCTCAGTCACACTAATGTTGTTTCCTTTTTGTTTTCCAGTGGCATCACGCTAATATTGTTTCCTTTTTTTTCCCAGTGCCATCACATTAATGAGGTTTCCTTTCTGTGTTCCAGTGCCATGATTCTGGCTGTGCACTAGAGAGGAGCACTCTGGTACAGCCATTTCTCCCATTTCTGCCATACCTTCCATTTCTGTCTGTGCCAGCAACTTTTGCTGCTCTCACGCTCTCTCCTATTGGCTCTCATTTTGCCCTTGGTTTCTTCTATGCCTTTTGTCTGCCTGTCTCACACTCTAAATTAATTTCATCCTCTAATATGTCTCTCTTTCTACATATATCGTTTTGGTCTTTCATTACACCCCCTCTCTTTTTAGGTCGAGCATTCGAGACCTCTTGTATATACTTTAGTATATACTTTAGTATATATACTTTAGTATATGCTTTAGTATATACTTATATGTGTATGCACTTTGTGGGCTCTGGAGATCAGCCCAAGGACTTGTCTGCTTCGCTTAGGGACTTTTTTTCTGTTCAACTGCCTCTATTTAATTGTCTTAATAAAAAAGTACCAGAAGAGGTCAGTAAAATACCAGAATTGCTTTCTGCTGAAGCACTTGCTTTTTTAAAAAATGTTCTGGCAACTGCCTCTATTTAACTTTCTTGATAGAAAACGACCAGCAGAGGTCAGTAAAATACCAGAATCACGTTACCATTCTCCAGATTCCAGTCCATAGAAATCGTCTTCCACGAGCACCTGTAGACAATATTATTTTTTTCAAATCTTGTATTTTCAGTGACATGACCACCGAAGGCCCTGCTTCTATATTTAATCACAAAGGAGCTCATAGGGACAAAACGGGTACATATGGGATAGCCCTCCACTCAGTCAAATTCAATCACAAAACATCCCTGTACCCAGGATCATAGTTAGCAACCGTCTGGTTGACATGAGAACCAAAAAAACTGCTGGGCCAATACTTTACTTCCAAACACACCTCCTCTCAGTTCAAGGTTGGGTGTACGTTCTCTAATGTCATACTATCCATACCAAATCGCTGTTTGTGGCTGTCAATGGGAGACTCCGGGGGAGATTCAACTCGACACATCCATTGATGTCTGTACCACTGAGACAGTCCATCCATCCACACTCAAACCATAACAAGATGTAAAAAATGTGTGGCGGAGAGGAAGGCACCTCACGGGCGAACAACCCTCGGGGATCTTGGCAGATTTTACCAATACTCAGCCCCCTTTCTCATCATCGGTTGCCATTCCTTTTCCAAGAAAAGAACAGTGTCAAAAGCAAAAATTGTGCAAACGGAAAAGTGCTAGACAGGAAGCTCAAGCAATTAGCTACCTGATGTGACAGACAAAACAAAGGGAAATTTAAAATCAACAGACACACCAATTGTACAACTTTTATTACTAACTAGGGTGTGTACTGGTGAGTTAAAAAGGCTGGTAGCTTACTGGCGCATACCACTACCTGTAACCGACATGTTTCACTGCCCGGTAGACTTTATGGCAGATTCATCAGGGTTCACCATTCTATCACTGCACCAATGTTGGACATCATAAAATAGGAAACTGTCGAGTTGAAAAACACACCGCATAAAATTAGTCCTGGACCAAATGCACCTCCCCTTCATACCCAATAATAGATGGATAAGACAAAGCGGGCTCATTACCCTCAACCAGCTATGTCCTCTCATACCAGCTGATCGGGACAATACTCCGCCAAGTTGTCGATTGTTGTATCAATCTACAAATGAAAACAACATTAGAGCCATATTGTCTAACTCTACTTTTGCCATTGTTATACAGTGGCATCCTCACTGCGCCGCTGGTATTCACATCACACAGCCTTTGCCATGTTCTACCCTAAGTTTCAAGCCCGGTTTTTGATGTGTGCATGGGTTTGAAACAGACTCCTACACAGATATCGATATGTGAATGGGCAAAAAGTGGTCAACATTATATAAAGTAAACCACTCCACGTTCAGCTACACAACACCGTGGTGTGCACAATAGTGCATGCCCCATTCCCGCATTGCTACTTATCCATAAACTGAGTGCCATCACCTCTTCTTCGCACTCTCTATGTTTTCAATGCCAGCGCGTTCTTATCGCATTCATTATTAGTGGAGCTAGCACCGCTATGCCTTACAATCGAGATGCTCCAATCTCACAGCCAAAGTGGACACTATAAAACACACACAGAGTATACGGGGCATGGACACACTCTCCCACCCTCTACTCCTCACCGCACAAATCGGAACCAGGACTGTATCTCATCCCAGGAACGCCGACTGTCGCGCGCCCATTGTTTATAAAGTACCCAAACCGGAACCGATTCATTTACGATTCCGATCACGTGATCGGAAAGAACTGCGCGAATGAGAGCACCCGGTAGCTAGGTCAGCCACACGCCGCTCAAGACTGCGGGCGCCATCTTTGAATGTAGTTAGTAACTATGGAAAATAGCCTTTGTTCTGGTTTTCTTAAACAATCCACTCGCAATCTGCAAAGACTCTTTTATGAGGTTCTGATGGTTTGTTAAAGATGAACCTCTAGCTCTAGACAATGCCTTGGTAGTATCACACGCTGCACAGAATAGATGTTCTTTATCACTCCCATTCAGTTAATTAATGCGGACGCCATGTTTGAACAGGGATCGTGATGCTATGTTGTCAAAGCCAATTCTTAATCTGCGACCATTTACATTTGATCAAGATCTTACTAAACTTTATTTCCAGAAACTGCGAATGACCTTATATGTAACCATCAGTTTCAACACCTTTTGGCCCAGAATATAGGTATAAGCATTTCATAAATTACCAAAGAGATATCTGGAAGGTCTAATTGTATCAATGGGTCAACCAATAGCACTCAGGGATTACATACTAAATGCTAGGTTTCATGTTGGGTCTCAGCTGCCAAATACATATAACAGCCCAACATGCTGACACATCAGATGGACAGTAAGAGCACAAGATCCTGGACATACTATGTGCGAAAATATAGAGGTGGCAGTACAGTTGGTTCTACTTAACTCTATTCCACTCTATAATTTCGTTTAATCCCTGTGTGTCACTCTTTTCCTTAAAAATCCACCTAGCTTCCTTACTGAGTAGTACAGCCTCAATGTTATTGGGATTGCCATACACCGTCTCTAGCACCGTCCATATGAAGGGGTGTCTTTCCTGATGACAATGCTGGACCAATTTGGTCGTCAGTTTTCCTGCCTTGATCGTACTAAGGTGTTCTTGTATGCGAACCTTTATTTTTCTTGTGGTTAGTCCAATATACTGGAGACCACAACTGCACAGTAACCTGTAAACCACATTAGTGGTGTTGCAATTGCTGAATTGGTTCAGAAACCACTCTTTTCCTGTTGATAGTGTCACACTCTTACAAAATGTCTAGAGCTAGAGGTTCATCTTTAACAAACCATCAGAACCTGCAGATTGCGAGAGGATTGTTTAAAAAACCAGCACAAAGGCTATTTTCCATAGAACTTTATAAACAATGGACGCGCGACAGTCGGCGTTCCTGGGATGAGATACGGTCCTGGTTCCGATTTGTGCGGTGAGGAGTAGAGGGTGGGAGAGTGTGTCCATGCCCTGTATACTCTGTGTGTGTTTTATAGTGTCCACTTTGGCTGTGAGATTGGAGCATCTCGATTGTAAGGCATAGCGGTGCAAGCTCCACTATTAATGAATGCAATAAGAACGCGCTGGCATTGAAAACATAGAGAGTGCGAAGAAGAGGTGCTGGCACTCGGTTTATAGATAAGTAGCAATGCGGGAATGGGGCATGCACTATTGTGCACACCACGGTGTTGTGTAGCTGAACGTGGAGTGGTTTACTTTATATAATGTTGACCACTTTTTGCCCATTCACATATCGATATCTGTGTAGGAGTCTGTTTCAAACCCATGCACACATCAAAAACCGGGCTTGAAACTTAGCGTAGTACATGGCAAAGGCTGTGTGATGTGAATACCAGCGGCGCAGTGAGGATGCCACTGTATAACAATGGCAAAAGTAGAGTTAGACAATATGACTCTAATGTTGTTTTCATTTGTAGATTGATACAACCATCGACAACTTGGCGGAGTATTGTCCCGATCAGTTGGTATGAGAGGACATAGCTGGTTGAGGGTAATGACCCCGCTTTGTCTTATCCATCTATTATTGGGTATGAAGGAGAGGTGCATTTGGTCCAGGACTAATTTTATGCGGTGTGTTTTTCAACTCGACAGTTTCCTATTTTATTATGTCCAACATTGGTGCAGTGATAGAATGGTGAACCCTGATGAATCTGCCATAAAGTGTACCGGGCAGTGAAACATGTCGGTTACAGGTAGTGGTATGCGACAGTAAGCTACCAGCCTTTTTAACTCACCAGTACACATCCTAGTTAGTAATAAAAGTTGTACAATTGGTTAGTCTGTTGATTTTAAATTTCACTTTGTTTTGTCTGTCACATCAGGTAGCTAATTGCTTGAGCTTCCTGTCTAGCACCTTTCTGTTTGCACAATTTTTGCTTTTGACACTGTTCTTTTCTTGGAAAAGGAATGGCAACCGATGATGAGAAAGGGGGCTGAGTATTGGTAAAATCTGCCAAGATCCCCGAGGGTTGTTCGCCCGTGATGTGCCTTCCTCTCCGCCACACATTTTTTACATCTTGTTATGGTTTGAGTGTGGATGGATGGACTGTCTCAGTGGGACAGATATCAATGGATGTGTCGAGTTGAATCTCCCCCGGAGTCTCCCATTGACAGCCACAAACAGCGATTTGGTATGGATAGTATGACATTAGAGAACATACACCCAACCTTGAACTGAGAGGAGGTGTGTTTGGAACTAAAGTATTGGCCCAGCAGTTTTTTTGGTTCTCTTGTCAACCAGACGGTTGCTAACTATGATCCAGGGTACAGGGATGTTTTGTGATTGAACCTGCTTCTATATTAAAAACAGAGCTTTGGACTATACCATTTCCAGCTGAAAGGCAATATTTCTCTACATGTGCTCCCATACCTGGAGTGTCATGCAGTTTGGTGCTTACTTTCCCTCCATGTTAAAGAACAGTAGGCGTTTCAGCACCTAGGCTAATGCGCTACATAGCTAAATACATATAAGGTCCCAAAGGCAAGACCAATTGCATTACAAATGCTTGTTTGCTTTTGTTCTCACCTGTATTTTAACGAACTCTTAGGAAAGTAGCCAGACGTTGGATAATTACTAACAAATGGAGTCTGGAGGACAGCATCACTGAAGGGGAAGAGCAAGGGCAAAGAAGACCAAGGACCAAGGGGATCACATCTCACCTGTTGTGTTTGGGGGACAACACGAGTGGCAGTGGTAGTGCAGGTATACCATGTGGAGAGAGGGGAGATGTTGGGGATCCACTCAACGAGTCAATATGACTCCTTAACTCTGTGTTTTGTAGTTGTATCTGCACCTGTGGAGTTGGTGGAGAGAAAGATTAGTATTAATTTTCCTTCTCTCACTTGTCTGCACTTAGGTTTGGTTTAGGTTTAGGGATTTGTAATGCGCATGGCTACCCTTGGGCCTCCCAGCGCTATTTATGAAGCAAGATAGAGAGTTTACGTGGATATTTATGGGAACAGCCATGTTTTCAGTCTCTTTCTGAAAGTCGTTTCGTTCAGGATCATTCGAAGCTCTGGGTGCATACTGTTCCATAGCTTGGGGAAAAGATATTTGAAGACCTTCCACCCTAATCTGGAACTCTTGATTCTTGGGATGTTCATCAAGAACTTTTATCCCTACCTGAGGTGCCGATGTGGTGAGTACAGAGAAACCAGGTCTTTTACCAGCACGGGCCTTTCCCGTGCATAGCTCTGTGGGCCAGACAGAGGGACTTAAATTTGATTCTGGCACTGACCGGGAGCCAATGTAGCTCTTTGAGGGAGGCCCTTCCTGACTGGAATTTGGGTATCTTCAGGAGCAGTTGGGCTGCTGCATTCTGTACTGTTTGCGGTCTGTCTATAACGTATTTGGGGGAACCCAGATATATTGAATTCCCGTAGTCAAGCCTTGACACCACTAAGGCTTGAACAACTGTCTTCCTTGATTTTTCTGGGAGCAAGCTCAATATTTCTCTAATCATTCGGAGCATCCCAAAGCAGGTGTTTCCCAGTTTTTTTGCTTGGATCTCCATCGTCAGTTGCTGGGCCAGCAACATTCCTAGGTTTTTTATAAAGTTATTGGGGGGGTGGGTGGGATACCCCATTTTGATGGCCAGGGGATCTCCAAGCGTGGGCTAAAGTTACTGCCAAGGATCAGGAGCTCAGTTTTATCCCCATTAAGCTTAAGGCTACAGTTGGCCATCCAAGATCCGATTTTTTCCAGGCAAGGGGAAAGTTGGCTGTGGTCCGAATTGATGGATTCTGAAATTGAGACCACTAGTTGAGTGTCATCGGCATATGACACGATGGACAGGATGAACTCCTGCACTAAATGGGCCAGAGGGCTCAGGTATATGTTAATGAGGGTTGGGCTCAGGGATAAACCCTGAGGAACCCCCATGGGCCTGGAAAGGCGTCTGAGAAGATTACGGCCTCCATGCATTGGAAGGATCTACCATTCAGGAAGGATGCTATCCATTTGTTGGCTGTGCCTTTGATTCCAATATCCTTGAGTCTATTTACCAGTACCTCATGGTCAACGGTGTTGAAGGCCGCACTGAGATCCAGGAGCACAAGAGGATCCGGCTCTCCCTTGATCTAGGATGCTTTTTAGTTTCTCGATGACAACAAACAGGGACGATTCAGGGCTGTGATTTGGTCGAAATGCCATCCGTGTTTGGTGTATGATTACGTTGTCTTCCAGGAATTGTGAGACAATCTTGTTAACGTGTTTCTCCGCGATCTTGCCCAGGGTGGGTAGCAGTGACATCGGACGGTAGTTTGCCAATGAGGCGGGGTCAAGTTGTTTTTTTTTAGTAGGGGTTTCACAATGGCATGTTTCCACTCTTTGGGTACTGTTCCACTATTGAGGGATAGGAAGATGAGGTGGGAGATTTGAGTTAGAACACCTTTCCCCCCTTGTACAAGAATGTGCGGAGGAGCATTGTCTAATGGTGACCCTTACTTTATATTTAGTAACAGGGAGACAACCTATTCCTCACTCAGTTGAGGGAATGAAAGCAGTTCAGGGAGGGGAGAGGTCACTGACAGTTCTGTAATCTTGTGAAATTCTAGGGGGTGGGTAGGGGCGTCGGTGGATGTAGCAGTCGGGCTAGTGTAAGTGTATAGTGAATTGTAGATGTTTTCCACCTTACTTTTGAAGAATGAGGCAAGCTCATTGCATCTCTATTTTGAGCCTTGGGACATATTCACACATGGGCCGATTGTGGAGAGGGACTTTACAATTTTAAACAGCTCCTTTGAAGAAATGTAGGAGTTCTCAATTTTTTTTTCAAAGAAGGCCACTTGTGCATTCCTAATTTTTTTGTGGTATTGCTGGATGGCTGATTTGTAGGCAATTCTGAGCTCGGGGTCATACGTTTTTCTCCAACTTCGTTCGAGCTTTTTGCAAGTTTTCTTTTGGGTGACCAGCTCAGGGCTGAACCAGGATGATCTGTTGGTGTTTTTTGGTTTTATTGGGCCTGGCTTCCTGAAATTCCGGTCTATGGATCCATTTATCCAAGATAACCAATTTTTATGGGCTTCTTCTAACTCTATAGTTTCTGGTGGAGCTGATGACTCAAGGCCTGTAACCCAAGCTGCAGAAGCCTGCCTCGGCATTTAAGGCCCAGGACTGCGCTAACACTTTTTGGTTCTGTGAAATTGGATTTTCAGAACAAAATGGGGACACAGGAGTGGTCTGTCCATGGTACCCGGATGGGGTCGGGTGATTCCAATCTGGGGTCATTTACGAAAATAGGGTCCAGTATGTGGCCTTTTATGTGAGTGGGCAGATGCACCAGCTGCATAAGCTCTAGTGAAATGAAATGAAATTAAAGTGTGTCTTGTAAAGCGCATTGCTACCCGCACCGCAGGCCTCGTAGCGCTATAGACCGCTGGGGAACCCGTCCTGGCTTTCCCTGTGAGATAGTTCCTCCTGGGAGTCTTCAAGGTGAAACCAGGCATCCCTGACGTTTGTGAGGGGCCGTTGTGGAGATGAGGCAAGCTTAATGCCCAGAGTTACCGAGTGTGGTCCCTGGATAGAGTAGGCACCGAGGCGAGAATTATCGAGTCCGCTGATCCTGGTCCAAGACCCTGCCACGCCGGGAATCGAACCCTGGTCCCAGCCCGTTCTCTGCTCTCGGGTCTGCTGCCTCTAACCAGTGAGCCACACCACACCACTAGTGAATCTAGGTTGGCTATGCATCTCATTGTTGAGGGGTTAGCGAGGTTGTCCAAATTGATGTTAACCACTTTGGTGCTAAGGCATCTCCAGCAATTTACTGTATATTTCCATTGAAATGAATGGGCACTCCATGACGAGCTGACCTTGTCATTAGCATGGAAGTACGGTAAAGGTGCTTTTCTCTATTATCCGGCTAGCTAAAATGTCTAGGGTGGCTTCTAGGAATGATGCACAGGGAGCTCCCTGGTGGTCTATAGATAAGACATCCCGAGAAGGAGCCTTCAGGGGTGAAGGACAGTCTGAAAGCAAAAGCCTCACACTTGGCTATGTTTAGGGGGTAATGACACAGGCAAGGTGAGATTTGCAAATAATAGTGATGCCACCTCCTGTCGCTCCCTCTCTGTCGAGGTGATAGATTTGAAAGTCCTGGGGAAGGGCATTTACAATGTCTGGACTAGAGCTGTCGCAGAGCCAGGTTTCTGTCAGAAACAGGGCTTCCAGCTTCTCCACCTCTATTAGGAGTTTAATCTCGATTGCGTGTTTTGGGTGGGATCTGCAGTTGATTAGGCCCATCTTCCAATGGTTAGTGAAGTCTAACTTATACTCTGTAACCTTTCTCTGTGGAGGCTTGTTCTGGCTTGTGAATACACAGATATGACAGGTCGGGGGCTCGCTCGCCCCTATAGAGTGTAGGCAGGAGGGGTGAACTCCTGTGTTCAGTGCCTGGAGCTCTGTGCTTGTGTATGTGTAACATTTTGGAGGATCCCGGGTGAATTAGGCAGGGTTCCTGGTCTCTGGTTCTGTGCGGTTTGGACGGGCACGGACAGGCTTGCGTTAGGCTCTCCTTCGGCACGCTAGCGGCACGTCCACTGCGTGTCGGCGCCATGCCGCTCTAAAATGGAGACCAGGAAGTGCCTTTGCGCTAAAAATAGACCCTACATTTTTTTTAAAGGGACCCCTTAAAGCTATCAAGGGAAATGAGGTACGTGTAACCAACACAAACAAAATTCCCTTAACTCAGTAATTTCAGAATGTTTAAATCCAGTGATTAACAGTACTTTAAAATATTGGATGCTATATCCAAAACATTTGAGTGACAATTTTTTATAAAAAAAGAATTTTTCCTTCATATTCCATTGTACAAAAAATAAAACCGCATAAAGCTTCACAATAAAAAATTGTTCCTTCATAAAAAAACATACAGTACATGTAAATCAGAGGGAGATTGATGACCAACAAATTACAATTATGACCAGCATAATGGAGACAAACACATAATGCAAGACACAATCCTAGTGAAATACAAATGCCCATCAGATTGTGCTCAAGAACACTACAGTTAATACATTGTTTCCATCAGTATTTAACCCTGTTTGTGTTTGTCCTTTGATTGTGCTCCTAATGGCGTTGACGCGTTTCGATGGTTTCATATATATTGTCCCATCTTTATCAAGACACAGTGTTATTGTCTCTGTATGTAATCAATTGCTGTATATCTTCTCCTCTCGTTTTTGTGTAAATTCAAGGCGTACCACTGGCTTTAGTCAATTGTTTTGGGCAACGATACTTCCAGCCATGCGCGGGTGTCGCGCACTTGTTTAATCAAAGCGCGTTACGGGCCTTGTTTAAACCCTCTGCTCAAATTCTGTGTAAACAAATAGGATAAAAATGTAGGCGAGTATTTCTTCCCGCTCAGTTTTTCCACTCAAAATCCTTTTTGGTTATCTTATAGTACGCATTGCTCCACATATATATACTTTGTGAGTTCTGTTGTCGCTCTACTGGTCGACTTTTAAATCCCTCTTCGTATCAGTGCAGCTTTCTAAGTGTAGCGGTATTCCATCCGATATCAGCTTGCCAGGTGTGTTGATAGCCACAAAACTAGACCGCCAACTCGGAAAATGGCGTCCGTCAATTGGCCTCCCGGAAGTGAGTATTTCCGGCGTGATGTTCTCCCTCCACTCAATCAGCTATGGAAGCTGCGGTGGACCAATGAGAGTCAAGTGAGCAAATCTGGAGGAATTTGTTAAAATACTTTAACAGCACGTTTATGTGCAACAGTTGAAAACAATGAATGTGCAACTTATAAAACATTTGAGAACAGTTAAAACAGTGCCTTCTTGAGTTAAAGTGCAAAGTGCACTCTTGGCGATGTAGTGCATCAAATGAAGGTTTAAAAAGCACTTTCCATGCAGCGCGGTGAGTCTAGCAGCTTCAGTGCGCTTATCTGCCAGTAATACCTATCTTGGTCTTGACTGACTTTCACCTCTTTTCATGTTTCTTCCTAGCACTCTCTCCTCTTTCCATTGTATTCCATTTCTCTGCCTTTGCCCCTCTTCCCATCTCAGTTTTTTTGTTTCTCTCCATTTTTCCCCCTCCATTCTCCCATTGGCGCTACAAGCTCTCATCCTATATTTCCGCAAGGTCCCTTTCTCTCTTTCTGCCTTCCTGTCACTAACTGTTCTTTTTCTGTTGTAGGTTTCGGCCTCCCTTCGTAAGTACCTTCAGTGTTGTCATAAATGATGTCAAAGATCATGTCATAGGTGATGTAATATGTGAAGTGCATGGCCGAAGTGCAAGTTTTTGCTAGCTCTCCTAACTATAACTGTTGAAATTCAGTGTTTTTGTTAGTTCAAAATATTATGTTGGCTCTGACGTATTGTCCTAACTATAACATCACATTAGCCTTTATTTTTTTTCAGTGAAAAAAAATATACATAGATAGATAGATATACGCATAGTGTAAAACAATTATAAAAAAATATATAGTTTACGTTGCTATTTTTATTTTTCAACTATTTTAAATGAACTACTAAAGAAATACATATATATGTATATATACATACATATAACATGTATATAAATGTGTGTATATATATATATATATAATATATATAAAAGAGATACAAAGATAAATAAAAATAAAAGTATAAACAATTCAAATGCAAAATATAATAATTCATTTAGGTAATTTAGCTAATAAAATAAATATTCAAAATGTAAAATCCCCAAAACACATTTATGTAAAATAATATAAACATTAACAAAATAAAAATAAAACAAATTATGTAAAATATAAAATATTAAACAGATAACACTATAAAATATATATAACCAATATTAGAAAAGGTATTGGAGCCTGGAAGTATTAGATTTGTTAGAGCATGTAAACCTATGGAAGTGTCAAATCCTTCCACCTCCCGAGATTAAGCGTAATGAGCTCTATATTTTTTCAGCACAGATAGGAAATGGAAAACACCTTGTAGGATTGTTTTCGTACAGGAAGGTGCCTCTTCCTACACAAAAACAATCTTGCATGCTGTGGAGGCATCCTTGTACCATGGTGCACTAGACTACCGAAATGGTGCCAGCGCAGAGCAAAAGAACAGGAATGCACCATGGCACCTTTCACTTTGGCATAGGGCAGCACAGCAAGGTGACTTGCTGTGGTACCCTATGCCAAATCCCTGTAAATAAGGGCCGTAGTTCTATTATCATTTTATCATTTTATAAAGATAAACTTAAAAGTCTCTAAAATACAGCTCAATCTGCAGCAAGAGTGGCATATTCTTGAAGATTATGGTGCAGGGCAGCCCAGCAAATTCTCTTGCTGCACTGCCTTACATCAACAGAGAAAGGGCAGAAATGTGCCGTATGTAAGGCATATGAGACATTCCTGTCCTTGCCCCCCTGCTCTGGCGTCCTTTAGGCAGCCTACAGCCAACGCAGGCACCCTAGCATGGGTGCCTGCACTGCATGCAGGATTGCTTTTGTGCAGGAAGGGGCACCTCCCAGAACAAAACAATCCTGAGAGGCATTTTCCTCCTTTTATGTGTGCTTCTGCAGCACATATAGGAAGAGGAAGTAATAAGGAGAAATAAAGATATTTCTCCTCGTTATGCCTCTCTTAGGAAGGTATATCTTTTTGGCGCACTCCCAGATTTGCCAAGTTTGGCAAATCTGGAAATGCGCTAAAACTGTGGGCATTGCATGGGAACACCCACGCAACGCCCATAGAATGCCTCCCTTGCGCAGAGTTCAGGGCCGGACTGGGAACCACAACCGGCCCTGGCAAAGTGCTCGGCCGGCCCCCCTCCCCACTCGGGAGGGTTTGGGGGTGCTGGCGAGCTCTTTGCCGGGGCCGGTTTTTGGCCGATTATGCTGCAAAAACGGCCCTGTAACAAAATCGGCCCCCAGGGCCCCAAAATTGCCCAACACCCGTGCGGCGCACCAGGGGATTGCCCGGTGCCGCCTATGGCCAGTCCGGCCCTGGCAGAGTTATGCAATGCAGCCAGTTGTGCTGTGTTGCATTACTTCAGATTCATGAAGCCATTCAAAGCCAAGCAAAGTGACTTAATATGGCTTCATAAATATGGCCTATAGGTTTGCGTCACGCATGTACCATGTTGTGTGGTGCAAGCATGATGCAAACCTCTCACAAATACGCCCCTAAGTGTCGCAGCATACATTTCTCTTTATACCGTGAACTGGGTCCAGGAGAGTGTAATGCCATGGGCCCTGTGCCCATCTTTAAATATAATAACAAAACCCCTGATACTACAACTAGTATTACTATCACTTATGACTATTATTAGTACTATCATTCATTTAATGATATGCTATTGTTGTGTTATTATCATTATTATTAAAACATTACCAATGATACCAATTTCTTCTTCCTAAATATCACAATAATGTGAAAAGATTACTATTTTCCTGTCTATGGGTAAAAGATGTGGCAGCCTTAACGCTGGGGGTGTAAACATGCAGAGTCACTAAGCAAAAACACTTGTGTTTTATATAGCTCTTCATACCCCACTCCTGGCGCCTCTAACTGCTGTAAATTACTGATATTCAAGGGTACTCAAGGCGTAGGTACTGAGTTTGAGAAGTGCAATGGCTTAGAAAGACCATTTTGTTAAAATAAATAAACAGTGTAGGTAAAATAAGTCTGTCTCAGAAGATTACTGTCACTGGAAATAGATTTATTTACATCCTGCTGTGAACTGAAGGGAGAGGGGTTTGAGCCACCAGATGTTGAATGGTAGCTTCCTTCCTACAAACAGCACTAAATGGTTAATAATTGGTCCCATGTCCTGATACTAAGGTGACACGGTTCGCCATGTTATGGCCACTTATTTCCGAAATACTGTTTTTCTGATACTAGGGTTTATTTGTTCGTCTTATTGCCAGTAATTCACCTGAATCTTTTTATAGCCACATTCTTGGACGCCGCTTTAAATCCTAAAACTGCCAATGTCCTGCTCCAGATGGGATTGTTTGGTTTACTCGTGGTACTTGCTGCCGGATGGAAACTGGGTGGAGGGTTCAAAATAATTGTAGTAATTTGCAGTTTAGGGGTCTCTGTTGAGCTGAGGTTTATTTTCATACATTCTTGGTTGGATTAGTCCAGAATATGTGCGATCTTTGAACCGACTTTCTGTGCACCGTGTTCACATTTTATCCCCGCGTGCAGATATACACAATTTTATTTGTGGTGTTTATTTACTCTTCATGTAAAAGTATGGCGATCAATAATACTATAATTTAAAACAGAGGGGCATATTACCAACAACTAGCGATAATTATCGCTATGTTGGCTTAGCGGCAATATGTTTATCGCCTCGCTGCGGCGATTTTTATCGCTTAGGATCCCTGCTATTATCAAGGTTTATCTCCTAAGCGATAAAAATCTGCCGAAATGCATGAATATCGCTGAAAAGTCAGCGATATTCATGCATTACCGAGCTAATGCTCTTAGCCATGTTATCCACCTACCATTGGATAGCATGGCTAAGAACTGCTCAGGGGCAGGTGTTAGCTTTTGGAGATATTTGCGCTTAGCGCGAATATCTCCAAAAGTTGGTAATAGGAGATAGCGATGTTAGCGACTGTTTCCAGTCGCTAACATCTTGGCACGCCCACTTTGCATGTCATTAGTGATACATTTCACTGACATGCAGAGCGGGGCCCAAGATGGTCGCTATCTCCTACTAGCCGTCGCTAACTGGTGTTAGCGACAGCTAGGTAATAGGGAGATCATTTTATCTCCGCTTTCTTGGTTTTTAAAGCCAAAAAAGCGGAGATAAACCCGCTTGATAATATGCCCCAGTGATCCTTATTTATGTTATTTTGAAACTGCCTCCTTGTTTCGGTGTATTTCGGTGTGTGAGCCATTCATATAAAACATTTGTCTGATGGTGCATCCAACAACTGAACTAGTCCCTATTCGTAAGCAGACATTTTTCTATTTTGGCTTTTCCTTGGAAATGGCAAGTGAATGAGTTAGAACGTATAGAAAGGGAAAACCTTAAGTTTCAGGGCTGCATTATCAGCATTTTATTCAGGACTGGATTAATGGACATCATGGAGGGGCTTGAAACTAAAATATAATTTTGACTGGAGAAATTCAGAGCCAGAGGGAAAAAGACATGTCTGAGTTTGTCAAGAGATTTTTAATTTAATCTGTTGACGACTGGCAAGAAGTGTACCAGGTTCAAGGAGAAGCGATGTGACCTTATATAGTCAGGTTCCACCCCACCCGCTGTAGAAGATGATGAATACTACTTCTGATTAATTGATTGATTGACTACTGCTAGGACCAAATGAAGATCAAGACAGATGGCTAACCTGAGATGCCAAAATCACCCACACTGACTGACTGCACAATATACAGTCAATATAAACAGAAGAATCTGTAGTAATGATGGCTTTTCTAGAAGATGCACTTCAAGGTAGCAGGTCATAATCCATCCTTCACTTGAAAGTCTTGGACCACTATAGGTTATTTAAGGCTTTGTTTATTTCATTAACTGTACTGCTGTATGGGGAAGTCCATTTAACACTACACATCACTGTAAGAAATTAGGTTATCAGTTGAGAAGGGTGTGAGACCCACTCAAGTAATAGACACAATCCTTGTCAGGCTAAACCACAAAAGTCACAAAATAAACCAGTGCTTAACCGTCTGGTTGCTTGGCCAAAAAGGAATCAGACTTAACTTAGAGGTAATGTGTAAAGTATTTACGCAACACTCAGACAGTAATAACGTTAAAACACAAGAAAAACCCCAAACGAATTTTGGAAAATAGAGTAGATTTTAAAAATAAAATGGCACCAAAACTACAAATATGATTAGAATGGGAGTTATTAATTTTTATAATTTCAGATGAAAATAGTGTCAGAAAGCACCACTTTCAGTTATCTGGTAGTGCTTGACCGGGTCATATTCACAAGATCAAGCTGACCCTGATGGAGCAGTGGTCGGATAGAGGGATCAGGTTCATCCTGATGAAGAATTTACCTTCTCCTAGTCCTAGTATTTGCAAGGAGCCTCAGCTGGAGCTTCATGTTGACAAGGCCAGAGAGGAGATCGCAGGTGGCGCTGGAGCTTAGCTGTGGCTAGAGACGGTTGCTGTTTGGCATGAATAACAGACCACCCTTGGAGTCTCATGTTGGTGAGAGACGTACCAATTGTTGTGATGTGAAGAGCCTGCTTGCTGTCGTGCTGAGCCCCAAACTTCTGAATTTTCACCTGTAGCTCATGTTTGAAGCAGGAGGTGTGCACTGTGATGCCAACCAAGGGTCCAGGACCTGGAGACACCTCTTGGGGTTTAGGAGTCACTCCAGCAGAGGCCAGCAGCAGGACTCACGCATGTCCAGATGCTGCTGGGCAGTTGCGGGGGAGGCCTCTGGAAGCTTGTTGTGTCTCTTTGCCTCAAACCAGAGTTCTGCCAACAGACCCTTTAAGTCACTTATGGGGTTCCTGGGTTACAAGCAGACACGTCTGTTCTTCCTTCTTTAGAGGGCAGGGCAGTACTTGAATCTTCCCCAGGTCCAGGAGTGCTCTGATGAGAAGTTCTGAGGGTGCCATTCTTATACCCAGGGCTAGCATGTGTATTGGGCATGACCTCTTTCTCTAGCCTACCCCTTTTTTGGGCTTGGCTCCAATCTTTCTAGGGGACAAGGCATGATGGTGCTGCATTTTTCAGTGACAGAGCAGTCAGTCTCAGAAGTCAAGAAGGGGATTGGGGAGCAGCCCTCAGGCTACCCTTTGAGACTCTAAAAGGGATGAGTACCACCCCAGGACATCCTGCACAGGAGACAAGCACCCTCCCCCAGACCCATGCTCATTTTGTTCCTTGTGTGGAAGGAATACACATCACACCACTGGAGAGCTATTACAATAATGTGACCCTGGACACTGGCAGAAAGGTACATTTGGTTTAGGCAGGAAAACAGCAACTTTCTGAAAGTGACATGTTCAGAATAATACCTTAAAACCTGAATTACCAATAAAGAGTTTTAAACTACAATTCAACTGCTTGGAAGAAGAATTCTGTATCTGCCATGAGAGGGATTGCATTGCTACCCTGAAAAATGACTTAAGGAGTTTTTTACTGTCAAGACATGTAAAACCTCTGCACATATGTTCTACTTTTAGAGACCCCCAATTCTAACAGCTCCAGACAGCAGTGGCACGCTTGAGACAAGTTTTACATGGCACAATGAGTGCTACAGCACACCAGTAGCATTACATTTATAGGCCCTAGGTACATGTAGTGCCATATACGAGGGACCTATAAGTAAATAAAACAATCTAATCTAATCAAGTGTATGCCAATTTGACCATGTTTATAAGGAACAGCCAAGCACCTCACCATTGGTTAGCAAGTGCCAAGTGCACAGAATCCTAAAAGCCAACAAAAATGGGTTCAACAAAGGTGGGCACAATTCTGGGTGTGACCATGCAGAAAGGACCCGGTCCAACATCACACATTAGGGACCATCTATGGTTCACGTCATTGACATCAAGTTATTCTTAGGCTACAATCATTGAATCCTCTTTACCTTTGTTGGCCTCTCTGTTTGGATAGTGTGGGAGTTGAACCTTAGGTCTCCTCCATACATTTGTCTCTCTCCTTTGCAGCACTACAGGTTGATTGCTGACAATATAATTCCTTATTTGATAATCCTTCAGGAATGCAGTATAGCACAGTGGGGATGAGTCGCTACTTTAACCAGACAATCACACAATTCATAGGCGCATGACAAGCTTTGAACTCCATCCTGAACCTGAGAGGGATCAATAAGGCTTGCTTTCTGCAATCATTAACACTCCTATGGGGAGAATGTGCACACCAGCTGCCACTAAATGGTGATGTAAAGGAAAATTAAACCTCAGAAAATAGGGAGGCGGATCTTGACTCAAAGAGTCACCAACACGGTGACACGGGCAAGCAAATTCCTTCCCCAAGAGTTGATACAGGTGGTGGAAGGTGTCTGGTGAGTTATGGAGTGTTCTCTGGGCGGTGAGGTCTGCCATCATTTGCAACAATGGGATCTAGGTCTAGTTGCCAGCTTGCATGCAGTCAGAATCCATCTGAAATCTCCTGCTCTGCAGTCATGAAGGTCACGCCACCCCCCTGCCTGTCCACACTAGATAGCAGCATAGAAAGAAGCAAGAGTGAGTATAAATGAATTGATGCAGCTGAGAGGGCATGCTGACAAAGAAGCAGGCAGATGGAGATTCTGAGAAATTCAGAAGAGTGGAAGGCGCTATGGTGCTAACAAGAAGTGATGCTGTATCTCGGCGTAGATGGGCACCACCCCGTATATCCACCTGCCTAAAAGAACTACAGCAAACATTGCCAGTTACCCCTTCTCCTACCTGCTCCACCGAGATTGCCAATATGGTGGGGGTAGCATAGCAGAACAGGAATTTCCTGTGTGGTGCTAACGCTACTCAAATTGATTGTGCAGATCACATGTATGTGTGAAG
The DNA here is from genome assembly GCF_964261635.1 of Lissotriton helveticus. Classification (NCBI taxonomy): domain Eukaryota; kingdom Metazoa; phylum Chordata; class Amphibia; order Caudata; family Salamandridae; genus Lissotriton; species Lissotriton helveticus. The sequence continues at coordinate 180,811,438 of NC_136059.1, read as the reverse complement.
CTGTGTGAGAACAGTTACTATCCTTTCTGGTTTGCTGTGACAAGCTGCCATGCTTCTGATTCTTGGATATTTGTAGGCCACATCACCACTGAATGAGATTGGACTGTGGTAGGGGTATAAGGCAATGTAGCTTGATGGCCTCTGGGTGTAGTGCAGTAAGGGTAATAGCTGGAAAGTAAGAAACTCTGGACATGGCTCTGTAAAGACTCTGTACTGCAGAAAGCATTGTCTATCTAGTGCCATACTGTTTGTTGCAGTATCACTGCCCATGATCAAGAATATGTAATAACCTTTAAATGGCGCACAGTTCAGGCTGTCCACTGCCTTACCATACCATTCTCTACACCAGCTGTGTAGCCACTGACCGATATTCACCCTGCATGGAACTGAATATTAGACAATATCATTCTGTTGATCTGGCCTGCGGAAGCGGCACCAGTGCCTCTCGATCCATCACAGTGTAAAGAATCTCACCGAGACACAGTAACTTGTGTGGTATGTTGACCACATGGACTGCCCGCCAAGTGTTGTTTAGGGAAGCTCTTATTGGCACAATGGCTGGACCACGACAATGACCACAATGGCAGCAATACCAATATCTGAATTGACCATGGAATCCATCAAGAAAGGACTTCTGACTATTGACAGTCTAGATCCAAATTTGACACAATAATGGCGGAACTATCTTAGGAGGTAAGATCTGTAAAACTGACCTATCCTCCAATAATTCCAGCCTGGAGGTGGCAGAAGAAAAGGATCAGTGAGATTGAATGGAGATTGGACTCTGCTCCTAACTGGGGCCAAGACATTTAACTCTTAAAGGAGAATTCAATGGCTCTCAAGGACAGGGAGAGGTGTGATAAAATTCAACTGGATGGAGTGCCTGAAAAACCTGAAAGAAATGTGGTGGCCAGATTTCTGATCGCTCTCCATCCACTTCTTACTATTTTGTCCTTTTTTTTAAATTGCTGGAAATATTGACAGCCCATAGTATACAAACTCACCAACAAGGGTTAGGTGACTTGTTACGCACAATTATCAATTGAGTGCTGCAGGACTGACATAGTAGAGAGATCCTGCCTGTCATCAAACAAAGGAAGATACCCTTTGACATGGATGGACATGCAATTGATACCTCTGCATTCTGTTCCTCAGGGATCAATAAAAAATGTCGCTACTTCTTGGCCCTCGCATTAGCAAACTGGACAATAAGTTTGATCTATCGGCGCCTGATCCTAGGATCATCACTTTCCAAGGCAACTCAACTGAATATGTGGAACTAGAGCCTCTGGAAGAGTACCTAGATTTTCTAGAAGCATCTGATGTGGAATTGATGCCCTTAGTCAAACCATTGGAGGATGTGGGATGGAAAGGTACATAATAAGACAGGCATCACGCATATGGATACCTCTCACTAAAAAACATCAAGCTGTCACATTGTCACTTTTATAGGGACAGCCTAAATAAAATTGTGTAACAACTGCACGGACAAAGAGAAAGCTCAAGATCTCCCTTGAAAGAAGCATGCTAAGCAGATATCTGAAGCAAAATCAGGGATGATACCTAAGAAACTATACACGCTGACAATGTACTTCAATTACTGATTATGGCTGTAGACTACTATAACTTTTGTGAGCTATTTATTATTGTCTTACACCTAACACATCAGTACATAGTCCTTGGTTCCCCAGTATGATTTAGAGTGTAGATGCTGCCAGTTAATACACCCTGATAGGAAGAGCCTGATGTATCTCATTAGCATTTGACACCAGGCTCTATACCACTTCTATCTTTGAATATACTTCCATTAGTATGCACCTTCAATGTGACAAACCTTCCCATGATTCTTCTTAGTGGGTATAGGATTGAGATTCACCCCACTGTGGATTCCTGTGAAACCAAAGTGTAGTAGTCACTGATAGGTACCCCTTATCAGTGTGTCAACACACAGGACAAGTTCTGAGACACCGCCTATCACCCCAAGTATAATTAATGACTTACTATTGCTTGCTGGAGGTCAGCCCATATTGTTAGAGTATAGCTCACAGGCAAGTGAGCTAGGTACAGACTACAGCACTCTTATCTCTATTCCTGTGATTTTGTTTCTCTTCCTTTTTTACTCCTCTATCCTTCCTATTTCTCTTCTCCACCCTGTTGCCATTTTCTTTCCTACCCTCTCAACTATTCCTTTGGAATCAACAGCCTGCTCACTGGCGACTACTCCAGAACATAACTACTTGCACACGCAGTTCCATTTTCGCTCCCCCTGTAGATGGACAGAGCATCTCCATATATGCATGTATCTTGAATATCTGTGATACGTAGGGTGACTCACAAAACTAGGTCAGGGACGGAGAGAACTCCTCCTTCTCAGATACTATAAGGTTACACATCTTTATACGGTCAAGCCTACCCTCACGCTAATATGTTGCATTTTGTTTCATTCAACATTGATGGTTAATCACACTTCATTAAACCCAAGAATATACTCTATCTCCATACCAAAGACACCAATGTCACCTTTATGCAGGAACATACCTGTCAGAGTCAGAATCACGAATATGAAACAGGAGTGGGTGGGTACCGTGAGGAGCTGTGGCTGTAAATTGGTTATACAGGGCTTTCCTCAACCTCCATCAACTGGTCCAAAAAAAGTGGCGTTACCATACCCATTACACACTCCTTGCCATAAAGGATAGTGAACTCCTGGACTAATTCAGAAAGTACCACAAAAGGTTACAATATGGTTAGTTGGCACACTAATATAAACACACTGGGGCTTATTTACAAGCCCCTTGTGCTGCAGGGGTGTCACATTTATTATGGGAAAGAGTGACACACCAGCAGTGCAAGGGGTCTGTAAATAAGCCCCTTAGTTGCCCCAAAATGTTCAAAGTTTGAATGTCATGCAGCAACATGAAAGGGAAAGGGTTAGCCCTGACTTTGTCTGGTTGTCCAGGATGGATCTAGACGGGCTGCATCAGTAAGGCAGGAGAATCTCAGTGCAAAGCTTAAAGAACTTGAGGAACATGGTTTAAAGAGCTGCCTTTCAAAATGCTCTCCAGTACTGCCTGTACAGCTGTTTCCAACACACTTCCACATGGATCCCCATAGTTTAAGACCATGACATTGCTTCTTAATAGCAAATACCCTAAAGGTCTAATGACACGTGTCAATAAGTCCATGCATGACGAGGCCCCAATAATTAAGAGACAACTCAAGTGACAACTGGAATAATACACTGGAAAATCCACAAACTGGGACCAAATCCACTAATCAACTCGCTAACTAAATCCACGTATTGGGCGGATTGAGGCATGCAAGCAGGAACTCTTTCATACAATACTAATCTAAAATAATGTAAATGTAAATGTATTTCTATTTATATAGCGCACGATTCACCCAGGGGTCTCAAGGCGCTTGCTTAGGGAACCCGTCCTGGTATTCCCCTGTGAGATAACCCCGGCAGGGTATTCACAAGGTGAAAGCCAGGCATCCCGCCGCGAGGGGCCATAGTGGAGATTAAGCAAGCTATTGCCCAGAGTCGCAGAGTGTGACCCCGTGAGTCGAGTAGGCACCGGAGCGAGAATTGTCGAGTCCGTGGAATTTTTGAGCCCGAGACCCGCCGAGGCGGGGAATCGAACCCTGGTCCACGGCTGATCTCAGCTTCCGGGTCTGCCGCCTCTAACCACTGAGCCACACTTCTCCATGTACTTTAAATTCTTTAATTAAGCATATACCACTCTGCTTTCTTTAATGAAATGTGGTCTCAGGGGGGATGCCCGCTGCTCCATGTGCATGGCTGCTGACCCTCACCACACACTTGTTCTGGACATGCCCCAGATAAATGAGACTGCTGAGAGCTCATAACAATTTACAAAAATACAGGAGGCCCATGACTTGCTACATCAGTAGCACAACAGCTGCTGAAGGTGATGCTGCGGACAGACATAGCAGTGACAGTCACTTTGATTGCAACCGCCAAATATCACCCCGATGGCTGCATCCACTGTGGGCACTCACTCGCGTCAGAGGCAAACACTGATGGAAGAACTCCATGACAGGAATCTTTCCCCATCCAGATATCCTTTGCCCCTTCCTCTGCCATCTTTAAACCATGACCCTCACAATGGTCGTAGACCCTAGCCACTCTCTACTCAATAATGGGAATAAACTTTCTCTGTCAGTCATATTCCTGAGGACAGGAGTTGCTTTCCTTAACCTGCACTCCTGCACAATCTCCAGGAAACTCTGAGCACCCCATCACCACCTCACTTCCAGCCACCACTTTCTTCTGTCTACCTGCAGTTACTGGCTCTGTTGCTCCAGTGGTATGTAAAGGCACCTGGCTCGCTGGCCGCCCTTAATTTCTCAGGACTTCTCCCCTTGCTCATTGCCTTGAATTCTTTCTTCATCCCACTCCATCTAACCTGCAGCGGGTTGCTGAGCACTGCCCGACCTCCACATCCTCTGACCTCTCACTGTCACTCCCCTTTCCTCTGTAATGCAGCCTAATCCTACAAGTGTATGCCTGCCATGCTGGGCCACATCTACCACAGTTACTTTCATCACAATGATGGACCCACAACGTATTGTTGTTGCTAGCCAGATTGATTGCCTAAATGTTTTGCTTACATATATGTTTGAATGATAAGCCAATATTTCTCAATTTCTGTAGTTTTGAGAGGATAGATGTGTTAAGAGTCCCTAACCACACTATCCTGATTCAACAAGAGAAATCAAAGCTTCGACATTTCACCAAACGTTTCACTACCACTGTTTACATTTTCAGTAGACCCAGCAAAAGGAGAACAGGACAAGAGATAGAAAGTGAGACACAATATCATCAAACTGCCAGGGTGCTTAATTGAGCCTAATATTCGTTGCAGGAAAGTTTACATCCAATAACAAGATGGCACTTTTAGTATGGTGTGAGTGTTGGGCTTATAGACGTTAACATTGAAATAATTAGTGATGTCCCTACTGAAGCTCTCAGTGATTCCAACTCTCTGTACTGAAGTGAAGCTATGCATTCCTTCCCACAAGAAATGCAAATAAAGGTGATATATTAATTAGGATCATCTTTTTGAACTGCAATATACTGTTTGCTAAGAGAGGCACTTTAAATGTTATGACATGAATTTCAGTTGGTTTTTTTACAATGTAATAAACAGATGTAACTGCAATATTTAAATAATTCATTAATGTTATACAATGTTTTAAAGCCTTTGACAATCATATACTTGCAATTGTCAATATCTGCATACCATACTGTATCTATGGTCCAATGCGCAGTGCAAGAGGCCACTGCTTCTTTTCTTGCAGCTGGAGTAGATTTTATAATCGAGCTGCAGCTTTCTCAACGTGAATGGAAGGTTTCTCAATGTGAGTGATCATGACCAACCACAACCGAGTTCAGAAATCTTACCGCCCGCATTGAGAAATCTCACCGGGATGTGGATTTTCCTTGTTTGCACTCACCAACTTGAAGTTATCGAGCAAGGAAAAAGGTCTGCTATGCAGAGTAGAGTTTTTCCAAACTCCAAGTGTTCCGCGGAATTATTGAATGAGGAAAACTCTGCAAAGTCCATGAACGGAGCAGAGTTCACCGCCCAGACCTACCTAATAGATACCAGCATGTGCAATTGTGCAAGTTCAATAAAGGTCAACATGCCAATGTATGACTCCTTGTGAAAAAACAATGAACTTGTGAAGAGGAACACGTGCAAAATATTTCCCAAAAGTTTCGGATGACTCTTTGTGAAAAAAGTCTACATTCTTTTTTGCAAGTGTAATCAAAGATTTATTTAATCAAATTCACAGGTTTCAAGGAATGTAACAGCTAGTCCTGGCACCAGAAACTCTGTAACACAATTGCCCAGCAAACACGCTATGGCTACAAGGAACACATCATCTAGGCATTCAAGATGCCCACCTACATATACATATCTCATGAACGTTCTATGTGGCATATTCTCAAGGACTTACCACTGAGTTATCGGCACTTTAGTGTAGCAAAAGTGGCAAAAGAATTATCGCCCCATTCTCAAGCTGGTGCAAGCTGCCTATATCGCCATATTTCCAGTGATAGCTTCCGCAAAAAAATCACCACAGATGACAGCGACAACTAACGCTAATGGTATGCAGAGTAGGTGTTCTCGTGCAAAAACACACAAAAACACCACTTCACGAAATTCTCAACGACCAGCCAGATCTGTTGTGCTATCCAAAACAAGTGATAAGGCGTGTTAGCAGCAGGGATTTAACACCTGCCTTTCACTGGTGTAAAGAAGGATGACTACCTGCAGTATGAAAGGGAGCCCAGCCCAGAGCCACCTCTGAAGACCAATATATGTCATGGAGACACTGATCATACAGCTTGGAGACCCAAGAGGTCCACACCACCCACCGCCACCACCCCCATGACCCCCTGGACCACCCCCTCCCAAGACTACCACAGAGGCGGCGCAGAAGAGGACAGTGGATGTTCCTAACATGCATCAGCCTCAGAGACTCAACGTCAGAGGAAGTCATTGCTCACTACAGGCACAAAAGGACAACCATCCTCCGCATCACGACCCACATTGCCCACAGGCTGATGGTACCCACACAGCAGACAAAGCAGCTGGCTGTGCTGCACCTGTTGGCCCCTGGTACCTCCTAACCAACAACTGCCAGAGTTGGAGGAGTCTCACGACCAGCCCTATCAAACTTCCTCACACAAGTCTTGGATGCATGTCCACAATAGCAACGGCGGGCTCCTGTATCCGCATCACACGACAGTTCCAATTCGTAGTGTTCCTGCGCGTTATTATTATTATTATTATTAAAAAACTTATATAGCGCACAGCTACCCTGGGGCATCCCGGCGCTATGAACAGTGCATCAACCGTGAACCATGAGATGGTTGGACCAGCTTACACAGGAAACAAGTGTGTTTTCAGGCCCCTACGAAAGCGCAGGATGCAGGTCTCAGCACGAAGTTTTAGTGGCAGAGAGTTCCAGAGGGTTGCTGTGTGCACAGAAAAACGTCTCCCGCCCGTGCGCAATCTTTTTACTCTCGGGACGTGGAGCAAGCATTTCTGATCGGACCTTAGCGCTCTTTTCGCTTTATAAGGCACTACCAGGTTCCTCAGGATAGATGGTCCGTTACCCTGAAGAATTTTGTGTGCGGTGCAGAGTGCCTTAAACTTCACTCTCTCCCGCACCGGTAACCAGTGCAGAGCCTTAAGGGCGGGTCTGGCAGATTCTGTTCTGGGGATGCCCATAAGTAGTCTGGCCGCCGCATTTTGCACCTGCTGAAGTTTGTTAAAAGTGGATTCAGGGGCGCCTAGAAAAAGACCATTGCTATAGTCAAGGCGAGATGTTATCAGCCCCTGAATCAACAACTTCCTCGATGAAAGGGGAAGGAGCGGGAAGATTTTCCGAGCAGCCCGCAGCAGGGCAAAACATACTCCCGCAGTTCTTTTGGCATGAGTTCTGAAGGAGAGATCTTGCTCCAGCCAGACTCCCAGGCTCTTAATCTCATCTTTCATGGTGGGGAAGTCACCCATACAGCTTGGCCAGCATGTTAATGGCAATAGAGGAGCTTTGTTTCCAAGTAACATAATCTCTGTTTTAGAGCCGTTCAGCTTCAGAGATGAACTGCTCATCCAGGCGTAGACATCCACCAGGCATGATTGCAACAAGTCAGGGTTCTCCACCAGTTGAGGAAGGGCGACCACCAGCTGAGTATCATCAGCATAGCTGATGATCTTGATGTTAAAAGGGGCCACCACATCCTCCAGGGGGGCCATATAGACATTAAATAATGTCGGGCTCAAGGCCGAGCCCTGCAGCACCCCCCACTGGAGAGAGATGGATGAAGACTTGTTGCTACCTTCCCAGACCTGGTAAGACCGGTCTTCAAGAAATGAACCAAGCCACTTCAAAGCGGCCCCTGCCACACCCACCTCTGACAGTCGTTGAGTCAGCACCCGATGGTTCACGGTGTCGAATGCGGCACTCAGATCTAGGAGGATCTCTGCCACTGATCCTCCCGAATCTAAGATGCGTCTGGATTCTTCAACGACTGCCAGGAGGGCCGTGTCAGTACCTTGACCGGGACGAAAACCGGTCTGCGAGTCTCGGAGCAGACCATTCGACTCTAAAAAATTGGAGAGTCGAAGATTTGCAAGCTTCTCAGCAATTTTGCTGAGGCCTGGCAGCAGAGAGATGGGCCTGTAGTTGGCCAGCTCCGCCGTGTCAAGGTTAGATTTTTTTAACAATGCCTTGACCACGGCTTTTTTCCAGCTGGGTGGCACCAACCCATGAGAGAAAGAGGCATTTATTAGGTCCGTAATGGGCCCTACCACAGCGGTTGCTGCTTGCTTTAAAATTCTAAAAGGAACTGGGTCCATAGGGGAGCCGCTTTTTATGGAGGCTATGGCTTTTAGCGTTTCAGCTTCTGAAACTGGGCCAAACATGTCCAGGGAAGTGCGTTGCTCTTTCCCCTGAGTTGGGGGGAGCTCTTTTTGGGTCCCTTGCGGTGTAGTAACCTGGGGAAGGGAGTTGAGTATTTTCACAATTTTAATGTGAAAAAAATCGGCCAACTCCTTGCACTTCTGAGGATCGTGGGTGACTGCTGGTTCAGGGACTTTAAGGAGTTCTTGCACCACCTTAAATGTTTCCCTGGAGGAGTTTGAGGCAAGTTGTATACGTTCCTCAAAAAATTGTGCTTTTGCCAAGCGGAGGGCTGCTTTGTAGCCCCTCATCGCTATCCAGTAGTCCTTGCGCTTAGCGGCATCAAATTTCTTCCTCCAGGCCCTTTCAAGTTTCTTACATCCTTTTTTAAGCAGGCGGAGCTCAGCCGTGAACCAAGGAGCAGAACCAATTCTTTTTTCCCTCTTCTGTATCGTTTTCATAGGAATGAGGGTATCAAGCGAGGCTTTCAACCACCTGTTAAGGTCAGCATCGCCTTTAATCGGGTCTGACTCAGGTGGAGGTTGTAATTTTGCCAGGTTGTGGGTCCAATCGTTGATCGATAGTCTGGACCATACGCGGTCCACCACAACCGCTTGATGTGTCGGTGTTGAGGGCAGTTTGACTTGCCATTCCACCGCAACTAAAGAATGGTCTGACCATGGGAGAGGGAGGGCTGGTCTGGCCTTAAGCCGGGGGATGTTAGAAAAGACTGGGTCCAATAAGTGGCCCTTCTCATGTGTGGCTCCTGTATTAATTAACTGGAGATCACAGGCAGTCAGATCGCCTTTAAGATCTGAGGCAATTATGTCTGCGGTGTCATTAAAATGCAGATTCAAATCCCCTAAGACAATAAAAGAAGAAGTGGATGTCGCCAGCAGTGTTACTGTTTCCATCACAGAACTTACGAAGCTGCCCACACTGCCCGGGGGCCGGTAAATCAACATGCCTGCCAGTGTCACCGTGGGGGATATCTGCAGTGAAAAGTGGCAACTTTCACAATTAGCCACAAGTCCATCCCGGGCCCTACATTTAAAGCTGTCTCGGTAAATAACAGCAAGACCACCTCCTCGTCCCTCAGGTCTGTCCAAATGAAATATGAGAAAGCCTGGTGGGAGGGCTAATACAATGTCAGCGTCAGAACTGGGAGTAATCCAAGTTTCTGACAGAAACAGGATGTCCAATTCCTGCTCCTGAATGAGGGAATGAAGTTCCACTGCATGACGCGGGAGTGACCTGCAGTTGAGCAGACCCCAGAGTAAGGTGCTTTTACCTAAGTGGAGAGGATTTAAGACGTCCAGTCCTTGTGGAGATAATGCTGGAGCGCCAGTGTTGACGACAGGGTGGCTTTCAATGGGCAGGATGCGTAGTGCCAATAGCTCCTCTCGAGAGTAGGTAAGACGCAGTGGTAGTATGTTGGACATAATGCCAGGCCCCAGGCCCGTCTGAGCCCGGACGAGCCCAGACGGGCAGGACTCTGGCTGGACTCCGGCGTGAGTCCGGCGACTCCACTGCGCGTCTCCGCTGCGCGTCGGCATGGCGAGCTTTAAATAGGGGCGTCAAGTCCTGACTGAGAGGCAAGGGCGCTGGCCGAAATGGCTCCGCAATGACTCCCTGCCTGACCCAAGATGGCGGTGAAAGTCGAGGAGAGTGTTTTCAGGGTCTAAGTGATTCCGCTCCCAACAGCGGTGCCTGTTGCTTTTTAAATGCGGTGAGCGCTATGTATGGGGAACAAAAAGTAGATTTAAAATATTAAAAAGACAAACTTTAAGAAAACGCGCTGAGCGCCGCAAATTGCACAGGGAGCGTGCCTGTGAGCTCTTTGCTGCAAGGTTCAGATGCCTTTGTTCAAGCATCCAACCCCAATGCCAGCCGTTGCCAGACGCCTCTGTTCACCAGATCCAAGATTGTAGTAACTGAATTGGGGTGCGTACGGTCATGAAGTCCAGTAGTCAACAGTAGTGCAAAAACAGTCCTTTATTACAAATACACAAATAAACAATATGAAAAACACAGCCAACGTTTATCGGGAAACTTCATCAGGGCAACGTGTGGATTCAAGTAACTGCATATGCAGCGGGAACTCCCCAATACAATTCTATACTCCGGAAGTCAGTATTCAGAAACCTGTTGGACAAATGGTGACAATGGTCAAGCGTCAGTATAGTCACAAACCCAATCTGGTACAGTGTATAGCACTTGGACAAACCGAAATGCTTACAGGAGAGACAAGTTTTGATCCAAAGGACCGTAACAGAAGTACGTGTGGTCGTAACCTTCATAGGAAAGAAAAGGAAGGTTACGGTCACACAAACTTCTGTTACAGTCTCATGATGCAGGATTTCTCATACCTGTAAGCATCACGGTTTGTATCATCCTGATACCCATGCACCTTCACTCCCCCCTCCCAGCCACGAGGGCGCCACCATGACCGGTGGTGCCTTCCCGACCCTGGCGCCTGCTGCACCCCAGCCCTGGTCCCACTGGGCATACACTGTGGTCCAGCTGGGCTCACAATTCAAATCAAATCTTGATTTACAGGATGGAGTATGGAGGTCTACGCATAATCGCAGGCTGCACACCTGCTCAGCTCTGGTGCCACTAACTCAGTGCACCACAAGTCATTGCCACGTGGCGGTAGGCCCATGCTGGCCAAAGTGTCTCGGCTGTCACCAACTCTATGCACTGCAAGTCACTGTCTTGTGGCTGTATATAGGCCCATGCCAGCCAAAGTGCCTCGGCTGACACCAACTTTGCGCACTGCAAGTCATGGGCCCTTTATGATTGAGTCTTGTTGTGCAGACGCCATCATCTCACCTCAGGCACTGGGGAATGTGATGTGGTAGGGACCTAGGCCCTCATGCATAAATAATGACCACACAGACACACTCAGATAGATAGTGGAAATGACCTCGAGCACGTGTGCCTATCCCTTTTTGTTGGCAGGTTAACATGTACTGTGAAGCCTGTGCTGGATGGGTGTGGTGTGGGTGTAAACCAGTCCTCAGGGAGTGGCTGTGGCATGCTGAAAACTAGATCTGTGATCAGCAGATCACTACAGGGAAGACCTGGGACATGTTGCGTTGTTGTCCCCCCCTTGTAAGCATATGCCAGGCCAGCGTAGGGATTTGAACAATGACCCCGGGGCTCTGGGCGTGGTTCCGTTCTGGGCTGTACAAGGAAGTAACTAATGCGCGTGTCCCTGTTGTAGTGTTGGCGTCACCCCGACCGCAATCCGTAAAGGTGCACCCTGTGACTCAAGTCCCACAACATGAGCAACATGGACGTAAGAGGGAATCACTAACCCTACATTCAAACATACTTCCAGACTTGAATGATCACAGACATGACACATATGTGTGAATTTGAATGTATAATGCACATTTAGTGGAGTGTTGTAGCTGGAGCAGTACAGGTCATCCCTGTAGCGATCTGATTATCACAGGTCTAGTTGTCAGCATGCCACAGCCACTCCCTCATGGCTGGTTTACACCCACACCCATGCAGCACAGGCGTCACAGGACATGTCACCCTGCCAATAAAAAGAGCCGGGTGCACGTGCTGGAGGCCATTTCCATTCTCTCCCATGACTTGACCAGCTGGCCGAGCTGTATGGGCGATCTCCCCAGTACGAAAGAGGAGATTAAGAGCTTGGGGGTCTGGCTGGAACAAGTTCTTTCATTCAGGACCCAAGCCAAAAAAACGGCAGGAGTGTGTTTCGCCCTGCTACGTGCAGCTCGTAAAATCTTTCCGCAGGGCTAGGAGGCTTGCAAAAGATGTAGGAATCATGCACACTGCCTGAGAAGTTTGCAACAACATTAGTGTACATGCCCTGGTGGTCCAGTTTTGCCTGCACTTATTTGGAATGTGTGTGGTTTCTGTTGCGGTGATTGTGTACGGTGTCGACAGTGGGCACTAGTAGTACATGTGTGCAGTCAATTGCCCCCAGCATGTGCAGGAAGTCTGCTATGGTGTGGTTACCTTGCTTGGTCCACAACTGTTCCTGCGCAGTGTGCGTGAAATGAAGATGCAGGTGTATCAAAATGAAACAAACCGTGATACTTTCAGGGATAATAAATCCTGCGTAATGAGACTGTAACAGAAGTTTGTGTGTGTTAGATTTGGGGGTCTCTAGTTGGTAGAGGTAGGTACCTTTGACCAAATAGGGACCCTTGCGTCTAGTCAGGGTAAGGGGCTACACTTCTAAAATAACCCCTGCTCACCCCCTTGGTAGCTTGGCACAAGCAGACAGGCTTATCTCAGTGCAGTGTGTTTGTGATCACATACAGTAACACAGTGACAACATTACAGATGGACACCACACAGGTTGTATTATAAAAATACGTTTTTTTATATAGTCTTAACAAAAGACCACAAACAACAAAAATCCACAATACCATACTTTAGAATGGTAGAAATAGCTAAGTTCTCTTTAGATGGTAAATGCAACACTTTATGTTCAATGTACCTTTGGATGCATAACAGTATACAACAAAAGAGTTGCAGGGAAGGTGATGCGTCGGTTCCTTACACGCAAGAACGGTGATGTGTCGGTTCCCTACTGCTGCGTAGGAGACGATGATGCGTCGGTTCTTCTCCGCGTGGGGAGGTGATGCGTCGGTTTCTTACTGCGCTTCAGTGGCGATGGAACCAGCAGCGCCATGATGCGACGACGATCCGATGCAATGCAACAAAATGCCGTTTTCTTCTTGATGCAACAAATGACGAGGCGATGCTTGCATGCCGGACGACCGTGCGCGACGCAGTGAATCTTCTGAGCCATGACAGGCCCTTTGATACACTTCTCCGTGCGATACACTTCTCCAGTGATGCGAGGTGCTTCAGTGATGCGATGCGGCAGCACCCTTCTTCAGTGATGTGACGACAGCAGTTTTGCAGCGACGTGCTTCTTCTCCGAGAGTCGCGCTCCCAGCGACACTCAGTCTGTCAGAAGGCACAGCACAACAGTAGGCACTTCAAATTCCCAGTAAGGGAACTGAGGGGAGCTGGTTGGTGAAGTCTGTTATCCCTGAGACTTCAGCAGGAGGCAAGCTCTATTTTCAAGCCCTTGGAGATCTTCTACAATATGATGAAAGTTGCACAAAGTCCTTTCTCCTTTCTTTGGCAGTCAGGCAACAACTGCAGGCCAATCTCCCGAACATCACTCAGCTTAGGGATAGGTTCCTCCTTCAGTTTCTCTCTGGTTCTTCTCCTCAGCAAAGGTTCTTCTTGTTTCCCAGAAGTGATCTAAATTTCTGGGGTCTGGGTCCCCTCTTTTATACACCAAAATCCTTTGTCTCTGAAGGCAGAGAGTGTCTGTGCCTAGTCCAAACCAGTTCTGTGCAGTCCTGGAGCACTTTGTTTACAGGACTCCTTCTCTTCCTTTGAAAGTGTAGGCCAGGGAGGGACATCAGACGCACCACAGGAGGTGGAGCCAGCATTGTGGAAGGCAGGCACACCCCTATTCAGGTCCCAGGTGCTCCCCTCCCACCACGCTACCTGTAAATGGGTCTATTCAGCCCTGTGCTGACTCACCCTGTCTCCTGGAATCCCCCTGCCCCTATCACTCAAACTCCACACAAGGAATACACAACCTAGCAGAGGCAGGCTTGGATAGTTAGGCAAGAAAATATCTACTTTCTAAAAGTGGTATTTTTAAACACAGAATGTTAAAACCAACTTCACTAAAAGATGTATTTTATCATTCTGAGTTCAGGCATACTAAACTTGAATTTCTACCCAGTTCCCCGAGTCAGTTAGGATTATAAGATGTTATAATCAAACTGCCCATTCTGGCCTACGGGAAAAGTTAGCCTTGCAATAGTGAAAAACTAAATTGGCTGTAATTCGCTATTAGGACATGCCACACACATCAGGGCATGTCCTACCTTTTACCTACAATGCACCCTGCCCATGGGCCTACCATAGGGGTGACTAATATGCAGAAAAGGGAAGGTTTGGGGGCTGGCATGTGGGTGCACTTGCCAGTCAACATGGCAGTACCAGACTGCACACAGGCTCTGCAATGGCAGACCTGAGACACACTTTACAGGCTTTCTGTGGGTGGCACAACTAGTGCTGCAAGCCCACCAGCAGCATTTGATTTACAAGCCCTGGGCACACTCAGTGCACTGTACTAGGGTCTGAACATTAAAGTAAACCAAACCAGCCAATCATGGAGTCACTAATCCATACATCAATTTACCATAGGGAGCACTTGCACTGTGGCACTGAATAGCAGTGGAACAGTGCCCAAAGCATCTATATCCAGCAAAAACATATGAGGCAACAGCAAACAATGGAAAGGAGACCCACGCCAATGGTGCCAGGCCTAACAGCGTGATTGTAACGTTCCCTTTCTTTCCGACGAAGGTTACGACCACACGAACTTCTGTTACGGTCATTTTGTGTTGGATTGATCATACCAGTAAGTGCAATACATTGTACCATGTTACGTTTGTGACCATACTATCACTTGGAAATAAGCTAGAGGAAAACCACTAGTATGCCAGGTGCACAGCTGTGTTAAAGTATAAACAATTATCTAGCTAAACATTTGATCAAAGGTTTACAACAAATAATTAATACATGGACCGAAAGTCCGTGCTTAGCATGGAGCAAAAAATTACTCAGAGAACCAATGCAAGATGACACAGTTTGTATTAAACGTTCATACAAACATTTGAACAAATTGAAAAACTTTATCAATCTAACATGTAATTGCTGCATACAATTTATTAATGTGCTGCACACTTAGTAATGCCCAGATACCCTATGCATTTCGGGAAAATATCCCTTATTCAGGGGCACTGTTGAGAAAAAGGAACAAATAAACATTGACATGGAACTGCATGAAATACATTTGAAAAAACCTATACAATGTCTAGGGTTCAGTTACAAATGGTAAAAGAATTGCTAGTATGGCTGTTTACTAGTCAATAGACAAAACAACATTGGATTTATGGAAACCATCACCGTGTACTAAAATAGAACCTTATTCCTCGTGCCGAAATTAAAACCACAAAGAAAACACAATACTATAATACAGACAGGAAAGCAGACCAATCACCTAAAGTAACAAGAGAATCCACCATGTTGTGAATGCTAGAGCAAGTGTGGCAGCGGGTAATATATGTGAAGAAAAAACTCACTAGTGTGATGGGCTGAATAAAAGGAACTGTATACAACTGAACAAATTCTGGGGCTGGAGAATGGAGTCTTGAATGGTGATACTGAGGAGCTGAAAAAAATGACGTAGCAATGAAATACTATTTCCTAGAGACCAGGCCAAAACCACAAAGAGTACCCACGAAATTCATAATTGAATTGGCCAGCGTGGCGTTAAAACAACATTTCTTTCGATTCATGGACACCTTCTACGTGCAGGTGAAGGGCACTTCCATGGGGTGTCCTTATGCCCCGGAGATGGCGGTGCTCTTCATGGCCTTGTACGAAGAACGGTTTGTCTACCAAAATAATCCCTATAGCGAACACATTCAAAAGTGGTCTCGCTACATAGACGATATCTGGTGCCATTGGAATGGGACTCAAGAACAACTAGCCCACTTCCATGATTGGCTCAACAACAGGCATCCAGATATCAAATTCAGCATGACACACAGTAACTCACGTTTAACGTTTCTGGATGTTGAGGTCTTCCATCAGAACAAGGAAATGGTTACTACACTGCAACAGTTGGTTGGTGTCACAACGTATGGTCCACTCACAAATCGATACAAATCGATAATCCTGAAGAACTGGCATTTGTTGTCAAACTTGGAAGCTCCGTTTACAAGACCATTGTTTGCGCTCAAAAATAACAGAAATCTAGGCCAACAATTAATAAGAGCAGATCTAGGCATACCAAAGGCGAAAAGTGACCTTCGAACTATATGGAACCTCAGTCCGGTACAAGGACACCACAAATGTGGCACTTGTGTTTCTTGTGCAAGCACCATTGAAGGCACCATGTTCGAGCACAACAACATAAAATGGAGCCACAAAGAATTTACCAATTGCAAAAGCAAAAATATAGTCTATGTAATAATGTGTCCATGTAAAAAAATCTACATTGGAAAAACAAATCAGCAAATTACACAAAGACTGGCACAACACCGCTCCAGGATCAAACAAAAAGTATTAACTGCCCCCATGGTGCAACATTTCATTGATGAAAACCATACAGAAAAAGATCTAAGGTGGTCGGTTCTCACTGGAAAAAAAGCTCCATTAAGAGGAGGAAATGTGGAAACTCTTTTACTCAGGAGAGAAGCGTATCTAATCATGAAATTTAACTGCGTGACCACATGACTCAATGAACAATTTGAAACTTGAATATATGGCTGCGTCCTCTGTATAAGAGCACTTCATCTAAACATGTCAGGACCACATATCCCATAACCCCTAAAACACATGACACGAGTAAAAGTCTCATAGTCATCTATACATGCTAGGACTACATACCCATAACCCCTAAATCACATGACACGAGTAAAACTTAAATAGTCATGTGACCTGCTCTGTGTAACGAACCTTTCAACACAGAAGGAAGCAGGAAGACTGTGGAAACCATGACCAACTCCCCTGGTAAGATAACAAACGAGGGGACAGCAGTAGGAAAGCGGTAGAACTTAAATCTAAAACGAATTTTTTCGTTTTTCCCAGTTTATGCGACAGAACTGTAGTAGAGCAAAAAAAGACGCCGCTAACAGTGCCCGAGCAGCGGTCAGCCTGCGGGCTGAAATTCGAAGTAAGTAAAAGGCAAGAAATGGGGAAATAGAGCTAACAACTACCGGTAAGATTAGAATACTCAAAATCAAAATTGTTTTTTGTCACACTCGTTAATATAGACCCTGCCGCCACCGCCTAAACAAAGTGGGATCAAAGAATAAAGAAAACCAGAATCCCAATCACGGTTCGCACTTACAGAGAAAATAGGTAAATGTGAGTCCTGCCCCCCCTTGTACATCTAATTAGAGTAAAAACGCAAAGAGTTTTGCTGTTAATATAAAGAAAACAAACATATGATGTGCCCTTTACTTCTGCAGAACGACCTGCCAGCCAGAAGCGCCCCTTGACAGACAGACTCAAACTGCCTTTCGCGGAAAGGTAAAAACCAAGTGTAATTAACCAACTAGCACTGATTCAGAATTAGAGAGAGGCCCTACTTTTAAATGTAATTCATGTCATTTTCACATAGGTACCCAACTAACCAACGCCCTGAAGAAGAGCCTGACGATCACACACACAGGCTTGGAAACGCATCGGCTTTTTTTGGTTCACAAAAAAACGAACTTTAATTAACGCAAAGGACTTTGAACACTATGCTGCAAGCTATGGTCAAAAAATAACTGTTGCTAAATTTTGCCTTTGCGTTACTAGACCACAAACACACAAAAGCTATGTGATAAAGGTCTAGTGTTGAAACCAGTTAGCAGGGTATAGTTCGTAATTTTCCTCACGTTAAAGCATCTTGTGAGAATTGTAGAATATAAATGTTTTTGTATATGTGTAACATAATTGTTTGTTTATGGTGTTTAATGTAAATTGTGTACATAGCAAATAGCCACTTGTGTATGACAAGGCAAGTCCTCAGACAATCACGATAATCCACACAAGTGACGTAACTTGTACATTGAAAAAAATAACTATAACACCCACGGACTAAATACGGTGGTGTGAAAAAATCGGCTCAAAATAAAAAAGTGGCAGAATCAAAAAGCGACTGGGTTCCCAATTATTTCTTCCTACAGTTATGTGTCCTACCCAGGCCTAATTAGGGCACAACCCCCCTCTGATTCTTAGTGCACGGTAAAAAGAAAGCATTCATCAGTTGTGCCAAAAAGTGTTGCATGCTATGGCTAAGCATATAAGTTAACACCCTCCCCAAAACCGTGACTTTTCTTCAGTCCCAATAATTAAAAATTATATATGTATGAACATTTTCTCTTCCATTACAAGACGAAATAGAGGGAGGTGTATGGCATCTAAAAATATGACATGTTTTTTCTATGCGTCACAACATCGGATGTGGCACTACCCACCACCAGTGCCGGGGCCAGCAGCGCAGAGGGGTCCACTCCAGGGGCGGATGCGGCGACGCCACAAGTGCCACCAGGCGGAGCTGAGGGGGATGGCTCAGCAGCAGCGGACGGTGGTAAGTTATTATACTCCTTACTTATTGACATTTTAGAGTAGGCTCGCAAAGGAGTGTATGATGTACTGTACAGTAGACAGTACACTAGTAGACAGTACACTAGTACAAGTACACTGTACTGTTAAGAACAGTTACTGATTTAGAACTACATTTTTGCCAATCACGAAGAAGACAGTCAACCTTGACTTAGTAATAGCATTAGCGGCGGTAGTTCTCGGGTAAGCAATGGCCCCCTCTATTTGACTTCAACTAAGCTGGGAAACTTTTTCATGAAGGCAAGTCATATCAGATGATCTTAAGGGATGTGAAGAATGAAAAGGGAAAGAAGGGTGAAAGAAAGGACGAGCGAGTCGTAACATTTATGACTGTAAAGAATGATACTTGTTTTTTAATGCAGGCAGAGATGGCTGATAGGAAGAAATCAGATGCATGGCTCCTTGAAGCAAGGATAGTTGGAGGCGAAAGAAAAGATGACTGCCTGTGTGGGTGAATCAGAAAATGCATGTGTGGTGTGCAGTGCAATATATCATTTGGGTCAAACTCAAATGCAAGTCAAGACGGTAGTTTACCAAATAAAATGAAAAGGGTGTTAGTTGGTTGTTGAGAAAAAGTAAACTTGGTACAAGTTGAGATATTAAGAAGAATGATAGACGTTTACTTTGGAAGCCTGGATGGTATCTTCTTCTTCCTCATAGATAGCAGAGGTATATGTATTAGAGCAGACGCTCAGCGGATGAACAGTGTTACTTTGAACAGCATGTCTGTGCCAGAGTAGCAAAGCTGAGGAAATCCAAATACTAGAGGTTATGATTGTTCATAAAATTTAAATACTTCCTTGACTAACAGTACAGTAGTTTTCTTTGCAAGCACAGCATATATTGTGTATGTATTGTATAGTTGACATTATATCAAGTCAAGTCCCTTCCTCGGGCTATTATGGGTACCACGCTCACTCCCTATGTTAATAATTTTCTTTCAGCTGTGTCATGGGTGGACTATTGCTGTTGTTCACTCAATCTATCAAAACAAAGCACCTAAAGTCATCCATCATATAAGCAAAGTTCATGTGATCAGCAGGATATATGATCAGAAATCAATAATCTTCATTTTCCTTTTGTAGTAGTCAAGGCCCGGGGTGGCAGTGCGAAATATAAATTATATTGAGCAGTAGCCCTTGATGTAACCGAGTATGGCCAGTGCCACCCCATAGAAAAGTAAGAGCTTCCTATCCCCACCTGCATAAACTGCTTAAAGTAATGCGAGTCTGCATCATCATGGCTAGTGTCTGTTTTTCTTGGGTGCAATCTGAGTGAGCTGGCATTACACCGGCTACCACAAGTTCACGTACAAGTAATTTCTTTTGCAAAACAAGAGAAAAAAAGAGGAAGATTGGTGTAGTCTCTGACTCTCTGACTATGTAGTAGTGTGAGTCCATAGTGCTGCTAGTAGAATTCCTGAAACTCCCACTAATGTCACACGCCTACAAAGACTGCTGAAAGATACATGCCAAAATGTTATACTGTGCTTGCAAGTTGCTAGTGTTACTGTGAGACAACTTTCTGTTTAATTACTTTGACTTAATGTTAAAGACTATTGGCTACAGTATTTTACTTTGTTTGTTCATATAGATGCTCCAAAAAAAGCTCACCCGCAAGGTGATGGCTGTCCGGGCCAGGGCACGTAAGCTGGAGGCCATTTGCGCTGAATGTCGGCAGCTGTGGGCTCGGGGACAGGAGGAGACGGCAACTACTGCATCCTCCTCCAGTGCCCCCGGGTCCACCAGCCGGCAGCCTCCAAGCTAAACGGCACCGTGGCCCGACAGCCTCCCGCCGCACAGCAGCAAAAACATCAACTGCCCCGCCCAGAGCCTGGAAGGCACGTCTGTGCCGCCTCCGAAAGCAAGTGGACTACCTGGAGCTATTGGCAGAGAAGCAACAGCGCCAGCTCCGGGACTGCCGCAAAGAGGTGCGGGACCTGTCCACAGCACTCAGAGGACACCGCTGGAGCAAGTGACTTTCCCTTGCCCCTTTTTTAAAGACTGTTGGGGGGTGGGAATTGGGCCTTGGGGAAAGGGACTTGAAGGACATTTGGACATTGGTTGGGGTTAGGTAGGGGGGTGGGTTGGGTTAGTTTATTTTTGTTAGGGGAAATATATTCATTTATTTTACATACTTAAACATAGTATATGCGTTCATATTATTTTGTGTGGTGGTGGGCGGGGGTTACTGTACGTTTGCTTTCTTCAAACTTACCAGCATGAACTATCTAAACGTCCAAACATGTACAAAAGTGCCACTAACAGAGTTAGTGAATTTAATTGTCCTACTAGTACTTTACTAGTACTACTGTGACACTGTCAGTGTCCCTTTCCTCCGAGTCCTAGCCCATTATTCTACCTCCCCAAAATGCTTATCTTACCTGTGATTCGTGTTTGAGAATAGGGCCAGGCACAGGGCTGGCTGCATGGCAAATGGCGATTAAGGTTGGGTGTTGACTTGAATCCTGGATTGTTGAAATATAATTGTTGTGCTGGTAGTAGTAGTGGTACACACTGACAGTAGCAGCATATGAAAAAAAAAAGAAATGAAACATTGAGTGGCCTGAGCGTAGCATTAGAAACAGTACGATAGATAGTACAGTAGAGAAAAGTGCCATAAATTGTACCCTAAGCAGTGCTAAAGTATTCAAAAGATAACTAAGTACTAGTTGTGTGGAGTATGGCTACTATAAGAAATAGCATTAAGGCAAAGGACAAAGCAACGTAAGCATTAAGCATTCGATTCGTCACGTGTAGGAGGAGGATGTTCTTTATGATCAATCCACGATAGCGCACATGAAATTCTGATTAGAATGATTTATCTGTTGCTTTGACCTTATCCTCCCCAGCAAGTGTGTGGAATTTATTGTTGTCATTTAGTCACACCTCAATGAAAAACCACACAGCCCGGGGGAAGAGGGTTAGGGTTTCAAAATTGGATGGGAATGGGGTTTTTTGGGAACGTTTTGTCGAGAGAAGGAAAAAAACACAGCATGGACAAACAAATGAAGAAAAACAAATCTTTGGATTCAAAGATATCCATAAATCTTTTAAGGGACATGAAGTGCACTATTGCAGGCATGAAGTTTTTTGATAAATGGATGGTTAGGTTACTGAAAAGTAGTACTTACTACAACTCATTAGTAACTATGAAGAAACAATTTGACAGTACAGGGCTGCAGTAATAATTATAATTACGCAATTTCAATTGCCTCTCTGCCCTCAGAGAGAATAAACACTTATAGTTATTAGTACATTAAATTAGTTTTAAAAATAGCAAAGAAACTTATCAAATAGCTGGAGGGATTAATTTCAAGCAGAGAGCAAACAAACACACAGAGTCACACTCGTAGAAGTTCAAGTTCACAACAATAACATTTAAAAGATAAGGAGAAATTAAGAGGATACTGTAACTGTAGTTGTCATGTTGAATTTGTGAAGTTGCATGCATCCAGCCATTCCTCTTATTCGCGGTACTTCTCCATTCCATCTGACACTCCATCGATAAATCTTGGTGACCAGACACACTGTCCACTGCCTGCCTGATGCGGAATTGCGGATCGCTAATGGTAAGCCTGAGTTAATCGTTTGTTCCATGGCACAGTGTAAAAGCCGGCCTGTAATTGTTGATGGAAAAACAGGAAGTGATATTAAAACACCACAGTGAAAAAAATATAAGGTACGCTATGTAGTGCAAAAATAACACCTTCAGTTTCAGAGGTGACAGTATTACATATAATCATCATTTCGAAAGTGCGTACTCTGAGTCTCCTTTTCAAGGATAGTAATTAGTAAGTATGGCCGATTTTTGCGGATCGTGCCAAAATGCTCTCTGCAACTAGGCCCAAACCCCCCTTTTCCACCATGGATTTTCTTCAAACCACTTGCAATCAAAATTAGATCTTCCCAGCAGTGCTCCCAGACCCCTCAACACACCCCCAAAAATCTAGAACCCCCCAAGCAGCCCCCCAAAAACATGCAATACTGCTAGGCCTCAGTTTTAATCGTGCCAAAACGCTGTCTGCAACTAGGCCCAAACCCCCCTTTTCCACCATGGATTTTCTTCAAACCACTTGCAATCAAAATTAGACCTTCCCAGCAGTGCTCGCAGACCCCTCAACCCACCCCCAAAAATGTAGAACACCCCCAAGCAGCCCTCCAAAAACATGCAATACTGCTATCCCCAAAACATGGCAAATTGCACCTTGACAAAAAATTGCTGTTTTCAGCACTTCCACTACTTCGATCCTCTTGAAACTTACCAGGACACTTGTTCCAGCGATTCCCAAGAATCTCAGCAAGGCAGAACAAAATCAATCTACTGGAAGGTGTACGACTACTTTTCACCCAAACACACTCGCCCGCAAAACACTCAAAAAGGCCCAAATTCGGCCAATTCTGGACCAAAAAACGCCAAACCTCCCTAAAACCTTGCCAATATCATTATGAACGAGTCTGCATCGGGCCCTGAGCCCTAGACTCTGTGGAAACCCTACCGAATTAAACCCAAAAACCCATGTAAACCGCACTGAACCCTAAAGCCTAGATATGCTTTGTCTGTCTGTGTCAAAGAGCCTAGGTATGCTACATCAGGTTGCTTCTCTCAGTGGTGCCTGCCTTGACCGTCTGCATGGCCCTGCCGCAAGCATGGGCCAAAAATCCGTTACGCTCAAGAATTTGCTAAATTTACGGCAATTTCGCGAGATTCGCGGATTTCGAATTTGCCGCTGAAAACCAGCAAATTTCACGAGCTGGACGGATTTTTAGCCCATGCTTGCGGCAGGGCCATGCAGATGGTCAAGACAGGCACCTCTGAGTGAAGCAACCTGATGTAGCATACCTAGGCTCTTTGTCACAGACAGACAAAGTATATCTAATTGTATGCAGCAAGCCACATAGCCCCACTTTTACATGAACTGCTGTCTGGACTCTGCCTGGCATAACAACACTACACTGCCTCGACCACTCCATACCACGACTAGACAGACATGTAGTTCTGCTGTAGTAGTTGTTGTAGACTGGTTTACCTGTTTGCCACTCATGAATTGGCCATAGTTCTTCCGTAAACCGACGCTGATGATCCATCCATCCCAGTGAGTGACAGTAAAGAAAAAAGATATATTATTTAATCAAGACAATCATCATGGTATATTGGCAAACAGTACGTCCAAGGACATTTTGCATATTGGAAAATGCAACGTAGTGGCCCCTGCAGTTGAAGTACAATTTGAATTAAACAAGATAAAAAAACAGCAGAGTAGACTTGAGTTGCATTTAGTGTGTAAAAGATTAAATAATAACAGAAGACATATGATTCATTTCATGCACAACACACAAACAGCAATTCCTTTCATCAGAGCCAGACAGCCATTTCTGTCCACTGCATGCCATCTTCTTCTCATTATTCATTCCCTGTTCCACTTTTTATCCGCATATTCTTCTGAAAGTGAGGGCCCACAGGGCAACCTCTCCTGTCAATTTCAGAAGTAACTGTCAGCAATCAGCAAGCATGTAGTCAGTAATTCCAGTCCCACTTGAGGGGACTCGTTTACGAAGACAACGTTTCTTTAATCTGCGTAATCCAGCTATCTGCCTTGAGGGAAATGGTTAGGGTGAGTCTGGAGGAGGAGGATAGAGGAGCATGATTGAGTTGTGAACTTGTGAACCTCAGGAATGCAGACTGCGGCACCTTTAAATCAATAAGGAAATAAGACGAAGACAGTGCTGCTGATGGACTTGTTGTGATTAGGTGATTAGAGTTTTGTTGTAGTAAAAGTTGCAAAACAAAGAAAGACACACAGGAATAAAAGTGAATAAGGACGAAAAAAAAGGAAGTCATTTTCAGGCCTCGGTGTCAGGGAAGTAGAGCTCGTCCTCAAACTCTATGAATTGAGACGGGAGTAGGTCAGCTAACAGAGAAGAAGTTCCGTCACCTAAGTCGGTATCCTCTTCTTCCTGCGTGCATTCACGTATTTTGTAATCTGGTGGTATGAAGTGTTGATTCATCTTGATCAGTGTTAACCTCTCTACATTTTTGGGCGAGAGGCGGGTCCTATTTAAAGTTACAATGGCACCAGCAGCACTGAAAACACGTTCAGAAGACACGCTTGCGAGTGGGCAAGACAAATAATTTAGAGCCAGGTTGGTGATCAGTCGCCATAGAGGCCTTTTCCCATACCAATACAGCAATGGGTTCTGATTAACAAAGACCTCTGTTGGGTCATCCAGATAGGCCTGCATCATCGACTCAAGGTTCTCCAGGGTTGCTCCACTTTGCGTACCATCTGTGGCCTTTGCATCACTGGAACGAGCAAACCCTTGATGAGTTAGTCAATCCGCTACCGACAATATTATGGCTGGGCCTGGTGCAGGTGAGGATGATGATACGGTTGCTGGTGTCGTTAACGGCTGTGAGGGAAAGTGACTCCCTTCGGCCACAGATTCAGAAGTGGAACTTGACGCCGGATGCTAGCCAATGTTTGTACTTTGAAACATCTGCTTCATCAAAAGGAATGAATGCTTTGCTGGCCATGGCCTTTTTGTACCGCGGATCCAGAATAGTGGCACAAATGTCATGTGGTTCTGTATGTATGTTTTTAAGCCTTTCAGTGGCAACTAGGCGGCTTAATAACCTCTCCGCCAACTGATATGCGTCTTGCTTTTCAGCATCATCTCGGAACGTTGAAGACACCGCCTTCAGTTGGTGCTCTAGCATGCGCAGCAATGGGATAGCTTTGCCCAAATAACAGTCCTCCCTGCTGACTTCACGTGTGAAGACCTCAAAAGGATGAAGCATGTCTGTCAGGCTTGCAACTAGCTTCCATTCCTCCAACTCTAGCCTCATGTCTTTCATAGTAGAACCCAGTTCATAGACATACTAATTGATTACGCCCCACTGCTCAGACAGACGCTCAAGCATGTAGAAGGTTGAGTTCCAAGGTGTTGCCACCTCCTGGAGGAGTCCTTTGACTGGCAGTCTACGTTCATGTTGCATGCTGCTCAGCTTCTTCCGGGCCTTAAAAGAATGGCTGAAATGTGTGCAGATTCTTCGGCAGGTGGTCAGTAACTTGCTGACTGTGAATTCTTTTTTCAAGAAATCTTGCACAACAATGTTAACACTGTCCGCCAAACACGACACTCTGAAATAGCCACCTTGATGCATGGCCTTAACTATATTACTGCCATTATCCGTGTAAACATAACCAATCATGCGATTTCTTGGATGCAGCCTTTCATAGACCTTCCTGTCAAACTCCTCCAAAAGGTTAGGTGCAGTATGAGATTTCTCCATGGCAAGCATGGCTACTGTTGCATGTTTCCGAGTAGCTTGAAAAACTGTGTCCGTGTCAACACATGCTTTTAACTTGTCTTTAACCCCTGCAAAAGAGACCCAGTGTGCAGTGATGCACAAGTAATCAAGGGCTTGGCAACTGGTCCACATGTCTGTTGTCAGGTGGATAGTGTGAACAGCACTCTTCTGAATAGCTGCGCCAATCACCTCCAGCACATCTTGATGTAGTGCTGGAACAGCAACTCTGGCAAAATAGGACCGGCTAGGAACCTTCCATTTAGGGCAGACTGTTGCCACAAATTCTAGAAAACCCACCCCTTATACGAAAGAAAAAGGGAGAATGTCCAACGCTAGCATTTTAGCCAGCTTTGCGTTATACAGGCGTGCCATTGGTTGGTTGCGTTCAAATGGCGCATCCGACATGCTTCTAATGGTGGGCTGGACCATTTTACGTGATGATGATGATGCAGACTTCTTCAAACCAGTTAGGCTCATTGATGTACTTTTTCGCATTGGTGTCTCTCCCAGACTCTTAGTGTGCCTGATACATGTTGCAGGGGTAGTGTGTGTGGGCGCTACCACTGCAGTGCTGCTGCCAAGGGTACTGAGTGTACCAGAAAAAATGTCTGTCGCTTCTTCACTCCCCCCTGCATGAACAGCCCCTCGTCATCATCAGATGCAATATGAATGGATACATTTGGATTTGTTGTACTTTTGGCTCCCTGGATCTTCCTTAGGTGCGCCTCCCGAATGATAGTGTGGTGTTTTTGGAGATGACCTCTCTGGCCTCCGGTACCAAAGTTGATACCAAGCTTACCCCGACTAACTACTTGTTTACAAATTGAACAAATGACCATGTTTTCCGCCTTTTGGCTAACACTAAAGAAGTCCCAAACTGGGGACTGGAAATGTCTGCTGGTGGTGGAGGTGCTACTTTCAGTTTCAATGCCAGATGAAGTGGAGGATGGGCGTGTCTGAATTCGACTCTGTTGTGCACTTACAGCACCACTTCTTGAGGTAATGGAAGTCGAGCTGGATGGAGGTCCCTGCCTGCCCTTGTTCTGACGAGAAAATATGGAAGCTGTAGGTCGTGTTGGTGTAGTAGTTAACTGCGTTGGTGGTGGTACCAGTGCCACGCCGCCCACATCCCGCTGAGCAGCATTTCGGGATAGGGTCAAAATGTCTTGCTGCATGCCCGCTGGGGCTGGAGTGACGACTGTGATGACAGGGTCATCGTCAGACTGTTCATCAGCAGCATACACCACTTCTTGTTCGTCATCATCGTCATCACCCATAATTGAAAGCCTTGCGGGAACCTTCCTTTCAGGCTTAGCTACCTTTGTCGGCTCATGGTGTGCCTCCCTCTCAGACTCCATTGGTGGGTTACAATCAACATCAAGATCATCAGAAGGAATGGGGCTTGAAGTAGATCTTGTAGTAGCCCTCCGTGACATTTTTCTTCCTGGGGATCTGGAAGACAATGGATCATCCTCAGGAGGAGTGGCTTCCTCGGATGATACCTCCGCTTGAATCTCGATTTCCTGATGTGCCCCTACTTCTGGAGGAATAATCATTGTCGGCAGTTGTGCCGCTCCATGCGCCTCTACTTGCGCCTCTCCATGCGCCTCTCCTTGCGCCTCTCCATGTGCCTCTCCTTGTGCCTCTCCTTGCGCCTCTCCTTGTGCCTCTCCTTGCACCTCTCCTTGCGCCTCTCCTTGCGCCTCTCCTTGCACCTCTCCTTGCGCCTCTCCTTGCGCATGTACTTGTGCTTGTACTAGTTGCACCTGTGGTTGTCGTTGCGGCTGTGGTTGTTGAACACTCGTCAGCTGAGTTACACCCTGCGTTGATTGGGTGCTACTTTCTTGTGATGAGCCTACATCACTGGTCGATGGTGATTGAGCAATGACAGGGGCTGCCTCTGCAACACTCATGGGCTTGGATCTAACCTTCCGTGGTGGCATTGAGCCTAATGAAGCAGAGGTGCTGCTCCCAGCTTGGTCCCCGGCGGACCCCGCTGATGCAGGCGTTTTTTTCCCCCCGAAAAAAGTGTCTGTGGGCACACCAGTCTCCTTGGTAAGTGGCGACACTAGCTTCTTCTACTCCTTCTTACTGGCAGTGGCACTGGCAACTTTCTTTGTAGAGGACCTGCGGCCACCTTTCTTTGGGCCCATCTTCTTCAGATGTCAGAACAGCAGGCCGCAGTTGCACGAGTTGCAGAGTTGTCTGTGGCCACACATGACGTCACGTGTCAACGTGACGTTGTGCTGCACACACCGCTGCAGGACTTCTTCCTGGCACTGGTGGTTCTCTTGTGCACCTAAAAGCAAAGGAAGCCAGAGGAACATCAGTTAAGCACCCTAAAAAGCCGAAAAACACACAAAAATCACCACAATCCAATGCCATCCGTGCCCTAAATGATGTTTAAATTCAAGACACCCCACAGAAAGACTAGGTCCATGGACCACTGAGTACCCCTTTGCATAATAGTTGAAAGCAAGGCAAACTGGGTGCAGGCCTGAGCACACTGCCTGGCTTCAAAATGGCCCCTTGACCCCCACCACATGGCCAGGCCCTGCCTAGATCAGGCCTCAAAATGGCCCCCACCCACATGGTCAGGCCCCAACAGCACCCAAAAAGTAAAAAAACACACAAAAATGACCACAATCCAATGCCATCCATGACCTCAATGATGTTTAAATTCAAGACACCCCACAGAAAGACTAGGTCCATGGCCCACTGAGTACCCCTGGGCATGATGGTTGAAAGCAAGGCAAATTGGGTGCAGGCCTGAGCACACTGCCTGGCTTCAAAATGGCCCCTTGACCCCCACCACGTGGCCAGGCCCTGCCTGGACCAGGCCTCAAAATGGCCCCCACCCACATGGTCAGGCCCCAACAGCACTCAAAAAATCAGAAAACACACAAAAATCCCCACAATCCAATGCCATCCATGCCCTCAATGATGTTTAAATTCAAGACACCCCACAGAAAGACTAGCTCCATGGACCACTGAGTACCCCTGGGCATAATGGTTGAAAGCAAGGCAAACTGGGTGCAGGCCTGAGCACACTGCCTGGCTTCAAAATGGCCCCTTGTCCCCCACCACATGGCCAGGCCCTGCCTGGACCAGCCCTCAAAATGGCACCCACCCACATGGTCTGGCCCCAACAGCACCCAAAAAGTCAAAAAACACAAAAAACACCACAATCCAATGCCATCCATGCCCTCAATGATGTCTAAATTCAAGCATTCCACATAAAGACTAGGTCCATGGACCACTGATTACCCCTGGGCATAATGGTTGAAAGCAAGGCAAATTGGGTGCAGGCCTGAGCACACTGCCTGGCTTCAAAATGGCCCCTTGACCCCCACCCACATGGCCAGGCCCCAACAACACCCCAAAAAGTAAAAAAACACACAAAAATCCGCACAATCCAATGCCATCCATGCCCTCAATTATGTTTACATTCAAGACACCCTACAGAAAGACTTGGTCCATGCACCACTCACTGCTCCTGGGCCTACTGGCTAGTGAGGCTTTACAGGCACCCCAAAATAAAAATAAAAAATCAACATATAACATTGAGCTAAAATTCCATGAAATAAATGAGATTTAAGTTAAAAAAAAATCACAGAAACAGTTGTATCATGCACCCATGACTAACCCTGGGCCTACTGGATACTGTGGCTACCCACAATATATATTTTTTTAAAGTTGCAGCAACTGCAATCCCCCAAACAAACAACACCAACTTACTTGTAAAATCTCAAATCCAAAAGTGATCCAAACTCCAAAGTCCAAAAAGTCCTCAAATACAAATTTCCAGCAGCAGCCACAAAAAGTAATCCTTCCAGCTCCATATCCAAATCAAAAGTGACCAGGACATGGACAAAGCACTGGTAGGAGCCTGCTGGACAGGAAAAGGAAGTTGGAGACTCTGAGGCACTTCCTTCCTCCCACCCCCCCACCCAAAAATGGACTCCTTGCACCAAAAAGTGCAGCCAAATGTCAATCTGAGGAGTTATTCTGATCAAAATGAACATTTTCAGAAGGTTTATGCTGCCTGCGGTGGATTTCTTGTGCAGAATTGCAATTTTTGCAAGTTCGGGAAAGCGAGCTGTTGAAATCTCCCGCCGGAAGTCAGCTGCGCGCCGCATCTACGTGTTCGGCATTATATGCGCCGAGACACCTCTGGGTAATTGTTTGCGCAATAAAAATTTCAAAAATAAATAAATAAATAAATTACTCCCGCGATGCGTCCTTGCGGGCCCTTATGACGTACTCGCGATGTCAAACTCTCGCTGTGCAAGATGGCGGGCCGCGATGACGTAATCGTGGTCGAAAAACTCTCGCGCGATCACGCAGCAAGATCCAAGATGGCGTAGCATGCGCAAACCGGGAGAAAACAACTCGGCGAACACAGAATCACGGTAAGTCAACGCCGCTCGCGCGACATTGTATTTTTCAAGCGCGACCAAGCGAAAAAAACCACCAGCTTCCAAATTTATGGATTTTTGGGCAAATTTGCGGGATTCGCGGACTGCGAAATCGCCAAAAATCTGCAAATTCCGTGAACGGACGGATTTTGCATCCACTCTTAGCCCGTACCCAGTTCCGCTATCTATCTAATTGTGTTTGTGTGTTAATTATGTATGAATCATGCCCCTGGGCCCTACCACATTACATTGTGCTGTGGAGAGTGCACACAACCATGTTACCTCTGGCAGTGGGGAAGACTTTGGTTATGCAACTTTTTCTGGGTCATTGTATAAGTACATGGGTAGAGACTGGATTATTAGAGTGCTGCAAGGAAAGTGCATAGTGAATTTATAAGTGCTTGGTGATTGGCGGAGTGATTGGATAAGTACATATGTTGGCGGAGCCTAACCCCCGAGCACGAGTTTGGCTCTAATTAGCTGCACTCCATTGCCAAAAACGTACATTTCAGCTCTGCATGGCCCCGTATTTCTACAGCTGCAACACTCCTCTGAATGTGCAATAAATATTCATATCCACACAGATGTGTCATGTGCACGATCTTTCATGTGTGAAAGTATGGATGAATGTAGGGTCAGTGATTCTCCCTACCTTCCATGTTGGCCAGGTTGTGGGACTTGGGTCACAGGGTGACATATTGGTGCTTGCAGCCCGAGTTGCGGCAACACTATAACAGGGAAACCTGCATCAGCTGATTCCTCACACAGCCGAGGATGGAACCATGCCAGAGATCTAGAGTCATTGTTCACAGCCTCACGCAGGACTGGCATAGGCCATGCCAGTCCACTCCGCTCATGCTTACAGGAAGGGACGACAACGCTACATGGCCCTGGTTTTCATTGTAGTGATCTGCTGGTCACAGGTCTAGTTGTCAGTATGCCACAGCCACTCCCTCACGGCTGGAGTGGCTGTGGCACACCCATCAAGCACAGGTGTCACAGGACATGTGACCCTGCCAATAAAAAGGCCCAGGCACACGTGCAGGACGCCATTTCCACTCTCTGTCTGGGTGTGTCCCTGTGCGTCACATAAATGTATTTGGGCCTAGGGCACTGCCACCTCGCAGTTCCCAGGGCTGGAGCTTACATGATGGCTGCCGCACCACGATAGACAATCATAGAGGTACCATGATTGGCGGGAGTAAGACTTGGTGGCACCGGGCACACCGTGTCCGGCATAGGCACACAGTCACGAGTCGGTGACTTTCTGTGCACTGAGGTAGGGGCACAATCAGTGCTGAGCGGGTGGGCAACCCACGGTGATGCCCCGTCATGGTGGTACAGACTGGTAAGGCTTTGTGTGAGCCCTGCTGGACCACAGTGTGGTGGGCAGCGTGGGCCTACCGCTACGTGGCGTTTTCTTGCGGGTCACAGGGTTAGCGGCACCTTAAGGGCTCAGCGGGTGTGCAGCCTGCGATGATGCCCTCTGCATTGATATGTTCTCGGCCATTGTGATATCAAGACCCAGAATCAAATGTGCAACCTTCTGGCTGCCAAGGACGCGGGCTCCGGCCTTGGAGCTCGCTTCAGCACGTGGTGGGCCCTCTTGGACTCATGCCAGTGGCAGAAAGTGAGCAGAGTGGCTTGTTTCTGCAGCGGCAGGCAGTCACCTTTGGCCAGTGGGATTGGATGGTGTGCAGCAGCCTGTGTGCGCAGGGGTGGGCAGACACCTCTGGGCAGTTGGAGTGTATGGTGTGCAGCAGCCTGAGTGTGCAGGGGCAGGCAGACACCTCTGGGCGGCGGGAATGGATGGGGTGCAGCAGCCTGGGTGCGCAGGGGCAGGCAGACACCTCTGGCCGGTGGGAGTGGATGGTGTGCAGCAGCCCGAGTGCGCAGGGGCGGGACAGCGATGAAGGTGTGTGCAGTTGAGTGTACTCTGCCATTACTGATTCTATACTATGTTTCAGATGAGTGAGCTTGAGGGCTGCAGTATGTCCCGGCACGTGGTTGGAGACACACCGGTGGTGGAAAGGTGAGCAGTGAGGCCTGGGTGCGCAGGTGCGGACAGTCACCTGTAGGCACTGGGAGTGGATGGTGTGCAGCAGCCTGGGTGCACAGGGGTAGGCAGATACCTTTGGGTGGTGGGAGTGGACGGTGTGCAGCAGCCTGGGTGTGCAAGGGCAGGCAGTCACCTCTGGGCAGTGGGAGTGGATGGTGCGCAGCAGCCTGTGTGCGCAGAGGCGGGCAGACACCTCTGGGCAGTGGGAGTGGATGGTTTGCAGCAGTTTGGGTGCGCAGGAGTAGATGGGGTGCAGCAGCCTGAGTGCGCAGGGGCAGGACAGCGATGAAGGTCTGTGCAGTTGTATGTACTCTGCCATTACTGATTCTATACTATGTTTCAGATGAGGGAGCTTGAGGGCTGCAGTATGTCGCGGCACATGGTTGGAGACACACCGGTGAAGGAAAGGTGAGCTGTGAGGGTTTTGTCTGCAGTGTCGGCACTCAATCTCCCTCTCCATCACTTGCTTTCTCTCTCCACACTCTTTCTCTATTTCTCTCTCTCTCTTTCTCTCTCTCTCTCTTTCTCTCTTCGTTTCTCTCACACTCTTTCTCTCTTTCTCTCTCTCTTCCTCTCTCTCTCACTCTTTCTCTCTGTCTTCCTCTCTTCCTGTCTCTCTCTCACTCTTTCTCTTTCTCTCTCTCCTTTGATGGTCGCATGACACACAATCTTATCTTGCTTTTTGTCTTGCAGGCTGAGATTCACAGATTGTCGAGGGATGACACGCCATGGCTGTACCTACTTTTATTTTGTTGTTTTGTTTAAATAAAATGTTTTATATGTAAATTCATAGATGACTGTGATTCTCATTTGTCCAACCTCACATGCATCTTGATTGTTATAATTGTCCGACATTAGTCGATTTGTTACATTCCAGATTTCCGAAGGTTGTGGATAAGGGGGTGGTAGCGGAGGCTGTCAGGGCACTATTGGCTGTCTAAGCTGCATGATCGTTGGCTCCATGGCATCTGTTGTCGTTCAGGTGTGGCAGTGGGCTGGGCCCCATTTTATGTTGCAGGTTGTAGTCCGACTTTACACCAGGTCACGGCAGGTGTAAACTTCCTGGTGCTAATGCATCTTATCGCCTGTTTTGTGTCCTCTTCACCAATCTTGCTGTTCGTTGAGAATGTTGCAAAGTGGTGTGTTCGCTGTTTTTGCATGGGACCTACTATGCATTTCATTAGCAATATTTGCCGGTGTCATCTGTGACGATCCTCATCCTGGACATCCTCCGACACAGCCACATCTCCGGACACCTGAGAGACCTGCACTGGCTTCCCGTCAGTAAGAGGATCACGTTCAGACTCCTCACCCAAGCGCACAAGGCTCTCCACGACCTGGGCCCCAGGTACCTCAACAACCGCCTGACCTTCTACACTCTCACCCGCCAGCTACGCTCCTCCAGCCTCGCCCTCGCCGCCGTCCCACGCATCCACAGAGCAACCACCGGAGGAAGATCCTTCTCCTACCTGGCAGCCAAGACTTGGAACTCCCTCCCCACCCACCTCCGACTGACCCAGGACCACCTTTCCTTCAGGAAGCAACTCAAGACCTGGTTCTTCGAGCAGTAGCAGACACCCCCCCCCCCCCCAAGCGACTTGAGACCCCACCGGTTGAGTAGCGCGCGATACAAATGCTATGATTGATTGATTGATTGATTGACGATGTTTTTTTGAGGCTGCTGTTGCTGGTGATATGGGCTATTTGCACCATCTTGTGAATGGTGCATTAAATGTATCACCATTTTGTCTGCAATAGAGTGCTGTTAACTCGGTGATGTGTCCTTGCGAATATGCCCCTCAGTGTTTTAAAGACCTGAGAAGTACTCGAGTGCCACGCTGAGAGCCGCGCACCCAGTGCGTTCACACTAGGGGGCCGCGCTGAGAGCCGGGCACCCTTCGTGTTCACACTAGGGGGCCACGCAAGGATTGCGACTCCAAACTTTAATGAGAAAAAAACCGAAACATTCACTTTCATTAATTTACATTCCCCATCCCCCGAGGCCTGCCCACATCTACATAATTTATTTTATTTTTTACAGGGGAGGGGGGCCTCGTGGCCCTTCTCCCAGGCCACTTCTGACCCCGGGTTACCCTATCCCCAGGGCCTGGCCTCTCTGTTGGGGACTGTGGGGGAGCCCCAATGCCCCCATGGTCCCACCGGCTCCCCGTCTCCTGCAGGTGACGGCATTGCTTTTGGGCAATATGAGCTGCTGACATGCAGCTTCCCTTATCCAAAAGCAATTCTCCTTTCCTTTATTGAAGTGAAAGGTGGTTTTCCTCATGTCGCTTCAACGAAGCAAACTAGGGTTTGCTATCACAGGATGGAAGACATGCTCCCGCCCTGTCAAAACAAACGGCAATGTCCCAGGGGGGGACACCCCGGTACATTGCAGGAGCCCGCCCTGGGGGTGGCGGTCCCCAGGGCCATCACGCTCTCCAGGAGGGAAGCCGCACGGCCCCCCTCCCTCTATTTTCAAAGCCCCAGGGTAGTTGTGGTCCCCGGGGCTGCGGGATGGCTGTGTGCCCTCCCGCACCTAATTTACATAGCCATGAGGAGGTGGCTGTATAATTATACGATTGCCCCCGGGACCCGGCTCACCTGGGGGCTCATTTACATGAAGTGGGGGAGGCCCCGCTTCATTTATTTTTTATTTTTTTGCCCGGATTTACGCACCCAGGGAGCATTTAGACATTTAAAAAAATATATTAAAAAATTGGGGGGTCCTTGTGGGCCACCTGGGCAGGCCTGGGGTGTCAGAGTGTTTCTACCCTGTCCCCATTTCTTCATGGGTGTCTGTGGAAAACCTTGTACCCTGTGGCGGGCACCCCATTGTGCCTGCCACACTGTCCATGGTTTTACAGCAGGGGTTACCCCTACGGACTCTAACCAAATACCTTAGTATGAAGGGGGGACTGTTAGAGGCCCCCAAATTCAATTTAGGACAGCCTTTTCATGTCAGACAGGCGAACACAGAAAGGCTGTCAGAATATGACATCGTAATCGGACGGTCAGAAACACTGTCTGTTGAGCAGTACGAATCAGCTACGACCGACTTGGATTCTCTGAATGCCTGTAGGAACTGATTTGGAATGACTGAAAGATTACCTTTCCAACCGCGAGCATTGTAATCGGTTGGTCAGATTTGTTTCTGACCAAGTCAGGCGTAAGGGTTCTGACACAATCTAGGGGAATCCGACTGTCGGTTAGAGGCTTTCCGAACAACAAGGTAATGAGACCGTAAGTAAAAGCTATAAAAAGTATTCCAAAACCCAACCCCATAAAGGGCCTCATTTCGCCCTCCTTGCAACATGCTGGATGCATCATATTTACAGTATGACGTATCATGTCGCAAAGAGTTACAGATACGTAAGTATTTCTGACGTATCTGTAGGGGCAAAAATGATGCATTTGGTGGAGTGTGTCACGAAAGTGAAGCAACTCCATCAATGGGTCATTTCACATGGGCAAGCCCCATTTCAAATGCACCTGCATCAGTCTTACGGCTACTGTGAACAGGTGTAACATATTGACGCATATGTATCCTAGATGTGTCGCAGCAAAATCTCATAGATTTCACTGCCTCACTTCTATGAGGATTACTTGCGTCAGAAAGCCCACCCTGCATACATTATACCTGGTGCATGTATAAAGTGGCGCAGGGGTTTCCAAAGTGACTCATTGACTTAGATGTGTCACTTTGTAAATATGACACAACATGGCACATTTTTTACCTTGCTGGTGCGTCACAAAATGTGGGTCGTAAGGGCTCATAAATAAGCCCCAAAATTGAAATGAATCATAAAACAATCCCCAAACTAAATCGAACATATTGTACACTCAACATAAATTAAAAGAAAAAAATGTCTCACCTGACCCAAATCTCACCAGAATTAAACAGAAACCTCAAAAATATAAAAAAACAGCACTTTAAAATGACATTAAATATGTAGGTATCAAATGTAAAAATTAAAAAGCCATTTTACAGTGTTAGAAATAAATATAATAAAATGTTGAACACAAAGTAATAAATATAGACTTCTAACATTTTCAGACAAAATGATAAAAAGAGTAATATATATCACCTTGCAGAATGGCAAACAATTATTTTCTCACATTGAATGCAAAGGCAAGGAAAGCACAAGCAGTGAAAATGTTAAATGGAAATGTACCAAATAGTCCGTTGATGCTTGTTGTGGGAGGGCCTCAACTAAACATGTAATTTGAATTAATGATAGAGAACACAATCTCCCCCCTAATGTAACAGAATAGAAGTAAGACACGTTCCACAGTGTCTCAGACCAGCAAGCACTATCAGTCAGAAAGCCACAGGCACTGGCTGACTTTCCCGAGCATGTTACAGGGTAATTACCTGCAATCCACAATCTGAAAAGATTAACAGCACGCACAAGCAAAGCCACAATCCAATCCCATGCTGCTTCTAAGAGATATCAAGAAATACACATCCCAAAATACCTAACCACTACACATAATGAAGAACCTTTCGTACTGTACAATAGAAATAATGACAGGAGAGTACTCATATATGCAACACAAAACAATGTACTCATACTAACCCAATCTACAGCATGGGTAGTGGATGTCATCTTCAAATCATGGCTTCTACCATTATGCAAATATACACCATACATGGAGAATATCATAATAGTAACATACTCCTAATTTACCCAATACTGGCTAACAAGCAAAGTGCAACATACTATGAACTAATAAATGATATTGAAATTCAAACTAACAAATACTATCATCAAAAACAAATTATACATTGGGCAGGCAATGATCCAAACAACTCTCCCACATACAATCATAGAAGGCTGCTATTATCATTTTGATAAAAGCATTTTGGAGACACCTCCGAACCTCCACTAAGTGTAGAATATGAAATGAACAGTGGGGTTGCCTTTGAAATTAAAACAAGCATTGGCGAAGTCAATAGGTCTCGCATTTACAGGAGGTACTATTTTTGTTTTCTCTATTCCAC
Source organism: Lissotriton helveticus (assembly GCF_964261635.1). Lineage (NCBI taxonomy): Eukaryota > Metazoa > Chordata > Amphibia > Caudata > Salamandridae > Lissotriton > Lissotriton helveticus. The sequence goes on along the minus strand of NC_136059.1, from coordinate 180,773,997 downwards.
AGTAGTTGTGAGGATAGAAAATGGAGATTGTTTGTGTTAGGCTTAATAAAATAATTTTTTATGTTTTGCTGATTAAGTGATGTATGTTGGATGTTTTGTCTTTCTCAGTAGACCTATTGGCTTGGCAAATGTTTTTTGTCGATGTTAGCCAGCTGAAGCATTAATACCCTGCACTACCTCAATGGCATTGGAAACCATTACTCCAGATTATATAGCTCCCTTTGGCATGAGTTCAGAGCAGGACTACATGCTTTTGTTAAGCTATTATAGCACAGCACTCCGAGGCTTGATTCTTTAGTAGGAGATTCAGTACAGAATTGTATGCATAAGGTATTTATATTTAGACCGAATTTGAAGGCAGCGGAGCTCTGTATATTGTCAAGGCAGGGCCACCACAACATACGCTAGCATTAGTAGCTGGTTTGTGGAGCATTGCTGATGGGGTTTGACGTAAAAGTGTGAATCAATGTCTGTAAATGAATCACCTCTTGCAGCATCGTCTCTACCAACCCATCAGTGTACTTGAGTTATGCGACGCAGATTGAAGGAGAATGAGTAGACTGCTCGCTCAACTGTTTTCTTTGCTCCTGAATGTTAACTTTTGGAGTAGGCAGGGTAGCAGCAAGACTGTGCATTAACAGTTCATTTTATAAAATACATAGCTATAAAGTTTTGGTTTGCATATATAGTTGCGATAATTATTGTTAATTCATTGTCCCTCTGGGTGTTTGGCGGTCTCATGTGCGCGTACAGCTCTCCACTGGAAGCAGTTGTAACAAGGGGCCAGGAAACTAAATCTGGACTCAGAGGGGAGGAGATGGAAAGAGCAGCCAACTATGGAGGGGACAAGCAGCGATAAGTGAAAACAGCGTATGTGATGAGATAAGAGAAGATTTACAGGGCCATTTACTCAAACAACACAAGAACATCAACAGTACAATGAAACAAAAGAGATCCTTCCCAAAACAGGGGCTGGAAGAAAAAAGAAAAATAATGCGCATTAACGAACTGAAATAGACAAAAGTGAAAGGATACAAGTAATAGGCCACTGCTCCGTAGGAAAGTGCAGTGACCAATTATAGAAGCAAGCTTTTGAGAATAACATGCAAAGTCACTGAAGTAGCAAACCACTACGGCATACCAATAGAATCACCTCACTGCCAAATACATTTGCAAAAACTAAGTCCCATCATGGACTATTTGGAGTGGCAGACTGCACCATTCTGGTCATAGACACAAACCAAATCTCCAAATCCCATAGTGAAACATATATCACAGTGTATTAGGCCAATAATCCAAAACAACACAGTGGAATGGTGGCACAACATCTTTCAAGCCAGATAAGGTTGAAGCCACTGTACTATATACAACATACAAAAAGAATGAAGCTACCAAAAACTAACAATCGAATAGTCACTAAGCCAAATCAAACCTACAGTATCCAAACAGACCAATGAGAGATACGAAATGTTACTTTTAAAAGTAAAACTCTTTGTAAGTAGCAAAGGCTTGCACTACAGCGAAATAAGAATACTCTAACCAACTAGACATCTCACTAAAAAATAGAACACTTTACAAAGCACCTTCCACAAAACAACATTATTTTCAAATTCATTTTAGTAACAATATATTTATCGATCTATAATATAAATATAATTAAAATGATATAAAACGAAACTGATAATTAAAAAAATGATGAATACAAATTATTTACAAAAAATATGTCTCCAAACATATTAAAACAAAATTATGATGAGTCACAATGCATTGAGAATTCCACATCACATGCAAATAAATAATGCAATACATTTTATATTACAAGCAAATACATAAATATTGCAACAATAACTTTACCCACTCAAAAGATAAATAAAACAATAATTTACTGATTTATAGCTGATATCCATAATCAACCATGAGTCCACATAAAAATTGGTAAAAATAAATCCTAAAAAATGCCAAAATTAAAGGAGTAACAACAAATCAGCAGAAGAAGTCCATATTCCTAGGATACTGTAAACCCCCCCACATTGAAATAAAGAACTGCTCCATGAAAACCGTATAATAAAAGGAAAATTAAAAGCAATATTAGTTGAAAAAGAGCCCAAAACATCCTTTCACAAAACAACACACCCAAAAATAAGAACAATCATGTATTGGGACTCAACAACCTCATAAAAAATCTACCCACCTTCACAAAACATACACCCCAAACACATTCCAAACACTACAACATTACACAGCCAAAATTATCAACACAACTACACACTATCATAACTCCCTACACTACACAAACTACACTAAGTCCTACCACAATACACTACATTACACCAAACCACTAACACTAAACAAAACAAAACTATAAACTAACACACTCCAAGACAGTAAAAACACCTAGCTAGACCCCACTATCCCAAAAATCATCAAAAATATGTTAAAATAAGTCTTATCTTAAAGCTTGATCAGCAGCAGAGAACCATGATCAACAAGCACAAAACATCGGACAATGTTAAAAATACAAAATACAGAGCAGCAAAAAGAATTAACACCTAACAAAAATAAAATAAAACTAAGGGGCACATACATCAATCCCGCATTTTGGGATTTCTAAATAGCCAAGGGCATGTTTGTGTGCATTTGCATTTCTTAATAGCGATATCAGAATTTTGTTTTTGTTGTTGAATTGCATTTACGGAATCGCAATTTGCGATTCCCTAAATGCAATTGCAATTGCAATTCAAGTAATCGCAAAAATTGCGGTCGCAAAAAGCAATGATGCATGTGCCCCTAAGGGCCTATTTACAACACCGGGAGTGGGGGCACCCGGACTGTCAAGTATTGCAACACAAAAAGAGGATAGACGGAATGATGAACAGTGCCAAACATTCACCCCCAGTCACAGATCTGGGATTAATCAATTTTTTTTTGCTCAAAACGTCATTCTAGTTTGGACCCAGCCATATGCAAACCAGTCTTGATCCTGCTACCCATTGTGACAGTCCACCCCGTACTTCTAGGCCAGGTCCTCCCTGGACCGGAAACAAGCATCCTGGGACCGGTTTTGGGGCTATCACCCTTCATCAGCCCGGCTAGCTTGAACCAATATTCGCCCTAAGTGGGATGGGTCTGCCCAGACTTGCTCTAATTGGGAGGGGTCTGCCTAGACTTGAGTCGTGCTCTCTGCACCCCTGGATTCACGTTAGCCTGGCTGATATGGGGTAACAGCCTGAAACCGGTCCCAGGCTGCTTGTCTCCAGTCCAGGCGGACCTGGCCTGGCAGTTTGGGTAGGTCTGTTCCCATGGGAAGCAGGGTCAAGACTGCTGGGTCGAAACAGGGGTGGCATAGTGAACAAGCAAAGGATTATTCCCATATCTGTGACTAGAGATGAATGTTTGATCTGTTCAGCATGCCGACCATCATCTGTTATTTTTGCTTTTGTCAACATAAAATATGAAAAAGTGTATTCAACAAATCTTACAAAATAAAAACACCACATCACAATCAATTTGCCAAAGTCAAAAGGAACTTTATTTCGGGACTAATGTTATAGGCCTTAAAAGTGCATACAATAAATATATAAAGACATGCTGTTAAACTACAACATTTATGGATGCAATCACCACGCACCCAATGCAACTAAGTGTGCATTCTTAAAGTCTAAAAAACATTCTTTCTCTCCAATAGGGAACAATAAAAGAACAAGTCAGATGGCAATTAACATTTGGAAGCACACTCCAGATACATACAGAGCATGGGAATCTCAGCACAAACTCTTCCTGATGTGGAGTGCATTATAGATATATGACACAGAAGTTGATTCGGTTGTTGAGGTAGCTAGGGCCTTGGTCGTGTAGGGCTTTGTGTGCGTGGGTGAGGAGGCGGAAGGTTATTCTTTTGTTGACGGGGAGCCAGTGCAGGTCTCTCAGGTGCCTGGAGATGTGGCTGTTTCGTGGGATGTCGAGGATGAGTCTGGCTGAGGCGTTCTGGATCCGCTGGAGTCTCTTCTGGAGCTTGGCAGTGGTTCCGGCGTAGAGGGCGTTGCCGTAGTCCAGTCGGCTGGTGACGAGGGCCTGGGTGACAGTCTTCCTGGTCTCGGTGGGGATCCACCAGAAGATCTTCCGTAGCATGCGCAGGATGTTGAAGCATGACGAGGAGACGGCGTTGACTTGTCTGGTCATGGAGAGGGAGGAGTCCAGGATGAAGCCCAGGTTGCGTGCGTGGTCCGTCGGTTTGGGTGCGGTGCCCAGGGCGGGGGGCCACCAGGAGTCGTCCCAGGCGGAGGGCGAGGAGCCCAGGATGAGGACCTCCGTCTTGTCCGAGTTCAGTTTCAGGCGGCTGGTTGACATCCACTCGGCTACATTTCTCATCCCTTCGTGCAGGTTGGCTCTGGCGGTGGCGGGGTCGTTGGTCAGGGAGAGGATCAGTTGGGTGTCGTCTGCGTAGGAGATTATGTTGAGGTTGTGTTGGCGTGCGATGGCCGCGAGGGGGCTCATGTAGACGTTGAAGAGGGTGGGGCTCAACGAGGATCCTTGAGGGACGCCGCAGATGACTTCGGTGGCCTCTGACTTGTACGGTGGTAGGCGGACTCTCTGTGTTCTTCCGTTGAGGAAGGAGGTGATCCATTCCAGTGCCTTCTCTTGGATTCCGATGTTGCCAAGGCGCTGCACTAGGGTGCGGTGGCAGACAGTGTCGAATGCCGCGGAGAGGTCCAGGAGGATGAGGGCCGCTGTTTCTCCGTTGTCCATCAGGGTTCGGATGTCATCGGTGGCAGCGATGAGGGCGGTCTCGGTGCTGTGGTTGGCTCGGAAGCCAGACTGTGAGGGGTCGAGGGATCCATTTGTCTCGAGGAAGGCGGCCAGCTGTTTGTTGACGGTCTTTTTGATGACTTTGGCCGGGAACGGGAGAAGCGAGATGGGACGGTAATTCTTGAGTTCGGTGGGGTCCGGTGTAGGTTTCTTGAGTAGAGCGCTGAGTTCGGCGTGCTTCCAGCTCTCAGGGAAGGTGGCGGTGTCGAAGGAGGTGTTGATAATGTCCCGCAGGTGGGGTGCGATGACGTCGTCGGCCTTGTTGAAGACGTGATGAGGGCAGGGGTCGGTTGGAGATCCGGAGTGGATGGAGTTCATCGTGCGGATGGTGTCTTCGGTGCTGATTGGGGTCCAGGCGCGGAGGGTGGTGGTGGGTGTCGTTGCTGCGGTTGTGGCGTGCGTTGGTTGGATGCTGAAGCTGTTGTGTATGTCCGTGATCTTGTTGTGGAAGTAGGAGGCGAGGGAGTTGCAGAGGTCCTGCGATGGGGTGATGTCGTTGTTTCCAGCGTTTGGGTTGGAGAGCTCTTTCACGATGTTGAAGAGTTCCTTGCAGTTGTGTGCGTTGTTGTCCAGACGGTCCTTGTATGCAGTTTTCTTGGTGGCGCGGATCAGTTGGTGGTGTTTCCGGGTGGCGAGCTTCAGGGTGGTCATGTTGTCCGGTGTCGGCTCCCTTCTCCAGGCTTTCTCGAGGGCTCGGCAGTTCTTCTGAGAGCTCTTGAGTTCTCCAGGTGGAAGTTGAGGTCCCCCAGGAGGATGTAGTCGGCGGAGGGGAGGGCATGCGGGCTGATGAAGTCGGCGATGTCCTCGCTGAATCGTGTGCGTGGTCCCGGGGGTCGGTAGAGCAGGGTGCCTCTGAGGGTGGTCTTCGGGTCGGTGTGGATCTGGAAGTGCAGGTGTTCGGCAGTGGTTAGGGTGTCGTCGGTGTTGGTCGTTATACGGATGGTGTCCCGTCTGGTTGGCGGTGCGGTCCCTCCGGGCGATCTTGTAGCCCTCTGGGATGGCGATGGCGATGTCGGGCGCTGAGGAGGCGTTCATCCAGGTCTCCGTGAGGAAGGCGACGTCAGGGGCTGTGGTGTCGAGGAGGTTCCAGAGTTCGATGGCGTGTCTGTGGACGGAACGGGTGTTGAGCAGGATGCACTTGAGGTGGGTGCTGCTGGTGTTTGGCTTGGCGGCTGCTGGTGCAGGGTAGGTCCGGATGCAGGAGAACTTGCAGGTGTGGCAGCTGAAGGGTCCGTGGGTGTGCTTCGGGGTGGCTCGGTGACATCCCGGGATGCCGCCGGTGTTGAGTGCGATGAGTTCGGTGGCGTTGTAGGTTCGTCGGGTCGGCTTCCGTCGGTGGGGGCCAGGGGTCCTGGCCCTGGGCGCGGTCCAGGCGCGGACGGGCGCAGACGGGCTTACCTTTGGCGCGCCTTCGGCGCACAATCGGCGCGCCCGCTGCGCGTCAATGCTGCGCGTCAACGCTGCGCGTTCGCACGGTCGCCATATATGGCGAAGTGCGCGGGGGGCGGAGCAGCTGGGAGGCGGGAGCGGGGAGGGTACACAAAGAAAAGGGGCGGGGCTAGCGGTGAAGGACTGATGGAGTTCCGTTTTTAAGTTCTTATTATGCAATTCCAATTCTGAAAAGCCTCAAAGATCTTAGAATGTGTATTAACCTCTAGACCAGTATCCTTTTTACAAGTGCTTTTTGCCACCTGGAACCAGTCTATCCAGAGGGGTGGGGTAGCTTCTATCCATTTTTTACAAATTTCTCGCCTTGCAAGGTGAATCAAATAAAAGAGCAGGGCCTGCTTACCCCAAGTAAGGGGCGAACTCGGCATATCTTCTACTCCCAACATTATTAATTGTAAGCTTATTTTAATGCTGGCACATAAAATTTCATGTATAGACTTTTCCACTGTGGACCGGTAATCCTCTAACAGAGGGCACTCAAAACACATATTTCTGTCGTCAGTGCTCAGCGCACCACATCTATGGCATCTTGGGGGAACAGCTGTTACAAACTTTGCAAGTTAATATGGTGACCAATAGAGCCTGTTGAGCATAAAATAATGATTCCTTTTTAAGTTTGATGGTTTTATATACTTGATAGAGCATCTTAAAGGAAAATTGGCACAGCTTCTGAGGGTCCGACATCTGCATCGCTCCAACCCAGATCTCATAGGGTGCTCTGATTTTTTTCTTCTCATAAGACAGCAATGTTTGATACCAGTCATGTACTTCCTTCTTTATTGGGGTTTCATTCTGTAATTTTATTTCAAACTCCCCAGATCCTTCTGTATCTTTCCTATTGGCCTCCCCCAGGACAACAGCTGTAAATACTTAAACCTTGAGAGGGATCCCCCTGTCTTTACCCACAATATTTCCAATGGCACTAACTGCAACTTAAAGATCTTTGGAAAGGTATTGGACTGTAAAGGGGTTACATTTACTAATTGCAGGAAATGTGGAGAAAGAGAGGGCGACTTTTAGAAATCGATGTATAGATGTTATGATCACTATATATTTCCACCTGAAGTTGTGCTTGTTCTTATTGGCCCCTATATAAATGTTTAATAGATCTTTTTAATGTCTTTTATACTAACTTACTATTTTAAATAAAGGGGCCTTAAATGCTATTTTGGATCAATTGAATTTTCTGGACTCTGTTGCTCCTGTAGTTTTTTATTGCCACAATTGTAAATCAAATACTGATGTTTAATTTAAATTGTTGTACTTTTAATCATGTACTTTTATGACTCAAAAAAGTCGAAATAAATTTATTATGAATGAATGACTAATCCCACTCCAAGATAAACCATCTTGGGAAAGGTGTTGCATACTAAAGGGGTCACATTTCTTGATCTCATTAAAAAATTGGTACACAACACTTAACACTACAAAACCATTATAATATATTCTAACATCTGTAACCAACTCTTACTAAAATAAACATCCCACATAACGTTTTAATTCCAATAAAATATATAACAAAATATACACTGTGTTAAAAGTATTTTTTACTACTGTAACCAAATTTAAAGATAACATAATTAATTTCAACTTAATATACAAATTACCAACTAATATAAATATATATTTATGTGAAAAACATTGAAAAATATTTAAAAACATTTTAAAATGTATATTCAAAATATAAAATTAAACAACTTTTTAAATAAAAAAAACATAAAATGATTACATTGTATTTAAAACCTTAAATTGTAAAATTATTGATCAACCATAATGCCGCTAACTATGCATAACACATTATTAAATCTGCAAAATATACAAATAAAATAAATACTAACACTTATAAAAATGTTACTTAAAATAGTATTTTTCATATTTAGCTTTAAACTAAATTAGGGGAGAGGATGTGGCCTCATGGCTAGGGCGGTCTATCTCAAATCTGGGGAGCCTGGTGTGAGGCTCAGCAATGACTCTCAACATCCGGTGATTCTGGGCAAATCAAATAATCTCCCTGTGCCTAACAAAAATGAATGTGTCCTTGTGTAATGCAACTGGTGCTCATGTAAAGATCTCTGATACCTCCGGGTCAAGTTTGCACTAAAATACTCAGAAAACAAATTTTGTTTTATATTATATGGAAAAAAATATCTTCTCTCCTACCCTTTCCTCTATAAACCCAACATCCCGCTACTAAAAATATTATATTACCTAAAAATGTTAATACTTTTTCTTTAAAGAATTGTACATAAACTAGTATATTACTAAGAACGATATTTTTTGAGATGATATATTCAACAGCAATATTAAAACATGCTGGACAACCAATATTCATGCCAGCTATATTCCTGTCTATTATATTTCCTGAATCACAACATTTGTGAAGTTATATTCTGGTGTTACAATATTGAAAACTTGATAAAGTGTCCAAACAGTGCCTGCACAGAGTGTTCCCTGCTTATGTCATGTTAGAATTTAAAGAAAAAGTGGTTTAGAAATTGTAGTCAAGCTTAATTTTTTCTCACTTTGCAGAGCACATGTTTCTTTCCTTTCCAAGGTTTGCTGTTGGTGTTTGGCAGCTACTCAATTTGTTTTGACTTATATTCAATTGAAGAGTTGCTCTCAGCCCATGCTCTGAACAAAGCAACTCAGGTTGCTTTGACTGCTATTCAAATGCCGGCCAATGTCTGCTATTCAAATGCCAGCCAAAGTCCTGATCAAGGACATGCAACAAAAGAATCCTTAATATGAGGTGTTGAAATAACACAGATGTAACTACTGGTCCAATTTACAACCTTGGACTAAAAAGTTGAAACATGTGTTTGGAAATTGAACTGCATGGTCCTTATCAGTCATGAAGGTTCTTGACACTTTCTAGGGCTACGCACAATTAGAGATGAAGCCATTTCTGACATCGCTGCTCAGATCTAAAGCTGTAATTGGATCTGAATCAATGACAATTCCTGGGGAGTGTGGGAGGGTTTATTAACAAATAGAGGGAGTAGATAAATGCACCAAATAAATTGCTGACATTAGAGGTTCATGGCGAGAGATATTGGGGCTAAATGTAATATTATTAGACTGAAGGAAGTGAAGCTCTGCTGATGCCTGGAGCTGAGAGGCTGCGTGTCCGGCTGGGTGCCCTTAGGCTTACACTTGTTGTCTTAGAGAGTGATGCAAGCACTCTTAAAGGATTTATGAGAATTGAAATAGAAGCTTCTTAAGGACACATTAGAACTTCTCCTACTGCTAAAATGTATGCATATGTTTGTCCATATGTATCTTGCTTTGGCTTAGCAAAATTACTGAACAATAAGTAGGATAACTAGAGAATGATCTAGTTAGATTAGGATGTAGTGTTCTGAGACATGAAAAAACTATTTTTGAACGGTTTTGAATCCATTGATTGGATTCCGTCCTCGACCCGTCCCAATCCGGATTCCGATGCAACCCCATCACAGATTTAACCCTACTCGCCGCCACAGACGACATCCGCAATCTACTGGTGCCTCCAACACTGTCTCCCACCGCACACCAGTCGCCAGACTACACGACGCAGTTATACAAGGAACAGCCCTGGATGTGGATCCGATCATTCCTCACCAGAAGAAACCAAATGATCAGACTCCCACCCTTCCTCTCTGACCCCATGAAAATCACCTGCGGAGTCCAAGAGGGTTCATCACTGAGCCCCTCTTCATCATCTACATGGCCCCCCTCGCAGCCATCGTCCGACAACACGGCCTCAACATCGTATCCTACGCCGACGACACCCAGCTCATCCTCTCCCTCACCAAAGACCCACCACTGCCAAAATCAACTTCACAGTCCGGATGACCAACAGCTTCCTGAAGCTCAATGCTGAGAAGACAGAAGTCCTCATCCTAGGTACCACCCCTTCTGCGTGGGACAGGACCTGGTGGCCGTCCACCCTCGGAAGCCCACTTACCCCCTGAGACTCGAGGTCAACGCTGTCACCTCCAGCTGCTTCAACACCCTCCTCATCCTCTGCAAGACCTTCAAGTGGATCCCCCCAGAGTCAAGGAAGACAGTCACCCACGCACTCATCACCAGCAGACTGGACTATGGAAACGCGCTCTACGCCGGCATCAACAAGTTCCTTCTCCGCAAACTTCAGAAAATACAGAACACCGCCACCAGACTCGTCCTCGGTATCCCCCGACACAAACACTTCAGTAAACACCTAAGTAGTCTCCACTGGCTCCCCATGGAGAAAAGAGTCCCTTTCAAAATCCTCACTCATGCCTATACAACATCAGACCAAAACACCTCAACAACAGAATCAAATTCCACGTACCCAAAAGAAACCTCTGATCTACCAACTTCGCACTGGCCAAAAACCCGTGCATCCACAGAGCCAGAGCAGGCGGAAGATCCTTCTCTCACATTGCAGCCAAGACCTGGAACAAGATACCGGCAGACTTCAGATATGCCCCCTCCCTGAACACTTTCAGGAAGACCCTCAAGACCTGACTCTTCGGCTAAACAAATCTGTGGACCCCACCTCCAGTCAGCACCTTGAGACCCTCACGGGTGAGTAGCGCGCTTACAATTCCCTGATTGATTCATTGATGATAAAATAATGTCATCATTCTCATATTTTATTTTAACATCTCTAATCCTCACTAGTGGTCTTTTATTGTTTATTACTGTTCCAATTCATTAAGTGACTTTATATATGATACGTGATGTTTCTATTAAATTTTATTAATTAAAATTTGTAACACAATTATTCATGTGTGCACCTAATTTTAAAGTCACAATGTCTGAGTTTCCCAGCATAAGCATCTGTGGTCTTTAGTAGGTAATAGAATATTCTGTTCAAATATGTTTGCTTTTACGTAAGGGCAAGTGGGAAAAGAATTACTTTTCTCATTGATACATTATATCATTTGGCACTTCACCAGACTTCTTCTAGAAGGATGTAAACAATTTGGACCTTTTGTGCTGTCATCTCTAGTAGGGCTATTATGGGCAAGGCTCACAACTTTTCTTGGCACCCAATATGTAGATTTTCCAGTGCTCTGCAATGACATTCACTTACATTGATTAATTGATATAAAGATATCCACAAGTAGGATAGGTACGTATCAGGATAGGAAAGGTGTCTCTTGGTACTACATGATGTATGTTAAACGTGTTTGTTAAGACCCCATGTATGATGAGCCTTAACCATTTTTCAGTGGAAGGCAGGTGCGTACCACAGTGGTGGTCTGAATTGGTCCTTTGTCTCTTGAGAGATGGATGTGGCCTATCTTGACCACATGTCCTCCCAGTCATCAGAGACATAGGCAGAATATTGCGACTACTAGAGCTATGTTGGCAGAACTATTCAGCCTATACAGACCGCGAATGCAATATAGATTAAAAGTACTACAGTCTTGCCTGTTGTACATATGTCCACTAATAGAGACATAAATCTACAGATTATAAATGCTATTACAGAATATGCCCGATGTTTTAGGAAACAATTCCCTTTTCTGTAGCACAGAAAATGCACCAGATAGTTGCAATGTATACCAATTCTGCTATGCCAAAGACTCAATTGATGTGCATAATTTCTGATATTTTGGAAAAAAATACAGGCGAAGCAAAGTTGTGAAATGATGCACTGGATCCAGGTTACACCTGCCTGAAACCTGTCTTGGCTTGCTTGTAGTCTGGTTCAGGAATTACCTATCATGGCAGTTTGGGCTGGACTGTTCCTCTTGGAGCATTGATTTGTATTTGAAGCAATGATTGCATTTTTTGGCTGGGTCCAAACTGAGGTGGCACCGTGGGCAAAAGATCAATGTGTTGGATGCAACCCGAGTGATTGCCAGTGATTATACTTGTTGCAAGCATTCTTCCTATCACCTTTAGTGTGTTCGGCAAAGTAGTTTATCAATTCCAGAACTTGTGATAAAAATATCTTTGAAATATTGACACCATTGCAAAGATTTTTCCAAACATTATAAGAGGGGTTGCTGCAATTGTAATTGTTAGTGATATGTAGAAGTGTCTCTTGAAAATAGGAAAGCAGAACCAGTGACATCATAAGGATTTTTTAGGCCCTTTTCAGAACAACTTGAATTTATGATCCAATTTCAGCTCTTCATGCCCTCTTGGGCCAGGTCACTGACAGTGCCCACGCACACTAGACCAAATTCTAAATGTGCTTGCATCTAACATTCAGGGATAGTGACAAGTGACAAGTTACTGTTTTGATCTAAAAGAAACTATTTTTATGGATGGTGCATGGTACATAGATCCAATGTGTCGCTACATAATGTCTGTATTAGACGCACATATCACCCACATTAAAAAATAAATGAAAGGAAAACAGTATTTAAAACTTTGTTTAAGACTTATTCAAGGTCAACAGGGCGAGACTCTGCCCAGCCTCAGCAGCTGGCTCCACAAGGGGGACCCCTGAAAGGTTGGGGGGCTGGGCCAGAGCACACTTCTCCCATGTTTTAAAACAGCAGAACTCCCTAAAATCATTTCACACGTATATGCGGCTATAGAACGAGATACGCTAGGATACAAGGTTTCCATCCTTCAACTGATTTCTAGAAAGGAGTATGACGGTGATTACAAATTTTTGAAGCAGTTTTAAGAGGCCTTCTAAGAAGTGCTAAATATGTTTTTTTTTGCCTTTGCATAATTACAAAAAATTACCAATCAATAATCCAAAATTACTTACAATTATGTGATATTATTTCCGGTACCTTGCATTAATAAATTACACGGAAGGATCATTTGGGCCCATATTCATAACTTTTTTCACACAATGCAATGCAGAAAGACATCATGCTGTGCTGCTTGAAAGGGTAGTAATGCACCAAATTTAACATTAGATGGAGAATTCTTGTCCTTTCCTTGTGCTGGTGCACTATATGCTGCCTAGCGCCGATGCAGGCACCTTACATCATGTTGGAAGGGTGTCTGCTTTGCAGTAAGGATTGTTTTTGTGCATCTTTCTTTACAAAACAGTCCTTTGAGGCTTTTTGTTCTTTCTGTGTGTGTTGCAGAATGCAGCACACGAAGTAAGAGAAAAAAAAGGAGAAATAAAGATAGTTCTCTCCACTACGCCTCCTCTGGGAGGTGTAGCATTTTGACACACTCCAAAGTCTACCACTCATGGTAACTCTGAGCATGCACTAAAATCCATGGGTGGATGAGTGGGAACATTTACAGTCACACATGGAACCCCTCCCTTGGGAAGAGAAACTTGTGCAGCCTTGTGTTACTCCAAATTTACCAAGTAAGGAAGGACCTTCCAAGCGGCATTGCAAGGCTTGGTAAATCTCATTCTAGGTTTTACGTTGACCTCAGTCCCCTTGTGTAGCATAAGGGTGATGCAAATACTTTGATAAAGATGGCCTTTGGTGTTAAAACAAATAGTGTAAAACACATGCCATATTGTGCAGTACCATTGTGTTTACCTACCTACATAGCACTATATCACCTAGGCTCATCCAACTCAATCTACTCCATCCACCCCATTCTAGGGCACCTCTCCCCTTGTTTCAAGTTTCTCTTCACATTATGTCTCCCTTACACTGCCTGTGTGCTTTTACTTTAAATTTTTTGAAACCCTATCTGTCTGTTATAGTTTTACAGTCAGACCCCTCATCCCCACACAGAGACTGGCAGCTTCGCCACTGTACTATCATGGACACATTTTGGTCATAGCTGTGCTGTGACTAATGTCCCAATTCGTTATAGCTCACCAGTGCTCTAAAATCCTTTTTTAACCGGGAAGGTCGTGGACCCGATGTACCACTTCCCACAAGAGCATGTGATAACATATACCACGAAATCAGTCCCACAATTGATAGGTCTGGGGATCTTCCATTGTTTGTTAGATCTCTGTAGTGTCACCTCCCTGGCATTCTCACTGTGACTACAGGTCTTGCACTTATTGCACTTGTAAAAACCTCCGCCCTGTTCAAGCCAGTTTCTCTTGCGGGTTTTCAAGTGACTGTTGGCCAGTATGTCCTTAAGGGAGAGATTCTTTTTGTAGGTGACTGCTGGTACCCCACCTAATTTCCTTACTAGCTTAGACTCTCGGGTGAGAATATGCCACCTTTTTCTCAGCCCCTGCCTCAGGTCAGCTGCCTGTATATTGTTGTTATGAAACATATTCGGTTTTGCCTTTAGGTTTGGCTGTTGACAAAGGGCCGCATTGCGATTGATATTGTCTGCTTGGTCACCCTTCTACGTAACAATTTAGTGGAGTACCCCCTGTTCCTGAATCTCTTCAGCATGCCATTTTTAGTTTTCTCATAGGATGCTTCAGAGTTACAGTTCCGTTTTACTCTGAGGAGTCCCCCGTAGGGGATACTCCATATGAAGTTGGGGGATGGCAGCTGGCGGCATGGAGTAATTAATTGCCCGCAGTCTGTTTTCTGTCAAGATCCTTAGATAGTTTTCCTTCACTTATTGCCAGTCTGATGTCTATGAAGTCAATGATGCCTTGGCTATGTTACATGGTAAACTTCAAATTGATGTTACTGCAATTTAGTTTGTTCACAAAATCAATCAAATCCCATTCTCTTCCCTCCCACACAAAAAACACATTGTCAACAAACATCAGCCACAAGCCAATCCTGTGGGTCCATGATTCCATATCACCACTGCACAGCACTTGCATCTCCCACCAGTCTACCACAAGGTTGGCATAACTGGGGGCGAAACAAGTTCCCATGTAAGTTCCCTGTAACTGTTTGTACCACATTCCATTGAACATAAAAACATTCTCATTGAGACAAAGCTCGATCATTTGAAGAATCATGCGTGTGTGTTTCAACAGATGTATAAGGAAGTGTCGGTATGCACTCAAACCGTCAGTGTGCCTTATACTGGTGTAGAGACGTTCTACGTTAAGGCAGACCACCCAGTGCTCATTTTCCCAATGTAAATTCTGGATTTTCTGTAGAAAATCCTTAGTGCCTCTCAAGTAAGAGCTGAGGTCGTTTACATAGGGGAACAGAAAGTGGTGTACGAAATTAGACGTTTTCTCCAATAGGCTATCTTTTGAGGAAACAATTCGGTGTCACAGGGATGGTTCTATTCATGTGTACTTCGGGTAAGAGGTAAAAAGTGGGTCTTGTGGGTGTCTCATTTATTAGGAATTGACATTCATCCCAACTCAGAAGTTGGCTGTCAAACCAACCCTTCAGGAGGTCACAATACCTATGCTGTAGATTGTCTAGAAAACCTATGCTGTAGATTGTCTAGGTATGACTTGTCGACCCTTTCATAACAGGTAGTGTTGTTCAACTGTCTGAGTGCTTCTGTTATGTATTTGTCTCTACTCATCACAACAGTATTGCCCCCCTTATCTGATGTTTTTTTTATTTTTATTGTTTTTATTAAAGTGAAAAACATAGAAATCAATACAGAAGCCTTGCTTTACGGAAAATAATACAATTGTACCAATATAGAATACATCAATGGGCGTTCCCAGGGCAGAAACAATGTTATGAGTAATCGTTGTCGTGCGGTCATATTAAAACAGGAGAAACGTGTTTTACAAGTCAATCAGCATCAATAACCGACCTCACCACCCCAAGACCAGAGCGTAACAAAACAGGATATTTCCAGTGGCAGGAGTACGGGAAGTGAAAGAATTAAAATAAAGCAACGACCGCGACAATCATACAAAACTAACACATAATACATTCTACAATTAATGCAAACAATATCGCCCCTGGGACCCATGAACCCATCGAGCAGACCAACACCATGAGAAGGCATCCGAGATCAGGATATTAACAGGATATTGAACACAAAAAACAAACAAAAACAATACTAAACACCCTGACCCCCCACCCTGCACCCCTGCATATGGCTTGCGCCTAACCCCAACTAGCAGTGTGCCTGTTGCCCCATCTAACTAGGTTCTAAAAGTAGAAAAAAGAACTGCGGAGGACGATATCTTCATATAGGCTCCCAGTCTCCCCTCCCCTCCGCCAGAGACAAGTAACCCCCGTAAAGTGGCTATCAATTTGGACAAGCATCAACAAAACAAACAGGGGAAGCCGTAAACACCGCCCAACCTTCCGTGATCTTAATGATGAAAAAAAATGACACAGTTATTGAAGCAGCAAACTTAAATCCCTTCCGTAAATCTCATCCTTGGCCCTTCCGATCTTTCATCCGAACCCCTTCCATACGAACCCCCGCTTTAACAGGAGAGTCAAGTAGCACCAAAAGTTCGGAAAAGTTCAGTCTGGAAAGAGTCAAGAGTATTAAGCCTCTGTGGGCTCCTCCATCCCCAGTGATCTCCCTCGTCCGGGTCGATTCCTGCTGTCGTTTCCTTCTCGACCATGATAAACCAGTCAGGGAGGGGAAAGATGGCATCATGAATGAGATACAAGTATCAACAGTATCCAGGGATGGAGAACCAAAAGGTCCTACCTCGATCAGCAGCGATGTTGAAAATGGCGGTTTTCCCAAAGCCAGGGGTTCCTTATTGTTGGTAAACACATCGGCCAGGGATTCCATTTTACCTTTCTGCACGGGGCCCACATTCGTTGGGATAATAATCACCGTGGAGATCATAGCTCGCTGTGGATCTTGCAAAGGAGCTGGGTCCGGTCTCAATCTTTTTGACACTAGTGGGCTGGCAATCATTTTGTGGATTAAAAGGTTCCACATGGTGATGTAGTGCCCCGATGGCGGCCAGGACGGTCTACAGTGATGGCTCAAACTCCGTCCTAGTCTTCCCCCCTCGATCAGCTCCCAACATGTTAACGTTCCCTAGAGAGCCGGGTCTCTCCGGGGGAACCAACAAAAACGATTCGGACGGCTACAGGGGGTGACTTGTCAGTTATCACGGCAGCACTCCGTCAGTTAGCCACCGTGAGCGAGGACTCTGACCCAGCGGACCCAGTAGCGATGAAGCGGATCCCCGGGACAGAGACCAGCGCCCACAGCCCTAGACGTGCTTCGTCACCGCTCTTTAAGTGGCATATCTACCAAGTGACCGCCATCGAAATCAGGCAAAAAGACAACTTCCACAACGGGAGACCGGACCCAACCAGTGTTCCACGGCCGATGTTGATCAACTGAAACCCGGCTGGGTCAGTACTTGAGGCCCCTGCTCACGATGTGTGATTAGGCCGCAGATTGAAACACGACGTATCTCCGTCATGCAGGCAGGTAAAATTCTCCGGACTTCACCATCGGACTCCGTATCGGTTCATACACAGGAAGGGTGGGCGGAAAATCAGGATATTAAACAGGATCGTCCAGCTGGAGAAGGAGGTCGGGGGAGCCGGGAGCCTACTCGGCCATCTTGGTTGCTAGCGTTGCTCCTCCCCCATCGGATGTTTTTTTGATGATATCATCATCTTTCTGAAGTGTGGTGATGGCTTTCCAGTGTTCCCTCCTGATGTTCCTCATTTTGGGTGTTGTGTGTGTGAGTTTAAGTAAGTCAATGATCACTACTGCATGAAATGCTTTAATGTTGTCTTTCGCTGCTTGTGGTATAAACCTGGATGTGGGTCTGGAACTGGCTTTGCTGGGTGTACCCTTGTCAATACCTAGTGCATGAAGTATTTCATTGTTGCGTGTTGTGTCAAATGGGTCAGAAATCATTTTAGTGTTTGTAAGCTGTGATTGATTGTTCAAATCATGTAAAAATCTGAGTGTTTCAATGTCTTCGATAACCAGGGTGGATAGATTACTTTCCTCTGACCTATGAGTGGTGACATTACTGTCATTCTTCAGCATGGCATGTAACTTGAAGAGCTTAACTTTGCATACAAATGCATACAAGTCAACATGTTTGTGCATAGTCTAAGGGTGCGTCGGGGCAGAATGAAAGACCTTGTTTGAGGAGTTGTTCTTCAGTCTCAGTTATAACTCTATCAGAGAGATTCATTACCCTTAATTGCTGTGTGTCGTCCTCCATTACTGTCTCTTCGCATTCTGTCCCCTTGGTTCCCACGCCAGTACTGCTGTTCTTTTCTCCTGTGCCGTCATCTTCTTTGGCTTTGGTTTTGGCGCCTCTTCCTCTTCCGCTTGGTTTGACCCTGAATGTGTGTTCTTGGTTTCTCTGCAAGAGGCGTAATTCCTCGGAAAAAGAAATCATTTCTCTTGAGTTAGATGAGTTGCTATAAAGGAACTCTTGGTCTGAGCTTAAATCGGTCATGGAGCCATTAACTCCCCTGTTCTCAACCCCACGTGCTCTATCTCCTGCCAGGTCAGTTCTTGACTTATCAAATTTTCTTGTGAAGTTTAGTATCTGCCCTGTTTATTTAATCATTTTGTCTCATTGAAATTTCCTTTGTTTCCTCACAATAACTTCTTTTTCAAAAGTTTTCACTGTTTCATCTACCGTGGCAAGTACTTTCTTGATTTCATTTTGGTGTGCGTCTTTGTTGAAATCATCCATCATTGACTGTATTTGTTACATTAGCTCTTTTTGTTCTACCCAGGCATTTTATTTGTCAGGATATGAAGCATAGGTTTAGAACCACATGGCACAGTTGAAAATGCACAGATTTGCATTTTCAAAGGTATTCGTTATTTACCACCAACTTATAGTTGAAAAGCATTCACTTATAGGTGAAAAGCACTCACTTGAGTGCTTCCTACATTTCAGATTCGGTAATTTACCGAATCGGTATTTAAGAATTCGGTAATTTACCGAATTCTTAAATACCGATTCGGTAAGAATCTGAAATGTAGCCACCTACATCCCAAATGCCTAATACCGGTCGGTAACGGCCGAAATTTGGTAATTTCGGCCATTACCGACCGGTATTAGGGTTCCTACATGTGGCCCTTAAGCTTTTACTTTTTTCCTTTTTTCTCTTAAATCACGATTAGTTGATGTGGGTCTAGCCACAATTAAATAATGATACCTCGAAAATGTGCACTCTAAGGTCATCAAGTTTAGGAGATACTGTCTATCTTCCATAGATATGTGCTATCTTTTATCCTTTCTACAGACTTTGAAGGCACTGTTTGAGAGTGAAAGAATGCATTCATCCAGGCCAAGACCACTTTTGATGCACTTCATACTACAGGACCAGTAATGCATAACATTTTAATAGAGTAGCATGTAAAGTAAATCTCTTTGCTCTTTCTGAAAAGGTGTTGTGGTGTAGATTGATGGAGCATATGTCTGTGGTCCATCAGTCATCATTTCACCCTTGAAATGGAGAGTTAGGATGCGGTTTAGAAGTTGGTGGGTGTTGATATAGCATGCGGTACTACTAGTGTAGGCTTCTTAGGCTTCTGTTCAACACTACCTCAACCTGTCTCAGTTCTTCAAGTGATGACAAGGCCCTAAAGCTTTGTACCTGGCTTCTAACACTCCGGCCATTCAGCCAGAAAACATATTCTATGCAGACCTATGTACCACCTGCCACTGTTCTGGTAAGGAAGTAGGAGGGAATTTGCTGGAAATGCTGATTTTTATGCTCAATGAAGCCCTAAAGCCTTGTCCTAAACCACAGCTAGTATCATTTGCAGAGGTGCTTAGTATCCCATCCATGGAACACTTCATGATTGAAACATACCAGTAATGCTGGACTGCAGCT
This sequence comes from Lissotriton helveticus, assembly GCF_964261635.1. Classification (NCBI taxonomy): domain Eukaryota; kingdom Metazoa; phylum Chordata; class Amphibia; order Caudata; family Salamandridae; genus Lissotriton; species Lissotriton helveticus. The sequence continues at coordinate 180,754,183 of NC_136059.1, read as the reverse complement.
GCACTGTCCGTAGTGAAGCTCTGAGGAGCACATGCTCTAAAAAGGCAAAGTGAGGCCACAGTATCTCACTAACATCTGACGCCACCTGGTAGCACCTGGTTTGAGGATATATATGAGCGGGATAGCATCACCTCTGAGGCTGGCAACAGACAAGATGCATATGCTTTGTTATGTGTGAATGTAACCTATACCATCTTGTGAAAGGTAAAGTTGGTGGTACTGTAACATTTGCACAATTCATATTTTATTTTTTCTAGAACTGCCTGTGTCTCCTGGACAATGACTTGTGTATTACACCACCGCTAGCTAGAAAAAGGTGATGTAGAACGTGAGAGCACAGAGAGCATTCTCAGATCCTCACAATCTGTTTTCTTGCTGTTCTTCTGCAGGTACCACTTCTTCACACAGTGCATTGAGGTGGAGTATGAAATCAATAAGCAAAGTGTCAATCATCCCCCACCATTTTCCCAACCCTTTGGTAATCAGTCAGAGTGGACTTCCTGGAACAGAGCATCGAATACATTCATGTGTGGGATATTGAACCGTGGACTTGAAATAATCCAAAAAAACAATGTATAATCATATTTTTCTGAAGAATAACTGGGCTCTACAAAAACATGACCCACTGTCCAGGTCTGCACCTGGCGCAGACTGGGGCGATGCATTGTACTGTGAAAATATGGCGCCCCATTTGCAGGCTTGAAGTGGTGTCTGCACTGGTGACAGTTCAGCAGTGAAAGAGAAACCAACTGCTTCAAACTAGCCACGAGTCTTTCAATGATGGGGGTTGACTTGAGGTTGAAGGGAGAGATTGGATCTGCCCTCAAGCGGGAGACGTGTGAGCCTGCACTTACTGTACCCCACTTTCTATGTGACTCACAATAATTGTGCCTCCCAACAACACTCAGCCCTTGTTTATAAAACAGTAATACAGCAAGGACAAAGGGGGAAAATTATTTCCTCATTTGCATAAAAGCCACACCCCTTACAAATGAGGAAAGGCCCATTTGAGATTGTGCAAGTACAATATGGGCCTCAGCCACAATTATACTGCATCAGGGGCTGTCCAAGCGACTGTGACCACTTCTGTAATTCTAATGTGCCACGGGCCCCAAAAAACAGGTACAGCCCTGGCATCCCTGGGGCGCATTTGCAATATCCGTTGAATTTTAAGGGTGTCTTATGGGGTCATAGATATGATGGACAAATAATTACATACGGTAAAAAGTATTAAAAATGGCAAATTACAAATAATATAAGACATCACCAATAAAAAGATGCCACAAAATGTACATAAAGTGATACAAGGTATAGAGGGAGGTTTCTAAAAAGTGCCAAATAATATACCGTTTCAAAACAATGTAAAAATGTCTCAACGGAGTAAGACCTCCGCCTTTATTATTCCTTCATTTAATATGGAATTTGTAGAATCCGAGAACATGATGCAAGGTGATATACACAAGGTTTCTGTTAGCTCCTGACTTTTCAACACAATGCTTTCAAACCCCTGTGAAGTCGCCCTACCGAATCATGCTGGGAATAGTTGAAACACTAGATGGAGAGTGGGAGGAAAGGCCACAAAGGGTCTTTTTTACATCTTTGAAAATAACTCTACTTCAGAGCTGGAAATCCGATAATACCTTACAAATTGAAGGCCGGTTAGCAGATTTGTTGAAATTAACATCAATGGTCGAAAACTTCTTCAAAAACGTCTTTCTTTCAAAGGGTAGAGCTCATTCTTATTAAATTATACGACTGAATAATTTACAATGTAATATTAGCTCGGCTATAAAATAAAATGGGTAGCACATGTTTCATCCCCTAGTGCTGCCCTTTTCATGGTATCACAATACTTCTCATCTCAGGAGGTTTCCTCTACTTAGGGAGCGATTTTCACTCTCAGGTTAAATGGCTGTAAATCTGTAATAGCTCCTTACTGATTGCACTAAAAGGAAATTAGCTATGGCTATAGCCCCACCGAATTCCATAAACATATTGTTTACATTAAACCCTTTCTTTGTCCACATTTTCACCTTGAAATAAATCCCTCAAAGCAGTTGTTTTTTGCTCCTTTGCTGACATTATTAATGATGTATGTTATGATTTTTTGAATTTTTAGTGTCTGTAAAACATATGGGGGCATATTACCAAGGGCCTTATCGCCGCTTTAGCGGGAATTTTTCCCGCTAAAGCGGCGATCATTTTATCGCCCTATTACCTAGCTGTCGCTAACACCAGTTAGCGACAGCTGGTAGGAGATAGCGTTCATCTTGGGGCCCACTTTGCATGTCAGCGATAATTATCGCTAATGACATGCAAAGTGGGCGTGCCAAGATGTTAGCGACTGGAAACAGTCGCTAAAATCGCTATCTACTATTACCTACTTTTGGAAATAATCGCGCTAAGAGCGATTTTCTCCAAAAGCTAACGCCTGCCCAGAGCAGTTCTTAGCCATGTTATCCAATGGTAGGTGGGTAACATGGCTAAGAGCATTTGCTCGGTAATGCATGAATATCGCTGACTTTTCAGCGATATTCATGCATTTCGGCCGATTTTTATCGCTTAGGAGATAAACCTTGATAATAGTAAGGCTCCTAAGCGATAAAAAATAGATGAAGCACAGCGATATAATTATAGCCGCTAACCAAGCTTAGCGATATTTTTCGCTTATTCTTGGTAATATGCTCCATGGTTCTGTATTTGGCATTAACATGATGTGGTAAGGAATGCATTAACGTGTGCTACTTGCCACACCACCTACAAGGAGAGACCCTCTGCATCTAATATAAGAAACAGTGGATGCCTTTAAAATGAGGGCCACCTTTGTAAAGACAGGCCAGACTACTAAATCCAGCAAGAGAGTAAAACAAAAATGCACACCCTAAAGTGAATGAGCTATTCTTCATTTGAAACAAAAATCCACAACCTTACTTCAAGAATGGAGCATCGCAGGCTCTCAGAACCCCACCAGTAAACTGTGAGGACCAGCTGTTCTGGCATGACCAGCTGCTACTGCAAGACAAGCAGAACTACAGCCTTCATCCGAATGCAAACACTTAAGGACATTTTATTCATGGCGATCTTTGCTTTGCTCAGTAAGTGGGGAGAGGGTCATGTGTGCACCGTTACCCAAGATGGTCCCTCTAGTGCTCAAGGCAAGAGACCTTTGCTGCCCCCGCAGAGACATACTTTCACTTTACTCCTTTGTCATGGACGAGTGAATAGGCCTGGGGCTCACCCATTGCAAGACGGGTGAGAGAGCTCAGAAACCTCAGAGGCCACCCGTAGGGTGGGCAGCAATGTTGTAAAGTAAAATGAGGGCCCCAAACCCTTTGCAGAATGTGGCGAGAGCCCTCGAGTCTCCCATATCACAGGTTTACATTGGCCTTAAGCTGAATGGGGCCCCCCTGAACGTTTGAGGTGCCCCTGAAGGGTGGGGCCCCTCTGGGCCGCAGGGTCTGCAGCCTCCGGCTACCTCCCGGATTATGTTGTATTTTACAAATACACATACTATGACAGCGGCCTGCGTTAACCTATGACCCCGCAGGACAGTGTCTGGATCGGGTGACCACATGACACAGTTGTACTATCACTTTTGATCTTTCAAGCTTTTTCTGTTTATTCGTGTATTCTGTGTCATGTGGGCGTCAAGGCATTTTATGAAATATATCAACTCTCAATATTTCTTGCCTTGATGCATGTGAGCCTATTTAATATTGCTGGTTTCAAGTATGTTGTGTTGTGAACAATGTTTGTTTTTGATTTGTACTTTTCTGGCCCTTCTGTCTGGTTTTGCCATTTTGAATTGCCATTTTATTTTTATTTTTGCGTCGATCCAGAGTTTGGAGACCTTACAGAGCACGTGCAGGGGTTTTCTGACCTACATAAACAAGGCAGATGTGAAACCCCACCAGATACTGTGATAATGATTGTTCTCAAACTTTAACTTCGCCAATACATTACATTTTCCACACTACATATGATGTTTCAAACATTTTGTGGTTATTTGTGCTGTCAGTAGTTGGGCATGGAGGCGTTTATTTAAATATTTCTTGGCTCGCTGCACTTGTGGGTTTTCAGTATTGCTGGTTTTAGTTTATGATAGTGTGAATAAGGTTTGTATTTGATTTTTACTTGTTTTTGGTCTGTTAGCCTACATTTACAATAGTTGCTGCTGCCATTTTGAATTCCCCTTTCTTTGTCCTTCGCATCTGTCTAGTGGTTAAAGATCTGACGCATTAAGAGCAGATCTTTGTGACCCACATAGGCAACATAGAAAAGGCTGATCCACTCTCGTCCACTGCCATCCATGCCCGGTCTGTGTCCAATGTTTGCCATGCTGCCCGTCTACAAAGGGAAGAAGGAAGGATTTAATATTCAAGGGAGGAAACTCCATAATGCGGCTCAATTGCAAACAGATATGTGTGTTTAATGGAGTTAGATTTTACTTTCTGTAATTCCCAAGCAGAATCTGCATTGTGCATTCAATCAATCAATCAGGATTTGTAAAGTGCGGCTAATCACCCAACAGGGTATCCAGGCTCTTGCAGACCACAGAGGCTTATTCGAACAGCAGTTCTTGAGGACCAATCGGAATTCCGGACGTGAGGTGATGGTCTGGAGTTGTGTGGGGTGGCTGTTCAAGGTCTTTGCTGCATTACGGGACAAGGAGTGTCCTCCACTTATGCTTCAGTAGATGCGGGGGAGTGGGCTAGTGAAATGGAGGCGAGTAAAGCTTTCTTGACGGTTGATGAAAGTTTAGGCGGCAGTTAATGTAGGCATGGTCTTAGTTGTGTACAGCCTTGTGTGAGTGGGTCAGTAGCTTGAATCATCTCTTCTGCACTAGGAGCCAGTTGCTTGAGGTAGGGTGTTATATGGGTTCATCAGGGAAGGTCGTGGATGAGTCTGGCCGCGGCGTTCTGTATGGTTTGAAGTCTCTGCAGGAGGTGTGCGGCGGTTCCTACATAGAGAACGTAGCCATAGTTGGCTGGTGATGAGGGCCTGTGTCACAGTGTGTCTCATGTGCAGGGGTAGCCACTTGAAGATCTTTCGTAGCATGTGCAGTGAGGAAGCAGGCAGTGGGGGTGGTATTGATTGGTGATTTTATGGTGAGCTTGTTGTTAATGATAATTCCGAAGTTCCTGTTGTGGTCGGAGGGAGTGGGTGCAGGTCCTAGGTCTGATGGCTACTAGGAGTTGTTCCAAGTGTTGCTGTTGTTGCTGAAGATAAGTACTTCCATTTTGTCCGTGTTCAGCTGCAGGCAGTTGTTCTTCATCCAGTCGGTGACGTTTGTCATGCATCTGTGGAAGTTGGTTGTGGTAGTGACGGGATCATCCGTGAGTGAGAGAATGAGTTGGGTGTCATCTGCATGGGAAATTATGTTGAGACCGTGGGATCTGGCAATGTTGGCCAGTGGGGTCATTTTTGTGTTGAAGAGCATGGAGTTGAGGGATGAGCCCTGCGGGACACCGCAGGTGATATCTTTGGGTTGGGAAGTGGATCCTCTGGGTTCTTCTGGTGAGGAAGGAGGTGATTCTTCTGAGTGAGTCCCCGTGGATGCCATAATTAGCTATGACCAGTGCGGTCTTGTTGCTGTGATTGCTGAGGAAGCCCAATTGGGAGGCGTTAAGTAGCTGCTTCTGGTCCTAGTGTGTCATGACTTTACAAAACTTAGTCTAACCTCCGTTGCTAAAGCCAGACAGAAATATGTAAATGTATTCTCGATCAGAGGATGGCTGTTTTTTCTGATCAAAGCTTGGTTTCATGAACATCTGAGACCAATCTAGTGTTAGTTGTTCCAGCATGCTGGCTTGTCCACAACTACAAGGGGGATCCTCTTACATGATTTTTAGTTACAAGCTTGTAGTATATTTTCTTCAGTTGATGCCTTCCCACATCTTGGCTTTAAGCTGTTCATCTGCTTCTTACACATGGATTCTTCTTTGTAGATCACAAGGATATGATAATACTTTCTCCTTAGGGCCCCTACAAATGCTTTTCTTACTCGTTACTCCTTCATAGGACCTTCCCGTCCCTGTCTTTATATACTGAAGGTCGTCCCGCTCCCATACAGACCATGTACACAATAGTCCTTTATTTTTTTTGTAGCTTAAAGGCTCATCCCTTCCTTCTCCATTCCTGTTTTTATTCTGTCCCAGACAGCTAAGAGGAGCGCTGTTCCTTCTTAAAATTATTTATTGCTTGCTTGTTATGGCATTTTGTACTCACCTTGGCGGGTTTCAACTGGAGTTGTGTGCAGGGCTGGGGAGCTTTGCATGTGGTCGGAGAGTGGGATGTTGAAGAGATGAATTCTCGAGCTGCCCTCTGGCCAAATGGCAGTGCCTGTAACATTTGGCAGGGATGTATGACGTTATAACGCATACTTTTACTCCGCAGACCATTACAACGCGACTTTTACTCCGCATACCGTTACAACGCATAGCGCCTTGGGGCGCTGGATAGTGGTAAGTATAATTTACTATTCTAACTCCAGTCCCCGTGGACCCTAGGGAAGGTGTTGGATAGTAAATTATACTTATTCCCTATCCTAGAGCGCCCCCCAGCGCAATGCGTTGTAATGGTATGCGGAGTAATGGTCGCGTTGTAATGGGTCTGCGGAGTAAAAGATCCGTTGTAACGGGTGTATACCATTTGGCAGTGTCAATAAGGCTGTGACTTCAACTTTGCGCAGATAGGGACGTCAAGCTACTTGTCAAGCTTACAAATGCCTGGGTGAGGCTCCTCCTTCTCAAATTCAGGGTCAATCGACTAGGTCGCTTTCTACTTCATGAGCAGAGGCTGTTGGGGTTTCCTCCAGGAGCTATGCACAGCAGGTACATGGAAGTCTGATCACACTTTTATTAATCCTGATCCTCAAGATATCATGACTTCATCCACTGTAATTGTGTGTTTGGAATCGTAAAAGCAGCAATGAAATAATTGTTGTACACAAATAAATGAATTAGAAATTCTAACATGTAAAACTTTATTTTGTTGCTTGTAAATTCCTCATAGTGTGATGACTGGGACAAGGAGGTTGTATTATTGGGTAATGAACCCATTACTTAATCCTCTCTGCCTGCTGAAGGTCCTCTTCATCACAATCAGTGCCCCTCCCTACCGTGTGGTTTTCCATCTCTTTTCTTGTCTTGTTACCTACAGTAATTGAGGAGGGTGGGAGAAGCCTTTAAGCTAGAAAACATAAATGTAAAAAGGCTAGTGTGTAGTCGGCCTATCTGGGAACCGTACCACTCTCATTATGTAATGAATGGGACAAAGAGGACCTTAATCGGAGTAATGAAGGTTACTGATAAGTAATAGGTTCATTCTCTCAGCTGTAAATATTTGCTGCTTGGGTATCTCAGCATCTGGGAGGATTGCTCTGGGCAAATCTATTTTGGAAGGATGTGGAAGGCTATGCAGTAATCAACTGGTGCATTTCCCGACTCACAATTTGGTGAATATTAGAAGCTTGAATTATTGTTAGTTACACAGGACAAATCATCAATGTTTGATTGGCTCGTCTCGTATCGTTCCATAGGAATATCCCCTTAGAATTCATCTGTTGGTTGATCACAGAAGAAAACCTAAAAGTGTGCTACATGTTGTGCCTACTTTTTCAAATAACTAGGAAACTGACAGATATTGCACAGAATTTGAGTCCTGGACTGGCAATAAACTAGGGCCCCGATTTACTATGATTTTGCTTTGGGGTTTCAACACTTTTGTTGTACAGTCCCGATGCAAAATAATTTTTGCCATTTACTAAGCTACACAAAAACAATTTGCATGGATTTGTGAGGTTTAGTAAATACAAAGTAACCAAATGCAGGGCACAGTCCTGCCTTGTGTTATTTTGCATCAGCTAGCCATTATATAAGTGGAGCATTGGCGTTACCATGCATCAACCCATGTATTTTGTTAAAAACCCTAATTGACAAACACTTGTAAACCTGGGTTTGGGCAAAATGATGCGCCTACCCAACCGAGGTGTACCGACTAGAAATACCTTAATTTCGTCTTGTTCCTTTCTCTTTCCATTTTGCATCACAAGCAGAAAGAGGCACGTGCCTCTAAGGATTGTTTTGGTGCAGAAAAGTATCCCTTCCTGCACCAAATCAACCTTCCGATAACACAGGCATCCTTGCACCAAGGTGCAGGGATGCAAGGGGGGCTGCATTGCCACTAAACAGTACACTATGCATCAGCACAGAGAGAGCAGAAATGCTCCATATATTTGTAATTATGGGGCAGATCTTGTTTCTCTCCATTGCACACAACACAGTGTAGCAAGGTCCCTCGCTGTGTTACGGTGCGTGAATTAATTGTAAATGTGTCCCTAGATGTTCTAGCTCTAGGCATTTCTCAATTGATTCCATTACTTTGTTGAAAAACATGCTTCAGCTACCATACTTTCTCATAAGGACTGCGACAATTCTCTGTACCTAAATTCTTTTAAGTGTCAACAACACGAATTTCAGCTTCTTCAAAATGTAGCAGCTTTTATTATGTTAGGACTACACATCCTAGTCTTGCCTGCGATGTTGATGATGATAAATTGATGGGTGTGGTGGATGTGAGAAAGAAGGTACAAAACAGGTCTAGGAGTCTTAATACTGGACCTCTTCCCAGTGATTTAAGTGTGGGAACTTGGATTCGAATAAAAAAACCTGGACATGTTCCCAAGGGTATTTTACAATTTTCCGCTCCCAAATTGGTGGTTAAGGTCTCTCAAAGCTCTGTTCAAACAAGTGATGGCAAGGTGTGAAATAAGGACAGGATCTCGATTGTCCTAAATGCAAGATTGATCTAGTGCGATCACATTTTGAGAAAACGTTGGGGAGCATGAGGTCTAGTGATCCACTCGTATCCAGAGCCAGTAACTAGTGGGCCAAGCAAGTGTGGCTCAAGGATTATTTGGTTCGGAGGTGTTTCTGCCAAGTGTGATGTTCAGAATTTTTTGCTTATGTTTTTTCTTCCTCTTTCTCTTTCATTTATTAGGGGGAGGATGTGTTGGGTTGTGGGTTAGATTGTTATTGGGGATATGTGTAATCGAATCTTGGGTCGTAGAGTTCTGGGACGTGGGAGTTTTAAGGACCGGCAGTTGCTGGTCGGGTTGACTGGGAAGTGATGTACTGGTGGTTTGTACTATGAACGTAATAAACAAAAGTACATACCACATTGTTGAAAGTTCTCTTCTTTTCATTATCCCTAGTCTAACTCAAGTAGTGGCATCCCTAATTTAGCAATTATGCAATTGTTTGAAAGAGGAAATAGTCTTAGCGGCGAGAGAAGTCTTCCTAAGAAATCACTCCACCATCAGATGGGTCAAGTAGCATAAAGCCACAAGCAGGAAAGAGAAAGCTAGCACTTAGGTGCTTCCGTTGGGAAGGCAAGATGAAAAATGGGCATCTGTCCCTCTCTCTGATGCATTATATAATCAAAATTGTATTCAGCAAATGTCTTATAATGCTCTTCTCATACGTACTCTACATCAGGCTTGAGCCACAACATTTTCCATGACGTTGATTCCTTTCATGCCCTCTTGCATGTACGCCCCTCAGCAACAGTTCGTCCTTGATCTCTTCTCTTTCTCCTGTGCGAACGCACCTCCCATCACCTTATCTTCGACAGGCCAATCTAACTGTAACTCCTTCATTCCTCAATTATCTGATAGAAATAACACCCCTACTCTTAGCTAACAGAGCATTTGTCCACCTGCAATGCAAAACATGGAAACAGGATTGACATGGGAATCTAAGCACTAACTTAAAAAAACAAGAACATTCAAACATGCTGTGGATTCAGGCCTACAACTTAGGCTAAAATAATAAATGCACCATGGAACCCGAGTTTAGCATTTCAGTAAAGTCATTAGCATGTACAATAGAAACGTTCACTAAACTATAATAGTATGTCTACTTCAACTATATCATTGGCCTCATAAACATTCAAAATACATTTAATGTGTCAATGCGTCTCATCACTATTGAGCCTATACAAGTGAGTTACATTGTTCATACATAGTAAGTACAATTCTATGAATCATTTGTTAATCTTCATATTGAATTGTGCTAATTTCACGAGAACAAGTTACTTGGTTCACATTTCCTCTAACATCTAGTCTCACCAATAACACTGAATAATATGTGGATGCATACTACAGGTGGTTAGATTGCACTCCTAACAGGGACCCCCTTTAGGATATGAATGTCCCCTCTATCACTGATGTACACTTAAAATGTTTGTCCATACTCCACATTTGACCATTGTCCATTATTGTAAAATTACCTTCGACTTCAACAATACACAGATTTAGAGCTACTACCATGGTCATCTCTGCAAAATGGGAGGTTCTTGTAACTAATGTAACTAGATTGGGTGTAATGTGATAAGCCATGACATTTCTTGGATGGATCTGTCAACAGGGAGACCATTCGTACGAGCTAAATGTTTACATTCTTTCAGCATTCTGTCAGACCTTTCTAAATGGCTATTTACACATGAACAATGAAAGGCTGTTTTCAAATATACAATGGACCATAGTGTTTGAAAATCTTTCATGGTACTAGAAAAGAACTATACCTCATTGTCGATTACTAATGTAGATGGAGTCCCTTCAGTAGAAAATGCATTTTTCAAACAACTTCTGAAGTGATTTGGGTCATGATCTGATGAATGATCCTGTGTTAATGTTAATCTAGTAGGAAAAACATGAATGGGACCAATGAGATCTTATCTTAATTTGTCCCAAGGTTTGTCAGGAACAGTCACAGGTGCAAGTGGTGTCCTCTGATTAATTTTTCTTTTATCACTATTGCACAGATGGTACAGCCTTTAACCTGTTGTTCCACCATTCAGCCTATTCTAGGAATAGTGGAGCATGGAGTGGGTGCCTAAGCCCAGCCGTCACTAACCTGTGACTGATCCTCTGACCAGTTATGTCCCTTTTGGACCCAGCTCCCTCAAGACTTCTGTCTCGATCCTTCTCCTTTCTCTTCTACTGTCTACTTTCACCCGATCCTTGGCCTCTACCAGCTCCTTCACCCTTCTGTGCCTTTGCTCTTTCACTTCATGCATTTGACATTTTCAGCTTGCTTTCTCTTTCACCCCTTGTTGGGCCTGGCCGTCTCTGCAGGGTCACCACCTTTTTTCTGATTTTGCTTTTGTTGTCCTTAGGATTATGTACACTTTACCATTGCGCAGCAGTGCTGAAGTGCTTGTGCTCTCTCCTCTAAACATGATAGAATTGGCTTAAATCCAATTGGCCTATTTAATTTAGTTGTAAGCCACTAGTAACTGGGTATTACATGTGCACAGGGCCCGTTAATTAAATGCTACTAGTGGGCCTTCAGAACTGATTGTGCCACCCGCTTAAGTATCTCAGGTCTACCAATGCAGTTGTAAACTACCATTTTTTACCATTTCTGTGATAAAACTTTTTCCAGCACCAAACCTTCCTTCTTAATACACAGGTCACCCCTAGGGTATGCCCTGACCAGCACAGAGGTTAGTGTGCTGTGTATTGAAAAAGTGGGACATGCAATTTTAAGTTTTACATGTCCTGTTAGTGAAAAACTCATACATTCATTTTTCACTACTGCAAGGCCTGCTTCTCCCATAGGATAACATTTAAGTTACCTCATTACATTTAATTCGCTGTAACTTCCAAATAGGAACAGGTGAACAGTTTCTGTTCAGAGTCTTTGCAATTGAAATGAAAAATCCTCTTTTATGGTGAAGTTGGAGTTTTGGTTACAATTGTGAAAACTTCACTTTTAAAAAGTTGGCATTTTCATGCACACTCTACAGAAAACTCCACAAGCCTAGCAACCAAGGACCTGCACTCAAATGAATCAGCTCCTTCCTCATGGGAAGTACCAAAAAAGACTGCCATCCTTCACATCCGAGAACAAGAATCTGTTCTGCAGAGTTCCCCAGGGATTGTCTCTAAGCCCCAACCTGTTCCTCGTTTACATGACTCAGCTCGCCAACATCGTCCAATCCCAAGGCATCACCCGCATCTCCTATGCCGCTGACACCTATCTCTTCTGCTCCCTGATAGACAAAACAACCACCACTAGAGCCAACATCACCAATTGCATGACAATGGTAGCAGAATGGATGAGAATCAATTGCTTGAATCTCAATGCTGGCAAGACGGAAGTAGAGGTCTTCGGAAAAAAGATCCTCCCTGTGGAAGGCTACCTGGTGGCTCACAGAGCTAGGACCAACACCCACGGGGAAACATCCTTTACAACGCAACTTTTACCATGCAGTGCTTTTACATCGCAACTTTTACAACGCAAACCATTAAAACGCATTGCGCTGGGGGGCGCTCTAGGATAGGGAATAGATTTAATTTACTATCCAACACCTTCCCTACTATCCACGGGGACTGGAGTTGGAATAGTAAATTAAACTATTCACTATCCAGCACTCCAAAGCGCTATGCGTTGTAACAGCATCCGTTGTAAAAACTGCGATGTAAAAGCATGCGATGTAAAAGCATGCGTTGTAATGTCATACATCCACACCCACGACCCATGCCACAAATCTGGGGATCATACTGGACCATAAGCTCAACATGACAGCACAAGTCAATGCAGTGAACGCTGTATGGTTCCACATCATATGATACTACAAATGATATTCAAATGGCTACCACAGAACACTGTTACATCATTACATTTTTTGGTGTTCGTTTAAAGGACTGTATGCTTACTTTCCAGGTGTATTTGAGGGCCTCTGGCACCAAAATGTAAGTGGCTTCTCACATAGCACTTTAGTGTTGCAGATGGTAAAGGATGCAATTCGGACGTGGTCCTTGTAGCATTGCTACCTAAACATGACATGCTGGTGGAGCCAGATTTGGTGGAAGTATATGCTCCTGTCCCAAGGGTTTTTGATGGGTGGTTATTGCTTGCAGGTGCATTTTTTAGTTGAAAAGCGACATGCTTTCCTTTAATGTGGCAATGTTATGGAACTAAAAGAAATTACAGATGTTGTCTGTTTGTCGTTTTCTTAGAATTGGTAAGAAGTATCACAACTCAAGTACAATAGAAGTGAGAACCTCATAATCATCACTAATCGCAACAAGGCTGTCTCTAAGCATTCTTATACTGAACTTCTTGTGGCCCTCAAGAGCACATTCCTGTTGCTGCCTTCATCTGAAGGGATGCTTAGACATATTAGAGGGCTTATCCTTGGTGGAGATGCTAAATTGGGTAGAGATCAAGATCCCCATGTTTATCAGATGCAAGCTCCTCTTCTTTTATAGGAGATGCTACTTTTTCTTGTTTCTCGTTTGTTTATTGGACCCTTTTGTAATACACATGATGACATCATGGCCCACAGTTTCGCTAGAATCAAAAGGATGTTTTTTTTCTGTGATGGATGATGGTACGTTGAGTTCTTTCATTTGAGTTCAACATGTGTCAACGTTTTCTTTTTATTAGAAAGAATTGATAGAATGCAAAGTGAATCTAAAGCTGAGCCAAACATTATTTACAGAAAGGCTCTCACTTATTAGTTTCTGTTATCATTAGATATGTTCAGTGAATATAATTACATTTACATAAGCAATGTAGCCAGAAAGAAAGTAATTCAGACGAGAACATCAATTGTATGCTCTTAGCACATACATTGTCAAACGAAACAATACATGATCCAGTTTAAAAAGAAATATTAAAATAACTGGGTCACTAAGAGTAAGTAGAATAAGTAACCAATGCTCTCCATGAGAAAGCACTTTGTGGTCTCAGAGAAAAAATAACTAAATTGTGCAGTTGTTGAGAAAGTTCAATTTTAATTTGAACAAAACCTAAGTGCAACTTGTTAGGTTTACAGTGAGCTTGCAACAGTAAAAAGCAATAATAAAGCGGATGTGAAAATATATAAGTAAAGGCACATAAATTAAATATTTTTGGGAAAATGATCTACAATATCCACAATTTGCAGCTACCCTTGGGGTACCACAAGTACCTAGTCAGATACAATGATGGTGCCTGAAGAGGGAGGAGGACTGCCTGCTTAGTGAAGCTCCTGAGGTAGACCAGTGTGGACCACAGAGAGAGTTCGTGATTCCTGTGTCCTCTTCATAGTTGATTGTGGTGCTACTCGCTACACACCTGTACCTTCCTGATGTCTCTATCCGAAAGATTCAGCGGCCATGATTCCAACTCATGCCACACTAGCACTCTCCTTTGAAAAAGCAATGGCACTAGCCACTTGGCGGAGTCAGATGTCTTAAGTGACATACTTATCTGAGCAAATATATCATTTCTTCCTGCTCAACCTGCTGTGAAGCGCAAATGAGAAATATGTCAGCATGTATCGATTGGGTACTAACTACGTATTATAGAAAATATAATATCGACATAATGCTTAATGATTCTTCAGTGTATTTCATCCTAACAATCTTCATTTCTAAACCTGGGTCTGATACTGGGCCTGGGATATCTAGTTACCAATCCCATTGAGGGGTGTTGCAGAAAAGATACCCTGTGACTGATAGAAAATAAATACTGTGCCCCTTCCAGCCAGAAGAAATCGTTCAAAATAAAAGACTAACTATAGAGTCACAATAGGAATGGCAAAGCTCTCAGACATTTAGTACTTACTGCAGAAAAGTATTAAACTTTGAGGAAAACATATTGCCGACCCTAAAACGCATAGTTCACAGGACCCGCTCCAGAAAACGCCAAGCCTCGGGGTATCCTCAGGCACCTCACAGCCTTCAGATTCGGATAACATACAGACCAAAACATATACAAAAGTTAATAAGGGATAGCCTGCATTCACAACATTTACACACAAATCATCCACAAACAGGTGGAATACAGCAAACAGAGAAATAAATTATAAAATGAGTGCCTCACTATGCTTCAGCTGCCAGCTAATCTAAGAATACACTTTCAAAATAAAAGGAGCTGCCTTGATTTGTCATGATAACTAGAAGTTGATGTTGCAGATAAGGGATGCTTGCTTTTGCTACAGATACTGATAGAGCGTGGGCTCACCTGCTCGTTTTACCATATTCACCTGGGCCCCGTATAAACATACACAATTTGAACAGGTAAACCTACGCTAATCAGAATTTAATTAACTTTAGGACCTATACCATTTGACTTACTTATCCTTGTCACCGGTACCTAGAGTCCTAAGGGATCATTGGTGTTAGAATAATAGGCAGTAATAAACATTTCATTTATAAAATAACCACAGACTCTGGAAAGGTTTAGACACTTTATCTATGTACATTCTTAAATGTCAGAGTCCATACCAATTCAATTAAAGCGCGTTCATTTAGAAAGAATATGATCAAAGCAAGATGATGTGAAAATATTATGAGACTTTCTTTAAGCATTGAAACATAGGAGGGATAGAAAAGGGAAACAGTACAATGACATACCCACATTGATTTATAATTACCTAGAATGGTGTGATGACCAACCTTGGCCACGGGCTGGGATAAAGGACAGGAACCCCGATAGTTCAGGTGCCAACAGGACTGGACAGGTGCAGACCAGAATCAGGACAAGTGCGGACCAATTTGGATTAGGACAGGACCACCGCAGGTCAGGACCGGCACCCACAGTTAAAGTGCAACGCCAGCGTCGCAACCCTCTCTGCAGCTAACAGTCGGACCCCGATTGGGTTATCGAACTCCTTCCCAGAACCACGATCGGGTTATCGAACTCCTTCCCAGAACCCCGATTGGGTTATCGATTCTTCTGACAGAGTGCTCCGCCAGCACCTCTGCTCTCGATCGCCTATTGAGTGCATTGGGTCAGTGACAGGTCAGCTATTCAGACAAGTCGGACAATCTAACTAGCTAAGCCTACCTTAGATATACCATTTTCCAGGGTAGTGTACCACCCCCCAATGTTGCAAGTTTGTGTATTCCCTCAATTTGATTGGTCAAAAGAGAGGAGAGGTCATCACACCATACCAGTTATGAAGTCACTTGATTCAATAATGCAAATTATCTTTCCCGCCCATAACTTTATTTTCCCATGCATTTTTATTCCACCCAACAATGAATGTTCTAATAATAAATACAATGTTAAACAATTTATCAAATTGTCTTCCTCTTGGGGGTTCATAAGGTCGAGTCCCCAGGTGCATCGCAGGCAAGACTGTCACTGGCACACGTTCAATGCCATGGCTTGTGGATTCGGGAGATTTCAGCATATGCACAGTCTCGAGACCCAAGATGGAGCAACATTGTACTTGATTGGTCCAAACACGAGCTAATAGCAAACAAAGAATAAATGAATGCACTGTATACCACTTATCTTTACTCTATTCCCATTACTTTATTTTAACTACAGCATTAGGAATTAAGCAGAACGAACAAGTTAGTAAAAACAGCAATGCAAGCGTTAGCATGTGAAAACATAGAGCAGCCATCTTTAGTTCTAGTGCAGGGAAGCAAAGTTTTCCCACCAAAGCACAGAGTATGCCATGTCACGTGAGTGTGAGAGATGCATGAGCAGAAAGGATCCCACATTGCGGCGGCCATTTAAGAACACTCGAGTTACTGTTAGTTAAAAGCATATTGACAAGCTTCCCCTAGATGCTAGAAATGTTGTGTGGTGCATTATTAGTAATACAAAACATGTTTATTAATGAATTATGTTTTATTTTGAGAGGATTGAATCCTGAGCAAGTCTCTTTATGAGTGAAACCTTTCTCCATCAATCCCCTGTATGATGATATTTTATATCATCATCACAAATTACAGAAACAGATGCAAACTTTTCAACATTTACTCATTGCTATTTGTTCAAACACTCTTTTAGGTTTTTCCCCATTATTAATTTGGAAGTTTTTCATTTCCTTATACAAATCCCCATTTAATTCTTCAAGCTCAATGTCATTGAAGTTTACTTTCTTTCCTTTCTTATTTAATGCATATGTCTTTTTATGCTTGCAACATTTGCAACAAATGGTTATCTCTAAAATCGGTAGGGCTGCTCCTACCATTGGCATCAGTATTCTACCCAAAAAACTTTTTCCTACTTTAGAAAACCAACTACCTATTGAAGAGAGACCACTAATTAGTCTCTTCCATGCACTGTCAACCTCCATTGGTTTCAATTCTTCTTTCAAATGTGTAATATTTCTTGCATATTTCCCAATTTCAACACTTTCATCTGGAATGTAAGTGCAACAATGTTGCGTCTTCAGCATTCAACAGACTCCGCCCTCTTTTGCCAATAGTATATCAAGAGCAAATCAATTTTGTAAAACCATTGATCTTACAGCAACTAATTCTGTATTGATCATCAAAAATCCACTAGCAGTGTCAGCCAATAAGCGATTCACCACTGTTGACAATTTGCAAATTCTTTGAGTGTTGAGAGCCACTCCCACGAAGGTATTATTGCACTAAATATGTCACCTACGATTTCAGCAAATGTTGCTATTTTACTACGTGTTAGTCCATTAATTTCTTCATTAATTCCAGTGATTTTCTTTACATGGTATACCTTTGGGAATAATATTCCAAAATAGCAACTCCCATACCAATGATCAGGCAATTTAAAATAGGCCTTGTTCCCACAAATGTAGTCAATTCCAGGGAATACTGGTTCAGTTCCATCTTTGTAACCCCAACCCCCAATAACTTTGAAGTTATAGTCACATTCACTAGAACCAATGAATATATTGTTATAATAATCTGTTTTCTCTCTATGGAGACCGAGGTTACCTTTCTTTTCAAAATCCAGCAACATAGCAGCTCGAGTCTTGCCATTTTGGGTAAACTCTTTATTTTCTGCTCACTTAGGAATCTTTCGTTTATCATCAGAGACCTTCCCATGGAAATCCTGTCTCCTTTTCTCAACTAAATCTGGAAAAATCTTTTCTTTCTCCTGTAACATACATGTTAGATTGTTTTTGTGTGCTTCAGCTATATCTATTGTTCCTACTGTTAGAAAATAATCACCCATGAAGTGTGTAGAGTCTCTAGTACTAGAAATAAGATTCAAATTTCTACATAAAGGAACTTCAGAGAATACTTCATCAAAATTGGAATAGTAATACTGCAATTTTCCAGTTCTATAAAACAAACTAGCTAAAATGCTACATGAAATACCATGTGTCAGGGGTACGTGATGGTAGGTGACCCCTTCAGCTACTGATGTGGGCAACTTCATGCACACATAACAATCACTGATCTCCATAGCTTCTACATAATGTACTAACAAATTAGCAAATACATTTATATTAGTTCTATTTCTAACTCTTCTATAATGTAAATCTCCCTCATCTGGTGCTTCAAAACCTATTCCAGGTTGCTTAAGACTAACTGCATTCACATGTGTATGTGTATCTATTTTCTTAGGTGTATCCACTTGCTCAGGTATATTAGTGTTATTTTTAACTATGGGCGAAATGTGCGAATTTGGGGTATGCGAATTTGTGCGAAAGCATATTTGCGTTTCGCATAATCCGCGAATTGGCGGATTTTTTTTGCGTGTTCGCAGGGCGCTTTGCGTGTTCGCGGGCCTCTTGCAGCGCACCGACCGCAAAGTTACCCATGTGGTCGTACATGGGGGCGGCCATCTTGTTCACGTTGCGTATTTCTGTTTCCGGGCGCTAGTTGCAAGCTCGCGTTGTGCGTGGGGCGCGATTACGTGGTCGCGTGTGTTTTTGCGTGCTCGTAGGGGAAATATAGCGCAAACTTACCCACGCAGTCCTCAATGGGCGTGGCCATCTTGTTTTTCATTCATTGCTATGGTTCTGGGCATGCTTTTTCAATCCTCCCCTAATCTTTGCAATCCTTTGTTTCTTTGAACTCTTTTTTGCTTTTTTTTACTCATTATCTATCCCTCTCTTTTTCTACATCTATATTTTGTGTTTTTTTCTACTTTTGGATACTTTAAAACTACTTTTTAAACTCTTTTCCTTTCTTTACTTTTTTCCTATTCTTTCCTATATTTTTTTTTCAGCTGTCCAGAACCATGGCAAAGGGAGCCGGGAAGCGCAAGGGAAAGCGTCCCGCACCCAGTACCCGGCTCCCATGCGGGCACTTAAGGGGGGAAGCAGTAATAGCCCGGGAGAATTTCAACATGGTGGAGGTGGCCGCACTGGTTTTCTTCGTTCAGCGCCACCTCCCAAACACCGTCGCGGCAGGCGGCAGGCCCGGTGCCGGGTACGGGCTCCGGGAGCATCAAAGGCTATGGGGGAAGGTGTGCAGGGCCATGTTTCGTGAGTCTGGGGTCCGGCGCACCTACAGCCAGGCGACGCACCGGTGGTCTGATGTTCTGGACCAGGAACCCGACCTGCTCGACCTGCTAGGCATCGAGATCCCTGGGCTTGGTGAGTAGTAGTAGCTATTTAATCACTACTCTGTTTTCTCCTACTCTATGTTATCATATTGCAAATGTTTGTTTTTTCCGAAGAGCAAGAATGCTGCCGATAACATTGCAGGTAAATTATGTTTCAAAATCTTCTTTGTTTGCAGGTGCTCGCCTGCTCAATGGCAGTGCTACTATGCTTACTTGTTTTCAATTTTGTGCTCATTTGGCCTGAGTGATTATGTATGAGTGTACTTTACAGAACTGCGTAATGCTAGACACTAGAGATTACATTGCAAGTAAATTATGTTTCAAAGGCTTCTGTGATTGCAGGTGCTCGCCTGCTCACTGGCGGTGCTACTATGTTTGCTTACTTGTTTTCAATTTTGTGTTCATTTGGCCTGGGTGATGATTATGTATCAGTGTACTTTACAGAACTGCGTAATGCTAGACATTAGAGACTCAATTCCAGTCCTTCCTTTGTACTCCTGCCACTAAGAATAGATAGTGGTGGTGATCATGACAGACCGTGTCTTTCACTTCGCGTGCAACGGAGTGCTGCCTGCCAGTCCTAGTAGAACCTTTTTGTAGTTGGTTTAGTGAGTTACATAACTTTCCAAGTAGACAGATCGCTAATCCAGCAATACTAATATCCTAGTAGACCACATCAGATAGGTCAATAAATTTAGTGCAATTGCTGTCTATTTCCCCGAAATAATTTGTCATTGTTTTTTGAAATGTTTGATTTGGTTGACAACAATCATCCATGTTTGTGTCTTTCTTTCATGTTGTACATCAGCTTCCCACAGGGGTAAGAGGACAGAGGAGGAGGTAGCGGCGCCGGCGGAGAAGGAACAACAGGAAGGCCAGGATAGGTCCGCCGAGGGCTCCTCTGCTGGCCCCAGTAAGTTTTCCTGTTAATATTATTAATTATACTTCCCTAACATTTACAACACCTATTTATTCCAAACGTTCCTCATAATTCTATTTTTTCCTAAATCGTCTTTGATCTTCTTGTAGACTGTTTCTAAATTCTTATCCTGCCTCCACTATGACTCTCTGTGCACTACTAGATTATTATTAGTCTGTCTGTGTAGCTAACTAAGCTTGCACAGTTGGCAAAAGGTGTTAAACAAAACTCCTATTCTATTCAGCAAGTGCAGTCCTCTGGGTTGTCCATAATGTCTATTGAAGGCTTCAAAATGTTTATGCTTTGACAATTCCCAACAATAAAATGTCAATGGGCACCAAGAACAAGATACTAGTTTACTTTTTGATTGTATAGGAGGACAATCCATACTACTACTGTTGAAGGGACTATTCTGCACAAACAGAACTATGGACAAGAAATAGGGCATTGGTTATAAATTATAATAGGCGCAGTTAGACTTTCCACATACCTCAGTCATAACAGAAGTTGAACCCCCAATCTCCTTACTGACTAGCTAGTGTGTCAGAGTCATTATGTAGCTCCCGAATGCAGTAATGATTGATCCCCAATGATTATACAAGCCAGGACACAAGACTACGGAGTCAGAGTCCCGACCTCTCTGAGCCACGGACTCATGCTTGCAAATTGCAAACTCTTTCGCTCACTCACTCATGACCAAAAACCACAGTCTATGTAAGTTTTAAAGCTTTATCAAAAGTAAAAACATGTATTAAAATCAACTTCATCATATAAGATTAACGGTGAAGGATTCAAAACTGAAAAGTGGCTGATTTCACATATTAATTGTGGGAGAGCCCTCACCTGGTTGGAACTTCAAGTCTTCTTTGTGGGGATGAATCGTTGCTGGCTCCATCCAAGTGATGATGATCTGATCTTGCTCTTGTTCTTAGAAGGGAAGCTTCTGTCTGTTATGAGAAAAATGGTGCGTGTTAAAGAGCAAGCATTCATCAGTTGTGCCAAAAAGTGTAGCAAGACATGTTACGGCTAAGCATAAATAAAAAAAAACCTTCCCTGAAGAAAGGGAAATTTGTAAATTAGAGACTAGAGAGTCACAAATTATTTCATTTGTTTATGTAGTACTAGTAACATTTTTTTAATTCCTAGACAAAATAGGGAGTGGTGTATATGTCATCTAAGAATATTAAATGTATTTTCTAGGCAGAACATCGGCACAGCCATCCACCAGTGCCAGGCCCAGCACGGAAGTGGGCACTCCAGGGGCGGAGGCGGTGCAACAGCCATCGGAAACTGCTGTGGGGGGTGCCACGGGAGTGGCGGGCAGTGGTAAGCTATTATATTCCTTACTTATTGAGATTGCAGACTGCAGAGTGTGCTCTCTGCACAGGTGTATATGTTGTACAGTACAAGTACACTTTACTGTTAAGAAGACTAACAAATTTAGAACTAAGTTTTTGTCAACCAGGTAGAAGACATTCACCCTTGACTTCGCATTAGCAATAGCATTAGCGGCGGTAGGTGACGAGTAACCAATGGCCTACTCTAAATTTGACTTCAACTCAGCTGTGAAAGTTTTATCGAGAAGCCAAGTCAGATTAGAGATTACCTTGATGGATGGGATGAACGAAAAGGGAAAGAAGGGTGTAAGGAAGGAAGAGCGAGTTAAAAGTAATGACTGGCAAAGAATGATACGTGTTTTTGAATGCTGCCCGAGGTGGCTGGGAATATGACGCATGGCTGGTTGAAGGCTGAAGCAAGGATGGGTGGAAGGAGAAAGGGAAGAGGACTGCCTGGGTGGGTGAAACAGAAACTGTATGTGTGCGCAATATATCCTTTGGTTCAAATTCAAATGCAAGTCAAGCACGGATGCATGGCTGGCGGTTTCCAAAATAAAATAAAAAGGTCATTTTTCTGTGAGAAAAACTAAGGTTTGTCCAGTTGAGACATTAACAAGAATGACTCACATTTACTTTGAATGGATGGATGCCTGGATCATGGTACTATCTTACTCATAGATAGCATAGGTTTATGTACCCTACTGATGATGTGTTGTAGACGGTCACTGGATGAAGTAAGTGTTACTTTGAAGAGCATGTAACACCGCACCCCCACGTCCGTTCCAGTGTAGCAAAGGTGAGGAAAAGAAGTTGTAAATTTTCAGATTACTACCATGACTAGTAACAGTAGTTTGCAAGCACAGTATATATTCTGCGATTACGGGGGCCACTCACTACCTCTGTTAATAATTTTATTACAAATCTGTCATTCATGTGTGGCCTATCAGTGTTCACTCAATAAAAAACAAAGCATCCCTTATGTAAGCAAATATCCTGTGAAGGGATAGATAATCATATTATTTATCTTCTTCATTTTCCTTTTCTAGTAGTCATTGGCACTGCAGGGTGAAAGTTAAATTAATTAAGCAGTAGCCCTTTTCACAGAGTATGGCCAGTGCCACCCATAATAGAAAAGTAAGAGCTTCACCACCTGCATGTACTAGAGTGGTACAGTAACGCAAGTCTGTGTCATCATGGCTTGCGTCTTTTTCTCGGGTGCAAGTTCACTGCGCTGGCATTATGCCGGCTTCCAGATGTTTGAGTACCAATTTCACTAAACAAGAGAGAAGAAGAAGACTGGTGTACTGTCTGAGTATAATGTAGTGAGTCCATATAGTGCTAGTAGAATTGATTCCTGAAACTCCCACTAATGTTAGAGCAGAGGCCGACGAAGTGGGAGGTTAGATAGATACAGACCACAAATGTTATGTACTGTGCTTGCAAGTTGCTAGTGCTACTGTGACACAACTTTCTGCTGAATTATTTTGTGTAAATCTTAAAGAGCATTGTTTAAAGTATGTTTTTCTTTCTTCATATAGATGCTCCTTCCAAACTAACCATGAAGGAGCTGGTTAGACGGGCCCGGCAAAGGAAGCTGGAGGCGATTGTCTCATAATATCGGCGGCTGGTGGCCCAGGAGGAGGAGGACACGCAGTCTCAGTCCACAACATCCACCAAGACAGCTGCATCCTCCTCCACGCACCCTGGGTCAGCCAGTTAGCGCAAGCCTCCAGCGTTACGGAGCCGTGGTACCGCAGCCACCCGCCTCCGCCAAGCAGCCAAAAAATCAGCTGCCCCCCACAGCAGGTGCAAGGCACGCATCCACTGCCTAACTCTCAGGGTGTCCAACCTTGAGCAGGAGATGGAGAGAGTTAAAACCCTGCTCAAGAACCTCTGCAGGGAGCAACGGGACCACCTGGCCAAAGAACACCGCAGGTGGCAGTAGAGGAGGAGAGACTGTCACTTGCCCCTTTTTTAAAGACTTTTGGGGGGTGGGAATTGGGAGTTGGGGTTTTTTGGACTTTGGGGACTTTTCATTTCGCGGACATTCTTTGGGGTTAGGGAGGGGGGTGGGTCGGGTCTTGCGGGATAGTTTATTTTTGTTAGGGATAAAAATAATTATTTAGTTTCAACTTAAACATAGCATACACGTTTTTACTGTTTTGCGGGGGAGGTGAGGGGGGCTAACTGTACGTTTGTTTTCCTGAAACTTAACGGGCTGCTCAAATTGTCTAAGTAATCGCCCAAATGTTTACAAAAGTAAGAGCCACTCACAGAGTTAATAAATTCAATTGCCCTACTACTTTACTAGTACTACCGTCAGTCTCTACTCTCTCCTCCTACTCCATTATTCGTCCTCCCCCAAACGCTTACCTTACCTGTGATTCGTGTTTGAGAATAGGGCTAGGCACAGGGCTGGCTGCATGGCAAATGGTGATTAACCCCTTCGATGCTCATGACAAGCTCAGCTCGTCATGAGTTACGGCGCTCGTACGCTGATGACGAGCTGAGCTCGTCATGTAACGCGGCTTTTAGAAAAACGCAGCGCACAGCGGGAAAACCACTAGCGCGCATGCGGTTAAGGTTGGCAATCCTGGGCGGATGAAATTGCATCGTTGTGGTGGTAGTAGTGGTGGTACACAGTGGCAGTAACAGCATATGAAAAAAAAAATATGAAACCTTGAGTAGCCTGAGCGGAGCATTAGAACAGTATGATAGATAGCACAGTACACAAGAACAGTGCCATAATTTAGCCTAACAAATGCTAAA
Source organism: Lissotriton helveticus (assembly GCF_964261635.1). NCBI lineage: Eukaryota > Metazoa > Chordata > Amphibia > Caudata > Salamandridae > Lissotriton > Lissotriton helveticus. The sequence goes on along the minus strand of NC_136059.1, from coordinate 180,729,860 downwards.
GTATTCAAAGTATAACTACTAGTTGTGTGGAGTTTGGCGTTGGCTACTACAAGAAATAGTACTGAAGGTGAAGGACACAGGGGGGTAATCATTCGCCACGTGTAGGAGGAGGATGTTCTTGATGATCAATCCAGTTGATGGCGCCCATGAAAATCAAATTTGATTTGCAAATAGTCATGTGTCTATGTCAAGCTGAGTAAGAATATATCCTCGGATTCCTTCACCAGCCTTGAAATTGGTTTTCTGTTGCTTTGACCTTATCCTCCCCAGCAAGTGTGTGGAATTATTGTTGTCATTTAGTCAGACCTCAATGAAAACTACACAGCCCGTGGGAAGAGGGTTAGGGTTTGAAAATTGGATGGGAATGGGGGTTTTTGGGAAAGTTTTGTGGAGAGATGAAAAAAAACCCACAGCATGGACAAACTATAAATGAAGATAATCAAATCTTTGGATACGAAGATATCCATAAATCTTTTAAGGGACATAAAGGAAGTGCATGCACTACTGCATGCATGAAGTTGATTGCTGAATGGATGGTTAGGTTAATTAAACTAAGTAGTACTTTCACCAACTTACTAACTATGAAGAATCAATATGACAGTACAAGGCTGCAGTAATTACGCAATTTCACTTGCCTATCTGCCCTCAGAGAGAATAAACAACACTTAGTACATTAAATTAGTTTTAAAAATAGCGAACAAAAACGTATACAATGGCTGGAGGGATGAATTTGAAGCAGAGAGCAAACAAATGCATGTACAGAGTCACACTCATAGAAGTTCACAACAATAACATTATTTAAAAGATAAGGAGAAGTGAAGAGGATACTGTAACTGTATGTTGTAGTTGTCCTGTTGAATTTGGGAAGTTGCGTGCATCCAGCCATTCTTCTTATTCGCGGTACTGAAGCTCCGTCGATCAATCTTGGTGACCAGACACGCTGTCCACTACCTGCCTGGCGGATGCGGAATTGCGGATCGCTAATGGTAAGCCTGAGTTAATCGTTTTTCCAATTGCACAGGGTAAAAGCCGGCCTGCAATTGTTGATGGAAAAACAGGAAGTGATATTAAAACACCAGGGAGAAAAAAATATAAGGTACGATGTGTAGTGCGAAAATAACACTTTCAGTTTCAGAGGCGACAGTAATACATACAAGCATCATTTCGAAAGTGCGTACTGAGTCTCCTTTTCAAGGCTAGTAATTAGTAAGTATGGGTGAATTGTGCCGATCTGCGGTCCACGAATTTGCGCGAAATCGCAAAAAAAGCGCAAATTCGCAGATTTTCCCGCACACTTGTGGATTTTTTGGAGATTTGCATAACTATTACTGGAGTACTTTCTACTGGCTAATCCAGTAAGTGCTACCTCATTGGTAAATGTATAGTGCTTTTCCTACACTACAGCTGCGTAAAGTGCCAGAAGAGTTGTCTCCAGTGACATCTGCAATAACGCATTACCGGCAATGTTAGCCTATGGGCCGAAATGCACCTTAGAAACAGGGCCAAATAACCTTTCCCCTCAACCTACGACCAAACTGCTGTTTGGATACAAAATTAGACCTTCCCAGCAGTGCTCCCAAACCCATAAACCCACTCCCAAAAATGTAGAACACCCCAAATAGCCCCACAAAAACATGCAATACAGCTACCTCGCAGGCCGCCAATGTTAGCCAATGGCAAAAATGCAGCTCAGAAACAGGGCCTAATTCCCCTTTCCCCTCAACCTACTATCAAACTACTCTTTTGACACACAATTAGACCTTCCCAGTAGTGCTCCCAGACCCCTAAACCCACTCCCAAAAATGTAGAACACCCCCAAATAGCCCCCCAAAAACATGCAATACAGCTACCTCGCAGGCCGCCAATGTTAGCCAATGGCAAAAATGCACCTCAGAAACAGGACCTAATTCCCCTTTCCCCTCAACCTACGACCAAACTGCTGTTTGGACACAAAATTAGACCTTCCCAGAAGTGCTCACAGACCCCTAAACCCACTCCCAAAAATCTAGAACAGCCCACATTACCCTCCCAATTTCATGCATTACCGTGACCTCGCACAGGCCTTAAAATCGTGCCAAAACGCACTCTGAAACTCGGCCCACAACACCCCTTTTCCACCATGGATTTTCTTCAAACCACTTGCAATCAAAACTAGACATTCCCAACTCTAATCCCAGCTAAGCAAATCCACTAAGAACCACCTGCAACACACTCCAATCGCACACTAAAAACACGTAATATTCGAAAATTATCATCGGCGCCTATGGCAGCGGTTTCCCTTCCTCGACTTTGCCTAAACACACCCTTCCCATCAATCGATTCCTTCCAAATGTCCTGCACAACCACCAATTCCCCCTCCCTACAACTCATAGAAGCCCCTTTCCCCTAGCTCAACTGGAACACCCCAAACACACTTTCTCCTTGCGCCCCCAAACCGCCCTTTGGATAACATGGCAAATCGCGCCTTGAAAGAAAATTGCTGTTTTCAGCACTTCCACTACTTCGATCCTCTTGAAACTTACCAGGGCACTTGTTCCAGTAATTCCCAAGCATCTCAGCAAGGCAGAACAAAATCGATCCACTGGAAGGTGTACGACTTTTCACCCAAACACACGTGCCCGCAAAACACCAAAAAAGGCCGAAATTCGGGCAATTCTGGACCAAAAAACGCCAAACCCCCCTAAAACCTTGGCAACATCATTATGAACGAGCATGCATCGGGCCCTGAGCCCTAGACTCAGGGAACCCTGCCAAATTGAACCCAAAAACCCTAGTAATCCGCACTAAACCCCCAAAACAGCCCTAAACCCTAAAAAACACCCAAATTCCCTTAAACCTAGTCCTCAACCCTACACTGAGCTGGCCTAAAAAACGGATTGCGAATTTGCAGGCGAAAATCTGCAAATTTCGCGAGCGGAACGAATTTTTGGCCCATGCTTGCGGCAGGGCCATACAGACGGTCAAGGCAGGCACCACTGAGTCAAGCAACCTGATGTAGCATACCTAGGCTTTTTGACACAGACAGACAAAGCATATCTAATTGTATGTAGCAAGCCACATAGCCCCAATTTTACATGAACTGCTGTCTGGCCTCTGCCTGGCATAACAACACTACACTGCCTCGACCACTCCGTACCACGACTAGACAGACATGTAGTTCTGCTGTAGTAGTTGTTGTAGACTGGTTTACCTGTTTGCCACTCACGAATTGGCCATAGTTCTTCCGTAAACCGACGCTGCTGATCCATCCATCCCAGTGAGTGACTATAAAGAAAAAAGATATAATATTTAACTTTGATCATCAACACTCATCATCAATCATCATGGTAAATTGAGAAACAGTGAGTCCAAGGACATTTTGCATATTGGAAAATGCAACGTAGTGGCCCCTACAGTTGAAGTACAATTTGAATTAAACACGGTAAAAAAAAGCAGAGTAGACTTGAGTTACATTTAGTGTGTAAAAGATTAAATAATAACAGAAGACATATGATTCATTTCATGCACAACAAACAAACAGCAATTGCTTTCATCAGAGCCAAACAGGGATTACTGTCCACTGCATGCCATCTTCTTCTTATTCATTACCTGTTCCACTTTTTGTCCACATCTTCTTCTGAAAGTGATGGCCCACAGGGCAGCCTCTCCTGTCAATTTCAGAAGTAACTGTCAGCAATCAGCAAGCATGCAGTCAGTAATTCTAGTCCCACTTGAGGGGACTCGTCTACGAAGACAAAGTTTCTTCATTCTGCGTAATCCAGCCATCTGCCTTGAGGGAAATGGATAGGGGGAGTCTGGAGGAGGAGGATAGAGGAGCATGATTGAGTTGTGAACGTGTGAACCTCAGGAATGCAGACTGCGGAACCTTCAAATCAATAAGGAAATAAGATGAAGACAGTGCTGCTGATGGACTTGTTGTGATTAGGTGATTAGAGTTTTGTTGTGGTAAAAGTTGCAAAACAAAGAAAGACACACAGGAGTAAAAGTGAATAAGGACAAAAAAAAAAGGAAGTCATTTTCAGGCCTCGGTGTCAGGGAAGAGGAGCTCGTCCTCAAACTCAGGGAATTGAGACGGGAGTAGGTCAGCTAACAGAGAAGAACTTCCATCAGCTAAGTCGGTGTCCTCTTCTTCCTGCGTGCATTCACGTATTTTGTAATCTGGTGGTATGAAGTGCTGATTCATCTTGATCATTGTTAACCTCTCCACATTTTTGGGCGAGAGGCGGGTCCTTTTTGAAGTTACAATGGCACCAGCAGCACTGAAAACACGTTCAGAAGACACGCTTGCGAGTGGGCAAGAGAAATAATATAGAGCCAGGTTGGTGATCAGTCGTCATAGAGAGCTTTTCCCATACCAATACAGCAATGGGTTCTGATTAAAAAAGACCTCTTTTGAGTCATCCAGATAGGCCTGCACCATCGACTCAAGGTTCTCCAGGGTTGCTCCACTTTGTGTACCATCTGTGGCCTTTGCATCGCTAGAACGAGTAAACCCTTGATGAGTTGGCCAATCCACTTCCGACAATATTATGGCTGGGCCTGGTGCAGGTGAGGATGATGATACGGTTGCTGGTGTCGTTAACGGCTCTGTGAGGGAAAGTGACTACCTTCGGCCACAGATTCAGAAGTGGACCTTGACGTCGGATGACCTGCTGATTCAGTTGTACTTCTGCCGGTTTCTTCAATTTTCTGCTGCTCTTTTTCAAACCGAGTGGCTGACAGAGCTAGCCAATGTTTGTACTTTGAAACATGCTTCATTAAAAGGAATGAATGCTTTGCTGGCCACGGCCTTTTTGTAGCGTGGATCCAGAATAGTGGAACAAATGTAATGTTGTTCTGTATGTATTTTTTTAAGCCTTTAATTGTCAACTATGCGGCTTAATAACCTCTCCGCCAACTGATATGTGTCTTGCTTTTCAGCATCATCTCGGAACGTCGAAGACACCGCCTTCAGTTGGTGCTCTAGCATGCGCTACAATGGGATAGCTTTGCCTAAAGTACAGTCCACCCTGCTGACTTCAAGCATGAAGACCTGAAAAGGATGAAGCATGTCTGTCTGGCTTTTAACTAGCTTCCATTCCTCCAACTCTAGCCACATGTCTTTCATAGCAGAACCCAGTGCAAAGATATACTGATTGATTACGACTCACTGCTCTGACAGACGCTCAAGCATGTAGAAGGTTGAGTTCCAACGTGTTACCACCTCCTGGATGAGTCCTCTAACTGGCAGTCTACGTTCACATTGCATGTTCCTCAGCTGCTTCCAGGCCTTAAAAGAATGGCTGAAATGTGTGCAGATTCTTCGGCAGGTGGTCAGTAACTTGCTGACTGTGTTTTCTTTTTTAAAGAAATCTTGCACAACAATGTTAATACTGTGCGCCAAATACGGCACTCTGAAATAGCCACCCTCATGCATGGCCTTAACTATATTACTGCCATTATCAGTGGAAACATAACCAATCATGCGCTTTCTTGGATGCAGCCATTCATAGACCTTACTCTGAAACTCATCCAAAATGTTTACTGCAGTACGAGATTTCTCCATGACAAACATGGCTACTGTTGCATGTTTCCGAGTAGCTTGAAAAACTGTGTCCGGGTCAACACCTGCACGTAAATTGTCTGTAACCCCTGAAAAAATAGACCCAGTGTCCAGTGATGTACATGTAATCAAGGGCTTGGCAACTGGTCCACATGTCTGTTGTCAGGTGGATAATGTGAACAGCACTCTTCTGCAAAGCTGCCCCAATCACCTCCAGCACATCTTGATGTAGTGCTGGAACCGCAACTCTGGCAAAATAGGACCGGCTAGGAACCTTCCATTTAGGGCAGACTGTTGCCACAAATTCTAGAAAACCCACCCCTTCCATGAAAGAAAAAGGGAGAAGGTCCCGCGCTAGCATTTTAGCCAGCTTTGCGTTATGCAGACGTGCCGTTGGGTGGTCGCGTTCAAATGGCGCCTCCGACCAAAACATGCTTTTTATGGTGGTTTGGACCGTTTTACGTGATGATGATGACGATGATGATGCAGACTTCTTCAAACCAGTTAGGCTCATTGATGTACTTTTTCGCATTGGTGCCTCTCCCAGACTCTTAGTGTGGTTCATACATGTTGCTGGGGTAGAGGGTGTGGGCGCTACCACTGCAGAGCTGCTGCCAGGGGTACTGGGTGTACCAGAAAAAATGTCTGTCGCTTCTTCACTTCCCCCCTGCACGATCAGTCCCTCGTCATCATCAGATGCAATATGAATGGATACATTTGGATTTGTTGTACTTTTGTATTCCTGGATCTTCCTTAGGCGTGCCTCCCAAATGATAGTGTGGTGTTTTTGGAGATGACCTCTCTGGCCTCCGGTACCATAGTTGGTACCAAGCTTACCCAGACTGACTACACTTTTACAAATCGAACAAACAACCATGTTTTCTGCCTTTTTGCTAACACTAAAGAAGTCCCAAACTGGGGGCTAGAGATGTCTGCTGGTGGTGGAGGTGCTACTTTCAATGCCAGATGAAGTGGAGGATGGGCGTGGCTGAATTTGACTCTTTTGTGCACTTACAGCACCACTACTTGAGGTAATGGAGGTCGAGCTGGATGGAGGTCCCTGCCGGCCCTTCTGACGAGAAAATATGGAAGCTGTAGGTCGTGTTGGTGTAGTAGTTAACTGCGTTGGTGGTGGTACCAGTGCCACGCCGCCCACAATCCGCTCAGCAGCAATTCGGGATAGGGTAAAAATGTCTGTCTGCTGCACGCCCATTGGGGCTGGAGTGACATCTGTGATGACTGGGTCGTCGTCAGACTGTTCATCAGCAGCAGAATACACCACTTCTTGCTCGTCGTCATCATCAGCCACAAGTGAAAGCCTTGCGGGGACCTTCCTCTTAGGCTTAGCTACCTTTGTCGGCTCATGGCGTGCCTCACTCTCAGACTGCATTGGTGGGTTCCAATCAACATCAAGGTCATCAGAAGGAAGGGGGCTTCAAGAAGAACTTGTAGTAGTAGCCCTCCTTGACCTTTTTCTTGCTGGGGATCTGGAATACAATGGATCATCATCAGGAGGAGTGGCTTCCTCAGATGATACCTATCTGGTCCTGCTCAGGTCTTTGGATTTCTTGATTGTCTTCTGCCTAAGCTTTCACTCTAATACCTATCTGTCCCTCCTCAGACTCAGGAGTTTTTGCTGGAGTTTCAAATGTCTGAGTACATTGATTTCTCCTTATCTGGTCCTCCTCAGATTTACTATTGGCTTAGTTTTCTGTAATCTGAGTACATTCTTCTATTCCTGACTCATCCTCACTATCACTCTGTCTATCAGATAGGTTTGACTTCTGGTTCTTACAAACTCGCAGGTATGTCAACTACTGGAATCCATTCATCCTGACTGGTGCTTGGTTGTTCCTCATCAACTACTTCGGGATCAACTTCTTGAGACCCCTCAGCTGCACAATCTTCAGCTTCTACTTCATCAGGTTCTGTCAGCCTCTTGGTGTGACTGGCATGGATCTAATTTGGAATTCCCCTGCACTTCACAGCTGTGGTGATAACCAATATCACTTGGTGTGGCTCCCCCCACCTTGGTGCTAGGCAAGATTCTCGAGTATGTTCTTTTATCACTACCCAGTCACCTGGATTCAGGTCATGGGCTGGAGTTGATTGTCTGGCGACAGCGTCTTCCCCAACCTGGTGAGAAATAGAACGCACTTGGTCAGCCAGTTCTTTGCAGTACTCGAGCACTAAATCATCAGATATATTTATCAGCTTGTGTCCTGGTACCCATGCTTGCCGCATTGCTCTTCCCATGAGCATCTCAAGGGACTCAAGCCTGTGTGTCTGTCTGGGATGCTTCTGAGTCCCATCAGAACAAGAGGTAAAGCATCAGGCCAAAACAATCGGGTAGATTCATACATCTTTCCCAATTTGTGACTTGATTGTGCCATTCATTGGTTCTACCACTCCAGAAGCCTCTGAGCGGTATGCACAGTGCAGCCTTTGCTCAATTTGGAAAGCTTCACAGATCAGACTAATTATTTAATTTTTAAAATGAGACCCTCGGTCTGATTCAATTGTTACTTGAAAACCGAAAAGAGGTATGAGTTCCCTCAGTAGTAGTTTAGCTTCAGTGATGCTATCGTTTCTGTGAGTAGGGTAGGCTTCCACCCATTTTGAAAACAGGCAGACAATGACAAGGACGTACTTTAGTCCTCGGCAAGGGGGTAATTGGATGAAATCAATCTGTAGTCATATGAAGGGACCTTCTGCCTTTCCAATCTTTCCTGGCAACACTACAGTTCTCTTACAAGAATTCATTCGTTGGCAGGTTATGCACCTCTGGCAAAGACTCTCAGCTACATTCCTGAACCTCACATTGAACCAACTCTGTCTAAACAGTCTAACCATCGCATCCCTACCTATGTGTGAACTTCCATGGTACATCCTAGCCATAGGAGCAAGCATACAATCTGGTAACACAGGTCTCCCATCAAGGTAAACAATAACACCATCCTCAACCCTTCTCCGACATCCTATTTTCTCCCACTCTTCCTTTTCCTTTATTTCTGCCTCATTTTGCAAATCTCTCACTTCTTCCCATGTTTTCACTCTTTCAAGCAACATAATTGGCAGCTGTTTCCACATGAATCGATTTTCTTATTTATTGCCATCTTATGTTGGGCACAATGCTGGGTTAATTGGTCAGCATATTGGTTACCTGCTGTCACTTTGTCATTTCCAGATTGGTGAGCAGCACACTTGACCACAGCCCCTTCTTTTGGCAATTGAATTGCTTCCAGCAATCTTTTACATAATGTACATTTGTAATAGGAGTACCCCAAGAAGTCAGAACTTCCCTTTGCATCCAGAGTTGGCCAAAGTCATGCACAACTCCTTAACCATACTGACTGTCAGTGTGTATGGTCAATTTTAAATTTTTCCCAAATTTGCAGGCTCTTGTCAATGCAACTAATTCAGCTACTTGTGCAGACCTGACTCCAGGTAAATAGGATGCTTCAACTGGACCCCACAAAGTACACATAGCATATGCAGCACTTAATCCTCCTTCCTCATGTCTCATGCATGAGTCATCCACAAATAATTAATATTCTGAATTTAACAATGGCTCTTCTTTTATGTCTGGATGGGGCTTAGTACTGTTTTCTGTGAGATCGATGCAATCATGCTCGACTTCCCCTTTTACCTCTTCAAAGTGTGAATCAAGTAACAGTGTGGCTGGATTTAAGACACTGCATCTGGCAATGGTCATATTCCCTGCACCTAGAAGGATTTGTTCATAATTAGTCATCCAAATAGGAGTCAGATACTGAGTACGTGTTCTGGTTAACAAAATCACCACTGAGTGTGGGACATACACAGTTACAGGGTGTCCCATAATGATGGATTCACTTTGCTCAAGACTCATGCAGGTTGCAGCTACTGCTTTCAGACATCCCGGTAATGCAGTTGCCACTGGATCTAATGTGGATGACAAATATGGCACAGGACGTCTCATTAAACCATGAGTTTGGGTCAGAACAGACAGCTTCAAGAAGGCAGTCATGCTTTCGTCATCCCCACTCTACTGGGTCTTTTGCTCTCTTCGTTGTCATTTGTATCAGAGGTTTAGCTAGGACTGCAAATCCCACAATCAATTGCGTACAGTAACCTACAACTCCAAGAAACATCCTGATTTCTTTCTGTGTTTCAGGTAGATTCATGTTTCTGATTATTTTTCTTCTTTGAGAGGTAACCCTTCTGACAACCCTCTCTAGCTGATGCCCCTGATATTTCACTGATGTGGTACAGAATTGTAATTGTTCAGGTGACACTTTATGCCCTCCTTCAGCCAAATGATTTAGCAATGCAATGGTATCAACAGCACAGTCATTTTGAGTCTTAGACGCCACCAACAGGTCGTCTATATACTGCGCCAGGACAGACTGCCCGGGCAGGACCAGAGTTTCAAGAAATTGTTTCAATATCTGATTAAAAATCGATGGGCTCTCTGTGTACCCCTGAGGGACACGATCCCAAACGTAAACATGGTTGTCTAATTTGAATGAGAAAAGAAATTTGCTATCTGGATGTAATGGTATGGAGAAAAATGCATGGCACAAATCAATTACCATGAACCATCCGGCTCCCCACGGTATCTGATACAGAATCACTGCAGGATTTGGCACAACTGGACAACATGGGACGACAATTTTATTAACCTTGCGGAGGTCTTGTACGACCCTATATTTTCTTCTTGGGTTCTTTATGCCAATTATAGGTGAATTACATGGACTGCTCATAATTTCTTTTAAAATGCCTTGCTCAACGCTTTATTTCTGCTGCAACACCTGCTTTTATTTCTGGGCTCATCTTGTATTGTCGAATATTTGGATAAACTGCACCTCCTTTCACTGTCACCTTTATTCAACATTTGCAATTAATCCTATATCTTTCCTAGTGAAATCTCACACTTCAGGATTTACGGTATGCTGTAATTCTTTTGGGAGATCTTCTGCTATCATCTTTTTATTTTCAGTTTCTTGTTTGCCTAACATTAATTTATAAACTCCATCTTCATCTGGGGTTTGAATTTCAACACCACTTGGGGTACAAAAGATTGTGCAATTCATTTTACACAGCAAGTCTCTACCTAATAGGTTCACTGGACTGGAGTCGCACACTACAAATTTGTGCATTTCTTTAAAATTACCTATTCTGATTTCCATCGGTTCTGTAACAGGGGTACTAATTTGTTTATTAGAAATGCCCACTAATTGGATCGCTTCTCCTGCGAGGGGTAGGTTTGGAATGTCTGCTGTTCACATAGGAGAATGTGTAGTGCCAGTATCCGACAAAAAGGTAACATCATTTCCCTCAACCTTTCCTTCAATGTATGGACCTGACTGATCCACCGGCAAGGATGCGCGAAGTACGCACTCCTCGTCCTCCCCTCTCAGGCACCGTCAGTAACTATCTTCCTTGAAAAATCCATCACTCAAAAGAAGGACATCTCTCCTTCCACTTCCCTCCCAATTTGTGGTATCCACACTGTATTTAGCTTGGCTCCCAGAATCTGGCATAGGTGCAAGTGGTAACTGGTTATGTATTGCCTGTTGCTGTTGCTTCCTTGACACCCCATTCTGCGTCTGTGGATTCAAATTGTCAGTTTGCACATTTATACTCAGAATAGCCTTACACTCGTTCCTCCAGTGCCTCATTTTTCCGCACCCATGACAAGGAACCTTTTTCTTTGCCTCATCTCTGTTCATTCTCCCTTTTGGTTTACCCTCATTTCCATCTCCTTGATTCTGATTATTTTGTAATTGATTTAACTGGAGTTCCTGTTGCTCTGCTAATTTTACCTGGGCCCACATTGCCTTTTCTTCTAGATTCTTTCGTTTATTGTCAATTTCATCCCCACAATATTTTGCATACTTGAGTATTTCATCAACAGGTTTAGCCTGCCAGCAGATTTTATGATCTTTAATCATTTTCAAAATCTCTGGTTTTAAATAAAATGTGTCATGTCTTTCGTATCAATGCTCTCTAACCCACTGTACTCTTTGAATACCTGTAAAAGGTGCTCATAATATGCATGTACTGATTCATCTTTATTTTGGGTAGTTCTGTTTATTCTTGTCAAATCTGTTTCTTTTGGGGGTACTTTCCCTTTCAGAAAGTTATGACTTGATGGTACTTCTTCATTACATCATCTGATAGTGCTCGTGTTTTTGGATCTCTTGGGTACTCAATTTCAATTTCAAAGCTTTATTCGGTGTGTATAACAACCATATAAGCATACATAAAAACAAGGATTACAGCTTCCGTTTCATACTTTGGCAATAATACTTAGCAAGAGGAACAGATAAAAGATATGTGCAAAATCGCAAGATCACAATATTCAAAATATGTAAATTACGCAATAAAGTGACTTGTGCTTACAATATACAATGTACATAACCAACAATAATCACCCTGAAATGTTTAAGCCTTATCAAATATGTAACTTACACAATGAAACCTTTTATGATTATGAAAATATCAAACAGATATAATCACGGATAGCAGGTATTAACATTGTGTGTCATGTGCAAATTACGCTATAAAGTGTCGTGTATAAAGGGGCTAGTGCCTACAACATACAGGGTTATAGTAATTAACACTGTATATATGTGTGCAAATCATGCTATAAAGTATCACATACCAACTCCATTTCTTTTTATGCGAATTAAGTATAAAGCGCAGGATACCTTTAAATAAGGAGCTTCCAAAACATATAGGGCCAGATGTAGGAGACCAAATACCGACCGGTATTTGGGTTTTGTAATGTAAATGTAAATGTCATGGTACTTATAGAGCGCACTGTCACCAGACAGTCACCTTGCGGTGTCGCCTATGCGGCTTCCTGGCGCTGATACTCATACCGCTGTGGAACCCCTCCTGGAGTTCCCTGTGAAGTGTCCACTCCTGGGCACCCCCAGGGTGAAGCAGGCATCCTTAGCGCTGTTGGGGCCGGTGTGGAGGCTAAGCAAGCTATTGCCCAGAGTTGCAGCATGGGGCCTGTGATTAGAATACAGGCGAGAATTAACTGGTCCGAGGGAAATTGAGCCCGAGACCCTGCCGAGGTGGGAATCGAACCCTAGTCCCTGGCCAGAACTCTGCATCAGGGTCTGCCGCTCTAACCATTGAGCCACACTCCTCCACTCCAATGTAGGGGGCCTTTGATTTACAGAATTGGTGAATTTACCAATTCGGTAAATTTACAGAATCGGTAAAATACGAAATCGGTAAATGTACCGATTCTGTAAATCAATATGTAGGTGGCACAGTAAACAGTGCCACAGGCCCCTAAGAATTCGATATTTACCATGTAATACTATTGCATGGTAAATAACGATTTCCTGTGTACATGCACATCTGTGCATGTACACCTGTGCCATGTGGCACACAGACATGCCCTAAGGGCATGTCTGTGTGTCACATGGCACACAAGCCAGAAACAGGGGTGCAACAGGGTGTCAAAGTGACACCCTGTCCCCCTTGGCAATTCGGTATTTTTACTGATTCGGTAATTACCGAATCGGTATTTGCCATTGATTCCTATGGGCTTTAAGGCCCATAGGAATCAATTATTTGTTACCGATTAATTACCTACATCTGATTTACCGATTCATGAATAACGAATCGGTAAAATTCGTTATTTATGAATCGGTAAATCGGATTTACCTACATCTAGTCCATAGACTTTAAGGAACAATTGATTTCCTAGCAGCAATGCATTTTAAAATATAAGATGCCACATAAAAGCAAACATCTGAACTTTCCAATGAGGATATTAACCTCATAGTATTTTTGGTGGATCAAACATGATATTTTAAAAACAACAGTTTCAAGTAAAATTTCCGTAAAATGTGATAACATTTACAAAACATTAAAAAATGACAGGAACTTTGCTTAGACATATTGTCACATGTGCATAGTAAACTGGTACTTCTTTTCATAGTCGGAAATGCCACTAGATGGTGAACAATCCCTAGCCTTAAGTGTGTCAAAACAAAACGGTGGGAGGTTAATGTTACATCATCTAGATATGACTGAAAACCTGTTTTAAGATTCAGTTGCTGATAAAATACAACAGTAGGTTGTAACCTAATTAGTCTCCCTCTTGTCTCTCTTTTATTCACCAGAAATGTTTCTTTAAGCTCTTTTTTAGCAATTAATGCTGCATATTCTGGTTCAGTCAAAATATTGCAATTAAATAAGAGACTGTACCAGTGGTGAATGAAGCTCAGCCAAGGGATACATGAACAGTGGTCGAGCTTCAGGCAATCTTTAATGATGCGTTGTGTAAATACAGTTTCATCATTTGCTCAGATAGAGCACCATAATAAGAGGGGACGGAGTGCAGCCAGATCTGAAATATAATTTAAGCCCACTTCCTGGTGTATTAATTCTGTGAAAGCCGATGGTGGGCCCTCAGCAAACGTTTAAGAAATGTATTTTCGTCTTGCTGCAATGACTGTTCATGATGGTGGCCCCAAACTCCTGCACCATAAAGAGCAGAAGATACACATCTAGCATTATATATAGTCACCATATCTTTGACTCTTCGTGCTCCCACTTTTGCGGAAAATCTGAAAATATTATTGATGTTCCTACTCATTTTGTGACGAATATTAACATATTCTTGTGACCATTTCCCATTTCCTGCAAATGTTATGCCAAGATAGCAGAAGGATTTAACTGATTGCACGTTTGTTCCTTTCAGATAAAAGACCTTTCCAGGTTTAGTTACTGCATTTCCACATGACATTACAAATGTCTTAGATTTGTTCATTCGTAGTTTCCTGTCATTAATAAAAAATGTAAAATATTGATAAGACGCTGGAGGCCCATAGGGGCACGTGATAATAAAACCGCATCATCTGCGTATTATAAAATTGGGACAGCCTGGCCCTCAATTAGGGGGGCATCCGCAGGAGTTTGTTTTAGTATTATGTCCAGTTGATTATTAAGTAGTGAAAACAGAAGTGGAGCAAGTACACAACCCTGTTGGATGCCCCTTTTTACCTCAAACAAGGGGGTACATTCACCTGCTGGGCCGTAGCGCACTTTACTAGACAGTTTCTCGTAGACCCTTGCCAGAAAATATACAATTTCTTTTGGGGCGTCAGTGTCCAGTTATATTTGCCACAGTATGGAGTGGTCCACGAGATCATAAGCGCTACTAAGGTCCGCAAAACATAAAAACTATTTGCCCCCTTTGGCCAGTGTATATTTACTAATGAGAAGGTCCAATTTAACACACTGTTCCAGTGTGCCTAGACCCTTCCTAAACCCATATTGGGCTGGTGAGAGGATTTTGTTGTCTTCGGCCCACGCTTCAAGCCTTTTCAACATAACCCTACTCATTACTTTAAGCGACGAGTCCAGCAGCGATATGGGTCGATAATTACAGGCCTCGGATTTAGAGCCTTTTTTAAAAAGGGGGATAATTAGTGATTGGCCCCATGTTGGCAGAAACTGGCCTTCTACAGCGGCATTAAAAATCCTTACTAAAATCGGGGCCCATAGATCCATTTCACTCTTATATAGATCAATGGGCACCCCATCAGGCTCCGGGGCCTTGCCCCCTTTACTATCTACTAGCCCTTTATAGACTTCTTCTATATTTATCGATAGGGGTAGTGTATGCCAGATGGAGTCGGATAATAAGTTAATATCAATCCTATCAGGGTTAATAATTGATGTATAATGTTCAATCCAAGCATCACTATTTACATGCGAAATAAGGTCTGGTCCACTATCATCCTTTAAAAAAGGGCAATTGACCGTCTCCCAGAACAGTTTAATATTATTAGTAGCTGCCGTTAGACTAAATTTGTCCCATGCTTCATCTTGCAATTCTTTTTTCGGACCCCAATAATGCATTTATAGTTGAAGCATAAATCTCTAATATGCTCCTATTTACGAGGTTTAGTTCCTAATGCTATCTTCAGATTGTGTAGGGCCTGTGTACAACTCCTATTAAACCAGCCTGTATGTGTCTGTTTCCTGGCACTGTGCTTCTTGGTAAGAAGCCCTTCTATAAATACATTGATCTTTAGAAAATTGGAAATCAGGGAACTTGAATCAGCCTCCTCGCTTAAGCAGTGATCTATTTCTTGTTTACAGTTAACAATCACTTCCTTTTGTGTTTTATTTGGATAAACACCTGCCCATTTTAACCTCATGCCATTTGATATTATAGGTATAATATCAGTAATACAATTAGAATTATTAGGTTGTCTATTCCCCCAACATAACAGGGATAACGAAATACTGTTATGGTCACTGATCACCTGTTCCGTGTTCCTTAAATTAGTATAATCGCTATTACATGATATCAAAACATGATCTATAGTTGTAGACACACCCCTGCCAGTGAAAGTTGGACATATAATATTATTCCTATTCTTGGTGCAGTTTATAAGTTCAAGGTCATATTTAGCTAACATAGACTTTAATGCTGTACCATATTCACCATGGGGGAAATGCATAAAGTTGACGTCTTCATCTGGGGTGTGGCCCTTTGTAAAGCCACAGGTTTTAGTATGGACCAGTGGACACATTTGGACGTTAATGCCTCCCATCCAGAGGATAGTCACTTGCCTATTTGGCACTGCCAATGCCCTGTCTATTTCCTTTTCTATATCATAAATAGCACATCCTCTATTATTGCTAAAATTATTGTAATAAAAGTTAATTAGGAGCAAATATTTGCCCCTACTAAATCTAAGTCTCACTAACTGACAATTAAAGTCTATAGGTATACAACTTATAATTTTGCAATCGACTAATTTGTTTGAAACAAGTATCAAGAGGCCACCCTTTGCCCTACCTGAGGTGGAATCAATCGCTGTAATCCAATTTGAGGTGTAACCCTCTACAAAAATCGGGTCTCTATACCAGGTCTCCTGCAGTCAAATGACATCATAATTTGATGTAATAAGATCTTTCCAAAATGGTGTGTTTAGTTTGCTGTTAAGACCTGCTATGTTCCATTTCATAAACATATACCCTTTGTGATCTTTAACTGGAGTAGACATGTCAGTTGGATATAGAATATTAGGTTTCTCATTATTTGTAGGTACTAATATTACAGCGCTGGATAATATCTGATTTTCTGGTGACCCCCCCGAGTTTGATGATGGTAATGTATTTCCTGGGGTTATAACAAAATTGGGCTTAAGTTCATTAAGATCCTGATAACCACTAGATGAAATAAGTGGCAAACTGTCCTTTCGTGCTCCTTTATAAACTATGGTAGCCCAACTCCCTATTGAATCTGATTTTTGTTGTGTTCCCTCCTCTGACATAAGTCAGTCATTATCCTCCATAGAACTTAATAGCTGGAATCTATTAAATAGGGGAACGCTTGGGCGCAATAGTGGCGGTGCTGGAAAGGGTGTCTGGTATTTAGGGTTGGGATTATAGGTGGTGCCACCCTGATCGGAATTCATCATAAGATGTCTATAAAAGTATCCTAGTGGCAGAAGGGTCCTGTTATATTCCCATTGAGATGGTGTAGTGGCATTTGCTAGAATGTTCCTCGCCCAAACTGGAGATTTAAAATTAATAATAATACAGTCTCCCTCTAATTTTTTCTTAAGGGGGCTAATCCATCCTACCCGTTGTGTTAGCAATATCTGATTTGCGCCCGTCAACGGGAAGCCACAGTTATTGGACAACCAATGTAGGGTTTTATTTTTAAGTGCTGCATGATTTTCTCATTGCTCTTACCCCAATTTAGGCACATTCACCAGGACCGCCACATAAGCCCCACACTCAGGAGGTGGGTTAATAGATGGGGGTGCTGTGTTTGTATTAAAAGGTGTAATATTTATATTACCTGATTCGGGTGTATCTGGTACAGGGGGATTTCCATTCCCTACATCTGTTACCTCCCTTTGATCCTTATCGCAGTGAATTATGGAAACGTGTTTATCTTGTATATGCTGGGGATTTTTTTGGGATACTTTCATATGGTTGGGATTCCCTTTAGGTATCCTTTCAATATGTTGTTTGTTTGTAGTAGTTGTGGGTATACCTTTCTCAATTCTGACATAAATTTTCTCAAGGCAGCCACTAACTTTGTGAACCTCTTTAGCTATGTTATCTAATCTATCGTGCAGCGGCCTAAGCAATACTACTATCTTATCAAAAATGGCTTCTATGTTCATAGTATTAGGAACAGCATTAGAATCCAAATCTATATTTGTATTTGCTACGCTGCCTCGGGTGGGGTATTTCTTATCTCTCTTTGCCTTTGTGTTTCCCTATCCAATTATTTTTTTCTTAGTGCCTGTAACCTTTGGTGGGGGGGTGGGGGATACATTGAGTGAGGTAATCGGTATAGATAAAGTGGGTGTATTCGAAATACGAGAGGGTTCTACAATGATATCATCTACATCATCAACGTGACTGATTACATCATCCACAATAAGGGGTGACCCAGTATTGGTTACATCTTCTATATTCATCAAGTTGAAATCTTCCCTAGAGTTGTCACCAAACACTGCATTTGAACACATGGATGATCGTCTCTACGTACGATCACTTTCCTCTGACAGAACACTAACTGCTTTTACTAAATATGCGTCCAAAGTATTACATGTGTTATGCAGCAGAGTTTTGTTTCCCCGTTTTCTTGCCATTTTTAGATATCACCAGTAAATTGTCCACAGCTCAAGCAAGAGATTGCAGACACGTGAGTGTGACAGACGCATGCGCAGAAAGGTTTCCACATTGCGGCGGCCATTTTAGCACACTCGAGTTATGTTAGTTAAAAGCACATTGACAAAGCTTCCCCTAGATGCTAGAAATGTCGTGTGGTGCATTATTAGTAATACAAAACATGTTAATTAATGCATTATGTTTTATTTCGTGAGGATTGAATCCGAGCAAGTCTCTTTATGAGCGAAACCTTGCTCTATCAATACAAAACAGGTACCATAACGAGGAGGCTGGGATACCGACTGTAAAAACACTGCAGTGGTTGCTTTGTGTAATCATTCTGAAGTCTGGAAAAAAAGAAAACATTTTGAAAAAGTCACGGTATGATTTGGACAAATAAAGGTGTCTGAACAGAGGGCCCAATTCCATGCAAATGTAAATTATATTTCTAAAATTAAAAAGAGAATTTAAATGAGAGGTTATACTTGTATACTCGTTCACTCACTTACACTTGTCTTTGGAGACAAACTAAGTCGGAGTGAATCTGAGCCCATGGATGCGAGAGGCCATTCTACACTGGGGAAGCAGTGGAAAGTTGGTACACACAAAAATGCAGGAGTTTGTGTGTATTCTAATTTAGAACATTTCCCCTCAGTCCCTTTTAATTCTAAAATAATATACTCCACTCATGAGAAATTGTAAATCCATTTATACAGTGGAGTTGGACAGGCAACACCCATTTTTCATCGTGTGCAGTTTTTTTTATTGCGCGACCGCGGCCCAAAGGTATTTGAGCACTTTACATCAGCACCAGTTACATTACACAAGGACACTTTCATTTTTGATAGGCAGGGGGAAGATTAAGGGCCCGATTATGAGACTGGCAGTCCATGGAATGCCAGACTTGTGGGGGGCAGCAGTGGCAGTCTTCGGAACCCCCTATTATTAGTAGGGTGGTCAAACCACCACAGGCCGCAATAGCTGCCAAGGAACTGCCGTTCCCTGGTGGTGTTGCGGCTGGGTAGGGGCATTCTTATTCTTGGTGGGACCGCCGCGGTCTCGCCCAGCAAATTAGGAGTCTCCTCTCTACCAGGGTTTTCATGGTGGTTCCTCCTTCATGAAAACGGTGGGGGAGAGGAAACAAAGGAGGCCCTATGCACCCTGTGAAAACACACAGAGGGCACAACAGGCCTCTGTGCATGCACATCAATTCCTGCACAGACCTTTTCAGTGCATGCCGTGCATGAACTGTTTTTGGGGTTCCCATTACGGTGCACGTTCTTTGTGGCCCCACTGTGGGAACACCAACAAAAAAAAAACATCGGACAGGAGAAAACTCCTAATCTGGAGGGTGGCCCGACCATAGCTTTGGCTGTGCTGCGGCGGGGCAGACCCAGTGCAGCACTGCCTAAGTTGTAATCAGGGCCTAAGAGATTTGCCCAGAATCACAGGACGTTGAGCCGACATCAGACTCGAACCTGGGTCCCCAGCTCCACAGTCAGCAGCTCTAACCGTAACACTCTACGAAAATATTATTCACCAACAGAAAAAATCTTTACCATGAAGATAAAAGAGAGATGTTAGCATGTTCTTTTTTACTTGCTCTGAGAGTTTCAAATGAATAGCTAAATATATATTTGCTAAATGTCTGTGGAATTGAAGAAGTGAGTGTGTGCCAGCACAATGGTGAAATTCCATACATCATGAATGACAGCTATAATCAACCAATGGCTGATGAATATGAGCTGATGCATATGTGAATGACATTTAACATTAACCATTGGCTAAAGAGGGCTGACCTTTCAGGAGTTTTTTTAGCTCCATTCTCTCTATTTCAAATTTTCTAAATGATGGCATTATTATTTGAAGCACTCGAGCACGACTTCATTTTCCACAGCCTTACCTTACCCTTACCCATTAATATGCCCTGCTCGATGTTTTTAACATCTTTACGTGGAAGGAAAACATACCATGAAGGGCAGGTTCAGAGTTTATTGACTGTGAGCACACAACCAATCACATTTCTTTCACATCACTCATGCAAATACCCTTGACTTCATATACAAAGCACACCAGCAATCCAAGCAGAGAAGCCAGCATTAGAAGGGCTGATAGGTTAACAAAGATAGGCTCTTTGAAAGCACCCCTTGCAGCACACTGCACAATGCAGGAACTTGCATTTGACACAGAGGGGCTGACTAACAAACGTATTTACGCACCGAGGTGGAAGTTATATGTGTAAATAACGCCATTTAAAAAGACAAATCGTAATATTTATTCCCAGAATCAGGAATGGTGGTATTAAAGCTAGTTTAGTAGGATTTGCTCAGCTTCATGCTGCGAGGTTTCCGATGAAAGCAAATCTGGACGGTTGGTTAGTACGAAATTCACAAATGTGCAGACTGTTAACCAACTAGAAGATACATTTCAAGAATATTTTTAAAAAATCAGATGGTCAGGGCAAGCAAATGTGAGTACTTTCTGAGTATCTGCCCAGATTACATAAATCGGGTCCAATGTGAAGTAAGCATGAATTGCCCTATTGGTGAAAAACGTTATAAATAAGCACCTTACTTACCAGGGATCATCGTCATTACTGCAGTTACAATTTCTTAACCCAGTATTCACTGATTGAGGGGCTCAGTTACAAACCCAGGGGCATATTATCAAGGGGGTTTATCTCTGCTTTTCTGGCTTTAAAAGCCAAGAAAGCGGAGATAAAATTATCTCCCTATTACCTGGCTGTCGCTAACACCAGTTAGCGACAGCTAGTAGGAGATAGCGACCATCTTGGGCCCCGCTTTGCAAGTCAGTGAAATATATCACTAAAGACATGCAAAGTGGGCGTGCCAAGATGTTAGCGACTGGAAACAGTTGCTAACATGGCTATCTCCTATTACCAACTTTTGGAGATATTCGCGCTATGCGCGAATATCTCCAAAAGCTAACACCTGCCCCATAGCAGTTCTTAGCCATGTTATCCAATGGTAGGTGGATAACATGGCTAAGAGCATTAGCTCGGTAATGCATGAATATCGCTGACTTTTCAGTCGCTTAGGAGATAATCCTTGATTATAGCAAGGTTTGTAAGCGATAAAATCGCCGCAGCTCGGCGATAAAAATATTGCCGCTAAGCCAACATAGCGATAATTATCGCTAGTTGTAGGTAATATGCCCCCGAGTGCGCCTCCGGAACGTTATTTGTTCTGATGTTCCAGCGGCGCACTGGGCTTACACACATCCACGAGGCCACATAAAGCCACCCTGTGTGGCTTTTAATGGCACCGTAGATATGGTGTGAGGCAACACAACGCAAGTCGTTGTGTAGCCTCACACTGCGAAAGAGAGGCATGCCATATGTGTTACAGTGGGTAGTCTCATGTAACACCCATGACATTTGACACATTAGGAGAATTACAGCATGCTGTCAATCTTGTTATGCATCAAAAGCCTACACGATTAGTCCTGTCTCTACTCGGGACAGAATATTTATTCTTTTACCGTTTTAGAAATTTGTAATTTTTACCTTGCTCGAATATTGTAACGATTTTAATTAATCAAACAATAAAATGAAAATTGAAAAATTGAAAAGCCTACACCTCCCCGGAGGTGGCGTTAGGGGTTGTTTTTGTGAAGAAAGTTGTCCCTTCCTCCACAAAAACAACCTGATTCCAACACAGGCACTCTGGCACCTGCCTGTCCAAACTGATTGGATGAAAGACGCTGATCGAAGGTTATACATCAAGTTATGCACTAACTAATCTAATCTTCGACTCCTGGTCTATATTTTACATCTAATCTAAGATGTCCGGGACAAAATTCAAGACAGCGGAACTTGGGAATGCAGACCTATGCATTGGCTGCTTTTATACCCATTGGAAATTGTTGGACATATTCAATTTATAAAGACCAATTGACAATAACTGTGGATGTTTGTTGCCAGATTTACTTATTCTGGTTTACACACTAGACAGAGGACAGTGTCCATTGAACTATGGTAGTAAATCAGGGGATTATTGTCCTGAGGAGACCTCAAGATTCAGCAGGGGTCGTAACGTAGACATTTGCTTCGCCTAAGAATTAATTCACATGCTGTGACATGAAATTCATGTGTTTTCTCAGTTTTTTTCTGTAACACGTAGAACCAGCGTACTATTTTGCTTTTTTGTGTGTTGTGTATAGTTTTTATTTGTTTCTCACACTTGACCTGAACTTTTATTATTAACCACAATATATCTGCATATGGAATTTGTTTGTTTGATGAACAATGCAAAGAAATGCTTACGCAAACCATTGTCAGCAAAACATTATTTTCCGATTAATCTATTGGACTTGTTTTTGTATGTAAGATTACTAAAGAGGGTAGAGACTCTGGTGTTTAGGAGTAAATCCATTCAATGTTGGCTTCCCCATACGGTGATTAGAGTGTAGGAGTTTTTTTTATATAGGGTTGCCTATTTTCCTGAAAAGAGTCCCACGGTGGACGTTGTTTGTATGTAAATATTATTGATCCTGGTCCACATGTGCATAGAAGGGACTGTCCTTGTTATTATAGATATATATGGATGAGAGCAAGCATGACTGGGATGCTACTCATGACGGGTGCTGCTCCTTTTTGAGAAGTTACATCTGCCTGATTGGAGGAAGTTAGTGGCAATGCAGAGGCCTCTCAATTGTATCGCTTCAGACTTGTCAGCTGGGTCCTATTTGATACCATCAATACCACTGTTGTGAAATCTAATGTGAACAAGCAGCTGACCTTTCCAATTGCATGATGGGTGGAAGAACACCTACAGGATCCATCATTCTCTTACAGTCGGGGAGTCGACGACATGATGGTCAACTCTCTCAGCGTGGCTTAGCTCCATCCGGCAATTTACTGCAGCTTCCTGTTGACTCTCCTGACCTTTTTAAAGGTGTGCACCAGATCTGGATCCCATATGTGACTCCCTTTATGAGTGACAGTGAACCTCTGCTGCTCTACTTTATCATCATATTTCAAGAGTTGGGAGCATTCTCCTTGAACTCCTCTACTAATGTATTTACTCCCCCCATCCCACCAATATCCAAGCTGTTGGTTTGGACTCACATGAAGATGCTTGTGTCATTCTGATTGTTGCCTTCAGGCATTGCAATGGGGCAGTTTCCTCATGGATTTGGACCCAGAGTGGATCCAGCATGGAATTGATGAGTGCTATAAAGGCAATAACACCAGATAAAATGAGAGAGGGCACGGATCAATGCTGCTTCTACTGGGAGAAGAAGCAAGTCTGAATAACTAATGCTATCTGAGGACTCAGAAATATGGCGAAATTCACTTTAAAGCTGAGGATTTTATTATGGGATAAGAGCATCAAGATCCACCAATATGCTGTGGATGCACAACTCTGCTTGAAAGTTTCATCTGTTTCAGACTTCCAAAGCATCAAACACTGCCTGCACATCACCCATACCTCGATGTACAGCGCCTACCTAAACCTTCACTCAATCAAGATGGAATACAGTTTTTTTGTCAAGAATATAAACCAACAAACAATACAAACCTGACTCTATGACATGAACCTTGATGGCTTTGAACCCCAACTTTCATCGAACACCAAGCTACCTGAATTTACCCTGGATATCAATCTCACCCTCAAGGAGCCACTGGCAAAAGAACAAAGACAGCCTGGAACCAGCTCTCTCTTCTGAAGAAAGCACATTGTTTTACTCCAAACACCAGTCAATAGGTCACTCCCACTCTCTCTGCATATACCGTATACAATGGAAATATCTTTGAAACGATAAGGGGCTACATCATCACAAAGCACAAAAGCAGGTAACAAAATAGTGGTATGAAAACACAAAAGGTGATGGGAGGAATGACTGCAAATAGTCTAAACCACTTAGAATCGCTATCAGTAGCATTCCACCCCATCCACTTTCACCCACTGGCGCACTCTAGACAAAGACTTGCCCTATGACACTACTCCTCATAGGAAAAGTCCATCCTGAACTTCCAGGTGAGACCCCCACCAGAACACAATACAAGCAACCCCAGACCAGTTCCAATCTTATTAGGCCTAATCTGGGAAGTATAGCTGTTATCCTGTGGAACAGTGAGCACGGGATCCACATATTAGCCTTCCATTGGCAAATTCAAAATAATTGTACGATAATATAGCTTAATGCCTGTTTAAAAAAGATGTTGATAGTAGATTTTTAGAGGGACAGTGCTGCACTTGACATGCTTGGTATGGTGTTTCCTCAACCTTTTCCCTTCCATCCTCTTGTTATTGTTGGACTGTGCCTGCCCCCCACAGTGCCGGCTCCACCCCGTGTGGTGTGGTTGATGTCTCTGCCCTGCACTGTGAAAGAAGAGAAGGAATCATGTCAACAAAGTGCTCCAGGGCTGTGCTTTCACTCCACAATGCTGGCTCCACCTCCTGTGGGGCGTCTGATCTTTCTGCCCTGCACTGTGAAAGGAAAGAAGGAGTCATGTAAACAGAGTGCTCCAGAACTGGTTTGGACTGGGCAAAGGCCCCTCTACCTTCAGAGGACAAAGGATTTTGGGGTATACATATTGGGACCCTGATCCCAAGAAATTAGATCACTTTTGGACTACAAGAAACAACCCCTGCTGAGGAGAGGAACCTGAAGAAACTGAGAGACTATTCCTAAGCTGAAGTGCTGCTTAGGGGATTGGCCTGCAGTGGTTGCCTTACTGCCAAAGAGAGGAGAAAGGAACTTTGTATACTTTGCTTTCAACTTGTGAAGGATCTCCAAGTGCTTGGAAAAGAGCTTGCCTCCTGCTGAAGTCTCAGGGACAATAGACTTCAACCACCAGCTCCCCAGAGTTCTTTTTTGGAAGTGCCTGCTGCTGTTTTAGGCCTTCTGAGGGACTGCGTGTCGCAAGGAGCTGGAAGCGTGACTCAACAAAGAAAAAGCGTGTAGCCGTCGCTGCTGCTGCCGTCGCACTTCTGAACAAGGGTGTTGCCAATGGATATGTCGCACTGCACTGCATCGAGAGAAGCGTCTCGCAAAGAAGAGGAAGCGTGTCGTCATCGCTGCTGCCTGCCGTCACACTTCTGAACACGGATGTCGCTGCTGGAGTTGTCGCACTGCACCGCATCGTAAAATGAGTCTTGCAACGAGGAAGAAGCGTGTCGCCATCGCTGTTGCTGCCGTTGCACTTCTTAACCAGGGTGTCGCCACTGGAACTGTCGCTTTGCACCGCATCAAGGAAAGCGCCTCGCATCCCTCACGAAGCGCACCTCCATCGGAGCTGCTGCCAACGCATTCCTGAACAAGGATATGGCCGCTATAGTTGTTGCATCGTGCGGAAGCTTCACGCAAACGTGGGAGAAGAGTGTCACAGCTGAAGCTGTTGCCGCGCATCGCTGAACAAGGGTGTTGCCGCTGCAGTCCACGCATCAAATCGAGATCTTCTCGCATCCCCGGAGAAGTGTGCCACATCTGGAAGATCTTCACATGTTTATTTCTTTGCACCTGAACTTTGCCACATTTCCCTCATCGCGACATTGCTTGTCGTGGAAGCGCAAAGCATCGTAAGGTACATTGACGCAAAGTGTCGCATCTTATGAACTGAACTGAGCTAAGCTAAAACTACCATCTTAAAGTAAGAGTATTGTGTATTTTTGTCGTTTATGGTCTTGTGGTAAATCTATATAAAGTATACTTATTGTTGATATTAAACCCTGTGTGGTGTCCATCTGTAGTGTTCTCACTGGGTTAATGTATGTGGTCACAAATGCTTTACCCACTGAGATAAGCCTGACTGCTCGTGCCAAGCTATCAAGGGGGGGAGCAGGGGTTATTTTAGGAGTGTAATCCCCTTATCCTGACTAGAGGCAAGGGTCCCTATTTGTCACAAGTACCTACCTGTGCCAACTAGAGACCCCCAAATCTAACAAGTACTGACTAGGAAATTCTTTATTGTTTGGTTAATTAAAACCATTACAATGTTACATACAAAACATTTATATAAAACAAATTGGACACTTTTAACTTCTGTAACAGAATATTCAAATTACAGTTCAGTGTAATATGAAATGTTTCATTTATGATTTGCGCAACCTCCCTGGAACTACTGACCCGGCTTCAATCTGGCTCGCCTCTGGACGTATGTCCAGCAAGATGTTTGGGCAGGGTGGCTCCGGCACTTAACAACTTGCTGAACCCCCTGCTCAATCTATCTTTGAGTTCCGGAGCGGTGCCGCGGGAGTGGAAACATGCCCTCATTCTGCCGCTTATCAAAAAGCCTCTGTTAGATCCGCTGCAATTGGCTAACTATAGACCGATCTCCCTCCTCCCTGCTCTGGCGAAGGTAGTTGAGAAGCATGTTCAACTCACACTTACCACCTTTATTGAGAAGAATAACATTCTGCATGATTCTCAATCTGGTTTCCGTGCGAACTACAGCACGGAGACAGCCCTCGTGGAGGTGACCGACGCCATCAGGGAGACGCTCGATCTTGGGGGTAAGGCTATGTTAGTCCTGTTGGACTTGTCGGCGGCCTTTGATACCGTCCCTCATGCTGGTCTCCTTTTAAGACTCAGGGAGATCGGCTTGCGGGGGACGGTATTGGACTGGTTCCATTCTTTCCTTTCGGACCGCCGGCAGGTGATCTGGGCTCCCCCGTTCTCCGCCGAAATGCAAGCGCTAGAGGTTGGGGTTCCTCAAGGGTCCATTCTGAGCCCCACCATATTTAATATCTATATGGCCCCTCTGGCGCTTGTAGCGGAGGCTTATGGGGCCCGGGTCATCTCATACGCTGATGACACCCAGCTTTTGTTCACCTGCAGCAAAGGTGAGGCTTTTGATGGCGACAGGATTAAGGGTTGTTTGAGCGCAGTATTTGCGTGGTTTCTGAGACACAGCCTGAAGTGCAACTCAGATAAATCTGAGTTGCTGTTCTTCGGCTGTATGCCTGATCCGGACTGGAAGACCTGGTGGCCCCAGGATATGTTTCCCCCTGAGCAATCATCTTCCCAAGTGAAAAATCTGGGAGTGATGTTTGATGATGCTCTTTCCTTTAGCCCCCATATTATGGGGATATCCGGGAAATGTTTTGGCATCCTCAAGATGCTGAGGAAGTTTCTTCCTCTACTCTCTCTACAATACCGGAAGACAGTAGTCCAGGCGTTAGTGGGATCTAGGTTAGATTACGCTAATGCGCTCTTTGCAGGTCTGCCCAAGTATCTTTTGGCCAGACTGCAAATTGTCCAAAATTCGGCGGCCAGAGCTATCTTCGGCTTGCCAAGGAGAGCCAGCGCTCAACTACTTTTGAATAGGCTGCATTGGCTGCCTATTTCTAAGAGAATCAGATTTAAGATTCTTACGCTGGCCTTCAAAGCCCTTCATTCCATCGGTCCCAACTATATTAGGAAGCGGATTGCTTTCTATGTGCCGCGGAGGGTGTTACGATCTGCCGATTTGGCTAAATTGGAGGTGCCCCCGGCTAAGCGGGTCCGGATGGGAGAACGAGCCTTTCAATTTGTGGCAGCCCGTTGTTGGAATGAGCTTCCTCTCCCTCTACGCAAAGCTACAAACCTCCTGGTTTTCAGGAAAGAGTTGAAGACTCTCCTCTTTTCTGTGTAAATTTTGTGATAACAGTGCTGTCTCCCTTTGTGTTTGTAGATCTCAGGCCTCTTTGCCAAAGCGCCGGGACGCCCCTTTGGGCAGCCGTGCGCTCTAAAAATATGGCCTTAACATAACATAACATAACATGATGGTAATTGAACTGAGATTGGTTTTTAAGGCTAATTCACGGTACTTTACAAACTTCAGCAGCTTGCAGTTCAATTTAGTATCCGATGGATTGAGGCACTGGGTAATGGCAGCTCTACATATCCTAGTTTTCCTCTTTTTGAAGTCTGGCTGCAGTAAAGTGACTTGTGCTGCGTAAAAGTAAGTACAAATACAGATCAAGTAAATAAAATTGTTTGACCACAAAATCTACATGTTGTGAAGCCATTATACTTTCAGCTTGGTAGGTCTGCTGTTGATGGTAGATCACCGAAACGGAATGGCATATGTCGTTTCTAAAAGAAAACGAAAATGTGGCACTTAAGTAAGGTACTTGTTTTAAAGAGTCATAATTGTTAATTACCATCCATTGGTGTGTTCTCCTGCTGAAAGTAGTTTTGTCTTCTACCAATGATTGCAGTCTTGCCATTTTGTTGGTGATTCGTCTAAATGCAGAAAAGGACAGGCTTTTGTTCCACAGGACTACTGACTTGGTGTTTGGAGGGCTTTCTGTAGAAATTTGTTATATGAGGATTTTTTATCTTTCTCGACTTCTGTCCAGAGTGCTTCACTGATTTGACAGTGTTCTTAGTTATGTTTTATTTTGTACCAGCTGTTTACAGTTGAGTTCATTCTTCCCAGTGATTCATTTATGAAGCTAAATTCCAGCCACACCTGATCTGGAGATGCACTTTTTTGGCAGCTGGAAGGTTCGTTTGAAGGTGGTAACTTGAAGTTTATTTAGTAGTGAGGAATTTTTTCCATATTGGGTAATGCTGCAATAAGATAGTGTTGGCAGGAACCTTGCTGCCATCACTGCTAATAGTGGCTTAAACAACGAACAGTCCAGTTTCTTTGCTAGTGTGCTGACTGTAAATATTAATGACTAAGCCCTTTTTTCCATGTAGTTCCTTTGTGCTGGTTGGTTGAATCTGTTCTCTAAGTAGACTCCTAAATATTTGTAGTTTGAAACCTCCTCCAGCATCATGTCGTTCAACCAGATCTTGAGTTTGTGGCTCGATCTGTTTTGGATCAGCATAGTTTTTGTCTTGTGTTGATTTCTAATTTGTTTGCTGTTAGGCAATTCTGCGATTCTGTCAGCGCCCTCTGGAGGCCTAGCTCATCAGTGTAAAAGAGATGTGACAAAGGTAGGGACCTTAGTTGTGGGGGGTGAGTGTTAGTTTGATCTAACCCTTGAGCAAGGTCACTCATGAACAGCATCCTTGTTTCAGAACCCTATTTTTTAGTATCACCCTCGAAACCCCTTTGCCGTCCCCTACTTTCACTCTTACCCAGGTGTTGATGTTTAGCTAGGTTATTCCTCTTAATATATTTCCTGGGATATTAGCTTTTTCCACAGTCTTTGTCGGTCCATGCTGTCGAAGGCTGCCTTTAGGTCGATGAAGTAGAGAAGAAGTCTTTTACTTTCCCTTTTACATTTATCAGCAACTTGAGATACTGTTGGTATGTTCATAATAGTTCCGGTTCCTTTCTTGAATCCAGTTTGATTGACTGGGATCAGGTCCTGCTTCTCCAACCACTCGGTTAGG
Organism: Lissotriton helveticus; assembly: GCF_964261635.1. Taxonomy (NCBI): domain Eukaryota; kingdom Metazoa; phylum Chordata; class Amphibia; order Caudata; family Salamandridae; genus Lissotriton; species Lissotriton helveticus. The sequence goes on along the minus strand of NC_136059.1, from coordinate 180,700,360 downwards.
TCTGCCAGAATCATAGAAGCGTAGTATTTTGCTTCAACATCAAGTAATGCGATGAGTCTGTAGTTTACTGGGTTTGTTCAATCTCCCCCTTTGTAAATTGGATTTAGTATGGAGCTGAGCCAGCTTGGAGGGATACTGCCCAATAATTCCATTTCATTAAACAACATTGAAAGTTGAGTACCCCAGAACTTTATTTCTTCTTTGAATATTGCTTAGGGAATGCCATTTGGACCTGGTGCTTCATTGCTTCTTCCTCTCTTTAGTGTGTCGATGATGACATCAGATAAGAATTTTTGATCTGACACTTTTCTTTTGGTTGTTCTTCTGTTGCTGGGGCCATCTGATCTGTCTTGTAATCGTGATTTAATTGGTGTTTTGGTGGCTGCTTTTGTGATGATTCTGTATGGATTTTCCCTTCAAATTGTTCTACTATGAAGTCTGCCCAGTTCTCCTCTTGAACATTTGAGTTATTCAGGATTTTGGTTGGCCTATTCAGGTTGTTTATTTGGTCCCAGAAACTGCTTGAGTTGGTTTTCTTTCCACTGAATTTCTTGCACTATCTTCTCAGCTGGCGTACTTTTTCCCATCCTTGATGGTCTGTATCCATGGGTTTATTTTTACTGATGGCCTTTCGCAGTTCTTGATTTAGTGTTGTCAGTTCGTATGAAGTGACTTTGTTTTCCTCCCCTATTTTCCTTCTGTGGTGGTTTGTCATTATTGATGTCAAGGTGGATGTAAAGTCTGTCCAGGCGCTTATGAGATCTTTGTTGTTTTTATTTGTGGCTAGTCAGTAATTGATTCACTACTTCAAGCTTCAAATCTTGTAGTAATGCATTTGTCCACCTCAACCATTTTAAATTTATTGTGTTTATGGTGCCAATCAATGCTGAGTTATTTGGGAGCAAAGGAAATGTGCAGTTGACTATGGTCGTTCTGTGTCGAATAATTGATGGGGAACTGGGCTAAGTGCGGTATCAACGATAGGGAGATGATTGTATAATCCAATATTGATCGTACTTTTGTACTCTGGAATGTGTTTTTCGATGGGGAATCCTCTGTTGTTCTCCCGCTAAGAACCCTCATTCGTACGTACTCGAACTTAGCCATATGTTCCCGACCTGTGTGATCTGGGTGGTATGCTGGTAGCTCAAATTGGGATGGGACTTCCCAAAATGTGTTGTTTGATGTAAGTTTGTTGATTTTCATCCGGTTTAATGCTTTTTTTTGGAGGGGGCCCAGGGTGTCTGTATATGTTAATCAATAGAACTGTTCTAAATTACGGGTTCCCTCCATGCAAAAGTATGGTTAATTACAGGCCGGGATCTGGAGATATTAATTGTTTGGAATTAATGTCGAGTGATGTAGACGTATAAACTGCCAGGCCTCCGTTTGGGGGGCCATAATTCTCAGATTTTTTTTGCTTCCATGAAATGATGTGTGTAGCCTTCCAGGTGGAGATTATCCAAAGCCCATGGTTGCAAGAAGGACTGCTACTCTGTTGCCCTACTGCCCACCTGCCCTTCTGCTCTGCTGTCCTGCTGCCTGAGTGAAAATACTAAACCCGCATCTTGAACCCAGGACCACCAGAGTGACTCCAAGGGCTAGTTGTCTGGCCTCCTGATCAGAGCTTCAAGGACAGAAAAAGGCTCAGACCATCTTGAACCCACCATCTGGATTCTGTCTGCTGTGAATCCTACTCCTCAAGTGGTGCCACCCCAGTCCTGGACCCTTGATTGTGCTATTCCAGCCCAGATGTGGTCCTGTGAATTGATGCAAAGCAGCACAAGTTCTTGCAGCTCTGCTTCAGAATTGACACAAGATGACACATCCCAGATACAGAGCCCTGCATCACAGCTGTACAATGCATCCTCAATGCAAGCATTACATCACACGTCATCTTCGACGATGGTGCAGACTTCACATCGCAGCCATCAGCCTCCTTGGAACTGGTGCTGCACAATGCATCTTTGATGCAGGACTTCGCATCACTAGCCCCTTGTTGACAGCATCCTCAATGATGAGGCAGGACTCTGCATCACAGTCTTGCAGCTCCTCAGGACCACCACTGGACAACGTGGCCTTGCAATGGTGTGCAACCAGGATTTAAGGTACTTTGTTCAGCAGGTCTAGCCTAGTCCCTGTATTTAGCACGCTCTTTATCGAGGTTGGCATAAACTTTTTACTTTGCCCAGATTCAGCATTAGCAGATAACCACAGTTGGAACTTTGTGCCTCTAGGCACTATTTTTATTTAAAACTTTGAAATTGCATATCTCCTACTGATTTGATTTTTGTAATTTTGGTCTCAAATAATATATTGGAATTTACCCTGTTTTTTTTTATTTGGTCAGGGCTTTTTCTTGTGTTGTGTTTGCACTTTATTATTGTTTGAAGTGCTGTTTAAATACTCTACACATTGCCTCTAAGTTAAGCCCGACTGATTGTGTGCCAAGCTGTAAGAGGGTTAAGCACAGGTTAATTTGGGGTTGGCTTCTGACTTCACCCTGACAGGAATTGTGGTTCCTTCTTGAGTAGGGTTTCACCTCCCTCTGTTAATAACCCAATTTTCTACTGGCAGATAACAGGTACAAGAGTACGGCACCCTTGGTTCGGAAGCTCATCACAGAAAGTCCATGTTGGGAGCCATCTTGGCACCTAAGAAAATATTATCCCTTTTAGTCCTGAAGGTAAATACTACAGCTTCTCTGCAGTGTAGACTCATTTACATATTCACAAAAAGATAAGAGAAGATACCATGACCTTCCAGTTGGTCTTCAGGACCTGGATGCCTAGTTTACTGTGAGATGCTCGGCTCTCCCATGAAGCTTACCAATGTTGTACATTACCAAATAATCTATTGCTTATTTAAGATAACCTACACTAGTCTGTGTTTATTTTTGCACTGTTTTGCCAATTTTGACATTCCATCAACTATTATGCAGTACTGTAGTGAAGAGGCATTTTGCCATCCAGTCAATCAAGCGTATCTCATTCAGCAGTCTGTACCTTCTTCTGTTCCAGTGGAGGCAATTGGCACATCCTGCATGCGTTGCAGTGTATGCTTGCTCCACCCACCAACACTGAGCTTCTCAACGCTGATTGTCTCTCTAAAGTATGAGAATTCAGTGTATTAGCAACATCAAATATACAGTCCGCATTAGGCTCACCTCCTGCCAGCTTCATCAGGGAGAAGAAATTAACACATGAACTATCTGTGAATTGGGAGCAAAATTTAATTCACCAGACTTTTCTTGACCTTGCTCTCCCGGTCATTCAACTAAAAGATGACCCTCAAACCCAGACCTGCATAACCAGCGGCGGTCTGTGCAGGTAAGTGCGGTGAGGCGGGGTGGGGTGGGGTGGGGGCAGGGAAGTAGACATATGACGGAATAGGGAAAATGAAGTAAATAAAAAAATTCTATTCTTTCGTTTGTTGTCATCCCCCTGTCCCACCCCGCCCTACCCCACCGCTCTTTCCTGCACGGACTGCTGCTGTGCAAAACAATGTCTCAAAGCAATGCAAATGCAGTGAAACGTCTATGTCCTTTTCCATTTGACCACTTTCTCGGCTCTAGTAGCCCGCCTCCAATGCAGACTCAGTCCCCCCTCCCACCCTGTCAGACATTCATGACCCGCTAGTTGCCATTCATTTCAATCAATTAAATAAAATGACATTTCCAAGGATGAAAATGACAGCCATCAAATAAATGTGCACATTTAAAACATCTAATTAAAAACTGGTCAGTCGGAAAAATACACAAACTCAATTATAAAAAATGCCATTCTAATTGCCCATATAAATTAGAAACTAACAACCTTGCCCCATTCCTTTTAGTTCTTTGGGGCCAAGATTCTCAATGGTGCTTTATTTGAGCAAACAATATATAATTACAGCTGACATATACATTTTGATGAAATGCTAAATGACTTTAATCCCAATTACTTGTATATGACCTACAAGCCTATTTTGGAGAAAAGAATTGTAGGCTAACACATAAACATGAGTTACAAAGTAAAATGTTAATTTTGCAAAATGTAAGCTGAAAATGAAGAATTAGAAATGCATGAAATCAATGAATGTGAGTTATGTGTACCACCTCTACCATTTTATACTTTATTTACTTCATCACTTTAAATGAAATGTTAAAGTGTGGTTTCTACTGTCATAGTCCAGGTTGCAGAAAAATCAGTGCATACTCTATCTCTCTTTTAAAGGAACCTCATGGGGTGAGTGTGTATAATTTTAAAGTGGACTTAGGTAGGTAGGGTATTTTTTGTTGTATGCATGTGGTATGTGTGCAGCGCAAACATAGCTGAAAGGCAGCAAAAGCCCAAAGGCAAAGCTACAGTCAGCAAGAGATTGAAAGGGTAGCTGTGTTCTGAGAGCAGAAGTGGATTGTTACTGTGTCGTGACGTAGTGTTCTTTAAAGGACGTTATGCTGTCAGAATAATCAATAGATACTCCTTAATCACTCTACACCTGCTTACACCATCATGAATTCTCAGCTCATCATAGAAGACTTTCAAGATCTCCGCACTTCACAATCATTTTAGCGCCTGGAAAAATATTGGGCCAGATGTGCAAATGGTTTTTTTGCAGTCACAAACCACCTGATTCAGTAAAATACTGCGTTTGAGGTTGCAATGATCCTATGCGCTAATCCAGTTTTCCATTTCATAATTTCATTTCAGATATACAAAATGGGTTTAGAAGTTATGTTATGCTAATATGTTTATATAGCGCTTGAATACCCGAAGGTGTCTCGGCACTGCCTTGGAGAAAAGATCGAGATCAGATAAGCAGGCGGAGATCCTGAGACTAATGATTGAAAATTCAGGTTTTCAGGGGTTTTCTCAATTGAAGAAGATTTAGGGAAGCTTTAAGATTAAAAGGAAGGGAATTCCAGATCTTTACAGTACTAACCATAAAACCTCCCCCCCACAGTGCTTTCTTGAAGGTAGGTACTGTCAATAGTTTTGCATTAGAGGGCCACAGGCCATATGTTTCAAGCCTTTTTCCTGTTTGCAAACGGGCAGATTCTCAAAGTCGGCGTGTTTTGAGAATTGAAAAAAGGGCATTGCAAAATAGAGAATTGCAAAATTTGCGATTCTCTATTTTGCACATGCAATTAAGGAATTGCAAATTGCGATTCCTTAAATGCAACTTTGGAAGCACCAGAAATTTGCTATTTTGCCTTAAGGAATTGCAAATTACCACCAACTTCAAGTTGGTGGTAATTTGCAATTCTCTATAAAAAAGCACTTTTTAGATTTTTTTTAATTCTTATATGTCGCACATACATGCCTTTAGGGCATGTATGTGTGTAAAATGTGAACAGATGCATATTTCAGGGGGGCAACAGGGTGTCCTTTTGGCACCCTTGCAACCTTGAAATTGCATTCTCATTTTGCGATTCTCTAATTGGTAATCGCAAATTGAGAATGTCTTCCCATTCATTCCTAAGGGCCTCCTAGCCAATAGGAAAGAATGGGAAGGTATACCTTAATTGCAAATCTCAATTTGCGATTCGCAAATAAGGAATATATAGGATTTGCAAAAATTTTAGCAAATCCTACATATATTGCATTTTGCGATTCTCTAATTGCGATATGCTAAAAATTGCGATTTGAGAATCGCAAAACTGTTTTGATACCTATGGCCCCACGTGTTCTAGATGGTCTATAATAGTTGAACTTTTGTACTAAAAATGTTGGTCCAATATTGTGCAGGGCCCTGTAGGTGAAGAATAGCGTCTTGAAGGTAATTCTTTTTTGTGTAGGTAGCCAATGAAGTTCCCGTAAGGCCCCAGACTGATGTTTAGGAATGTTAAAAATAAGGTGTGCTGCAGCATTTTGTAAAGTTTGTAGTTTCGTCAACAGTTATTGTTGTAGGTTTAAGTGCAGTCCATTACAATAGTCTAGTTTAGAAAAAATAAGTGCTGTAACCACAAGCTTTTGAAGCTGAATTGAGATAAATGGCAGGATGTTCCTAATGATCTTTAATAGGTAAAACACTGCAGATGCAATTTGATTTACTTGGTTTTCGAACGTAAGTCTTTTATCAAAGATTACTCCAAGGTTCCTAACTTTTTCTACTGGTGTTGGAAGAGGGCCTAAGTTTATTGGCCACCTGTCCGAGGAACAGCAGGACTTCAGTTTTGCCTGAGTTAAGACTCAGGCAGTTTTGGCTCATCCACGAGCTGATGTTTTCCACACAGTTGCGAAATTTTTCAGCTGTCAGGGCATGATTGTCTGACACTGATGCAATGATTTGGGTATCGTCGGTATATGACACCACTATGAAACCAAAATTCCTAATACGTCTGATCAATGGGATAATGTGGATGTTAAATAGAGTGGGGCTAAGGGATGCACTCTGGGGGACGCCGCATTGGAGGGTGAAGGATTGTGAGAAAAAGCTGTTTATGGCTATTGTTGTTATCACTCTGATGAGAAAGAGGCTAGGAGAGATAAAGCTGTGGCTTTGTCTCTGATACCCAGATTGAGCCGGCGTTTTATAAGGATCTAAGCTGCAGAATACAGCAGTATGGGGACTTACTTATTGGTCGTGGGGACAACAAGGCTTCTCTTGTGGAGGAGTATTTGATAATAAAATCTGGTGAAAAACGGGGAGGGCGGCTTGTAGCAATTGGGAAGGGATGTGTTAGGGGAGTCCCTCCCACATTGCAATTCATAATCGATGTATCAAAGGTTTGTGACTTGTAATTTCATTTGTAAACCATTGATCCGTTGCTGACTAATAGGTTGGGTTGGTAACTGATTTCCTTTAGACCCCTTCCCTTTTGGAGCTCGGAATGGCAGGTGCCTGCTCTTACTAAAGTTTCCCAATTATTTTTTTTTAGCCGACCTTTGGTTGCATTATATATACGGTGCCCTATCCCTTTTTGCTCCATGTCACGCCTTTCATAAGGTGCAGCGGGAGCAAACAAGAAAAATGTGCCCTATTAGGGAAAATACACCCCCTCCCCCAACCCCCCCCGCAGCCACCAACTTGTGCTGCCCTGGAGGCAACGCATTGAGGTGAAGCAGCCACTCCATGTTGCATAGTGCAGGTGGCATTCTGCCTGCACTTTCAAGAGGGGAGAGAGATCCCCTTGCAGGCGAATGCAGTGAGTGGCTGCACCAGCCTGCAGAGGTATTTCTGGGAGGCCGGTGGCAACGAGGATGAGATGTGGGTGATGTTATATTGCAGCTTCATGAATAATGCACATTTTATCGTTATCCAAGGATCATTTCAAGGATCAGCTTGTCATCTTTACACTGGCGATGAGGACGGGATGTGAGTGATGTTATTTGCAGCATGATGAATAATGCACATTTATTTGCAATTCAAGGATCATTCAAGGATCAGCTTGTCTTCTTTACACTGGCGATGAGGACGGGATGTGGGTAAATATATGTCAGTTTTAAAGGTTATGAGCTCTCAGTACTACTCCTAATTCAGTCACAGGTCTGTCACCATTTGCCTATTTAAAGGGATGTAAAGCTTGCATCAAAATGGCTCCTTATTGCATGGGATTAGGGAGTGTGGTGGTGTTAGACAGAGGAGGTGTCAGAAGTAACATTGAGAGAAAAGAGAACACGCACAAAAGCAAGATATGACAGTAGTTAGAGTATAAACAGTATCATTTGGTGGGTGAGAGACTCAGTGAGCATATCAAGAGGAAAGGCATGACTACAGGAAATACTCGCTGACATGGACTCTGAGCACACAGGGAGTTTCTGAGGGGCACATGCCCTGGAAGCACTACGCTCCCCACAAGACCGCGGGGCCAGGAGACGCCCATCATCCACGCCCTGTCCAGGTGCATTTACTTAGCCCTCTATTCCAGTCCCACGGGACGCGCGCGGGCGAGCGCCGGGCTAAGCCCGGACCAAGGGCGGGCCCGTTTTAGCCCGTTCGAGTCCGAACGAGGCTGGACTGGGCTACACCTTTAAGTCCTTGAACTCCATCGGCAGAGGAACACCACCGGAGTAAGTGAACGGTCAGATTTACATTTATTATCTCACAAAGGGTCCCGAGTCTCCCATCAGCATCTATAAGTGCACCTCCGAACTATGACATCACGGGAGGCTATAGGGATGAAGCAGGGTATGTGGCTGGAACTCTGGACCAGTTTATCATCAGGGCATCATCCGTGTTGGCACATGAAATTGCAATCACAGAACATCGCCTCTCGTTGGAGTCAGCTTATGTGAGGCGCTCCTCCTTAGGGGCTATGGCTAACGCCCGTTCACCAGATTCTTATTCCCAGCACGCCTCTGCAGATGGATCGACTAGGGAAGGGGATGTTGAAAGCCAGGACTCAAATGCTCCTATGACGGGTAAGGAGAAAGAATCTGTAAGTACTCGGGAGCAGACATTAAGGCCAGTGCCAATTCAAACTAGGAGCACTGTCATTTGTGTGGCGGAAGTGCATCAAGAGCAACCCAACCCTACTGACTCTGCTGCATTAAATTAGGGGGGTGGGGGCAAACGCAAAAAAGGTGGAATACGGGGTAGTGTGCAACAGAAGGGCAAGAAAGCCAAAACAACTAAACGGAGTATACAGACACATCAACGGTTACGGATGACTCTCTCACTGAGTTGCCACAATCTCCAACCCCGAATGGAACAGGCCACAGGGGGGAAGTCAATACAATGGATCTGGAGGTCAGAGACACAGAATATATGGAGAAATTGAAGGCCTTAGTGGCATCGTTTTTACAGCCCCTATTGGACAAATTGTTATACATCCAAAGCAGCTTGGAGAAATTGGAGGGAAAAATAGAGGCTGGGTGTGGGGGGGAGGGGGAAAGGGCTGATAGGGGTGAAACGGGGGAAGGTGACCCTGTTGCCCACCCTAGACCCAGATCTGGAACATCAACTCCCCCGGGGCAAATTGAGTGGGCCTTGGGCTTGGATAATTTAAGGGGAGGACCAGTAAGGGAAGATCTTATAGCTAAATCAAAAGCCCAGGGACCTCAGAGGGGCGATGGCCCGGCTATAGTAGAGCCGGTGATGAAGATTTTACACCCCCATTTAAATCTCCCACCGGTATGTGGTTATTTTAAGGGGTGTCCCAGAACTGGGGGAGGGTAAGACCGAATCCCACGACCAACTGAAAAATAAGACTACACATTGGTTAAACCTAAATAGACCACTCCCCAATGATGTAAGCTGTAAAATTCTTTCAGTATGAAGAGTAAATTGAGTGGAGAGTAAGCGTAAATCCATAGCAGGAGACTGCATTGTAAATAATTTTAACGACCCTAGAGTGGTGGAACATATTTGCAGGGGGCCGTGGACAAATTCAAGGGCACTGGCAGTGCAAGCCCAGAACTTAAGATATTTTTATAGCCCACTAACTCGTAAACAAGCCTGGGAATGCCCTCTAGGACAGTGGGGTAGTCCTGAAAGAGAGAACAGAGCAAGAGGGGACGATAGAGGGAGAAGGAGTGACCCCGTTGCAGACCCATTGGGGGTGGGAAATCAACATAGTTGCCAGAGCGGTAGAGATTGGGAGGGGCAGGCTCAGGACTCCTCCTGTACAACAGGTACGCACCACTTCAGCTGAACAGACACCTGAGCGAGGTGGATTGACTGCAGGGGATGGATCATATCAGAGTAAATATACTAATTACCTCCCCCCGACCATCAAGGCCCAACCAGAGCGATCAGGGCAGGCCACTCGGGAGGAGTACGGCCTGCCAGGCTCGGGAGAAAAATAAGCAAGGGGTGGTAACCTGTAACATCGGGGAATCAAGTAGGGTATTTAGCCCAGTCACCAGTAAAATATAGAATGTCATAAATTTGGTTTGCTGGAATGTGGCAGGCCTGGCCTCAAAATCCCGGAATAAGGAGTGGTTGGAATTTATTAGCAAATTCCAAATGATGTGCTTTCAGGAAACCTGGGAGGTGAATCGCACCAATTTCCATTTAGTGGGGTACAAATCTTTCTGGACACCCGCCAATAAATCAACGGCTGGCAGAGCAAGGGGGGGGGCTCCTAACATTGGTAGATGTATCACTAGGTGGGAACTGGTGTGATTTAAGATGGAACTCGGAAGACCTGCTTGCACCGGAGTTCAGGAATAGGGATCACAATATAACCCTGGTGAATTTTTATAACTCAAAAGTCTCCAGAGTGAGGGAGCTTGATGAGAGGATCGGTAACCTGAAGCACAAACATATTTCCATGGCACCAATGCTAGTTGTAATGGGGGATTGTAACTGCCATCTGTGCCCAGATTTATTTCCCATTACAGCAGAATGGAACTCCTGTAATTTGGAGGAAGGGCCACACTTCGAGCACACAGTGGAGGGCAAAGGGCTGAGTAGGTTAATGAGCAAACATACCCTGGATCATACAATTGATCAAGTAATGGTCCCATCAGATAGGCAGGTCACGCCCACCTTTAAAGGTCGGGGTGCCACCCCTTTCATTGATTTTATCTTAGTGTCGCACCCGTTAAAAAAAAGATCGAGGGCTTTGCCATAGAAGTAAGTGGCTTTAGTGACCATAATCCCCTAACACTGGCCTTGCAAGTATCAAATGCAAGCAGAAAGGGAAATAAAGGGGATGGCCCAAATAGTGTAAGGTTAACGGATCAGGGAAGGCGGCTGTAATGGGCAAGAATCGACGGGGAAAGCTTCTATAGGTCCCTGGTAAATTTAGGTGGAGGAGTTATCGATAAATGTTTGGATCTCTCGATAGAAGGGCCCAAATTGGTGGCGGCTTTTGAGGAAATGGGCCGCATAATCGATGTTCTCCTTAGAACAAAAGGACAGGGAAAGCCCAGAAGGGAACCCAGATGGTTCGATAGCGCCTGCTCACTTGCACAAAGGAAGCTGAGGGCCGCCCTGAGGTTGAACCTTAGGGATAAATGGAGAGTCGCGCTATGCAGAACACGCTATAAAAAGGAACTGAGCAGAAGGAAAAAGTCACTCCAAACACAAGTATGGGTGGACTTAAGAGGCGCTGCAGAAAGGAAGGATCTGGTAGCCTTGTGGAGCATAATTAATAACCCCTGTTTCAAAGAAACCAATAGTCCAGAAATTGGTTCTAACATCTTACCAGACCAATGGGTAGAACACTTCTCTGGCCTCTACAATAGGAACCATAAGGGGTACCAAAATAGGGGTGAAGGTGAGGGCCAATGGAATGTAGTGTTGGAGTTTTCACTGGAGGAGGTCACTGTGGGTATTCGGGGTCTCACAAAAAACAAGACACCAGGGCCGGACGGGATACCGCCGGATTTATTTTTAAGTAAAGTAGAGTTGTGGGCCCCAATTTTAACTAGAATATTGAATGCCGCAATAGCCACAGGGCTACCCCGGTCATGGTCGTCGGCCACAATTGTGCCAATTTTTAAAAAGGGCAACAAAGATAATCCCCAATGGTATCGTCCAATTTCCCTGATAGATGTTGCGGCAAAAATTCTGTGTCGAGTAGTTCTTAATCGCCTAATGATCTGGGCGGAAGACCACCACATCATCTCTGACGTCCAGTATGGATTCAGAGCTAATAGAGCCACTTCAGATCAGTGCCTCAATCTCTATTTATTGGTGTCTAAGTACACAATTGCAGGCACAGAAACGGTCCACCTGGCTTTTATGGACCTCACGGCAGCGTTCGACTGCGTGAACAGAGATAAGTTGTGGGACCTTCTAGACAGTTTAAGTGCAGACAAGAATCTTATAAACATCTTAAAAGCCCTGCACTGGAGTACTATCGCCAATGTAAGATATAACATGGAGGGGGGATGCACGGAGTCCTTTGCTTGCAGAAGTGGTGTGCGGCAAGGATGCATATTGGCGCCTTTTCTCTTCTCGGTATATATAAATGGATTGGAGAAAGCGCTATTAGAAATACAGGTGGATTCCCCAAGAATAGGTAAAAGAGCAATCCCAGTGTTACTTTACGCGTATGACGTGGTTCTGTTGGCCCGTACTCCGCGGGGCCTTCAAACCCTGATAGATGGCTTTGTGACTTTCATGGGTAACCTAGACTTGTTAGCTAACTTATCCAAGTCCTATGTCATGGAAGAGGGGAAAAAACTGAGGGCAAGTTTTATTTACAGCATAGGAGAATCTAGAATTAAGAAGGTGCAATCCTTTTCTTACTTGGGAATATTGTTTGATGGGCGTTTAAAATTTAAAGTCTTAGTAGAGGAGCGTTGTATTAAGTTGTTGTCAAGTACAGGGGCAATAATGAACTTTGGCCGCAGACTGGGTCGGTGGTCACCAGAACAAATGATGACGTTGCATAACTCGATCTGCTACTCTAAAGTGGCGTATGGAGCGGAGATCTGGGGGTTCTCCGACATGGAAAAGTTGCAGGTTGAGGAGAACAAGTTTATGAAAAGGCTCCTGCGGGTCCCCAAGGGCGTTCCTGCCTATATAGTTCATGAAGACCTGGGGGCCCCCTTTCTGGAAGATAGGATACAAGTTAGATCACTGTTAGCATGGCTTAAGATTTGGGAAAACCCGGAGGCTGATCTGACCAGGCAAATTATAGTGGATTGTCTTGGGAGGGATAAGGGACTGGACATACCCTGGTTCAAGTCGATCAAAGCAGCCTTCGAGAAAATTGACTGTAAGGACCTCTTCCCAGACCCGGCGAGGGGAATAGTCTGGGATAAGGCTAGCGTGAAGAAGAAGTTCCTCAATTACAAGATAGCCATCAGAGAGGAGATGGAATGGGGGAAACAGTCAGTGAGAGCCTATTGTTTGGTCAGGTCCTGTGAAGAAATGGAACCATACTTAGTACTCACACATAACGCTCAGGATAGATTTTTAATAACACGTTTTAGACTCAACATTTTACATTATTTATTAGCTGAGCCAGCAGGTTTTATAAATTCTGGAGAGTCAAAAGGGCCCTGCGGCGGCGATCAACGTTCTCCGCAGGACACCCTTCATTTTGTATTACTTTGTCCATATTATCAATTGCCAAGGCGTTTGTTTTTAAAAAATTGGTTAAAGAAAATGAAATTTAGACATGCTAGGGTTGCCCTTCTATACTTACAATTAGCGCAGGACCCTCTTGCCATCACTAGTTTTCTTAGGTTAGCACTGAAATTAAGAGAGACAAAGGCTCATAGGATTACTGAGGGGGGAAGTAAACTGGACTATCTCATTTTAAATGAAATGAACATTGTCGTTGTTGTGTTTTAAGTCATTGAATGTAACTCTCACTGACTGTAGTGAATTGTCAAAGTGTTTCCTTTTTAAATATATATGTACTTTTTATGGTGTTGTGAATTATGCGGAATAAAGGAATTACTTACTTACTTACTTACTTACAGGCAAGTGTTCCTAATTCTGTGATCCATTAGAACTTCGAAGATGGAAAGAATGTGTACCCCTTAGCAAACAGGCAGATGTGAACAATACATAGGCTGTGCAAACCTCATCCTGTGATACTACACTCCACGTCAGTGCAGACTGATCCGATAAGTACATCATGAAACACGATTGGATGCTCTGTAAATAAAAAGTTCACTATTTTACACAAAAGTGCATTTGTTTTTTCATTGATTTGCACCACTTGGACTCTGTAGTTCGGTTGCCTTTCAATCATTCCGTAAGGAGATGTGTTATGTGTTATATTTTATTTAAAACCCAATGGTACATTCCTGTCTTTCACTGTTCTCTGCCCCTGATTATTGCTTCATAGCCTTTCTGTCACACTTAACTTACATGATAACATTCCATCAGTCCTGCGAGAGATAACTGGTCAGTCAGTTGCTCACAGGCCTCAGGATGTGAGTGATGTCAGCTGTGTCTTGATGAGCAATAAACATCTTATCATCAACCAAAAGCGTTCTGCCTTCTTTATAGTCAGGCTGCAGCAATCTTCCCCGGCAGCAGTTGGAAATTAAGGCTGGAAAATATAAAAATGTGAAAATAAAATAGTTATCTGAAATATATGGTGTAAAGTAATCAATCAATCAATCAATCAAAGCATTTATATAGCGCACTACTCACCCGGGGGTCTCAAGGTGCTAGGGGAGGGGGGGGGGTCCGCTACTGCTCGAACAGCCAGGTCTTGAGCTGCTTCCTGAAGGCAAGGTGGTCCTGGGTCCGGCGGAGGTGGGCCGGGAGGGAGTTCCAAGTCTTGGCGGCCAGGTAGGAGAAGGACCTTCCTCCTGTTGTGGCTCTTCGGATGCGGGGGATGGCGGCGAGGGCGTGGCCGGTTGATCGGAGCTGGCGTGTGGGAGCGTAGAAGTTGAGGCGGCTGTTGAGGTATCCTGGGCCTTGGTTCTGTAGGGCTTTGTGTGCGTGGGTGAGGAGGCGGAAGGTGATTCTCTTGTTGACCGGGAGCCAGTGCAGATCCCTCAAGTGTCCGGTGATGTGGCTGCGGCGGGGGATGTCCAAGATGAGTCGTGCTGAGGCGTTCTGAATCCGCTGGAGTCTCTTCTGGAGTTTGGCGGTGGTTCCGGCGTAGAGGGAGTTGCCGTAGTCCAGACGGCTGGTGACGAGGGCCTGGGTGACTGTCTTCCTGGTCTCGGTGGGAATCCACCGGAAGATCTTTCGTAGCATGCGCAGGATGTTGAAGCATGACGAGGAGACAGCGTTGACTTGTCTGGTCATGGAGAGGGAGGAGTCCAGGATGAAGCCCAGGTTGCGTGCGTGGTCTGTTGGTTTGGGTGCGCTGCCCCGGGCGGGGGGCCACCAGGAGTCGTCCCAGGCGGAGGGTAAGGAACCCAGGATGAGGACTTCCGTCTTGTCTGAGTTCAGTTTCAGGCGGCTGTTCATCATCCACTTGGCTACGTCTGTCATCCCTTCGTGTAGGTTGGTTCTGGCGGTGGCGGGGTCGTTGGTGAGGGAGAGGATCAGCTGGGTGTCGGCGGCGTAGGAGATGATGTTGAGGTTGTGTTGGCGTGCGATGGCTGCGAGGGGGCTCATGTAGACGTTGAAGAGGGTTGGGCTGAGCGAGGGTCCTTGAGGGACGCCGCAGATGACTTCGTGGCTTCTGATCTGAACGGGGGGAGGCGGACTCTCTGTGTCCTTCCGGCGAGGAACGAGGAGATCCATTCCAGTGCCTTCTCCTGGAGTCTGATGCTGCTGAGGCGCTGCACTAGGGTGCGGTGGCAGACAGTGTCGAAGGCCGCGGAGAGATCTAGGAGGATGAGGGCTGCTGTTTCTCCGTTGTCGAGCAGGGCTCGGATGTCATCGGTGGCCGCGATCAGGGCGGTCTCGGTGCTGTGGTTGGCCCGGAAGCCAGACTGCGAGAGGTCGAGGGAACCGTTCGTCTTGAGGAAGGCGGCCAGCTGCTTGTTGACGGTCTTCTCGATGACTTTTGCAGGAAACGGGAGCAGCGAGATGGGGCGGTAGTTCTTGAGGTCGGTGGGGTCGGCTGATGGCTTCTTGAGTAGAGCGCTGAGTTCGGCGTGCTTCCAGCTCTCCGGGAAGGTAGCGGTGTCGAAGGAGGTGTTGATGATGTCCCGCAGGTGGGGTGCGATGACAGCGTCGGCCTTGTTGAAGACGTGGTGAGGGCAGGGGTCGGTCGGAGATCCGGAGTGGATGGAGTTCATAAGATATGCAAACATCTGAAAGTGTTCAAACATAGAAAGCTGTCACAGAGTGTTGAACCAAAAAACTGTAGACAGCATCTGTATTCCTAAATTCCAAAATCCCTTATCTTCTTGTGAAAGTGTCTTCTACATTCATTTAAGCCCACTGGGCTTTGGAAATCTGCCCCTTTTTTGTATCAAAACTGTTATTGTCCAACACTCTGTATATGTGCTGACTTTGAGGTGGTTAGTAGCACACTTGCTAAATAAAAAATGATGGCCATCGGACGAGTGTTGTAGTGGGATGGTAACCGCCCAACTAGTACTCGGCACTCCGCACATCTACCCACCAGATTACAATGCAACAGCCCGTGAGGCATCGTAAACATGCCCTTTTCTATTGTGGCTTGTACTGCAGCCCGGAAATGAGACGCAGCAACAAGCCACAATGGAAAAGGACATGTTTTTAAACATCCATCCGCCATGTGCCTCGAACCATGGCCTCATAGTGGAGGCCCATGGTTGACAGGGGCCCTACTAGGGCCCCCCAAAGTCCCTTTCCGGCAGCCGTTCCATGCTGGTTGGACCACCATGAAAAGCTGTCGGAATAGGGACATTGTATTTCCTACTGTGGTGCCTGAGCAGGCACTGCCCCTGTTGTAGGGAATAAGATCCGACCGGCGTCCCGAGCCTGTCGGAGTCTTTACCCCTGCTTAACTCACTTTGAGCGTCGGAATCATAATCCAGCGGTCAGACCAATGGCATAGATGTCCGTGCGGCCGCCATCAATGGCTTGTCGGTGACGGCCCCACCTACTAGGGTGACCAACCGTCCGTAAATTTCACGGACCATCCGTAAATTGGACCTCACGTCCGTTGTCCGTGAGGATCCCTTTTACGGACGCCTTTTGTCCGTAATTTTGGCCATCAGAGGGAGCAGCACTGCTCCCCTGTGAGAGGCCTCACCCTCCTCTGATGGGGCCACCTCGCACTCCTCCTGGAGCACAAGAGCAGCCCCTCCTGCCCATTGTCATTCTGTATGCCAGCTAATTGCCACATACAGAATGTCAATGAGGCAGTCTGGGGTGTGACATCATGTGGGGGCCTCCTCCTACCTCAGTGTACAGCAGGGCATTCTGTAACATAAAAGGTACAACGCCCATGCTGCAATATGAGAATACAGTTCATATAAAGAAGCCTGTGAAACAAAAGTTCTGTAATAACCATGGAAGTAACTGTAACTCATTTTAAGTATCTTAATACTACGAAGGATGAAGACACTGGAAGAAGTTAGACTGTCATGTCTAAATATGGTAAGTCTATCTTTTTGATCAGCTTCAAGTCTAGTTTATGCAAAATTATTCCGCTCGATTGCAAACGTACCCATTCTCTCATCTCCCATTTCCCTATACGTTTCCCTATTTCTGAATTCATAATTTTTCTGGATAGTCTGTAGTTTCAGTATTGAAGTAATTTGATTTTCTTTTAGATATGGATTCAAATTTAGTTTTATCTCGAGCATATTACCTAAGCAATAAAGAATCCATCGTTGAATCTAAATAGTGTACCTTGATACCTACGGCATGAAAAGACACTTTGGGGAAGGATCTTACATGTTCTTCTTATTATGTAACCCCTTCTGAAAGACAAAGGCTACACGTGGGTACTGCCCCAACAGATCATTCACCCACCCCCACCCCCCCCGCGCGATAATAGCATACGATTGGAGTGCAGTAATGGCTTGAAATCTGGCGTGAGTCAGCTGACCTCTGCCCGCCCCTGCCCACCCTAAACTCCACGTACCCCAGGCAATCAATCTGCATCAATGGCAAGACTACAGCAGCGCCTCGACGCCACCGCATATTTGAAGACACCCTTCATGTGACCATTTATAGAATGACAGGCTCCTCCCCAACAATATACAGTTCCTGCGCAGCACTGTTATTTGAAACGGGGGTGGTATAAAGGAATTGACAGTAGCAAGCAAACGTTTAAATATGCTTTGGATGGGTTTTTCCTTTGGCTATGATATGCACTAATGATGATGAATGTTAAGGCTCCTGATGGATATTAAACTAAACGCCAATAAAAATATGTTTGAAAAATAAAATAAAAAAGAAGGGTTATCGTTCTTTCAGTCTCATCATTTTAGAACTGAAGTATTTTCAATATTATGTTCAACAAAGCCATGGTTGCTGCTTTTTCATTTTAAGCAACTAACAACCATTGACAAAGCCAATAGTCCTGGCTTGTTGTTGATGTAATGATACTTGCTGTATTATATATCTGGATGCAATGACAGAAACAACATAATACCAGTCAGGGGGGATACTATGCTAAGCGCAGATTTTTACTATAGGTGTTTTAAGCCACGCCCTTAATTACATCGAATACCCCCTTTGAAGAGACCCCCCAGTTTTTTAACCCCACTTAAGGCCCTGGAAACAACACCATGTCACAGTCACCTCACATCCTGGCACTGTGCATCATGCATGACTCATGACTTCTTCGTTTTTAAATTGTCTATGTGCAGGGGTATAGCGAACTCTCCAACACCCCACCACACCCCTTGCTTTAGGAACTGCAGTAGGGGTGAAATTCTTGACGGCCACTTCTGTCTGCAACTCTGCAGACAAAGGCCCAGCTCATAATGTGAAAAGGTGGGTGAGTAAATAAGTGAAGGAATGTGTGAATGGCTGGATGGATTACTGAAAGGATTAATGGATGAATGAAAGGGTGAATGGA
This sequence comes from Lissotriton helveticus, assembly GCF_964261635.1. NCBI lineage: Eukaryota > Metazoa > Chordata > Amphibia > Caudata > Salamandridae > Lissotriton > Lissotriton helveticus. The sequence goes on along the minus strand of NC_136059.1, from coordinate 180,682,095 downwards.
TAGATAATGAAAGAAAGGATGGATGAGTGAATGAGTGGAAGTATGGATGAGAGAACAGGTAAATAGATGGATGTATGGATGGAAGTGTAGATGGGTGGGTAAAAGGGTGGATGGGTGTGTGAAAGGGTGGATGGATGGATGAGTGAAAGCGTAGATGATGGGCGAGTGAATGGGTAGATGGATGAGTGAAAGGATGGATGGATGGATTGATGAATTAATATGTGAAAGGGTGGATGGATGGATGAGTGAAAGGGTGGATGTAAGGATTGATGAGTGAGTCAAAGGGGGTAAATGGACAAAAGGGTGGATAGATGAGTGAAGAATTGAAAGGGTGGATGGATGAGAGAACAGATGGATTGTCATGTATTCCTATAGGTTCTGAATCGATCCCCCTATTCCTGACCCTATTCTGGTTAAACTAACTATCAAGTTAACTAACAGTCAGCCCATGAGGCAAGAAAAGCCCCCATGATGCAGATACCGTTATCTGACGCAGTCACACTACGGCACAGGAACGTGTTATCTGATTAGGTCATAACGCTTGAGATCTAATTAGACAAGCGACATTCCTCCAGCCCCTGATAAGGCATACCACGTTCTCATAACAAATCAAACCTATGACAACCTGGAAAATCCGTGCGGCCATTGTTTTGATTTCACAGAGAACTTCAGTAAAAGAATGTGCTAACGAGCAAGTCGTATGACATCTTTATTGACGTATCTATGTCCATCCTTACGTCAATCTCGGCACCTTTAAGGTATAAATATTGCCGATCTTGCCCTATGCAAACACACGCGTGGTGACGAGACGGAGCAGCCATACTTGCCGAAGCCGAAAGCAGAAGCAGACCCCGCTGGCAGCAGCCCCGCCTTCCTGACGCGCTGAGAGACGCGCTGCTATCTCAAGCCGAGAGACCCAGCACCGGCGCTTCTGGGCAGCCCTCGCAGGAAGCCTGGAATATCGAGAGCAGAGAAAGAGATACCATTCCTCATTCATCCTAAATTCCAGGTACAGAACTGAATAACCCCTCACAGAGAATTCTTTAGTTATTCACTTGGCAAAAACAAACTTAACTTAAACTGTAACTTTCTATTCCCGCCCACGCATTAGACTTAGGTCAGGTACACGGGGTAGGCGTATTTAGAAACACCAGTTGAGTACGTTTAGTCAAATGTATATGTATATGTAAATATATTTTAATCATTTTAAACATCATATGGCTCAGAAACCATATCAATGTTTTTACAGTATTATTTTATACTATTGCTTTTAATGTATGCACTTTACTTAACCATAAGTATTGCAATAATATCGATCCATTTCTCTTGTACGAGAAAAGAGACTGATCAATAAATAACACCTTTTTATTGAACACGCCCGTCTCTTCCTTTTCTCTACAATCTGATGAGACTAAGAATGCACGTACTGACTGAGTAAAATAATTGCCTTGTGCTCACACGACTCTTGAGATTGACTCTTGATTAGGGGAGAGCAAAGTTGTCATGTTCTATGGTTGTCAGAAACTAAATCCCTTCTTGTCTAATCAGGGAAGTTAATTCCTCCTTGAACATTCGAGAAAGTTTCTAGCGAACTCTGAGCTACGCTGGCAAACCCAAAACTTAAGTCTAGTATCGACAGTAGTAGACCTAGTTAACGTCTGGCCTAGGCCTTTACTGCTGTAGGTACTATTCCAATGCGCAGAGCCTATTGGGAAAATAGGAGCTACACTACATGGCGCCCAACGCGTTTGGAAAGGGCGATAAAACTAACGTAAGACATTTAGAGTAACTCAGTCGTGCTTTCTCACTCAGACCCCTTTTTCCAAATACTCCAAAGACGTCTGGAGTGGGTGAAAGGTAATATCCTCCAAAACCGCACAGGAGGGAACTCCTATGTATGGTTCTTGGTATAGTCAACGTTGAAGGATACACTGTTCCAAAATATTGTGCATCTAATCTCTGTTCCATAAGAAACCTGATCTGCAAACAAACAAAATAACCATCCTGACAGTAAAATGTCAGAAAGTGATGAAGAAAGAGAGGCAGTTAGATTAGCAGCTGAAATAGCAGCAGCAGATACTGCACTAAAGGATGCAGACGCGGATATAATACTCATTCCGGTCAGCAAAAGGAAATCTATAACCTTAAAACTTATAGAAAATGGACTGACACCTAGAGGTGGCACAGTCATATTCGTAATTGAGGCACACGAATATCGGCAGACAGAGGTATACTATTCATGGATACATTTTCCAGCAGCAAATGCTGTAACAAAGTACTTCCACTATTACAAAATAGAGGTTCCACCCGACATTTACACTCCTTTCGAGGAGGTGGAAGTACCACTCAAATTCCAAGAGCATTTGCTCTTATTTGATGGCGCCCTAATACATAATAATCACATCACCAGGCTCGGTCCTTTAGGTAGACCAGGAGCAACGTGGCCGGTCTTAGCCGGATACACACCACACCCAGACATCGAAGGAATGTCTACTGGAGAACTGTTAATACAGCTAAAACAATTACTAAAAATTCATAGACAATTAGTTCAGTATGTAATGCGGACTTCAACAATTCAGCCAGCGATTAAACTACCACAGCTGACCCCTCATCAGGGGAACACAAATAAAATCACACCACAGAACATCCAATCCTGCCTAGGTAAAGTTCCGGCTAAACGGGAACAGATACCATTCTGGTTGGCACAAAAAATCACCCAAATAGAGGCGGTGTTTCCTGACACCACCCCGATAGAAAAACACAGGATTCTGACTATATGTCTCCCAATGGGAATCGCACCACACATAGAGGACTGTGACACTTGGGGTACAGTCTTTGCTTCAATCTACACAAAAACGCACGGTGTTCCTTCCATTTCGGTGATACCAGATGTGCTAAAACAAATTCAAGATGAATACGGTCCAGAACCTGCTTTAACTCTTGGTATGAAATTACTGAAAGACTTCAAGCAGGTCTCGGCTATATTACTAGCCAATATAAAAGGTGAAGCAGCAAACGTGGCGATCCGCCAGAGGTTAAAAGAGACAGATATAGCAGACCAACCAGCTGAAATTGCCAGAATCATAGAAAAATCCTATGAAGAACTAGGTAGAGACAGTTTAGGTGGAATACCAGTAAAACCGCAACTGACTGAAAGTCCAGAAAAAATATTTTTTAATAATAATTCACCAAAAAAGAACTGGGATGGAAACAAGCAATCCAATCCAAAAGAAAAGAAATTCCAGTCCCGAGGAAGGTCTCCTAGGCGAAGGGAGAAATCTCCGAACCAGAGACACAGGTCACCCCAGAGTGACCCCTCTGGGAAAAGATATAACCTTAGAAATAGGGATAATATTAAAAAACCTGATAGATATCAAGACATTGATACACGTCCCTCTCAATCTTTTCAGAATTCCTCGCAGATATCGGAAAGAAGAGGACGATCAGAACAAAGAGAAGAGCACGCCAAGTCCAAAGACAAGGAACCTGCTCAGCTAAAAAAGAAATTACAATTTCCCAAAAAGAAGGTAGCCAGTATCAAGGTAGTTAACAATGCCGAGAATACTGAGGACACAACTGAAAAACGGAGAGTGGGCTCAGACAATGCTAGACAGCGCAGCAGAAGTGAGCATAGCTCGCAAAGTCCTTATGAATCATCTGGAGACAGTGGACACGAATGAATATCTTCAAGTGGAAACTGCAGACACCAGAGTTAGCAAGCCCCACAAGATATACAAGATAACATTACGTATAGAGGGAGATAAGACTAGGAAAATAAGGGGACTATTTTGGGATAACCTCTCCAAGGGTTATGACATCCTTCTAGCTGAAAAAGACTGGCCACCAGAGTTTGTCAGGGAGTGCCCTCATGGCGAAGAAGTAATTATGCCTGCCTTCTCGAATCAAATCCCGATTCATAAAAAATATACACTTGCTAGAAAGTGGGCAGTGGCCTTAGCACCTGCTTTATATAAAAATCATGTAGGATGGGATGAGGACTCCCCTCCTCACAAAATCCAGTTAAAATCACAACCTACTGCACAAAGGCAGTACCCAATTAAGCAAGAAGCTAAAAAACAGGTAAATGAAATACTAGATCAGCTAGAATACCAGGGGGTGATTGAAACTTGCACCTCACAAATGAACAATCCTTTGTTTCCGGTCTCCAAACCAGACAATTCATATCGTCTAGTTTTGGATTACCGACACCTTAACACATGTTGCAAAACCTTTGCAGTACAAAACTCACACAGTGCTGCACTAATGAATAACATAGTGCGCAAAAAATACAAAACAACCTTGGACATCTCCAATGGATTCTTTTGTCAAAACATAGCACCAGAGAGCAGATATTTAACTGCATTCTCAGTAAATGGCACTCAAAAACAATTCTGTCGGTTAGCCCAGGGGTACAAGAATAGCCCGGGAGTATTCTCAGCGAGAGTAACAGAATTACTACAACTATATGATGATGAAGCATTATCTTATGTCGATGACATTTACTTAACAGACGATGACTTGGATACTCACTTGAAAAGAGTGAACACCATAATACTTGGGTTCGCTGCAGAGGGTTACAAATTCAACTTTAAAAAATCCAGAATTGCCCATCTGACAGTCCTGTTCTTAGGATATGAGTTATCAAGTGAAGGTAAAAGCCTGGCAGACAATTTCCTAGAGAAATGTGCCGTAATCCAAGCTCCTAAAACACTAAAAAACCTACAGTCAATTCTAGGCTTCCTAAATTTCGGAAGAACATACATTGCAAATTACGCAGAAAGGGTCAAACCCCTTTATGATCTAATTAAACCAGACTTTAAAAAATCCAATTGGACTCAAACACACACAGAAATTTTGAGATCCTTACAAACAGACATGCTAATTAAAACAAAATTAGAAACACGTGATAACACACGCAATCTTGTGATTCGAGTCATCCCAGGGAGATGCGGATTCACATACCTGACCTCTAATGAGGGAGAAAAGGTACCAATTGCATTCAAATCACACTTGTATACAGAAGCTGAACAGAAATTCAGTAATACAGAAAAAATCATTCGTGCAGTTCAAACCGCAATAGCTAGAGAAAAAGACATAGCTGACGGTAGACATATCACAGTCAGAACAGCAGAATCAGCCTTTGAGGCACTAACAACACCTTGTAATTTACCAACAACAACATTGAATCCGGAATGGATACAATGGGTGAATTCAATCACAACGGACAAAGTATGCTACTACTTTGATCCAGAACTAGAAGAATTAAAAAATCTAAAATATGAAAAGACGTATCCTCTGCCAATCGACATTCTGCCTCTACGACATTACGCCTGTGTAATCTATACAGACGGACATGCTCAACCCTCCGTTTGGGGAGAACATGCATACAACCCCACATGTGAGATTACAAAAGAAGTGTGGCGCGGAGGTAAACTAAGACCTCTATTAACAAAATCACACTCAGTAGAAACTAATTCAGAACTACAAACTGAAATAATAGCTTTGAAAATGGCGCTAGATAATGCGGATCGCGAATTCCCGACACTTATAGTGTCAGATTCATATTACTGCGTCAAAGCATATAACAAGGATTTGCAGACATGGATTCAGAACGGTTACAAAGATGACACAGATGCACCAATAAAGCAGAAACTGCTCTGGGAACAAGTAGCTCTTTTACAAAAAGAACTACCAAATACTCACGTGACACACTCACTGAGTCATCAGCGTGATGGCGTTCACGTTGTAGGGAATTCATTGGCTGAAGCAGCCGCAGCGGCAGCCACTAAACCGGCTCCCGTAGATCGAAAAAAGCGTACATTAAAATACATTGACGGTGAAACAATGCTGGCGGTGAAAACGTCATCAAAAGGCGACTGCTCAGCGTTACCGATCAACTATCCACTCAATTATACATACATAATTGATGCGAACTCCGTCCCTTTTGCTCGAATCCCTGGAGTGGGGGATAGAGTGATTCCAAACATGGACAGGAGAAACTTGTTAATCGCAGACGCACACATGGGCGAGGGTCTCAGACACCTCAAACTGAAAGATTCTCTGGAAGAATTACAATCACGGTACTGGTGGCCAGGCATGAGCCTGCATTACACCATGTTTGTAAAAAACGGCCCAAACTGCAACAGAGATCGCAGTGGGGAGAGAAACAGTTTAATACCTCGTCGTATCAAGGCAGATAATATCACCAGTAAAAAGCAGGGCTTGCGATTAACATATACAGGCTAGTTTCCACTTATAATGTAGATCACCAGCACTTGGCTGACGTCCGGACTGTTATACAAAGATTTGCGAGTCTAAATGGCATATACGCTAAGAGCATGCTACGTTCGACCATTGTTTTCACTCAAGTCCTCCGGCCGGGGGGGAAACATGGCCTAATGAGCACAGCCCAGCGGGAATCTTCTCACTTCCTTCCTGAGGGTACTGGATGGTGTAAAGAAAAAACCAAGGCAGAAAGCAATCTATAATGGAAAGGATATTAGGTTCGGGAGCTGGGTGGGTCAAACATCTAATAAGTGTCCAACGTAGTCTAAATAACTTGCCAAGAAATTCTCTGAAGGGATTCAGTCCGTACGAATTATTATTTGGAACTAGAATGATAGTCTCTGACCTTGATAGTCAGACTTCAGTGGTTAAAGAAAAAAGCTTTGATGTCAAAGACCGTTTGGCTATTTTGCAGGACTTAAACAAAACAAGAAAAGACCTGAGCAACATACAGTTGAAACAACAGCCAACAACCACTGAAGAATCACCACCTGTCCCAGCAAGACCTGTCTGGATTCCAAAAGTCGGGGATCTAGTCAGGGAGAAGATCGCGGTAAAGAAGGAATTTGGGCCTTCTTACAGAAAAGCAGTTCCTGTCTTGTCTGTCAACGGGACAAGATCAGTTGTACTACCGCCACTTGCTGGTAAAAAGGAGAACCGAGTTGTATCCATCGACCTGGTAAAACCACAACATGTGGCCGATAACAAACAGTAGGCCAAGTGGACTCCCAATAAGTAGCAGAACACCAAGGTTTGCTACCAGTACAGAGGTCCTAACAAAGAGGCTCATCACATTCGAAACGCCTACAGAAGAACAACAAGGACTATGCAACAATGCAATAGAACTCAGACCTCTGACAACCCAAATAAAAACATTTAGCAGAGACACACCAATCTACAATGAAGTACCAAGTGACAATGCAAGAAACAAAAATCCTGAAGCAATTGGAACAATTGACAGAACTGCATCCGGGTACTTCATCAACTTCGATGATTCCTCTGAAGGCTTCAGTGAATCAAAGACACAGCCATCATCAAAATCCTTTAAAGACAAAGCTAAGGAACTTTTGAAACAACTGAAAGAAACATATCTGATTTCTCCATGGATTGAATTTTGGGTGGGTTTTGGTGCATTTATCCTCATACTTTGGCTCATCATGGTATTTACTTTGGGACGCTTCATTGAGGGAAAATATGCTAAAATGGACACAGCAAGTCAGAACATCAACTTGGTCCTCAAACCACACACATCTTCACACGTCGAGAAAAGAGAACTTTCTTCAGCCAACTTCACAGCCAATCCGATACCTGGTGGGGTAGCATGGGACAACACTGACTATGAAATTTATGGTCCGGTCGAGATCCTGAAATATCCACACCAAATCAAGATCTCCTTGAGTGACTTTGCAAAACCAAACTCATTTGCTGATGATTGGGACTTCGAAAGCATTAACAACATGATGTCTGATCTAGTAATGTCTGCTAAATTTACAAAACATAATTATTTGCAAGGTTCTACAAATTATGATAGTATGTATTGCTATAACCATTATGGTAATCATTTTTTGCATAAATCGGCACAACCTAGAAATGTTTTAAATTATAATCAATGGGAACATTGTGCAACACCTCCAAAAGGGAGCTCAAGAACCGTTTATGACAAATATTCATATTTTTCAGGTTTTAACACAAGTAATGCTGAAACATTTTATTTTAAAATGTCAAACAAGACAGGGATGAAAACCATGATAACCAACACAAAATTGATATATTCAGATTCATTCTTCGAAAAAATGAATACCTTTGGATTTGATTATTGGGACAAAATTGTTGATTTGAAAAGTGTTTGGGGTACAAAAGATTGGCAAGTACAGGGTTTAGAAGCTTTGTTTAGAGCCTGCATGATCCCAGAACAAATGATATTTTTAAATGACACTGTTCAACAAACCACCTGTCTTGGCTTAGCCAAAATCAAAGATTTAAATAAACCGTCTATTCCAAAGCCAATAATGTTTAGCAATAACTCTGATACAGATGAAGAGATAGACGTAAACCATATATTAAACCAAAACAGAACACATCCTGATTGGAAACAATGGTTGATCTGGCCCACAGATACAAATAACTGTCAAGATAGATTCCTGAATAAAACACAGGGTTTCAAAATGACCAGGCCAGACCCTAGATATCCCCAAAGACATCACCCAGGGATAATAACAACCTACAGTGTGGGCAAATTATGCCTTCAATGGCTACAAACTTCCACACTGCCTGAAATTAAGCAACACCTAACTTTACTTACTGATGGTGCTGACTTGCGTGATTTCATAATGGGACCACGCAAACAGCGTCAAAAGCGTTTCATAGCAGCCTCTGTATATGCAGCATACAATGAGGCCTGGAAGGTTACTCAAATTGAAACAGCAGAGAGAATACGGGAAATTGACCGTATTAATTTGGAAAAATCACTTTCTGTAGTGGACAATGGGTTAATGACTCTGTCCTCCAGAATTTTTTCTTTGGACAGCATTGTGTCGTCAGCAATCGATATATTATCGCAAGACTTACTGTTATTACAACATGGTCAGTCACAATTGCGTTCTATTGTACAGCTTGGCTGGACGTTACAAAATCTGCGTTCAGGCTATGCGCCTTGGCGTTTAATCAACACAACGTCACTATTCCAAATCTTTAACCTTACTGATAGACAAATCGGTATGGCGCAAAAGGGTGCTGATTATACAATCTTGAGCATTGAAAAACTAGAAAGATTACCAATGACAATGTCAGAACGACCTGTCAGTGAATGGATAATCCACGGAATCATAAATATTCCAATCTCAACCTTCAGGTTTCAATACTGCCAAAAATATATACAGGCTGGCATGTACGAGAAATTGGGAAAGGGGTACCTTAAAACAACTTGGAACCTGCCCTATTCGCATGCATGTGTCAGTAATAAAGGACAGAAAGTGTTTCTTAGTGGCAACAATTGTGCTATGTCACTAAGCGGCACGCTTCTGTGTAACGGAATTAGTTTGCATGGAGCCTGTGAAGGGAATTCATACAACCTTTCATGTCACCAGCAAGGCGCACCTGCAACTGAAATAGAACCATTCTTTCAAAGACTCTATAATGGGAGTTACATTCTTATTGTAGACCGCAGATGTTGTAGTCTTATGCCCGGGACTCCTTATCTAGTCACTACGACGGCGAAGGTCAAGTGCTGTGGACGTTCTTTATTCCCCAGCTCCTTTCCAGACAGGGAGGCAAGGGCATGGCCCAATTTGAAAATTACTCCTATTCGAATAGATACTTTAAGCAGAATGAAAACAGTGCTTCTTCAGACGCCTACAAGGCTCACGTCATCAAAAGAAACGTATGATCTACAAGTCGCAAGGACGACTGCAGAGATACATACATTATTATCGACTAATTCCCCCGTACATTTCGCGGAAATCCTGAGCGAAATCTTAAATATTTCTGATACCACTGGGGTCTCAAAGGTATTTAAGACAGTATTTTCGATGGCATTAACACCATTCAAAGCCATACTGGGTATTTTTCCAGATTTCGTCCATTCGATTTTTGGCGGACTTCCCCAGATCCTGGGACTAATTGCAGGAATCCTATTCTTAGTCCTTATTTTTCGTTATGGCAACCCATGTCACAGATCAAACTCTGGCGACAATGGAAGATACGATCCTAGCCATTGGATACCGGGACCGGATATCAAAAATCCTGGGACTATCCCGGCTTAGAGACCTGAACGTGACTTGGTTTCTATCATTTCGACCAATGTGGCAAAGATGTGTTTTACCTGTATTGAGATGTCTGCTATGCGGAGAAGAATGCGTGTTAGACACCTGTCTGACGCTACAATCGGATGCGCCAGTGGATGCAGATACATTGTTGGTTCCTACCAAGGTTCACGCTTTGTGCTGCCCTCAAAGGCTACCAATCCTGATGACGGCATTCCTGGAATCTTCACCACTACGATTGAAGAGTAGTGAAGTTCAAGATGAAAGCAGCATTGAACAGGTACGACCTTCTGTCAGCAATGCGATTCAGAATGTCAATGCAGACAATCATGCGCACGAATGCATGGTTACCCCTATTTCCGACTTAGTGGAACTTTCCCATGAAGCTGTTGACAGTTTTTTCGAAAGCCTTAATGATATGATGTTCTCTCCAGAACAGAAATAGAGACTTTGGAGCAAGCTCGCACACGGCGTTCCCTGAATTCGGCCTTCAACTTTAAAAATAAAGTCACATGAACAATTCTTCCCACCAGTTCACGGACAACAATTTTTTAGCAGCCCCAAATTATTTTTCACAAAATTTTCGGGACACTTATCTTCTGCTTAAAGTAAGAAACTATTCCTAGAGAACTAAGATTTCTATTTTTAGATACTTTATAAACTTTAGTTGCCCGCTGGTATGTTCACAAATATTTTATTATGTGATGAGATGGTCTCGAACTTCCTTTCTGTATAGCTATATTAAGAGCCATTTCATGTGTATTTCTCATATACCAAATAAGCAATAATGTCTACAAATGCGTGTTTACTTTAGCGTTTAATTCATAGCTTAAGTGCATACAATATATATGACTGCAATTTTTCAGTATATTTGAAAATTTCAAAATGCATTTATGTATTTTGGGGTGGTAAGGTATACACTATACTCTATAGTATGTTGTACTATGTTATACTATGCATAGATTAGTAAATATGACCATAGTTAGCGTGGAGTGGGTGTCATGTATTCCAATAGGTTCTGAATCGATCCCCCTATTCCTGACCCTATTCTGGTTAAACTAACTATCAAGTTAACTAACAGTCAGCCCATGAGGCAAGAAAAGCCCCCATGATGCAGATACCGTTATCTGACGCAGTCACACTACGGCACAGGAACGTGTTATCTGATTAGGTCATAACGCTTGAGATCTAATTAGACAAGCGACATTCCTCCAGCCCCTGATAAGGCATACGACGTTCTCATAACAAATCAAACCTATGACAACCTGGAAAATCCGTGCGGCCATTGTTTTGATTTCACAGAGAACTTCAGTAAAAGAATGTGCTAACGAGCAAGTCGTATGACATCTTTATTGACGTATCTATGTCCATCCTTACGTCAATCTCGGCACCTTTAAGGTATAAATATTGCCGATCTTGCCCTATGCAAACCCACGCGTGGTGACGAGACGGAGCAGCCATACTTGCCGAAGCCGAAAGCAGAAGCAGACCCCGCTGGCAGCAGCCCCGCCTTCCTGACGCGCTGAGAGACGCGCTGCTATCTCAAGCCGAGAGACCCAGCACCGGCGCTTCTGGGCAGCCCTCGCAGGCAGCCTGGAATATCGAGAGCAGAGAAAGAGATACCATTCCTCATTCATCCTAAATTCCAGGTACAGAACTGAATAACCCCTCACAGAGAATTCTTTAGTTATTCACTTGGCAAAAACAAACTTAACTTAAACTGTAACTTTCTATTCCCGCCCACGCATTAGACTTAGGTCAGGTACACGGGGTAGGCGTATTTAGAAACACCAGTTGAGTACGTTTAGTCAAATGTATATGTGTATGTAAATATATTTTAATCATTTTAAACATCATATGGCTCAGAAACCATATCAATGTTTTACAGTATTATTTTATACTATTGCTTTTAATGTATGCACTTTACTTAACCATAAGTATTGCAATAATATCGATCCATTTCTCTTGTACGAGAAAAGAGACTGATCAATAAATAACACCTTTTTATTGAACACGCCCGTCTCTTCCTTTTCTCTACAATCTGATGAGACTAAGAATGCACGTACTGACTGAGTAAAATAATTGCCTTGTGCTCACACGACTCTTGAGATTGACTCTTGATTAGGGGAGAGCAAAGTTGTCATGTTCTATGGTTGTCAGAAACTAAATCCCTTCTTGTCTAATCAGGGAAGTTAATTCCTCCTTGAACATTCGAGAAAGTTTCTAGCGAACTCTGAGCTACGCTGGCAAACCCAAAACTTAAGTCTAGTATCGACAGTAGTAGACCTAGTTAACGTCTGGCCTAGGCCTTTACTGCTGTAGGTACTATTCCAATGCGCAGAGCCTATTGGGAAAATAGGAGCTACACTACAGGATGAGTGAAAGGATGGATGAGTAATAGGATCAATGGATGGATTCATGAATGGATGAGTAGATGGGTGGGTGGATGGATGGATAAGTGAAAGCGGGATCGAGAGAGAGAGAAAGGGTAGATGAATGACTGAAAGGGTGAATGGGTGGAAGTATAAGTGACTGGGTGGATGGATGAGTAAGTAAATGGATGGGTGAACGGGTAAATGGCTGGATGGATGAGTGAATAGATGGATGGTGGAAGAGTGGATGGATGACTGTACGGATGAATGGGGTGAAAGGGTGGGTAGATGAATAATGGATGGTTGAGTGAAGGGGTGGATGGAAGGATATATGGTGGATAGGTTTGCAAAAGGTTGAATATGTTTGGAAATAGATGGGCACACAGATGGAAGGACAGAATGAATGGTGAAAGACTGAATGGTAGATAAAAGAAGGATTACACCTTGTAGCACCCATTATCGTAAATAACATTTCCTATACATTGACATTTATGTTAATATGAGTCATTGTCTCTATATAATGTGTGTGATGTAATGCACTCCAACACCCTGCCCTACATACTTATGATATGCACATGAGAGACGGTCAAAGTGATGATGAGGGGCACCATTTTAGGGTGGTAGCAAGGCCAGACTGGCCGGACTGGGCATCGGGTGTCTCCCTGGGAGGCTGGAAAGCAGGGTGGGGGAGCTAATTTGTTACTGTGGGGCTGGCACTGCAAAGTTCCTTGTATAGCCAGTAGTTTTCAATCAACAATAAAAGCGGCCTCACTTATATTCAGGTGTGGTTCACCATTGTCTGGTGACTAATGTACCTGCTGGAGCGAGATGCAAATTTTGAATTGTCTAAGGTAGCAAGCTGCGGGCATATTGAAAAACCGTGAAGTGCACGATTGTCTCAACCTAATATAAACTTATATTGACTTCTACTTAGGTAGTGGTCTATTTACTTACTTATATACTATTGCGCGACTACCTCTGACGTGTCTGTAAAACGCACCTTTTGTTCCGAAGTTTTGTCCTGAATTTTGACCTTTTGTCCTGAATTTTTGTCCTGAATTTTGTCCCTTTGTCCTGAATTTTTACACTCACCGTCCTGAATTTGCACCTGTGCCAGTTGGTCACCCTACCACCTACATCATAATGAGGCACGAGTAATTAAGTGGGTGTGACTCTTCTGTGATATTAAATCACCCCTAAGAAGGCTCCTCATCTTGAAAGGTGATGTTTAATGGAAGTCTTTTCTTATTCTTTTAAACTTAACATATGCTGAAAGTTTCAATGTGTTAATAAAAATCTATAGTAATTTGCAATTTAATGTTCAGCAGCTTGATTTTTTTTGTGGGACAACTATGTAACTTAAACCTATGTATCCGACCATTGCAAGAATTCATGGGCTATTTTATAGTTCGGATGCAATGTCCTGTTTTGCGCTCTGGTACACCTTTACCAGCATGCGCCAGGTGCAAACGGGGATAGTGCACCCTGTTACGTTACAGCTGGGCACAGAGCAGACGCAAAGTAATAGCTGCCCTGGGAACCGCACGTTATTGAAAGGTAGAGCAGCTATTTCAAGCAGCTGTTCCAGCTCTCATAGTACAGTAGTACCTGTCCTGCTTTAAAAAGGGAGACAGAGATCCCCTGCAGGCATGTGCAGTGAGTGACTGCATCTACCTTCAGGAAGATGTCTGAGGAGTGTGTGGGGCCCTCTTTTCTCCTGTGCTGTGGTCGCCTAGTTGGTGAAATACTGATTAGGCACTATGTGAACATCCTGAAGGTCTTTTTGCCTTTGTGCCCATATCCATAATAAACAAAAGGCAGGGAGGGAGAATACGATAGGACGGATGGATAGATGGATGGATGAATGGATGAATGGATGGGTGGATGGATGGATGGATGGATGGATGGATGGACAAGTGGATGGATGGATTCGGGAGGGTGGTGGATAGATGGATTCTCCTCTGCCAGTCCAGTCAATTTTAGGTATGGGGAAATGGAACTACTGCTTAACTGGCGAGGATAGGTAGAGTAAGGAGGAGTGTTCTTTATGGGTTAGAAAGTGGGGGGGTCTGTTTCATGTTTTTGGATGTAACATTTCGATGGTGGACCTTAAATAGCTGCCTTTCACAAACCCCTATACCACTTACAGAGAAAAGTGAACATTTGCTTATAAGTTCAATTATATAACACTAAATTCCCCTACACCCTCAGTCCCTTTCTCTGCCATTATGGCCAGCCACCATCCACTCTTTCTCCTACACCAATGGTCTGTCAGATGCTTAAGATCAGCCAAATTATGGTGAACTACTTTACTCTCTGGTGGCTTATAATACCCTATTTGACTAATGATTTTCTAGGGGGCACACCTGCCACACTATTCCTCCATATGAACCCCAGTTACTATAATGACTTGTTCTGCTTTTATCTACAACATCAGGAGAGGGTTCCTCACATAAAAATAATCCTTGAGACACTTATTTGTTTTACAGGAGGTTGAGATACTCGAATACTTAACTCCTTACTTTTCAGTGCTCCAAATAAAGCGGTAGGTTGAACTTTTAACATAGATGCATCTGCAAATCTTGCTACGGCTGCAAATTCACCAGTGCCACTTAGGGATTTATGGGATCCTGAGTACAACAAGTAAAACAGAACATTTAGGCCATGAGAGGAGGGTGGGAATGACGTGCCACAAAACGATGTTGGAAGACTTTTCTTCACCTCTCTGCCTTCTCCCATCCCTTATGAGGTGGATTCACTGATGATAGGAACTCTTCCAGTTCTGTCACCAGGACGTCATGTTTGTAGAACAGACATTACTGAAAAAGGTGATGCTCTAGCTGAACAAATTAGGCTTGCAAGTCCAACACCACTGATGGTAACACCTCCTGCATGTACATCCGTTGTGCACACCATGACTGTCTTGTACTGAACTGTGTGCTTTTTCCTGATGTGCTATGGGAAATTCTAAGCACTTTAGGGCCACTTGTTATGTGTATTATGAAAATGTATCTCACTTTGTGGCCTGGCCATGGTGGAATTGCTGTTACACAGCTCATATTCTCGAGGGGGTTCCTGCCAAGATGGCATAGGCAGCCTGGGGGAAGAGAGGACAGCTGTTGCCATGGCAAACTAGTCAAAAAGGGGTGAACCTTTTTTCACTAGTGTGGCAGAGGGGTATTTTTCAAAGTCTTAAGGTGGCTTTTATTCTTAAGAAGTGCTAGATATTACGTAAACTTCGCAGACAAACTGAAATCTCTGGTTGCATAGTTATAAGAAATACTAATATTACCACTTTTAGGAACTGTGCTTAATTTGGCTAAATTCAGCAATATCACTCACATTTTAACAGTGTTGTCTATGGGCCAGATGAACAATCCTTTTTTGCAGCCGCAGAAAAAGGGTAATAGCATGTACAGATGCTATTTTGTGAGTCCCTGACTCGCAAAATAGCATTTGCAACTCTCGCTAATAGGAAGAGGCGTCCCTCCCTACTGGCAAGTCAACATGCTAGGTACTAGTGTTTTGCAACCACATTTGCGGCCGCAAAACACTTCCCCTTTGTGAGTATGTTGGAAAACATTTTTTATGAGCAGGCAGTGGTCCCAGAGACCACTGCCTGCCCTTAAAAACATTAAACTGAAAGATTTCATATTTCTTTTTTAAATGTCATTCCCAAATTGCGAGAGACTCATTAATATTAATGAGCCTCACAATTTGCGACCCCATTGGGAATCGCAAACAGTGTGAAATACACTGTTGTACATCCGAAATTGCGCCTCGCAAATTGCGACTCGCAAAAGAGTCGCAATTTGCTGTGAACAATTTTCTTGATCGTACATCTGGCCCCTATATGTCTTATTCACCGACAAAATACTTGGCAATTTGCATGTAGTGTTTTATGTTTGTTTATTTTTAAAGTATGTACCATTGAATTTAATAGGGTGCTCAACAGTAGAAATATCTTGCTTATGTGTTAAACATGTGCATGGTTACATTAACCCATATTGTAATTTTTTAATACATCTAAAACACATATAGTATATAGGATAATACAGACTCGGTGTTTAAGGTGATTGTAGGGAAAACATACACAGGCATGTAATTGGAAAGTTTTTAACCCTAGAAGTTCTAGCAGTCAACTGCATGGCACAGATCGTGTATTCTCCTCTTTAAACTGGGCATTGTATTGATACTTGGTTGGGGTAAATGCCACTGTCAAGGGTCTGACTTTAGAATACACAAATCCTAAAGATGTAAACCTTAGAACAAAGGATCATCTCAGGGTAGAGGTTCACACAGAAATCTTGTCCATCTGGTTGCAGATCTCTTACAGCCTCCGGCAACAATCCCTCACTCTGCAGACACCTAATCAGTCCCTTATAGAGGGTTCCCGTTTAGCCGTGATATAATTCACCAACATTAATACTTTGATATACTTGCTTCCTTTTCATGTATCAATCTTTCCTTTTTAAGAATGTATTCATTAACCGCTGAAGGATTATCCATTGCAGCTTACATATGGGACATCAGGATAACCTTTGAAACAGGAAATGTTATATTGTGAAGCCCTCATTTAACTGTGTTTTGGCATTTGACAACATTTGTAAAATATTTCATATGACCCTCCCTGGTATAGGTGTTCTGTCGTAAAAGTGATGGGATAACTTTCTTTATGTCTGATTATTTGCAACAATTTCTTTTATTTGCTTTATATAATGCACATTTCTGGTTCTAGCTAGCTGCAGGACATCCTGGTAAGGTTGCCAGGGCACCTTGAAAGGCATGGCCCTGGGCAATTGCTATCTTTTTCAGTGCCTTAAAATGTCTCTGATATTCACTAATATTAAATAAAAGTCATAATCTACTATTGGCCTAAGCAAAGTTGTAATGTGGGGCATGGTGTACAAAAACTCCATTTGCAAAAAGTAGTCAAAAAATGTGCAATTACTTTTTTTTAATGGTTTTGTGAACAGACTTTTTAGCTAATTAATGAGGTCACAAAATTCAGAATCACAGTGGGTCGCAATCTGGCCTACTTAATCAATATTCAAGTAGATTGCAAATTGTGACTCACTACAATTGGACGCCATCATAGGGAAGATGACTTGCTGGGGTCAGTAAATTAACATGTCTGTGATCACATTTTGAATAAAGACAACATTTTTATTTTTAAATGCAGCCCATTTCCCTTAAAGGAAACAGGGCTGCCTTTAAAAAGATAAGTATTTTTGTTTGAGATCTGGTTGTGGTCCCAAGGACAACTGCCTACTTCACAACCATTTTTTTTTTATTCATGAAGGTGTAAGGTTAGCTAGGGGGCCTCTTCCCGTTTGCAAATGGGGTTACCACCTCCTTTGAGGTGTTTGCAAAAGATTAATACTTTGAAACTGGGGGCCTCATTTACAAACTTTTGGCATAGGGCAGTGTGGCAAGCATTCCTGCTACGCTGCCCTACATCAAAAGAAAAGGGAAAGAATGCCGTACGGCGCAGTCCTGTCCTTTGTTACTGCTCTGGCACTCAAATGGCTCCTATGAGCCAACGTAGGCACCCTTGAACTAAGGTGAAAGGGTATCTTTTGTGGAGAAAAAGCAGCTGGGTTCTAACGGACAGCACCACCAAGACTAGTCACAAGATAATATATCATATATTGCCCACCTCAAATGACCCGCTGCTGGTAGATCATAGAAAACAATAGCAATTTTTTTGTGAATGAGAGGAAACATCAATTAGTTCATATTAAAAACTGTACAATCAGTTTGACGAAGAGAATCTTGTGTAGGTATTCTTCTATTATTTTCAGTAGTGTTACTTGATATGCACAAAACAGAATCAGCCAACGCGTTTCGCTCACAGGAATGGTGCTATGGTGAAAGGGTGTTTGTGTTGAAATCAGGTTATTTTTGTGGGGGAGGGGACACCTTCCCTCGCAAAAACAACCCTTGTGCCACCCCTGGGGAGGTGTAAGCTTTTGAAGTATTTACAGGTTTGCAGCATGTTGTAAATGTGAGAATGTGATAAATGCCATAGGTGTTACATGGGTACACCCACTGTAACACCAATGGCACGCATCCACATCGCAGTGCGAGCCAACACAGTGAGTTGCACTGCATTATCTCACACCATATCCACGAGGCCATGAAAAGTCATGCAGGGTATAGCCTTACGTGGCGTCATAGATATGGGTGAGCCCAGTGCAACAGCGGAACCTCATTAAAAGTTATGTTCCAGCGGTGCACTGGGCTTATAAATAAACCCCTGGATTTCGGTTGCAAAAAATGCATAACAAATCGCTATTTGGAAAGCACACCTAAACACGCACCCTTGCTAATAGCGATTCATCATTGGTATCGAAACCTATTTTGCAAATCAGAATCTGTTACCACATTACAAAATGGGTTTAGTAAATAACAAAAAGCCACTCTGTGGTTGCAAACTCTTCGAAGTAGCGAATCACAGGTTTTGTGAAAGCAGAAATCTTTGTCTAAATCGCCCGTGCTTTCTCTAGTCACAAATTAATGTATCTCTTCTTTTAGATGTAATGTTCTTTCATTTCCATTTCTAACAGACGACACACATATCATTATCTAGCAGAGCCAATCCACCTGTCTCCTTATTCAAAGACGATTTACTTTTAATTTTTCAATAGTAAATAAAATCATAAAATTACATAACAATGTTACAGACATTCTAGAGATCATTCAGCGGTTCGATATAGTTAATAGAATAAAATTGCGTAATTTAATGATATGGCGATAAAATAGCTTTCCCAAAATGCACAGTTCCAGCTAAAATTTACCTACTGCAAAGGATTTCAATGAGACATCTAGCAGTGATGGATAAAATAGTGTATTTCTGCACTACCCAATACATAAGTATAAATTCGTAAGTTTACTTTACAAAGCGCAGAAGAATAAAAGTGCATCTTATTGTTTTCATAGGTTCTGTGTAGCTGGACAAAAAGATGCAGAAGAGAAAACAACGAAGGAATTAATACATTGGAAATCTAGCGAGAATGAAGAAGAGAAAAACCAAAACAGGTGTAGCATCCCTCCTACCGTAATGCGGCTCGTGAGAAACACAGCAACCAAACGTCACCTGGGGAGCCGCAGACATTCCAGGAGTAAAATGCCAGCAGGAGCAGAGTAATCTGCTTTCATGCAGGAGTGCAAGAGTGAAGGTGCACTTGGGGATTTGAAGAATGCTGCAGAAGGGATTCAGATGGGAGCGTTTGAGACCCCGTCACTTCCGGCCTGCGCCGGAGCCTTAATTCAGAATGATGTGTAAATAGCAGCTCGAGTGGAATGGTTCCGGGGAGGCTGCAGAGCTGACAGTCTGCCATTAGCACATCTGAACAAACTGCAGGGGCTCGCAGCTTCAGGGGGTCCCTTGCTCGCTGCTTCCCAGGGTATCGTCTTCCTGTTGGTTCAGCACAAAGAATGAGCCGAGACAAGAGGGACAGGTTTGGGAAGAGTTCAGATAATCCTTGGAGAAAATTGGAGCGGCGAGAACTGGCATGCCAAGCAAAAGTGCACATTTTGAAGTTTTAAACACATCTGAATGCAGTTTTTACACTAATTAGAGTACATTTGAAATTAAGTGAAAAAAGCCTCTAGTTTCTTGATGCTTTTCCTTCCTTTAAACATAGTTACTTACAGTGAGAGACTCTTCGTGACTTTCATATTTGTAACCTTCATGAAAGCATTCTCTGGGTTTAACCTAAGTGTAAAAGTAAATATATATTTAGTAGGGCAGAATTACAAACATGAGTATAATGTACTGCACCAGGCATATTGGGGCCTCCAGTCTACATTCACAGGTCAGTGTTCAGGGTGTACTACAGACTCAGGCATCATGGCTTTTACCAAGCTGTTAGTGGCTTTCCATGTGCAAAGAAACCCTACCTTTGAAGAGGACCAGGGAAACCCAGACACAGCTTTTTGCTCAGCTCCTGCATCTGTACTATGGAGAAGACATACAGACAAGACATCCCCTCCCTTGCATGAGGGCAAGGACATATACACTACATACTACGGAAGGGATCACAGAAGCATATGCAGCTTCTAAAGTAATACATCGCCGCGGCAATACAATTTCCTATATCTGGCCTTTGGCCTAGAGTCTCAAAAAGCTCATGTTTTCCCACAAATTCACAATAAAAATACATACATGTATCCATGCAACAGCTTTTATTCAACTCCTTTCATTCATCTATTTATCTGTTGAGGTGAAGGTGTGCTTCTGTCTCCACATCATACAGTATGTGTATGTGGCCAGGGGGGTCAGCCTAATTCAACCACTGGGTGTCTTGCAGTGTGTGGGATGGCATTATTCCTGATCACGTGAACAGCATCCTGAAAAGGAATGGACTTCGGTGCAAGGGGTAGTGTGTCTAGACAGGAGGAACATCCTTTACAACGCAACTTTTTCAACGCAGTACCTTTACCACGCAGGTATTACAACGCAAGTCGTTACAACGACTGGCGCTGGGGGCCGCTGTAGGATAGGGAATAGTTTAATTTACTATCCAAAACCTCCCCTTCTATCCACGGGGACTGGAGTTGGAATAGTAAATTAAACTATTCCACTATCCAGCGCCCCCCAACGCAAGTCGTTGTAACGACTTGCGTTGTAAAACCTGCGTGGTAAAGGCATGCGTTGTGAAAGCATGCGTTGTAACAACATACATCTCTAGACAGAGGTTCTTAACCTTTTGACTTGTGTGTACCCACACCGAGGACCTGATTTAGATCTCGGAGGACCCCATCACAACAGTGACAAATATCCTGTCTGCCAAAATTTAAATCTTATAGGATATAATGAGATTTGTATTTCGGTGGACGGGATAGCTGTCACCGTTGTGACAGAGTAGCCATCCACCGAGATCCAAATAGGGTACTGAATCATTAATGGAATCCGGGGACCCCCACTGAGACACTCTTGGAACTGGAGACCCCCAGCCTAAGTAATTTCTGTAATTGAAACCTTAAAGCACAAAAGTCCATACAAAAAGTATACACCAAACAAATGCTCAAATATTGAGCTAAATTCACAATCACATATTGAAAAAGTTTTAAAATTTTCAATGTTGCTTTTTATTTGCCCATATTTTATTTATTATTTGTAAAGCAGGTGTGGGCTCCCTGAAAAAGCCTTATGGACCCCCGGGGGTCCTTGGAACACAGTTAAGAACCACTGGTCTAGAAAGCTAGACCGCTTTTTTTTTTTTTTTTTTTTTTAAATGTTTGCCAATTGGTATTGCATGCTACATATGACTGAAAACAACAATATATGTTTGCTAGGGCCAGACTATCATCTAAATACACACTTACTTTTTCCCCCAAAAAGCATTGCTTCATGATCACAATTGACATGTGACTCTTTATCTCTAAACCACTGATTAGGCTCTTAAGACAACATGTGTGTTGGAAATTGGGCTGTTGGTTATGTGGCCAACACAAGTAACAGGTCGCCAATTGTCCTCAGTGGAAACCAAACACCCCATCGTAGAGCTTGCCTCTCACAGGGTAGTGACGAGAAGCATTTCAAGGCCTACTCAAGGGAGGTGGTGTGGGCTAGTAATCACCAATTACTGGCATGCAATAATAGCACTCAATAAATGAGTGTCCAGTCAGTACTTTTTCTTTAGAAAAAGGAGAGGTACATTTATAACACACACCCTACTCAACACCAGGCAATAATTTACAAATATACACTGGCAGATGGAACATACCATAGATGACATTGTGATTGGTGACCCTCTAGAGGGGTCACCCAAGCGTATCAAGTGAGTTTCAACAGTCTTTGTGTAATAATAACATTGCTTTGACATGAGTCATGATCAGTATTGTGTTAATGATGAATTAATAAAACATGTGTAATCATTATGAAAACCCAATAAAACATTTATGAAGAATAAACTTTGTGTTTGGGAATTCTTTCATATACTTGGCATTCCACGGTATTGGTCAAAATAACCCCTAGAGGGCATTACAGCGAAACAGCATTGTGGAAAAGCACTGACTTGTACTAATTTTATCAACCTCAGCAGGATGAATGTTGAGCAGCTAAGTGGCCCCATCAGGATGTGCAGCTGTGACCAATGGGTGAAACTGAGATTTCATATGTAGATTCATTAGTCCGCTGAGCCACCAGACACAGATACATAAAACAATGTTAAAACAAAGGGCCAGATGTAGGTAGCCAAATACCGGTCGGTAACGGCCGAATTCGGCCGTTACCGACCGGTATTTGGCTTTTGACATGTAGGGGGAAGGAAACAGGCCAATTCGGTAATTTTACCGAATCGGTAAATATACCGGTCGGTAAAATTGAGATGTAGGTGGGACTCTTCTGAGTCCCACAAGCCCTACAAATTCGGTATTTTACCATCAAATTCAATTTGATGGTAAAATACCGATTCAGGTGTGCATGCACATGTGTGCATGCACACCTGTGCCATATGACAGGCAGACCTGCCCTTAGGGCAGGTCTGCCTGCCACATGGCCCCCGAACCTTTTTTGGGGGTGCTAGAGGGTGCCAAAGTGACACCCCCTGCACCCTTGTCAAAATCGGTATTTACCGATTCGGTAACTACCGACCGGTAATGCCCATTCATTCCTACGGGCTTCAAGGAATGAATGGGCATTACCGGTCGGTATTTACCGAATCGGTAAATACCGATTTTTACCGATTCGGTAAAAGGAACATCTGCATGTTCCTACATCTCCCCCCTTCTTATTTACCGATTCTTATTTACCGAATTGGTAAAATTCGGTAAATAAGAATAGGTAAATGTTTCCTACCTACATCTGGCCCAAAGTGTTGAGACAAAGTCTTGATACAAAGTGTCTCTTTCAGGCTCAATTTTCTTGACTCCTTCGTGTGTTACATTTTCTGTCCCCTAAATTAAAATTCCTCCTATTCCTGCTCTGTTTTTGTTATTTTACTTGTGATTTTCTGTTCCTTACCCACCTTACTGACCATTGTTTCTGATCTGGTTCTGTAAAAGACACTAATATAACCTACTCTAAAATATTTCCTGCCCCTTCCCCCTTCTTGGTCCTACTTAGTTCAGTGTTTCCCTTCTCTCATGTCATGGAATTGGATTTAAAAACCTCTCACTTACGCCGATGTGTTATCTACCCATACCTCGGAAAGCACTTGTGTAGTCCTGTGTTCAATCTTCATTCTATTGATGTTCAATGCCCATACAATACATACACAATGTTTCCTGTTGGTTTCATATAGGTATTTACTGACTGTAACAAAACACCACACTAAAGCAAACCTCAACAAAGGTTACAGATCTTGCATACGAGTCATGGTCTTTCAATGGAAGATGTAACAGGTTAGCAAACATTGCACTGCTGTGATGGAATGATTCAATAAAATGATAATTTAACATTATTTCTACAACAATAGATAATCAATATACCATTACGCCTTAACTTATTCATAGAGGTGCTGATGTGTTTACTCTCAGACAGAAAGGACGATTGTCCGGTTTTCCATGTTTTCAGCTATTCAGCTAGAACATAATGGAGAAAGGATGGTCATCTCCTTTCCTTTCTCTGTTTGTATTTTTTTTAATTTATTTTAGTTTACCGAAGCTTTATTTACATTTTCATCAACAAGTACATCGTAATAAAACATGTCTAGTATTTAAAACGGAAAGATATACAGAAATGAGTGCGAGTATGAATTATGACCTAAGCATTGATAAATAGGAAAATAATACACTGTAGAACTATTGACCAATAAAAGGAGCGATGCAAAAGAGTACCTAATAATACTGCAATCTGTAGTTTGTGTTTTGTGTGGGGGGGAGAACCAAGAAAGGGTAGACAGAGAGAGAAAAGCGACAAAAGGAATAATAAAGTTATGCATGTTTACAGGTATCTGTTAATATGGCAATTATTAAATAAGTAATACAAGTATGGTTAATTACAGTGCCGTAAATAATAAAAGAAAAGTTAATGGCAGTTGAATTTCAATTTTTCTGTCTTGGATCAGATTGGAGTGACTACGTAAGTATGTGGTAAGAGGTGACCAAAAAGTATCCTTCTGGAGAAGTTGTTGCTTGGAAGTAGCTGATAATCTATTGATCCTATGAAGATGACATAGTAAGTTCGGTAAAGGTAATCTTAGGAGCCTCTTTCCAATTAGATATAATTATTTGAAAAGCAATAGCAATAAGTAAATCCACAATTTTACTTAATTTGCATGTGCCAATCCATATACGAGAAGAACTTCCCCAAAAATATATTTAATCTTAAAAAGAAAAGTCATAGAACATATTGATGAAATTTTTTACACATATCTTCATCCACAAAGATTTAATGGTTGAGCAATGAAAGAAAAATATGCATATATGTGCCTGGTGCATTTTCACGGGGCCAACATGTATTCTGCATGGTTTGATTGTATGTGCAGAGAGACGTTGGAGTTAAAAACAAAATATCGTAGAATATAAATTTTGCGTAGTGCTGACATTAAGGAGGTGTGGTGAATTTTCAACCAGATTGAGTTCCAGGTTTGTAAGGAAAAAGAGTATTGTAATTCTGATTCCCATAATAATTCTGTTTTAGACTTGGGACGATTTGGAAGTGTATAGTGGAGATATCTGTATATGGTAGAGGCTTTGATGGGTGAGGAGAAGTCTATTTATTCCGGAAGCAAAATGGGAGTGGGAGAAGACTCCACTGAAGGGTGAATGTGTGTTGTGTAAGAGCATTTGTTAAAAAGTAGTATTTGAGAGCGGAAGCAGAGGAGAGGCCGAATTTGCTTTGAACTTCAGATGAGGAGAGAGGATGCATACCCCTGAATACCTGTTTAACCTGAATTATTCCGTTAGCCACCCAGTCTTTCCATAGAATTAGACAGTTCATTATGTTTATTGTGCTATATTGAAGAGTCCAGGAACACCTGCAATGATGGCAGAGACTGAGTAAGTACCAGAAATATAGTAGATATAGAATGTTTAATGTTGGGAGACGCAAAGGATCTTGGTGTGTGTGAAAAATGAGCCAGAGAATGAAAAGAGAAAGGTGAGATCAAAGAATCATTCAATTTTCCAAACAGTTGAGGGTGTTTCTGTGACAGTATGTAAACGAGTCAAAACTTGTTTTATTACAAATGAGGAAGGATTTGTTGAAAAGTAGGAAAATTAACCCCTCCCATTTCTTGAGGTTTGCATAAAGAAACTAATGATGATTTGCTTTCTGTCCATTCTATAAACATTTTCCTAACATGCTATTTAGTGATTTAAAGAACTTCAATGGAAGTTTCACTGTCAACATGGACAAATAAACATTTATAACAGGCAGCATCATCATCTTGATCGTGTCTAATCTGTCTCACAAGGATAGTCCAGAGGGGACCATTTGTTTGACATTTGAAGAATTTGTTGATGAGCATCGTTCTCATTTATCTGGATTTTTTTGTTATTGAAGAGGAATATTTGATCCCTAAACATTTACTACAGTTAGAATTCCATTTGAAACAAATATCCGTAAACATTTCTTTTAGACAACATTTATTCAGTGGAAGCATCTCAAATTTAGTGGAGTTTAGTTTGTATCCGATATGTTGGAATAAGTGGTTAAGAGGTCTGTAAAGGCAGGAATGGACTTTTGTGTATCTCAAAAGTAAAGGACAATATCGTTTGCATATGTGGTAAATTTGATTTCAGGGTTTTTTATGTAAAACCTTGAAAGGAATGCGCCTGATGAAGAGTATGGAGTAAAGGTTTCAAAGATAATATAAAAAGTAGAGGGGATAGTGGACATCTTTGACGGGTACCCTGGAAGATGAAAAAGTATGAGGATTGAGGTTGTTGGAGAAGAGTAAAGCAGACTAAGATATTTTAAAAACCAGGTCCGAGACCATATCATTTGAGTGCATGCATTATGAAATGCCAGTGTACACGGTTAAATGCCTTTTCTGCTTCTAATGAAATAGCGGCGATGGGTGTAGAACTTTATGATGCAAGATGTAAAATGTCCAAGAAGGCTCAGGAGTTATCGTCCATGAATCTACCCTTTACCAATCAGGTGTGCTCGAGAACAATCATATCTGTGATAAAATGATTGAAATGAAGGGCTATAATTTTCTCAAAGATTTTTTAGTCTAGACTTGTGAGAGAAATGGGTATGTAAATAGCACTCAATGAGAGATTTTAATCTGTTTTGGGCTCAAACACAGCTTTGCTTCCAAAAAAGTACACAGAGCCACATTATTGGAAAGAACGTACTGATACAAAGAGAGAAGATGAGGAAGTAAGATGTTTTTAAAAGCTAAGTAAAATTTGGATGTAAACCCGCCCAGTCCTGGGGCTTTGGCTTTAGGTAATTAATTCAGAGTCTTTATTTCAGAGATGTATAAATCTTTATCATGAGGGGAAAAGTCCTGAGTCTGATGGGCATGTGGTGGAAGACAATTAAATAAAGAGTCAAGGGGTTCATCTGAAGGAGATTGGTCTCGTGAGTATAGGTTTTGCTAGAAGTCTGAAAAACATTTTGAAATTTCAGCATCAATAAAATGTTTGATACTATTATCATCTATAATGCTAACTATTTTGGACTTTTGAGATTTGATCTTGAGATAATTTGCAAGGAGCTTTCCTGGTCTGCCATGCCCTCCATAAACATTAATCTTTAGTAGCAGGCTAGATGTCTCTTTCATCGTTTTTTTGTTTTAAAGCCAGCTGAGCTTGTTTAAGGAGCTTTACAGTGGCATCATTATTGGAAGTATACTATTCATGCTCAAGTTGTTTGATAGATGAAAGTAAGAGTGAACATTTGTTAAGGGATTTTTTTCTTTTTGGCCACAACATGATCGATAATGTAACCTCTAGCCGTAGCCTTAACGGCACCCCAAAAAACTATAAAATGGGAGATCAGGAATAGTGTTGGAGGCAAAATAATCCTTTAAAAATAATTCAAACCTTTCCACAAAGGTTTTATCCTTTAAAAGACTGGTGTTGAAGTAATATTTATTTGATCTAGAGGTTTCAGGCAATATTTCCATATAAAAAAGAACTGGTGCATGGTCTGATCTAAGTATGGAACCAATTTCAGCATGTGCTAAAGTGGAGATTGAGGGGGTGATTATGAAGGCGTAACGATCGCCACCGATGTGCCGTCAGTGGCGACCGTCACGCCATCATAACGTGATTTACCCACCGCCATATCACGATGGCAGTGGGTACTGCAGCAGACGGAAAGTCTGTCCACTGCTTTTCCACCGGTCGCAATCGTTACGATTGTCGGCCAGTCTGAGCTGGGGCTCATGTATGGTGGCGGTGCCTAGCAGACGATGCTGCCATGGAAAGGCTGGTTGGTACTTGCTTTTTGGGCCTGTTGCGAGCCCCGGGGGTATGGGGGGATGCACTTGGGGGGTACCTATGGCACCCCCTACATGTTCATGCACAAGGTGGCAGGCACTCTGCAGTGCCTGCCATGTTGTGCATGGAAATGCACAACATGGCATTTTAGCATTGCGGCAGGCGCAGCAAGCAGCAACCGCAGCAATATTAAAAAGCCAGATGCGACCTCCGCGGTGGCAGTCGCATCATGATCAGAGGTGCGGGACCGCGCATGGCAGGCGGGCGGTTCCGTTCCCGCTAGGATGGCGGGCGGACTCAGGTCCACCCGCCATCCTAATATGCCCCTTTGTGTAAGGAAAATGTACTCAATTATAGATTTACATTAATGTGCAGGGGAGTAGAAGGTATATATTTTCAGGAATGTAAGCCCTCCAAGCATCTCCCAGTCCCCTGGAGTGAATAGTATTATTAATTGTTTTTTGCATTTTGTTGGGGACACACCTAGAAAGAGATTTTCTATCAGTAAAGGGGTCCATAATTTGGTTACGATCCCCCCCGGCAAAAAGTTTGGATTAGAACAGGGCCATGGAGATGTTGAGATTTGTTCCAAAAATTGTATCTCGATGCCATTAGGGCCATATACGTTGAGAAGGGAAATTAGGGTATGATTTATAGTAAGCTGGAGGAGCAGCCATCTACCCTCTTCATCCTAATCCTCCTTCTTAATCTTCATGGAAAGGGACTTGTGAAGCAATATAACAACCCCATTTTATTTTATCTCGTGGGGAACTGAATGCATGGCACACGCAATGCCTCCTTAATGAAGTATTGTCTGTAAGGTGTGTTTCTTGTATCAAAGCAATCTTACAATGTCATCGAGATAAATGTGTAAGCACTCTCTGCTTCTTAATAGGGATGTGTAGACCTTTAACATTCCGGGACACAACACAGAGATTATTTGTCATGTAAATCAGAGATGAACAGAGCATAGTGATCTAAATATAACATGTAAAGCAACCAGTGAAGCATATATTGAGCACAGCATATTAGTGTATGGTAAAGTGAAGAAGTGAAGATACTAGATAACGAAAAGGAGAGGAGAGGGGGGAAAAGAGGGGAAGGGAAAGGACAGAATCTGATAAATGAAAAGAAGATGGTAAAAAGCCAAAGACGCTTTAACCATAGAGAACAACAAAACATGAAGTAACACAAGCATTTATTGGTGGGGTGGTGAAGCATGAAGAAAAAGAAAAACCACCAAAACAGAGTCAAGTTGGTGCAGATGAAGGGATGAGACCGTCTGAGAAAATTAGATACCAATTAACATTATAAGACAATAATTAAAGATATAAGTGAAGACAACAAAATGAAGAGAATTTGGAGCACTTACCAACAATTGAAGAAAAAATGCAAATATTAGTTCAAGGGGAAGATACACATATGAATAAATCACCTGGGATGGAGGTATGGGTCTGACAGAGGACACCTGCAGAAAAATAAAAGACAAAAATATTTCAAAATACATATTATAAAATAAAAGAACATCTTCTATAACTATAACTTCATATTGAACAAAAGCCGGAGTAAGGCCAGAGAGGCCTGTAATGAGGAAAGGGAGAAAAGTTGAAATGTTCAACTTTTTCCAAGGTCCATACCCGGCGTGCATGGAGCGTAAGGCAGGAAGGAATGACACAAATTCCTTTTGTCTAGCTACTGCTGCACAGGTCACATCTTAGGAAATAAAAACTTTTTGACCCGACTAGAGCATTTGTTTTCTTTGTTTCACTGCTGACAGAACCAAAAGTAGATCAGTATATTCAAAAAATATTCTAAAAATACGACAATATTTGCTCTTGGGCAGGCCGATGAAGAAGCTCCTAACGGTTTAAGGCCAACACAGTGAGCGAATTGCAAATTAAGGATTATTTCCTCCTTGAGCCCGACTATTTTTGGAATGTCAATTTTGAATAAGGCAAGCATATCTGGACCCTCTGTTCCTTTGGGGATTTCATAAATACTGAGATTATTACATCTATTTTGATTTTTCAAATCTTCTGTCTGTTGTTTTAGAAGAGCAATGTCTTTAGACATAACTTCAATCTTAGATGCTGCGTCCTGCACATTGCTGAGACTCTGTTTAACCTTGGTTGCCCGTGAATTGAGACATAAGCATTTTTTTCTTTATCCGTTGTAGCGTATCGTTGGTCTCCATAACAAAGGATTTTAAGAGTTTTATTTCATCCATTAATTCCTCAAGCATCAGAAGTAGTGCAGACTTCGTTGGAGAATTTGGGTCCTTATGTTATTTATTTTCAGTGTTTGTGGAGTCTTTGCAGGTAAAAGGCAGTGTTGTTGAAGAAGTTGTGAAAGTGGGAAGGAACCCCATTTCAGTGGTTAAGTTAGGCACTGGGGTTCCCATCAGTCAAAGTTAGGATTTTCTTTTTGTAATTCTAAGCTGAACACCCGTTTATTGAGCACCCTTTTGGGACCCCAAGTCTATTTGGTAGCTAAAGAGCTTCCTGCCTTACCAAGACAATTTTGACAGAAAACTAAAGAAAACTTTACTGAAGGAAACAATGCTATTTCTGTATGTCCAGCATGGAGCTTAAATGCAATGATCAGGGCATCTTGGATTTCTTTTGCTACTGTCCCTTCCACCTCAATGAGGTTAAACTGACAAATTTCTATAATTTCTTACATGGAAGAAGGTTTTCTAAAAATCCACGAAAGATCTCCAGCAGAGGACTGCAAACTTTATTCGATACTCTTTATATTTGTCTACAAATCAACAAAATGGCTAACACAGAAAGGCCACTGTGCTGATCAACACTATGTGTGGGAGGGTATACTCAGACGTGAGTCCCTTGCTCATTGCACCATCAGGATTCAAGCAAGCCGGGCCGAAGAAGGCTGTGATGCCAGAAACCGGTCCCCGGAAGCTTGTTTCCTTCCCAGTATAAGAATTGGCTTGGTAGTTTGGTTTGCCCTGTTCCCATCATGCACTGGGACAGGAACAGACTAATTTGCATATAGCCAGGTTCTGAGCTGGGATGGTGCAGTGAGCTAAAAAACGGTGATGGATTAAAACCATGATCTATTGACTTGGTAAGAGTATTCTGCATCATTCAGAAACTCTGTCCATCACCACCCCCCTTTTCCAAAATCGGTTTTATCCACACTATGTGTGGGAGGGTATACTCAGACGTGAGTCCCTTGCTCATTGCACCATCAGGATTCAAGCAAGCCGGGCCGAAGAAGTCTGTGATGCCAGAAACCAGTCCCCGGAAGCTTGTTTCCTTCCCAGTATAAGAATTGGCTTGGTAGTTTGGTTTGCCATGTTCCCATCATGCACTGGGACAGGAACAGACTAATTTGCATATAGCCAGGTTCTGAGCTGGGATGGTGCAGTGAGCTAAAAAACGGTGATGGATTAAAACCATGATCTATTGACTTGGTAAGAGTATTCTGCATCATTCAGAAACTCTGTCCATCACCACCCCCTTTTCCAAAATCGGTTTTATCCACACTATGTGTGGAAGGGTATACTCAGACGTGAGTCCCTTGCTCATTGCACCATCAGGATTCAAGCAAGCCGGGCCGAAGAAGGCTGTGATGCCAGAAACCGGTCCCCGGAAGCTTGTTTCCTTCCCAGTATAAGAATTGGCTTGGTAGTTTAGTTTGCCCTGTTCCCATCATGCAATTGGGCAGGAACAGACTAATTTGCATAGAGCCAGGTTCTGAGCTCGGATGGTGCAGTGAGCTAAAAAACGGTGATGGATTAAAACCATGATCTATTGACTTGGTAAGAGTATTCTGCATCATTCACAAACTCTGTCCATCACCACCCCCCTTTTCCAAAATCGGTTTTATCCACACTATGTGTGGGAGGGTATACTCAGACGTGAGTCCCTTGCTCATTGCACCATCAGGATTCAAGCAAGCCGGGCCGAAGAAGTCTGTGATGCCAGAAACCGGTCCCCGGAAGCTTGTTTCCTTCCCAGTATAAGAATTGGCTTGGTAGTTTGGTTTGCCCTGTTCCCATCATGCACTGGGACAGGAACAGACTAATTTGCATATAGCCAGGTTCTGAGCTGGGATGGTGCAGTGAGCTAAAAAACGGTGATGGATTAAAACCATGATCTATTGACTTGGTAAGAGTATTCTGCATCATTCAGAAACTCTGTCCATCACCACCCCCCTTTTCCAAAATCTGATCAACACTTCTTGCATGTTCATTCTGCCTGCCCCATTTAAAGTATTTTGTCTTCACCTCACACATCCATTTAGCTGATTTGAGGGTTTAGAACTCTCATCAGGCACTTTTCGGTTCAGCTCCCACTCTGGAGAAGATTGCTGCCAATAGTTCTGAGTCTCAGCTGATTGTTTGACTAAAGACATATATCCTGCTTTAGTATTCAGAATTTTCCTTTCATGCCAGGAAATTTCCAATGCTTAATTTGAAAAAAAGGTATGTGTCAGGGCCCTTCTTAGGTAGCCTCTGAAGCCTGTACCACTTTTTGCATCTGTCAGTAACGCCAATATCAACATGACCACTAACCATTGATCTCCTATAACTGTGACAATTCAGACTATTCCAAGCCACCCGAAGCTATAAGAGTGGCGTGTGATAGTCTAAATTGTAATTTTTAATGTATATTGAATTATTGAACACTTGTTGTGCTCATCTCAAAATTAGACAGTACCACTATATGTTGGACTGTCATCAGTGCCGGTGTTGAGAATTAAGTGCCGGTACAGTGCACTGGAAACCACAGGCTCAAAATAAGCACTGCTAACTTCAAGACTTTACACATTTTGCTTAGAGCCCCATGAAGCCAATGTTAGACCGTGTGACCCATTTGTAACATAGCCTAAACCTCCTCCTAATTCAGTGAACTTAGAGACAAAGAGCCATATGACATAAAGGAATCACTACCACAGCAATTTTAAGACATAGTTGCTGCCACTGTTTTGGGCTGAACAATATCTAAACTACTTGAAGAACTAGAGCAGCAGTATTTGACAAGCTTCCAAAGTTTTAAAATGGGTGCTTGTCACATGAACTTTAAAGGTAAATGCTGCTTTTGCCTGGAAATGTAGAGGTGTTTGTTGACTTATCTATAGCAAGCAACAGAACATAACACAATAACACACTGAAAGTAACTTCAAACCAAATTAAAATATAAAAAGGCAAAATACAATAAAACAGTGGTGTCACATTTCAATAATCCAGGACAAAAACATAGCGACACTAGAAAAATTGACCACATCACCATCACTTCTAGATTCAACACAACAAATACACACACACATTCTTAACACACATTACCACCTCCAGCAACCTACTTTCACAATACTGCAGTAAAATGTGTTTGCATCAAGCACTGCCTAAACGTATCACCAAGAACATGAAATAGTGCATGCAAAACATGTTTATTAAAGGGGGCTATTTCACAAGATGCTGCTCTAGTGAACATCCAGTCACTATTACAAGGTATCTAGTAAT
Organism: Lissotriton helveticus; assembly: GCF_964261635.1. Classification (NCBI taxonomy): domain Eukaryota; kingdom Metazoa; phylum Chordata; class Amphibia; order Caudata; family Salamandridae; genus Lissotriton; species Lissotriton helveticus. The sequence continues at coordinate 180,648,841 of NC_136059.1, read as the reverse complement.
CCTCTGCATATACAATTTTTAAACAAAATAGACATAATAGACATAATTAGTTCCTTTTTCCGTCTTTTTTGTAAAACCTTACCTGAAACTCTTTTGTGCATTAGTTTCCTTTCTTCACCCATAACCTTTTGGTGGTAATTAGCTATTACAACCTTTTCATCATTTATATATTTATATGTGTCTCACCAATGACTTTTTAACATCGTGTATGTTTTGTAATGTACATGTACTTTCTTGAATCCTGGCACCTGTTAACTTTTTAGCTTGTCTCATCTCCTAAAACATAAATTACAATGCTTCAGTTCATGCTGTACAGAAAAGTGACAGATTGCATCTGGGTGGCTGCCTTTCCCCAAGCAGGAGGGCCGTTCAATTCATTTTTTGCAATCTCTTGTGGTGCCCCATAAGGAAGCGGCCAATACTCCCGTAAATGTAGCAATGTACACAGCTTGGCTAGAGCACAATATTGTTCTATAAAAATATTCTGATCTTCTGTAATCGCATAATCAGACATTACTGAGCAACAGGCAAGGACCAGCTGGCTCAAATAATGATAGAAAATTAATGAGACGGCAATAAAAAGTTTGACAGGACAATTTAAACTTAGAAAGGTGTCCAAGACTTGCTGATGCGCATCTTGATTCGTTTATGGGAATGTCCAAGCAACTACCGCAGGGTGTAATTACACATATAAAATGCATGCAAAACAATCAAGGCCATCAGACACAGTCAATAAAGCAGCTACAAACCTAGTGCTCCGTGACCATGCGCCCCACCTTGATCTAGCATCTGTGACAGGAAGAGGATGTCTGCGAGTAGCTATTAATGGCATCAGGGCAGCACTAACCAGCAGCCAAGGACTCCGGGGAGAAATGGATGATGTCTGAAAAGGATGAGAGGTAAACAAGACACCTGAAAGTGAGCATGACTTTTCTGAAACTTTCTTATAAAAGGAATTTCATATTAAGAAGCAGCAGAGTGCTTTACAGAGAACATTTTTAATGTAGCAGAATGATTTCCGGCGTTGCCTCCTGTATAAATTACTGGATAATGTGTAAGGGAAAAGCTGAAATCAGATGACTTAATCCAGTATGTAATGGGAAGAGTGAGGAGCATGTTATTTTGAGGGTGTAGTGTGCAATTAATTTTAACATATTTGCAAGGTCAGGCACAGGGAGGTAATGTGGCTTGCCCAGAATCAGGAAGGATTCAATTCTTACTGGTGCAGATGCAGTGGGGTAGGGCGCTTGGGGTGGTTAATAATTTTAAAAAAAAGGCTTACCTGAAGCTGCCGGCCACATTGCACCTCGCTGTTCCTCTTCTTCTTGGTCCCAGCAGACACTAGGACAGCCCCAGAGACTCGACTCCCGGTGGAATCCCCATACTGCTCTCATGCTATGCCAGCAGCATGGGGAATGGCCTGAGCAACCTGGTTTAATGCTCACTCAGGAACAGGGAGGCTGTGCTGCTTCTCCAACCCGGCTGTGCAATACAGCTGGGTTGGAGACACTTAACTGCGCAGGTCTGTTTCTCTGGCCGGCTGGCCCCGCCCCTCCCTTTACATGCTGGCTCACTTAGCATGTAAAAAATAAAACGATAATAAAATATTGTTTTATTTTCCAGCTGCTGGGTCTAAACTAAGTGGAGAGACGCTCCTACACCATTGCATAGGAGCCACCACTGTACAGATTGTACTCAAAGTGTCGTCTACACCAGCAAGCAACATGTCCTAGGACACGGAATTAAGATCCACGGATTGAGCTTGGACAGATTACATTGACTCCAGAGTAAATCTGTCATTTGTTTGGATTTTGCGTTTATTATTCTTACTAGTATTATTATTTCTGAAGCAGACAAGAATAAATCACAATTTAATGGAGGGCACTGAAATCACAGGACTTTACAATGGTGAACACTTTATAACTTTGAAAAGGAGACACAAAATAAATCATGATCTAACTGGACACCTGAAGTGCAGGTTAAATAAATTGCATTTGAAGTTAATTTAAAAATAAATTGAATAACAAAGCACACTTTAAAGCTGTTTTGTCACTGAAAAGAAAGGCAAATGTGAAAAATGAACAAAGGCTTTGTGCACTCACTCAAACCCTCAAATTGAAGAGGGCCAATACGTAAAATAGGCTGATCCATTCCCCTATGCTCTATGGTGTGGTGGGCAGAACCAAAATGTGAATGTCAGTTGAACAGGCCACTAGAGGAAGCCCTCTGAGCCTTTCTAGCTATATATATTATAAATTATTATTTGGAAAAACAAGAGTCTGGCAAAGAGCTAAAGCTGTCTCAAAAGCCAGTTCTAAAATGTTTTCCAGACAGAGAATAGAAAGAAAGAAAAACAATAATCTGTATTTGAATATTTCTCTCACCCTATGACTCAGGAATTTTCCTCTTTGCAGACAATCCACAGACATATGGATACAACTGTTAGTCTTATGTCTTGGAAGCTATACAAATTGTTGTTCCATGTGCATGCCCCTGTTAGTTTGGTCAATTTTCTTACATTTTAAATTACATTTCAGTGGTATTTCTCAATTTTTGCCCCACAACTCATTAGTCACATGAGGTAGTCACCTATTTAGAACCAGGTTTTGAAAGTCAAAGGTCAACAACTGGATCACATTTTCTCCTTTGGTGGATTATGTAACTGTATATTTAGTTAAATGAAATGCAATGTAAGCAGATTACTGTAGAGGTGAAGAACATGGACTGTCAAATAGAGGTTTATATAAAAGATGCTGAAATCTCCTCCTCTTGGAACTGCATTTACTGACAAACTGTTGGGGATCTGGGGCGACATATCCGAGGGCTTGACTCTGCTAGGGGGCGACTGGAACGATATCATGGTGCCACTGGATCGCCAACGTAGTCCAGACAGTGCACCTTTGCAGGGCCCAACTAAGCTACACATACTTGCCTCCACCTTGGGATGGGCTGACATATGGCGCGAATATCATCCCACCAAACACAACTTTACTTATCTTTCCACGGTGCATGGTTCACAATCGCGATTAGATTCTTTTTTTATTCCCCGGTTCTCTCATGTGACCCATCTGCCACGCGGGTTATCAGACCATTCTCGGGTTAATCTACAGTTTCATACCCGCTCCCGGAAACCCCCCTTTCAGTGGGGTATATCGGGATATGCTCCACAAAGCAGTCACTACATATTTAGAGGATAATTGCCCGCTCTAGGATATTTTGTGGGAAGCCCCTAAGCCGACAATCTGCGGGGCTGCCATTAGCTATCGCCTTAACGAAAGGCGGGCAAGATGAGAGAAGTTGGAAGCTCTAGAGTCTCGTCAAGCGGTGTTTGCCTCACAGCTCAATATCGTTCTCAACCCTGCTATTCAACAGAACCTGCTGCAAGCACAACAGGATCGAAGGCAGCATCTTATGGACGAAGCAAGGGAGATCTGGGAGGCGTCACAACACCGGATTTAACAATGGGGCGATAAGTCTAGCAAGATGCTTCACAGACTCTGCCAGGCGGACACGTCTCCGGCGATTACCCCTGCTATTCGTGGTATGGATGGGTCCCTGCTCCCAACACCACAGGGTGTCGCTGCGGAATTTGCCCAGCACTTTGCAACCCTATATACACAGCAAGAACAAATCTCGGCAGACCTTATTGCAGAATTCCTCGTAGATATCCCCCATTGCGTCTCTGATCATCTCCGCGAACAACTAGACACTCCTATCACAACGGATGAGCTGACTGGGGCCCTCAACGCGTTCCATTCTGGTCATGCCACCGGACCTAAAGGATTCCGAATGCAATTCCTGAGGCCAAACATACACACCTTGAGGCCTCATCTGCTGGCCACCATTCAGGAGGCCACGGAACTCGCTTCTACCTAGGGACTGGCGCCATGAAGAAATTGTGCTTTTCCATTAACCCCCGGATGACCCTTCATCCTACTGCACCATTTCCCTCATAAACTTTGAACCTAAATTGTTGGGGAAGGTGTTGGCTGATCGCTTACGGAGCTGTATCACTGACCTGATCCATACAGATCAGTCGGGGTACTCGTCATAATATTCGACGCTTCCATAATGCCACGGCGGCAGACCCGGCATTAGGCAGGCCAGCCGCCCTGCTCCTCGCAGACATAGATAAAGCATTCGACTCCTTGAGCTGGGTGTATTTATTCCAGCTACTCGAGGCAATAAACTTTGGGCCCCGCTTCTTGGCATACACACGCCTGCTCTAAACGGAATTGACAAGGTTGGTCCGTGTTGCAGGACACCGTTCACATCCCTTTTCTATCCAGTGGTGTACCCGGCAGGGCTGTCGCATGTCCCCATTGTTGTTTGCTCTCGCAATTAAGCCCCTAGCGCCGTGGGTTAGGAGTGACCCGGTCCTTTGAGGTTTTGACTGGTCCTGTTCGTGCTCTGACGGTATAGCATTATATGCAGACGATGTCCTCTTCTTCATGACGGATCCCTGGTATTAGGGACCCCGCATATTGGAAATCCTCAGGGTGTTCGGGGGAACTACAGGCCTTCACGCTAATCCCGCCAAATCTATATTATTCCCGGTGTGCAGACATCAAGGTCGTGACACCTGGGCATCACAACTTTCCCGGGCAACAGACTGCTTCAAATATCTTGGCATATATATCTCCCTGAGTCCGAAAGTCTCTTGGGCGCGCAATATCACTCCATTAGTAGCTGGCCTCAACAGCGAAATCTCAATATGGTCTTCACTCCCCCTCTCCCTGTATGGGCACTCCGCGATTTTTAAGATGGTGTCGCTGACCCTTATTTTGTATTGGAAATCATGTGGTGTCCCACACTATAAGTCCGACTACTGGACTTCAGGACTACTATGTGGAGATTTGTGAATCTCTCTACGAAACACAAACAAACAAATTACCTATCTGAAAATGCTTGGGTACGAAAAAGGCAAGAGGTAAGAGATCCTATTTTTAGCGGTACAACAAGGCAATAAATACCACAGTTTATGCAGTCTTTTTACATTTTCTGCAAAAACTGGATTAACAAGGCTGTTTACAAGAGGTTTTTTTGTGAAAAAATATGTACGAAATGTTATTGTTACATACAGTTTGATTTATCAATACATTAAAAACATAGATGAATACACATCTCAATACTTTTGACAATTAATGCAAAGATTTATTAAAAAAACATAAAACATCATTAATACAACAAGAATCAGAAAAATGTCGACGCAGAGTTTCGGCTTATTTTCACAAAAACACCTTCTTCAGGACAGATTCTAGGTTTAAAAGAACACAAAATTACTAAACATTGTTTATCACTGTGCCGTCTTTGTTTACATATTCTCACAATTTTCCTCACACAAATAAAACTATTAAATTCACATGCATGATTTTGTATTGCCTCCAGAACTTCCCATACCCCATTCCATGCTCATGGTTTGCGCAAGTCGCTGCCATACAAAATAAATGCATGAGGAACGGAGGGGCAGTCAGAGTGGCGCTCCACACATGTACGCAATCCATATATTGTGAAGGGATCGCCGCAGCAGGTATCTATGCCTATTACGTTGCATCCCACATCCTGGTAATAAACGAATGGTAGTATAATTCCCCCACAGATCCCGCCTATTTGGCTGAACATGCTGCGATGGACCAGGTCCCTCTCCTTCACTTGTTATACAGTTCCACCCGTCTGGATCACTTGCCGCTGGCTGGCAGGGTGGTGATACAGTTATGGTTGGCTAAGACCCGACAGATGGGTTGGCAGGGGACACTTACCCAATTGACTCCCTTATGGCAAGGCACATATCTTCGCTCCGTGACGACCCTGAAAGGGTTCGGGGGTGGGATTGAGTGGGGATATCGACCCTTGGAAACGTGCTACGCGGTACCACAATTTTATTCAACTCCGACATGCACTTATCCCTCAGATCCATACTTTAGTGGCCCTCCATGAGTTTCAGCCCCAAGAGGGCCGATTGCTTATGGGAGACCTCGGACTTCACAAGATAAAACAAATATATCAGATGCTGACGACCCATTTGCCTACCACACTAGACAAAACACGCTTGAATGGCAGGCTGATATACCCGAACTGACAGATGACGACTGGGCCAAAGCCATCACTAGCCCAAGGGGCGCTGCAGTTTCCACACGCTATCGGCTCATCCAATTCAAGTATCAACACTGCAGATTTTTCACAGGGGTTTGTTTGTGATGGATGGGTGTTATCCCATCCCCCACATGTCTGAGATGCGATAGGGAGGAGGGGACATTCTTACACACAGTCTGGAGCTGCTCGGCACTACAGCCCTTTGGCGTAAGGTCAGATTATGTCTCCACGAGGTGTTGTCGTGGGACCTCCCGCTAGATCCACGACTCTTCCTATTACACTTGACAGATGATATTTGGGAAAATCAGTACACACAGCACCTGTTCTTCTAGCTCTCACTTTGGCCAAGAGGGACATAGCGTAAATGTGGAAGGCGACATCTCCCCCGACATTAGGCAAATGGAAAACGGAGCTCGATAAATGTATGGGGGCTGAGATTTCTGTTTTTGAGGCCCGAGGGTGCCCTGCGAAACATATGGACTCGATGGGCGGATTATCGTGAAATCGACCTTCCTCCTTTGCTGGAGGTAGATCCCTGAGAGTGGCCCTACTTTTCTTGAGCCTCAGTTTTCCCACTGTATGTTTTAAATTGGTTGGATTGCCATGTTTTATAATTAACGCTACTATAAATGCACCATTTGCTCGAATGTGGAGACCGGATACAGTCTGTATGTTTATTACACCTGTATGCTTAATGGGTGTTGGTATAAGTCAGAAATATAGTTGCTGGAACAAATTATCCTTCTACTTTTCATGCCTTGGCGGGGCTGCGACCCCTACATATTGCAAAATAACCAAATAAAATCTGTTGTTAAAAAAACAAAGATGCTGAAATACACAAACTGCATGCAAAATAGTGATTTGTGTGTAAACGTAAATTTAGTAGCTGAAAAAGAGATTTTTTGGAACTCAAGGAAAAGGGTGAAACTCTGGAGCATATTTACAAAAAAATGTTGGAAATCTGTGCTACGCCAAATTTGGAAACACCACCCACCTACATTTTTAAGAGCAGGGATGCGCCGTATTCACAAGAATACTGTGTACCCCTGTGTTTCCCTTAGCACTGGCGCAAATAATCTGCCTAGCGCCAGAGCAGGCACTCTGACGCCATGTCACAAGGGTGCCTGGGCTGCAAGGGTTATTGTTTATGTGCAGGAAGGGACACCTTTCTGCACATAAACAATCAATAATGGTGATTTGCACTTCCTATGTGTGCTGCAGAATGCCACTCTCGCCGCAATGTTAATATGAGAAATGTCACTACGCCACAGTAGCGTCAACAAAGTGACACTTCCACGGTGAATGGATCTTGTAAATATGCCCCTCTGTAGTGCAAGCTTTACTCACACTTTTGGACAATGGTTTATTTCAGAAAACAATGGCAGAACGAATGAGAGATCTGTTTGAAGTTTGGATGTATATATGGCCAGTTTCTAAATGTGCTTTAGATACAAGCTCTTAGCTTAAAATGTCAAAATTGTTCTTGTTATGAACGTTTTGTTTCATTTTTCTAAAAACAAGGTTAGTTTAAATAAAGAATTTGGATAATAGCAGAATCTATATGTGATTTCTTGGAAGCAAAGTAGGAGGACTTACAGAAGCTACCTACAATGGTAGCTTCAAAAGATGTCTCTATAGTCATCTGTTATTATGAACATCAATTAGTGAGAATAATCAGTCTTTCAATACAAGAAGCACATGGCAGTTTCACACACGTGTGTACATTAGTTAAGTTGCTTTTAGTAGGCAGCGAACACTCAGCCAACACGTGTTTCACCCTGTAGCAGCAAAAAGCCGTTGTGGGGGGGGTGTTGGGTTCCTCCCGAGGTGCCGGTTTGGCCTGGCTTCTGCCCGCTGCTAGTACACCGGGCAGCCTCTAAGTGAAGTGTATCCCCTGGTTAGTTGTGGTCCACAGGGACATATCTTGTGACTGGGGGTAGGAGGATATTCTAAAATTGCTGGGCCCTCCGGGCGTCCACGGGAGGGACCATGTGCTTGCCCTGCCTTGCTTTGGCAGGGGGGCTTGAGGGTGGTTTCATTGCGCCCGGGTCCCGACTGAGAGGTGTCAGGGGCATCATTGCTGTACTTCTAGCAGTGCAGATGGAGCGTAGTGTGAAAGTGGAGAACGGGTGGCTGCAGGCTGCCACATATGCCCTGCCCCATCTGGGGATTCTGGCGGAGGGAGGATGACAAAGAAGAGCACGGTCCGAGTGACCGTTCAGCCCTGAGACCAAGCGTTGGGTTTCTCCGATGGGGGTCTGTTCCATTGTACCCGGGTGGTGGCCATGGACACAACCACTCGGAGGTGTTTCAAAGGTGCCAAAACTCAAGTAGCTGCTAATGTGTCCTAAGCGTGTTCTTGGCTGGGAGAAAGGCGCGTTGTGCGGCACTCCTGGTTGGGCTCAAGAGGCATTGAGGATAACGGCACCGCTCCCTCTGAGCAGCTGATCAAAGTAAGCCTTTGGGGCATAAAGAAATAGGGGAATCTATGGGGTCAATGGTGTTCCTTATCTGGAGGGCTCATTATACTTTCAAGCAGTGCCTCGGATCCTGGGATGGTTTTGTAATGGCTGCTCACAGTAATATCCTCCTGATGCAGCTTACACTACAGCTACGTTATTGGTGTAGGGAGAGTAAGGCTGTAGGGGAGGAGGTTTGGTACTTCGGGTCATCTTTTAAGGCAGAAGTCATGTGTTCTTTAAGTTAGCAGGCCTGGAATTGCAAATATAGGTCTAGGTTATAATAACCTAATAAATTACTATTTTCTGTGTTACCCACAGAATGCTGCCTTACGGCCCACTCAGCGCCAGCCAGGAACTGTATCACTGGGATGGCCTAGCTCAAGCTCACGGGCCATGTAAGCCAAGGCTGGAATTTCTTGCTGGTGGCCCAGCCCATAGTCAGAGGAGGTAGTCCGCACGGGCCAATTTTGTCCCTCCCGGTCATGCTGTCCAGGTGCCAGAGGGATTCATCCTTGGCTAGAGAAACCACCTATACTTCTTGTAAGAACCGCCTACAAAGGGCTTCCCTCTCATGTCTAGGCAGTTGCAGTGGTAGTTGGGGCAGCAGTTCACCGAACACTCCGCGATGTACGCAGCCCCGTTGCCCAGATTTGGCCGATGGATACCTGCAGCAACATGGTTCTTATCGTTATGGCCTCAGGAAATGTCCTTGAATGCAGGCTGCCATGTTTGTTTTGGGTCTGGCCTATTACAATGGCGACGGTGGGAAGCCCACCTGGTTGTCACAGCAAACGCTCCAACCTGCGACCCTGGGCACATCGCTTATCTCCATTTGCATACTAACAAGATATGTGTTCTTGGGTAATGCTGCTGGTGATCACAAGTGCTCCAATACCCTCGGCTCCAGACGTTGTCAGATGGCCCCATGGAGTTGGGTGCAACAGATTGAATCCTCTCCTAGCTGCAGTGCATCAAGTTGTTGCTAGGTGTCTTTCTTGAGTGACATACAAGTGCGTTAAGTGAGAAGTATCTAGGTTTCTCTCAGTGAGGCAGAGAGGTCCTTGCAGGACCCACAATAAGATGGGCTGCGTTAGAACATAAACTGGGAATCTTAGATTCCAACATGGATGTCATTGGCAACTCACATTGTTAATATTTATACAGCCTGGGGAATGTGAGCAGATCTGTTCAATAATTTGATGCACATGTGGGGACAATTCCACCACAGCCAGGCAACATTTGGATAACACACCCGCACTAAGCTTCCGTCTTAGTTCAATTGAGGTCCTTATCGTCCATTCTTCGTTCAGTTTGATGCACTTGCACTGCTCACACAATTGATCTAAGGCGACTAGCTTAATTTAACGGACAAGACCAAAATGTGTCACATTACAATACGAGTGAAATGTTCAACTGCCCGTGCATTGTTATATTCATATACACTGTTTAAATTAAATGAAATAATTACTGAATTAACTAGTGCAAGCATTGGATGCTTGCACACCTAGGCATTTGCAGCATTCAGTGTTGCTGTGCTGTAAGGATATGAAGGCTAAATAGGACTTCCAGGTCCTGCTGGGGTGACTACCAAATGGCCACTTTCAGGTTAAATGGTGAGTTCAAAGGGCATAGGAGGCAATGGCAAAGAAAACCTGGACCGATTTATCTGCTGGTTCTGGTGGTGGTTTCGACCTCATGGTCGTAGGATCAAACGACATTGGGTTGTATCAACCTTTCATTCTTCTGAGGTTGTTAAAATGAGTATCAGTGAGTGGGGTGACAAGCATTTTTTATTCAGCGCCAACAAGCCTACAGGAGCACGTGCACTTCACAAATACACAATTATGTTATGCTCCTACAAGCTCTATACACGGATAACTGGAAGAGAGGAATGTAAAGCGGCTAGATATAACTCTTACTTCTACCTGCACTGGCACGTCTTGAAATGAGTTGCTCGGGCACAGGTATTGGACCACTGTCAAGCTAAGTTGACAACTCATCCACACTTAGCCAATTGTTAAGTTCATCCAGGGCCGCATATACACAGTCCTGCAATAGGCCCATGAGGTTGTCAGTGCCTTGAATTACCAAAATTACACCTGGATAGGAGCAAATAGGTTAGCACAGGTAACAGAGGTGTCACAAGAGGGAACTATGGGCACAAATGGGTTTTCAGGCCGCACAACCATCGCTGTGGACAACTCATGGATTTACTACAAAATACCACTGAGGGGGAGCAATTTAGGTATCGCAGCTAGCAGATCTAGTCAGGTATCCCAGCTGTAGAGGTCTAATAGGAGGACATGCCCAGACACATACTGTGTTAAATTTCAATTAATTTTACCACTGGGACTGGTGCCGCAAACTCCTTTCATGGTTCAGTCAGAGAAGGAATAGAAAGTGTGTAGATACCGAAATAATTTAATATGGTTAAATTTAGCAAGGGACTGATATGATGATGCACAAAAGACAACTACCCACTGGTACCGGATTATGACACAACATTGGTTCAATAGCGTTGTCTCAATAGATCGGGTGAGGTGCATACTTAGCGACCAGTCAACAGAAAATCCAGTGTGTATCGCAGGATGTTTCACTTAAAGCTAGAGTCTGCCTAGCCTTTGGCTGGTCCAGCCAGGTGGTGTAGGAGTGGTTGCCCTGTAAAGGGGGCAGGGTTCTCAAGGTGTGGGGAACACTTGTTTGGAGGACTCTGGTTGACAAAGTGTATTAAAGCTATTCACATTTAGTTGTTGGCAACCTGGCAATATCTGTATCAGAATTCGGGTGATCGGCAATCCACGCCAGGGTGGGTGCATCAGTACGGTAACACAACATCCAATAAAGTCCACAATTAGACTGGGATTGGATTCTGTACATCCCGTTCTCACCATTCAGAAACTTTGTCATCCACTTGTCTGCATTCTTGTATACATTAGCAAAGGTTTGGCACTGGGCTACTCATGCTAGGGTGGGGACATCAGCAGCGTGACTCAGCATCTAAAGATCGCAGTCAGATGGTGACGGGCTTGCAGGCAATGGTGACATGAAGCAGAATACTGTAAAGAAGAGTCTGGGTAAATGTTCCTGCAATTAAGCTAATATACCCCGCAGCCCCTCAGCCAGGTGTGTTGCGTTACTTTGGCTTCAATAGTGTTGAGATATTGGGTTTGGAGCAGATATACTGACTATCACCAGAACACATCTTGCATTCTGTGTTAAGAAGGTGAAGGCACATTTTGTTCATATATTTTACTCTCGGTTCTCACTATCCAAAAGCATTGGCATTTCTGCACACTGGTATACTTTTAGCAAAAGACTGGCTATGGGCTACATACTCTAGGGTGGGGACACCAGCATGGTGACACAGCATCTGAAAATCGCACTCAGGCTGATGGGTTTTACAGATAATTAGGACATGATATGTAGCAGAATATTTGGAGTACAATTGGGGGACTTCAGGCGTCACCCCCTGTTTTTCGATCCACCTTTGTCGTGTTTTAGGCGGGAGAGGATCACCAGTCGTCCTCAAAAGGACATGACACAGCTTAAATTCAATACATGTCTACATTTTCACTTGCTGGTGCGGCACTTAGTCATCGATCTGAACCCTCAAATTTGGGACCCTCCAAGTAAGGGGGCAAATACGGGCTTAGTCAAGCCCAAATGAAAATGCACAAATTTGCACAAAGTGGACAATGGATTTTATCACACAAAACTGTGGTTACGAAGAGAGCTGTTGTTTGAAATCACCAAGGGGTTACATTTCTGGCCAGTGCTGTGCTCCCATACAAATGGAGGTCAGCGGATAAAGATACGGATATTGTGCTGGCCACAACAATTACTTATTACACCCGTTGACCACGGCGCAAATTCGGCCGTGGTGTGGGGGAATTAATGAGTGGGCGGGGTTTGGATGGCCCCCGGCTATTCTCTGCATATGCCCACTGTGACAACAGACCATCAGGGGCCGTCCGATGCATGGAACGGGTTTAAACAAACATACTGGTGGCCTCTATACTTACCAGTGAATCCTGAATCCGGGGCCTAGACAGTGAGGGATAAATACAGGCCCAACCAACCCCTAATCAGAAGGCCCATTAGCACAGAGGGCACCAGAGGGACATATCTCCAAACTGTGGTTAAAGAGGAGAACAGTAGTTCCCAACTTCCGGGGAAGGCATCGAACTTTCCTACAGAAGGGTAAATAAAGCCAAGTACTAGCCCACCAAGCAGGAGGGCTTGTTTCATCTCAAATTAAAAATAAAATAAAATAAGAAGAGCTTGGTAAATTAGGCATGGCATCTTTAGCGCAAACACAACATTGTACCCCGATAGGGACGGGACACAACTGCCAGAGGTTGATAGGCAATTGATCCAGCTAGAAGGACTGGTATCTGCAGGTTGCGGGAGGTTATGGAGCATTGACATGGTGAGGGGGCCCTGGATATGACGGCGGCCACATCCAGGGCTTTGGCAGAGTTACAGGGCGAGTTGGAGGCTTACTGGTACATTGGAGTATCCTCGGCAGGAGCACAATAGGGGTGCCCTATGCCAAACCACAGGAGAATTTACAGCAGGACCCTAAATGAATGTCGGTGCCCCGTTGGTCCTTCGGGTGGTTGTAAGCCTGAGCAACTGGGGGCTTGCCTTGCTACGCTTTGCCCTAAAAAGGTATGAGTAAAGTCATGGACTGGTGGTCCACATTATTTAAGGGGGAGAGACCCACATAAGTGGTGGTACCGATTGGGTTAGACATGGTGCAGTTTGCCTCATCAGGCAAGCAGGGCAGCTTAGGTCAGTCACAGCTGTCAGTCCTTGGATCACCCGTAAGTTAACCCACCACATTGGCATACTCCTTCTATGAAATAAACCTGCAGCAAACTATATTCCAACAAACCGTTTTTTGTGTGATAATTTATTACAGTGCATGCTATGTTCATAATGCATGGGGAGGATTGCCTATATCGGCACTATGAGGCTGCCCGAGGCGCACACAGGGCTCCCAGCGAAAAGGGCAGCCACCTTAGTGCTGCACTGATCACATCCCCTCACTCCAGTCTCGGGGACCCTCGGGTGTCCCCCAAATTGGGCACCAGAACGCCCCACTTCTGGTGCCCAGTGGGTCGGCGATGTATTTGTACCTGACCACTGGCCTTCCTCTTTGTCCCTCCTGGTCACGCCGTCTCCCTCTCTACCGCATACCTGGTGTTCTGGCTGGAGTGTGCGGAGGGCTAGGCAACATGTTGACTTCAGTGGCAGCTTGTGTATTTTGAAAGTGGTGAGACGAAAAATGTTATTGTAGTATAAAGAGCGAGCGAAGGAAGCAAGCCTGTACTGCAAAAGAGGGTGCGCGGGGGTTTTCCCCCAGCAAGAATATTTTGGAAAAAATTGATTCAAATAGTGGCTTTTTACACCACTTATTTACTGCAAATTGTTGCGAAAAGGGGACCTAAATATAGCATTTTAAAGCACAAGTGTGAAGAAAACATTAGAAACAAATAAAAAATGTACCCTATCCTCGAACTGGTCTGTGTGCAAAATGACCCCCAATCCAAGCACACAAAACCAATGGAAATAGGACATCTAAGTGTTGTCTACCTGTAACACATCATTGCCTCTTTACTGTATTGGTTGATGAAGTCATAAAGGCTCACACCATTGGTAACACTGTACATTGCAAATACTTTAACAATTAGATGGTGAAAGAGATCCATCGCAGGATTGCAGTTCATCCTTGATTTTTTTACTATTAGCCAGGCAAACAGAAATGATATTTTAGCAAACTGGGGGATTTTTAGATTATAACTCTCTCCACATGTACCTTAGCAGACTAGAACAGGCAAAGCTCCTGTTCTCACAAGGGTCAGAGCCAAGAAAGGACTATCCCGCCAGGGCCTTTTGACTTGAGGCAGTCCAGTTCGGCCCTGGTTACGTCTGTGTCACTGTCTGTACAAGTCCCCTGCACAGTCAGAGACTAGTATTCCTGTCTGTGTGGTTACACAGATCGATTTCTATGCACTTATTGATTAGCATTCCTTATTTTAAATGTTCTATTTAACTCTTAGTACTGAATGAATATACTGCTTTCAAGCAATCTTCTAGAAGCAGATACAGGACATGAGAGGGAGGGACTAGAACTGCACTATTATCATTTACAACATCCTTGCTTCTCAGACGCTCAAAAATATACCAATAGAAGCTTTATTAGTTTCAGTGTGTGCCTTAGAGTTAACAGCCCAAGAGAGCCTCTCAGTTCCCTGATATTCGAAAACACAGTGAAAGTGTAGATATGACATCAATTAAGAGATTTCATATGATGATGACCTAGGTAGCTGCTTATTCAATTTAACCAGAGACCTTCACAACCCCCAAACACACAATGCACCGACTCACCTGTAAGCATTCTATTTTTATATACTTTTGCCTTCTCATTATTTTTGCAACCGTGTAACTCCTTCACACACAGTTGCACAGAATAACAATTGTCTCTGGAACAAGTGACCATTGCTTATTATGTTCAGCAGAGCAATCAAGGATTTAATGACCAAGTGTTCTGAAAACCTTTTTGACCCACTGACAGGCACTGGGGAAAATTTGCACTGCATTCAGCCTCTAAAGCTCTCAATGCTCTCCCATTAAAAATGCCTGAAGATGACTCTGTTCAAAGTATGAACTGTACATGAGAAATATGCTACACAGCAAAAAAGGCACAACTACAACACCCTGGAATTGGATGCTCATTTTATAACAATTTAGCAGTCAGTTGCTGTTTTATGTAGACTCTTTCAGATCAGGGCTGGGTCTCCTTTGAAAGAACCTTTGATCCTGTAAAGTGGATTGCTCTGGAGGATATTGCATTTAAAACACAGCTTTATGGTGTGTACATCATGACACACTGAGCCCTACTTATTTCATCTCACAGTAGCATAAAATGGTTGGTGCCTTTGGGCAGTTAAAGAGAAAGCTTTTGACTCTAAGCCCCTCTCTTCTATCCTCTGCCCCCTGTGCTTAATTTGTAAAAATATAAGTGCCAGGGCCCTCATCAGGAGGTCACTGCAGCCTACACCACCCATTGCCTCTGCTAGCGCTACCAGTGACAGTACCAAACCAGCTGCTAACCATCACACTCCTACCAGTGTGTCAGTTCAGACTATTCCAGGTCCCCAAAGCTATGAGATTAGCAAGGGTGGCAGCTATTAGTCATTTTTTTGGTTGACATTTTGTATTACTTTTTCCATGATAAACAGAACATTATCCATTTGTTTACCGGTTACAGCATATTTAGAAATACCATTATGATGTTTTGTACAGTATAATAACCATTGTTGTCGCTCATACAGATACATAAAAACTCCTGGTTTCGTTCCCTTCCCCAGTTTGTGCATTGTAGCATAATCGTTGTCATTTTTAACTGTATAATGAATAAGTAAACAACTGTTGTTTTGCTCACTCTAAATCAGGCAAACAGCCCACTATGTGGCGAACTGCCATAAGTGCCTTTGCTGCCAATTAAGTGCTGGTGCTGAGCACCAGAAACCACTGCCTCAAATTAAGCACTGTCTGCCCCTAAGCAGCACTCGCATTCAACCAGTACAAAGATCACATGTCACTTGTTTCTAGAAACAGTCATCACTGCATCCAGCTGTGCAGTGCAGCCCTCATTTGTCAGTACTGCAGTGGCTTCTGTGATCTTGTTCAATGTTATCACCATTATTAAGCAGTTTTACTTAAGTAAACTCTTCACGTGCCACCAACCAAACCTTATTTTCAAAAACGCATGAAGAACATCAAGGTCAGCCTCAGACAGTCTGGAACATAAAATACGCTCCAGCCCGGGCACCGAAATAAAAGCAGACCCTAGATAGCTACAAACTGGCCTACGTGATGACATTTGCAAATCAGGGCAAATTTGAACTTGTGAAGACATGGTGATGGTGTATAGTTATCTTACAGCATGCATTTGTGCTTTTGCTGTTGTGCATGTCTGCAGTAATATGATCAGAGAAAGCAACAGTAAACATGAACCCAGGCAGCAGCCAAACACAAAACCGGCCAACATACAGCCACAAAACAACAGGCCCACACACTGAGCTGTCAGACCAGCCCAACGAGCACGGGCAGATTGCTGCTAGTCCGACCCCACAGAAAGAACACCGAGCAGGCCCAGTCTCACCCAGAAATCAAACTCACGCACACACACTCTAGGACATCTGAGCACTTCGACGTCTGGACAGGCCCAGTCTCACCCAGAAATCAAATTCACACACACACTGTAAGGCATCTAAGCACTTTGACGCTTCATCAGGGGTAATAAGTGTTATATCAATAAAACTACAATTTTAAAGCAATCTCTTGTTATAACAGTGGAATTGGTCTGCAAGCTTTGTTCTGGACCAGGCTCTGGCCTCGTTTATTTGTGAATAACTTGCTAGTGTTGCTAAAGCAAGGGACTAGTGACATTACTTTGAAGCATAACTTAAAAAGTATTTCACAAAATGATCTTTCAAAACCATCCCTTTCTGCATGAGCTCTTTCTAATGGTGTCTGTTTCCTCCTGTCGTAAAAATAAATCCACACCTGAGTACTCAGGCCGTCCTCAATCCCCGCCAGTGAATGAGAGGCAAGGGTCACTGTCCGTGTAGCTTTACATAAACAAATGTACAGATGTGCACAGTACCTTCTCTAGACCTAAGAGCAGCCTTCAAACTGCTGCTAGTGTGCTGCACACAACAACAGAGGTGAATGAATACGCGTCCAACAGCACAGTGCGGCAACCTGACTCCCCTAGCGAGTGAGCAGAGTGCCTTTCCACTGTATCTCTAAATTGATGTCATATCTACACTTTCACAGTGTTTTCGAATATCAGAGAACTGAGAGGCACTAGAGTTCACTCTTGGGTTGTGAACGCTAAGGCACATACTGAAACAGCTTTGATTAACAAAGCTTCTATTGGTATATGTTTGAGTGTCTGGGAAGCAGGGATGTTGGAAATGATAATAGTGCAGTTCTGGTCCCACACTCTCATGTCCTGTATCTGCTCGTAGAAGACTGCTTCGAAGCAGTATATTCATTCAGTACTAAAGAGGTAAATAGAACATTTATAAAAAAAGGAATGCTAATCAGTAAGTGCATAGAAATCGATCCGTGTAACCACACAAACAGGAATACTAGTCTCTGACTATGCTGGGGACTTGTACAGACAGTGACGCAGACGTAACCAGGGCTGAACTGGACTGCCTCGAGTCAAGAGGCCCTGGTGGGATCGTCCTTTCTTGGCTCTGACCCCTGTGAGAACATGCGCTCACTGTGCCTGTGCTAGTGTGCTGAGGTACATGTGGCGAGAGTAATGATCTAAAAATCCCACAGTTTGATGAAATATAGTTTCTGTTTGCCTGGCTAATACTGAAAAAATCTAGGATGAACTGCAATCCTGGGATGGATCTCTTTTGCCAACTAATTTTTAAAGTATTTGCAATGTACAGTGTTACCAATGGTGTGAGCCTTGATGACTTCATCAACCAGTACAGTAAATAGGCAAAGATGTGTTACAGGTAGAAAACACTTAGAGGCCCTATATCCATTGGTTGTGTATGCTTTGATTGGGGGTCATTTTGCAAGCAGACCAGTTCGAGGATGGGGCACATTTGTATTTGTTTCTAATGTTTTCTTCACACTTGTGCTTTAAAATGATATATTTAGATCCCCTTTTTCCAACAATTTGCTGTAAATATGTGGTGTAAAAAGCCACCATTTGAATCCATTTTTTCCCCAAAAACTTTTTGTGGGGGGGGGGACTCTCCTTTTGCAGTGCGGTCTCGCTCACTTGTTATTCTACGATACAATTTTTCGTCCCACCACTTTCAAAGTACACCAGCCACCACGGCTGGCCTCTCTTTTACCCTTTTTGGCCAACTCTGCTAATTCTGAACTCCCCCATTCTCAGGAAGTGACACCTGCCCTGCGTAATTCCTCAAATCAATGAAGGTAAAAAAGGAAGACTGTTGCTTGAGCCTCTGTAACTGTGGGTCACTTCTTCTCACTGCCTTGCTGCTGTGTGCTCAAAACCCTGATTACAACTTCGAGTTTCTGACACTGAACAGAAGCAAGCACTCTAACCTAAGGCCTGCTGGCAGTCTCAGCTAAGACCTGCTGGCACCCTCACCTATGGCTTGCTGGCACTCACATCTAATGCCTGCTAGCACTCTCACCTAAGGCCTGCTGGCACTTAACTCAAGGCCTGCTAGCACCCTCACCTAAGGCCTTCTAGCACTCTCACCAATGGCCTGCTAGCACTCTAACCTTAGGCCTACTGGCACTCTCACCTAAGGCCTGCTGGCACTCTCACCTAATTGCAAACACAACAGTGATGGACAGAATGTGGATCAATGTCACACATTCACCCCAGTCCAAAGATCTGGGCCCAAATCCATCGTTTTTCCACTCCACACCACCCTGGGTTAGACAATGGCGATATGCAAATCAGCGCTGACCCTGTGCCCCATGGGAACAGTCCAGTCCGAACTACAAAAGCCATGTCCTTCCCAGAACGGAAACAAGCATCCGAGGACCGGCCCAGTTTCGAGGTAACACCTCTCATCAGCCCGGCTAGCTTGATTCCAGTGGTGTGGAGTGCCTGGGACTCACGTCTGAGCATCCCCAGTACACTTAGAGCGGTAATTGCAAACACAACAGTGATGGACAGAATGTGGATCAATGTCACACATTCACCCCAGTCCAAAGATCTGGGCCCAAATCCATCGTTTTTCCACTCCACACCACCCTGGGTTAGACAATGGCGATATGCAAATCAGCGCTGACCCTGTGCCCCATGGGAACAGTCCAGTCCGAACTACAAAAGCCATGTCCTTCCCAGAACGGAGACAAGCATCCGAGGACCGGCCCGGTTTCGAGGTAACACCTCTCATCAGCCCGGCTGTCCATCATTGTTGTGTTTGCAGGTACCGCTCTAAGTGTACTGGGGATGCTCAGACGTGAGTCCCAGGCACTCCACACCACTGGAATCAAGCTAGCCGGGCTGATGAGAGGTGTTACCTCGAAACCGGGCCGGTCCTCGGATGCTTGTTTCCGTTCTGGGAAGGACATGGCTTTTGTAGTTCGGACTGGACTGTTCCCATGGGGCACAGGGTCAGCGCTGATTTGCATATCGCCATTGTCTAACCCAGGGTGGTGTGGAGTGGAAAAACGATGGATTTGGGCCCAGATCTTTGGACTGGGGTGAATGTGTGACATTGATCCACATTCTGTCCATCATTGTTGTGTTTGCAGGTACCGCTCTAAGTGTACTGGGGATGCTCAGACGTGAGTCCCAGGCACTCCACACCACTGGAATCAAGCTAGCCGGGCTGATGAGAGGTGTTACCTCGAAACCGGGCCGGTCCTCGGATGCTTGTTTCCGTTCTGGGAAGGACATGGCTTTTGTAGTTCGGACTGGACTGTTCCCATGGGGCACAGGGTCAGCGCTGATTTGCATATCGCCATTGTCTAACCCAGGGTGGTGTGGAGTGGAAAAACGATGGATTTGGGCCCAGATCTTTGGACTGGGGTGAATGTGTGACATTGATCCACATTCTGTCCATCATTGTTGTGTTTGCAGGTACCGCTCTAAGTGTACTGGGGATGCTCAGCCGTGAGTCCCAGGCACTCCACACCACTGGAATCAAGCTAGCCAGGCTGATGAGAGGTGTTACCTTGAAACCGGGCCGGTCCTCGGATGCTTGTTTCCGTTCTGGGAAGGACATGGCTTTTGTAGTTCGGACTGGACTGTTCCCATGGGGCATAGGGTCAGCGCTGATTTGCATATCGCCATTGTCTAACCCAGGGTGGTGTGGAGTGGAAAAACGATGGAATTGGGCCCAGATCTTTGGACTGGGGTGAATGTGTGACATTGATCCACATTCTGTCCATCATTGTTGTGTTTGCAGGTACCGCTCTAAGTGTACTGGGGATGCTCAGACGTGAGTCCCAGGCACTCCACACCACTGGAATCAAGCTAGCCGGGCTGATGAGAGGTGTTACTTCGAAACCGGGCCGGTCCTCGGATGCTTGTTTCCGTTCTGGGAAGGACATGGCTTTTGTAGTTCGGACTGGACTGTTCCCATGGGGCACAGGGTCAGCGCTGATTTGCATATCGCCATTGTCTAACCCAGGGTGGTGTGGAGTGGAAAAACTATGGATTTAGGCCCAGATCTTTGGACTGGGGTGAATGTGTGACATTGATCCACATTCTGTCCATCATTGTTGTGTTTGCAGGTACCGCTCTAAGTGTACTGGGGATGTTCAGACGTGAGTCCCAGGCACTCCACACCACTGGAATCAAGCTAGCCGGGCTGATGAGAGGTGTTACCTCGAAACCGGGCCGGTCCTCGGATGCTTGTTTCCGTTCTGGGAAGGACATGGCTTTTGTAGTTCGGACTGGACTGTTCCCATGGGGCACAGGGTCAGCGCTGATTTGCATATCGCCATTGTCTAACCCAGGGTGGTGTGGAGTGGAAAAACGATGGATTTGGGCCCAGATCTTTGGACTGGGGTGAATGTGTGACATTGATTCACATTCTGTCCATCATTGTTGTGTTTGCAGGTACCGCTCTAAGTGTACTGGGGATGCTCAGACGTGAGTCCCAGGCACTCCACACCACTGGAATCAAGCTAACCGGGCTGATGAGAGGTGTTACCTCGAAACCGGGCCGGTCCTCGGATGCTTGTTTCCGTTCTGGGAAGGACATGGCTTTTGTAGTTCGGACTGGACTGTTCCCATGGGGCATAGGGTCAGCGCTGATTTGCATATCGCCATTGTCTAACCCAGGGTGGTGTGGAGTGGAAAAACGATGGATTTGGGCCCAGATCTTTGGACTGGGGTAAATGTGTGACATTGATCCACATTCTGTCCATCATTGTTGTGTTTGCAGGTACCGCTCTAAGTGTACTGGGGATGCTCAGACGTGAGTCCCAGGCACTCCACACCACTGGAATCAAGCTAGCCGGGCTGATGAGAGGTGTTACCTCGAAACCGGGCCGGTCCTCGGATGCTTGTTTCCGTTCTGGGAAGGACATGGCTTTTGTAGTTCGGACTGGACTGTTCCCATGGGGCACAGGGTCAGCGCTGATTTGCATATCGCCATTGTCTAACCCAGGGTGGTGTGGAGTGGAAAAACGATGGATTTGGGCCCAGATCTTTGGACTGGGGTGAATGTGTGACATTGATCCACATTCTGTCCATCATTGTTGTGTTTGCAGGTACCGCTCTAAGTGTACTGGGGATGCTCAGACGTGAGTCCCAGGCACTCCACACCACTGGAATCAAGCTAGCCGGGCTGATGAGAGGTGTTACCTCGAAACCGGGCCGGTCCTCGGATGCTTGTTTCCGTTCTGGGAAGGACATGGCTTTTGTAGTTCGGACTGGACTGTTCCCATGGGGCACAGGGTCAGCGCTGATTTGCATATCGCCATTGTCTAACCCAGGGTGGTGTGGAGTGGAAAAACTATGGATTTGGGCCCAGATCTTTGGACTGGGGTGAATGTGTGACATTGATCCACATTCTGTCCATCATTGTTGTGTTTGCAGGTACCGCTCTAAGTGTACTGGGGATGCTCAGACGTGAGTCCCAGGCACTCCACACCACTGGAATCAAGCTAGCCGGGCTGATGAGAGGTGTTACCTCGAAACCGGGCCGGTCCTCGGATGCTTGTTTCCGTTCTGGGAAGGACATGGCTTTTGTAGTTCAGACTGGACTGTTCCCATGGGGCACAGGGTCAGCGCTGATTTGCATATCGCCATTGTCTAACCCAGGGTGGTGTGGAGTGGAAAAACGATGGATTTGGGCCCAGATCTTTGGACTGGGGTGAATGTGTGACATTGATCCACATTCTGTCCATCATTGTTGTGTTTGCAGGTACCGCTCTAAGTGTACTGGGGATGCTCAGACGTGAGTCCCAGGCACTCCACACCACTGGAATCAAGCTAGCCGGGCTGATGAGAGGTGTTACCTCGAAACCGGGCCGGTCCTCGGATGCTTGTTTCCGTTCTGGGAAGGACATGACTTTTGTAGTTCGGACTGGACTGTTCCCATGGGGCACAGGGTCAGCGCTGATTTGCATATCGCCATTGTCTAACCCAGGGTGGTGTGGAGTGGAAAAACGATGGATTTGGGCCCAGATCTTTGGACTGGGGTGAATGTGTGACATTGATCCACTTTCTGTCCATCATTGTTGTGTTTGCAGGTACCGCTCTAAGTGTACTGGGGATGCTCAGACGTGAGTCCCAGGCACTCCACACCACTGGAATCAAGCTAGCCGGGCTGATGAGAGGTGTTACCTCGAAACCGGGCCGGTCCTCGGATGCTTGTTTCCGTTCTGGGAAGGACATGGCTTTTGTAGTTCGGACTGGACTGTTCCCATGGGGCACAGGGTCAGCGCTGATTTGCATATCGCCATTGTCTAACCCAGGGTGGTGTGGAGTGGAAAAACGATGGATTTGGGCCCAGATCTTTGGACTGGGGTGAATGTGTGACATTGATCCACATTCTGTCCATCATTGTTGTGTTTGCAGGTACCGCTCTAAGTGTACTGGGGATGCTCAGACGTGAGTCCCAGGCACTCCACACCACTGGAATCAAGCTAGCCGGGCTGATGAGAGGTGTTACCTCGAAACCGGGCCGGTCCTCGGATGCTTGTTTCCGTTCTGGGAAGGACATGGCTTTTGTAGTTCGGACTGGACTGTTCCCATGGGGCACAGGGTCAGCGCTGATTTGCATATCGCCATTGTCTAACCCAGGGTGGTGTGGAGTGGAAAAACGATGGATTTGGGCCCAGATCTTTGGACTGGGGTGAATGTGTGACATTGATCCACATTCTGTCCATCATTGTTGTGTTTGCAGGCACTCTCACCTAAGGCCTGTTGGCACCCTCACCTAAGGCCTGCTGGCACTCTCACCTAAGGCCTGCTGATACTCTTACCTAAGGTCTGCTTGCACTCTTACCTATGACCTGGTGACACTCTAACCTTAGGTCTGCTTGCACACTCACCTAAGGCCTGCTGGCACTCTCACCTGCAGTCTGTTGGCACTCTCTCCCAAGGTCTATTGGCACTCTCACCTAAGCCCTGCTGGCACTCTCAACTAAGGCGTGCTGGCCCTTTCACCTAAGGTGTGCTGGCACTCTCGCCTAAGGCCTGTTGGCACTCTCACCTAAGGCATGCTTGCAACCTCACCTACAGCCTGCTGTGTATTCGGAATTGGCACACAATCTCCTTCACGCAGGAATGCTTTTAAAAAAACTCTAAAACTGCCTTTTCATTTCACAAAAGGTTCATTACTCTCATGCATTTTCAATTTTATTTTTACTGCATGTGTTTGAATACCTGCAGTCTGAGTGGGGTACCTTTACCTACATCTTGGTCCTAATATCTAAAAAACGTAGCAAAACCTATCTGTGAAAAAGGTAAACTTCTAGCTGTGTGAGTGAGTGAATGAATGGCCTGTGTACTGCAGAGGTGTGAACTAAGCTGCTGCAGTGATAAGTTGGAGAGTGTGGAGAGGTAAGAGGTAGGTTTTGACTCTTGTTTTGAAGAGGAGGTGGTTGGACTCAGTGCAGAGGGTGTTCATTTCATAACAGGAGTTTTTGAAATGAGAGTTCACCCCCACCTTTACCTTTTAATGTGCTGTAGGCACTGTCCATGGGCTTGGCACTGCATTTGTTGCATCATTATTCCTGTGAATGCATTTGTGGGTGAGGCAGAGGGCTTTGAAAATGATTTGAGTGTTGATGGTGAGCCATTGGATGTGATCATCTTTGGGCAGATGAAGTGCTGATGGAAAGAACCTGCCCTGACCTTCACTGGACTCACTAAGGCTGGGGCCACCATTCACACCACGCCCTAGGCAGTCTCACTCAATGAGTACCATGAGCATCATCTCCTGAGTGACTGTGAGTGAGTCACTCCAGTACAAGCTGATGCCCATTGTGCAACTGTGTGTGCCTGTCTGCTAGCCTGAGGGAGTCTTCTCCTTTGCCCCCCCATCCCAGACCATTGGTACCCCACTCCTAGCACCCTATTGCCCTCACCTACTAGAGCTAAAGGTGCAAGAGACCCATGCACCAGGCTAGACTGCCACCCAAGCACCAGGCTAGACTGCCACACAATGCACACTGGTCACACAGGAGCCTGGTCCATGCCCCAGCAGGCACCTGGACTGAGAGTCTGACAAACACTGCCAGAGGCGCTTTTCACTCACATCTTTGTCCCTGTGGTACTTAAAGGCCAACTTTACCTTTTGCTTGCTTGTGCCTGTCAGCATTCCCAATCTGATGGAGGCCCAGTCCAAGGCCTTACCATCCCCAGTGGATCGGAGGACCCAGCACAGAGGGCCAGCCCAGCACCGGAGGGACAGGGATTCAGGAATGGAGATGCTTGTTTACATTGCACAGTATGCAGCTTGTCCTTAATGCATGTTTCAACAATATTTGTATTGTTTCTATTAGTTATATGGTATAAAGAATACAATATAACTGACATATTCTTTTTCAAACCCCATTTGAGGTGGGCTTTCACGTTCGCTTTTTAGGATAAAAAGAATGGTTTATTTTTCTCACGCTCTGTTAATCCTATTTCAAGCTTTGCCTCAAGGTAAATTTGAATTTCGAAAACTCTATCTCCTTTGAGGAGATTTCATTTTTATGTAGATGTTTCCCACGACCCTACACTAGTAAAATTAAGAGTTTGTGGTGTTTGTTCACTAAAGTACTGCACTGTGGTTCTGTTCTTTCTTGTTAATTTTACCTTCTTTTTGGTTTATTACTCTGGGTTGGGGAAAAAGCTACAGATGTGAGAGAAAGTTCCCTTTTTGTTTACATGATTTAAGTAGGACCGGAGGTAAACCACACCACTCTGGGGCATATTTATCAGAACTTAACGCTGCACTAGCATCAATTTGTTGACGTTACGGAGGCTTTTTTTTATCGCTGTATTTACAAGTTGCCGGTAATTGCGGTTAGCGGCACTTTTCCAGCGTAAATGGGAATTTTCAGTATAGCCGGACTTAACGAAAATGAGATGCAAGGTAGGCGTTTCCGTGTAAAACCTGCAGCTAATCACACTTTGCGATATTTACAATTACATTTTCGTATGATGATAACCCCTCCAAAACTGCTGATAAGTCCAGTTAGAGGCAGTTTTTTTAGACCAACAAATAGCTGGTCTTAAAATTGCTGTAAACACATGGGTTCACATATAAGGTGTTTGGGTGCTGGACAGCGCAGCAAGGAGTATTGCTTTGATGCCCTGAGCCAAGCAAAAGGTCGGAGATGCCCCCTATCAATAGGATAGAGCACATTTCTGGGCCCCATTCATGAAAAGTGTTGCATCTCTGCGACAAAACAGTGTTGCAACATTTTTCACTTCACCCTCCTTACAACACCATGGATGTGCCGTATTCAATGTGTGACACTCCATGTTGCAATTAATGACAGATACGCCTAGAATCCTGACGTATCTTTCAGAGTTAAAGTCATGCATTGCTGCAGTTGTGCCGCAAGCATGACCCAACTACAGCAATGCACGGGTCCAGCCTATCCCTATGACACTGCATCACCCTTACGTCTGCCATGAGGCAGGCTTAAGATTTTGACGCAGTGATGCCCTCGAAAAGTCGCAGTGAAATCTGAGAGACTTCACTGCACCACTCCTGTGAGGCTTTGTTGCGTGGGAACACCCAGCTTGCATACATCATACCTGACCCAGGTATAATATGGCACAGGGCTTCACAGGGTCACGCATACGCCTGAATGTATCACTTTGTAAATTCGACGCAACGTAGTGCAAGATTCATGCAGCAAGTACATCAAGAAAATGATGCACAGGCGGCATTAAATTGTCTGAAGGGGCTCAGGAAAAAGCCCCCATGTCTTTTTCCCCTACGATGGCGCACAATGGCTGCAATGCGCCAAAGCAGGCACCCTTGGCCATGGTGGATGGGTGACTGTGTTGCGGAGTTGATTGATGTGTCTCCATCTCTTCTAGAGATGTCTGAATGTGTGTCCGGACTAGTGGAGGGTGGGAGTGAACCAGTTGGCCTTCTTAGAGTATTGTTTGCCCAGTTTCTCCTTGAAGGGTGCCAGGGTGTTGGTGCAGTTAGAGATCCATAAGTGGAGGTTGTGCGCTGTGGTGTTGGTGGCTGTAAGCGTTGGCAGGGTGGTGGTGCTGAGGGAGTTGACAAGAAGTTCTCCTATGGCCTTGATCCAGCTGCGACAGGGAGGGGGTAATGAAGGCTGTGGTGTATGGTGGGCAAGGTGAAGGTGTGATGTATACAATGATGGTTGGTCCAGGAGAGTTTGTTGGTGTGGCTGTAGCTGAATGTTCCCACTGGTGAAGAAGGAAGGTCAAGTGTGTCTGGCTATGTGGGTTGGTGCAGTGACTAGCTGCTTGAGTCCGATGTTGGTGAAGTTCTCCAGGAGGATGGTGGTGTTCTGGTCACCCGGGTTGTCCAGGTGGAAGTTGAGCTCTCCAAGTAGGATGTAGTTGGTGGATGGGAGAACCTGGGGTGCGATTAGGTCTAAGATGGCATCGGTGAATGAGGGGTCATTGGCCGGGGAGCCTGTAGATGAGGGTGCCTGCTCAGGGTGGTGTTGGGCTTGGTCCAAATCTGGAAGTGGAGGTGTTCCATTGTCTCCTTTGGGTCATTAGAGTGCATGGTCAATTGGTGTGTACTTTTGTAGACAATGGCAATGCCTCCTCCTAGGCGGTGAGGGTGGCCCTTGCAGGTGATGTCATTGCTGTCGGAGATGGTGATCGCGATGTCCGGTCTGAAGCAGAGGTTAGTCCAGGTTTATGTGAAGAAAGTGAAGTTAAGGGACCACACGTAGAGGAGGATGTATTTTAGACGGTCGGGCGCGCTGTTGGTTGGCTGGGCAATGAAAGGCGCTGATGTGTTGATGTGGCAGAAGGTGTGTTTTCAGTTTCGGCAAGCGAAGGGTGCAAGGGTATTCTTTGGTGATATAAAAGTGTAGGTGGAGTGGCGTTTAGATTTGTGCCGAGGAGGGTGCTGGCATCATAGCGGTGGAGTGTCCAGGAGGCAGGGTCCCTTGCACTATACATGGCCATGCACAGACAGCACAGATGGGCTTGCCTTTGGCACACATTCAGTGCACCAGTGGCCCACCCACTGAACATGGATGCACTGTGGCTGTCATTAAGTAGTGCTGCAGGTGGGCTGGGCAGCTGGGAGGTGGGAAAGGTGGGAAAGGACACTGGAGGGGGCGGGACTGTGGGAGATTACAATGTTAACGAGGGAGAGGACAGGAAAAAAGGAACATTACAATAGCACAGGAAAGACAAAGCCAAACAAAGCAAAGAAAAAATAAAAAGCCAAAGGTGGAAAGCAATGGAGAAGAGCAGAAAGAGGGACAGGAACAGCAGAAAATAAGGACAGTCAAGCAGCAGAGCAGTGACGCTCTACCACTGGACCACTAACAAATAGACGCTGGAGTCTGTGGGAGAAGGAGGGCCTCGAACACCTGACCACTGGGTCAGAGGAACCAGCAGCAGCCGATGGGGACAGCAGCTACCAGATGGCTCTATGCTATGGGAAGAGGAAGTCCACTAAGTAATAGTCCATCGTACACCCAAGAACTCCAACTTCTGAAATCTCAGCCATAAACGTCCACAGCCTGAGAAAACATTCTCACCGTCATCTCGAGAACAGTAACAGGCAAGAGGTTTGCAAAATAGATCCTGCAGGCCTCCATTATTTTGGCTCACCAATACACAGAATGCATGTACCACACAGGCCACATACACAAACATGCACAATGAACAAGTGGGATGTTTATAGAAAACAATTAATCCTACATTGTAAGCCACAAAAATCTTGTCACCAAAAATATTGACATTAGATAGGTAAATATATACTTAAAATATTTTAACATTAAGCTCAAATAAAATGGAAATATAAAAAAACAAATCTATATGAAATAGCATTCTGAGTTCAAGATAAAATATGCACAGTACTGAAATTGTTGAACTTTGAAGGGACAAAAATTTACTATTCCCACTCCAACCACAGCAACAGTAAGGATCGTTTTGGACTTTGGAACAGTGACATTTACTATTTCCATTTCAACCTAAGAAACAGTATGGAAAGTGTTGGACTTTGTGTGGGTCAGATTTCAAATATCTAAGCCAAACTAAGCAATAATAGAGAAAGTGTTGGGCATTGGCAGGTTCAGACTTACCAATTAAAATGTATAGAAAAAAAATACATATAAAACAATCTAACATTAAATATATGCAAAAAGATATACAAGTACTTTTCAATCATATATTGAAAATGTAAATTAATTCAAATTATGTACATTAATTTATATAAACTATTTATATAAAATAAATTACAATTAACTAACTCTACATGCTAAAGCTACGACAGGGACTGTGGTTCATTGTCCAGATCACAGGAAAGGACAAGAACTTCACTCATGTCAAGGGACAGACAGGCTTCCACTCACACACTGGATTAGTATGAGGCTAGTACCAAAATCAAAGGCTCAGACACTAGACACCATGCAGGGTCAAGTTCCATCTCAACACTTCCCTCCATGCTTTGGATCTGTAGTGGTTTTACCAATGCTGAAAATCATTCATCAGATCCCTCATCCCTCTTCAACAGTCACTCAGTGTTGTACCTTCCTTCCTTCTATCAATACTAAAAATGTTGTCCTCTGCCTTCAAACTCCTGACTGCATTTCAACTATAACAATCTACTCAATCCCTTCCAATCATGTTTCCTTACAATATCACCTGCACATGTAGCAAACTTCATCACCTCACTAACGATAACAACCTTACTTCCATTCCAATACTCCTTGACCCATCTCTAGATGGCAGTGAAAACGAAGGTAGTAAATAACAAAGTCCATCGGGCTTACTCATTTCGCTATTATCCGGAACCTCATGGATCATCCAGGGAGGGCATTGCCTATAGTCAAACCCTACGGGAGAGATCAGGTATGAGGTAAAGTTCCTCATGCTTGGTATTTGATAGAGTAATTGCCCATGGGGTGGCCCTTTACTTACTTTGTCAAGGATGAACACCTGCCTCAAGCACCTACTGCAGTCCCGTTTGGGATCCCGAGGATGCCTGGTTTCCTGACCTGGGCGGATTTTTGTCTGCAATCTCTTGTGCATCCACCTTTGGAATCTTTAATTTTAGAAAAAATCAAGTAAGGTTAAGGCAGTACTTTGCAAAATATTTGCTGTTTGGTGAGCGCAGGCACCCCTAGTTTCCATCTCTTTTTTATTTCTTCAATTTGTTTTTGTTGTTGGATGAGCTGGAGTTTGAACTAGGGACCCATTGGGACGAAGGGATAAAGTACATTTTGGAGAAGGTGGAGGCCTGGGGTTTTATATGTATTGTCCATTTCCTTGTCTTGGTTTGGGAATTTTGTCTAGATTTGTCATTTTACTCTGTTGGTATTTTACTTTTAGGAGCCTTTTGAAGCTAGAAGAAGTCCCTTCATCTGGAACACTCAGCTGAGTACTAGACCCATTAGGGGTCTTATAATTATTAGCAGACATTAAGGATTGCCTACTCAGGTTCTTTGGGACTATGATTTTAACGTTTTCTTGAGAGCATTAGTTCAAATAACTCTGTTTGTAGGTACAAAAGATACACTTTTTAAATTGGAATTCATTTTTGGAAAGAAAGAGCAAGTCCAAGAAAATGTTCATCTCTGTGATTTGCCGGACAATGTTTGTCAATCAACATGGCGAGAACAGAAAATGGAGACTGTGTATGTTGATGATCAAACTAGAACACTGTACAGCTTGTTTATGTCATAAATGAGACATTATTTGATTTGTATGTTGTGAAACCAATCTGTATAAGCATAACTTAACAACTCTTGAATAGAAATGAACGCATGAAGGCAATCACAGTGTGTACTGTAACACATGTAACTAAATAATTATGTGGTCCTATATTGTAATTGAGACAATTCTAACTTATGCAGATGTGGGTACACAAAGGAAGTGCCATTAGTATCAAATAATTGTTGCAGTCTTAAATTAAAAAACCAAGGTAAGTATCAATGTGGGAGAGGGTTGAACTTGGTGGACCATTCTTGACATAATGAGATGTACTAATAACACAATCTGTTTCAGGCTTTGCAAGATTCAAACAATTCAATGAAAACATTTAAAAACAAGATTAAGTGATGTGACCATTCTATAGAAATCCTACAGGTAGGTGTGGTGACTATATATAAAGAGAAAAGAAGGATTTGCCTAAAAGAAAAGTAAACTTCGAACTGAGAACTAAATGAAGATATTTTTGTTTCCACAGGGAGATACATAACTTGTCTTTTTGGACTTTTTCTTTTGTTTGTTATTTGGTCCAGACCCACTTCCCCTTGTATTCATAGCATCACCACTGTGTTTGAATGTACCAATAGCAGTGATGCGAACTCAAGGGATTGATGTGTCCAGGCTGACTCTGCAATTAAACAGGAAAAAGAAAGCATCTCGGAGAACATAGGTGTGACATGTGTTGCTTGCTCATACAAGAAGCCAAGTAGATGGCCACATACTAGGACTTTCCTGTTAAGAAATTGGCCAGTGAAGAGAACAAGATGTCTATTGCCACCTCTGGCATCAAGCCCTGATCCTTTTTCATGCAATATAGCATTCCTGCTGCACCCTTCTCTGGGAAGAAAGAGGTTAAGAGGAGGCTCACCCCTGGATCAACAAAGGTATTACCACCAACAACGTTGACACCAATGTCTCTCAGGACTGTTGTCCCTTCAGTCATGGCTGGGAGTAGTGAGTCTGAAATCAAGTTGTCCCAGAAGTAAACTAAAATTCCTTCATAGGATATTTAAAAGCGAACACCGTGAGCTAAACCTGCTCTTCCGGAGGTAGGAACAGAGCAGGAAGTTGGGCTTGCTGGTGAGCAAGATGGGACTGCTCTTCCATTGGACACAATGACTTCATGCTCTCATGCAAGGAAAAGAAAGAGCACTCCCCCATCTTCTTCAAGCCTGCATCTGATGATCCTAACATGTATTGAACCCGGACCAAGACTAGTCAAGAGAGACAAAAAAAGGCATTTCTCAAAAGCCTAACCACTGAGAAAGATAATAAACCATCAATCAATCAATCAGTGACACTTATAAAGCGCGCTACATACCCGTAGGGTCTCAAGGCGCTGGGGGGGGGGGTGCCGCTACTGCTCGAACAGCCAGGTCTTCAGCTTCTTCCTGAAGGAGAGGTGGTCTTGGGTCAGGCGCAGGTCGGTCGGGAGGGAGTTCCAGGTCTTGGCGGCCAGGTGGGAGAAGGACCTTCCTCCTGTAGTCGCTCTTCGGATGCGGGGGACGGCGGCGAGGGCGTGGTTGGCTGATCGGAGGTGGCGTTTGGGAGCGTAGAAGTTGACTCGGCTGTTGAGGTAGCTCGGGCCTTGGTTGTGTAGGGCTTTGTGTGCGTGGGTGAGGAGGCGGAAGGTGATTCTTTTGTTGACGGGGAGCCAGTGAAGGTCTCTCAGATGTCCGGAGATGTGGCTGGTTCGTGGGATGTCGAGGATGAGTCTGGCTGAGGCGTTCTGGATCCGCTGGAGTCTCTTCTGGAGCTTGGCGGTGGTACCGGCGTATAGGGCGTTGCCGTAGTCCAGACGGCTGGTGACGAGGGCCTGGGTGACGGTCTTCCTGGTCTCGGTGGGGATCCACCAGAAGATCTTCCGTAGCATGCGTAGGATGTTGAAGCACGCCGAGGAGACGTTGTTTACTTGCCTGGTCATGGAGAGGGAGGAGTCCAGGATGAAGCCCAGGTTGCGTGCATGGTCTGTCGGTTTGGGTGCGGTGCCCAGGGCGGGAGGCCACCAGGAGTCGTCCCAGGCGGAGGGTGAGGAGCCCAGGATGAGGACCTCCGTCTTGTCCGAGTTCAGTTTCAGGCGGCTGATCGTCATCCACTCGGCTACCTCTTTCATCCCTTCGTGCAGGTTGGCTCTGGCGGCGGCGGGGTCGTTGGTCAGGGAGAGGATCAGCTGGGTGTCGTCGGCGTAGGAGATTATGCTGAGGTTGTGTTTGCGTACGATGGCCGCGAGGGGGCTCATGTAGACGTTGAAGAGGGTGGGGCTCAGAGATGATCCTTGGGGGACGCCGCAGATGACTTCGGAGGCCTCTGACTTGTACGGTGGTAGGCGGACTCTCTGTGTTCTTCCGTCGAGGAAGGAGATGATCCATTCCAGTGCCTTCTCCTGAATTCCGACGTTGCTGAGGCGCTGCACTAGGGTGCGGTGGCAGACAGTGTCGAATGCCGCGGAGAGGTCTAGGAGGATGAGGGCCGCTGTTTCTCCATTGTCCATCAGGGCTCGGATGTCATCGGTGGCGGCGATGAGGGCGGTCTCGGTGCTGTGGTTGGCTCGGAAGCCGGACTGTGAGGGGTCGAGGGATCCGTTCGTCTCGAGGAAGGCGGCCATCTGCTTGTTGACGGTCTTCTCGATGACTTTGGCTGGAAACGGGAGAAGCGAGATGGGGCGGTAATTCTTGAGGTCGGTGGGGTCCGCTGTTGGTTTCTTGAGTAGAGCGCTGAGTTCGGCGTGTTTCCAGCTCTCAGGGAAGATGGTGGTGTCGAAGGATGTGTTGATGATGTCTCGCAGGTGGGGTGCGATGACAGCGTCGGCCTTATTGAAGACGTGGTGAGGGCAGGGGTCGGTCGGTGATCCGGAGTGGATGGAGTTCATCGTGCGGATGGTGTCTTCGGTGCTGATCGGGGTCCAGGCGTGGAGGGTGGTGGTGGGGGGTGGTTGTTCGGTCATGGTGTGCGTTGGTTGGTTGTTGAAGCTGCTGTGTATGTCCGTGATCTTGTTGTGGAAGTATGAAGCGAGGGAGTTGCAGAGGTCTTGCGATGGGGTGACGTCGTTGTTTCCTGCGCTGGGGTTGGAAAGCTCTTTCACGATGTTGAAGAGTTCCTTGCAGTTGTGTGTGTTGTTGTCCAACCGGTCCTTAAATGCTGTTTTCTTGGCGGCGCGGATCAGCTGGTGGTGTTTCCGGGTGGCAAGTTTGTAGGAGGTCCTGTTGTCCGGTGTCGGTTCCCTTTTCCAGACTTTCTCGAGGGCTCGGCAGTTCTTCTTGGAGCTCTTGAGTTCGTCGGTGAACCATGGGGTCTTCTTGCTGCCGGGTCTGCTAGGCGGGGTCCTCAGAGGGGCGAGTTCGTCCGCGCAGTTGCTGATCCACTTCGTGAGGTTGTCGGCGGCCTGGCTGGGGTTCGCTGAGCTGGCAGGAGGGTGCTGGCTCAGGGAGGTGGCGAGCTGGACTGCTGTGATCTTGTTCCAGCTTCTGCGGGCGACCTGTTGCTGGTGTTGGTGGGTCGTCGTTCTCTTGAAGGTGAAGTGGACGCAGCTGTGGTCCGTCCATTGAAGCTCTGTGGCGTGGCTGAAGTCGATGTCTGTGCTGGATGAGAAGACGGCGTCGAGTGTGTGTCCGGCGCGGTGGGTGGGGGTGGACACCAGTTGCTTGAGTCCCAGGTTGGCGAGGTTGTCGAGCAGGGTGCTGGTGTTGCGGTCGTTGTTGTTTTCCAGATGGAAGTTGAGGTCTCCCAGGAGGATGTAGTCAGCGGAGGGGAGGGCATGCGGGCTGACGAAGTCGGCGATGTCCTCGCTGAATTGCGTGCGTGGACCAGGGGGTCGGTAGATCAGAGTGCCTCTGAGGGTGGTGTTCGGGTTGGTGTGGATCTGGAAATGCAGGTGTTCGGCGCTGGTCAGGGTGTTGTCGGTGCTGGTCGTGAGACGGATGGTGCTCCTGTGGATGATGGCGATGCCTCCTCCCATCTGGTTGGCGTTTCGGTCCCTCCGGACGATCTTGTAGCCCTCTGGGATAGCGATGGCGATGTCGGGAGCTGAGGAGGCGTTCATCCAGGTCTCCGTGAGGAAGGCAACGTCAGGGGCTGTGGCGTCTAGGAGGTTCCAGAGTTCGATGGTGTGTCTGTGGACGGAGCGGGTGTTGAGCAGGATGCACTTGAGGTGGGTGCTGCTGGTGTTCGACTTGGCGAGAGCTGGTGCGGGGCAGGTCCGGATGCAGGAGAACTTGCAGGCGTGGCAGCTGAAAGTTCCGTGGGTACGTTTTGGAGTGGCTTGATGGCATTCTGGGAGTCGGCCGGTGTTGAGAGCGGCGAGGGTGGCGGCGGAGTACGTCAGGCGGGTCGGTCGGGATCTTCGTGGGCCAGGGGTCCTGGCCCTGGGCGCGGTCCAGGCGCGGACGGGCGCAGACGGGCTTACCTTTGGCGCGCCTTCGGCGCACAATCGGCGCGCCCGCTGCGCGTCAACGCTGCGCGTTCGCACGGTCGCCATTTAAGGCGAAGTGCGCGGGTGGGCGGAGCAGCTGGGAGGCGGGAGCGGGGAGGGTACAGAATAGAAAAAGGGCGGGGAAAAGCGGCGTTGGCGGGAAGGGAGGGCGGAGGGCGGCGAGGTAGGCGGCCAACAAGGAAGGAAAAGCAAAACACGGGGAAAATGAAATTAAAACAAAACAGGCACAAATAATCGAAAAAACAAGGGCAAAATCAGAGTAAAACAAAGCAGGCACAAATTATCGTCAAAACAAAGGGCAAAAACAACCGCAGCGGCGGCAGCCGGCAACCGGCAAACGAGGCAGCAGCGAGGCACAAGGCAGGCAAGGGGCACACGCAGCAGCTGGTGGCCGTGCGGCGCGGGGGTGTCCCACAAGTGGGTCACACTCACCTGCGTCGCACGGTCGCCATTTAAGGCCAAGTGCGCGGGTGGGCGGAGCAGCTGGGAGGCGGGAGCGGGGAGGGTACAGAATAGAAAAAGGGCGGGGAAAAGCGGCGTTGGCGGGAAGGGAGGGCGGAGGGCGGCGAGGTAGGCGGCCAACAAGGAAGGAAAAGCAAAACACGGGGAAAATGAAATTAAAACAAAACAGGCACAAATAATCGAAAAAACAAGGGCAAAATCAGAGTAAAACAAAGCAGGCACAAATTATCGTCAAAACAAAGGGCAAAAACAACCGCAGCGGCGGCAGCCGGCAACCGGCAAACGAGGCAGCAGCGAGGCACAAGGCAGGCAAGGGGCACACGCAGCAGCTGGTGGCCGTGCGGCGCGGGGGTGTCCCACAAGTGGGTCACACTCACCTGCGTCGCACGGTCGCCATTTAAGGCCAAGTGCGCGGGTGGGCGGAGCAGCTGGGAGGCGGGAGCGGGGAGGGTACAGAATAGAAAAAGGGCGGGGAAAAGCGGCGTTGGCGGGAAGGGAGGGCGGAGGGCGGCGAGGTAGGCGGCCAACAAGGAAGGAAAAGCAAAACACGGGGAAAATGAAATTAAAACAAAACAGGCACAAATAATCGAAAAAACAAGGGCAAAATCAGAGTAAAACAAAGCAGGCACAAATTATCGTCAAAACAAAGGGCAAAAACAACCGCAGCGGCGGCAGCCGGCAACCGGCAAACGAGGCAGCAGCGAGGCACAAGGCAGGCAAGGGGCACACGCAGCAGCTGGTGGCCGTGCGGCGCGGGGGTGTCCCACAAGTGGGTCACACTCACCTGCGTCGCACGGTCGCCATTTAAGGCCAAGTGCGCGGGTGGGCGGAGCAGCTGGGAGGCGGGAGCGGGGAGGGTACAGAATAGAAAAAGGGCGGGGAAAAGCGGCGTTGGCGGGAAGGGAGGGCGGAGGGCGGCGAGGTAGGCGGCCAACAAGGAAGGAAAAGCAAAACACGGGGAAAATGAAATTAAAACAAAACAGGCAGAAATAATCGAAAAAACAAGGGCAAAATCAGAGTAAAACAAAGCAGGCACAAATTATCGTCAAAACAAAGGGCAAAAACAACCGCAGCGGCGGCAGCCGGCAACCGGCAAACGAGGCAGCAGCGAGGCACAAGGCAGGCAAGGGGCACACGCAGCAGCTGGTGGCCGTGCGGCGCGGGGGTGTCCCACAAGTGGGTCACACTCACCTGCGTCGCACGGTCGCCATTTAAGGCCAAGTGCGCGGGTGGGCGGAGCAGCTGGGAGGCGGGAGCGGGGAGGGTACAGAATAGAAAAAGGGCGGGGAAAAGCGGCGTTGGCGGGAAGGGAGGGCGGAGGGCGGCGAGGTAGGCGGCCAACAAGGAAGGAAAAGCAAAACACGGGGAAAATGAAATTAAAACAAAACAGGCACAAATAATCGAAAAAACAAGGGCAAAATCAGAGTAAAACAAAGCAGGCACAAATTATCGTCAAAACAAAGGGCAAAAACAACCGCAGCGGCGGCAGCCGGCAACCGGCAAACGAGGCAGCAGCGAGGCACAAGGCAGGCAAGGGGCACACGCAGCAGCTGGTGGCCGTGCGGCGCGGGGGTGTCCAAACCAGTGATTGTTCATGTGAAGTGTGGCACAGAAGAAGTGCAGATCACCTCTATTCTACCACCAACACCACATGCTTCCATCTTTTCAAGACCCAAAAACCTTAAGCCGCCACCACCACTGACACCAAAGGCACAACCCAAGAAAAACAAACAAAACCACCTAGCTCTACCTCAACAAGTTCTTCAGGCCACTGGCTCTGTTAGAAAACGCTCCTCTTCAGTTTAGGACTTCTTTACACTTAGGCCGCATGATACCTACTGTATATGGGCTTTTTCTGAGACTATATTCCCAAGTTGAATGATCCATAACTGCTTCCTGGCTTTGAAAGGAGAGCCGAAATGAATGCAAACACTGCAAAAAGTGACCATTAATTCTTTTTTTAGGAAGTCCTGCACAATTAGGTGAGTCAATGCTCTAAACATAGGACTCTAAAGCAACCTCATGGATTTCATAATATTACTGCCATTGTCAATTTAAAAAAAATCAATGCTGTGACGTCTTCGTTGAAACCATTGTTGACTCTGTCATTAAATTCTTCTTCAATGTTGGCAGCTATATGTGATTTCCCAATGGAGATCACTGCAGCTGTTGCATGCCACTGAATGCTTCACAAGTGTCCTCAATGGTGATGCCAGTGAGTAGCCTTTGCAAAACACCCTTAAAGAAGACGAAGTGGAGATGTCAGCCCATTGGAACCCAACCTTCTACATGTTCAATTGCCTTTTTGAGCAGCAGAGGTCTATCAATGATACGTACTACAAAGGAGAGGGGATGCAATTACCAAAGCCATGATTATGGAGGTCAGTAGAGTTAGTAGCGTGCCTGCTTTTCAAAATTTTGACATAGTAAGTTAGTAAGGAGGATAGTGCCATGAGCCAAGTGATCCCGTTGTTGAACAAGACGCAGATATATTTGGAAAGGGGGAACAAACATTTACCAATGACAATGAATTTCAAGCACTGGCAAAGCCAATAGGTCTGGCCTACAACCTAGTGTTTCTTCAATGATTGGGTTTTATGTGTGATTTTTCTAGATAGGTGAGTCTATGAATAAGAGAATGAATCAACAGTTGGGAGACTGGATGAAAAGGTCAGTGCACTAACAATTAGATAAGAATAAATATGATCTGTATGTCTAGTGGACAATGATAACTAACTGATTATTAGCATTTACAGCGGATTTAATGGGATGCCAGCTTCTATTTGCTTATAGGACAATGTGACTGTGTGTAAATGTATCACTTTAGGATTGAGTGAGATATCTGTCTGTTGGCACTTGGTTTCCATGTTTGCACATATAACCATATAAGTACAAGTCTGTATTTGTATATGACAGTGTCATTCAACTATTAATTCTGTGCAGAATCCCAGATTACCTTTGAAATCAATATTTTATGAGGAGAATAATTTAGGTTTCAGACTGAGACATGCTACTGCAAATCAATAGGTTTGAGGCAGATGACATTGTGTCAGCAAGAGCGATCCCCTAGGCTCTCCCAGGACTGCTGTTGGTAGTTCTGAAACAAGACCCCTATCTCTTTTCACAGAAGGAACTACCTCCTGGTACACATCTCAATATGTCCACTAGATAAGAACAGATTACACAGATGGACACTCCCATGAACTGCCCTGCTACAATAATTAAGGATATTATAAAGGAGCCATCAAACAGGGATTGCATCCAGAAGGACACCAGTAAAAATGCAGTCTGTCAGGCGGTTACTTAACATGAAACTATGAAGATCCTAGCAAACTTGGCAGAGAAACTGTACTGAGATGTGTAGCCTTTCTCTATGTGCTGGAAGCACAGCATCCCTGATCAGGGCACCTGAGATCTGATCGAACATTGTCGTAAAAAATGCTCCTATTTACTGTTATCTTCACACACCTGGTCCTCTTTGAGGACTGGCTACATGTAGCAAGTAATGGCGAGACCTGCTTACAGGCCTGACACTTTTATTTCTCAACACAAGGGTTTGTGGAAATTTTAATGAACTTCATGAGGATCCTTCCAGTAAAAAAGGATCTTTTGAGGTCAAAATTAACTAACATTAGTAGAGGTAGAAGTCCTTTCATTTGGGAAGAGTATCTGGCAACTGGAAGCATTTCTTTCACCTAGTGCTTGATACCACACCATTAAGGGGGATCAGTTAATATTGTTCTTTTTTATTGGCACGTGATTTACCTACCACAAAAGGATTCAAGGACGAGTTGATCTTACAGCTTGTTAGCAGTAGACATGTACACTGCAAGATAGCTGAGCATTTCTTGAGCAATACAAACATGCAAAGCAAGGTCATAGAAAAAACAACCGGCTGTCAAGACTACACCCCACTTACATCACCTCGAAAAGCATTGGTAATAATATAAAAGCAGTATATTCAATGCCACTGAAAACATTAATTACCTTTGTTTTAGACTTCTGTTGTACTTAAGTGCTTTAAATAACATATCCCTATGTGATGCTCAATAAACCTTCAGTTTTGTACCCAGGCCCTGCTCCAGGAATTTTTATTTGGGTGGGCAAAGGGTGCTTTCGGGTGGGCCACTACAGGCCCAATTTGTCATTCCTGGAGTTAGTCTACAAGCCATAGATTACATCATATCTACTTGCAAACAGTCACCAAGATACAAGGATTGCTTCTGTGTGTATACAGAGCATATGGAGAGTTATTTATTGGTGCCCCACCACTAACCTCTTTCTCTGTAGATACCTTTACTACCATCCGCCAACAGTGCACTCCATCTCTCTGTAGCCCATCCCCCTCATGACCTCCTCCTCAGACTCCCTCACTACCATCCTCCACCAGTGCCCTTCATCTCTATGTATCTCCCACCCTCCCCCATTTACCTCCTCCTCTGATTCCCTCACTGCTACCCTCCAACAGTGCCCTTCATCTCTCCAAAGCCCCTCCCCCTCATGACTTCGTCCTCGAATCCCCTTAATACCACCCTCCAACTGCACCCTCCTCTCTCCAAAGGCTATCCACCTTATGACCTCCTCCTTGGATTGCTCCATTGCCACCCTCCACCAGTGCCCCTCGTCACCCCATAGCCTCTCCCCCTATTGACCTCTTCTGCGGATTCCCTCATTGCCACCCTCCAACCCAACAGTGCCTCTCATCCCTCCGTAGCCCCTCCCCCAATGACCTCCTTCTCGGATTCCCTCACTGCCACCCTCCAACAGTGACCCTCATCGCCCCAAAAGCCCTCCCCCTCATGACCTCCTCCTCGCATGCCCTCACTGCCACCCTCCAACAGTGCCCCTCACAATCTCTCCATAGCACCTCCCCCTCATGACCTCCTCCTCAGACTCCCTCACTACTACCCTCCACCAGTGCCCCTCATCTTTCCATATCTCCCACCCTCCCCCTTGGATTCACTAATTGCCACCCTCCACCAGTGCCCCTCATCGCTCCATATCATCTCCCCCTCATCACCTCCACCTCAGACTCCCTCGCTACCACCCTCCAACAGTTCACTTCATCTCTCTGTAGCCCCCATGACATATTCCTTGGATTCCCTCACTGCCACCCTCCACCAGTGCCCCTCATCACTCCATAGCCTCTCCCCCATGACCTCATCGGATTCCCTAATTGCCACCCTCCACCAGTGCCCCTCATCGCTCCATAGCCTCTCCCTTTTTTTTACCTCCTCCTCGGATTCCCTTATTGCCACCCTCCACCAGTGCCCCTCATCACTCCATATCCTCTCCCCCTAATCACCTCCTCCTCAGACTCCCTCACTACCGCCCTCCAACAGTTCACTTCATCTCTCCATAGTCCCCCCATGACACACTCCTCGGATTCCCTAATTGTCACTCTCCAACAGTGTCCTTCATCTCTCTCATATTCGATTTTGTTGGACTTGGCCCTTTTGGCAGGTTCACCCCCAGACTTTTTGCTTTTAAAGGTGACCTGGTGTTAGTTGTTTTAGGCTTCTGCCCACTTTAACCCTGTGTCCCAGTGTAAAGTGGGTGCGCAGTCTGAGTGCGTGTGGTGAGATTGGCCTGCCCTCCCATAGGAATGCATGGGGAATGTGTGTGTCCATGGTAGTTCCTGATGTGTGGGGAGTGCAGGGGCGAGTTTGGTATGTGCGAACTCGTGAGATCAAATGCTGCGCGATGGTGTGCGCAGATTTAATGTGTCTGGTCTGGAAGTGCCACTTCTAGAAGTTGGCATGGCTTTGTAGTAAATGTGAATTGACTGTCTGGCGTGTGATTGGCTGGAGCTGGCTGGTGTGCCTGGCTCCAGGAGTCAGGATGGGTCTGCCCCGGTGGTGAATGGAGAGATCTGCATGTTGATGGGAGGGAGAAGTGCACCTGGGACCTGAATAGGGCTGGGCCTTCCCTACACAATGCTGGCTCCGCCCCCTGTGGTGCGTCTGATGTCCCTAGCCTGCCCTGTGAATGGGGAGAGGGGTTGGGCACAACAAAGTGCTCAAGAACCAGTTGTAACTGGTTCTCCCCCTCTCCTACAGCCTTAGACAAAGGGATTTGGTGTATAAGAAGGGGCTGTGACCCCATGTAAAATGTTCACTCTGATCCTAACTTGAGGGGGGCCTGCTGCTGCTGCTGGGCACCAGGAGGACCGCCACTGGGGACTGCCTCCCTGCTGGAGGGCCCTGTGCGCTGGCCCCTGGGCCCAGCCTTTGCCCCCCTCATCACTGCCTGAACTTTGCCCTGGGTTTTTGAGGACTTCAAGCGCCTGGGAAGCGCTATCTCTTTGTTTCCTGGGGAGCACGCTATTGTTCAGACCACGAGGAGCAGCGCTGCAGCTGTTGACTTGCAGCACGGAACTGCAATCCTTTGCCAAGGGGGAGTCCCCCTCCCGACGTGGGGATCTCCCTGCATCGGTGCCAACTCAAGCAGGAGCCCACCCTGCATGGTGTGCTTAGCAGGTGCCTACCCCGCATATCTGCTGATTTTTTTACCGGAGCGGGTGCCCATCCCGCCAGGGACTTTGCAGCGCCTTTAAAACCCTAGCGGGTGCCCACCCCGCCAGGGACCTTGTTAATTTTCAGGAGCCTACCCCGTATTTCTGCCGCCGTAGGAGGTACAGAGGGCCGCTGCGCTGCCCACAACGACCCGGATGTTGTACCTCGCAGCCTGGGTTGCCGGTGGGGCTTGGGGGTGACCCAGAAGAGGAGCGCCTGTCGGAGCACAAGCGGAGCCATGCCTGTGTTCCAGGAGACACCGGATGCCAGGCAAGCTGTGGCGTGACGTGGGCGGGGCCTGCCGTATTCTCCTTCCGCTTCCCCGGCCCGGTGGAAGCCGTGCAACCTCCTCGCTGGTCTCCCAGAGAGAGAGACCGGAGCAGGGTCCTACGCAGGGTACCCATGATGAGGACGGAGCCCCACATGCTGCCGTGGTGACGACCCCGGCCCCAAGGGTCGGACCGGTAAAGGGCCGAGGACTGCTGGGGTGAGAGGAACCCGCCGCACTCAAAGAGGAAATGACCCAGATCAGCCCGGTGAGTGAGGCAGGGCTGGGGGGCTGGCGGGCCGCTCCAACAGTGGGCGGGTGCTGTGTTTCCGAGTCCCAGAGCGGGACTCCAAAGTTGGGGACATTTGTTTCTTAGAGTCCCCCGAGCGGGGCTCCCCAGTCCAGTCATGCCCATTCTTTCTTTGGGCTCACAGCGGCGCTTCAGTTGCAGGCCGCTGCAAAACGGGGCACATTTGGTTATTCCTAGAGCGTGGCGTGGCTCTCTGGCGTGCATATTTCATTTTAGAGCGCCCGTGGCTCCAACGGGGGCCATAGATGTTTTAAGGGGCCGTGTCCACTCCAGCGTGGGTTGGATTTATCTTAGAGCCCCCGGCGTGCCCAGAGCCTCTGCGTGGCTCCATCTTGGGGCATATTTACTTAATAGGGCCCGTATGCTCTGCCCTGGGGCCCAATGATTTCTAGAGCCTAGAGGGCTCCGCCGTTGGGGGCATGTTTGTTTTCAGAGCCCCGAAAGCTCCAACGTTTGGTGCCATTTGTTTAAAGGATGACGGAGAGCCCTTGCCACATTTTTGTCCTACCTCCCAGCTGCCCAGCAATTAGTGGGCAGCTGCAATGTTTAGGCTGTGCACCTCGTGGTGACTCCACAGCTGCCCAGCAAGTAGTGGGCATCTGCTACATTTAGGCCCCTGTTGCGCACTCTTCTTTTGCTGCCTGCGCAGCCTGCCCTGACTGTGTGGACATAGGGCGTTGGCCCTGGGAGAGGCCAGTTGGCCCTGGGGACAGTTTTCATGTGTTGGGCCCTCGCGTTGGGTACACTGTTTGTGCCTAATATGATTTATGTGCTGAGGTGATTGTGGTGCTAGGAAATGTAAAGCATTTAGTATGTTTTACGCACCCTGTGTTTTATGCCTATACCTCTAAATGTGTTTTTATGAGTAGGAGGTTGTTTTGCCTAGTATGATTTATGCTAGTGAGTTGATGTTTCCGTGCGTGATCTATGCCTAAAGGGATTAGGATTGCGTAGTGTGTACCTACCTTTTACCAGTGGTTACTGGTTGTGTTCTACACTTATTATTTTGTGCTACAATTATTCTATGTCCT
The DNA here is from genome assembly GCF_964261635.1 of Lissotriton helveticus. Taxonomy (NCBI): domain Eukaryota; kingdom Metazoa; phylum Chordata; class Amphibia; order Caudata; family Salamandridae; genus Lissotriton; species Lissotriton helveticus. The sequence goes on along the minus strand of NC_136059.1, from coordinate 180,605,400 downwards.
AGAAGTGCTATTTCTACTAAGTGCTATTTCTGACGGTGGCCCATGTGGCCCTGTCCTGTCTATATAATCTCCTGTAAATATTGCCCAGTGCCAGTTGGCACAGTGTATCTGTGTGATTATGATCTAATGTGTTTATGTGTAATACAAAGGCTATTTTTATATATAACCTTGTGTGGAGTTCCTTTTTGTGGTGTGCCTAGTGTGTCGCTGCTGTGTGTGTGTGTTGCGCAAACGCTTTACACATTGCCTCCGGGATAAGCCTGACTGCTCGTGCCAAGCTACCAAGGGGGTGAGCAGGGGTTATCTTGGCGTGTAACTCCCTTGCCTTGACTAGAGTGGTGGTTTCTGCCAGGCTTTGGCGCAAGCCTCAGCCAACCAGAAATCCCATATCTAACAGATTTCATTTGTTGTATAGCGCTACTCATAGTGTAGGGTGTCACAGTAATTCCATCATGCAGAGACAATAAATCATGCAAGTATGTAAACCAGTCTATAGGGAATGTCACATAAGCCAATGAGGATTACAAGGTGTAGGTATCCCATGTCATCCATACTAGTGGGCAGTATTTTTTAAGAGGGTTTGGTCAGGAAACACAGGACTTGAAGCATACCCCAGTGGTTGCGGGGTTGGCTTTACTGAGTAAAATGTATATCTGCCAAAACAAACTCTTTATAGCAACATTAGAGTAATGAAAGGCAGGGTAAATTCTGACTATATTGCAACACAAAAAAAAATAAGTTCTAATTATACCATTCAGGTTTGTATGCAGCTCTTTGATGTCAGTTCATAGGTCACTGTCCTATTTTAGGATTGTAACTTCTGCACTGCAAGTAACCCATTGAGTATCCACATGGAGAAGTGTGGCTCACCGATTAGAGCGGCAGACCCTGAGGCAGAGGTCTGGCCCGGGACCAGGGTTCAATTCCCAACGCGGGAGGGTCTTGGGCTCAATGTCCACGGACTCGATAATTCTCGCCTAGGTGCCTACTCTAATCATGGGTCCCACTCTGCAACTCTGGGCAATAGCTTGCTTAATCTCCACAACAGCCCCGAAAGCGCTAGGGTGCCTGGCTTCACCATGAGGGTGCCCAGTAGGGGGCATCTCACAGGGAAAGCCAGGAAGGGTTCCACAGCGGTATACAGCGCCAGGATGCCTGAAAGGTGATAGTGCGCTTTACAAGTATACATACATTACATTACATGAATACAGTTTATCTGCATTTAAAAATTAGGAACAGACAAAATATTGCTCTCCAGCAGAATCATTAATCACCAGAGTTATCTGGACATTTTAGTAGTTGTGTCTTGCATCCCTCATGATAACGATACAACGATATAAAATACACACAGCATACACGAAGTATGTGTCATGCTGGGCCCTCATAGATTTTTAAATAATTAACTAATATACACACATCCTCGAAGCACACATCTAGCTGGGCCTTTGCAGATAAAAAATCTGGAACAATAGCCACACATTCTCTTAACTGCTCCGTTCAGTTACAGCCCGATCTTATAAACAGCTGAAGGGGTCAGGAAAGGTGAATCTGGATCAACAAACTCCTTTTCTCCAGTGCTGAAAAGGATATATCCATGCAGTAGGACAGTGCACACACATTACCCGGTGCCAAAGAGGATTTCTCTCCATCGCCATGCCCCTGTACAAGTGGGCGGGGACATAACCCACCCTTCTAAAAGGAGATGCGTGATTGGGGGTGCCTTTGATAAAAAGTCCAGGCCCAATCACGCAACTCCTAGAAAAATAAGTAAAATAACGTTCAGATGAACGTTTTAATTGCTGTGGCCATTTTATGTTGCACCCCTGACGTCAGGGCCACTGTTCATGTTCGGGTGGGCCAGGCTCATGTTTAGGTGGGCCTGGCCCACCCAGCCCACTGGCTAGAACTGGGCCTGTTTGTACCACACTTGACTGGTAGTTTTCGAGTACAAGACAAAGGGGCATATTTGCATGGATATTGTGCCACCGGAACGTCACTTTTTCCAACGTTCCACTGGAGCAATGCCCTGCTCCATATTTACAAATCAGCGTTAATCCACTTTGTGTGACTTAATGCCACCTTATAAATATCATACTCCTTCACGCAGGTATCTGTATGAAAGGAGCAGGCATTCCCAGTATGTCAGACAGTCATTACTGGAGGATTAGATATTGAATGGGTGCAGTAAATACCGCAAAACCCATGCTTTCCATGGATAAAATAAGTAATTATGTGTGGATTGGGTATCTGTTCCACAAAGGAATATGCTTTGCCTGTTTTATTTTCAAAATAATCTTTATTAATTTTCAAAATACAACCAAGGCAAAGAAAAATACACAAAAGGTAAAGTAAGACTGAAATAATGAGAATGGAACAGATAAGGTGTCATTGTTAAAGTAATTATATACATAGATAGATCGTGGGTAATCCGTTATAATAGTTCGTGGGTTGATATGTGAATATGAAAGGAAGAAGGGAAAAAAAAACATTAGTACACCAATCATGAAAAATGTGTCTGACACTGCACTCCCATACTTAAAATTACCTCTATGATTTTTTTTTTCAATTTAAACATGCTTTGCCTTTTTTATCACACAGTTCTCCATGATAAACTTCAGCAGGTGTGACATGTTGAAATCTCTGAGATGAGAAAGACCATAATGATTACAAAAAGAGGAATTTCGTTCCCTGCATACGCATACGTTTGTGCAGTGTTTGGAATTTAACTCCATTCTCTGAATCATGGGTAGTGTGTGGTTTTGCTAGTCAAATGTTAAAACATTTTCATTTATGTTTTTGGTAGGTCATGGGAGAGTTTGTAATGGGAATAGCATTTCCTCGAATTTTGCTAATTTCTACTAAGACAGACCAGAATTTCAATTATGCCTGTTTAATTTGCGTTATTTCAGGAATGTTGTGCTTGTTACGAGAACGTCCCAAAATAGCCCCATAATGCCATGTTGCATAATTACTTTGGTTTCACTGTAAACTTACAGCATGGGAGAAATGTGAACTACCAGAAAACAAACTGCAGTTTGTTAGCATAAATGTCATCCATGCATCAAAATGGATGCAAGGCCACATATTTTGCAAAAATATAGCACAAAATGCCAGATGTTCGTTTCACCTAATTTTGCAGGATTTTCTCTAAATTTTGCTTAATTACGCAAATGCAAATTACACAAATTTCTCAAATTTTGCACATGCCAAATTTTTTGATTTGTTCCATACTGCCAATATTTTGGTAGTCTCAGTGCAAAGAAATCATACATGAGCTGTAAAGAAGAGTTTTGTTGCAAACAACTACTATTATAACCGATAATTCATACCGATGAAAGCCTCTTTATGACCCTCACTGCTTTCAGGTGTGCCATGGTGTCCTTGCCTGTGCTACCACTCAGTAGTGGGATAATATTAGAATACTGAGTTATATATATATGCTTCATTATACCTGTACTGAAAGTCATATTGATTGGAAATATAGTGCATAATGTACTAATTACAGGTCACAAAAGTCTGCCCATGCTTTGCTACCAATATTTTCGTGGCTAGTAAAGAATTTAACAAACTGACTTAGGTATGAATAGGTTGGTTCGCTAAATTTTGATTAGTGGCCAACACAAGGATAGTGGCCTGTGAGTGTCAGCAGACCAACTTGTGTGGGATTGTGTTTCAATAAAGTAACTTTAAAAAAAAATTGTGGTCCATTTTTATTAAAGGTAAAGAGCTGCAGTTAAAAGGATATATTTTCTTTCTTGAAGAATTCGTTAGAGACCACTGCTTGCTCCTCAACAAATATTTTATCTTAAACGTGGAAGAGGCTACTAAAGGAACCTGTTGTATATTAATCCTACCTTTGTTTCCATGCTTTTCCTCTGTTTTGCCTTATGTCACATATTCTAGAATGTAGATGGCTTGGACTCTTCCTGGGGTTCTAGGTTGAGACAGTTTGTGCCTGGCCAGCTTGTGTTGAAGATGCCTGCTGTTTCTTTACTGCAATAAACCAGCTCTTGTACACAGGAAGCCTCCGAGTATTCTACAACAGAACCCCTTCCCTTTTGCGAAGCCATTACCACCCCACCTCAGGAGACTGTAGTTTTTTAATGCATAACGATTAAGAGGCACATTAATTGCATTTTCAAGAAGCGCAGCAAGCCACCTTTCTCTGCTGTGCTGCGTGAAAGGACAAGAATGCACCGTATTTATCATCATTTGGGGTATTCCTGTCCTTTCCATGCTCTGTCACTCTCTTGGCTGCCTAGCACCATCGCAGGCACCCTTGCACCATGGATGCCTGCATTGTAGGCAGGATTGTTTTTGTGCAGAAAGGGACACCTTCCTGCACAAAAAACAATCTTCTGAGGCATTTTCCTCTTTCTATGTATAGACAAGAAAAATGAGGAGAAATAAAGATATTTTTCCTCTTTACGTCTCACCTGGGGAGGCGTAGCATTTTGACACATTTCCAGTTCTGCCAGCAATGGCAAGTCGGTGAATGCTCCAAAATCCAGGGGTGGATGCGTGGGAATAGCCACACGCCACGCATGAAACACCTCCCTTGAGCAGAGTAATGCAATGCAGTGATATGTGTTGCATTACTCCAGAACTACCAAGCAATGCAGGGCCATGCAAGGTGGCTTAACATTGCTTGATAAATCTTTCTTTAGTGTTGCATAACCCTTGCATCCCCTTGCGTGGTGCTAGGGCGACCAACACATTGATAAATATGCCTCTCAGTATTTTGAAGGGGTGCCTACTATACACCCCTCAGAAATACTAAATCAGTATGGAATCACAATCCCATTTAAGAAATCGGTAAAAGTTTACTGATTCCTAAATTGCCATTCGTAATTTGATAAAGCATTTTTGTGGTCGCTAACCACAAATCAGAGTGTTGAGAACGTAGAAATGCTTTGTACATCTGGCCCATAATTTAGTTGTAATGAGCAGAGCTTATACATGGTCTCTTCTTTGAAGCTATATATGATATGAATATTTTCCATCATTGAAGCTAGTTTGAATATTGGATTTATATCTAGAAACAAGGACTTTTAAAAAGTCTATGATGGACTAGCTGCTATGTTACAGTTTTGACTAACTATAATCTACTTTGTATTTTCTTACCAGTAGTATTGTGAATGAACTCCAAATGTATTCTTAGACTCTGGAACACCCACACCAACAGATAGTTCGAAACTGGTTCCTGCAGCATACTGTGATAGGCCTATACAGCTCACATCTTTGGGTATATCTTGCTGGCCTTGAGATATCTCCATAACTGGTAGGAATGCCCACCTAATCTAAGTCCCAAACTTAATCCTAATATCACTTCCACACTGAACAATTGAAAATTTTGACACTTAGAATTCTGTTCACTAATCCCATTGAATAAATGACAATAGTAAGAGCAGATGCGCAGCTCAGCTCTGCTGAGATAGCAAAACTGGTGATCAGTGAGACTGTTCAGTGGACTGTGGTGGTGTTGGTCAAATATTGCCTGTTCATTAGATATTAGCTAGGAAAGCACCATATTGTTTTAGCCGAGTGTAGCACAATGAAGGCTTCACATGCAGATGTTTGTGTTGCATTCAGCATAGAGATCACTGTGCTGCAGAATAATATCCAGAAAAAAGTACTCCTTCAAGTTCCATATATAGAGCTACATAGGTAATACTGGTTTAAGAATATAAAAAATGCATCTTCATATCTTAGCAAGTGGAAATACAGTCCTCCAATGTTTTCCATATATGAGATCGGATTAAAGGAGATTTTTTAGTTTTGCTAAAAGAAAATCGATTCCTTTATTTAGGTATAGAATCCAATCCCACTGAACTTGTACAGCTAAAAGGTTTGCATATTTCCAATTCATAGTAATGGAGTTGATTGCACATGAAATTAGAAGTAATTTCATATCCACATATCATGAAGGAGTAGCAAGGGAAAAGGTTTGTTTATAATAATGTCAAAGGTTAGGAAGTATAAATCGTAAAGATGTGAAAAATTCTGTCCCAAATATTTGACCAGAATTGAAAAATACGTAACAGTCAAAAAAATGTTTCAGAGTACCAGGTCCTGAACTGCAGTGCCAACAGTCCGGTTTATCACATCATATAATTTGACAGGAGACCAATAGTAATTGTTTAACATAATTGAATTGGATTGGCAGATAGATGAAGGTAACCAACTAGAAAAATTGCTGAGCCGAATTTTCTTTGTATTGAGTGGGATACAAATAGTATGAAGGATACGATTCCAAATTTCCAATTGTTGTTTGGTTGGAAGGAGTAGTAAGTATTATTTTTATATATATATTAGAGGCATTATGGCCAGCGAATCTATGAATATTAACGAAAAGCTTTATATCTGAACAAGAAGGGTGTGGAATAGAGCAAATACAGGTATTAAGGATTGTGTTGTATAAGACCACATATTGATGGAAAGCAGATGATGGTATGAGATGTTTGGATTGAAGATCAGAGAAGAGGAAAAACATATTGCTATGACAGATATCAGAAATGTAAAATATCCCAACAACTATCCATAAACACCAACAAGAGATAGGTGTATGTAGTTTGATCTTAAAAATACACTGTGAAATCTGAGATCTTGAATGCAAGACTAGTCTGCAAGAATCCTAGACTGACAAGATCCTGGAGGAAGGTAGTTGCCACCCTCTTCACGGCGGCCTTCTCCCCCCCACTGTGAGGAACTATGATGATATCAACCTAGGCTTAAATGATTTTGAGGGAGCTCTCTTCCACACCTTAGACAGCATCGCTCCCCACAAACTCAGTAAGAATAGGAAGTATATAGTATTGTCCTGGTACACTGAATCCCTAAAAAGGGAGAAAACAGGCTGCAGGAAATTAGAACACAGATGGAGAACTCCCAAAATTTTTGGAGACAAAGCCAACTACAGAACTGCGCTAGGAAAATATCAATCAAATATTAAAGAAGCAAGAAAAGCTCATTTTATAGACAGGATCAATAATGGGGCTAATTCATCAAGAGAACTCTATACATAAGTGAAGGAATTAACTAATCCTGTAAACTGTGCTTCACCTATTCCTGCCTCTCAGGTTCTCTGCGACAATCTCACTGACTTCTTCAGAGAAAAATTGTCCATGATCTATAAGTCCTTTCCCTATGGTAGGAACCTGGCACGACCAATTTTGAGTAACCTTTCTGGTACCACTGATCCTATTTTCTTGGATACCTTTAATCTGGTTACCCCTGAACAAATACTGATCTTGATGAATGGAATCAAATCGAGGTCTCGAGATGATCCTGCTTGGATACCTTTAATCTGGTTACCCGTGAACAAATACTGGTATTGATGAATAGAATCAAATCAAGGTTCCCAGATGATCCTGCTTCACATGTCAAAGCTGGTCTAGCCTCTGATCTTCTCCCCTCGATTACCGATCTGCTCAACTTTTCCATGACTCTGGAATCCTTTCCAGCAAAGTGGAAAAGCGTCTGTGGCAGACTCATTTAAAAATAATTTATGGCTGAATCTCAAGAGCTGGCTAACTACAGACCCATATCATTGCTCTCCTTTCTTGGAAAATTTATGGAGACTCTAGTTAACCAACAATGTATTACTTTTTTAGAAACTCATTCGCTGTTGGACCATCCAAGTCAGTATTACGGGCGACTCACAGTACAGAACCAGCACTAACGGAGGCCCTGGACTCTATAAAACTTACTTAGGATGGGGGGAATTCTGCTATGCTGATTCTACTTGACCTTTCCTCAGCATTCAATACCGTATCCCATGCAACCTTAGTTCAAAGATTGAGGGAGATTGGAATCAGGGGCAAAGTATTAGGCTGGTTAAAAGGTTTTTTGGATGATTGAACCCATTCAATACAGTTGGACTCATTTAATTCCAGAACTATAGTATCGGACAAGTGTGTGCCACAGGGCTCACCTTTCAGCACTACTCTTTTCAACACTTATGTGCCCCCCTTAGCCACAGTGATAAGATAGTGTGGCTTTGGGGTCATCTTGTATGCAGATGACACCCAACTTGTAATCACCATGGTGCCCAATCCTGAATCTACAAAATTAAGGATCAGCGATTGTATGACTAAGATTACCGCATGGATGTCCACTAACCACATTCAAATGAACACCGGTAAGATAGAAATACTGTTTTTTAGGAAAGCTCATTCCTTTTGGTCTAACAACTGTTGGTCTAGGGAATTGGGCATCCTTCCCATTTCAAAAGAAATAGTAAACAAATGTAGGGGTGCTAATGGATGAAAATCTGTCCAAGAAAGAGCATGTGAACCTTATTTCCAGGACCTGTTTTGGCCTAATGCACATGCTCAGAAAAGCCCATCAGTGGCTACACTTGCAGACTAGGAAATAATGTATCCAGGGTCTCATTGTGAGCCGCCTGGATTATGGAAATTCTCTAATGGTTGCAATGAATGAGAGTCTCTTTTTCAAGCTCCAGGTGATACACAACAGAGCAGCGCAGTTGGTTTGTAACCTACTGTCTTGCTCTCCTTCTGAACTCACTTTGATATCTCTCCATTGGTTGCCTGTAAGAAAGCATGCCCTTTTTGAGCTTTTATGTCAGGTCCATAGGTCTCTTCATGGAAAGGGGCCCCGTTACTTACAAAATAGGTTGCAACATTACATTCCTACCCACAGCCTGAGAACCTGTTATAATGCTCCTGGTGCATCCGTACAGTCAGGTATGTGGGGCGCTCTTTCTCCTTCTGGCTCCCATCACTGGAATCAGCTGCCACTAAACCTACACTCCTGTGCTAATTTAGACATATTTAAATAAAGCTTGGTTATTTCGTTTGCAAATTTAAATCAAGTGCAATCAAAAGGAGTGCCGAGATACTCCTTGGGGGTGATTTACAAATTTCAATATTATAACACAACATAACATGAAGGTCCATTGTAAGGATTGTAGGTAGAGGAAAAGGAGCGGCAATATTCCACCCAATCAGAACCCAATTTGGTGTATGATCAATGTCTGTGTTTGTAAACCAGTTAACACTTTGTGCTGCTAAAAAGAAAAATGATATTTCTGAAAATCAGGAAGACCAAAAATCTCCTTCAGTTTTGAGAGTTGTCAGGTTTTATATGTAATCCTTGTAGGTTTTTTATTCGAAATGAACTTATTGAGAATTGTATATATTTTTTTATTTAAATGTGGGAAATGACAAAGGTAGCATAGATAGTATGTATAATATTAGTGCCAAAATTACCATCTTATTACCTTCAAATTTCCCTCACCAGGATAAATGAAATGATGATCATTTGTCTAATTTCACTGGAATACAGGATATAACTTTTTTGCAATTTATATCGACAGTGCTCGTAATTGAATTTTTAAAATATATTTCTCAATACTTTAGACTAAATGAGTTCCAAATAATATAAGTACTAATTAAGCATACCTGTTGTACAATAATCATTCAGTGCAGACAACCCAGTTTTATTGATGTTCGAGGTGTATTCTGAACTTGAAGCATAATCCAGAATAATTCACAGAATGATGGGTATAGTATTGATGGGTTCACTTATGTAGAATAGGACATCATCTGCATAAGCAGATGGTTTTACAGATATATTATTAACAGTAATCCCTGTATTGTCTGGCGAATTACGAAGAAAAAATAATAAAGGTTTGATAGCCAGTAATAGGGGAGAGAGATGGCATCCTTGTCTTGCACCTCTATATAAAGCAAAGGATACAGAGGTAATACCATTAACATATAGTTGCCTCAGGCAAATAATACAATGCCTGAATCATTGAAATAAATGCTGTACCAAAACCAAATGCCTTCATAGTTTTGAACAAATATTTCCAGCTATCTTTATCAAATGCTTTTTCAGCATCTAGAGCGATAAGACCGATAGGATGATTTATTTTGGGAATGTAGGTATGAGGAACAAAGACACCTAAGCAGAGCAATACACAATAAAAACGCTGGGAAATAAATCATGCCCAGGATACTTGGTTGAATCAATCATTTAAAATCATAGGTTTAATGATACAATTAAAAGACTTATGAAGGGGTGAGACCTCATGGGGCATAAAACCACTGATTACAGGAAGTCACTGAGGCATGAATATGTGGCGCAGTTACTCAGTATTACAAAGTCATGAATACAATCACTTCAACACTTCTGCACCCACAATCAATAATACAAAATTCAACCTGTGTCAGAGTATATAGTCTATGATGTTTCTATCCATCTACATTTCTGGGAACATCATCAGGACATTGTGATTCAAGCCTGAGAACTACAAGGAAAACCCATGATAACAGGGAAGGAGAAGAAATAGGAACGCAAGTAATTGAATTAAAGATTGGCGAACAGAAGCAAACTGTGTGTAGATGGTAACACAACCATGCATATGCAATTTCTAAAGAAGGAGTATCCACTACTTTGCTAGCCAGTAAAGGCAACTGTATCAGGTATCAAATTATCAACCAAGGGAAAGTAAGGACTTTGTGTACAGCAAGTGCAGAATCGATGGTGTAAAGTTTCTACCACATCATCTTGCAAGGTGTGTGTATCATGCGCATACAATCAGGCAACTAGCAAGGAGAATAATTACTCCATGTCAAAGGCAAGTAAGAAACTCCTAGAAGTCTCAGGACCAGTGTCTCCATAGAATAGAACTACTGGCACCAAAGAAAGTGAATCCGCGAACCCTCGGTTCTGTGCTCGATGTATACGTACCCTTACATTCCCTTGGGCGATAATTTGGTACCTTATAGTCACCTTTACTGGGTAGCAGAGTAGGGATGATGATCCTATAACTGTGAATTGACTAAAACATCATTTACTAAACACTCTGACCCTGTTTGGATTTTGTATTATTACTTGTGGATGCAGAAGTATCAAAGTGATTGTATTTGTGACTTTGTAATGCTGAGTAACTGCGTCATACATTCATGCCTGAGTGACTTTCTGTAATCATTGGTTTTGTGCCCCGATTGATTCAACCAAGTATCCTGGGCATGATTTCTTTCCCAGAGTATTACATGTGCATTGCTCTGCTTAGGTGCATTTATTCCTCATAACTACAGTTACCCATGGTCTATATTTATCCTTGCGCTCCATTGTGTATGCTATTAACATTATTTTGGGTATGGAAGTAATAGTATGACAGACAAGTCTGGTACTGAATGCTGATAATCATTCCTTCATCAAACCTGTTTGGTCTAGGTGGATAATATGAATTCATGCCTTAGATAGTCTAAGTGCATTGATTTTGGCATTTATTTAGCAATCTTGAATAATGAGTGAGATGGGGCGAAAGTTTAAGAGTTATGTACGGTCTTTGTCTGGTTTGAGGAGCACAATGATTGTGACATCTTTAAATATTCCCTCAACAAAAGCATTGGAATCTAAATCCTGGAATTTGGATAAGAGGACTGGGGCTATTTTAGTAGAGATAGCTTTGCAGAATTCTCCTAGAATTTAATCTGGACCAGACTTTGAGGAGCTAATTGCAGAGTATGCCTCTTCGATAGTTAAAGGGCCATAAAAATATTTTTATCTGTGCAAGATAATATTGATAAGTTATAATGAGAAAGGAATCAATCAAATGTAGCGTCAGGAGCATTGTGGAGTTTACTGTATGAGTTTGAGAAAGCCTTTTGGAATTCTTGAGCTATTTCTGTATTGGATAATATTAGGTGGCCACTTGAGGAACCAATGGAAGGAATCTGTATCTCATCTCTTTTAATACATAAATATTTAGCAAAAATACAACCTGTTTTATTAGCATTTAACTGGAAATTAACTTTCTGTTTGCAAATATAAAGTTTAGCCCTATTACTAAGCAGTATATTGTATTCATAGCGAATGGTTTGCAATTTTAGCTTAGATTGTATGTCTGCGGAAGATATTAATGCTGTTCAGCTATAGCAATTTGTTTCTTTAATAATCATAATTTGGCATTAAATAACTTGTTCTCATGTGCCATATGGAAATAGAAACACCTTGTATGCATTATTTAAAAGCGTCCCAAATGAGTAACCATTGTGGTATCTTCAGTTTTTCTGCTTTGAAAATAATCTTCTATTGAAGCTGCTAGTTTGAGTTGATTTTGGTCAGATAGTAGAACCCTAGTATTCATTTTCCACCTATATGTATTTTGAGGAACGTCAGTAAAGGAGAGTAAAGTATGATCTGATATAGTGATGGGTTAAACGTCTAAATGATAATTTATAGTCAATACATGAATATGTGGAACGAGCATTGGAAAATAATGTAAAGTCTTTATCAGTTGAATGTGTGAGTCGCCAAAGATCTAGCACTTTAGTGGTCGAATAATGCATACGTTTTGGTAGGGCAAAAGATGAATGTGGAAATTGTATCCAAGAGTGGGTCAGCAATCATACTAAAGTCAACCCTTATAAGAGGTACAGGGCCTTTAGCAAGTATTTCAGACGTAATTGCCAAAAATAGGCTGCATAAATATTAAATAAGTGGAGAGAATACATATCAATTTGGATATGAACATGAATGTAACGGCCATCTGAACCAGCTTCACGATTCAAAATGGTACATTGAAGTTTGCATTAAAAAAGAATAGCTACTCCATTTTTGCAACCTGATGCTGGTGAAGCAACTATGTGCCCCACCCATGATTGAAATGAAATGAAATGAAATTAGGCATTTATAAAGCACACAGATACTCACAGGGAGTTTCCCAGCGCTAATCTCATAAAAACTGAAGTAGAAAAGAGGCCCTCCCTGACACCGGGAGTTATTGTTGGAACAGCCACGTTTTAAGTTGTTTCCTAAAAGACAGCAGGTCCTGAGCCAGCCTAAATTGGGTCATAGATGCTAGGAAGATATCATCAATATGGGTTCCTTTTCTAAAACAGATACCAGCTTTACATTTGTATAAATAATCTAGAATTTTCATTCGTTTTACTATATGTTGTAAACCTTTAACATTGAGTGAAGCAATTTGTAACTTACAACTACTTGCCACAACAAGTTAAAGAAGACAGAAAAGTACAAAAGAAAGTGGGGTGTATATATAGGATTTCGAAAAACTTGAAAGGAATAGAACAAGAAAGAAGCCCATGAATAAGGACAGACACATGACATGATCTGGACAAACAAACATACATAACGTTGGGAAGAGAAAGAAATAGAATTAATACTGAAACTACAAAGGTGAGATACAGAAATCAGGTGGGGAACATAATGCCTGCTAATGTGAGAAAAGAATAATATTAGTTGTACAGCAACAACCATCAAGGAGTGTTTGTAGAAGACTGAGATTCAATTGGCACTGGAGCACAAAGATCAAGGTATGTAATTAAGTCCGAAAGTGAGGTGAAGGACTTGGTGATGTAATTTATCCAGATTCGCAGTGCAGGGTCAAATACACCTTATTTATATTCTGCTTCTCTCAGTCTAGGGCGTAGGTCATAGAAACGCCTGCACATGACTACAGTCTCTTTTGCACAGTCTTAATGGATATTTACTTGATGTCCTTCAACTAAAAGTGTTGAGATTTCGCTAATAGCCTTCCGAAGGAAAAAAACATAAAGTACTCGTTCAAGACCACACGTTTCATGACCTCAATTCTAAGAGGAATTCTGACAGGAAGAGGGCATAGCCTGTCTCCATTCAAAGTATCCTGTCTCCTGTGTCCTTTCCAACATGGAATACAGTATTTAGCAAAAAGAGAATTATATAATCAATAATGAAATGTATTGATAGTGACACTTTGAAACAAGCTGGCAAGATAGTTCAATGAGTTACCACTTGTGCTGACATCTGCAATAATCTAAAGGACACTCTTTTGAAGGTAGACTCACTCTTCTACTTTTTTGAGGATTGTAAACTGAGTACCAACATCAGTCATGCTACATCACACTGAACGAGCAATTGTGTGATATGACTCACTACACAAAAACAGGTATTGGCAAAGGCAATAAGTCTCTGCTCTAAGAGATGGTACCAACGCTTCATAATTGTAGCATGCGAACACCTGCATCCAGAGGCATGCACATGCGTGGCTGATGACATTTGAATGGGGTTATATTAAAGAAAATACATTGCAAGTTAGCTGGTGCTGCACACACCTTTGCCATGACGTGTACACATGCATATTGACGTGTGTTTACTTTACTGTTCTAGCATAGTGAATGTCAATGTTAGAATGCTATATTAAAGTGTCAATAAAATGAAACACACATAAAGTACAGAAAACAAGCAATCAGCCCGGCTGTATCTTACAGCTGCCTGACACTCAAAAAATAAATAATTAAATATCATGAAAATATTTAATACCAGGACCACAATGGGGAGCAGGGCAAGGAGCATCAGGGAGCGGGTGGTGGGAGTGAAAAGAGTGTAGAGGGGAAGGCAGAACAAAAAGCAAGACCAGGAGAGTAAGAAAAGCCGTGCAGCCTCTTGGAGTGTCAAATACAAACTAAACCAAACACTGCCAAAGCCAATAGGTCTCAGTCTTAAAAGGTCAAGCTATTGGCTTTGCCAATGTTTTACTTTTTTGTTGCCCACATGCAAACACGTTTCATGACATATGCACTTCATGGCTAGCGATTTTGCATTCGATATTCTACTACACAAAACAAATGTTAGTAAGGCTGCCAATGCGTGTGCCATAATGCAAGCGCATGCATGTGTCAAGATATATGGACATGCATGATTAGTGAGACTTGCAATCACCTGTGTAGTGATGCATGCCAAATATTTTTAATTCATGGATCTAACACGGTGCCATATTAGACAAGTAAATTAAAAGTAAAAAAAAACAGGTCTGAAATATAAAGCTAATGGTCCAGAAGCACTTTACTGCTCCTAAGCCCTTATAACATATTACTACTACTAATACTACTGCTACAACTACTACTAATAATATTAAGTGTAAGAAGAAAAATGATGATAATAATATTAATATGAATAATAATTGTAATAGCTGCATAAAAAATGAAAGTGGGGGAGTTGTGTGAGTGGAGAGGGGAGTAGAAATAGAGTGCATGAGACCGGGTGACAAGAAATTGAAATGAAAGTGCATACAAGTCCAAATAAAGCAAGAGAGCAGTCTGGCAGAACTTTGCAGCTACTAGGCCCTAATAAATAGATGCTTTAATATGTAAATGAATATACATAAAACATGGATTGAAGTGAACATAAGTCACCCAGAGGGGACAGAGAATCTGGTGGGAGATAGCAACAAAACGTGCAAGTACTAAGTGAAAAAGAGTTATATCAAGTCAGAGACCTCGACTACAACTCATGCAGTAAGAATACTTTGTCACTACTGTGAGGGTGAAATCCTTCTGGGTAGACAACCACAAAAATAGGGAAGACAACCATTGAATCACAATCAGACACCTGAGATAAGCAACAAAGTGATCCAAACATGAGCAAGGGGCTGATCGAAAGCTCACACTAAATATACGTTATGTACTTGAAACAATAGGTCTTGACAAGAGACAGCTAAAAGCGTCTGTAGCCAGGACCCTAAAAGAGTCCCTCAAGTAGGAAGTGGTGGGATGCAACCCAACCAATAAGAACACTTTGAGATCACTATGCTCCTAGATAGGACAATCACAAGAATTGGAAAAAAGTGCATTTCATTGAAAGCAGACAACTAAGAAAGACAGCAAATCCTTATAATAATGAGCAAGGGGCTAGACTAAAGCCCCATCCAATGATATGTTTTGTACGGGAAAGAAAAGGTCTGCAAACAGACAGCTAAAGTTAAAGCTGTCTTTTGCTAATTTTTGCAGTTTTTTAATTAACTATTATCTCATGTTGTAATTTGATGAGCAGTATTGTGTATGTATGTTGCAGTATTCCTAGCAGTGTCCTTAGCCAAACTAATGGATGACTTCGGAACTGTGTTTCTTCAGCTAGGCTCTCATGGAACTAAGCAGGACATCGAGATGTTGTTATGCTTGGCCACACTGATAGATAACTAACATGAGGCAAAGGCAAGATTGGGTTCCCTGTATCTACATTTGTCTGTGTGTCTATAATATTGCTGCTTAAGCACTATTTGTTGGGACAGAAAAGCCCCTCACTTGGTGTGGGCCATGAATTCCTGCCCTGAACGTTCCAGTCGCAATGATGTCTGGATCCCTGATGCTGACTTTTATTGTTAAAGATGAACACAGATCATGGCATTGGCCTGTCTCACAGATTGCCACCTTGTTGGAATGGGATAGACAGCCAAAGTGCTACCCTCAGAGTGGTGAAAGGCTACTGCCTTAGCCAGGAGATAAGTAGCACAAGTGTGGTGGTGGCAGCATACTGTGAAGTGATCAGTAAATGTGAACAGGGCTTTTTACCTGTGTCACTGCAATGAGGCCTACAAGCTCACTAATGTAAAATGTAACTATTGTGTGCATAACTCTCTCTTTTTTTTATATATATATATTTTTTTGTCCTCATCTCACCTTGGATCTGAGCAGATTTAACAAGCCGTCTAAGATGGATCTGTGCGCCCTTCGACTTACTGCATAGATCACGCACCCAGGGCTTCCTCACGTGGTTGAGGTCAGGTGTAATCATTGGACCGGGTACTGCCATCATTAAACTAGTGATTTATCAGATGTAGGTGTTGACCCCAGTCTAAAAGGGGAGACCAGATGTTAACCTGTGTTCCTTCCCTCTCTCCCTGGTCCATGCGAGCGATGTTTAGTATAGCTTTAACCCAGTTTTCTCTGTTGGGGGGGGGGTCAGGTCTTTCCACCTTAGACAGATCTCTCTCCTAGCTATGATTATCAGACATAGTAATAAGCCTTTGTCTGTCTCAGCTATAGATTCATTCATACCAAAAATAACCAAGATAATATCCATAACCAAATCTGTTACAAAAATAACAGCCAGAATTTCCCTCACATTCATCCAGAATAAACTTAGTTCCGGGCAATTAAAAAACATATGGACATCATCTACTTTATCAGTTCTGCATTTAGGGCATTTTGGAGTCGAAATTGGGGCAAACTTCGCAATTCTGCCTGGAGTAAAATAAAGCCGATTTAACACAAAAAAGTGATTCCTCTTTAACCTTGCTGGCTTTATAATTTTGTATAGTAGTTTAAGGGAAGATTCAAATCTTTCTTCTGTAGGGCTGGACTGGGGAAGGGAATTCCACACAGCACTTTGAGACGGGACCTCTCTATCCTCCGCCTCAAGGATCCTTGCATACCAATAAGATATTTCTTTATTTCTTGGTTGCGGGTCTAGAAAAAGCTGCTCGAGGTCCCAATTCCCTTTGACCTCACCATTTTCCGCCTCATACCATGATCTCAACTGGAGGAACTTAAATCTGGAGAAAGTAGGTCCTGTCTTGGCCACTAAAACTTCCCATGGAAGTAGACCATCTGAGTCTACCAGATCCGACCATGTCCGCAGTCCTGCCTTCTTTAATGAGGTCGCTAAGGTGTCTTTTAAACACTCCGGGGTCCCTGGGTAGTCTCATATTGGGGCAAGATTGGAGAAATACCCCAAACCCCAGATTCACCTAAGTTTATGCCATGTTAACAAGGCGGTTTTCAAAACCTTTAGGTGTACTCGTTTGAAAAATCTGGGTGCCCCAAACTTATACAGGAACTGACCTTGCCTGTTGTCCCCCTCTACCGAAGCCATTTTCCTCAATAAGCTACCCCACTTAGTTTCGGCTGGTGTTGTGAGTAACATCCTTGTCCCCTTAAACTGAAATGCCATTAGGTCCCAGTTGACATCCGGTAGAGCCAAGCCACCCTTCAGAAGCTTCCTTCTCAACTTCTTCCAGGACAATCTTGCACTTTTCTGTCCCCATATAAAACTTCCGATCTTACCCTGAATTTTATTGATAGCCTTCTGTGAGAAGGTAAGGGGGATTGTATTGAACAAATAGGTCAGTTTGGGGAAGACCGTCATCTTTACTAGGTTCACCCTACCATATATGGACAATGGGAGATTTTTCCATCTTGCAAAGAGGTACTCTATGTCTTTTTCAACCTTAGCTAAATTTAGCGTGGGGATTTTCTTCAGGTCTTTTACAATTTTAATCCCCAGATACTTAAACTCCTCACTTTCTAGATCTCCCCTATATACTGTGTTCCAGCACATAATCTCTGTTTTGGCCGGGTTGGCGAGGTATCCTGACAATAAGCCAAACTCCTGTAACTGAATCTCTATCCGAGGAATGGCAATATTGGGGTCACTCGTATATATAATAACATCATCTGAGTAGAGAGCTATTTTACACAGATAATCGTGTGATTTAAATGGTCTGATGCCATTGTCCAACCTGATCATTTGGGCCAGAGGTTCTATGTAAATATTGAATAAAAGAGGGGAGAGAGGGCCACCTTGCCTTGTTCCCCTCTTTATTTCAAAACTCGGAATCAGGGAGCCATTTAACAAGATTTTTGCTGATGCCCCTGTATAACATTTTTTTAGAGTCTGGATGAATATCGGGCCCATCCCCACCTCTCTAATACACCCCCAAAGAAATCTCCAACACACTCGGTCAAATGCCTTAGCGGCATCAAGGGCCACCACTGCTAGAGGATCATTCCTTCTCTCGGCCACATCGATATTGCCAATCAGGATTTGGGTTTGCTCTTGTATGAACCTTCCTTTCATAAAACCCTTCTGATCCGTGTTTATTAGGCTTGGTGCCAGTGTTGCCAACCTCCCTGCTAGAATGCCCATGAAGATTTTATAGTCTGCATTCAGCAGGGAGATTGGTCTATAGGAATTGCATAACTCACTCTTGGTCAAGTTAGTATGGAGCACTTTGCAGAATGTGTAACATCTAAGAATAGTTGCCCCTGGAGCACCTATTCCTACCAGCTTGCCAAGACCGGGGTGCCTTATGACGAAGAGGCGAGTGCTGGAGGGAGCAAGGTCCATTGAGGGATCCTGTTGAGTGTGTCCATGTAGCAAGGTGTGAGGAGACGGCAGCTGCACCGACTGGGTTGCCACCCCTGTGCCGTTCCAAGTCGGCAACCCCTGTGGTCAACATCACTGCTGTGCCATTCGCGATATAGCCCATGTTCAGAGTGAAGTGGGGAATCCGGTATGCCAGGGCGCTGCTGTGGAAAAATAAATTGCAAAAAACACAGTTGATGGACAGAATGTAGAATAATGTCATACATTCACCCCAGTACAAGGATCTGGGCCTAAATCCATCGTTTTTTTGCACTCCACACCACCCTGGGTTAGACACTGGCTATATGCAAATCAGCTCTGACCCTGTGCCTCATGGGAACAGTCCAGTCCGAACTACCAAGCCATGTCTTTCCCAGACCGGAATCAAGCATCCAAGGACCGGTTTCTGGCTATCAGCCTTCATCAGCCTGGATAGCTTGACTCCAGTGGTGTGGAGAGCCTGGGACTCACGTCTGAGCATCCCCAGCCCACTCAGGGTGAAATTGCAAAAAACACAGTTGATGGACAGAATGTAGAATAATGTCATACATTCACCCCAGTACAAGGATCTGGGCCTAAATCCATCGTTTTTTTGCACTCCACACCACCCTGGGTTAGACACTGGCTATATGCAAATCAGCTCTGACCCTGTGCCTCATGGGAACAGTCCAGTCCGAACTACCAAGCCATGTCTTTCCCAGACCGGAATCAAGCATCCAAGGACCGGTTTCTGGCTATCAGCCTTCATCAGCCTGGATAGCTTGACTCCAGTGGTGTGGAGAGCCTGGGACTCACGTCTGAGCATCCCAAGCCCACTCAGGGTGAAATTGCAAAAAACACAGTTGATGGACAGAATGTAGAATAATGTCATACATTCACCCCAGTACAAGGATCTGGGCCTAAATCCATCGTTTTTTTAGCACTCCACACCACCCTGGGTTAGACACTGGCTATATGCAAATCAGCTCTGACCCTGTGCCTCATGGGAACAGTCCAGTCCGAACTACCAAGCCATGTCTTTCCCAGACCGGAATCAAGCATCCAAGGACCGGTTTCTGGCTATCAGCCTTCATCAGCCTGGATAGCTTGACTCCAGTGGTGTGGAGAGCCTGGGACTCACGTCTGAGCATCCCCAGCCCACTCAGGGTGAAATTGCAAAAAACACAGTTGATGGACAGAATGTAGAATAATGTCATACATTCACCCCAGTACAAGGATCTGGGCCTAAATCCATCGTTTTTTTGCACTCCACACCACCCTGGGTTAGACACTGGCTATATGCAAATCAGCTCTGACCCTGTGCCTCATGGGAACAGTCCAGTCCGAACTACCAAGCCATGCCTTTCCCAGACCGGAATCAAGCATCCAAGGACCGGTTTCTGGCTATCAGCCTTCATCAGCCTGGATAGCTTGACTCCAGTGGTGTGGAGAGCCTGGGACTCACGTCTGAGCATCCCCAGCCCATGCCTATCAGGTAGTCGCCAATGTGCAGAGAAAGATCTGTGACAAAGTATGCCAAGTGTAGTCAAGCCATCCTCCTGAGCAGAGGACACCATGGTGAACCGTGTGGGCCTGAGACCCATCGGAGAATTGCAACCAAAGCAACCTACACCCCGGTGGTGGGAAGGATTCAAAGGAACTTACCGTCTTGCTTGAGGAAGAGTGGGGATACCCAGCTGCTACCCCTGCAGAGCCGCAAGAGCTACTTACTAACAGCAGCCACTGCTCCTCTCTGCGGAGACTCCAGCCACTCCTTGCTTGTCGGAGCAGGTAAGGCTGATGGCAGGCTTTGAAGGCCCCTGAACAACTTGTTCTGTTACATAGCACTTTGAGGGCTGGTACATATTTGACTTTTTTCAAAGTCGAAGAGGGACTTCTGAGACTTAGGCTACTAGTGGGACCTAATCGCCTATACTGAATGAGGAATAACAACTACTGCTAGTGAGAGAAAAGTGGGTGTCAGGTACCTGCCTATTGAATCCTAGAGACCTGACCTCAGAGACCTGTGCGTATTGTTTGTGTATGCCGTATTTCATATATAAATACTCTTTTTGTCATAAAAGAAAGTATTTGACTGGGCAATCATGTATTGCTGTGATCAAACGCACTTTGACTTCTGAGCCTGTGTTCACTCCTCTGTATCTACCTTTCCCGAGAAAGCCAGGGACAGCTCAGCCCACTCTACCACCAAGAGTCAAGTGCTGAACGGGTACTTGACCTAGTTGCTCAGGACCCATGGCAAGTTGGGTCTTGGGACATCAGGAGTAAAAGGCCTCACCCCCATGGTTGGGCCCAGTTGCCCTCTGAAAGAAGTTATGACACTGTTTGGCTCTTGTAACATATTTTACATTGTTTTTATTCAAAAATCATTTAGATCCTATAAGTAGACACATACATATGTGACTTATTGTTATAATAAACACCGTCTCCCATATTTAACAAAATATATCAATACCAGGCTGTGTCCTTGTGACAACACCAACAATTGCTTCATTTTAGTTACTGCTGTGTTTTTTACTTAACTGTTGGAAGTTGGGCTTTGCATCTGACAGTCGTTGTCATTTTGCTGTATACTGAAGCTAATTATGGCTCCAGTGTGATTGGAAAGGGACTCTTAATTCTGCAACTATCTTTATCAAGTAACTTAAAAGACACAACCTGTTGTCTATTGAGCACTTCTGACCTTTTAGGGTAACTGTTACTTCATGCTATCCGGTGAGAGTAGAGATGTAGCCTGCTACCACCAGCACAGAAGGTATCTAAAAAAATACGATTTATTGGACAACCCATTTGGTCTCATTTTCATTTTACTATACACCCTTTTGGACTGAATTTGCCACTGAATTATCAGTAAAGCAATGTATCTACACCATGAGACATAAAACTGTTAATAACTTGAGGTTAAGACAATGTGCGTTCTTAAATGTAGTTTAAGGTTCCCTATACCAGAAAAGTTTGTTGAATTAAATCATAAACGTATAGTCGTAGATGGCCTGAGGAACGATGCTGGCTGTTTGACATGTGCACTGTGGAACCTTACATCTGCTGGTGGAGCAGCGTAATTTTGGGCTCCCCCTTCTATATATAATTTATATGCATTTACATGTGATTCATATATTCCAATGTGTACCTAATGTTCCCTAATCAATTCTCTGTTTTTAACAAGAATTATAGTAAGCCATCACTTTATCTGTTGAGAAGATCATATGTATGCATACTAAACTGAATGATAATCAATGTAATCTAATTTTCGGAATGTATTAACAATTATTGATAATCGTTCGATTGCTAAGGATTAACAATACTATAAAAAGCATTTATTTTTGATTCTTGAGTTAACTTAACCTGACTCTGTGCCTTAGCTGAATAATTCACATTTTAAGTTTGCAAGTGTGCTATTTCTCTTACCTGTGCAGGTGTGCTATCGGATTCCTCTTAGGAGAGAAAGATTTATTTTTATATATTAAACCGATAGTGAGATCTGGGAGGAGAAATCTAGCAGTAGACGTGAAGAGATGACAGTGAAGTACCTGGTGTGCTAGGTGGATGCAACTCTCAAGGCCGGACAGATGTGTACCTAATTGTGTGAGATTGGGAATTTGGGGAGTCTATCAGTTCTTGGGAAAAGCTGCCACAGGATTGGTCTTGGAACGCTGGATGTTCTGAAACCTACGATTGTGCTTTAACTAATTTCAATTGTTTAAGAAACATTTATACCGTACAACAATAACAACAAGTGGCACTCAGGTCAGTCATGTTAGTTCAAATTTCTCATCTCTGATGTTCTCACTTTTTCTTAATACATATCAGCCAAGTAGCATCATGTACAATTCCCTTATACTCTGGAGATACCACGGTTCCCCATTCCTTAGTTAGTTTCAAGCAGACTTTGCCCTGGCTTAGAAAAGAGCAGACCTTTCGGTTGGGTGTGTCCCCTGAGTACAAAGCTTTATACTAGACACACTTTTCTTTCCTCTGAAGTTCTACTGTGGTTCAGAGAGGCTGACACCTTCTTCCCTTCCTCTTTAGAAATCCCCAGATCCATCTTTATTCTTATATCTACATAGTGTGGATTTCTTTATGGAAAGCATTATTTGGATATTTTGCATTCTTTATATATCATTTGTTGCTATCCTGTACTTCATAATACTAAAATCTAAAATACTTGACCACCAGAATATTATGGCTGTCTTAATATTCTTTCTGAACTATTGTCAAATTAGTTGATGCCTGACTAGTAACTGGAAAAATAAATCTTTATGGTTTGAACATCATTCTCTCTGTTGTCATCGTGAAGCCTACTTGTGTTCACAGTAAGTGAAATGTATTTCCGATCTCAGCTATCTTTCAATGCTTCAAGTCAACAATCAAAGTTCCTTTTGACCAGTTGGGGATTTTGTTTAATAAGTTCAACAAGAGACTTGATGTTCAAATATCCACACTCCATCACTGAGCACCAAAGGCAACAAGAACTGCCAAAACCAAATGGGCCAAATGGTCTCAAATGGGAAACCCTTTAGCTTAGCCAATGCATTGTTCAGTCACAGTCCATGCCGATGGCAGATTTGGCTGAGTTTCTTAAAATAATACAAATGCCTTCACAGATTGTCCCATAAATACCCACATATTCGAGGTGGCCATATTTAAATGCTTTTTGTAACAATTTAATAAACCCACTCAAAGATGGACAAAGTAGGTGGATGCACATGTGCGGCACTATTGCATAATGCGTTTGTTAAAATATTACAATCCCATGTCTTGGTGCCCACGCAAATGGGGGTGGACATCTTGAAATAAGTAAAAAACTTTTAAAGATGGATCCTTACCAATATTATGGCAGGTGCAAACAAATGAGAAAAACATTAAACTTAAGTAGGAGAGGGATGGGGACGCGGTGACATGTAGGGCAATGTTGGTGCTTGGCTGGGGGAAATGTAAAACATGTGGAGATGGGGAGGATTTGAGGAAGAAACAGACATCCTGGCAGCGAAGCAGCAGAGCAATGGGAGTGGGGAAAAGTGAAGGGATAAGCAGCACACAGGAAAGAGAGCAAGAAAGCTCATGCATTCCCTAGGGTTGCTTAAAGGAAAAGAAAAAAATAGTTTACTGAATGCAAGACTGCTCAGCAGTGGAAGAATTCAAGTCAACCAATCAGAATACCTGGAGGCCAAATTCTCCTGGTGGAACTAACACAAGAATATTGTGGTCAGCCACTGACTGATGAAGAAAAAAGAGAGATAGACGACAAAGCCATGTAGCCCTGAGGAAAGAGTGACTCAAAGCTTGCTCCATGTATATTAAAACAGCAGGTCTGGCTAATAGACAGCTAAAGTTGGATTACCGAATATCTAAACATGGTTCCCAAAGCTCTATGGAGTACATCACTGGACACACTTGGTCCATTGAACCACAATCTATGGCAAGACAATTATGCATTTAAGTTCTATCTCTTCCGTGAGGGCTTTTTTGCCGAGCTGCTGCTACATGGAGGTGCAGCCCTGCAGTCTGCGGTGAGATAGAACCTTGCAGAATGCATCCTGGAGAAAAGAATGGGTGTGGATGTAAAATGATGAGAGTAGACCCCTACATGGCAGATAAGACATTTTTAAAATGTTTGGTTCTAATTCTACATTGACTAGTGTTTGGGTTCGCTAAAACCACCAGGGTAGTTTGCACCCAATTCACGATTACCAGGCCACTCAGAAGAAGGGTTTATTTGCTAATATTGATAAGAAATCTAAACGTTCAATGTAAATGTAAATATTTGATAAAGGTGAGAAGTGATCCTAATCTGACTACGAGTAGCAGGAAAAGAGGTACCTTGCTGGTTTTAGGACATTCAAACACATGATTTGCTACGAATGGAGGAATTATTTTGTAGCTTCAGTTTTGTGAGATTATTGGCATATTTGGTTTACTACTGTTTGGTAAAAACGACAGTAACATTAAATGAATTATGGCAGTTTTCTGATCTTTTCCAAAATCTGATGCTCCACAGACAGATGCTTGTCATGAAGAAATGACAATGTCTTTCCCTCAGCACTGTTAATAGTGATATCTTTCAGGGTCAGTACTCACAGTATTTTTCACCCCTGAGTCTCATGCTAATCTTATGCAGTAAATGCACTTTTATTCATTGACCTCAGGTAAGGATCCAGATGGCTGCATGCCGTCAAGAGTGCATCCTACGAGTCCAGTCATTCCTTCTGTAACCTACTGCAAACTGAAAGCTCTGTTTTTCTAGAGAACCAGAAATACAACACCCAAATAATTTGGATTATTACACAAAAGACAAGGCACAAAAACAGTGTTCCATATGATATAGAGAGATCTGGTAACTCTGATCTCAGTGTCACTGCACCAAGTGTATGGGCCTAAAGGTCTCAAATGAGAAACCTATTAGCTTAGCCAATACATTGTTCTATTAAACAGTTGCAGTGGATGCGTGCACAACTGCAGCGGACCGCTTTGATTGAGTTTGAGCAAGAGTGCGCGTCCATTAGAGTTAATTTTACCGCTGTTCAAGTAGAAATTCTACTGCAGCAGCAGTACGTCTCCTTCAATGGCAGCCCTCAGACCGTGACCGCTCGTGAATTCTGGTGATGGCCCGCATTAAAAAATCGTAATCGGGAACGCCAAATCCTGCTTGCGCACCTCAGCTCGCACATCATGTTGCCTCCCAGGAGATAAATTCCGCCAAGCGGCGATTGACAGAATTTGGCCAGAACACTATGTTAAAGATTAAAGCAGAGTCCCCAAAATTCCATCAATTCCGCAGGCCAAATGAAAAATTTCGCCCACCCCTATTTAAACCTCAATTTCATGAGACTAGGCATCTCAAGATTAATGCGCAAATAGCATATAAAAAAAGACAGTTAATTAAGTTATGACAAAATCAATAAGTTCTAGGGCGGAATAAAAAATTGAGAATGAATTATTACAAAAATTCAGAGGAGTACAATACAGAAATTGAAAAGTGCAGCGGCAAAAAAATCTTTGCCATGAAGGCTCTTAGTCACAGAACAATTCAGAATAATAGGCAAAATCAAAAATTGTCTAAGGCCCAAATGAGCAGCATCCCTAGCAGCATCAGAAAGTCATCTCAGAGTTCTGACTCACTCCCAAATTCGATGGTTTATACAATAAATCTTCCCATAGAACATAATAGAAACTGAAGATTCGTCAGGGTGTGAGAAAAATAATACAATTTCAACAAATCAGAAACGATGAAAATTAGCACTTAATCAATATTCCACTACAAGAATATTAATTCAGCCTCCTCTATGCTAATGTCATCCGAAGATGTCAGAACAAACTAGTTGCAAAACAACAGTGCAATATTGTGAAAGAATGCAAGTGAGCAGGTGGAAGAAACCTTGAAGAATGAAACATTACTGAGCTCATGCCACAGACGCTTCTTTGAGAACAACATTTTGGGAAATAAACAAACATGACCTGCATTAACAGGTGCAATAGAAATAAGAAACGGCGAATGTTCAGGGTAAAGTTCAATTTTTAACAAGATGATGTCAAGGCCTAACTGTGGTCTAGCTAGCATAAGCCAAGAAAAGGCACTTTAAAAGTTCGTATCAAAATGATTCTAAAGTCAATAGCATTATGTAAGTGTACATGTGTACATTTGAGTGTAAAATACTATTCTGCATGGTAATAATAATACATAAATAATTATAATGCACAAAACAACTTCCACTTGGCCACAATAATCAACTTGCCAATCACAAACAAGTTGGTGTGGTCGGGGCCAGGACTGACAGCGTTCTTCTCCGTAGGCAGTGCAGGACACACACTGCAGGAACGCATAGTCACCTTTCACCTGCAGCCTCTGCAGGCAATACCTACAGTCAAACTCAACTATTGTGAAGTGGTCTACCGAGCACACAAGAGGAACAATGACATTGATACCCACAAGGCGTGGACCAAGAACACACCTATGTGTGGAGATGTACATTGAACTGTGAGCGAGCTGCATCACTTGACCCCTGACACTCCCCATTGGGCCAATGACCAATCTATTCCACCATTATAGACTGTTAATGAGATACCCACAGATAATGTTGCATGTAATGCCCATGTGATACACCATCTGTTGCTTATGTACAGTAATTGCAATCTGTGTGATAGATTAAATACTTTTTTTTATATATAATTGCACACATTTTCCTGTTCTATCCTATTATTAAATGTTTTGTACATTGTTATTATATTATATTGTGAATCTGCTGTTTGTTTTTTCCCTATTTACTACCTAATAAACTTTACTTTTAATACTTAAAAAGTACTTTTGTTTTACAAATTGCTTCTGGGCAGTGAATTACTGAATGCTATTTGATGGGAAACATCCTTTACAACGCAACTTTTACCACGCAGTGCCTTTACGACGCAACTTTTACAATGCAAACCATTACAACGCATTGCGCTGAGGGGGCGCTCTAGGATAGCGAATAGGTTTAATTTACTGTCCAACACCTTCCCTACTATCCACGGGGACTGGAGTTGGAATAGTAAATTAAACTATTCACTATCCAGCGCCCCAAAGCACTATGCGTTGTAATGGTATGCGTTGTAAAAACCGCGTTGTAAAAGCATGCGATGTAGAAGCATGCGTTGTAATGTCATACATCCCTATTTGATGTTTGTTGAGCCCTACGTATCTAATCTCACATCACCTCCTCTGAGGCAAGTTTTATTGGGGTGCACGTAGTGATCAGTTTTCAATCCAACAGAAAGGTTAAGGCCTCAGACACCAGTGGCAAAGTGCTCTGATTTCCCTAAACTGAGCCCAGTAAAGCCTAATTGTCATGGGACTCCTGAAAAGTTTCCACGCAAAGTTTGTAATTTGTTCACTTGTAATGTTCTCATGTATCAGTTCTGTTCTTATTGTGAAGCGCTCTGACACCTTCGGGTAAAGTCCGCGCTATATAAAAACGCACAAATAAATAAATAAATCCCCTCGGCGATAGTGGGTTGGGTGCAGGGCTTGGCTGAAGCTGTGCAGGTTCTGATTTTCATGGCTGTTTTATGAGTTATGGATTGCTAACCATATCGGGCTAATTTCAGTTGTTATTCCATGTTAATTCTTAACTATAACTGCACTTTAAGTTTAACACACCTATGAGCCTGATTTGTCTAGCTGTGAAGAAGTTTTTAAAGCATCTACTCAGATTGACCCTTAGTGACCCGACACTCCATTTCTTTTGGATCTTGGGATGATGGACATCACATCAATTGCAAAATGTTCTGTATTGGGTTTGGCTGTGGGGTACACCAGAATAATATGATTATTCGTAGGTCCTCAAAGAAGTCATGAACCTTGCTGTCAGCCACTTGCTGAGCTCATTCGTATGGTACTTGATAATTTGGGTAAGCCTGACTGTAGGATTTGTATTGAATCGATGAGCCCAAGGCTTGTAGGACAAATGCATATAAAAATGGGTTTATTAGCTGTTAACTCTGAATGGGAAATCAGACATGGAATTTCTGAGTAGAAAATCCCTCCTAAAGTATGAATATTTTCTTGAAGAAATAGAATCTACACAAGCAAAATTTCTGTTCCATCTAATTTACTTTCGGATTTTACCCTTTAATATTTTCACATATAATTGGGGAACGGCTAATACACATGCAAAGTGTGTTTATTTATTGATAGATGGTTCTAGAGTTTTGTTTTAACGTTTTTTCCCTTCACTTACTATGTATTTTAATTGCATTGAATTTTACTTGTGTTTTAGGGTTCATGGGCTTTCAATGATTACTCTGTAACTATGTTTTTTCAAATTAATTTCGGACTTTTTTTAAACATTTGTTAAGGTTTTATAGTCAATCCTAATGTGATTATGGCCCTCCCCCCTCTTGCTAGGCATGCACAATAAAATAAGAAAGCGCAAAATTAATTGGAATGAAAAACAGCTCCGAATACTTTCTAGCCTGACATTTATTCAGTGCCCTCTGTGGACATGCACAACAACATCACACTATTTACTCTGCCCATCATTGATTTGACCGTAAAGTTGGCTAGGCATGAAAGCCCCGTTCATAGCTTGGCACATTAGAGATACATTAAGGCAATCCATCATTTTGACAATTTTTCCCAAATAAATTAGATGCAAATTGATGCTTTTTCTTGAATAACAATCTAACAAGCACCACGCTGTTTCCTTGACATTCTAAAAATGTTCTTCCATTAGAGTTAGAGAAGATCGTATTAATATAAGATTTAGCAATTCTTAAGAGGTTAGCAGCATCAGATATCCTCCAGGACTCCAATACTAGGCTGACATCTGGATCAGTAACAGTTGTGCATCCACCATCTACCTTTCACTCCCTTGAGTTGGTGAAAGTGTATATTTGTAATGAGCATGCAAAGTGGGGAGTGGGGAGGGAGGGGCTGGCTATGATGGTGAGGTAACTTACCATGTCCTTTACTGGGATTAGGACATCGTCTTTATGCACTGGAGTTGGCTTAGAATTTGCAGCTGGGCTTCCTATACTCAAGAATCTAGGGGCAGATTTACAAGACCCATGCATCGCCAGTGCATCACGTTGCGTGACACACCGGTGGCGCTGCCTGCTGAGTGATATTTACAAGCACATGTAAAGTCACCCTGCGTGACTTGACCTGTGCTTGTAAATATCGCCCCTGCTAATGCAACACTTTGCGTGTTAGGGGCGTGACATGGGTGTTGCTGTGGGTGTACAGACTCAGCACCCATGTCCACTGATGCACTTCCAAATTTATGAGAAATCGTAAACCTGGAAACGCGTCAGAATGCTACCCAACCCTAAGGGTGCTGCATTCTACAGCATGCATTGGAAGAGGAAATCACCTCAATTGATTGTTTTTGTGGAGGAAGGTGGCCCTTCCTGCACAAAAAACAATCTCTCCACGACAATGATATCTTTGCACCATGGTACAAGGAAGCCTGCGCCGGCGCATGGCAACAGTTTGTGCACCAGCACAGGGGGAAGCACAGAGATGCGACACATTGTTATAATTATGTCGCATCCCTGTGCCTCGAAACTAACGCAGCGCGGTGCAGCAAAATGACTTGCTGCATCCATTTCTTGTAGATCTGCCCCCTAGTATTTAAAACACAGCCAGTGGTATACCTGTCAGCCTGAGGATACCCTTCCGCCAATCTTTTTGCCTTCATCCTCCTACTTTGCTGAATTTGTTTTTGTTGGCCTTAGGACTCTGTGCAGTCTCTGCTAAGCAGTGGTAAAGTGATTATTCTCACTCACTAATGCATGGTAAAATTGGCTTGCAGCTGTTTGGCATAATTCATTTACTTATAGGTCCACAGTAAAGTGGAATACCACATGCCCAGGTCCTGTAAATTAAATGCCACGTGTGGGCCTGAAGCACTTAAAAATATGTTACGGGTTGCAGCTGAATTCAGTTTTAGACTGCCAATTCGCCTTAGGTAGCCCATAGGGCAGGGTGCATTGCAATTAAAAGGTTAGAAATGTACTTTTAAGTTTTACCTGTCTTGGTAGTGACTGTGAGGTCCAGCGGGCCTTGCAACAACATCAGCGGCCGCAGCTGGGGCCTCTTCCTGGGCCCGCCCACTGACCCTTCATCACGCCTCGCGGGAGCCGCTCGTAGGCTGAGACTGCTGCTGGAGATTCTGTCCTTGAACCGGAGTGTGTTGCTACCGTAGGAGGAGGAGACCAGGGATTTGGGACTGCGAGGTCCAGCGGGCCTTGCAACAACATCAGCGGCCGCAGCTGGGGCCTCTTCCCGAACCCGCCCACTGACTATATGAACTAAGACCTTCACGCGCACGCGGGACACGCGCGGGCAGAGCCGGGCGAAGCCCGGGCCAAGGGCGGGCCCGTTTGTGCCCGTTAGAGACCGTTACAGACGGGGCTGGGCCCCCCCCCTAAAAAGCACCAAAATCTAGATTTACCATAAAACTCTTGGCATTCTTCCTCCCTGTCCTATACCACTCTCGGGGGTTATTTGTATTTGTACACTCATACGTGCATCGCCTTTTTTCCAACAGAGGCACTACCTCAATGTCTATCATGTCTACACGAGGAAGCAGAAGCAAAACGACTGCTAAGGAAGGGCACATTATAGGTCCCATTGATAATTTTATCACCAGGGCCAATTCGTTCATAGATCAGAGTATCTCCCTCATGGAATGCAGAGTGTCCCAAAATCTAGCAAATGCAAGAAGGTCCTCTATGGGACTCCTGGCGGACGCAAGAACGCCGGGTCAACCTAGGGACCTTGAACAGAGTGAAGCCTGTGGCCAAAGATACAGCCTGCCAATCGTGGTTGATCTATCGGTCTCACAGCTTTCCGAATCCCAACTAACTCTGGATTTAGAAAAGACCCCAGATCTAGTGATCCAAATTACTCCAGAAGAAATAAGACAGTCAAGAGGGAGGAGAGAGGGAGCAATAAGAAAAAAGAATTCTACAGCCTCAAAGAATCAAAAATCAAAAAAACAAAATAAGGCTCCTAATGAGACAGGAGAGTCCCGATCCCATACCCCATTGAGAGGTGACCAAGAAGCTCATAAGGTAATTGTTCACCAAACACCACATGACACCCCGGGCCACACTACTTTGGAAATCGTAACCGATATCCTATCAGGGAAGGAGGTAGATGATAACCCCAATTCGAATACCCAATTATTAACAAAAATTGGAGACCTATTTAAGCAACTATTTACACCACTTGAAACTAGACTGGCACAAATAGAAAAAGTATTAGCTGAACTGACAACCTCTGTTAAAGCTAAGCCAAACCAGGGGATACAAAAGACTGGGGGAGCTAAGCAGCCTTCCTCTACTTCCACTGTCCAAAATAAACAACCTTTCCCTCTAGTAGCCAAACCAGTTCAACCCACATCCACCAAAAATAAGATAACAGAAAATCCTGTAAGTAATACTCCGAACACTATCACAAACACTAATCCGGAATCCAATAATATGGGCCCAAAGACACCAGCTACACAACCGAATAGAGGGTGGGACAGAGGACCTTCTGACGGAAGATTTTCTGTTAATCTCCCACCAGAGGCCACCCCTTTCATAGTGGTAATGACCGGCGTACCAGAACTGGTGGATCATACCAACGAAGCAACCTGGTCGCTAAAGAACAAGGTCCAGCATTGGTTAAGTGCGAACTGCCCACCTCCGTCCTATTGCTCAACCAAGATTCTGATGGTAAGAAGAGCCCCTTGGGTAGGGCATGGTAAAAAAACTATACAGGGTGACTGTGTTCTCATCACCTTTGAAGATCCTAGACTGGTTGACCACATTTGCTCATGGGAAAATCCGAGTTTAACTGGCGGCATAGGAACAAAGCGCCTTTCCTTCTTCTACCCCCCGAGACACCGTAATGGCTATCATTATGATGGTTCCTGGCATACAGTGGGCCCCCGACACCGGGGTAGAGAAAGGGATGAGTGGGGAGGACCATATCAGAGGGATCCCTATAGAGAGCCATTGTCCTGGGAGGGCTGGAGTGGTATCCCAATGATGAACAGATATAGTGGCCTTGAGTCAGTTGATTGACCACCACAGGCTGAAGATCACCCTAGCCCCAAAAAAAAGGAATTAGAGAGCAACCTCGGTCCACAAACAACTCAACGTCTCAATAGAGACCCCCAAAATCTGAGTGTCGTTTCTTGGAATTTCGCCGGCCTCCGTTCCAAGATTGAGGATGGGACCGCCATGAGCTTCTTAGATAGACACCAAATTGTATGTCTCCAGGAAACATGGTCACCAACGGAACTCCATCTTTTGGGTTTTAGGACGTTCTTTTCCCCAGTACTGGTAGGGAGTATGGGCAGAGCGAAGGGAGGATTAACCATCTACATAGCGAATACCATCCAGCAACTAAAAATAACCACTCTTGAACTGGATGTAAATTTCCAACTTCTCTCCCTTTCCTTACCCAAAAATTAGACTGTCCTGCTCATTAACTTCTATAACAACTTGGAGGAAGGACAATTCTTGAGGGTGATATCAAATCTCAATCAAAAACTCTCTAATTTGAGACAGACGAAAGGAGGGAAAGGTGTCGTCTTTTTTCTATGGGGGGGATTTCAATCTACATCCTTGTTCACATTCTAGTAAAAACTGTGGTGGGATGGTTAATGAGTTGGATACCCCCCTCACCCATTTTTGCCATACTAAATCGGGCACAGCTATGAACGATTTACTGTCAGATTTGGGCCTTCTAATAGCCAATAACCTGAACTCTAAAACTAAACAGCTAGAACCAACATATGTAGGGAGGGGATACCAGTCCACTGTTGACTATATCCTCCTTTCAGACGGCCTGACAAATAGGACTTAGCATGTTGAGATTCTACTAAACACTCTAAGTGACCATTCCGCTATCAGGACAGAACTCAACTTATTTTACCAACAATCCCTCCCCTCAACGATAGCTAAAGCTCTGAATCAGAACAAACTTTATCTGGCCCAGCTAAATGGCTACACTTTAAAATGGGGGAAGATAAATCCTGGGCAATTAACTGAAGAGCTGATTAAATCAGCTTACCCCCATATCATAAAATGTCTTGATTTAACTACGACAGAGGAGGAAGTCTTAAGTAATTTTTCAAAAATCCTAACCGTCATTAAAGGCCTCCTAACAAAGAAACCAAAAGTAGAAACATCAAATAAGAGAGGCTGGTTCAACCATAGCTGTACTTTGGCTCATTCTAAGCTAAAAGTGGCCCTGAACAACGAAGATAGAGATCCACAGCTAATTGCCAGACTTAGAAAAGAATATCTATCTGTGCGAAACCAGAGAAAGGCTGAATTAAAACAGGCCCTGTGGGATGAACTACACAAAAGTGCCCTAAATAAAAACACTGAGGCTTTTTGGAGAGTAGTAAAATCCCCCTTTTTAGCTGAAGATAATCTCCCAAAAATAGAAGTGGCAATAGAAGAAGGAGCTTGGGTTTCTCATTTCTCAAACATTTTTAAGAAACAAACGCACTTAGGAAGTGAAGACATAACTCACCGAGCGGACACTTACCCTATTTTAATAGAATTTGACATCTCTGAAGTCCTTATGGCCCTAAAATTAAGGAAAAATGGAAAAGCTCCGGGCCCCGATGGAGTCCCGGTGGACATTTTTAAATATAACACGGATCTCTGGGCCCCTATACTCACCAGGGTGTGTGCGGCAGCTGCAAAAAAGGGGCTCCTGGAATCTTGGACCAAGTCTGTTATGGTCCCTATTTTTAAAAAAGGAGATCGACAGGAGCCTACTTGCTATCGACCCATCTCACTGCTGCACTCTCTGGGAAAGGTAGCTGTTAGAGTTATCCTTGAGCATCTCCAGCAGTGGGCAGAGGATAGGGGTGTACTGTCCGATTTACAATTTGGCTTCCGGGAAGGTTTCGGTACAGTGGAGCAGGCCCTAAATCTGTCAATAATTCTGGGAAAATACATATATGCAAAAAAAGACAAGTTATACATGGTATATGTGGACCTGACCGCAGCCTTTGACTGCGTGTCCCACACAAACCTCTGGTCAATCTTGTCACAAATGGGTGTGGACCCCTCACTTTTAGATTTTCTGAGGGAATTATATTCCAAGGCCTCGGCGAGAGTCCGTTGCGGTCTTAGGGGCAAGTTGACTGCATCTTTTGGAGTAGAGCGTGGAGTCAGGCAGGGATGTGTCCTGCCCCCCTTCTTATTCTCCTTATATACAAACAGTCTGGAGATGGAGCTTTTGAGGGGGGCCCAGGACCGCCCACAGGTAAAACAACGCCCGATTCCCGCTCTCCTCTATGCAGACGATGCAGTCATCCTGGCCCGTACTCCACGTGAGCTGCAAAAGGCGCTGACCAGGTACGCGGACTTTATGGGCAGCCTTGACCTCCACATTAACATTAAGAAGACCTTCGTAATGGTGGCAGGTAATGGGAAAAAACGGTTCAGGGATATATCCCTCAATAACCAAAATCTTGAATTGACGGCCCAGTACCCATACTTAGGTATCATAATAGATCAAAAACTGAACTAGAAAGCGGCAGTCGAGGCCAGAAAGCATTCCCTTAAGAGGGCTATAGCTGCTCTGATGTCCTTCTCACAACAATTGGGCAAACGGTCACCTGTGGAACTACTGAAAATCTATAATGCCAGGCAGCAGCTCTGTATGGGGCTGGGGTTTGGGGGCATGTGGATGTCAGTCCTCTACAGGTGGCAGAAAATTCCTTTTTAAGATTCCTTCTGGTGGCACTAAGGCGAATCTCCACATATGCATCCCACATTGAATTAGGCTTACCACACATTGAGGTCCTGGCAAAGATTCAACCATTGCTATTGTGGCGGCGCATATGGACCTCTGATAAAAATATGTTAACTAAAGGGATCGTGGCAGATTCAATGGCATTAGATCATTCAGGGAAAATTAAATGGCTTGTCTACATTACAAATTTTCTCACTGACTTAGCCCTAGAGGCATACTATATTACACCAGCAAAGATCAGTGAGATATCCAAGAAGGAGCTGAAAGAAATGGCCCTGAGCCACTTAGAGGGACTCAGACTTACAAGTGAAGTAGGGAAATCTTCTGTCCACCATGCAATTATGGTTCAGTCCACCGCCACAATTCATCCCTACCTAACGCTTGAAATTGGCATTTTTGACCGTTTTCTACTAACCAGATTTAGATTAAACCTTTTCCACCGGTTAGTAGCCTTCCCTATGAAAAACACCTGGGAGCAAACGTTAGGTCACTGTCCCTGCGATGACATATCAGTCCAGACTACTATACATACAGTACTGTTCTGCAAATATTATCATGATCATCACAGAATTTGGTTGCTACCATTGCTGAAATTGTGGGACTTAAGACAGTGTCGCCCTGCCATGTTGCGTCTTCAACTCTTAGATTCTGAAGTTACCTGTTATCATATGATCAACTTTTTGAAATGTATTTTTAAACACAGAAATAATTTGTGAGGAAGATGTCTATAACACAGTGAACTGTATTTAATGAAAAGAGCACTGACTTATTTTTAACCATTCTCCCTCAAGTTTTTATTGTAAATATTGTTCTTCTTATTTTTTGACACAATGTGGATAATATTGCTTTTATGGATTTCTCTATCATGAAATACCGAATAAAGAATTTATATATGTCCTGGTAGTGAAAAACTCCTAAATTCGTTTTGCCCTACAGTGAATCCCTCCTCTCCCATAAGATAACATTGGGTTGGCTTATCACTTTTCATAAGTGCTAACTTTTGTTAGGACAGGTGAACATTTCATATTTGATGTCTGGTCTGAGAAATTGTAATTTAAAACTGTTCTTAATGGTTAAGCTGGATTTTAAATTACAATTTCGAAAATGTCACTTTTAGAAAGTCGGCATTTTCTAACCCTAGCTGTTTAGTGTCTGTAGCCTGTTCCTGCATTACATGACTGGGTGCAGTCGGCAGTTGGGTTTTGCCACACAATAGAGCAATTAGGTGTGCCTCTATGGGCCATCACTGGCAGGAAGGAGGGGGATGAGTGGGCACAGTCCCACTTGCAACTGAATAGGATGTGCCCTGTCTTTACGCTAAAGTCTTGACGCCACTGCATTAATCATGCAACCAGGTCAGAGGCAGGTCAAGGGAGGCAGGACGCTAAATTCACTTCAAAGGGTAAAATTTCCTCTGAATTAAATAAGGCACCAATTTATGAAATAGGACACTCAGACCCACTTTCAGTTCACTTTCTGGACCAACGGAAGGACTCTCAGAGGAGTGCCTGCTGCTGTAGCATGCTATGTATTATCTGCACCTGGAAGTACTGTTTTGCTGTCTGAAGCCTACATTGAACCCTCAGAGCCCTTCACTGCTGTTTGAGCCCTGTTCTACTTCTTGAACCCAGGACTACCAGAATGACTCGAATGGCTAAATGGCTGGCCTCCTGATCAGAGCCTCAGGGAAAGAAAAAGCTCCAACCATCTTGAACCTGCACCTGGAACCAGCCTTGGTGAGTCATATGCCCCAAGTAGTGCCACCCCAAGTTCTGGACCATTTGTGGTGGTGTTATAAGTGCCCAGATAGCTAAAAACCCAAACTTTGTACATTTTTTGGCCAAAAACCGCTCTGAAAACAGAGGAGAGACCAGGACTAACCTTCTCATATAACTGCCCAAGGCACATCACCAGGCCGCCTGCCTTCGCAGTAGCGGCTGCTACTTTCTTCTCCACAGCAGCAAATCCTGCTCATCAATTCTTTGCCAAAAGGGTATCCAGTCTCGCTGAACTCTCATCTGCAACATACTCCAGCTTCGGTTCGCTGGAGATTATCAACTTCCAAAAAATAGACAAAGGTCCAGATGTACAATTTTGTTTAGGCTGCAAACGGCCCTTTTCGTTTAATCTGGCCGTTTAAGATGAGAATTTTTTTTTCTATTTAGAAAGCCCTATTTTACGATTCGGTAACCTATTATCTGATTGCAAAATGGGTTTGCGTTTTAGCCTTAGGAAGGGACATTTTAAGGGTGACACTTCGTAATACCAACTCGTAGTTGTATCTGTGAATGTTTTGAGACCGAAATGCGGGTGCAAATAATTCACATTTTACCACCTGCAGTGGTCCCATGGACCACTGCCTTCTCTTAAAAAAAAAACCATTTGTAAATGCTTTAGGTTTCACCTATGTGATTTATAATAAGCTGGTTTTTGTTGTAAGTTGTAGCTTGCTGAGTAGTTGTACAATATAAGTTACAGAAAGACTGCTAAATTGGTATGACTTGTTTATGTACAAAAAGGCAATATATTGTGCTGTTACTAGCGGTTTAGTGCATGTCAGGAATAGCAAAATTATGAAAAATTAAATGAAAGAGGGAAATAATGGAATTAAATGATATAATAGCCAATATTATGTGTTTATAGGAGTTCTGAATGCATTTGAGTCCAGTGCCACAGCCCCTGCTGCGCCATTAAAATCATGACTCTAGTGCCTGCAAGATAACTGCATTTGTGACTGCCTGTTTACTAGTAAAATATAGCAATATTTGGTGTTAATAGGAGTTATGACAACTTTTGGCCTTGGTGCCACTGCACCTGCTGACCATTCAATCATGTCCATATTTCCTGTAAGGTAACTGCACTACTAGTAGTACAATATTGCACTATTTGATGGTTAGAGGGGTTCTTAGAGCTTTGGGCCCCGGTGTCGCTGCACCTGCTGCACTATTTAAATCAAGCCCCTTTCAACTGTAAGGTAACTGCAGTTGTGAATGCCTGTTTAGGAGTAAAATATAGCTATATTAGGTGATTAGAGGAGTTCTGACAACTTTTGGTTTGGTGCCATTGCACCTGCTGCTTCACTCAAATCATGACCATGGAAGCAAGCTTAACTGCAGTGATAAAAGTTAAAGGCCATTATTTACCAAGAACATTTATTTTGAATAATGTTACATATAATATATTTTGAAGATTCTTAATTATGTAAATAGCAGGTGTGATTATTTCTCTGTTTAACAGTACACAATTTATCAACTTGAGAAAGATGAAAGTTGGGAGATGGACACTAGATTTTGAACTTGCTTTCTGAATGTCAGACGGAATTTTAATAGGAGGGATCAACTCACTGAGTCATTCTGCAGGTAAAAGTGAAAGATACACCTACAAGAGCCACGCACTACACCACAGACCCACACGGGCAAATGGTGGGTCAATACAAAGGATCTATGGACTGGGTGAAACATGGGGGGGGGAGGGGGGGGAGGTAAATGCACTCCCACTGGTTGGCACTGAGCGCAACCATCCCGAGTCAGAAAGTGAGCTAACTTTGTGTATGGTCAGCGGAAGAAGTGGGAGGATCCTCGCTGTATCTGCCTTACAAAACCTTTAAACAAGCATTGGCAAAGCCAACAGATCCGAGTTTAATGTGCCTGCACATGTAACAGTATTTGTGCATGCCTGCATATGCATTTGTTAGAAAAAAGGAGGAAGAAATATGGGCAATTTTTCATACGGGTGCAAATTAGTGAATTAACATAGATGAAAAGGTTATAGGAAAGACACAAAGGGAGAGAATAATGGGAGGAAAGAAAGGGAAAATAAATGCACACTCCTGAGTAAATTACTGAAAGTCTGATGCATTAAATAAAAGACATGCTATCTGCATGCAATGTTTGTATGAGATAAATCATTTAATGTATGATGATTCAGTGTACTGTTAAAACAGTCTCTCGTGCATTGCAAGACTAACACTCCATCGGAAGTGGAATACTAAACCACCAATGGCATAGGGTGAGAGGGAAAAATCCCACACTACACATAAAGAAGTATTATCAATAGTCTCGCAGACAGCTACCCTATCAATCTAGCCCAAAAAGTGGTCAGAAATGCTTCATAATGCCGTTTTCCAAACATGTTGACTAAAATCCTTCCGTATGCAATCCATGTCAAAAGAGGTTGCATGACGAAATCAATAAATTAATTTTTAAAATTTGTCACAACATTCAAAAGTATAATTTCTCTGCAGC
The DNA here is from genome assembly GCF_964261635.1 of Lissotriton helveticus. Taxonomy (NCBI): domain Eukaryota; kingdom Metazoa; phylum Chordata; class Amphibia; order Caudata; family Salamandridae; genus Lissotriton; species Lissotriton helveticus. The sequence continues at coordinate 180,566,007 of NC_136059.1, read as the reverse complement.
ATGAAATACATGAGGTGTTTAAGAGCATCAATTAGAAACGATGGACGATCACAGAAACGTGTTTATGTCACGTGAGAAGTGCTATCAGTTACATCAGATCCTGAAGTAGTTATTTCAGGAGTGGGTTTGTGCACAAAAGAGCCAAACCTAAAAATGAAGTCAAAGATTGTGAAATACTTTTAAATAGGTACAGGACAGACAGGAAGTGATGGTTGAATTAATATGTCTTGACTCAGGCAGGAGAAGGGTGCAGGCAGCTTCTCCCCAGGCAGGAGTACAGGGGTGGGGGTAGGCCAGACTGAGAACCCAAAGCAGCCTTGTCAATTTTGATGGACCAGACCACCTGTTGCTTTTTTAACCGGGGGCGGATATTGTAGCACCGCTGCAAAACTGCCTCGTAAAACTTAGGGCCATATGTATCATCATCACCATTTGCGATTTCTAAATAGCGATTTTTAAGGAATCGCTATTTAGAAATCGCAAAATGGTTTGTATGTAGGAAATAGCTTCTTTTTAGCGATTCCTTAACATTCCTAAATTGCGATTAGCAAATTGATAATCGCAAATTTCCCATTCATTTCTATGGGTCAGGAGGCCCATAGGAATGAAGGGGAAATTTGCGATTAGCAATTTGCTAATCGCAATTTAGGAATATTTTCAAGGGTGCAGGGGTGTCACAAGAACACCCTGCTGCACCCCTGAAAATGACATGTGTGGGCATATGGCGCACATACATGCCCTAAGGGCATGTATGTGCTTCATATGGCACCTTTGGATTTTAAATAAATAGCTTTTTTAAAAGAATTCGCAACTTACCACCAACTAGAAGTTGGTGGTAATTTGCGAATCCTTATGGGCATTTTTGAATTAATTTTTCTTTGATACATTGCATTTAAGGAATCGCACAATTTGCGATTCCTTAAGTGTAATCGCAAAATAAGGAATGGCAAATTTTGCGATTCCTTATTTTGCTGCCAAAATGTTTCATACATACCATCGGCCTTTGCGAATGCTAATTTGCTTGATACATATGGCCCAAAGTCTCGCTTTTGAGACCTTATAAGTATTTAGCCACGCAGCACATTATCCTGAGGGCTACACCATTTACTGTTACTGCACGTGCCAAAAACGCCCTGCTGGACACTAAAATGAGAGTATAGCATACAATATTTTATGAAAAATATACATATTAAAATTCGCCATCTGAAAATCAAGAAAATGATAAGACACCAATAATCAGCTTAATGTAACTAGTGAAAAGACATCTCATTTCCTTTCTCCAGTTCGTTATGTGTCCAAACATCCATTTGGTATCAAGTAGCAGGTATACCCCAACTGCCTGGTATTTAGTAAATATCAAAGGAATCGCAAGTGGACTGCCTACTATCAGGGTCACACTGGGATAGACAATATATACGGGAACCAAAATAAAAATGCTCCCTATTAGTGAATTAAATAGCTGAGAACCTGGCTCACTTTTCTGCATCTATAAGTTAATTATAATGCATATTATCATGTAAAACGAAAATAATAATAGACTACAGCTTGGAATATCTGTCCATTACAGTCACAAAAAGTACATAAATATGTATGTCAGATTCATAGAGGACTATGGGCCATATGTATCAAGATACCCATTTGTGATTCTCAAATAGCGATTTTTAAGAAATCGCTATTTGAGAATCGCAAATGGGTATGTATGTACAAAATCGCATTTTTTTTGCGATTTCTTAAAATTCCTTAATTGCGATTAGCAAATTGCGAATCGCAATTAAGGAATACTTTCCCATTCATTTCTATGGGCCAGGAGGCCCATAGGAATGAATAGGAAATTATTCTCAATTTCAAGGGTGCAGGGGTGTGCATTTTTCAAGGAATTCGCAACTTACCACCAACTAGAAGTTAGTGGTAATTTGCGATTCCTTCGGGACATTTTGCAAATTGTTTTTGCTTCAAACATTGCATTTAAGGAATCGCACAATTTGCGATTCCTTAAATGCAATTGCAATTAACAGGTTTTGTGCTGTCACTAGCAATTTCACCAGGTGCAGCATCAACATGCAGCGTCAAATGAGCGACTGCACACGTTAAATGGTTAAAAGTTTGGACAAAATGACCTCTGTGTTAGAAATCATACAAACATCACACTCTGGCGCAAGCGCTCTCCTTGGCTCAGCTGATAGTGAGGACACCCCCAGTAGGAGCAGTAGGAACCCCACTCCAACAACCCAATTGACCCAACGCAGAAGTGGAAGGCGTGCTAGTACAGGACCTGAACAAGAAACCATGCAATCACAGGAGCAACCTGCTTCAAGCCACCAGCGCAAGAAGTAACATTTGAAATAGCAACTTATTCAGCATAACTGCATTGTGGAAGCTGTCTTAATGTTCCACGTATGGCTATTTTCATTTCCCTCATTTAAGATTTATGATTTTTACACAATGCACTATGGTTTGTCTGTTGCGGATTAAAACAACAATTGCAAACATGAGTCTGTAGTTTGGCTTTTCTTACCTAAACATAATTTTGTGTAATCTCTGTCCTTCTTTGTCGGCCAGCCATTGCTCCAACTCCTGCTACAGTCATTCTAGGTGGAGGTATGTCATCATCATCAGATGAGTCAGACTCACTCACTTCAATGTCTGTGGCTTTGCGCATGGCCATGTTGTGCACCATTGCACATGTTGTAACAATTTTACAACATGTTTTAGGATTGTATTGCAAAGCTCCTCCACTTTTGTGTATGCATCTGAAACGGCTTTTTAATATTCCAAATGTACGTTCAATTACCCCACGTGTAGACAGGTGTGCCCTGTTGTACCGTCTTTCACTTGCATTTGCAGGATTCAAGTATGGTGTTAGGATGAAATCACGCACTGCATAGGCACTATCACCTGCATGTGTGAAAGAAAATAGTAACTGTATGTTCCATTTGCAAATGATGGATAGATGGATGGATGGATGGATGTTTGCATAAGTGTTACTCACCTAGCAGATATCCGTCTCCAAACTGACCAGCACTCAGACGTCTATGAATTGTGCTATGTCTGAAGATAAAGGAGTCATGTGTGCTTCCTGGACACTTTGCCACAATGTCACTGATAATGTTTTTGGTATTGCATATGATCTGGATGTTGAGAGAGTGGTAGCTTTTTCTATTCCGAAATACATATTCTGTGGCTGCAGGTGGAGTGATAGCAATATGGGTTCCATCAATGCATTCAATCACATGTGGAAAGCGTGCGATTTGATAGAAATCCAACTTTGTTTCCTGTAAGGCTTGTTGTGTATTTGAGAAATATATATGATGTTGGAGTCTCCTCAGCATTGCATCCAGGAACACATGAAAGAAGCGTGATAGGGCACTTTGTGACACTCCACCAACCTCTGCAATGACACTTTGAAAAGACCGTGAAGCCAAAAGGTGCAGTGAGCACCATACCTGCACATGTGTTGGGATTGATTTTGTCCTGCCTGTAGGATGTTCCAAAAAAGGTTCCAATTCATTAATCAGGTCCAAAATGGTGTGTGGATGAAGTCTGTATTTGTCATATATCTCCTCCTGAGTCTGCTGGAACAGCGTAATGCGTATTCTGAAGATTCTCTCCTGTCTTTGTCTTCTCTGGGCAAGAGCTTGAATGCGCAGCCTCCTGGCAATCAGGTACAGTCCAGCCATTTTGGAATTTAAAATAATACATTCTGTGTGCCTTTTTATATGTTTTTTTTCTTTTACCACCTGCTTCTATTTGGTGTAAATTGCGAATTCTTAATTTGCGATTTTTGGGAATTCGCAAATTGCGATTTTTACATACATCCTGTTGCGATTTCTTAAGTTGCGATTTCTTGTTTGCGAAGTTCACAAAACTAAGAACATGCAAAATAAGGAATCGCAACAAAATTCTAAGAAAAACATTCTCGCACACTAAGAAATCGCAATTATTGCGATTTCTTAAAATGCGATGCGATTTGTTTCATACATGCCAGTTACACTTTATTTTGTCGCAAACGCTGCGAAAATGCGATTCGCAGCGTTTGCCACATAAAAACAGCTTGATACATCTGCCCCTTTGCCTCTAAGTTAAGCCTGACTGATTTTCTGCCAAGCTACCAAAGAGATGAGCTTAGGTTAATTTGGGGTTTGCTTGTATTCCACCCTGACTAGAATTGTGGTTGCTACTTGAGTAGGGTTTCACCCCCTCAACCAGTTTCCCAATATCCCACAGAGTGGGTGGTAGGTCACCACAAGAAGTAAAGTCACTAACTTGTTGTGTCTAGTCAAATGTTTCACTATTGTACACCTGAGCTCAACCCCTGGAAGCTAGACTACATAGTAGACAGGCTTACCTCAGAGAAATTCTGTAAATCATATAGAAGTACCAAAACAGTTAAAATTGGGTAAGATTGAATTACCTAAAATTATACCAAAACAATAAAAAAACTCACTAGAGGGAACCAGGGATATTATTTGTTTTAAATATTTAGGAGAAAATAAAACAAAAAAGCGCCAATAGTAGTCATTGATTGTGAGACCGGGACCAAGCATGATTTGAGGTCAACGGCAATTGAAAGCACGCCAGATACACCGAGTGGATTCGCCTGGTCATAAGGAAGTTTGAAAACATTTCTAAGTCCCACTATGAAAAGGAACTTGGTTGGTTTTCTGAAGAAAAACTCTTCTCTAGCAGAGACAAATCTGAAGATCAATCCAACACCATGGAACTACCATTCAGATACTTTTCATTAAGCTCTGGAGGAAACATTTTGAAAAAGTTCCTAAATTTCTGTTGGTGCCCAAACAATTATAGGAGTACACTCCCAAGGCCCCCAGAACTACAGGGGAGCACTTACAGTTACATTCTCTCAGGGTGTTAGGCAGAAGGCAAAATCAAACCCCAGTCCAAGTCCAGTTGCTAATGGTCAGATGGGATTCTTCACTCTTTGGATTTGTTATGTTCCTGCAGCCCCCCAGCTGATCGCCCTTATGATCACTGAAAAACTTTCTGTCCTTGGATTTCCAGTGAAAGGGGTTTAAACTCCTCAGGTCATTTTCACAGGTCACAAATGTCAAGTGCAAAAGGTTCAGTCCACCTCGTATCCCTTTGCAAGTTCACAAGTCTTCTGAGGAGGGCTTTGTGAGGGTCCAGCTTTGTAGTGTTCAGCGGCCTGTGGGATGAGGACACCCTAAGAGACTCTTATTCTCTTTTGTAGTGTAGTTCCGATATTACCCACACAGGACCTGCATATTTGGATAACATAAACTGTAGGATTGGTGGCAGACTAACTCTGAGCACCCCCACCGAGTATGTTAGCCTGTTTGCATTAGCTAGCTCACAGTACCACTAGAATCTCCTCTTATCGGGGAGAGAATCATGTCTGGCAACCTTAGAACATGACTACCCTGATCCCCCAGGATCGTGGAAACAATGTACTGCCTTTCACTCAGTCACTCGTGCTCACTTAGTTTCTCTCAGAGAGTTACACAGAAGAAACAGTTGGCATGTTTACAATAAGTATTTATTGCACAGTGGTTCTTCTGGTGTAAAAATATATGTGCTGCGACAACCATTAGACAGTAGCAGAGATATGTGATCAGCACTACAGTGAATTTAAAAGGATAATACTGTTCTCCCATTTTGCAATAGTCGTAAACACATACGTGGATATAAAATGCATGATAAAAGAAAGCGTGTGTACTCCTGCAATGCCTATCTAGATGTACCTAAGTGTACCTAGCATGTGGGTAGGTGTAAACCCAAGAATCCCTCTAGGTTTAGTCTACCTCCATTACCTGAAGCAATAGAGTGTGGGACTCCATTCTGGTCTCGAGTTGGACACCGCGCAAGGGATGTTTAGACCAGTGACAGCTGGAACGTCTGCATGCAGGAGCCTCAGAATCTCTGGTCAGTGTGTTGTCCTGGAAGTCTCGGTTCCCTCTAGCTGACTCTAGCAAGAGGTGCTGTATTTATACAGAAAGTATTTAGGGTTCCTTCATCCCTTGTTACTTGTATTAGCCATTGTTGGGTTTGAGGATGACGTATGGGATGAACCGTGTGCGTAGATATTATGCAGGTGGATGTAGCCCCAGCCTGGTTTCCAAGAACCCTTTGAATAGTCATTCATACAGTGTCAGTCTAAAGATGAAGTCATAGAACACCATTGTTCAGGGAAACCCTCCTTATGCGCCCAGGACTAGAACAAGGTAAAGGTTCAATCCTAAAAAGGCTTGTTACTGTGTAAAGTTGGGGAGGTGATGTCGGTGAAATGGTATGATGTTACCCAGGCCTATATTAGGTTACCTATATGAAACATAACACTTTCTAACCAATGGAGTAAATGTTCAGCAGGGCACCTTCAGTCCCACTTTCAAGGTCTGAGGAGTTGGGTGACATCACTTGGAGGGTAGACCTACAGCAGGCAAAGTCCTTGTGCACAATTCAATTGTTGGAGCCTTTTTTGAGCCTGAGGCTCTGATCAGGAAGCCAGCCAACTAGTCCTTTGCAGTCACTCTGGTGGTCCTGGGTTCAATGCACAAGTTCATTCGTTCTCACTCAGGCAGCAGTGCAGCCTGAGTAAAGGTCCTTCTTGCAGCACAGCAACACTGCAGTCCTTCTGAGTCTACCACAAGTACAGAAATATTCTGAAGTGCCAGGTCTGAAGATCTGATATGTATGCCTGGTGCCCACTTTAAAGGAGGAGTAGCCTCCAGAGTCCTCCCCCTATAGAGGTGTCTGGAATGTCCTACCTCATGGTTCTGGCCCAGCTTATCCAAGGGCAGAAAAGACTAGTGTGAAACCCTTTGCGAGTGTACTGAGGCAGAGGCTTTGTGATTTGCAAGTGTAGTAGGTGGCGGCTCTACCCCCATCAAGCCACAAATGGCTCATCCTGCTTACACCTATTCTGCCTTTCCCTCCCTGTTTAAGAGCAATATAGAAAGACCAACTGCCCACTACATCTATTCATATGACCCAGGATACAGGCTGCAAGCACTAAATGGTTAGGACAAGAAAATGCCATCTTTCTAAAAGTGGCATTTTCAGAATTATGACTTAAAATCCAATGTTATCCTAAAGAGGGTTTAAATTACATTTTTAGACACCAAACTCGATATTCCTAATTGCTCCCCATTGAAAGTTTTCACTTATTAAATGTAATACGGTAACCCAATGTTGTCTCATGGAAGAATTAGGCCTTGCAGTTGTGAGGAAAGAAATGTAAAAGTTTTTAATTACCAGGACATGGAAAAGCTAAAAGTATATGTCTAACTTTTAAAATATACCGCACTCTGCTCTGTGGCTGTTTAGGGCCCATCCTAGAATTGACACATGTATTGTAATTGTAATTGTAAGCAGAACTTATACAGCGCACTGTAACCCAACAGGCATACTGGCGCTAAAAGAGGGAGGTAGTGAAAAGCCCCTGGGAACTGAGCAGTAGAAAGCATTAGCTAGTAGGAAAGAGCCAAGTTTTTATTTGTTTACGAAATGGTAAAATATCATTCAGCTGTCGCAGCTCTGGGGGCAGCTTAATCCAAAGTCTGGCAGCCGCAACACTGAAGGCCTGAACCCCCAGCTTGACTCTTCTGGTCCGGGGAATTTTCACCAAGAAGGCTGAAGAGGATCGAAGATAACGGGGAGGAACATACCAGCTGAATTTACTCTGTAATAGTATAGGGCCCAAACCATGAAGCGCTTTGAACACAACACAGAGTGATTTGAAATAAATTCTCTGCACTATAGGGAGCCAGTGCAGCTCCACAAGGGCCCGAGAAGGAGAGGAGTATTGAGGGCGTGACAAGGCCAACTTAACAGCCATATTCTGGATTCTCTGTAGTCTACCAGTCAAGAATTTAGGGGATTCTAGCAAGAGGGAGACAGTAGTCTAATCTACTAAAAATCATGCCTCTATCAGAGGGCATGTTTGAGCAGGTAGCAAAGGAAGAATCTTCCTCATAGCCCTATTAAGGGAAAAGGAAGGTTGAGGCCAAGCAAAAGGTTTACTTTGCCCTGTCAAAATAGCAATTTAAACTGCACATATCGGCTTCAATGGCAGGTCTGAGATATGTGCAAAGGGCAACTTAAGTGGCATAATGAGTGCCTCAGGCCCACTATCAGCATTTAATTTACACGCCCTAGCTTCATATAGTACTGCTTTAATAGCAACTTAGAAATAAATTAAATGTTCCAATTGGGTGTAAGCCAATTTCACCATGTTTAAAGGAGAGAGCATACACACTTTATCACTGATTAAGTAAGCAGAGTCCTAAAAGCCAACAAAAACAGATTCAGAAAACAGGAGGGTGAAGGCAAAAAGTTTGGGGATTACCCTGCCCAGTGGGCGAAGTCCAACACACCCCTACTAATAAAGCATATTCTCACCTTCTCAAGAGCAGCAGTGCCATTTTTTGGGGGGGTGCGTCTCGGCTTCTGAGTTTGCTTTTTTATATTATTTTTGTTACTGGAGTTCCCTCATGGCCCTACTTCTTTTTTCTTTATGATGTGTGGCCTGCTTGTTTGTCTTTATGTGGGTGGCCTTCTGTATTCCTGCTCCCTCATGCTACCTTGAGGTTTTTCCACCTTCATCTGTTGCATTGTTTATTTACACAGTGCAGTACGGGTGGCAATGTCCATCAGCATGAAGAATGTGGCACAGAGGACACATACCAGGTAGTAGCCATTTTCATTGTGAAAGTTATTTGTGAGGCAGCACTTCTAGTTTGAGTAAATGGCAGTTGTGGGCAGTGAGGGGAGAAGACAGAGGTTGCATGACTGATGCATGCAGCTCTTAGTGTCACTTTCACAAACTGACACTTTTTAGGTCAGCCCTGCGAGAGCATACGCTAGTGAATGAGCTCTCGCTTACGAGACTCTTGTATTCAATAATTAGCTTGAAACCCGACAACAGCTTACCATTCCTTGGCATCCTTGTTGCTCTTGTTTGTTGTTTTCTCATTGGGCAGTGCTTGCCATGCGTCACTTCCTTTTCTTACCATGGTGCACGGGCCAAATACAGAATAATTAGCTTTGAATTAGTGCCCCCTCGCTGGCCATCTGCTGCTCTTGCTTGAATTCAGGTACTATTTCTGAGCTATGACTCGGCCAATGCTGGTCACGTCATAGCTCTTTTTTGAAATTATTCAACTTATCCCCATACCCTCCCTGTTTGTCTCCTCTCTCTCCCATCCCTCTTTCTTCTCACAAAGACTCTTGTTTTAACTTATCTTCTTGTTTCTTCTCATCCCGTCATTCCTGGTTCTTCTCTGCCTCCCACCCACCCCTGTGTCTCTGTGTCTTTGCAAGATGCTGCTGGCTGAATGGGCTTGTTATTTTTGGGAACTGCTTTGTGCTTTGTTTCGATGCCACACTCCAATGTTTTCTTTCCTCTATACTTTCACTTTCCTTTGATCCACTCCCAATCTTTCTCCATTTTTTCTGATCTCCTCGCTCTCTTGTTCTTTCTCGCCTTCTTCTCTTTTCTCCTCTCTCCTGCCTTCTCCCACCTACCCACTGTCGTTTCCAATTTTCCCCTCTTTTACAGTTTCTTTCTCCTCCTCCTCCACTTGCACCAGCCACCGTCTGTGCAATCTTGACCAAAAGAGCGCTATGAAGCAGCCAGTGCTAGCCGCTTCATGGGGCTTTTTTATAATCCTCTCGTAAATCACTCCCTCACCTGTGCTGTTACTCACCCCCCACCTGATTGCCAATAGGTCGGCCATGGGCGAGTTCTACAGGCTTTGCCAATGCTTGTTTAGTGTTTTAATCTCTGTTGCATTAAGGGTCAAGGTTTACAACTTCAGCACTTTGTGAATGTAGAAATGGAGGTCTTCGTCTTGCAGGCCTCCAGCCCTGCAATGACAGCTGGTCACAATGATCCACAGTCTGAATTCAGCCTCATTACATATTCCAGTGCTCCAGGCTCTAGCACACCACACTGGAGCATTATTTTCGGCAGTAGCAACTCATTTATGTGTCTCTAACTACACAGGTTATGCTTTCTAAAGCAGTCCCCAGTCCCCTGGCTGTACGCGATGTCAAAACACTGTAAAGCACAGAAATGTGGACCCTTACTCTGCACTAAGATAGACTTGAGAATCTGTAGGGTTTTCCACCGGTGTTCTGCACACCCTGCCCACCCATGCTTTCAGTTTGGCTTTGACCCAGTGTATGCTGGTAAAATCTGAACATGCTGGTCCCATATTGGCACACTGTAAATCTAGCATGTGGTAAAGGACATGACAATGCTGTTACGTACTCGAAGGCACTGGATGCCTGCAGGAGTAATGCCCCGGTTACTTACCGGTAATCTTCATTACTCTGAGTCCTTGTCTTCCTCGCCACAGTATAGTTTCCCTTCCCTCCCGGCCCTCTTGGTGGCTTCATGTATGCGGCTTGGGTTTCAGATAGTTTGTCTGTTTCTGTGTCCCTTTATGGGATTGGCTGCTGCCACCGGGGGCCATATTGGGAGAGGCAGAGGGAGACTAGAATGTAAAATTTGACTTGGAGTTTCTGTGGGAGCCGGAGGCTCAATGGTGATTACTGTGGCGAGGAAGACGGACGAGGAGGTAATGACCCTCTGATGTCATGTGTGCAGCCTGTGATGTGCGACCCTCAGCCCCACCAAAGGTGATAACAGAGGGCCCAGTAATATACATGATAACTTGACCAAGGCAAGGAGAGCTATTACCCAAGAGTGAAATAACAATCACACAAACCCTTTCAAACATGGGCAGGCTCAGGCAGGGGAGCCCTAACCAGAGCAAGGCTCAAATTCTGGGCACCCATGACAGAATGAGACATGAAGCCCTTGGCAGGTGGCTGCCCCAGCTGAGCAGTCCTGAATCCCCCTCTCAATTAGGCAATCAATCTGGGTTCTTATAAAGCACGGCTACTCACCCGTAAGGGTCTCAAGGTGCTGCGCTCCGTGTTACCGGCCTGTCCTCACCTCTCCATGTGAGCACACACAGTACTGCTAATGATATGTACTGCTCTAAGCCAATGCACTACCTAACACATCAGGGATACTAGCACAGCCAATTTGAGCTTGTTTATGAAATTTACAATATAGAAACACCAGCACTATCTGCTTTTCATCTTTATCTAATAAGAACCCAGACTTGTAAGGGTTTCTTTCATTATTAGTTTAATGAACAGCCATAAGTTCTCCGCTTTCCTCTCATTAAAATAAATTGCTGAGTTTACATCTTACATTCTCGGGATAAAGAGCAATTCCATTTACGGGTGCATTTATCAAAATCCGCATGTTGGCAGGAAAATAATGCGGATTACACGAAGAGAGGGCGCACATCTTTAGACTTGCATGTAATTACTGTGAGTTACAGAAATAGGAATTGAGGGGGCCTTACCCCCCAAAAAGCCAACATCAGGAGTTGAATGAATAAGCAGCCCAGAGGACTGGCGGGCCAGTGAGTGTGCCAACAGGGATGTGCCAATGAAAAATATAAAGTTTTGCACCTGAAATGTGGCTTATCCTGCTAAAGTGCTTGCCACCGACTGGCCAGTGCGCATTCACTCTTCTTCGCACGCCCCAGCAGCCCACTGACTGAGTCCAAACCCTCATGAAGGATGGAGACGGTACGAGACACAATCTGGAACAGAGGCATTTTGACATGAACAGAAAGTCCAACATTTACAAAGGAATTACTGGAGGTTTTACTCAGGGCCGAACTGGAAACCAAAATAAGTCTTTGCAGAAAGTGTGCACAGTGGCCCAACGGTACAGCAAGCTGCAACTCGAATGGGGTTACTAGGAAGGGGACTTTCATTGCTGGATACCCACAGCCTAGTGTTGGACCATGAAAAGGCAACCTCTCATAGTAGAGGTGGGGTGCATGAAAAGGCAAACTCTCATAGCAGAGGTGGGGTACATGAAAAGGCAACCTCTCATAGCAGAGGTGGGGTGCCATGAAGAGGCAACCTCTCATAGCAGAGGTGGGGTGCCATGAAGAGGCAACCTCTCATAGCAGAGGTGGGGTGCCATGAAGAGGCAACCTCTCATAGCAGAGGTGGGGTGCATGAAGAGGCAACCTCTCATAGCAGAGGTGGGGTACCATGAAGAGGCAACCTCTCATAGCAGAGGTGGGGTGCCATGAAGAGGCAACCTCTCATAGCAGAGGTGGGGTGCCATGAAGAGGCAACCTCTCATAGCAGAGGTGGGGTGCATGAAGAGGCAACCTCTCATAGCAGAGGTGGGGTGCCATGAAGAGGCAACCTCTCATAGCAGAGGTGGGGTGCCATGAAGAGGCAACCTCTCATAGCAGAGGTGGGGTGCCATGAAGATGCAACCTCTCATAGCAGAGGTAGGGTGCATGAAAAGGCAACCTCTCATAGCAAAGGTGGGGTGCCATGAAGAGGCAACCTCTCATAGCAGAGGCGGGGTGCCATGAAGAGGCAACCTCTCATAGCAGAGGTGGGTGCATGAAGAGGCAACCTCTCATAGCAGAGGTGGGGTGCCATGAAGAGGCAACCTCTCATAGCAGAGGTAGGGTGCATGAAAAGGCAACCTCTCATAGCAGAGGTTGTTAAAGGTTAGACTAAAAATGTCAACATTATCGGCACCATCTTGCTCTCCTTGGGCCCATTCGTGCGCGTAAGCGGCAGCCATTTTGTGCACCATGGCCTCCCTGCCCCTCGCCGATAGCCAGCGTCTCTCTCTCTCTCTCGACCTTGCAGGCAACCCCCCGCGCGCTGACAACCCCCCCTCCACTCTCACATGTCTTGGGTCATAAACCCCTCTTCAGCGCGGCTCTGCCTCGGAACCCCATCCTGTTCCCAGCGCGACACTTCCCTTCATTCCTTTCATGGTCCCAGGCCCTTTGATGCAAACCCCCTTTTCCTGTGTGCCCGTTTGTCTTCCTCGTTCCCAGGCCGCCACCTAAGTTCTGCGGATACTGTTTATTGCCCCCCCCGTACAGTAGGAAGTTTCCCTCATTAAAGGACCCTCGAGTTGATCAAAGCCCCCACCCTATGAGAGCCGATCAAACCCCCCACATTCCGTGAATCGGCGGAATGTCCAGCTGCGCGATAATCATCACCTGTTGTGACCGGGGTGGGGACTTCTGCTGTATATGTGTGTGGGAACGGGCTTGGAGCGGGGGTTCCGAGAATGTCTTTCCGTACATCAAAGCATTGCCAAGAATGTGTTGTATGTAATAAAGCAATAAACCTGTGTATAAGAGGCCAGGCCTCAGAGATGCGGTTAGAGCACCTCGTGACGATACTTGCTGTCCGAACTGATGTGTTCTCCTCCGGAGAGAATAAAAACCCTTGTTTCCTGCCTTCCAGTCTCCAGCGCCTGCCTCTTCATTGGTTAATAACTTGTGGGTTTAAGAGGCGACACCGCCGGGCAATACTTAAGGTTCTTTTAATTCGGTTGGTAGCCTGACCTTTAACAATTGGCGTCCCAAACGTGGGGCCCATCAGTGACTCGTGGATCCAGTGGGAGAGGTCCTGATGACAGAGTGAACGACTGCAACGATCGGGAGCGCGCCTGTCCGATAGACCCTCGTCTGACAGCTGATCATCCGAACTTCACTGGTTCCGAACAGACCTCTCTCGAGTGATCTACGGTCCTGACTGGGAACCATCAGGAGTGCCGCGAGGAATACGAGGAAAAGAGGACGATCGGGCGCTGGATTCGGAAGACAAGAAACTGTCCATGCGGTCCGGGTAAGGTCGTGTAAACACGACGAATTACGAAATGGTCATTTGAATTGTCTAGAAAATACTAGTATTACTCTTTGTTAATTTATTTGGAGATCCTCTGTCTGCAAACGGAGAAACAACAGGCTCTCCCTTTGCAAACGGTGGAGGATAGGTAATACAACTGTCGTGTCTATCTTTCTCCCCCACTGATTAATTACTTGAAACTGAACTATTGTTCACAGACTGTTTTTCTGGAGATTCTCTGTCTGCAAACAGAAAAGAGCCCCTCTCCCCACCCTTTTTACAGATAGTGAAAGGGTAGGTAACGCAGACCTTTGCGAGCCTACTTATTCTCCCCACTGAATTGTTTTTTTATTTTTATATTGGTTCATGAGGTATTCACTGCTTGCAAACAACGTAGAATAGAAATATTCTGTCTAGTCTTTGCACACAGTGATAAGATAGGCAGTGCTGACTTTTTGTCCCTCGTTGCGAGCCGTCATGTCTGTCTTCTCCCCACTGATCGGTAGCCTGTTTAGCCCGGACCGCTTATTAGAGATGAACCATCCGGCTCCACCGGAAGGCACCCCTAATAAGGACATGTTCATGAAGCATGGATTGATCGCTATAGCCTATAACAAACTGTGGCATAAATATACGAAAAAGAATGGAGAAAGTCAGTGGCCACTGACAGGATCCTTCGATGATGACAAAATAAACGCGCTAGAAACAGCCTTAGGTAAAAATAAGACGACGCCCGCTATGCTTGATAGTTTCGGCATGTGGCGCAAAGAAACTGAACAACGTAAAAGGAAAATTGAGAGTAGGTTGGAAAAAGAGCTGCGAAAAGCAGCCCACCTAGCTGCTCAGAAACTAGAAGGAGAGATAAAGGAAAGAGAGAAAGCCAAACAGAAACTAGAAATGGAAACATCAAGCCAGTGCCCGGTTAGAACGCCCTCCATGCTCTACCCTGATTTATCCTCGAGACAAAAACGAGCGAGCGATGATCTGCTGTTAGGCCCTCCGACCATCTACATGCCCCCTCCATATGCCCCTTCCCAACCCTTAGCACAACACCCACCACCCCCAGGTGCAAATGAGGGTAGTGCCACAGCTTCGGCCCCCATGGTCTCTGTGTCGGCCGAACCTCTTGTACCAAATACTCCGCAAACGGCAACGTTGGGCGACCCTGAGACCCGAGGGACCGGTTCCGCAAGAATAAACAGACTAAGCAAAGATGAGCGAACAGGGATCGACAAGATAGTAAGAACCCTGGTAGAAAGGAAGGAAGGTGAAGAGTACATCACGGATATGTTTAAATCATATACAGGGAGTCACAGACGACACTTTACTGTACGACTGTGTTACCATGTCTTGAACGCATACGAGGACCGATATCGAGCCCAAGGTCCCGAGAGCCTAACGAATCTGTACCGGAAGGTCGATATCGGGGATGAGGGCGAGTGTGATGTGACGGACCTCCTTACGCGTACGCTTGAGGTTTTCCGCCACCTCACTGAACGTGAATCGGGAACTAAACCCACGACATCTGTGGCGACCGAACCACAAACTGAGCAACCTAGCGCCATGATGCCAATACGAGAGGCTGCCCCTTACTGGGTGCCTCCACGAGGTGCAGGGACTCACGATGACGCAAACCACCAAGATGCAAAAGGAAGAGTAGTGTACAACTGGGTCTACCAGCCATGGGACCGACAAGAGATTCTGACATTCTGGAAATCTCTACCCGACCTACGTAAAACCCCCACTGCCTTCTATACTGAATTGGGTACAGCCCTAGGTTCAACGATTATGACCCTGGCTGACATCGACTTGTTTTTCGGGTTATGTCTACCAGCTGATGTGTGGAAGCAAATCCGGAAAGTCGACCACCATGAGCTGCTCGGACATACCTGGACACAATTCGAGGAAATTGATAAACAACGAGGACCGGGACAAAAGCCTTTGAAATCCATTTTAGACCTCCCAGATAAAATCGTACAGAAATTGAAAACCCTGATTCCAGAAAAGAAAGTGGACTGGTCGATAGTAACGGCCTGTCGCCAGAAACCCCAGGAGGATGTATCGGAATACTTCTCTCGGTTCGAAACAGTGTTCTCCGATTACAGCGGCCAGGACATGACCACTGCAACCGGACACCATCTGTTTGTCCAGAATTATGTTAAGGGTCTGTCATCCGAGGTCTCCCAGAAACTGCAGGCTAGCGAGAGTAGTTGGGCAGCCTCCAAACCTACGGCTATCCTCCAGATGGCCCAATATTATGAACATCAGAAAAATGAAAACGATAGGGCAACCGAGAGAAAGAAGAAGGATTTGAAAGAGAGGGTGATGATAGCCCAGCTGCAAGGGGTGACTATAGGACGAGACCAATACCGGGGAAACTATCAGACGAACGCCCCTAAGTCCCAAGACCGTACTTCGACTCCCCACAGTGGACGTACAGACATTAGAGAGGACCAGTGTGCTTTCTGTAAGGGACTGGCCATTGGAAATCCCAGTGCCCAGTTCTTCTGGACATGGTCAGAAACAAAGACCCCAAGGACATAGCAAATGGGCCGAGAAATAAGGGACAACAGCGAGGGCCCCCAAATGACACGACTAACGACAGATCAGGTAGACCAAATACATTTGATCGACCCAGGCAGAACCAATACCAGCAATCTGACTATGATGACACCCACAACTTTGCATAGGACTGCCAAGGGCAAGGGAGGGATCCAGTCGAGCTCTATGTTGACCAGCAAGGCCCTTACGTCACTGCTAAGGTCCTGGGTACCAAGTCTCCATTTCTGGTAGACACTGGCGCAACACGTAGTGCGTTATCTAAACGACTGATTCCGGGGGCACCCTTGTCTGGCTCACTTATAACATCGACAGGTTTCGATGGAACGCCCTCCACTAACCCTTTGTCCGCCCCGATCCTCTTTGACGTAGAAAACAACACCACTGACACCACGTTTTTGCTTTCCTCCAATAGCCCTGACGCCATTATGGGACTTGACCTATTGAAACACTTCCGAGCGACGATTAGATGTTCTCAAGACGGAGTTCGAGTTTTTCTTTACGACAACCCTGTCCTGCTTAGACATTGCCCTCCCCAACGCATGTTTTCCATCACCGACACTGACACATCCCTGCTTGACACTCTGCCTCCATATCTATGGGCCAAGACGGATTCGGACGTAGGGCGCATGTTGATCGACCCAGTGCACATTACTGTCCGACCAGACGCAACTCTCCCAAAACTTCCACAATATCGGATATCGCCCGAGGGCGAGAAGGCATTGGTAAAAATTATTCAGTCACTAGTCGACGCCGCAGTGGTGGAGGAAGTAGTTAGCAACGTTTGCAACAGCCCTATCTTGCCCATCATCAAGAAACAGGGAGAGGGAGATGAGAAAGCATACCGTTTTATCATTGACCTTCGAGAGATCAACAAAGTGGTGGTACCCCAGTACCCTGTGGTCTCGGACATCACCACCATCCTGACTTTGATTCCTTCTACTGCCACCACCTTCACTGTCATTGACCTCAAAAAATGCATTCTTTTCCATCCCCATCCACCCAGACAGCCGATACCTCTTCGGCTTCACCCTAAAAAAACGCTCATATAGGTTCTGCCGAGCACCCCAGGGCTACACAGAAAGCCCTAGCATCTACAGCCAGGCCCTCAAGAGACAACTAGATCAAGTCCAGTTACCCGACGGAGTGGTGTTAGTGCAATATGTCGATGACATCCTCTTAGCAGCCGACACCACTCCATTAGCAGTCACAGCCACCATTCAACTCCTGCACTTCCTTGCGGAAAATGGCCACAAGGTCTCCAAGAAGAAGTTGCAATTCTGCCAACCCCAGGTCACTTACCTAGGCCAAATATATAACAAGGTATAGAGAGCAGAGGGATTTTATCCACTTGAGTGGACGGAAGGGTACTCCCGTTCCCCTGGATAGGTAACTATTTAACAAATTGAGGAGTACCACCAAAGATGAGGCTACGCAGCCGATATTGGTGGAATGAGACACTAGTGTGAAAGAAGAAGTCCTTCCTTGTTTTTAGGAACCCCTCACTCACCGACCTGGTCGGTGACATGCTTCATCATCGGGGCCACCTTGACAGCCGAGTGCCGCCAAGGTGTGCTGCGACACCTGGAATACAGTGGAGCGGGTATGTGAATGATGAATGTGAAAAAAGGAAAAAAGTCAGTAAGTTAAAAATTGTCCTGGTATGACTTATCAAATATTATTTATTCCAAGGCTACTGGACAATATTAAAAACAGTGTGTGTTGATACAATGAAGGCTTTAATAGGACCTAGTGTATCTATAGTATGTGTAGGTCTACATGTTTCAAACCAGAGTGGGAGTTACCGGTTTTTCTTCAGGACCAAAAGGATGTAAAAGGAGTTGGGTGGTCAAGGTACACTAACACCCTGCCATACCTGCAACCCTTTCAGGACCCTAAATAGCGAAATTGCTAAGTGGGTAAGAATAAATTGTAACCCAAAAATTGGTTACTATAAAATAGCAAAAACCTGGGAAAGAAAAGAGAGGATTATAAGTCACAAAGATTCTTTACATGCCTGTAACGTAGTGAAGTGACGTAGTCCGCTCTATCTCTGAATCATTCCACATTCATTTAATGCGAGGTATCCATAGTGTGGTTTATCAGCATGAATTCTAAATAGGAGCTAATTGATCCTGAGGGGGCACACCTATCAATATGGGTGTGAGGGTGAAAACGCACATATAATCCTATATTTTAAGCCAGTCTTACACAAGCTAGTTTGTGCGTGCCTAAGTCATGATTCTGTATGACTAGTGCCAGGGATTACCGACGTGCTAATATGTCAACTTGATCCAGAGTCACATACAACACAAGACAAACAACACTTAACACATATATTGCCAAAAAATGCTCACTCCGTAATGAAGAAATGCTCGCTGCACGGGGTTTTGAGGGGAGAGGCAACAGAGCGCAAAACGTATTCTGTAGAGTTAAAGGGAAATGGGGATAGAAAAAAGAATCAGAACATTGTAAGTTTCCTTCTATTTTGGTGAAGGAGGTCCGGAAACAGAAGCGTTTCCAAAAGTCTAGGGTCTACTTACAGTTTCTCTGCTCAAAAAACGGCATTTAACCTACTCAGCCCCTCCGCGCTCCCGTGTGGGACAGAAATGCAGCGCCCGAGTTAAAGGCAGCCGCCATTGCGGGCGTGGAGGGCGTGGCTGGCCGGCAACGCGTCATGACGTCACGTGGTCACGTGAACGTCTTACGCGCGTCGGGTTGCCAGGGGGACAGGATGTAAACACAAGCCTCCGTAAAACGGAGTGGGAACGAGCCGTCTGTTTGGATTAACAGGGGGCTGAGAACGGGAAAATAAAAAGAGTGTTGACGGTTATACCTCGGGTGTGATTACAGCAAACCTTATGGAATGGGGGAAAGAAAGGGTTACATTAGGGACAAAAAGAGGAGGCTCCGTGATTGGAGTCACAGTGAACCCATAATGGAAGATAGGCAAAGGGGTTCAAATGCATTCTGGGGACTAAGGGCCAGATGTAGGTAATTCATATTTACCGACTCTTAAATACCGAATTTTACCGATTCGGTATTTAAGAGTCGGTAAATATGAAGGGGGGAGATGTAGGTATTACAGATTCTGTAAATACTGAATCGTTAAGATTCGGTATTTACCGAATCTGTAAATACCGAATCGGCATTGCCCATTGATTCCTATGGGCCTTGAAGCCCATAGGAATCAATGGGCAATACCGATTCTGTAATTACAGAATCTGTAAATACCGAATTTGGCAAGGGTGCAGGGGGTGTCACTTTGACACCCTCTGGCACCCCAAAAATAGGCACGTGCGCCATGTGGCACACAGACATGCCCTAAGGGCATGTCTGTCTGTCACATGGCTAGGTGTGCATGCACACATGTGCATGCACACCTGAATTCGGTATTTTAACACCCAATTGGATTGGGTGGTAAAATACTGAATTTGTAGGGCCTTTGGGACTCAGAAGAGTCCCACCTACATCTGGAAGGTACCGAATCGGTAAAAATACCGATTCGGTATTTTACAGATTCTGTAAATTTACCGATTCAGTAAATTTACAGAATCTGTAAAATCTGGCCCCTACATCTCAAGATGCCAAATAGTATTTGCCACCTACATCGGGCCCCTAGTGAATTCAATTTAATTGGGATGCAGGGTTTGAGGGTAAGATATTCTTTTCCATACTGTTCAGGAGAACAGTTATTGTTCGTAAAAATTCCATCATAGTTTGGGAATTTCTGCAGAAAAAAGTTTTGGCACTTTAGGAAAGTACAGAGGCCCAGGAAATATTATCATTCAAACCATATTTGTTGGTGGACAGTCTATACACCCATCTTTTGAAAAATTAGACAATCGTGGATACCCTAATAAGATAGTGAACAAATGTCAAAAGAGGGCCAGGAATCAGCCCAGAGAGGCACTCCTCGAGGAAAAAACCAGAACTGATGCTGCAATACCACTGACCTGTGTGACCACGTTTAATTCAATTTCAAACCAAGTGACTAAAAGTATAAACAAGCATTGGAATATTATAAACACTGGAAATCTACACTGGGAAAAACCCTTGTTTTCCTTCAAGAAATCTCAGAGCCTGAAAGACACCCTTGTAAATACTAGACCAAAGACAAAGAAAACTCCCACCACAACCTCCATAACTAGGGCGTGGGGCCTACCCGATGTGACTGGACACTTTCGCTGTGGAGATTGCAGTGTGTGCCATTTAACCAGAAATACAAAGACTCTAGACCTAGAGGAAGGAAAAACCTGGAGGCAAATTGCGCACACCAACTGCAACAGCGAAAACGTAGTCTACTTGATCGAATGTACGTGCAAGAAGCGATACATTGGGATGACGACCCGGAAGGTAAAACAGAGAATCTGCGAACATCGCAGCACCATACGCTGCAAAAAAGCTGCAACCCGATTGACAGACCACTTCCTTGAAAAAGGTCACACTCCAAATGATATGTTCTGGACTGTCATTGAGCAAATCACTCCAGGACCTAACCTACAGAAACGCCTGTTTGAGAAAGAACAAAGATGGGTGTATAGACTGTCCACCAACAAATATGGTTTGAATGATAATATTTCCTGGGCCTCTGTACTTTCCTAAAGTGCCAAAACTTTTTTCTGCAGAAATTCCCAAACTATGATGGAATTTTTACGAACAATAACTGTTCTCCTGAACAGTATGGAAAAGAATATCTTACCCTCAAACCCTGCATCCCAATTAAATTGAATTCACTTAGTCCCCAGAATGCATTTGAACCCCTTTGCCTATCTTCCATTATGGGTTCACTGTGACTCCAATCACGGAGCCTCCTCTTTTTGTCCCTAATGTAACCCTTTCTTTCCCCCATTCCATAAGGTTTGCTGTAATCACACCTGAGGTATAACCGTCAACACTCTTTTTATTTTCCCGTTCTCAGCCCCCTGTTAATCCAAACAGACGGCTCGTTCCCACTCCGTTTTACGGAGGCTTGTGTTTACATCCTGTCCCCCTGGCAACCCGACGCGCGTAAGACGTTCACGTGACCACGTGACGTCATGACGCGTTGCCGGCCAGCCACGCCCTCCACGCCTGCAATGGCGGCTGCCTTTAACTCGGGCGCTGCATTTCTGTCCCACACGGGAGCGCGGAGGGGCTGAGTAGGTTAAATGCCGTTTTTTGAGCAGAGAAACTGTAAGTAGACCCTAGACTTTTGGAAACGCTTCTGTTTCCGGACCTCCTTCACCAAAATAGAAGGAAACTTACAATGTTCTGATTCTTTTTTCTATCCCCATTTCCCTTTAACTCTACAGAATACGTTTTGCGCTCTGTTGCCTCTCCCCTCAAAACCCCGTGCAGCGAGCATTTCTTCATT
This sequence comes from Lissotriton helveticus, assembly GCF_964261635.1. Lineage (NCBI taxonomy): Eukaryota > Metazoa > Chordata > Amphibia > Caudata > Salamandridae > Lissotriton > Lissotriton helveticus. Next base: position 180,544,409 of record NC_136059.1, on the reverse strand, counting down.
ACGGAGTGAGCATTTTTTGGCAATATATGTGTTAAGTGTTGTTTGTCTTGTGTTGTATGTGACTCTGGATCAAGTTGACATATTAGCACGTCGGTAATCCCTGGCACTAGTCATACAGAATCATGACTTAGGCACGCACAAACTAGCTTGTGTAAGACTGGCTTAAAATATAGGATTATATGTGCGTTTTCACCCTCACACCCATATTGATAGGTGTGCCCCCTCAGGATCAATTAGCTCCTATTTAGAATTCATGCTGATAAACCACACTATGGATACCTCGCATTAAATGAATGTGGAATGATTCAGAGATAGAGCGGACTACGTCACTTCACTACGTTACAGGCATGTAAAGAATCTTTGTGACTTATAATCCTCTCTTTTCTTTCCCAGGTTTTTGCTATTTTATAGTAACCACTTTTTGGGTTACAATTTATTCTTACCCACTTAGCAATTTCGCTATTTAGGGTCCTGAAAGGGTTGCAGGTATGGCAGGGTGTTAGTGTACCTTGACCACCCAACTCCTTTTACATCCTTTTGGTCCTGAAGAAAAACCGGTAACTCCCACTCTGGTTTGAAACATGTAGACCTACACATACTATAGATACACTAGGTCCTATTAAAGCCTTCATTGTATCAACACACACTGTTTTTAATATTGTCCAGTAGCCTTGGAATAAATAATATTTGATAAGTCATACCAGGACAATTTTTAACTTACTGACTTTTTTCCTTTTTTCACATTCATCATTCACATACCCGCTCCACTGTATTCCAGGTGTCGCAGCACACCTTGGCGGCACTCGGCTGTCAAGGTGGCCCCGATGATGAAGCATGTCACCGACCAGGTCGGTGAGTGAGGGGTTCCTAAAAACAAGGAAGGACTTCTTCTTTCACACTAGTGTCTCATTCCACCAATATCGGCTGCGTAGCCTCATCTTTGGTGGTACTCCTCAATTTGTTAAATAGTCACTTACCTAGGCCACCTTTTGTCCAAAGAAGGAAGAAAACTCACTCCTGATCAAATCCAAACCATTCTAGATACTCCTGTCCCTAAGACCCAGAAGCAGGTCCGCTCCCTATTAGGCCTCGCCTCCTTCTGCCGACAGTGGTTACCAAACTTTAGCCTCGTTGTGAAACCGCTGCTTTCTCTGCTAGGTAAAGACGTCCCTTTCCCACTCCCTTGGACCCCTGAGTGTCAAACCTCCTTCACGGAACTACGAGATGCCCTCTGTTCAGCCCCCGTCCTAGGTACCCCTGATTACAAAAAGCCCTTCTCCCTTTACACTCACGAAAGGGAGGGGTGCGCTTTATCTGTCCTGACCCAGGCCATTGGCCCTAAGCAACGACCATGCGCTTACTTCTCTGCCACTCTTGACCCTGTAGCCAGAGCCCTGCCTGCCTGCCTACGAGCCGTAGCTGCTGCTGCGATCTCTATCCGACAGAGTGAGGGGATCGTGCTTTCGAATTCCCTCACGGTACTGGTACCCCATGCGGTCGACACCCTCCTAAACCAAACCAAGACGCAACACCTGACGAGTGCACGACTGACTGGATACGAACTGACCTTGCTTGCACCCCACATCGCCCTGAAAAGATGCACCACACTGAACCCGGCAACTCTGTTACCCTTGCCAGAGAACGATCCCAACGTGCACCCTGTACATGACTGTGTGACTCTTACGGACGAACAGACTAGAAGTAGGGTTGACCTCAGAGACACGGCTTTCCCTGACCCTGACGGAGAGCTGTGGGTGGACGGTTCTTGTATCAAACTCCCCGATGGCACCACTTCTGCTGCCTATGCAGTCACCACGGCCCGAACTGTAGTTGAGACAGCCCGTATCACAAAACGATCTGCCCAGGCAGCGAAACTGATTGCCCTGACCCGAGCCTGCATCCTGGCAACGGGAACTACAGCGAACATTTACACCGACAGCCAGTATGCCTTTGGGGTGGTTCACCATTTTGGGCTCCTTTGGAGGGAAAGGGGATTCTTGACCTCACACGGCACCCCCATTTTGCACGGGGATCTAGTCTCCGCCTTGATCGAGGCCGTCCTTCTCCCCAACAAGCTTGCAGTCGTCAAGTGCCAGGCACACAAAAAGGTGACAGACATCATTGGGCAGGGAAATGCGCTAGCCGACATCACTGCCCGAACGACAGCTGAAAATAGGACGACAACACATATGTACGTGACCAGGTCACAAGCAGAAAAATGGACTGACGCTAGAGACACTATTAAAGACATTCAAACGGCTAGCACACAACACGAGTTGACTGAATGGACACGGGTGGGATTAAAAGACGATGAAGGCTGCTGGCGGACAAGAGACACAAACAAGTGGTTGCTACCTGATTCATACTTGATCCCCATACTGGCTATGGCTCACACCCCTGCCCACATAGGATCAGCCCCCATGATTGAACTTGTCTCCAGGGTTTGGCACAATGATAAAATCACAGATTCCGCCAAACGTCTGGTCCAACAATGCTTGATATGCCTGCAACACAACCCCGGGAAAGGAACTGTAGTGCCCCGGGGAGGATTTGGGGTCCCAAACCACCCATTTGAGGTCCTGCAAATGGACTACATCCAGCTAGATAGGTGCCAAGGCCTGAAATATGTACTTGTCGTGGTGTGCGCCTTTAGCAAATGGGTGGAAGCATACCCAACCCGTGACAACACTGCTATGGCCACCGCAAAGGTACTGTTAAAGGAGTTTTTCCCCCGTTACGGCCTTTGTCGTATTTTATGGAGCGATAATGGCCCCCACTTCATAGCCGAAGTCATCCAGTTCCTCTTAAAGGGGTTGGGTATCAAGCAGAAATTTCATGCAGTCTTTCACCCCCAGTCCGCTGGACTTGTTGAGCGACACAATGCCACACTAAAACTTAAACTGGCCAAGATAGTAGCTACCACGGGTCTGAAATGGCCAGGCGCCCTCCCACTAGCATTGCTATCGATGCGTTCCACCCCCACCAGACATCACTTAACCCCTTATGAAGTTGTTTTCGGCCGACCCATGAGTATCTGGTCTGCACCAAAGCCAACTTCCTTTCATGACGTCCCGGACGTCCTAATGTCTGATTATCTGTATAAATTGACTGAAACTCTGTCTGTCATTCATCAGCAGGTGCAGCAGGCCATCCCCGATGCTTCCAGGGGTCCGGGTCACGCCATCCAACCCGGGGATTTCGTGCAGATCCGAAACTTTCAGCGGACGAAAAGTTTGGAACCCCGGTGGACGGGCCCCTGGCAAGTGTTAATCACCACCCGGACGGCTCTTCGTGTGGAGGGGAAAAGGCATTGGCTGCACGCGCACCACTGTAAGAAGGTCTCCCCGACCCTGGCCACGACAGAAAACATCGGCGACCAAGAAGAGCTCCTGAACAAGGACCGACCGTCACTAACCTGCTATCCTGATACCGAAGCACTTGAACTTTCAAGATTCTCTGATCCCACTGTGCCATCCAGAGAAGGGTATTTCCTGCGTCGAAAGGAGGGAGCTTCGGCTAAGTAGACCACAAACTAGGTTGAATCTCAAAACGGTGACCCAAAGCAATCAAGGGCTGCCTGGAGAGAAGCTAAACTAAGTCTGTGGTTCTGCCCACTACCGAGCACCTTGAAGATGAAGATGATGGAAGCGCCAGATAAGAAGATGATGGAAGCGCCAAATAAGAAGATGATGGAGACAACAGGAAATACCCACTACAGAAACCCAAGAACAGACAGACTCCACAGCTCAAAGACAATCGCACTCTTCATCGCAATCCTTTTTTGCTTTCTCCTCATGACCACACTCTGGATTGTGGAAGAAAATGCACCTGCTCATGAAACATTCCTGACCACTGCTCAGCCTATCACCGCGAAGGAACATTATCTGATTTCGCTCTCTCCCCAACTCAGAGAGAGGCGAAAGGAGTTTTGGAATAACTCTTTCGTACAGCTCCTTCACCAGCACAATCTCGCCACCAATGCCACCAACTGTTGGATCTGTGGGTTGCTACCCCACGCCACTGAACACTTGATACCATTCATCCCCTCACCCTTCTCGGTTCATGGCTCCTGCCTTGCTTGGCTGATCCTCCTGCAAGAAAGGTATAAGGACAATGCCACCTCCAGCAAAACCGTAACGCCTTTCTCCCACGGGGTCCGGCGAAACAAAACAAAGACACACTTCTGCCCACAGACCTCCAACGACTCCATCCACATGGACATCCCTGCTAAAGAACGAATTGAAATGCAGGTGTTCAACAATCCAACCAGACCCACCTTCTCCTACCTGCGAAAACGAACGGCTGCCACTCTGACTGTGGCCCTATCAGTCATCAACGTCACAGGCCACATGTGCATAGAAGGACATGGGACACAGCTGGTGGGCCGCAGCGCGTGCCGATTTACCCGAACTTTGGACACTACGGATCCACCTTCCTTTGTGTCGTCCCCAAACATGTATTTCGTCTGCGGCACAAAGGCCTACACCTGGCTCCCCAAAGGCTGGGGGCGCACTTGTTTCATCTCCTTCGTCCTTCCTCCGACTTATGTGGCCCCAGCGAATCATCATAGGCAAAAACGAGCCAAGGACATTGAGCAAGCCGACTCAACAGGAGCGCAGTTCCTCGATGCTATGAAGGGACTTGTTCCTCTTTGGGGCCCGATGGCAAACAGCCGGGCCATCCGACATTTGACTCAGGCAGTTGAGACAACAATGAACATCACAGCTGGTATCTTTGCCAACAACACCGCCGAACGCCAAGCGGTCCGCTTGGTGGCCCTACAGAACCGCCTGGTCCTAGATGTGGTTCTTGCGGACCGTGGTGGAGCATGCCGCATTATTGGGTCCAGCTGCTGTACATACATACCGGACAACTCGCCCTCAGTGTACAAAGCCATCGAACATCTTCACAGACTCTCTTCAGAAGTCCACCAGGAACAGGAAGAATGGTCACTTGGTGGTTGGTTCTGGAACACTGTTAAGAACTGGGGCTGGAGACTGTTCACCATTATCCTAATTCCGGTAGTAGTAATATGTGGCCTATGCTTAGGAATTCAATGTCTGCCACCCCTGTGTTCATTATGTGCAAACTGTATTTGCCCTAAGGCCGTGGACTTTGGAAAACGAACGCATGGGAGCATTATATGATGCCGAGGTTGGGAATTTGATGAAGATTGACATTGAGTAGGCAAGTTGGCTAGATATGTTGAAAAGGGAGGACTGTTAAAGGTTAGACTAAAAATGTCAACATTATCGGCACCATCTTGCTCTCCTTGGGCCCATTCGTGCGCGTAAGCGGCAGCCATTTTGTGCACCATGGCCTCCCTGCCCCTCGCCGATAGCCAGCGTCTCTCTCTCTCTCTCGACCTTGCAGGCAACCCCCCGCGCGCTGACAACCCCCCCTCCACTCTCACATGTCTTGGGTCATAAACCCCTCTTCAGCGCGGCTCTGCCTCGGAACCCCATCCTGTTCCCAGCGCGACACTTCCCTTCATTCCTTTCATGGTCCCAGGCCCTTTGATGCAAACCCCCTTTTCCTGTGTGCCCGTTTGTCTTCCTCGTTCCCAGGCCGCCACCTAAGTTCTGCGGATACTGTTTATTGCCCCCCCCCGTACAGTAGGAAGTTTCCCTCATTAAAGGACCCTCGAGTTGATCAAAGCCCCCACCCTATGAGAGCCGATCAAACCCCCCACATTCCGTGAATCGGCGGAATGTCCAGCTGCACGATAATCATCACCTGTTGTGACCGGGGTGGGGACTTCTGCTGTATATGTGTGTGGGAACGGGCTTGGAGCGGGGGTTCCGAGAATGTCTTTCCGTACATCAAAGCATTGCCAAGAATGTGTTGTATGTAATTGCTAACGCGGGATTACTGGTTACTAATTATCTTACCAAATCCCATTTCCTGTCGACTGAATCGTTGGTACCTGTCTTGAGTAAAAGGTAATCTCGCAGTAAAAATCAATTTAAGAACTTACACCACTCTAAATGACCACTGACCAAAATTAAGTTTTAAAGATTTAATATAAAGTCAAAGATAACTGAAGATACAAACTTCTCAAAATGAGATTCAAGAGGTAGATCGGAATCACTATGAACATGAACTTTTTGAATAGTCTGAGTCTGAAAAACAGAATAATAAGTACAAGTTCGAAAACCATCAGGGTTGCTAAAATGGATACAAGTTGCAACCTCAAAGTCATTACAGAAAAGAAAATTAAGGTTAGTCTGTCCCTACACTATACTAAATGACATCCCTACTTAGCAAGATCTTAACCCTCTAGGTGTCAGCCGTGGTGATTTCCTAAGAAGATCACGCACTTCTCTTTGTCTCTTCTCTGATAATGGGTCTCTCCTGATCAACCTATCTGCCTACCCATCCGCTTCCTTAGGCTCCCAAAATCATCTGCTCTGCTCTCCTCCCGGGTCTCTTTCCCTAATACCAAATCACATTTTCAATAGAAACGCCCCTTGGGACGCCCCTCACGTGGTACATCTTTCCGCGGCAAACTCCATGATGGTACTCTTGAAGACCCTCGTTATAGTTGACCTTGGTTCCCAGGCTTCTTCTTCAGTGCGCTGATACCCCCTGAAATTCCTGGAAACTCCTACAGGCCTGCGCAAGGCGCCACTGAACAAAGTCCCTTTCATTCGAGCTGATTAGGACCCTCGCACCTGCATACAGCTCGTCCTGCAGTGGGCCTCAAATTCCAGACTTCACCATATCTTAGGCCATAAAACATTCTCAGAGCTCCATACTGGACACCTCACGACCTCTCCTCTAACGAGCACATGACGATTTAAACTACATGACATTATCTGTTCTGGCCTACTTGATTTACATGCAGCAGGTTCCTGCACTCTTAAAACGTTAACTTGATTTAAACAGCAAACATTCTTAACTAGCATACGTTTCTAAAATAACACATCTATAAAGCATATACTTTTAACCCTAAGTTCAATAGTACATTTTGAAAGAACCATGTCAACCTTGTCTCACATTATTTTAGCAGCACGTTCAGGTTTGCTGTGAATTGCCCTAAGGCCTACACAAAATACTGGAATCCAAGTTACATTTAATTCGGACATGACTCTTTTAACATGAGAACATGAGGTTTTCACATATATTCCAACATTTCTACATTTAATCTCACACTGTTATAATTATGGTTACTCTACTTAACATTCTATACATTTCGCTATTGAATATAAAACACTCGTGTGCAAAACATGTTTAACTAACTACGTGCTTGTAAATATGGCGTACTTATACATTTTTTCAAACTTGTGCTCTCTCAGTCCCCCCTTTGATGACCTTTAGGGGTCATCATTACCATGACACTAAAATGTAGAACCTTTAAAGTGAAGACAGGGCAGTACCACTTCTTTTCATACTCTCTAATGCTTTCAGACTCTTATATTGAGTGTCCTGCATCGCTGTCAACTCTTCTTCCTGTTTCTTCATAGCTCTCTGTAACCTATTTGCTCTATACCATTGATACAAACGCACCAATCCCCACAAAGTGATTACACAAATCACTACTATGATGATGGGCTTCAATATGTACCAAACGATACCCTTTCCTAAGTTGGCAAACCAACTTCCAACTTTACCCATTCCATGACCTACTTTTTCCCACACATTTACCTTTGCCAGGTCCTCAATTTCGTAGTGTATGGCAGTGATGTTTTGTATATACTTCTCTAGAGGCTTTGAATTGTCTGGAATGTAAGTACAGCATTCCTGGACCTTCAAGGCCCTACAGACTCCTCCCTCTTTTGCTAACAGAACATCTAAAGCAAGTCGGTTCTGAAGAACCATTGCCCTAATCGATTGCATCTCCCCTTCTCTCAGCATCAAGGATCTTGCAGTACTGGCAGACAGTCTATCTACGACTGTAGCTAACCTCCTGATCTTAATGTCATTCATTATCAATCCTAAGAAAGGGAATGCAGCACCTATTACATCTCCAACTATTTCTGCTGCACCCAGCCCTCGCTTCCATCTAGTTGATATTTCTTTCTTAGGCGTGTCTAAATTCTCAACATGATATATCTTAGGGAAGACAACAGCCAGATAGCATGATCCGTACCAATTATCTGGTAACTTCACATAGGCATATCTTCCACATACAAAATATACATTTGGTATTGCTTGCATCCCTTTCATGAAGTTCTTAGAGTAGTACTCCAATTGAAAGGCATGTTCACAATTTACTTGTCCTACATAAACGTTTTCATAATAGGAGTAACTCCTGTGAATGCACAGTTTCCCCCGTTTCTCCTTATCCAAAGCAATTGGACCAATACTACCTTTTCGTTGTTGTGCCCTTTCCTCCTTGGTCCAATCTGTTTCCCCTTGTCCTGATGCCTTCAATACCTTCTGCTTCCTGTATCTAGTATCTACCTGAGCTATAAACTTTTTCTCAACTTCTGATATTTGACAAGTCAGATTGTTTATTCGAGCATGTGAGGTATCTAACGTTCTCCATGGAATAAACCATTTGTGTAACCTGTCTTCGCTTTTGTAGTAGTCCCATTTGTTCAAATGCTTGAAATTCGGAACCTCTGGCAATGTCGAGTCGAAATTCGAGAAGTAATACTCAAATCCGTCTCGTCCATAAAACATACTTAACAATAAACTGCACGTTATCCCATATGTCAACGGGAGATGATGGTATTTGATACCCTCCTCCACCGAAATTGGTAATTGCATACAGACATAACAGTCCTTTACTTCCATGGCATCAACATATTCATAAAGCAACTTAGCATAAGCATTTGACTTGTAATTCCCCTGTGACTCATCCATGTGTAACCTTTTTACTTCTGCATCTAACAACGCTTTGTCTTTCTCATTGATGTTTCCCTTCTCCTTAGTAATGGTAGTTCTCGGTGTTGACACTCCCTTATCCTCCTTAACTGTGGTTCCATCCCCTTCGTGTCCCGCTAGGAATGAAACAGTTACCACTAAAATTATAAGAGAAACCACTACTCCTAAAAATGTAACAGCTATACATTTTGCCCTGCGGTTCGGGTTGCCAGCCTCCATGTTCTCAAACAGTGTAGTTTTCGACTATCTTCCAGCATTCACTTCCTCTTCTTTTCAAACAAAGTCTTTCTCTCTTGCAATGTCTTTCTTGGAACACTTGGAAGCTTGACAATTTGTTTCCGCAAAACAATTCAAAGTCCAGTAGAAAATAGACAACCCTAGCCCTTCTCCATCCACTAAAATGAAACCCCTATCACTTTTCTTCTTCCACTCGGCGCTAGGTTATCTTGCAACAAGTTTACAATTTCTTTGCAACAGTCTTATTTTCGCCTGAAGTTATGTATGGTTCAAGGAGTGACACTACATCCTCATAGATGTCCATACGAAGAAACATTCCCTCAAGTTCTGGGCAATTCTTGCAACAACACGGGAATTCAACTGTCTCTAGGATTATTCTCCTTATTTCACTCTGGACCAGGGGACGAACAAAATGAAGAGTTAATGTCTTTTCAATCTCCACTCCTGGTACTATCAGTTCTACATCCACAGTTACAAAGGGGTCCGTTCTAATCAAGATCACTTTCTTCACCTTTCCAGTTCTGCGCCCCTTTGAAGACATTCACAATATGGTATTAGTCCACAACAATAAGCGCTCCTAGCATTTCTACTACTCGCTCAAGCATTTCCAAACGAAGAAGAGTTCCCTCCAATATTGGATATCGTGAACAGCAAACTGGAAACTCAACTGTCTCTAAAAGCAATTTTCTTATTCCACTCAGGAGAGCAGGATGAACGATGTTGAGTGTCAGCAACCTTTCGGTCTCCGCTCCTGGCAGTAGAAACTTTATTTGCACTGTGATGATCGGGTCAGTTCTGATCAGTTCCACTTCCCTGATCCTCCCTGTTCTGTGTCTCCCAGACATCTGCAACAAGGTAGGTCCAGTCGGGAGTAGAGTATCTTCTGCTAGGCACTCGCACCCTACTTGATCTTCTAAGACCCTCCTCGGCTTGATCCTGGATATCTTCTTCTGGATCTGAGTCTTCGGATATAGGAGTAAGCGTTTCTTCTTGGGCCGACCTCAAACTTAGCCTTCTTCTCCTTGTTGGCCAAGTGGCAGCTCCAAGCCTTACTCTCCTATTCCTTGTCCTCCCACTTGGTTCTTGGTCGCTCCGATACGGATCTGAGTCTGAGTCGTATTCACTTCTGCTCTCTCCTTCAGTTGCGTCTTCTGTCTCACTGCCGTCCTGCCTTCGGTCTTCTTCTGAATCCGATGCGTTCCCAACCTCTCCCGACACCTCCTCAGCTGCCTCAATCCCCTCTTGCGACTCTTCTTCCACTTCCGGGCTTTCGTCTGGGATGGGAGCTGTTCCTTCTAGAGGTGCTGGAACTCTTCTAGTATGGGATGCATGGATCCAATTTGGCAGCCCCCCGCACTTCACCGCGGTGTTCGTTATCAGGATTACCTGAAAGGGCCCACGCCAGCGAACATCTAGGCAGTTCTTCCGGACGTGTTTTTTAACCAGGACCCAGTCCCCTGGGTTCAGGTCATGACACAGGTTCCTCGCTGCTGGAACTTCAGCCGCATGCACCTGAAGGGACACAGAATGGATGGCGTCAGACAGTCCTTTACAATAATCCAAGATCAGATCATCTGTAATATTCAATAGAGCAGTAGTTGGAACTGTAGGAAGTCTCATGGCCCTCCCCATCAGGATCTCGTGGGGAGAGAGACCTGTCCTCCTATCAGGCGTGCTGCGCATGCTCATGAGCACCAATGGAAGAGCATCTGGCCAACTCAAAGATGTGGATGCCACTACTTTAGCCAACCTATTCTTCAACGTGCCATTCACTTGTTCCACAATTCCTGAAGCTTCTGGTCGATAACTACAATGCAGCTTTTGATCGATATTCAGTGTGGAGCACAACATCTTCACTATTTCGCTGTTAAAATGTTTTCCTCTGTCCGATTCCAAAGAGGCAGGCACCCCGAAGCGCGGTATCAACTCCCTGAGCAACAATTTAGCCACTGTGAGTGTATCGCACCTACGTGTAGGGTACGCTTCAACCCATCTGGAAAATACGCATACAATCACCAACACATACCGAAGGCGATTGACTCTTGGCATCTCGATGAAGTCTAGTTGCATTCTATTGAAAGGCCCCCCCGACCTCCCAATGTGACTCAGTGTGACTGGTGTTCGTTTGCCTACGTTCAGTTGTTGGCAGGTAACACATCGCTTACATACTGATTCTGCTGCTATTCTGAATTTCGGGCAATACCAAGTCTGCCTAAAAACTCTCATCATAGCATCCCTTCCTAGATGTACTGGACCATGTATTTCTCTCGCCATGGGATTAGCTAATTCTTCAGGTAACACAGCTCTCCCATCTGCTGAAACCCAAAAATCCATTTCACTTCGCACACAGCCTGCTATTTCCCATGCCTTTTTCTCTGTTTCAGGTGCGTTCTCCTGCATTATCCTTAAATCCTCCCAAGTGTCTACAGTTTCTAACATCATACTTAATTCAGTCTTTTCTTCTGCACCTTCTATTTCCACCTTTGAGAAAGAATAACTTTGTTCCGCACAATAGCGTGCGACTTCATCAGCATATCTATTACCTTGTGACACAAAATCTGTATTCTTAGTATGAGCTACACACTTCACCACTGCAATGTCAACAGGACCTTGTAATGCTTCTATCAGCAATCGCACAAATTCTCCATTTCGAATGGGCGAACCAGAGGAGGTCATGTAACCCCTCTGAGACCACAACTGCCCGAAATCATGAACCACACCGAAACCATATTGGCTGTCCGTGTAGATGGTGACTCTCTTTCCATTTCCTGCTATGCAGGCACGAGTTAGGGCAATAATCTCTGCTACCTGTGCGGAATGTACTCCTTCCAGGCAAGCGGCTTCCACAACTCCAGTAATGGTACAAACAGCATAAGCTGCTCTTAACCGACCAGTATCGTCTCTTAAACATGAGCCATCAACAAAGTAAATTTCATCGGGGTCAGACAATGGCTCATCCACTATATCTGGTCTGGGTTTCGTGCATAGTTCAGTCACATCAAGGCAATCGTGGTCTTCACATCCTTCGCCTTCTATTACCGAAGGTAATGGCATCAAAGTAGCAGGATTCAAGACAGAGCATCTCCTGAGAGTCACGTTTTCTGCGGCAAGTATAACTTGCTCGTAACGCGTGAGCCTGCTATTGGTCAGATGCTGCGTCTTCGTCCTGGTCATTAACAATTCAACTGAATGTGGTACATACACCACTACTGGATGTCCCATCACAATACTCTCGCTCCTTTCAATGCTGACACCCGTTGCAGCAACGGATTTGAGACATCCGGGCAACGCTGCGGCTACTGGATCTAATGTAGCCGAAAAGTATGCAACTGGTCTACGGGCATTACCGTGGGTCTGTGCCAAGACTGACAAAGCACATCCCTCTCTCTCACAGCAATAGAGTGAAAATGACTTTTCGTAATCTGGCATTCCCAGAGCCGGAGCACGACATAAATCGTCTCTCAGTTGTAAAAACGCCACCAGACATTCTTCATCCCATGGTACCGGATCACTCACCTCCTTGTGCGTCAGTTTCTGTAAGGGCTTTGCTTTCAGTGAAAAGTTAACTATCCACTGTCGGCAGTAACCCACCATTCCTAGGAACATTCTAACTTCTCTCTGTGTTGTAGGCGCATTCATTTTCATTATCGCCTCAATCCTCTCTGGGGACACCTTACGTTTCCCTTTTTCTAACCTGTGCCCTAGATACTGTACTTCTGTCAGACAATACTGTAATTTGCTCGGAGATACCTTATGTCCATTTTCAGCTAAATGATTCAGTAAGGCAATTGAATCTACTTTACAAGCTTCCTCTGTTTCTGACGCAACAAGTAGGTCATCTATGTACTGTACCAGAACCGAGTTCTGTGGCAGTACTAGATTCTCAAGATTCTTCTTCAACAACTGATTAAAGATGGATGGACTGTCTGTGAATCCTTGTGGAATTCGACACCATGTTAAAACGCGATCTTCCATTTTAAACGCAAAAAGGTACCTGCTCTCTTCATCCAATGGGATTGAAAAGAAAGCCTGACAAAGATCTATCACTGTGAACCATTCTGCTTGACATGGTATTTGAAACAATATTACTGATGGATTCGGTACCACGGGACAACATGAAACGACTATGTTGTTAATTTTTCGTAAATCCTGAACTATCCTAAACTTCCCGCTAGGTTTCTGCAAACCCATAATCGGGGAGTTACAAGGACTGCCCACGATTTCCTTCAGTATACCCTGCTGTATCATTGACTCGATCACAGGCTTTATTCCCGCAATCGTTTCCTGGGACAATTTGTATTGAGGCGTTCTTGGAAACTCAACATTTGGTTTTACCAGAATTTTTACCGGTTCTACCCCTTTAATCAATCCTATACCTTCTCCTGTGAAATCCCACACCTCTGACGCCACTGCATCTCTTAAGTCTTGTGGAAGATCTTCTACAGTCAGAGTAGGATATAGTTCTACACAGAATTTTGAATTGGCCACCTTAAAGGTAGCATCATCGTCGGTAGTCTGTACCTCCACTCCTTGTGGGGTGCAGTATATGGTGCAATTCAATTTGCATAACAAATCCCTACCTAACAGACATACCGGACTCGAGTCACAAACCACAAACTGATGTTCGTTCATGTGGTTTCCAATTTTCACAGATACTGGTTCTGTCAAAGGACTAGTCATTCTCTTATTTGCGACTCCTACCACCTGAATTGTTTCCCCTGACATTGGCAAGTCTGGAACTACCGCTGATCTCAGAGTCGAACGAGTAGCTCCAGTGTCCACTAAGAACGTAGTGGGACACCCTGCCACTTCTGCCTCAACAAATGGCCCTCTCTGATCCACTTCTAGAACTGCCCCGAGGGTACAGTCCTCTTCACTGCTCACCCGTTGTCCTGTCAATGGATCAATGTAATAACATTTTTCTTCCTCGATAAACAGAGGCATTTGTTTAAAGACCTTTCCTCCAGCTGTTATCTTCGGTGGCTGTGGGAATTGGGCCCGTGGAGCCGAAGTCCCCCCTTTGGCCACCTTACTGCTTGGGACTGTCACTTTTTGCACTGGGTCTTCTTGGACCTGCTCTTCTACTTCTAGCTCTCCGTTTTCAGGGTTAAAGGGACACTCGCGTCGCCAATGCCCCACCTGATGACACAGATGACACTTTGTCGTTTTCTTTAAAGTGGCAAAGTCTATCCTAGGTCTCTGCCCTTCTTCATTATCTTTGTTCTGACCATTTGGTTTTCGTCCCATCCCCTGCTTCTGCTGGCCACCCTTCCCAGCGGACTGCATTTGCACCACCATCAATTTCTCCTTTAGATTCTTGGCTTTAGAATCTATCTCGTCACTGCAGTACCTCGCATATCGTAAAATCTCATCTAGTGGTTTGTTCTGCCAACAGATTAAATGTTGCTGTATCATCAAACAAATATCAGGCCTCAACCCCAAGACAAACTTTGACACGAACTGCCCTATGTCTTTGGGATCCATTACATCTAGTCCACTGTATTGCTTGAATGTTTTCAACAATCTTTCATAAAACTCGTGAACTGTCTCCTTGGGTTCCTGCCTTGTTCGGTCTATTTTTACCCAATCTATATCCTGTGGTGGTACCTTATCTTTCAGCCATGCTATTACCCTTTCATACTTTCGCATGACAATCTCAGATGGTCCATTTGTTCGAACATCCCTCAATGGTTCAGCATTTGGCCATTCGACACTAGTCTTGCACGGGGTCCACAAATCAGATGGGACCACGATGTCAAACAACGTGTTCAAATCTATCCACAATACTTTCGAAATTTTAACAAACCTCTCTACCTGCTTATACCACTCGACTGGATTGTCCCGCAACTTCGGAAATGAGTTGGTAAATGCGGCTAAGTCTCCTCTACTCCAGGGCACATGTACATAATTTCCATTTGATATTTCTCGCAAAGGGAATGCCTCCATCTGCATTACCCTTCCCTCAGGGGTCATCACATTTGTACTTCGCCTAACTGTGCCCTTTTTCGACCACCTTTCTTCCCATTTATCCAGTTCTCTCCACACTCTTATCCCTGTTACCAACTCTCTTATGTGTGTTTTTAATCCAGTAGTTCTCTTCTCATCTAGATCTTGGTCTGCGTACTGTAATCTGTGGTTACTCTGCAATGCCCTTGTCCTAGACAAATCCACGGCATACTTGTCTGCCAAATCAGTCAGTTTTTCATGAAACGCTCTAGCTTTCCTAGTAATATCCTTTGCCATGAACAATAACTCATCCTGTTCGTACAATTCTATCCTTTCCAAAGGCAATGTTCCATCTATTATCTCATCAACATCTGATTTTAAACTGGTAACATCAAGCCTTTTTGCCTTTATTTCAGCTTTCAAGACACTCAATTTAGCTCCTCCATCCGCATCTCTCCCATCCCAGCTCCGAGATCTACGTTTAGGTATTGGTGAATTATAGGGAGTCCTCCCCTGTTCCCATCTCTCTAAGTCCCATGCCTTTCCATCTTCTCGGGGTGGGTGGTGAAACACTCCTTCATGCCTCCCAGCCTCTCTCTCTCCATCCTGGCTAGTTTCACGGGATAGAGGGTAAGAGGTTCTATTACTCCCTCTTTCTTCCCTATTTCCCTGTGATTCCTGATTATTCGAGGCGTGGCGGGACTTATCGCTGTTCTCCTTTCTCCAATGTTGAACGTCTTCCCCGAGCGTATGATGAAGGCACCTAAACCTATTCTGAAAAGCCCGTACCGCCTCATCTCCTCCGTTCCCCCAGAGACGGGACATTTCCTCACATTCTACAATCTTAGTATTTTGTTCCGGCTGTTCTCTCTGATTTGTAGGACATGCATCTCCTCTATTCTCTTGACTTTGGCCTTCCCGGCTCTGACTGCTCTCGCTGGCCCCACAATGAGATACTGTCCCGTTACCCCTTCTTTCCCACTCTGGTTCCGTTCTTGTCCTGTTACTCGGAGATACTATGGACCCGTCCCATTCCCTCAAATCAGCTCTTAACTCTGAAAAAGATCTTGGCCGCGGTCCCCTTAGATCCATTGGTCCTCTCGGACCTCCCTGTTCTGAATTGGGACCGACAGTTGTGTCTAATGGGGTGTTCCACGTTACCGAACCTGGTAATTGTTTCCATGCATTCGTCACATTATTCCTCCTTTCCATCTCAATCCTCTCCCTATCCAATTGCCTTTGTTGTTCCCCTCTATCTCTCTCAGAATTATAGATCGAAACTATGGGTCCTATGGTAACAGGCACTTGAAGAGCGTCTGGCAATCCCACAGACTCAACCCTTTCTGTGGTTGGCGTTTTCTGCACCACAAACCTTCCCACTACACTCTGTACAGTGTTGTTTGGAGGTGTTTCTCCGCCTTTGCTAGGTGTCCATTCCGATATAGGGAGTGGTGTATATCCCTCTATCTCATTCCCATCCTCCCTTGCGAGCCCTCTATCTTCTATCAACTCCACTCTCGGAGGTGGTCTATCCATTAACAATCTGTTTATCAGATTGTCCTCCGACTCGCTTTCCTCGTCTTCTTCCATGAGGTTTCCTCCTCCTGACACCTCCCTCATCGGATACATTTTCTCCACCTCAATAGTCTGTACCCTCCAACGCTTTTCCTCCTCATCCCATTTGGAATCTCGCACTGCCCTTACCGATCGCGTCAGCCTTTGTTGACGCCTGTTCAAATTTCGGTCGTGTGCAGCCTTAATCCATGCATTAAGAGCCTCAAACTGTGTTGGTCTAGGTGAGGGTTTCAATGAGGACATGGTTGCTTTTAGCCGATGTAACACCTCTAAATTAAACGTTCCATACTTCGGGAACTGCATTTCCTCATTTCCTTCCGTAAGCTTATTCCAAGCCCCAATCCACAATATCGTATGCAGCCCCACATTCGTTGCCATATAATGAGCTGGCGTACCCTCTGGGGGAGCCTCTTCCCCGTAATAATGTTCACTTCGTTTACGTTTAAAAATCCCTTTCAAACACTTAAAACACTTCATGATTTCTCTTTTCTCCGCGTTTGTTTACTTCCTGATGATATTCCACCAATCTCAGCGCCGTTCTCACTAACTGGCCTATCCGTACGCGGCTTTCCTCCGACGTCACTCTAGCCGCCCAACCAGAGCGCGGCTCTAGCTAACGTCACACCAACCGCTCAATCAGAGCGCGGCTCTAGCCGACGTCACCCGTCCCCCTTCGCAGCAGTTCCCCTCCTTTCTCAGCTCGTCTCCTCGGTCATGCACGCATCCCATTCATACTCTGAAAAATTATTACTTCCGTCCAAGCGATCACCTTTCTTTGACTGTACGCCCACAGTCTTTCTGTAGTTGTCACCCTAACTTGGCGAAATGTCTTTCCGTTTACTTCCAGACAATCGCCTTCTCCGATAGGTTACTCACACGCAGTAACTTTCGACCAGCGTCCGTTACTCATACACTCACTCTTACACTCCCCCTATCTTGGATCCACGGCGGTCAATGGTACCTCGTGACCTCCGTACTATGGTCGACAACTACCCTGGATGTTCGATACACCCAAAACCACTTAAGCTCTGGCCTGAACTTAAGATTTCACCAGTTCACCCGTTTACCAGGTTACCAGTTTACCAGGTTGCGCGCGCTCACAACCTTCTCTCATTCACACTACAGGCATTCAACTCCGCAAGACATTACAATACAAATACAACACAAAACACCGCAATCTGTTCACGCATGACCCTTTTTATACTCACTCTCCGATACTGCTGCTTTTCTCGCACCGTCTGCACCTTTCGGCACACGATTCTTCCGCTGCTCGTCTCTCGGCGTCTCGGGCCTTGGGGTAAACTAACCTCTCTAGATTACCTTCCTCAAGAAGATAACCATCCTCACTCTGCTACCAACTGCTAACGCGGGATTACTGGTTACTAATTATCTTACCAAATCCCATTTCCTGTCGACTGAATCGTTGGTACCTGTCTTGAGTAAAAGGTAATCTCGCAGTAAAAATCAATTTAAGAACTTACACCACTCTAAATGACCACTGACCAAAATTAAGTTTTAAAGATTTAATATAAAGTCAAAGATAACTGAAGATACAAACTTCTCAAAATGAGATTCAAGAGGTAGATCGGAATCACTATGAACATGAACTTTTTGAATAGTCTGAG
The DNA here is from genome assembly GCF_964261635.1 of Lissotriton helveticus. NCBI lineage: Eukaryota > Metazoa > Chordata > Amphibia > Caudata > Salamandridae > Lissotriton > Lissotriton helveticus. The sequence goes on along the minus strand of NC_136059.1, from coordinate 180,526,194 downwards.
TCTGAAAAACAGAATAATAAGTACAAGTTCGAAAACCATCAGGGTTGCTAAAATGGATACAAGTTGCAACCTCAAAGTCATTACAGAAAAGAAAATTAAGGTTAGTCTGTCCCTACACTATACTAAATGACATCCCTACTTAGCAAGATCTTAACCCTCTAGGTGTCAGCCGTGGTGATTTCCTAAGAAGATCACGCACTTCTCTTTGTCTCTTCTCTGATAATGGGTCTCTCCTGATCAACCTATCTGCCTACCCATCCGCTTCCTTAGGCTCCCAAAATCATCTGCTCTGCTCTCCTCCCGGGTCTCTTTCCCTAATACCAAATCACATTTTCAATAGAAACGCCCCTTGGGACGCCCCTCACGTGGTACATCTTTCCGCGGCAAACTCCATGATGGTACTCTTGAAGACCCTCGTTATAGTTGACCTTGGTTCCCAGGCTTCTTCTTCAGTGCGCTGATACCCCCTGAAATTCCTGGAAACTCCTACAGGCCTGCGCAAGGCGCCACTGAACAAAGTCCCTTTCATTCGAGCTGATTAGGACCCTCGCACCTGCATACAGCTCGTCCTGCAGTGGGCCTCAAATTCCAGACTTCACCATATCTTAGGCCATAAAACATTCTCAGAGCTCCATACTGGACACCTCACGACCTCTCCTCTAACGAGCACATGACGATTTAAACTACATGACATTATCTGTTCTGGCCTACTTGATTTACATGCAGCAGGTTCCTGCACTCTTAAAACGTTAACTTGATTTAAACAGCAAACATTCTTAACTAGCATACGTTTCTAAAATAACACATCTATAAAGCATATACTTTTAACCCTAAGTTCAATAGTACATTTTGAAAGAACCATGTCAACCTTGTCTCACATTATTTTAGCAGCACGTTCAGGTTTGCTGTGAATTGCCCTAAGGCCTACACAAAATACTGGAATCCAAGTTACATTTAATTCGGACATGACTCTTTTAACATGAGAACATGAGGTTTTCACATATATTCCAACATTTCTACATTTAATCTCACACTGTTATAATTATGGTTACTCTACTTAACATTCTATACATTTCGCTATTGAATATAAAACACTCGTGTGCAAAACATGTTTAACTAACTACGTGCTTGTAAATATGGCGTACTTATACATTTTTTCAAACTTGTGCTCTCTCATAATAAAGCAATAAACCTGTGTATAAGAGGCCAGGCCTCAGAGATGCGGTTAGAGCACCTCGTGACGATACTTGCTGTCCGAACTGATGTGTTCTCCTCCGGAGAGAATAAAAACCCTTGTTTCCTGCCTTCCAGTCTCCAGCGCCTGCCTCTTCATTGGTTAATAACTTGTGGGTTTAAGAGGCGACACCGCCGGGCAATAGTTAAGGTTCTTTTAATTCGGTTGGTAGCCTGACCTTTAACAAGGTGGGGTGCCAAAGAGGCTACCTCTCATAGCAGAGGTGGGGTGCATGAAAAAGCAGCCCACTTGAAGTTGGGTGCCGTAAAAAGACAGACTGCTCATAGCAGAAGCAGGGGGTCATGAAAAGGTGGGCTGCTTACAACAAAGTGAGGGCCCATGAAAAGGCAGCCTACTCATAACAGAAGCGGGGAACAATGAGAAGTAACCAGCTCGTATGAGACACGGAGGCCATGAAAAGGCTGCCTGCTCATAGCAGGAGCAGGGGGTCATTAAAAGGCAGCACATTCACAGAAGAACTGGGGGCATAACTATGCAGCCTGCTTAGAGCACAGGCAGGGTACCAGGCACTCACTGGATAATCCACAATGGAATGCCTTGGCGCAAGCAAGAATTTCACATGAAGTGGAAGTATGGAAAGAAAAGATGGAGATTGGAAATGAGTGTCTTCAAAGAGTAACGTGACAGACAGCCCTAAGATGCTTGGTACTGTCTATTGATAGCCAGAGTAAGATTTGTCAAACTTGATTTCCACGTACCCTAAGTGTTTAATTTTCAAAGTATTAGGGGCTGGAGCTCTCAGTTTTGCTCAGACGCCTGCAGCTGGTCCCACTGAAGGCAGGCCTCTTTCATCCACCACCAAACACTCTTAGCACCCTTATCTCATTCTTGCAGGTTCTTATTCAGCCCTGCTTGCTTTCTTCCTTTCCTTGTCACTATTTTCCTTCCTTCTCTTCATCCTTCGTTCCCCCCTTTTGTGCTTTTCTTTCTCTTGATCTGCATCAAACTCTGTTGAGGAATCATCAGTGGAGTCCCCAAAAACGAGTGTCGGTGGACCACACTGGCGACCATCCACTCAAAGTAAACACCACATATCCCCTACATTTTAGTTTGCTTTGTTTAAAATAAAACTGCAGCTGTTTAATTTCCCTTAAAATAGAGCGGGGTTATGGGAACAAAAATACAAAACCACAGTGTGGTGTACTGACACAAAAATCCAGGTTAAGGACTCGAATAATTTGACATATGGCATCCTGAGCTTTTAAACAAGGTGGTTTTAAGAGGGAGGAATAAGGAAGAAAGGATGAGGAAAGCACACTCCCAGAAACATTCCTGGGGTCAGGAGCCCCGGTTGCATAGAAACACAACCCTGGATGCGGGCTGGAAGAGGAATGCGGCTACTGTGAGGCGCACAGCACCGGGGGGAGAGGGGGCTGGCAGAACAGACCAAGGGAAAGGGTATAGAACCAGACTGCAAGGAGCAGGCCGGAAGGGGCGGGGCTCGCGAGGGCAAAATAAGGAAGAAAGGATGGGGAATGCACAGACTCCTAGAAACATTCCTGGGGTCGGGAGAGCCGCCTGCAGCAGAAACACTATCCTGGATGTGGGCTGAAAGAGGAATGCGGCTACCGTGATGCGCACAGCACCTCTGGGGCAGCACAGGCCAAGGCAAAGGGCACAGCAGCAGCCTGCAGGGAGCAGACCGGAAGGGGCGGGGCTGGCGAGCCCCACCACTACATCACATGTGTCAGAGGGACGCCGGCTGGTGCCTTAATGAGGTCCAAGGGCGGCCAAGGTCGTGAAACCGATGCTACACTTCTGAGAGAGCCTGAAAGGAAGCCGAGGGCCCTGTAGCCGCCGCGTGTCAAAGGTCTGTTATTCTTTTAGCTCACGTTTTCGTCCGCCAAGGTAAAGGGAAACGAATAGGGCAAGTGATTTTTCACGGCTGAGGACATATCTGAGGTCACACAGGAACTACTTCGCGCATTTACTTCCTTTGGATAATGTGACCAACAGCGCACCGTGCCCTGATTGACTTCCTAAGAGCCCCATAAGGGACGCCTTTGAAGTATCAAGTGTCGCCTGTGGTGCAACCAAGTTCATCGTAGCTGTTTCCAGAATGAACTTTCTGATTAATGTACAGCGTGGGACCCCTTGGGCAATAGGGAATTGGTACAGACTTTATCAAAGCAGGAAGCAAAGGTGAGCCTAGAAAGGAAAGGAAAGCTTATCTATTTCCAAGTCACGCTTCCTGAAAAGCTTTTCTTTTGAAATCAATATTTCCCTTGTTTTCCTTCTCAACTGAAATACTACAGAGACAAAAAGTGAGGTTCGGCCATTTTACAGCACCTTTTACTGCTCTTCTGACCTTTCAAAGTGCTGTAAATAACAGGGATACCTATTACCGGCTGTAATGGTTTTTAGTTTACCAGTCTTGGAAAACTAAGTTGGCCTTGGTAGAGCTCAGACGCATGAGTGACCTTCGGGTCACATCGGAAGCCAGCAGCAAGTGTTATTTCTCGAAGTAGTAAATGGATAGATAATTCACATTGGCTCGCCCCCGACTGCAATGCGTTACCTGCAGGCTACAATTTAGAAGCCTGGAAAGGCCAACTTGTTTTGACCTTTCCAAGTTCAATAAATTGAGAGCCATTGTATTGGACAGTAGAGTCAACTGTAATTTACAATGCCTAGAAAAGGCACAAACTGTGTCACGAAGCGCTTTGTATGATCAAGGTATTCATAATAATTAGATTGTAAACCAGCAGTCTTCAAAATTTCTCATTGTTTGATTACATTTTTTTAGTAGTACACAAGATTACTCTGACGAGGGACCAAAGAAGAACATGAAATTCGAAAGCAGCACTTAAGAAAAAGAAAAAATCGTGTTCAGTGGGCGAAATGTGATGTTTATACGATCAATTAGCGTGTCAGAAATGGGAATATAACAGTAAAATTCAATTTAATCAGTGCTGCAGGACCACTTGCAGCATTTGATTTACAGGCCCCGTGAACACACAGTGCACTGTACTAGGGACTTACCAGTAAATCAAATAATCCAATTATGGAAACACCAGTCCATAAACACAATTTACATGAAGAGCATGTGTACTTTAGCACTGAATAGCAGTGACAAAGTGCTCAGATTCCTAAAACCAACAAAAACAGGGTCAAACATAGGAGGCCAAGAAGCAAAAAGTATGTGGATAAACCAGCTGAAAAAGCCAGGTCTAACAGCATTTAATTGTTTAACTGATATGCTCTGCTCATAAATAGACCCGACATTGGCACCATGTGACAGACTATCATAAAGAAGTGCTTGTGGTAAGAATTAAGTGCCAGTTTTGAGCACTTGCAAACACCAACACAAATGAACCACTAGACCTCTGAATTCTGCTTCCAAGGAGCATCTGTCTGTCATTCTTCCATATCGATCTGAGTCTCTTGCATAATGCTTCAATCTTACACATGGTCTGCTAGAGTTTTTGAAGCATCTTTGCAATAAGCAACTGCTGAATATAGAGGCAAAAAACTACTGGAAACCTGCTCCCACTTGAGAAGCAAATGTTAAAAACATGAACAGACAAACTAATCCTGAGACACCGCGGTGTCAATCCAGCTGCATTGGTCACCATTTGTGACCTGTTAGCAGCAATTATATCTGAGAGTGTGGTAGCATGGGAGACAGTGGAGTTTCACTGTAAAGTTAGAAATAAAAATGTAGGAATTTGGCTTTAATTGTTGGAGTTGAAGTCTTTTCTAAAAAATGTTGGGTCTACATCGAAGTTGGTGGTATCTCTTTTTTCATTCTGGGTATTTCTAATTTTGTTGCAATCATTAGGGGCAGTTTCAGGCCCAAGAAATTTCTTTTGCCACACAAAAGTGGGAAGATCAGTTTTGAAAAAGATTTTAGGTTTCGTACGATTTGTAAAGTTTCTATAATAGAGTTGCGGGGAACATTGCAAAAATGCATTGTTTAGTTTTGTTCCATACTTTTATTACATTTATAAACAAAGACTACAAAAACATATTAATTAAAAGCTTATGAAAAGCACTATATTACACAATCTTATCAGATTCAAAAGCTAAATAAATATATGATTCTAAGAGCCACTCCAGTTCTAGCTACAGACAGCTTTAACTCTCTACAACATGTTTAGTTACTAGTTCACAAACTTATACGTACATGGAGTGCCTATTCTCTCCCCTCTTGCAATAGGTTGTTTGGTGTATCATTCTGACCCCCATTTATTGTTTGCATTGCCATACAAAAGAGTCTATTTTAGTCACAATTATGAGTTATATTATACACACGTTGCTTACTAAAAGAAATCTTTCATTGTATTTATTCACTTTGGCAGGACTTGAGTACGAGCCTGACTTTAATATGTCCTCCTTATTGCATCCTCCTGACAAGTTGCAAATTGGGAGCCTGACCCAAATATGGCCTTCCCTAAGTTTTGAAATTTGTAGGATTTTGATTCCTCAACCTTGGATCCAGAACTTGTGATTCCCAAACATCGCCTTCTTCCCTCCTCCCCGCTGATCTTAGATGCACAGTGCTGAAGATCTGCCATTCCTCCCATGCAATATTCAGCCCTTCCTCCCTGCTACACCTTTCTCCTTTACCTTGCTACTGTACCCTAAGATCTGCCACTTCCTCCTCTTACCGCCACCACCGTCTATTTCTTTCCCCTCGCTGCCGTGCACCCCTCTCTGCCACTGTTTCAAGCCAATCTCTGTCTATCTCCTACTTTCTCCTCACTGCTAGGTAATTGTCTCTGTTATTCCATCCGCTCAACACATGTTCCTACTTCTCGCTGTTTACTGTCAGAAGCGCCATAAGGTGCAGATAGGTTTACTCTCCGCTCATCATTGGGAGCTCGGAGCATTTTCATATGAAATGTGAATATTGAGTATAATGTCATATCTATCTATCTATCTATCTATCTATCTATCTATCTATCTATCTATCTATCTATCTATCTATCTATCTATCTATCTATCTATTTATTTCTGTTTGAAGATTTGTTGATTTATATAGTGCAACTTGTTACCTGTAAGGGTATTCAGGCACTGTACATGGGTACATGAAGATTAACTGATTTGCCCAGAATCACAGGGTATTGCGCTGACTCCGAGACTTGAACCCAGATCCCCCTCTCCCGAGTAGGCAGCTCTGACTGCTGCACCACATCCTTCCCCCTCCTTCTGTCTATTTGTTAATTTATTTTAGTGTGTGAGTCAGGTTCCACACAAATGGAACTTTTCTTGTGGGAAAACCCTGACAGTGGCATAACATTAGCCTCTGCAGCCCAGTGTGCCCGGGCCTCAAGCTCCAGGGGGCCCCCTCTGGCACTGTGGAAGGGTAGTGGGGAGGCCTTCATGTACTTTACCTCACAGGGGCGCAGCTAGGGGGAAGGGGCGGACCACCCTGGGTGGCACTTTATGAGGGCGGCGGCGAGCGCAAGGAAAGTTTTCTCTCCCTCGTTGTCGTCTGTCGCCTCCCTCCCACTCGTCGCATTACAGCTTCATTATACATGTTCTCCTCTGCTGCCAACTCATTCATGGGCATTTGGGCTGAGGCATTGATAGACACTGCTTTGTGGACATGCATTCGCCCCACGGGTTTACCAATATGTTGTGGCTTTGTGAAGTGAGTACATGCTGGTGCGCTGAACCGTACACCCAGGGCACAAGTCCTAAAAAAAGAAGTGGCGGGACTAACCTAATTAATCAGTATACAAGGGGCATCACGGCGCATGACGTCGCGGCACGTGAGGCGAGTGATATCACAGCATGTGACATCACAGGAAGTCACATCACAAGAAGTGACATCAGATCTTAAGCCCTCACATATATGTTTAGCATGTCTATCATGAGTACATTTGAGCACATTTCGAGTATACAGGCAAACTCTCCTGATTTAGGCAGACGATTCACACTTTTGTAAGTTACACATAAAACAATGTTGTCTTTTGTCAGCGTAAACTTCCTCTAGCCATAGTGCTTTAAAAGAAAAAATAGTGATATTTATTTTATTACAACGCCACCTCAGGGGTAGTTTGCGCAATATAAATGCTATTTATTTTGTGCAAATACTGGGAAAGATCAACACATCTGATGTTCTAACAGTGCATTCATACAGAGGGGACTGAACAAAGTGAAAAGCTGCCTCTTCTAAGTAAGTGTGAAGTGCGAACAAGGTGTAGGCATTTGTTTCCCATCAGCTTCATTTGCTTCTAGGTGTGAGGCTCCTGACTGCTGACAGCCAGGGACTCGAACAAAAGGAGGCCTGATGACCCCTCATATTGGGCTTTTGTTATGGGCTCAGCAGGAGTCAGAAATAACAGATCCTGCAGGCGCTGCTGAAAGTATCCCGGTGTTTGGAAATTACACCAGGACGAATTCAGCATCTTTTTCAGTGGGGCCCAACTTCTTGGAAGGGTGGACAGCATCCAACCTGTGAAAAAAGTGAGTGGACGCTGTCCACCAGCGTGTACCACCGACTCGTGCCCTGCGTACACCTTGAGCAAGCAGTTGAAAGTTCATTTACACAAGTACCAAAATCCTCTTCGCGCACACATAATTTTAACTATAAGGATAAAACGTACACTCAAAACAATCTTTTTCACTAGAAAAAAGCCAGATTTGTTGTGTTGACTTTGCCCATGCACTTTTAAATATTGTTCTATTCAGCTTGCTTGCTGTCAAAATCTTTGCAGCTGTAGCTTCACTCTGTCCTTCTGCGACTTGCAGTTCTTTCCCTGGGGTAGAAGATATCATTCCAGCTACGTTCGCAGTGATTTCCTGCCCATTCCACAAGGTAAACTATCGTCCAGTCTAATGCTTCTAATTGGTTCGTAATTTTCCTGGGCAGATAAATTGTCATGTCTGAAGAATCCAAGAACAGCCCCACTTAAGGTCTAACCATCCCAAGTCCCCTCTTGGGCAACAGCTTCTAGTGCCACCTAAAGGCACCTTAAAATTCAGCTGATGGCTATAAGCTATGCAAATCACCTAACATTTAGTTATTGACATTATTTGTTCAACACTGTGCACTATTTCATATATTTTGATGCATTGGTTTTATTTGAACCAATACGTGAATTAAATGCTTTGTTGCGCAACAACATGGCTTTACAAATATTGACAAAGTCAAAAGAGCTAGCTTTCTTCCACTGAATCCGTCAATGGGATCAGTTTTAAGATATGTTTTGTGTCAAAGCTAGTAAGGTTTATGTCTGTAGAGTGTACGTAAACTTGTTGATGGTCTTAACCAAGAGTGCAGCGAACTGAAAGTGCAGCAGCAGTACCTTTATTGGAACTGTTGGAATGCTATTATTCAAGGATGACGTACATTAATCGGGGCACAGCCAAGCTGTTCAGCATTTCTACAGTGCCCCTCATTACATTTGAATATTTCATCTTGCCCTGCACTTGACTAGTACTTCCTGACCTTAAATAGCGGACTTAAGAGCAATGCTTGATTTGAGTAGGTGGGTCCACCAGCATTTATTTTTACATATCAGAAATTTCCGGAGAGCAAAAGAGGTACAAATACACACATAGTAAAGATGAAGGAAGAGAGAGGTTGAAAAACCATCACAAAGGGAGGAGAAGGCAGGAACCGGCAGTAGTGAACTAAAGGTGCAAGGAGTGTCTAGTACAGTGGCGTAATACAAAATTATGGTGCCTCCATGCAGAATTTGATGAGGGCCCTGAGTCTCCCTTATCTCATATATATACATTGGTCCTGGACTGGTTGTGTACCTCTTGAACAGTTGGGGACCCCACTGTGTTGCAGGGGCTGCCGGGGCCTGTCTTGTGCACCTGGTCTGGTAGTGAATTAATGAGGCATGAGGTGGATTTAAGACTACCAGCCCAGGTATTTGACCCACTGACAAATAGCACCGACACAGAAGACCTCCGAGATGCCATTAACACTGCAAACAGGTAGAAAGGAATTGGAGAGCCAGCCCCTACACCACTGGCATAACTACCCACAAGGTTGCACTCAGATGCTTTCACCAGCAAGTAAGAGACACCAAGAACAAAGCACAAGTGGACCTTATCGAAGGAAGCTCCAACAACTGCAAGGCGATCTTCTTGATTGTTAAGGATTTCATCTCAGCCACTGTCAGCAACATCCCTGCCTCCCAGCAACTCTGCGGAAACCTATCCAACATCTTCCATAGCAAAATCATACATATCTACAGCAGCTTTGCACACCAACCCAACACCAGAGAACTTGTTGCTAACCTACCCACCACCAAGCATGATGACCACCTGACCGAATGGACAACCTCACCAAAATGACACAGCAGTAATCATGCAGAACATCTACTCAGGAGCCCCAGCTGACCCATGCCCCCACCACATCCACATCCTGCGAACATCATCACTCAGCACCACCCGGACCCACATCATCAACAACCCGTCATGTCCTCCATTTTAGTGGATTAATTGGAACTTGGATAAATCAAACAGCCTTCTCAGGAAGCCCACAACTAACCAGAATCAACTGTGCAACTTCCGACCCATCTCCTTGCTTTCTTATGCAACCAAACTGATTGAGAAGGCCATCGGCAACCAACTCACAAACCACCTCAAACTTCACCATCTTCTAGACAGCACGCAATCAGGATTCAGAAGGAACCACAGCACTAGAACAGCACTCATCATGGACACCGATGACATTCCAAATATCCTTTACCAAGGAGAAACAGCAACCCTCATCCTGCTCGACCTCTCTACGACCATCAACACTGTCTCCCATAACACCCTCTTCAGAAACCTCCACGAGATTGGCATACAAGGATTCACTGTCAAATGGATCTGTTCCTTTATCACAGGAAGAACCCATAGGGTCAGGCTGCCATCCTTCACATCAAAGACCAAGAAACTGATATGCAGAATCCTACAGGGATCATCCCTCAACCCAACCCGTTTCAACATATATATGACACCACTTGCCAACATCATCCAATCACAAGGCATCACCATCATCTATGCTGATGACACAAACTAACTCATCCTCTCCCTGACAGACAAAACAACCACTGCCAGAACCAACTTCATCAACTGCATGACAATTGTAGCAGACTGGATGAGAACCAACTTCCTGCATTGCAACTCCTACAAGACGGAAGCACTGATCTTGGTCCACAAGTCCTCTCCATAGGACCCCACCTGGTGGCCATCGGAGCTAGGACCAACACCCATAGCACATACCACATAGGGATCATCCTAGATGACGAGCTCAACTTGACGGCTCAAGTCAATGTAGTGTGCCCCTCCTGCTTTCACATCCTATGTATGCTGCAAAAAAGATTCAAATGGTTGGCTAAGATCACCAAATGAATCATCACGCAAGCACTCTCTATGCTGGAATCTCCAAACAACTCCTGCACAGACTTCATGCCATTCAGAACACCCCTGCAAGGCTCATACGTGACCTCCCAAACTGCACCCGCATAACATAGCACCTCAGAAAGCTTCACTGGCTCCCCATTCACAAATGCAGCCAATTCAAACTTCTCACACACACAAAGAAAGCCCTACATAACACAGTACCTGAACATCTGAACAGCCATCTACGCTTTCACCAACCCACCAGACACCTATACTCTGCCTCACTCTCACTTGCACACATTCACCTCATCCGAAAAAGCAAAACTGGAGGTCGCTTATTCTACGACATCACATCAAAGACTTGGAACAACATGTTTCAACACATCAGCGCCTCCTCCTCCCCACTTCCTAAGTTCCGCAAAAAGCTGAAGACCAGGCTCTTTGTTATAAGCACCTTGTGGACCACGCCCCTGCCCAAGCTCCTGGATACCCTCTCGGGTGATTAGTGATCTATACAAATCAACATAACAAGATTCCACTTCCTTACAGCTGCCACTGGTAACACCCTGTTCCCAAAAGGTTAGGAATCTAGCAGGAAGTGCTATGAGGTGAGTGCAAACCTTGGGCCAGTTTGTGGTGGTTTCCCACCCACATCTCTGGGGTAGTTACGCACATTACTATCTGCCTTAAAGTTTGTCCCATGCTTAATGGGAAGCCAATGCAAAGATCTCTGGGCAGGAGTAATATTTTCACATCTGGCATTCACAAGCCACATTGCAAACATAGTAAAACATAACAATGGACATCATTTTGAGGTCACCAGGGGTCGCAATTGCGACCGCTGGCTTGCACCTTGCAGCCCCTGGCTCTGTCTTTGCAACCCCTGACCTCAGTGATGGCAAAGGCAATGCTAAGAACTGAAGCTAATTAGTGCTTAGATAAGCATGGGTTACTTTCTGCAACTTCAACTGTGATCTTAACCTTTTATTCAGTTTAAAAATAAATTTGGCAGTACAGTATACGTATTACTAAATACATTAACAAATTAAACTCAATTTAAACAACGTGTCCCCCAGTTCCATTATTGAAAAAACATGTGAACTGATGTGTCTCCATAAAAAAGCCTCCTCTGTAATGTGCGCGGGTGGATAACTCCTTACAAGTGATCATAATGAAAATGTATTACCCATGTATAGGAATACATTAATATCATAATTCACATTCAGAATATGATTACAGGAATTAATACAGGTGGATAAAACCACTATTGTGTTTTATGCGTCTTCCTGTAATTTGCCAGTATATTTTATTTTTGACATGTTAGAGGGACCATTAAATCATGACTGTTTATGATTTCAATAATTTGGGGCTTCCAGTGTTTTGTCATGGAATAAAAACGCATATGTTTTCATGCACCCAAAACAGAAGTGTGCAAGGTTCCTATCATGTGACCACCCTATTTAAAATATAGGTTCTATATGGGGGCGTGGCTTGCGCGCCGCTTCGAGATGGCGTGCCACGCTTGAGCTCCAGGGAAACGGAGACGGTCGGGTCGTTTTTACGATCCCGTTCGTGAGCATTTCCTCTCCCGCTGCTGCAATGTGATGTCAGAAGGTGCCGTGAATGCTCTCCTGTTTCTTGCCACAGTGTCCGACGCCTGGAACTGCCTTTTGTTTAACTTGCAGCCCTCATTACCAGCACTTCAGTGAGCGCCATTTTGTTTTGGCGGTGGCGTCACTCGTTTTCTGTGAGACAAGACCCTTGCCTTCCAGCGCAACATGCTCAGCCAGCTATATTGAGGTGACATTTATTATTTTTTATATTTTGATGGTCCTCTGCAGTCGTTTTACGCCTACCTGACGCTATTTCTGCTTGCTATTTTTTTTATGGATTACTGACTGCCTCTTTCACCTCACTCGACTCATTTATGATGGCTCCCTGCCTTCCCTGAGGGGTTCGTGCTTTGGGACCTGATTGCTAGGTTGCTTGCAATGTGGCAAAATTTGTTTTTGGCGCTTTAGGGTCTTTTTGGCTTCTTTTTCTACTCCAACTGTTTTGGTCCGCCATTTTGTGAGCTGGTGTCCTGGCCATAGTCTACGCTTCTGGTGTTTTTTATCAGTGGCAGTTTGTGAATTACTGTTTGTGTGATTCCTGGCCCTTGCTCATCTACTTTACGTCAAGCACCTTTAGTGGTGGTGTTTTTGAGCTGTCTACTGTGGCCTGTTCCTATGGCAGACACCATGGGGCCTTCCCCTACGGCGAAAGACTCTAAAGGGACTTTGAAACGTTCTAAGCAGCAGTCCCCCTCTCCTGAGTCCTCTCAGAAGGATACTAACTCCACTTTGGATGCTATTCTGACGCGTCTCAATGCCGTCCATGATATTGCGCAGTCTACTAAAACTAATACCGACTTATTGCAAGTTGAGGTGGCTGCTATCAGGAATGACTTTAAAGCCTTATCTGTCAGGGTTACGAATGCTGAATCTCGTATCAGTGTGGTGGAGGACTCTTCACACCAGCATTCGAGATCTCTTCTCCAGATAGAACGTTCGATAGCGGCCTTACGCAGAGACCTTACAGAGCAGGAGGATCGTAATCGGAGGAGCAACCTGCGTATTTTTGGTCTTCCTGAAGATGCAGAGCAGTCCGCTTCCTCAATGATCGACTTCCTCTCCAAATGGATTCCTTCTACCCTACAAATCTCCTTTCAGAAAGACTTTGAAATTGAGAGAGCTCATCGGTTGCCTGCATGCAAGCCTAAAAACTCCACTTCTCCCAGAGCAGTCATCCTTAAACCACTGCGCCATCAGCATTCAGAACAGATTTTGGCCCATATGAGGAAAGTCAAGTCGGTGTCTTGGGAGGGCCATCAGATTACTATCTCCCAGGATTTTGCCAGAGACACTGTAATTCGACGGAAGGATTTTCTCAATCTGCGGAAACGTCTGTTGGACATGCATATTCCTTTTTCCTTTGCTGGTCCATCCAAGTTTCGTATCACTGTCAAAGGCCGCTATCGGATTTTTGATGAACCTGCTGATCTTTCCTCTTTTTTGGATAACCAACTTGAGTCTCAGATGGATTCTTCTTCAGCTACTGGCTCTTCTGGGACTTGAATTTTTGTCTCTGTTGTTTCACGTGGTTTAGTGAGTCTTGCTGTTTAGCATATGCCTTTGTTTTTTCGCTCCATATGTTGATTGCTGGTTGCTACTCGTTTTTCAAATGATTTGTTTGTCACCTGTCCATTTTAATTTAACTTGTTATTGGTATTCATCCACTTTTCCCGATATTTGTCTGTGACCATTTTGCCTTTCTTGATTATCCTCCTTGTTGTGGGCGATTTTTGGTTCCTTGCTCATGCGTCTCATATCTTCCATTATCTGTTTCGTATTGTATTTTTTTTTTCTCCCACCTTTGGTATTTTCCTGGCTCTTCTGAGTTTTGAATCTTTTTGTCTTTATTGGTCCTAGTGGTTTAGTGCATCTTGCTGTTTGACATAAGTCATTGTCTTTTCGCTCCACTTGTTGTTCGCTGGTTGCTATTCGGTTTCCAATTGATTTTGTCTGTCACTCGTCAGCTTTAGCTTGTCTTGTTATTGGTATTTATTCACTTTTTTCCCGGTATTTGTCTGTGGCCATTTTGTCTTTCTTGATTATCCTCCTTGTGGTGGGCGATTTTTGGCTCCTTGTTTATGTGTCTCATGTCTGCCGATGTTTGTTTCAGGTTGTATTTTTCTTTTTCCCCACTTTTGTTATCTTTCAATTTTGTATTTTGCCGTGCAGTGATCTTCCCTTTTTTTGGCGTAGGTTACTATGTTTGTTTTTGTCAAGCCGTTCGGTCCGATGTGTCAGTTTCCCTCTTTATGCTCATTCATATGGTTTCTTTTTCTATATTTGCCTTTATTATACCTATTTTATGGCTCCTTGGCTAGTATTTCTTCTTGTTACTTGATGGTATTTTGTCTATATTCTCGCTCTGTGTTTTTCACCCTGCAAATTTTATTCCTGTTGATATCTAATTTACATATTTATTGTTTTTCTTCTCTCTCTCTATATACCATGTACTACTGCCTTTTTATCATATTTTGATAGTTTCTTGTTTTGCACCATCTTTTGCTTTTTATATTTACTTCTCTGATTCTTTGTATTGCATTCATGGTTTTTTGCCATTTAATTGTTGTCATATAGCTAGGATCCTGTTATCTCATTTTAGCTTTTATTCAAGCGCTTGTTATTTGCTATGCTTTCGATCATTGCCCGGATTTGGTTATTCTGTGCCTCTTCCTTGTGGCTTTCATTTCCTGATTTCAAGTATGTTATTGGGTTAACTTATACTGTTCTACGCTCATTGCTTGCTGTTTCCTTTTCTCCAGTCTGGGATCTATTGCTTTCTTTACTGTTCTTCTTCCTGACGGTCTTTTGTTTCCCTCTCCATGTTCCCCCTGATATGAGTTGGGTCTCTCATAGACCTTCCCTGGCGGATCTCTTTTTCTCTCTTTTTCCATTCTTTTCTCTTCTTTTCTTTCCTTCTCTTTCCCTCTCTTCTCATCTTTTTTCTTTCTCTTTTCTCTTGGATCTCCTGGTGGCGTCTCTCTACTTTGTGTCAGATGGTGGTGTTCTGTTTTTCCGTCCATCTGTCTTTTTTAATTGGTGTGTTTTTTCTGTAAGTCTATGCCTGGCTTAAATGTAGTCTCCCTTAATGTTAAGGGTTTGAATCATCCGGTTAAGAGGGCTAACATTTTAGATTATTGTAAATCTTTGTTTTCGGATCTGGTCTTTTTGCAAGAGACGAAATTATCCCATAATGAGGCTCTGTGGTTGCGGAATGGCTGGGTTATGGAGGTGGTATGCTCTGATGCTCTTGGTAAACGTAATGGTGTGATCCCCCTTATTTCTAAAATTTCTGGTTTATCGATCCTTCCTTCTGACCATGACTTTGAGGGTCGTTGGATTTTATCAAGATTGTCTGATGGTATTCGTGATCTTTATGCTTTGAATATTTATGCTCCAAATAATGATGATCCTCTTTTCTGGTAGAATATCACTAAATTACTTTTCCGAACGCCTCATAATGGTAATCTAATAGTGGGTGGTGACTTTAATTTGCCGTTGGATCCTCTGTTGGATAGAAACTCTGCTTTTTCTTTTCGCCCTCCCAGGGCTCACAAACACTTATTACACATGTGCTCTTCCGCTTCATGATGTCTGGTGTCTTCATAACCCTACTGGCAGTGATTTCTCTTTCTTTTCCTCTCCTCATTCTAGTTTCTCTCGTATTGATTACCTTTTGGTTCATTCGTCTCTGCTACAATCTTCGTCTTCACCGTACATTCATCCTATTCTTGTCTCAGACCATGCGGCGGTTTCCTTCTCCCTCTCGGAGCTCGCCCCTAAGAAATCCTCCCCTTCGTGGAAGTTAGATACGGAAATTCTTTATGATGACGCTGCGGTCAGTGCCTTGCAAACTGAAATTGAACAGTTTTTTTCTGTTAATGAAGGTTCCGTTGATTCTCCAGTGGTTTTGTGGGACGCCTTTAAATGTACTCTTCGCAGTTACATTAAAGTTATGGCACAGAGGAATGCTGCCATTAAGAAGGAACTTTCTGATTTAGCGAACAATATTAAACGTAATGAACTCCTTTTTCGTCAAACGAAAGATTCACAAATTCTACAATCTATTAAAAATTTAAAATATTCGTATAATGCTCTTGTCACTAAGCGGGCTCATATTGGTGTTCAAGCACAAAAGTCTAAACGGTTGTTATTAAAAAATCGGGCTGGTAAGATCTTAGCAGCCACGTTGAAGTTCCAGGACTCTGGTTCTAAGTCGTCTCAAATTTCTTCTATCTCTGATAGATCCGGCGTTAAAAAATTTCAGACCCAGGAGATCCTTGCAGTCTTTTGTGATTTTTATGATAATTTATATACTCCTACTAATCCATCTTCCTTGGAGGCTTGTCAGGAGTTCTTAAGCACTATTCCTATTCACTCTGTTTTTGAGGAAGATGGGGAGAAGCTAGGTACCTCAATTAACTGAGGAAATTACTCTTGCTATCAAGGCTACTCGTTCTGGCAAAGCTCCGGGACCTGATGGCTTTCCCATTCTGTTTTATAAAACTTTTCTCCCTTTCATGGTCCCTCGTCTAAAGACCCTTTTTGATGCATTCATTCAACGAGGTGCGGTTTCCGGTACAGCGGCGGATGCTACTATTGTGGTTATCCCTAAGGAGGGGAAGGATATCACGGACCCTAAAAACATTAGTCATATTTCCCTCCTTAATATGGAGGCGAACATTTTTGCCAAAATTCTGGCTAAACGTTTGGAGTCCTATATCCCTTCTCTGGTTCATCCATCACAGACTGGGTTTGTCAAAGGTCGGCTTGCTAGGGACAACATTCGTACCTTTTGCCACATTTTGGGGGCAGCTAAACGATCTACGCTTCCTGCTGCAGCCTTAGCCCTTGACGCCGAGAAGGCTTTTGACAAGGTCTCTTGGCCTTTTTTGCAAGCCGTTCTTCGTGCTCACAATCTTGGGGACTCCTTTGTTAATATGGTGATGTCTCTTTATGCCCACCCTCGAGCGAATATTAGAGTAAATGGGGCTACCTCTGAGTTTTTTAGTCTTCGTCAAGGTACTCGTCAGGGTTGCCCCCTGTCCCCACTTTTGTTTTTACTTGCTATCGATCCGCTTCTGAGACTAATTGATCTTCATCCAGACATTAAGGGATTTACGTTTGGTTCACAGTGCCTAAAATCAGCGGCGTACGCAGATGATGTCCTTATTTTTTCTGACGATATTGTTTCAGCTATTCCTGCGATCACGGATATAATTGCTCTTTTTTCTATGGTCTCTGGCTATTCTCTAAACAGAGACAAGACGGAGATGTTTCCCCTTAATGCTTATAGTTTTCCGGCACATATGGGTTCTGCGGGTTTCAAATGGCAATCTAAACAGCTCAAACAGCTGGTTTTGTAGTACTTTATCGGATACCGTGGCTTATAATGAGACACAGACCTTAATTAAAGTCCGTCATCTTTTAGAGACTTGGTCTCCTAAACACATTTCTTGGTGGGGCCGGGTCCAAACTTTAAAAATTATGGTCACTCCTATTGTTAACTTTATTTCCTCTATGCACCCGTTGAATCTCTCTTCTTCCTTTTTTTGTGAGATTGATTCCATCACTTCCTCATTTCTTTGGAATGACAAGAGAGCTCGAATTGCATATAAATCCTTGAGGAAACCCTACGATATGGGTGGCTGTAATTTCCTAGATTGGGGGAAGTATCAAGTCGCTTTTTTAGCCTCTCAAGGAGCGTTGTGGTTTTCCTCAATTCCTGGTCATACCCCTTCTTGGATGTGCATCGAGCAGGCCATCTCTTTTCCTCTTCCGGTCTCCTCATTTTTAACCACGTCTTCATTATCTATTCTTTTTTCTTGTGCTATTATTTTGGAAACCATTGCAGCTGTTAAATTGGTCGATCAGAGATTGGCAACTCCGATTCATAAATCTCGGTGGTCATCTTTGTGGCGTAATCCCCGCATAAAGGTTCTTATTGATCCCCCACTCATTCAATATTGGTCTGCCAAAGGTATCACGTTGGTACGGCATCTTTATAACTCTAATGACGACCCGTTACCCTTTTCTTCTTTAGCTCGGCAATTTTCACTCTGTAATCTGGATTTTTACACTTTCTTGAAGATTAAGGTCGCTCTTGCCAAAGTGCGTCTTGTTCCTAACTCCCCTTTGGTTTCTTTATTTTCTTTGTGGCTCAAGTCTGGTCACATTGCTTCACGCATTTATACATTTTTGACCTCAACATCTTCAGACTCATGCACTATTGCACAGCAAAAATGGTCCCGTCACTTTGGTACGGAGATAACGGAGCACGTGTCGTCGGACACTTGGCAATTGATAGGTATGTTCTCTCTGCGTAATAAAATTGCTCCTTCTTTATTTCAATCCAAATTCTTCTCCATCAACCTTCTTCATTGGACTCCTAAGCGGCTTTGTTCTCTTCATTTAAAGGATGATGATTTATGTTGGAGTTGCGGTTTGGCGGTTGGTGACTATCCACATATGTTCTTTCATTGTTCACTTCTCCAACCCTTTTGGGATCTTATTCATAAACATCTCGTGTTAATTTTTCAAATTAAGTTTCCTCTTTCTTTTCCTATGGTCTTATTGGGACCCTGGGCTTCCCAGGAACCTCTGCCGTTAGATACCTTAGATATGCAATTGTTGGATATTTTATTAACGGTGGCTGTTAAGGTGATTCTTATGGAGTGGAAGTCTTTTGCTTCCGTTTCTTATCACACATGGTGGGCATGGGTATCCTTCTTGAGAAGTGCACACACTTCGGTGGATAGAGCTCATCTCACTCCCACTATTTCTTTTAATGTTTGGAGAACTTTAGATACCTATATGGATTTGGCCTCAAGGGGGTTGGTCGATCAATATCCCTTTGTGACGTCTGACTGACTGGTGTCTGTAGTGTTTTGCTTTGCTGCGCCATCCAGTGAGATCCTTCCTTTTTCTTCTTTCTTCTTTCTTCTTTCTTCTTTCTTCTTCCTTATTTCTTGTCTTCTGTCCTTTTTCCTTTTCTCTTTCTCCTTTATCTTTCTGTTTTCTAAATAATGATGCCACTCATGGGTTCCTATCACTCTGTTTCTTGATTTTTATTCTTGTTTTACGAGATATGAGTTGTGGCAATTTATTTGCTATTAATGACATATTATGATGAACTTGTGGATCTTTCCTTATCTTTCATATTGGTATCCTTATGAACTGTACCTAACTGTTTTTATCTTTTTAAAATCTTAATAAAAACTATTGAACATAAAAAAAATATAGGTTCTATATAAAATAAACATTGAATGATGTTAGTATTTGTTTGTTATGGCATAATTGTGAGCATTAAGAGCTCTCAAATACAACAGTGTCAATTATTGTGATATCATGTAACATGACATCACTTCCTGATAGTTTTCAGTGTCAAAAATCATATGATGTCACTTCCTGTGATGGCATTGTGGCAAAGGGTGGGTAACCAATGTTACTTCTGCTTTCCCTGGCATTTTGGTGAGTCGACGTCCAAGTGACCTACCCGGAAATCATGTTGTCCCATGTCAGACGTGGCTACCTCATTGGATCCTTTCATTACTGCGCATTGTGGTGTGTGAAGTTTTATTTTTCAGAAGTACAGGCATCAAAAAGCAAAGATAGAATATAATTCAAGCAACTTGCTTGGCCTAACAAAACATCGAACTATTGACAAAGCTTAATTGCTTACAGTATTTATTTTGCATATTTATGTCTAAATTGAGTAGGCAGCTCTAGAAAGATTAAAAAAGAAATTCGTACCAACTTGTGCATTAGTTGTGTTTTTGTTTGACATCTTTATAAATATTTGCTGGAACCCAGGAGCTTGTTGCACAGCAAACAGAGGAACCTGCAACTTTTTACTTTGAAATGCAGACTGCTCACATTAGAGTGTTAAGGACATAAACACAAGCTTATGTGAATGTTAACTGCAGCTCCAGCCCTCCCTTCCCAAACCAGTTGCGGCTTGTGTCAGGGCAGAGGGGTGGGTGAGTACAGGGGGGGAGGGAGTACGACAACCAATTAACATAAAAAAACTAATCTAACCTTTGGCCCGCCGCATTCCCACTCTTCTACTCCTGACTGCAGCACAAGCCCCCAGACTCCCCTATGGCCAAATCTGATGCTGCTCTCTTGTACCCTGGATTTGCTCTCCCAGGGAGACTGGGAGCCTGTGCCGAGCTGCGTTGCCGGGTTGGAGACAGCTCAGTGCGCATGTTGGTTAGGCTGTCCAAAGACCAAATCGACATACGCACTGATTTTGACTGCCTCCCGTGATGGCCCCTCCCCCAAGAGTCGCACCTAGTTAGAGGTTGAAAAACAAAATGATAACCCTGTTTTATTACCATTTTGTTTTTCAACTTTTGAGACTGATGGAAGGGGGGTGGGCGACGCTCCTCCGCCATAGCGGAGGAGCCACCACTGTCCCAAACACTGCACACACACACGCACAACACAAAACAAGTTTTCTAATAAATACACAATTTCTTGATTAGCCCAGCTGCCCCATCTGGAAAGCCTGACTACCACTTATAGATGAGTGGAGGGGTGGGGACATAAAAGAAGTTCAGGCTCCATTCAGAGTTGTCATGTGTCACTATTTACACAGGGAGGTTAAAGGAAAGCAAAAGCAGATCTCTGTTGCAGATGGTTTCAGAGCTGCCAGTTTCTCCTGCAGCTGCAGGTCCCCCTATGAACCCATGCAACATGAGTGGCCCCCATCTTCACTAACACATGCTCCCACCTTATGTCTCTTCAAAAGCAACATTCTTGCTGACAGACCCATGATGCATCTTAACATCACATAGGAAGTAGATTCCAAGGTGATGTACTTACCAAGATATCATATCTGCTCCCCAAGAAGACCACCCCATGCTTAATCAGTGACGTCGAAAATAGTAACTGCCATAATCAAAATTAAAGAATAATCTTTGTTCATCTGCTGCCAAATGGTTCTGTTGCTTAAACGCAGCCTTACTACCTGTTAAAATTTACATTGGATGGTTTATACCTGCTCACTATGGAGTCTCTGGTTTCTCAACCTAACCTACAGATGTAATTTACACCCAGTGCCTGCATATTCCTTGCTATAACTCTCTGTATTGGAGAGCATTGAACTTTGTTCATGCACATTGGCAATATGTGCTAATTTGTTGCAAAAGTAAAAGACTGTCCAGCAATGTCCATTATTACCAGGATAGACTGAAAATCCAGATGTTAGCAGAGTCAAACCCCAACTCCAGACATAGACATTGCACAAAATGGAACTGCGGCAGACAAAGGATTCTCTCAAATACAGCCCCAGGAGATGTTCAAGTCTCCTAATCTTTTAAAACCACCATGCACAAGCCCAATAAATTAACTGATGAATGATTTTGGAACTATGCGTGGGTAAATGGACAGCGTGGAAATTATTCAGTCCACAGCTTAGGCACAGATATATTAAACTTTCATGGAACCCAATGTACTGCATGATAGGCAAAGGGCATAAATCCACCATATTTAACATTATATGGCCCAAGCCTGATCCTCTCCTTGCATTGGCTCACAATGTGTTGCCTGGTGTCAATGCAGGCAACCTTGCGCCGTGGTGCAAGAGTTCCTGCGTTGTAGGCAGGATTGTTTTGTGCAGGAAGGGACACCTTGTTGCATAACAAACTGAGGGATCTGCAAACTTTTGACTTTGAAGTGCAGCACACGCAGAAAGAGTAAAAACAAGGAGAAATAAAGATATTTCTCCTCGTTACACCCCCCCGAAGGTGTAGCAATTTGACGCATTCCCAGGTCAGGCACTCATGGTAAATCTGGGAATACACCAAAATCCATGGGTGGATGCATGAGAACACACAAGCTTCACCCATGTAACGCCTCCCGAGGCATTGACTTGCGTTGCTTGCGTTACTCCAGATTTACCAAGCATCACAGGGCCATGCAAGGTGGCCTTGCATTGCTTGGTAAATTTGACTTTGGTGTTGCGTTACCCTGGGGCTACCTTGCATGACCCAAGGGCAACACAACACTATGGTAAATCTCCCCTTGGGAGCCTTTTTTTAACAAGGCTTTTTTGGGGGAGGATCAGATAATAAAAAAGAAAACGCTCTTGCCAACAGATTGAGGTCTTGGCACTGTAGATGTGGAAAGCATTGTGTGACTTCCATTAACCCAAAGCAAAACTAACCAGATTCAAAAGGTTGCACTGTGTAAATGTGTAAACAATAGTGTGAAAAATGTTTTATTCATGTCGTAACAGATTTGCTACATACCAATGATATGCAAACATAAAAAAGAAGCAAAAGAACAATGGATTTAACCCAGATCTCCTGACTGGGGGTGATTGAATAATTTATTCAGCATTACATCCATCATTTGTTTGTTTAGCACTTTTCGCCCTAAGTGGGACGGTGTGCCCAGACGTGGGTCCGGTGCTCTCCATTCCACTGGTGTCAAGCTAGCCTGGCTGATGAGGGGTGAAACCGCAAAACTGGTCCCAGGATGCTTGTTTCCTGTCTAGGGAGGACCTGGACTGGCAGTTCAGGCTGCATTGTACCCATGGGGAGAAGGGTCCTGACTGTTTTGCATATTGCTAGGTTTAAACTGAAATGGCACGGGGAGCAAAAGAATTATGGATTTAGGCCCAGATCTCTGTGGGTGAATGTTTGACATTGTTCAACATTCTGTCCATCAATTGCATTATGAAGGTCAGCACTTTAGATTAAAATGTGGTTTAGTGCACTTCTTTTATCAGCCTATAGCGCAAACATCCATTATGCATGCCCATTTTAATCAATGCTATTGTTTGCCTCACTTAGCCTCATGTACCATCACGTTACGTAAGACAAGCACCACTCAATATGATAGTACATTTGGGCCCTACTCATTTTTATGAGAATTCTCAATCTAAAATAAATTTAGTGGGAAAAGGCACACACAGGGATTTTATATTGTGAGTGTTAAGCCTAGCATCCTTGGCGTAGTTTCCCCTCTAACTTCTTGCCTCCACACCTTCTGTTTTGCCGACTTCATTTGTGCTTGCCTTAGGACTCAGAACACTTTACCACTGCTAACCAGTGCTAAGGTGCTGGTGCTCTGTCTTTAAAACATGGTAGAATTGGCTTATACTCAACTAGCATATTTCATTTACTTGTGAGTCCCTAGTAAAGAGGCGCTACCTGTGAACTTGGCCTGTAAATTAAATGCTACTAGTGGGCCTGCAACACTGATTGTGCCACCCACTTAAGTAGCCATTTAAACATGTCTCGGTCTGCCATTGCAGCCTGTTTGAGCAGTTTTAAATTGCTGATTCAACATGGCAAAGAAAACCTTTTGCCAGGCCCAAACCTTCCTTTTTGATACATTAACGTCCCCCCTAGGGTGGACCCTGGACAGCCCAGATGGCAGGGTGCAGTGTTTATAAAACGTTGGGTGTACTTTTAAGGTTTATATGTCCTAGAAGTGAAAAACTCTTATATTCATTTTCCCCTACTGCATGACCTACCTCTCCCATAAGATAATAATGGATTGCCTTATTATGTGTACAGGTAACCAGTTCATGTTTGGTATCTTTGGAATTGCAATGAAACATCCTCTTTATAGTAAAACTGGATTACCCTTTTGAAAATGCCACTTTTAGAAAGTTATCATTCTCCTGCCTTAGCAATTTAGTGTCTGCAGCCTGTCTCTGGCTCACATGACAGGGTACAGCTTACAGTTGGGCTTTGTGTTCTCCTCCTAGACAGCCACACACAATACAGAGTTTTAATGTGCATGAATAGGCCACCACTGGCAGGATAGGATGGCAGAGCTAGGCGCAGTCCTACTAACACATGTATAGGCTGTGTCCTGCCTCCATATAAAGGGCTGTATACCCCCTGTAGTTAGTTTGGAGTTAGGCCAGTGGAGGCAGAAACCCTTTACACTTCAAAGGAAAGCCTCTGGAAGCTTCTCCCACTTCAAATGAGGCACCTGGTATAAATATTGGACCTAAGACACCAACCCTTCTACACAATTCGGGACCTGGGAAGTACTCAACAGGAAAAAGGACGTTTGTGCTGCTGAAACAACTGCCACTCTGTTGGGCTGCTGTCCTGTTGTACTATTACTGGAATGTTGCCTTGATGGATTGCTGCCATACTGTCCTGCTGTCCTCCTGCCTGAGTCAGTCTGATTAAACCTGCACCTGATCGCAGAACTCTAAGATTGACTCCAAGGGCTAGTCTGCTGATGCGCTATTCAGAGCCACAGGAACATAACAAGCTCCCACCCACCTGACCCAGCACCCAGATTCAGCAGGAGTAAGCCTCTGACTGCCAAGGGGTGCCCCATAGGTCCCAGACCCTAGGTGTGGCCTCAGTGGAGCTGAATTGAAGTTTTTGGGCTCTTCGTCACTGCTAACAGGAACGTTGACGCCAAAACCTTGCCTTGCATAACCCTCTCAGCTTATATTGGCAGCACTATACACCCAACCAAGAGATGCATCTTAGAACACATACAGCGATCACAAACATGGATCCCAAATATCCCATAGCATGGCAATTTTGCATCACGTCATGCCAATGACAGAAATATATTAAGGTTCTTTTGCTCAGACCATATACCTTATGGAGAGAGAGGAAATAACAGAGTCATGAAGTGAATGGGGTTTGAGTCGAGTTACATAATACACCTCCACACAAATAAACCCTCTGGTTTTAACAGTGAGGAAGCCCTGGCAGTACATCTAGGGGAGTAATCCTGCTAGGTGGAGGTGCATGTATGGCACCGGGAGTCCAGGAGTGGGTGTCCAACCATGGGGTTCTAAGACAGCAACCTTCATATAGCCTCTCTATGTTTTCAGTGAAGGTGCAATCTTTGATTAACATCATGACTGATATCTGTTTTCTAGATGAAATACACATTTTCCTCTCTACTTTCTTTTCCTCTGCCCTTTTTCTACCCACCGATCCCATGCTGTGGTAATGAGTAGACAATTTCTTTGACTAGCACACAGTTCGTCACACAGGAGTATTCATTCTTTTATTATGCTAATCGAGGTAACTCAAGTTGACTGGTAAATTACCCCATGGGGGCTTAATGATCTGTATATAGCTTGGAAACCAGCTGCCCATACAGGGCTCAATTATGTTGCCTGACATCTCTAGCTAATTCACATATATACAAAAATGGAATTACAGTATAAACTGTGTCATTTGAAGTGATTCCACGTATGTGCGGTATATTGTAACCGCCTAATATGTACAATGTGTGCTCCATATTTCATTAAATGGGAATCATTACTTTTACCCATCCAGGCATCTATTCTCTTTAAAATTATGTATTACTGAACTCACAGTACTTGCGAAATTTGCTGGTTTCTAGAGAACAAACTAAGAAGAATTGTGATTATCCCACGGATTAGTGGTGTGACTTATACTGTCATCACTCAATTGCTGAGGATGTATATGTTAGCCCGTATGATTTATAATTTATATTATAATGTAATCAAAATATCAAGTGTGACATCTGTGCAAATATGAAAATGACAATTGAGTAATGCACTTGTTATAATGAATGCAATTGAAGTTCCATATGTTTTTACATGTTACAAGATGGCAAATACAGTTTGGAAATAATTGACTTGCCTAGAGAGTAGTCCGTTGTTGATTATGAATCTAATAATCTCATCCAATGAATTAGTTTGAATTGTATATTCAAATGAACTTTATGGCATGTAACGCCGACATTGAGAAAATTGCTTGCCGAAACACATCTGCTTTCTGCACTTTTCAATAAAAGGAACAGTTTACCTACCCCAAGAGTGCTGGTTGTCTTTGACAGTTGGAGCTTTGATGTGTACCCACCAGTCCACCTTCGCTTGACCGGGCCCCTGCCAGTGTGTGCAAATGCCCTTGGTGGTCTAGGAGTGAGTATAGATGTACATATGCCCATTTGAGGGCATAATCCAAAATACGTTGGTGTTCTATGTCGGGTGTTTCTTTGAAACAAAAATAAAGCAGCATTAAGGAACTTGACAGTGTTGTGGCTGATTTTCGGAGTAAGAAAAGTGTGATTAGAGATATATATATATATATATATATATATAACTGCAAAGATCCTCAACAGAAGAACTCGGAGGCCAAGGGGAGTTCAGGGTAAACAGCTCGCTTTATTGACCGGTTCCCAGTGGCGGCGGATGCATTTCGGCTCGATAAGCCTTCCTCAGCGCCCAATCACTGTGGCATGTCCTCCCCCAAATGAATCCAACCTGTGTAAAATACCTCCCAGCACCTGGATCTCCTCCCCCTAATGTGGTCGTCACACCCTTTGTAGTTCGTGTCACATGTGGAACCACAGGTCCCAGAAAGCACTATGGGTCCGGGTGGGTGGCGTGGGGGAGTGAGTAAACGGTAGGTTCGTGCTGGAAACAGGTAGGTGGTGGTAGGCGCGCAGCCATAGAGCCGGACACTGTACATGGCCGTTTTCCTTCGTCCCCTCGTGACTGCTACAGCCCGCATTAGCACACAGTAAGTCCAATGGGCAGGGGCAGTCAATGCGGACTGGAATCCCGAGTCGGTACAATACCAAAGTCCCCCCACTGGTGCTGTGCGAATCCAGGCGGTCACCGGAGCTATCGATCACTCGATACCAAGAAATGCTGCAAGCAACATGGTGCCAGCCTTGCTCCGGGATGCTTTGATGTAGCAGGGCCATCCATACTGCGTCGCAGGCAGGCGCAGGATACATGACTGCAAAGATCCTCAACAGAAGAACTCGGAGGCCAAGGGGAGTTCAGGGTAAACAGCTCGCTTTATTGACCGGTTCCCAGTGGCGGCGGATGCATTTCGGCTCGATAAGCCTTCCTCAGCGCCCAATCACTGTGGCATGTCTTCCCCCAAATGAATCCAACCTGTGTAAAATACCTCCCAGCACCTGGATCTCCTCCCCCTAATGTGGTCGTCACACCCTTTGTAGTTTGTGTCACATGTGGAACCACAGGTCCCAGAAAGCACGGTGGCGGCTCAGTGCGGGTGGGTAGCGTGGGGGAGTGAGTAAACGGTAGGTTCGTGCTGGAAACAGGTAGGTGGTGGTAGGCGCGCAGCCATAGAGCCGGACACTGTCCACAGCCGTTTTCCTTCGTCCCCTCGTGACTGCTACAGCCCGCATTAGCACACAGTAAGTCCAATGGGCAGGGGCAGTCAATGCGGACTGGAATCCCGAGTCGGTACAATACCAAAGTCTCCCCACTGGTGCTGTGCGAATCCAGGCGGTCACCGGAGCTATCGATCACTCGATACCAAGAAATGCTGCAAGCAACATGGTGCCAGCCTTGCTCCGGGACGCTTTGATGTAGCAGGGCCATCCGTACTGCGTCGCAGGCAGGCGCAGGATACATGACTGCAAAGATCCTCAACAGAAGAACTCGGAGGCCAAGGGGAGTTCAGGGTAAACAGCTCGCTTTATTGACCGGTTCCCAGTGGCGGCGGATGCATTTCGGCTCGATAAGCCTTCCTCAGCGCCCAATCACTGTGGCATGTCCTCCCCCAAATGAATCCAACCTGTGTAAAATACTTCCCAGCACCTGGATCTCCTCCCCCTAATGTGGTCGTCACACCCTTTGTAGTTTGTGTCACATGTGGAACCACAGGTCCCAGAAAGCACTGTGGCGGCTCAGTCCGGGTGGGTGACGTGGGGGAGTGAGTAAACGGTAGGTTCGTGCTGGAAACAGGTAGGTGGTGGTAGGAGCGCAGCCATAGAGGCGGACACTGTCCACGGCCGTTTTCCTTCGTCCCCTCGTGACTGCTACAGCCCGCATTAGCACACAGTAAGTCCAATGGGCAGGGGCAGTCCATGCAGACTGGAATCCCGAGTCGGTACAATACCAAAGTCTCCCCACTGGTGCTGTGCAAATCCAGGCGGTCACCGGAGCTATCGATCACTCGATACCAAGAAATGCTGCAAGCAACATGGTGCCAGCCTTGCTCCGGGACGCTTTGATGAAGCAGGGCCATCCGTACTGCGTCGCAGGCAGGCGCAGGATACATGACTGCAAAGATCCTCAACAGAAGAACTCGGAGGCCAAGGGGAGTTCAGGGTAAACAGCTCGCTTTATTGACCAGTTATATATATATATTCACAGCGTTGTATTCAGTTCCAAACTCCTTGGAAAAACAACCACCACGGACTCCAATTGCATTAACAGTGATTTATTTTTTCAAAACGGCAAAACTCACTCTCTCTATATATATATATATATATACTTGAAGATGAAGGATCACAAGAAAACAACAGCCAGCCAGGGCAAAAATCTGGATCCCAAAGGATACAATGAGTCACAAAGAAATAAAATATCCAAGAAAGAAATTAAATTAAAAACATGGTTGTAAGGTACAGGTGCTTAAACCTCATTGATGAAACAACAGCAGATATACTTGTTCATCCCCAACCAAGACCTGGGAGATTTTATATGCTTCCCAAAATTCACAAAATGAACAATCCTGGCCGTCCAATCATCTCTGGCAATGACACCGCCACTGAGAGACTATCTTTATTTGTTGACCTGCACCTCCAGCCCATTGTACAGGAACTTCCATCATTTGTTAAAGATACCAGTCACTTCCTTCAAATTATTGAAAAATTAAACCAAACCTACACATTTGATGATGATACTCTTCTAGCTACATTTGATGTTACATCATTATACACCAATATACCACATGAGGATGGGCTTATAGCGTTATCTGAAGCTCTTAGTAAAAGAACTGTGAAAAAACCATCAACAAATGTGCTTACCAACTTTGCAAGAGTTATCCTTAAATCCAACAATTTTACATTCAATGGTAAACACTATCTGCAGATACAAGGTACTTCCATGGGTACTCGGATGGCTCCATCCTATGCAAATATCTTCATGGGCAAACTAGAGAACAGTATACTTGCTACTTCTAACATCAAACCACTGGTATGGCTACGAAACATTGATGACATATTTATAATATGGAATGCAGGAAGTAGAACATTGGAACAATTTACAGCTAATATCAACAATATCCATCCTACCATCAAATTTACCAGCAGCAATACCAAACAGAAGCATCATCTTCCTTTTCTGGATGTGCTAGTCACCATTCATGAACACAAAATTACAACTGATCTGTACCACAAGCCTACAGATGCTCATTTGTATCTAAACTGGACTTCATGTCACCCTCATCACACTAAACTGAGCATCATCTACAGCCAAGCACTGAGAATAAGACGCATCTGCAGCAATGAAGAAACCTGTAAAGACCATCTACAGGAGCTTGCTACATTATTTAGAAGGCGAGGCTATCCTCTGCATATCATACAGCAACAAATTGACAAGTCTTTGCAGTTACCCAGAGACGCACTTATTTGGAATACCAACGCCAGAAACAAAAGCGACAGAACTCCATTTGTAGTTGACTATCATCCATCAGCTCCCAACTACAGAAATATAATGCAAAAAACATTTCCCTTACTGTCCACTTGTGAAAAATTGCAAAAGGTTTTTCCAAAACCGCCAGTCATTGCTTACCGCAGAGCTCCAAATGTACGATCTCTTATTGTGAGAGCAGAACTTAAGCAAGCTATAACAAATGCAGGGGTTCATTGCTGTGACTCTAAAAGGTGCATCACGTGTGAATACCTTTTACAAACATCATCAGTTACTAGTTATGTTACCAGAAGGACCTATGCAATAAGACAGCATCTTACATGTCGCTCAACATGCATTATTTATGTGATTCAGTGCCAACGACAAAGCTGTAAAAAACAATATGTAGGCCAAACAATGAATGACCTCCGCACACGATTCAGGAACCACAAATCAGCCATAATTAATAAGAAAATTGACCAGCCTGTAGCCAATCATTTTAACCTTGTGGATCATTCACTATCAGATTTGAAGATTTTCCCCGTGGAACATGTCTCACAGGAAGAACTACTGGACTCCAAGGAAAACTTCTGGATGTACCGTTTAAAATCATTGCATCCAGATGGACTGAACATTACTGACAACACATCCTGATTACTGCATATCTCAAGAACTCTCAGGACTGCATTGATTCCACATTCCAAATGGAATCTTCACTCATGATGCTTTTTGAAAATTCAGCTGTGTCATCTGTGCAGCCACTGAGCTTACCATCTTGAAACTACCTGAGGAAGGCGGAAGCTGAAACGTTGTAGTGGAAATATATTTTTGTTCTTTGGTGAATATATCTGTTTGAGTCACTGCTTTCTTGGATATATATATATATATATATATCAATGCTCGAAGGTGTCCACCTTTGAGTAGCACACGAACAGCAGCTTGGTTTATGTATAGGTGAGGACGGGGATCCACTCGTAGACGCCGCTCCGTACGGGATCTGCCCGACGCGTTTCGAAGCTCCATATGCTTCTCTTCAGGGGCTTTAACGGAAGCGGTGTGCGCAACCGCCGACCCACTTCCCCATTTTATATATAACACACCCACCGATGGGAGGCTCAAATGAGACTGTGCATTCTGGGAAGTGTGGTCCGGGAAGCACACAATCAAGTCCTGTATGGACTCCACAAGTGGGCCCGTCCTCGATTCCAAGTACGACTGCTGCTTCACTTTCGTGACCCCCAGGGTACCGGGGTGGTGCATACTCCGCGGCTGGACGGCCGCGTATAAATCAATGCTCGAAGGTGTCCACCGTTGAGTAGCACGCGAACAGCAGCTTGGTTTATGTATAGGTGAGGACGGGGATCCAGTCGTAGACGCCGCTCCGTACGGGATCTGCCCGACGCGTTTCGAAGCTCCATATGCTTCTCTTCAGGGGCTTTAACGGAAGCGGTGTGCGCAACCGCCGACCCACTTCCCCATTTTATATATAACACACCCACCGATGGGAGGCTCAAATGAGACTGTGCATTCTGGGAAGTGTGGTCCGGGAAGCACACAATCAAGTCCTGTATGGACTCCACAAGTGGGCCCGTCCTCGATTCCAAGTACGACTGCTGCTTCACTTTCATGACTTGTGGAGTCCATACAGGACTTGATTGTGTGCTTCCCGGACCACGCTTCCCAGAATGCACAGTCTCATTTGAGCCTCCCATCGGTGGGTGTGCTATATATAAAATGTGGAAGTGGGTCGGCGGTTGCGCACAACGCTTCCGTTAAAGCCCCTGAAGAGAAGCATATGGAGCTTCGAAACGCGTCGAGCAGATCCCGTACGGAGCGGCGTCTACGAGTGGATCCCCGTCCTCACCTATACATAAACCAAGCTGCTGTTCGCGTGCTACTCAAAGGTGGACACCTTCGAGCATTGATATATATATATATATATATATATATATATATATATATATATATATATATCTATATATATTTATATACATATATAACTGCTCAGTTTTCCCTTGCGTCGGCAAAAGGATGGACCGCACTCCTTTGGCTTAAGCAGGTACACAGTTTATTTGAGTGTAATCAGCAAAACAGGACGCGTTTCCATCGGTTTATGCACAGCAGATTGCTTGATGTTTTTAAATAAAGTTTCACATGATTTTTTTGAGAATACGTAATTTCCCTTAATTCATTGAACAAACAATGCACTTCAATACATATACTAATGATGCGGCCATCTTAGAATGTGTTTAGTTCACATGCATTGAATGTAAGCATTATGGCCGATTTTGCCAAAGAATCAACAAAGTATACACATTCAACGTATAAATAATGACTACAATCAATTTAAATAGCTCAATCAGGCTTTGAACATCTCCCTGTTCATGAAATTCATTTGCATTATGCAATTCTTCACATTTATGGAAGGAAACAAATATTAGAATGTGTAAACAAAGAAAATATATGTGTATAAATAGTTAACGGGCTGGGAGTTTACAGGTAATAAAAAATAGGTGTGGGAGCACACTGCTTCACCTCCCAGCAGAGTCGCCCCTAAGCATCATGGTTGATGCAGTCCGACAAGCGAGTACACTTGCAAAGTCTTTAGAGTGTTTCACCAGGTGGGTGCAGATTAGTGCTGGCCATCTCTGGACACGTGTTTCTAGATTATTATCTGTCATCAGCAGAGATTAGGCATTATTTGGGGTTGCTGAGCAGGCTGCCGTATCCTTGGAACGTAGTATCTCTCCAGGCGCGCAGGTGCCTCTCCACGAGCTCGTCAGCCCACAGCGGCTCGAGGGAGCCTTTAAGTAGAAAATAGGTGTGGGAGCACACTGCTTCACCTCCCAGCAGAGTCGCCCCTAAGCATCATGGTTGATGCAGTCCGACAAGCGAGTACACTTGCAAAGTCTTTAGAGTGTTTCACCAGGTGGGTGCAGATTAGTGCTGGCCATCTCTGGACACGTGTTTCTAGATTATTATCTGTCATCAGCAGAGATTAGGCATTATTTGGGGTTGCTGAGCAGGCTGCCGTATCCTTGGAACGTAGTATCTCTCCAGGCGCGCAGGTGCCTCTCCACGAGCTCGTCAGCCCACAGCGGCTCGAGGGAGCCTTTAAGTAGAAAATAGGTGTGGGAGCACACTGCTTCACCTCCCAGCAGAGTCGCCCCTAAGCATCATGGTTGATGCAGTCCGACAAGCGAGTACACTTGCAAAGTCTTTAGAGTGTTTCACCAGGTGGGTGCAGATTAGTGCTGGCCATCTCTGGACACGTGTTTCTAGATTATTATCTGTCATCAGCAGAGATTAGGCATTATTTGGGGTTGCTGAGCAGGCTGCCGTATCCTTGGAACGTAGTATCTCTCCAGGCGCGCAGGTGCCTCTCCACGAGCTCGTCAGCCCACAGCGGCTCGAGGGAGCCTTTAAGTAGAAAATAGGTGTGGGAGCACACTGCTTCACCTCCCAGCAGAGTCGCCCCTAAGCATCATGGTTGATGCAGTCCGACAAGCGAGTACACTTGCAAAGTCTTTAGAGTGTTTCACCAGGTGGGTGCAGATTAGTGCTGGCCATCTCTGGACACGTGTTTCTAGATTATTATCTGTCATCAGCAGAGATTAGGCATTATTTGGGGTTGCTGAGCAGGCTGCCGTATCCTTGGAACGTAGTATCTCTCCAGGCGCGCAGGTGCCTCTCCACGAGCTCGTCAGCCCACAGCGGCTCGAGGGAGCCTTTAAGTAGAAAATAGGTGTGGGAGCACACTGCTTCACCTCCCAGCAGAGTCGCCCCTAAGCATCATGGTTGATGCAGTCCGACAAGCGAGTACACTTGCAAAGTCTTTAGAGTGTTTCACCAGGTGGGTGCAGATTAGTGCTGGCCATCTCTGGACACGTGTTTCTAGATTATTATCTGTCATCAGCAGAGATTAGGCATTATTTGGGGTTGCTGAGCAGGCTGCCGTATCCTTGGAACGTAGTATCTCTCCAGGCGCGCAGGTGCCTCTCCACGAGCTCGTCAGCCCACAGCGGCTCGAGGGAGCCTTTAAGTAGAAAATAGGTGTGGGAGCACACTGCTTCACCTCCCAGCAGAGTCGCCCCTAAGCATCATGGTTGATGCAGTCCGACAAGCGAGTACACTTGCAAAGTCTTTAGAGTGTTTCACCAGGTGGGTGCAGATTAGTGCTGGCCATCTCTGGACACGTGTTTCTAGATTATTATCTGTCATCAGCAGAGATTAGGCATTATTTGGGGTTGCTGAGCAGGCTGCCGTATCCTTGGAACGTAGTATCTCTCCAGGCGCGCAGGTGCCTCTCCACGAGCTCGTCAGCCCACAGCGGCTCGAGGGAGCCTTTAAGTAGAAAATAGGTGTGGGAGCACACTGCTTCACCTCCCAGCAGAGTCGCCCCTAAGCATCATGGTTGATGCAGTCCGACAAGCGAGTACACTTGCAAAGTCTTTAGAGTGTTTCACCAGGTGGGTGCAGATTAGTGCTGGCCATCTCTGGACACGTGTTTCTAGATTATTATCTGTCATCAGCAGAGATTAGGCATTATTTGGGGTTGCTGAGCAGGCTGCCGTATCCTTGGAACGTAGTATCTCTCCAGGCGCGCAGGTGCCTCTCCACGAGCTCGTCAGCCCACAGCGGCTCGAGGGAGCCTTTAAGTAGAAAATAGGTGTGGGAGCACACTGCTTCACCTCCCAGCAGAGTCGCCCCTAAGCATCATGGTTGATGCAGTCCGACAAGCGAGTACACTTGCAAAGTCTTTAGAGTGTTTCACCAGGTGGGTGCAGATTAGTGCTGGCCATCTCTGGACACGTGTTTCTAGATTATTATCTGTCATCAGCAGAGATTAGGCATTATTTGGGGTTGCTGAGCAGGCTGCCGTATCCTTGGAACGTAGTATCTCTCCAGGCGCGCAGGTGCCTCTCCACGAGCTCGTCAGCCCACAGCGGCTCGAGGGAGCCTTTAAGTAGAAAATAGGTGTGGGAGCACACTGCTTCACCTCCCAGCAGAGTCGCCCCTAAGCATCATGGTTGATGCAGTCCGACAAGCGAGTACACTTGCAAAGTCTTTAGAGTGTTTCACCAGGTGGGTGCAGATTAGTGCTGGCCATCTCTGGACACGTGTTTCTAGATTATTATCTGTCATCAGCAGAGATTAGGCATTATTTGGGGTTGCTGAGCAGGCTGCCGTATCCTTGGAACGTAGTATCTCTCCAGGCGCGCAGGTGCCTCTCCACGAGCTCGTCAGCCCACAGCGGCTCGAGGGAGCCTTTAAGTAGAAAATAGGTGTGGGAGCACACTGCTTCACCTCCCAGCAGAGTCGCCCCTAAGCATCATGGTTGATGCAGTCCGACAAGCGAGTACACTTGCAAAGTCTTTAGAGTGTTTCACCAGGTGGGTGCAGATTAGTGCTGGCCATCTCTGGACACGTGTTTCTAGATTATTATCTGTCATCAGCAGAGATTAGGCATTATTTGGGGTTGCTGAGCAGGCTGCCGTATCCTTGGAACGTAGTATCTCTCCAGGCGCGCAGGTGCCTCTCCACGAGCTCGTCAGCCCACAGCGGCTCGAGGGAGCCTTTAAGTAGAAAATAGGTGTGGGAGCACACTGCTTCACCTCCCAGCAGAGTCGCCCCTAAGCATCATGGTTGATGCAGTCCGACAAGCGAGTACACTTGCAAAGTCTTTAGAGTGTTTCACCAGGTGGGTGCAGATTAGTGCTGGCCATCTCTGGACACGTGTTTCTAGATTATTATCTGTCATCAGCAGAGATTAGGCATTATTTGGGGTTGCTGAGCAGGCTGCCGTATCCTTGGAACGTAGTATCTCTCCAGGCGCGCAGGTGCCTCTCCACGAGCTCGTCAGCCCACAGCGGCTCGAGGGAGCCTTTAAGTAGAAAATAGGTGTGGGAGCACACTGCTTCACCTCCCAGCAGAGTCGCCCCTAAGCATCATGGTTGATGCAGTCCGACAAGCGAGTACACTTGCAAAGTCTTTAGAGTGTTTCACCAGGTGGGTGCAGATTAGTGCTGGCCATCTCTGGACACGTGTTTCTAGATTATTATCTGTCATCAGCAGAGATTAAGCATTATTTGCGGTTGCTGAGCAGGCTGCCGTATCCTTGGAACTTAGTATCTCTCCAGGCGCGCAGGTGCCTCTCCACGAGCTCGTCAGCCCACAGCGGCTCGAGGGAGCCTTTAAGTAGAAAATAGGTGTGGGAGCACACTGCTTCACCTCCCAGCAGAGTCGCCCCTAAGCATCATGGTTGATGCAGTCCGACAAGCGAGTACACTTGCAAAGTCTTTAGAGTGTTTCACCAGGTGGGTGCAGATTAGTGCTGGCCATCTCTGGACACGTGTTTCTAGATTATTATCTGTCATCAGCAGAGATTAGGCATTATTTGGGGTTGCTGAGCAGGCTGCCGTATCCTTGGAACGTAGTATCTCTCCAGGCGCGCAGGTGCCTCTCCACGAGCTCGTCAGCCCACAGCGGCTCGAGGGAGCCTTTAAGTAGAAAATAGGTGTGGGAGCACACTGCTTCACCTCCCAGCAGAGTCGCCCCTAAGCATCATGGTTGATGCAGTCCGACAAGCGAGTACACTTGCAAAGTCTTTAGAGTGTTTCACCAGGTGGGTGCAGATTAGTGCTGGCCATCTCTGGACACGTGTTTCTAGATTATTATCTGTCATCAGCAGAGATTAGGCATTATTTGGGGTTGCTGAGCAGGCTGCCGTATCCTTGGAACGTAGTATCTCTCCAGGCGCGCAGGTGCCTCTCCACGAGCTCGTCAGCCCACAGCGGCTCGAGGGAGCCTTTAAGTAGAAAATAGGTGTGGGAGCACACTGCTTCACCTCCCAGCAGAGTCGCCCCTAAGCATCATGGTTGATGCAGTCCGACAAGCGAGTACACTTGCAAAGTCTTTAGAGTGTTTCACCAGGTGGGTGCAGATTAGTGCTGGCCATCTCTGGACACGTGTTTCTAGATTATTATCTGTCATCAGCAGAGATTAGGCATTATTTGGGGTTGCTGAGCAGGCTGCCGTATCCTTGGAACGTAGTATCTCTCCAGGCGCGCAGGTGCCTCTCCACGAGCTCGTCAGTTTACAGGTAATGTTTTGAATTATTATAAAAGAGAGGGGAACTCATTTGCCTAGGTGTATGGCTAATTCCTCTTCTGTATTGAGACCTAGAGGGGTTCTTGTTTGGAGATCAATAATAAAGCTCGATTCCAGCCTCCGCAGCTGGATTTCCCCGTCTCCTCCCCTCTCTTTGAAAGGGATTTGGTCTAGACAGAAAAAACGCAAGAGATTGCGATCACTCTTGTGGTCTTTGGCGAAATGTCTCGCCACGGGGTAATTAGGGTCGTTATGCTGAATGGCCCTTGCATGTTCTAATATTCCTCTTTTTACTGGGTGGATAGTACTCCTGATATAATGCAATTTACAAGGACACTCTAGGCCAGTGGTTCCCAAAGTTTTTTGACCCGTTGCTCCCTTGACCTAATTGGCAGTTGGCCGTGGCTCCCCACCATTTTTGTACCGGCGCACCGGGGTGCCACGGCGCACACTTTGGGAACCACCGCTGTAGACCTTTGTACTCTCTACCATTCCTATGTGACTCTTAGAATGTATCCATTTGTATCTTTTCCTTGAGTGACTTTACAACCTGTACATTTGCAATTTTTTCTATTTGTCTCTTCCCTGTGTGACTTTACTACTTGTACATTTGCAATTTATTTCTGTTCATATCTCTTCCCTGTGTGACTTTATAACTTGTACATTTGCAATTTTTTTCTGCCTGTATCTGTTATGTAACGCATGTAATCCTAAGTCCTTATGTATCGCAACTGGTTCTTATGTAAAGCGCTTTCACACCGTCGGGTAATGTTCGCGCTATATAAAAAGAAAAGGTGATGTCAGAAGTCATTAATAGGCAAAAAGCTTTTCATCCAGTATATTTATGACTACAAATAGAGGACATGATGACCTAAAAAGAATTCCTGATCCATCTTCATGCATGAATACTAAAGTTACTCTTAAAATATGACACTCCTTGACTGGATTAGGCATTCACTATAACAAATAGGTGCTCATATGTATGTTACTCTAGTAACACTTGTAGTTATTTGCTTGATGCAACAGAAATATTCTGGAAAAGATTGAAAAACCGTGTTCCACCTGTGACCAGTCAAGCTCTGTTTGGAATTTGAATTTGGATGTCCAAGTTAAATAAATATAAGTCTCCGATTTCTGATAGGCCAAAGACACCCAAGGGCATAGATTGGTCAATAGAATGGAGGGGAGTGAGCTTCAGATTTTCCAACAATCAATCTGGCATACAATTAATACATTATACGATGAGCATGGCACGCAAAAGGGGCAGAGGAAAGGGAGATGAATGTGGATTGATAGGGGTGCTAAGTGAGAGAAAACACTCTTTTGTCAAATAAATAACCTTTTTGAAGACTTTCAAAACAGAGAGGAAGAGAGTGTGTGCGCGTTTTTGTCTGGGGTATGTAAAAATACCTGGTGAAATCCGACAGACACCTTAACATACCCGTCCAAAAGCACCTGTACCCAAATATTTACGAGAAAAAACATTAGGGGGATGTAACACCCCAAACATCCCCCTGAAGCTACTCTCCTGAAGACACCTGAAGATGCTTTTCCTCAAAGTACATATACAAATAGCCATAACATCTGACAGAACCACCATAAACATAGTGACGTTCGATATCCTCTATGAAACTGAAGATGTGTTGTGAACCGAATGCATGTACATCCCTCGGTGGCACGTTCATCACTCAAATGTAAAGTTGTTTCCAACTCTCAAATCAAGTAATATTGTAATTGTCTAATGCATTTTCATATGCTGCGAATATCCCACTGAAAGACAGGTGCACTGGCCAGGCCTGCGAAGGGCTGCCTCATTGAGAATTAAGACTGCATTTGGCAGCCTGCTGGCGAAGTTTGATTGGATGTGGTGTCACAAAAGCAGGTTGATTTAAGTGGGTTTGTCGCAAACTTTGGGCATGAAAATGCATCCAGAAAAAATCAGTGCGCAGTCCAAGAACACAAATGCAGCTGATACAACGTTTCCATTGGCTAACTTGTAGAAATGTGTGGTGGCTCCATTGGAGGAGAATTTAACCCCTTCGATGCTGATGACGGAGCGGTTCCGTCATCAGCATCGGTTGGGCTGTGCTGATGACGGAACCGCTCCGTCATCAGTACAGCCCTGGGGAGAGCGCTGGCGCTCCCCCCCCTGTGCGGCGATCTTTTTTTTTTTTTGCAGGGGTGGCAGCGGAAGACTTACCGCTGCCACCCCCTGGCCCCCCCACGCTTCCTGGTGACGTCAGCGCGCACAGCGCGCGCTGACGTCATCAGGAAGCGCTGGACGCGCTGGAAGCCATTTGTTTCCAGCGCGTCCAGCAAAGAGGTGAGTGTTTGCTGCTCCGGTGGGGCGGGGGGGCGTTTTTCGGTGCCTTGAGGCATCGGAGGGGAGGAAACTGTGTTTCCTCTCCCCTGATGTCCCAATGCACGGCATTCCTGGTGCACGATCGCGCACAGCGTCGCGATCGTGCACCAGGAATGCCCCACTAGACACCAGGGATTGTGTTTTGGTGAATTTACACAGTGCAGGAAGCAACCCCTTGGGCAAGGGTCGCTTCCTTAGGGGGCCAAATAAAGTTTTAGACTTTTCTGCCCCCCCGGGGCAGATCGGCCGTTTTGTTTGGCCGATCTGCACCCAGGGGGGGCAGAAAAGCCCACTAGACACCAGGGATTGCTTGTGTTTGTTTTTTTGTGTGCAGGAAGCGACCCCTTGGGCAAGGGACGCTTCCTTAGGGGGCCAAATAATGTTTTAGACTTTTCTGCCCCCCCCTGGGGCAGATCGGCCGTTTTGTTTGGCCGATCTGCACCCAGGGGGGGCAGAAAAGCCCACTAGACACCAGGGATTGCTTTTGTTTGGTTTTTTTGTGTGCAGGAAGCGACCCCTTGGGCAAGGGTCGCTTCCTTAGGGGGCCAAATAATGTTTTAGACTTTTCTGCCCCCCGTGGGGCAGATCGGCCGTTTTGTTTGGCCGATCTGCACCCAGGGGGGGGCAGAAAAGCCCACTAGACACCAGGGATTGCTTGTGTTTGGTTTTTTTGTGTGCAGGAAGCGACCCCTTGGGCAAGGGTCGCTTCCTTAGGGGGCCAAATAATGTTTTAGACTTTTCTGCCCCCCCTGGGGCAGATCGGCCGTTTTGTTTGGCCGATCTGCACCCAGGGGGGGCAGAAAAGCCCACTAGACACCAGGGATTGTTTTTTATTTATAAAGGAAGCGACCCCTTGGGCAAGGGTCGCTTCCTTAGGGGGATAACATATTTTTCAGACTTTTCTGCCCCCCCTGGGGCAGATCGGCCGTTTTTTTGGCCGATCTGCACCCAGGGGGAGCAGAAAAGCTCACTAGACACCAGGGATTGTTTTTTATTTATAAAGGAAGCGACCCCTTGGGCAAGGGTCGCTTCCTTAGGGGGATAAAATATTTTTCAGACTTTTCTGCCCCCCCTGGGGCAGATCGGCCGTTTTTTCGGCCGATCTGCACCCAGGGGGAGCAGAAAAGCCCACTAGTCACCAGGGATTTGTTTTTTATTTGAAAAGGAAGAGACCCCTTGGGGAAGGGTCGCTTCCTAGTGGCCCTAATATTTTTTAGACTTTTCTGCCCCGGGGGGGGGGGGGGGGAATAGAAAAGCCCACTAGACTCCAGGGTTATTTTGTTTATAGGGAGCGACCCCTTGGCCAAGGGTTGCTTCCTTGGGCCCATTTGTTTTCAGTATGTTCTGCCGTGTCTTTATTTGGCCTCTCTGCCCTCCGTAGGGTTGCTTCCAGGGGGCCCACGTTTATAATGATTTATAATCTTCCCCCCTTGGGGACAGACACCCCATTTGTGACATACCCTGTGACATAGCCTGTTGTAATGTGTGTTGTTTTTGTTTCTTCTAATGTGTATTGGGTTTTTTTCTCTTTAGATTGTTGCAGTGTGCGGTTCTGTTACTGGTGGTTCTGTTGTTCTGCTGTTTCTGTAGTTGCATATGTTTGGTAAGAGACCTTTTTTTTGTTCAATTGTACTGTAATTGTTTATTTTGCAAAGTGTGTAGTAATACGAGTATGTTTTGTTTCTGTTTGTTGTGATTGTAAAACATGTTTTGCATTTGTTTTTGATGTGTCCTTCTGTAGATGTAAGGTTTTTTTTTTCTTCTTTCTAGTGGGATATTGTTGCCTATTTGCTGTGTCTTTGCAGAGTAGGTGCTGGTGAGTGTAGTTGTGTCTTGTAAGTGAATTGTATATTTTTTTAAAATATATTTTTGGGTGAAAAAGTCTTACATTTTTATCTTACTTTGCGCAGTGTTGGGGCTGTTGAGTTGTTTGTGCAGACTCCTTTATTTGTAAGGATAATGGCTAGCCGCCGGATTACTGCTCAGCAAGTTGTTTGAATGCTTTTTGATTCTTCCTCTGACCATGGTCCAGAGTCTGACTCTGATTCTGAGCCAGAGGTGGGAGGTAAAGATTCAGGTAGTGAGTTTTCTCTACACATGGCTTCATCTGATGATGAAGACACTTTGAGTGCTGATGAAGCTACTTTTGGTGTGGATGATGTGCCTGTGGTTGGGGAGGACATTGCTGTGTTTACGGTTTTGGAGGACATGGTTGTGCCTGTGGTTGCGGAGGACAGTGATGTGCCAATTGTGCGGCAAGAGACATCTGGGCTGCAGCCTGGGGCTGCTAGACTTCCAGTTGGTGTTGTGAGACAAGAGTTAGCTGGGCGGCGGCCTGCGGCTGCAAGACTTGACGATGAAAGTTCTGACCTCTGGGTTGCACCAGGCATGGTGCAGCCGGCATTGCCTGAATTTACTGGTGTTCCAGGGTGTCGGGTGAACACTGAAAACTTTTTGCCTATTGATTTTTTCAAGTTGTTTATGGATGATGTGTTTTTGGCAGAGATTGTAGAGCAGACTAATTTGTATGCTTAATTTTTTTTTAGGGTGAACAGTGCCAGCCTGAAGCCCCACGTTAGAGCTACCCGATGGACTCCCACCAATTTGGAGGAGATGAAAAAGTTTTTGGGTTTAACTCTTTTGATGGGCTTGCTTATGAAACCATCAATGGCTTCATATTGGTCTACTAGTCCCTTGATGGCAACAGCTATATTTCCGGCAGTCATGACTCGTGATAGGTATTTGCTTCTGCTGCGGATGATGCATTTTGTTGACAATAGTCTTGCTTTGCCACGAGATCACCCTGATTGTGACCGTCTTTTCAAGATTCGGCCTGTCATTGATCATTTGGTTGATCGATTTTCTGAGATCTT
The DNA here is from genome assembly GCF_964261635.1 of Lissotriton helveticus. Lineage (NCBI taxonomy): Eukaryota > Metazoa > Chordata > Amphibia > Caudata > Salamandridae > Lissotriton > Lissotriton helveticus. The sequence goes on along the minus strand of NC_136059.1, from coordinate 180,484,331 downwards.
TTATCCTGGGAAAGAAATTGCAGTGGATGAGTCTTTGCTGTTGTTCAAGGGCCGCTTGGTATTTCGGCAATACATTCCTAGTAAGAGGGCACGCTATGGAATCAAACTGTATATGCTGTGTGACAGTGAGACTGGATATGTCTCTAATTTCAGGGTGTACACTGGTAAGGAATCCAGGATTAACCCCCCTGGTTGTCCGTCGACTTTTGGAGTGACTGAGAAAATTGTGTGGGAACTTGGTCGTGGATTTTTTAACAAAGGCCATCATTTGTATGTCGATAACTTCGACACTGGTGTGCGGTTGTTCAGGGAATTGGCCAAAGTGGACACTGTTGCTTGTGGCACAATCCGCTCAAACCGTAATTGTTTCCCAAAAGAACTTGTTTGTCGAAAGCTTGCTCGGGGACAGTGCAGTGCTTTGCGTTGTGAGGAGCTTCTAGCTGTGAAGTTTACAGACAGGAGAGATGTCTACATGTTGACTACAATACATGATGAAAGCACTGAACCGCGGAATGTTTGGGGTCAGGTTGCAGAAGTGCGCAAACCTGTGTGCATACTGGACTACAATAAGTACATGGGTGGTGTTGACAGAGTTGATCAGAGGTTGGAACCGTATGCTGCTCTTCGTAAGGCTTACATTTGGTACAAGAAGTTGGCTATCCATCTTTTCCACTTGGCAACCTTTAATGCTTTTATTGTGTTCCAGAAATCTTGTCCCCAGTCAAAGTTGACTTTTGTAAAGTTTCAGGAGTCTGTAATAGGCAGCCTTGTTTTAGTGGAACAGGCAAGTGTTCCTAGAGTTGGAGTGGTGGAGGATGTTGCCAGATTGAAAGATCGCCACTTTCCTGATACAATTCCTCCTACAACCTCAAAAGACTTTCCCAGCCGGAGATGTAGAGTCTGTTGGCGAAGAGGTTTGCGGAAGGAGGTTCGCATGTACTGCCCCGACTGCCCTTCAAACCCCGGGCTGTGTGTACCTGCTTGTTTTAGATTGTACCACACGCAAAAGAATTTTTGGGAGTATCAATGAGTGGTAAAGTGAACTGGTTGGTCTTTATTCTGTAATAGTTATTGTTCAGTTTCAAAGTTTGTATTTGTGTAGTCTTTTTAGATTTATTTGTCGAGTTAGTAGATTTGTATCAATTTGCAATTTGTTTTTGTTTCTCTTTTATTTAAAAAAAAAACTAAAGTATGATGTTGGTTTGCGTGTAGTGTCCATTGTCTGACTGTGTGCATGGTTTGGCGCTTGACTGCCGGTGTCTGTGGACTGGTGCTTGTCTGGCGGTGTCTGCGGACTGGTGCTTGACTGGCGGTGTGCGTGGTCTGGTGTTTGGTTGGCGGTGTGCGTGCTCTTGCGATTGCCTGGTGTTGTGTTTGGATTTGTCTTTGGCTGGTGGTGTTCGTGGAGTGGTGCTTGACTGGTGGTGTGTGTGGAGGGGCGCTTGGCTGGTGGTGTGCATGGAGTGGTACTTGGCTGTCTGTGCACGGAGTGGTGCTTGGCTGGCGGTGTGTGTGGAGTGGTGCTTGGCTGGCGGTGTGTGTGGAGTGGCGCTTGGCTGGATGGTGTGCGTGGAGTGGTACTTGGCTGTCTGTGCACGGAGTGGTGCTTGGCTGGTGTTGTGTTTGTGGAGTGGCGCTTGGCTGGTGGTGTGTGTGGAGGGGTGCTTGGCTGGTGGTGTGCATGGAGTGGTACTTGGCTGTCTGTGCACGGAGTGGTGCTTGGCTGGCGGTGTGTGTGGAGTGGTGCTTGGCTGGTGGTGTGCGTGGAGTGATGCTTGGCTGGTGGTGTGTGTGGAGTGGTACTTGGCTGTCGGTGTGCGCTGAGTGGTGTTTGGCTGGCGGTGTGCATGGTCTGGTGCTTGGATGGTGGTGTGGGTGGACTGGCGCTCGGCAGGCGGTGTGTGAGTAGTTACTTTCTGTTGGTCACTACACACACTGCTAGTTGAGTGACACTCCACACAGTCCATCATTTTGTGTAGTTGCAGTGTCCGAAATGTGGGCGTGTGAAAGTGATGGGCCCTTGAATGGCGCTGTTTGCTGGTGTGAGTGTTGGAATGTGATGGGTCCGCGGCTGGCGGTGTGAATGTTTTGTATGTGTCACGCGTACGAAAGGTGTATGAATGGCCTGTAAAGAGGTTGGTGCCTTGACGTGGCTTTACAGCTCACGAGCTGTGAGTCAGTGGTTCAGTTTATCATACTTTCAATTATACACAGTGTATTTCATTTTTGTGAAATTACTTGCGTATACAATTGTATGTACTGAATCATCACTCACCCTCGTGCCAAATCCAACCAGTATGTGTGTGTGCTTGCGGATTAGATGGGTGTGCAGTAATAATTGTTTTTTTTCTCTTTCTGCAGTAGGGTGTACCTTGCCCCTTATTGTGATTGTTGTTATGTGTTGCTTTTCCATTCGGATGGTGTCAATGGTCTGGTTTGTATCAGGTATGAAAGGTGCGTGAATGGCCTGTAAATCGGTTGGTGCCTTGTCGTGGCTTTACAGCTCACGAGTTGTGAGTCACTGGTTCAGTTTTTATGCATTTATTTATTGACAGAGCATTTCATTTTTTTGAAATATCTTGTTAATAAAATTTTATGTACTGAACCATCACTCGCCCTCGTGCCAAATCCAACCTGTATGTGTGTGTCTTTGAGGAATAGATAGCCGTGCTTGAATGTTTGACTTTTAAGTAACTCTGTTAAGGTGTGGTATCCTTTTACTCGGGAGAAAAAGGGGAACGCAGGGTGGTAGGACTTTTTTGCCGGCACGGCGATCCCACGCCAAAAAGTTTGGAAAAGTGCTTTTTTTACCTATTTTTAAGGTTTGCAAGGAGTTCTGGGTAGGAAAACATTGGGGGACCCACACATGCCATACCTCCCTGGACTCTCCCGGGTGTCTAGTTTTCAGAACTGTTTGGGTTTGCTACTTTCCAAAGAATACCACCCAGCCCCGGGCCAAAAACTCAGGTGCACCCCCCCCCCCCCCCCCCAAAATCAAAGTTATATTGCTTCAGGGTATTTTAAATTCACCACCGTACGATTTGGACCTTTTCCTGTTGCAGCCACTATGGCTACCCACGCAAGTGAGGTACCGTTTTTATCGGGAGACCTGGGGGAACGCTGGGTGGGAGGTAATTTGTGTGAGACCAGTGATGCCACGCTTTCCCAGACTACAACGTGTGAAAAAATTGATTTTTTTCTGCTAAAATTGAGGTTTGCAAGGGATTCTGGGTAAAGGAACGTTGGAGGATCCACGCAAGCCATACCTCCTTGGAAGCCCCTGGGTGTCTACTTTTCAGAAATGTGTGGGTTTGGTAGGTTTCCATAGATGGCTGTCTCGCACGGGGCCAGAAACCCAGGTAACCCCTCTTGCAAAAGCTGGTGAATTTAACAATGGTGAAAATGTTAAGTCCACCAGCTTTTGCAAGAGGGGTTACCTGGGTTTTTGGCCCCGTGCGAGACAGCCATCTAGGGAAACCTACCAATCCCACACATTTCTGAAAAGTAGACACCCGGGGGCTTCCAAGGAGGTATGGCTTGCGTGGATCCTCCAACGTTCCTTTACCCAGAATCCCTTGCAAACCTCATTTATTGCTTGGAAAAAAACAGTTTTTTCACACGTTTTAGTGTGGGAAAGCGTGGCATCACTGGGCTCACACAAATTACCTCCCACCCAGCGTTCCCCAAGGTCTCCCGATAAATATGGTACCTCACTTGCGTGGGTAGGCATAGCGGCTGCTTTAGGAAAAGGCCCAATTCATACTGTGGAGACCAAAACATTACCTTTAGCCAAATAATCTTATTTTTTGAGGGGGTCACCTGAGCTTTTGGCCCGGGGCTTGGCAGGCATCTTTGGAAACTACCAAACCCAAACAGTTCTGAGAACTAGACACCCGGGGGAGTCCAGGGAGGTATGGCATGCGTGGGTCCCCCAATGTTTTCCTACCCAGAAACCCCTGCAAACCTGAAATTTTGGTCAAAAAAAACCCCTTTTCCATACTTTTTTGGGTGGGATCTCGCTGCCGGAACAAATGTCCTACCACCCAGCGTTTCCCTTGTTCTCCCGAGTAAAATGATACCTCACTTGTGTGGGTGGGCCAAAGGCATGTGACTCAGGCTGGGGTGCTTAATTTGTAAAACTTAAATATGACTAAAAACTACTTTTTTCAAAATTCATTTTTGGCGTGTTCTGCTTTGGGGCACCCACACAAGGGAGGTATCCTTTTACTCGGGAGAACAAGGGGAACGCAGGGTGGTAGGACATTTTTGCCGGCACGGCGATCCCACGCCAAAAAGTTTGGAAAAGTGCTATTTTTACCTAATTTTAAGGTTTGCAAGGAGTTCTGGGTAGGAAAACATTGGGGGACCCACACATGCCATACCTCCCTGAACTCTACCGGGTGTCTAGTTTTCAGAACTGTTTGGGTTTGCTACTTTCCAAAGAATACCACCCAGCCCCGGGCCAAAAACTCAGGTGCCCCCCCCCAATCAAAGTTATATTGCTTCAGGGTATTTTATATTCACCACCGTACGATTTGGACCTTTTCCTGTTGCAGCCACTATGGCTACCCACGCAAGTGAGGTACCGTTTTTATCGGGAGACCTGGGGGAACGCGGGGTGGGAGGTAATTTGTGTGAGACCAGTGATGCCACGCTTTCCCAGACTACAACGTGTGAAAAAAATGATTTTTTTCTGCTAAAATTTAGGTTTGCAAGGGATTCTGGGTAAAGGAACGTTGGAGGATCCACGCAAGCCATACCTCCTTGGAAGCCCCCGGGTGTCTACTTTTCAGAAATGTGTGGGTGTGGTAGGTTTCCATAGATGGCTGTCTCGCACGGGGCCAGAAACCCAGGTAACCCCTCTTGCAAAAGCTGGTGAATTTAACAATGGTGAAAATGTTAAGTCCACCAGCTTTTGCAAGAGGGGTTACCTGGGTTTTTGGCCCCGTGCGAGACAGCCATCTAGGGAAACCTACCAATCCCACACATTTCTGAAAAGTAGACACCCGGGGGCTTCCAAGGAGGTATGGCTTGCGTGGATCCTCCAACGTTCCTTTACCCAGAATCCCTTGCAAACCTCATTTTTTGCTTGGAAAAAAATCAGTTTTTTCACACGTTTCAGTGTGGGAAAGCGTGGCATCACTGGGCTCACACAAATTACCTCCCACCCAGCGTTCCCCAAGGTCTCCCGATAAAAATGGTACCTCACTTGCGTGGGTAGGCATAGCGGCTGCTTTAGGAAAAGGCCCAATTCATACTGTGGAGACCAAAACATTACCTTTAGCCAAATAATCTTATTTTTTGAGGGGGTCACCTGAGCTTTTGGCCCGGGGCTTGGCAGGCATCTTTGGAAACTACCAAACCCAAACAGTTCTGAGAACTAGACACCCGGGGGAGTCCAGGGAGGTATGGCATGCGTGGGTCCCTCAATGTTTTCCTACCCAGAAACCCCTGCAAACCTGAAATTTTGGTCAAAAAACCCACTTTTTCATACTTTTTTGGGTGGGATCTCGCTGCCGGAACAAATGTCCTACCACCCAGCTTTTCCCTTGTTCTCCCGAGTAAAATGATACCTCACTTGTGTGGGTGGGCCAAAGGCATGTGACTCAGGCTGGGGTGCTTAATTTGTAAAACTTAAATATGACTAAAAACTACTTTTTTCAAAATTTATTTTTGGCGTGTTCTGCTTTGGGGCACCCACACAAGTGAGGTATCCTTTTACTCGGGAGAACAAGGGGAACGCAGGGTGGTAGGACATTTTTGCCGGCACGGCGATCCCACGCCAAAAAGTTTGGAAAAGTGCTATTTTTACCTAATTTTAAGGTTTGCAAGGAGTTCTGGGTAGGAAAACATTGGGGAACCCATGCATGCCATACCTCACTGGACTCCCCCGGGTGTCTAATTTTCAGAACTGTTTGGGTTTGCTACTTTGCAAAGAATACCACCGAGCCCCGGGCCACAAACTCAGACCCCCCCCCCAAAATCAAGGTAGTTTTGCAATAAGGTAATGTAAATTCACCACCGTATGATTTGAACCGTTTCCTGTTGCAGCCACTATGTCTATCCATGCAAGTGAGGTACCATTTTTTTCGGGAGACCTGGGGGCACGCTGGGTGGGTGGAAATTTGTTGATCCACGCAGATTCCAGAACTTTCCACCACAGAAATGTGAGGAAAATGTGTTTTTTTGGTCAAATTTTTATGTTTGCAAGGGATTCTGGGTAACAAAACCTGGGGGTAGGCAGACGAGTCACCCCATCCTAAATTGCCCTGGGTGTCTAGTTTTCAAAAATGTATAGGGTTGCTAGATTTCCCTAGGTGCTGGCAGAGCTACGGCGCAAAAACAAAAGGTAGTCTTTTTGTCCGAAACGTGCTAAATTTCACTGGGAAATTGAGGTGCGACCATGCTGCGTTTTGCGCTGTTTCATGTCGCAGCCACTATGCCTACCCACGCAAGCGAGGTACCATTTTTTTCGGGAGACCTGGGGGCACGCTGGGTGGGTGGAAATTTGTTGATCCACGCAGATTCCAGAACTTTCCACCACAGAAATGTGAGGAAAATGTGTTTTTTTTGGTCAAATGTTTATGTTTGCAAGGGATTCTGGGTAACAAAACCTGGGGGTAGGCAGACAAGTCACCCCATGCTGAATTGCCCTGGGTGTCTAGTTTTCAGAAATGTATAGGTTTGCTAGGTTTCCCTAGGTGCTGGCAGAGCTACGGCGCAAAAACAAAAGGTAGTCTTTTTGTCCAAAACGTGCTAAATTTCACAGGGAAATTGAGGTGCGACCATGCTGCGTTTTGCGCTGTTTCATGTCGCGGCCACTATGCCTACCCACGCAAGTGAGGTACCATTTTTTTCGGGAGACCTGGGGGCACGCTGGGTGGGTGGAAATTTGTTGATCCACGCAGATTCCAGAACTTTCCACCACAGAAATGTGAGGAAAATGTGTTTTTTTGTCAAATTTTTAGGTTTGCAAGAGATTCTGGGTAATAAAACCTGGGGGTAGGCAGACGAGTCACCCTATCCTGAATTGCCCTGGGTGTCTAGTTTTCAAAAATGTATAGGTTTGCTAGATTTCCTTAGGTGCTCGCAGAGCTATGGCGCAAAAACAAAAGGTAGTCTTTTTGTCCGAAACGTGCTAAATTTCACTGGGAAATTGAGGTGCGACCATGCTGCGTTTTGCGCTGTTTCATGTCGCAGCCACTATGCCTACCCACGCAAGTGAGGTACTATTTTTTTCGGGAGACCTGGGGGCACGCTGGGTGGGTGGAAATTTGTTGATCCACGCAGATTCCAGAACTTTCCACCACAGAAATGTGAGGAAAATGTGTTTATTTGGTCAAATTTTTATGTTTGCAAGGGATTCTGGGTAACAAAACCTGGGGGTAAGCAGACGAGTCACCCCATTCTGAATTGCCCTGGGTGTCTAGTTTTCAAAAATGTATAGGTTTGCTAGGTTTCCCTAGGTGCTGGCAGAGCTACGGCGCAAAAACAAAAGGTAGTCTTTTTGTCCGAAACGTGCTAAATTTCACCGGGAAATTGAGGTGCGACCATGCTGCGTTTTGCGCTGTTTCATGTCGCGGCCACTATGCCTACCCACGCAAGTGAGGTACCATTTTTTTCGGGAGACCTGGGGGCACGCTGGGTGGGTGGAAATGTGTTGATCCACGCAGATTCCAGAACTTTTCACCACAGAAATGTGAGGAAAATGTGTTTATTTGGTCAAATTTTTATGTTTGCAAAGGATTCTGGGTAACAAAACCTGGGGGTAGGCAGACGAGTCACCCCATCCTGAATTGCCCTGGGTGTCTAGTTTTCAAAAATGTATAGGTTTGCTAGGTTTCCCTAGGTGCTGGCAGAGCTACCGTGCAAAAACAAAAGGTAGTCTTTTTGTCCGAAACGTGCTAAATTTCACTGGGAAATTGAGGTGCGACCATGCTGCGTTTTGCGCTGTTTCATGTCGCGGCCACTATGCCTACCCACGCAAGTGAGGTACCATTTTTTTCGGGAGACCTGGGGTCACGCTGGGTGGGTGGAAATGTGTTGATCCACGCAGATTCCAAAACTTTTCACCACAGAAATGTGAGGAAAATGTGTTTATTTGGTCAAATTTTTATGTTTGCAAGGGATTCTGGGTAACAAAACCTGGGGATAGGCAGACGAGTCACCCCATTCAGAATTGCCCTAGGTGCCTAGTTTTTAAAAATGTATAGGTTTGCTAGGTTTCCCTAGGTGCTGGCAGAGCTACGGCGCAAAAACAAAAGGTAGTCTTTTTGTCCGAAACGTGCTAAATTTCACTGGGAAATTGAGGTGCGACCATGCTGCGTTTTGCGCTGTTTCATGTCGCGGCCACTATGCCTACCCACGCAAGTGAGGTACCATTTTTTTCGGGAGACCTGGGGGCACGCTGGGTGGGTGGAAATGTGTTGATCCACGCAGATTCCAAAACTTTTCACCACAGAAATGTGAGGAAAATGTGTTTATTTGGTCAAATTTTTATGTTTGCAAGGGATTCTGGGTAACAAAACCTGGGGATAGGCAGACGAGTCACCCCATTCAGAATTGCCCTAGGTGCCTAGTTTTTAAAAATGTATAGGTTTGCTAGGTTTCCCTAGGTGCTGGCAGAGCTACGGCGCAAAAACAAAAGGTAGTCTTTTTGTCCGAAACGTGCTAAATTTCACTGGGAAATTGAGGTGCGACCATGCTGCGTTTTGCGCTGTTTCATGTCGCAGCCACTATGCCTACCCACGCAAGTGAGGTACCATTTTTTTGAGAGACCTGGGGGCACGCTGGGTGGGTGGAAATTTGTTGATCCACGCAGATTCCAGAACTTTCCACCACAGAAATGTGAGGAAAATGTGTTTTTTTGGTCAAATTTTTAGATTTGCAAAGGATTCTGGGTAACAAAACCTGGGGGTAGGCAGACGAATCACCCCATCCTGAATTCCCCTGGGTGTCTAGTTTTCAAAAATGTATAGGTTTGCTAGGTTTCCCTAGGTGCTGGCTGAGCTACGGCTCAAAAACAAAAGGTAGTCTCTTTGTCCAAAGAACGTAAAATTTCACTGGGAAATTGAGGTGCGACCACGTTGCATTTTGTGCCGTTTCCTGTCGTAGGCACAAAGCCGACCCACACAAGTGAGGTACCGTTTTTATCGGGAGACCTGGGGAAACGCTGGGTGGGTGGAAATTTGTTGATCCACGCAGATTCCAGAACTTTCCACCACAGAAATGTGAGGAAAATGTGTTTATTTTGTCAAAATCTTAGCTTTGCAAGGGATTCTGGGTAACAAAACCTGGTGGTAGGCAGTCGAGTCACCCCATCCTGAATTCCCCTGGGTGTCTACTTTTCAAAAATGTATAGGTTTGCTAGGTTTCCCTAGGTGCCGGCAGAGCTAGGGTGCAAAAACTACAGGTAGGCACTTTTCCAAAAAAGGGTCAATTTGTAACTGCAAAATGTAGGTGTGACCACGTTGCATTTTGCGCCGTTTCCTGTCGCAGGCACAAGGCCGACCCACACAAGTGAGGTACCGTTTTTATCGGGACACTTGGGGTAATTCAGACTTGTAAATCAACTGTTATTACCAATTGAGCTTTCATGCATTTCTCCCTTTCAATGAAAGACATTGTGTAAAAAAAAAATCTTTATGAAAAATGACCAATAATTCTCATGCTAGTATGAGTATTCCCAACTTTGAAAATGTGCAATTATATACTGTTTCTGAACTCTATAATTTGTTCCCAATTCAGAAATACATAGGTGTCTTTCATACAGATTATTCCATGTATACATTTTCCAAGACAAAGTGCACTATACCCAGTAAATGAAAAAATACCATTGCAAGTTGCTGCTCAGTTTTTGGATCTGGGTTCGTCGGGTTCTTGGTGAAACTACAAGTCCTATATATCCCCACAACCAGGAAGGTCTAACGAATATAACGGTATATTGTTTTCCAAGAGCTGTCAAAATTAGTAAAAGTTATAGGTGAAAACGTTGAGACAAAAGGCTGTTTTTTTCAACAAAATTTCAAATATTCCAATATCTAACTGTTAGTTTCTATAACGAAACCTTCATGGATTTAGACAAATGACCCCTTTCTGAATTCAGAATGTTGTCTACTTTTCGAAAATGTAAAGCTTTCCAGGATCCATTATTGCTTTCAAACTCATTTCTACCATTAACTGGAAAGAGGTGGAAAGCTCTAAAAATAGCAAAAATAGGTTATGTCCCAGAAAAATGCCAAAACTGAGTGAAAAATTTCGGTTCTCTGACAAAAGACTGTCATTTCCTGAAAGCTGAGAAAATGGAGATTTCAGCCTCACAAACCCTTTGTGTATATATATATATATCTTTGCATAAACGCATATAACTTTGGCGCCGTTTGACCAATCTTTTGGACATTTTTCAAAAAAGTGTCAAGGTAGGTTTCGTGTCTCATGGAGAGTTTGGGGCTAATCCTTGCTGTGGGGACAGAGAAATAGGGGGACAAAATAAGGGTGCATTTGTAATGTTCATTCCCATAGGAACATTTAGCCACACCTGCAGCCTGAACTGCCGATCAGACTTACACCATATTTGGCAGGGAGGTAGATGTTGGTTCAAGGAAGTGCCTTTTGCTTAATTGATGCAAATCAATTCAGTAGTTTTTGAGAAATTTAAGAGGAAAAAGATATTGATATCTGTGGTCACGAAGCTTTCGCAGAAAAAGAAGAGCTTGTGCAAGGAAATGCTCAGCTCTGATTGGCAGCCAACACTTCAGCCAGCCATCTTGGGTCTCGGCTTCACCGAGTCCCAGAAAAAAGAAAAAAAAAAGAAGAGGAGGCAGGGTAGGAATACCCTGGCCCCATAGAGTTGGTCCAGGGGTCCCTCCAACAGTCCAAAAAAGAATTTTCTTAAAAACAATAAAGTTCTGTAAAATCACGATATTCGCGAATTAGAAGCAAAATATTTTTTTTAAAGCACGCGTGGGCTCTTGCGATTGCTTTTAAGTAGCCCCTGGAAAGGCCAGGTCCTGGGGCATATAATAAAAATTGGAGGGGGGCACCACCTCCCTTGGGCACTTATTATGCATGCAGCCTGGCCTACTGGGCCCGCTAGCAGGCTAGCAGGGAATGCCACCTGCCCCGGGGCATGTGTAACATAATGTGTTGTGGGCCAACTACTCCTCCTGTAACCTTCAGTAAGTCCCACACTGCGGGATTGCTGAGAGGTCTTTGTAGCCCGCCTCCTTTCTCTACCACTCTTCAAACACGTCTCTTGGCGTACTACTAATTGTGGGAAGAAGTCCCCTTTTGGCTAGTGAGAGTGAAAAACCTCTCCAGTTACCTCCGGTGAGACCAACGCAGCGGGATTGCTAAGAGGTCTACAGAGGCCGTGCCCCCTTTCTCCACCACTCTGAAAATGCATCTCCAGGCACACTACTGGCTGGGGAATGAAGTCCTCTTAGATGCTGAGGGACCTTGGGGCCAAGAAGCCTTCCTAGTACTTTCTGTAAGTCTTACACAGCGTGATGTCTGAGAGCTGGTCATTGGCCCGCCCCATTTCTCCATCACTCTGCAAACTAGAATACTTCTTAAAAAAACATAGAAATTCACTGAAAAAAACCATAGGTTACAGGGACATTATAGTTAGGAATTAGCATTCCAAAAACCTTAGAAATTCGCTGAAAAAAAACAAAGGTTACGGAGATGTTATAGTTAGGCTCAGGTTTCACTCGTACAGAACGAGTGACATTCAGCTGTGAGCTAACTATAACTCGCACCCCCACAATGCACTGCTTAGGACCTCACATATTAATTCACTCATGACGTGGTCAGTGACATCACCCATGACATCACTAATGATATCTCAAATGACATCACATATGACATCATCCACAGAATGACTGATGCACTCACACCCATATATAACCTTGGTACACCAACTCCAACTTCCACACTACCATTCTCAAACATATTCATACACTCATACAAGTAGTTACACACCCACTCACTCAGTAATACAGCCACTGACATATCCACTCATACACCCAGGGAGGCACTCACACACTCAGCCAGTCACCCATAGAGCTATTCACACACCTACTCACTCACACATACAGTAAATCACACAGCCACTTACTCATCCATACAGTCAAACACACACCCACTCCTTTACTCATACAGATACTAACACATACTGACTCACCTATACAGTAACTGACACAAGCACACACTCACCTACACAACCACTCTCACATTCACTCAAACACCCATACACTCACTTATATACCCCATCACTTACCCATACAGCCTTTCACATACCCAATTACTCACCCATATACCACTGCACTCAGTCACCGAAACAACCATACACACACTCACGCATACAACCCCTGACAGACACACTCACTAACCATTACAGCCACTGACTCATCCTCTCACACATCCATGCAGACAGTCAAACACACCCTCACCCACCCACACAGACACTCATACAGGTACTCAACCCTTCACTCATCCATACAGCAACTGATGTACCCACCCACACACCCATTCAGCAACTTACACACCAACTAACACACAACCAGTCACTCACCCATATATTCACTGAGACACCAAATCACTCACTTCTACATTCAGTCATGCAACCACTAAATCATTCATACAGGCACTCATACACTCACTGATTCACCATTACAACTTGAAATATATATTTAACATTCATAAACTGCTTAAAAACAGTCATAGTCACTGGTTGATGTCATCAGTGAAGTCACTGACCATGTCATGCGTGATGTAATTTGTGAAAGCAGTGCACTGCCGGGGCACGAGTTATAGTTAGTTCAGCTAATTATAACTGCTGAATTTCACTGGCTGTTAACAGGTGAAACCTGAGCCTAACTGTAACATCACTGTAATCTTTGTTTTTTTCAGTACATTTCTAAGGTTTTTTAACAATTCTATTTCCTAACTATAGCACCCCGTAACCTTTGTTTTTTTCAGTTTCAGCTTTGTCAGTGAATTTATATATATATATATACATCACAAAGAACAACTCCGCTTTGCTGGGGGCCACCGGTCCTGCAGGGCGGGCTCTGAACCAGGAACGGAGATCCTGGAAGACTGGGGGTAAACCACGAACAACAAGAAGAGCCCTACAGTGACTGATGATGCGGCCGCCTTTGTTCGTCATTTCATGTGCAACATTACGCTCCTTCTCCTTACGCGTTTCGACGTCACTGACGTCTTGTTCACAGGTGAGCGTGAATTAAAACCAAGTGGTGTGTGCCTGCAAATTACTTCAGGTCCCAGAATGCACCAACAATGTTTTTGGGAACGTGCATGTTGATTCCATTACTGCTTGATAGCGTCATTTTCAAACGGTTTGCAATGTTATCCCAAGTTGGTGCTTTCATTTTATTACTGCTTAGTGCTAGTTGTTGCCACATGATATTGCAGTAATTGCCGCTTCCGCACTGTTCCAAAGAGAGGAATCGCCCCCTCTCATCCCCCTTTCTCCTTCGTCCTTGCCAAATTACTGCGGTGCGTCCATTTGAGCTGGCAAGTGGCGAGGAGCGGTCCATGCCCCCTCAGTAAACATCACAAAGAACAACTCCGCTTTGCTGGTGGCCACCGGTCCTGCAGGGCGGGCTCTGAACCAGGAACGGAGATCCTGGAAGACTGCGGGTAAACCACGAACAAAAAGAAGAGCCCCACAGTGACTGATGATGCAGCCGACTTTATTCGTCGTTTCATGTGCAACATTACGCTCCTTCTCCTTACGCGTTTCGACGTCACTGACGTCTTGTTCACAGGTGGCTGTTAACAGGTGAAACCTGAGCCTAACTGTAACATCACTGTAATCTTTGTTTTTTTCAGTACATTTCTAACGTTTTTTAACAATTCTATTTCCTAACTATAGCACCCCGTAACCTTTGTTTTTTTCAGTTTCAGCTTTTTCAGTGAATATATATATATATATATATATATATATATATATATATATATATATATATATATATATATATGTATATGTATATTCACTGAAAAAAACATAGGTTCCAGATATGTTATAGTTAGGAATTAGCATTTAAAAACCCTTAAAAATTCACTGAAAAAAAACATAGGTTTCAGACATGTTATAGTTAGGAATTAGCATTTAAACTACCTTAAAAAAGTCAGTGAACAAAACATAGGTTTCAGGGGTGTTATAGTTAGCTGGACATTTCACTCATACAAAACCATTGAAATTCCTCTGTTATAGTTAGTTCTACTAACTATAACTTGCGCGCCTGTAATCCACTGCTAATGATGTCACATATTACATCATTCATGACATGGTTAGTGACATCACTGATGACATCTCAAATGACATCACTGATGACATCATCCAGTGAATGTTGTTTGATTCAATATTTAAATATGTATTATATATATAGCAATCTGCATTGAAGAATGAGTGGTTGTATAAGTGTCTGGATGGAGGATTTGGTAGCACTGTGATTGACGGTCTAAGTGACTAATTTAAAGTGTCTCACTAAATATATGGGATAGTGATTAAACTGTGTGAATATCTGTTTCACTGTATCTCTTGTTGTGTAAACTACTACATAAGTTGGTTACTAGCTATGTGAAAGTCTATATTAGTATTAATTAGTTAAGTGAGTATGTGTATGGGATAGTGAATGTGTGTGTGCCGGTTGGGTGAGAGGTGTGTGACTCTCCAAAGATGTGTAAATAGTTGATTTAGTAGGTATATGAGACTGCACGTGGAAACACTTGTTTGGGTGAGTGAATCGCTTTATGTGAGTGGTGATGAATACATATATTTCTCAATGATACATGTCCAACAAAGTAGAAATATAAAAGGCAAAGGCAATGTATGTGACAGTTGTTGTTTATAAATCAGTATACTTAAGACTCAGTGATTGTATGAGTGACTGTATCAAAAACTGTTTACTTCTAATAGTGATGTTTTACACACTAAGTATGAGTTACTATCTATATGAATAAATAAAGTGGTGTTTGTATATGTGTGTAGCTTAGTAAATGTAAGTATGATCATTTGTTTGCATAAGTGAGTAGGATGACTGCATAAGTGAATAGGATGCGTGCTGGTGTGTAATGTCGATGTAGGTGTATAAGTATATTTAATAATGTTCTATTGATCTTTGTTAGCATGTATGAGTGAATCTATAGGTAAGGGTTTAGATGTGTGTGTGTGTACATTTAGGAATCACTGAGTAGGTTTGTAGAAACTTGTATTGGTGTGTCAATGGTTTCAAATATGGTACTCCATATTTTATAATGAGTGTTGAAAGGTTATACTAGTGTATGATGAGGTGCATCAGATTGTCACGTGGATTATGTCATCAGTGATGTCATTTGAGATGTCATCAGTGATGTCATCAATGATGCCACTGACCATGTCATGAATGATGTAATATGTGACATCATCAGCAGTGGCTTGCGGGCACGCGAGTCATAGTTAGTAGAACTAACTATAACGGAGGAATTTCAATGGTTTTGTACGAGTGAAATGTCCAGCTAACTATAACACCCCTGAAACTTATGGTTTTTTAGAGAATTTCTAAGGTTTTTTAAATGCTAATTCCTAACTATAACATGTCTGAAACCTATGTTTTATTTTATTTGTTTTTTTTATTGAAATCAGACGTGATACATTGGAGTACTTTGTTAATGCAAAACTATACAATGGATAGGTTGAGCAAGATAAACAAAAGAAGAGCACAAGAAACATATCTTTCTTCACTATAAAACATGATGAGATCTATTCCTTTACCCAACCCCTTGTCTGTTTCGTTCCTCCATCCAGACAATAAGTGGCTTCCAGACTTTCATACCTTTTTTTCTAGTTTTTGAGCCTTTACATCTATATAAAGCAATTTCCTGTTTCCCAATAAAAATTAGTCGATTTAGCCACTGATAGTAGGTTGGTGGTCCATGCTGTGGCAATCAAAAGACGAGCTATTGCTAGACTTAAAAACACTAAATCTCTTTGTTGCACATCAAATTGCATTGTTACATCAAAGCCCAATAGCATTAGTGCAGAGGAGATCTTAACATTCCTCCCCAGTGTCTGTATCATAAATGATTGGATTCCAGTTTTTAACTCATCTAATTTTACACAAGAATAAAACGTATGTATCATGTCAGCTGGTCCAGTTTGACATCTTAGGCAACTATCCGACTCTCTTTTCCCCCATTTATACAGCTTCAATGGTGTGTAATATAAACTATAGATCGTGTTGTACTGTTGAGCCTTAAGGTTAGATGACATAAACACATTTTTTCCTATTTCCAGCACCTTATCTATATCAACCTCCCATCATTTAATTTGCTTGACCAATTTACTTCTGTTCTTTCTAAATCATTAGGCATATATTTTTGCAATACCCGTTAAAATCTTTTATTCTACTTTTGGGGTTACTCAGAAGCTGAAGTATTGGTATGGGGTCGGAGCTAATACTCTCTTTTGGGACACCTCTTATGCAATTCCTAACCTGTAGATATTTAAAACATGAGTCACTTTGTAAATCATATTTCTGTGCAATTTCTATAAAACCTGCGCATTTCTGGATTTACATAAACATCTGTTAGCATTACAATCTCCTTTTCTTCCAATTTTCTGGCCATATCATCATATATGTTTATGTGCAGGAGATCAGAATGCCAGAGTGACGAATAGTTGGTGAACCTGTTTATCACACATGTTTTCACTATCTTTCTCCAGTTTTTAAATGCACAGTCAATGCATTTATATCCTTTCTTTTGATATTTTGATATTTTCTCAAGTCATCTTGACGCTGAAATAGTCCACCTGCGGCTTCCCCGATTGCCAATTCATAAATAGTTGGTATTTCCCCCACATGATTTTGGATCTTCTTATGATAGTAGGGAATACCCAAATGTTGCAGGGCTGTAGCCCAATAGTATAGCTGTACATTAGGAGCGTTCCACCCACCCTGATCGATCGATTGATTCAGATATTTATAGGCACGTCGAGTTTTCTGGTAGCTCCAAATAAAATTGGTAAACATCCCCTCAATTTTCCGTATTTATTTAGCCATTAATTCTAGGGGGACGGCCCGCATTAGATATAGAATTTTTGCAAAGATCTTCATTTTAATTACATTTATCCTGCCAATTATTGTGAGGTGCAGATGGTCTAATCGTTTCAGTTCCCTATTGATTGAGGCCATCACTGGATCTATATTTATTGTCCAGATATCTCCCATTTTCGCTGTCAGTCTAACTCCTAAGTATACTGCAGACTCCGTAACTCGAGAATCATCCAATGTACAGTGGGGGAGCAGATAATTTGTGTCTTCGAGCTGTTTAACAGATATCCTGACCTCTTCCCAAATTTTTCTGCCAGCCTCTCTACTTCTGCAAATGCTTCTTGTGGGGCTGGTGTTAACAGGGCAATATCATCAGCGTATGCCAATATTTTTGTCTCATAGCTATGAGAGATTACTGGTTTAATTATAGGATTATTTAAAATCAGGGAAATAAAAGGATCCAAATAAAATGAAAACAGGATTGGGGAGCAAGGGCAACTCTGGCGAGTACCTCTTTCTATCTTCAGCCTTTTGGATATATACCCCATTATCTGAATCTTGGCATTCGGTTTATAATACATGGCCTATATTGCCCGTATGAATCCTGGCCCAAAGCCTCTCTCAGCAGTTTATCCCACAGGCAACTCCAGGCCACCCGATCAAAGGCTTTCTTGGCGTCTAGAAGAACCACAGCCACCGCTCTTTCCTCTACCTCAGCAATATCCAATATTGATATTGCCCGCCGCGTATGGTCTGTGGTCCCCCGGCCTGGGACAAAGCCGTGCTGCCATGGTGAAATAATTGAAGCAATGTTTTTCTGTAATCGGTTGGCCATGACTTTTGAATATATTTTTGCATCTGTGTTCATAAGCGAGATTGGGCTGTATGACGAGGGGAGTTCTGGGGGTTTGTCTTTGTTTAAGAAGACCACGACATC
Organism: Lissotriton helveticus; assembly: GCF_964261635.1. Classification (NCBI taxonomy): domain Eukaryota; kingdom Metazoa; phylum Chordata; class Amphibia; order Caudata; family Salamandridae; genus Lissotriton; species Lissotriton helveticus. Next base: position 180,466,334 of record NC_136059.1, on the reverse strand, counting down.
TGTATCCTGCCATGAGCTTGGGGGTATTCCACAATATTGTACATCCAAAAATAGGTCTTGCATAAGAGGTGCTATTTGTGCTGATAATATTTTATTCAGCTCAATTGGAATTTTATCTGGCCCAGCTGCTTTACCAGATGAGAGAGATGATAATGCCAGCTGTACTTCCTCTAGTGTAATTTCCTGCTCTAATTCCTGAGTCGTTTCACTATTTATCTTGGGAAGGGATATACCACAGTTATCGATATCTTCTAGATCATCTTGCTCCCCTTGATCCCCTACCGAGAGTTCTGCTTGATATAGTTTACTATAGAAATCCTCAAAAATTTTGATAATCTTCTCAGAATCTGATGTCAATATCCCATTCAGATCTTTCATTTTTGCTATAATATTTCTGACACTTTTTTGTCTTGTTCTTAACACTAATAGTTTTCCAGTTGTCTCTCCATATTCATATAACTCCTTGCGATATATCTGGAACTTTTGGGCCACTTTCTTGTGAAAATATTGATTCATTTCAGCTTTAACCAATGCTATCTTAGATAGAAGTTGTATTAATACATCTTCCAAAGCTTTATTATATATTATTTGTACGTGCTCTGATTCCAATTTAACTAATTTATTCACTAATTGGTCCGACTGTTTTTTCTGTTCCCTGCGAGTATGCGCAACAAACCCTATTATTTCTTACCCTCAGCGCAGCCTTGTATGAATCCCAGACTAGTGCACGGGAAGCGCTAAATCTATTACAATCAAAGAAAGATTGAGTCCACTGCTTGATATATACACAAAATGTATCATCTAATAATAACTTTCTATGGAAGGTCCATGGAGTTTGTCTGCTCAGACCCTGAACTTCCCTAATTTTCAAAATTAGCGGATTGTGATCTGAGTATAATTGTGGGAGTTTTACTATATCCAGGTTATATAGCCACTGTATAGGTGCCAGAAAATAATCCAGCCGAACAAACTTTTTGTGGGGATGTGAGTAATATGTAAAACCTGGATCATTTTGTTATTTTTCTACCCAAATATCCGCAACCCTGTGCGTACTTTTGAGTGCGGAAAGTGCCTTGAATACCTTAGGTTTCCTCCCTGTGTAGCTATTGCTAATGCTACTCCCATCCATATGTATGTTAAAGTCGCCGTAAATGATCAGAGAGCGTGACCACTGTGCTAGTTCCAGCTTTAATCCTCCCAAATACTAGTATAGTCTAGGTTTGAACCATATATGTTGACTACAGAAAATCCCAGTGATACCTCCATTATAGCCCAGCGACCCCACTTGTCTGCTTTTGTTCGATAAACTGCTCCCCTCCGATGTTTTATGTATGTATCCACACCTCTCGTTGTTGTTGTCTGGGTGGAGCATACTGCTAGAATATACCCTCTGATTTCAAGACACATTTTGCCACCCCATGGAATATGTGTCTCCTGTAGACATAGGACATCTGGGTTCAATGTATTGATTATTTAAAAAACCTTTGCGCATTTTGCCTTGTCATTCAGACCACCAACTTTAGATGAACAGATTTTGAATTTAGCCATATTTGTCTATTTGGTATACCTTGTATTTCCTTTGCCACTGCTTATGCCATCTTTGTCCGGTATAACATACCCTCTTGTACATCCATCTGAAACTGTCTGAATTTCGTCTTTTTTAATTTCTTTCTACCCATCCACCCTCCACCCCAACTATACCTATTACCCGCCCTCCCTCCCCCCTTCCGTGACCCCACCTCTTCCCCCTCCCTTCTCACCACCTCCACCTGTGCTCCCCCTCTCCTTCCCCCTCCCAACCTCCGCCCTACGATTAAGGAAAAAAGGGCTTATGGCCCTTATCGATGGGAAGAGACTTTACTCCAGTCCCCTCTCTACTCTAGTTCTTTAAATCTTAATTACCATATTCAAATACCAACAACATTGTTATTCATGTTCCTGATTACATTCATCTTCTATAGATTTCACATTATCCTATCCCCTATTAGATATATAGGTAGCCTATTTTATTCATTGTCTTTATTTTTCTGATATCCCTATCCGATGAGCATTAGTTTTTATGCCTCAAAGTGTGTCCAGATAGTCTTTAGCTTGTATCTCTGATACAAAGAAATGCGTACGACCTTTGCAGAGTACTTTTAGGGTTGCTGGGTTCAACAAAAAAACCTGTGCGCCCTTATTTTGAAAAGGAGTAATTAATCGCCTTAAATGCCACCTCCTTTCCACAATATGGTGGCAGAAATCAGGTCTCACGAAGAATTGGAATCCTTTCCCTTGTCGCTTTTTGTTGGGCATTGCGAGATCATATAGTGCCGCCCGTGCCAGAAAGTTATTTAGGTTGATCAATATGGCTCTGGGATATTTTGCTGTTGAGCCTTTATTATCCTCGGAAAGCTTAAAAAGAAATCTATGGGCTCTCTGTAACTCACTGACCCAGTTCCACATTGTTAACTCCGGAAATGCCTCCTGAAAGAGTTCCTGTACAAATTTGCGTATATCTGCCCCTTCTGCCCACTCGGGATTCCCAATATCCGGAGGTTGTTTCTCCGGAGCTGATTTTCCAGGTCAGCTATTTTTAGTTGCATATCCTCATGGTCAGCCGAGATCATATCTATATCAGTTTTTTGTGTCGTCATTTGATCTTTTGTTGCTGATATCAGCTCTTCTGCTACATTTATCCTTTCTGAAAATTCAGCGCAAGTCTTAGCGACTCTCCTCACCGCATTTTGTTATTTGCAGCAGGCCGTTTGTGTTTTCTGGCTTTCGGAGCGAGTTTCTGCTTTGAGTTCCACTATTAGTTGATAGATTGCATTCAGTGATACCTCGTCAGGATTACTAGATACTGTCAGTGTGTCTGCCAAGGGTTCTTCTGTTACTTTCTCTGCTCCCTCAGCTGTCTCAGGGGTGGTTTCAGGATCACTTCGAACCTCTGGGGAGAGGGAAATTTCCCAGGCTAAGCTTTTGCTTGTTCCAGCTTGAGAAATATCTAAACTCGGAGTCTCTTGGGGCATCATTTTATTGTGTACCCTAGAGCATTTGGGGTCCTCTCTTCAGACGTTGAGTCCATAACTGAATCATTCTGCTCACTTGCCAGACTGTTTAATGAACCATCTCATGACTCCGCCTTTTGTGCTTCATCATATTCCTCCTCTGAGGTGTCTGTATGGTCCGAGAGTGAGAGGAACGGTTCGCTTGAGTCACTCTCACAAATTATTCTTGTACCTTTTTCTACAGTCAATCCAGCGCTTGTTTTCTCCGTATTGCAAGAATCCGGTGTTTCCGTAGACTGTAGTATTGCCCTTGTCACCTGGCCCCCCTTTTCACATTCTTTAATTGGGTTGCAATTTCTGGTATTCGACTTCGTTGGCTCTCCACACCTTGCGCTGTTTTATTCTTATCCTTCTTCGGCGAGAACATTTGAAGAACTCTCTTGCTTTTGCCCTCATTCAAATTAGAATACAGCTCGTGCACGGCAGGGTGCGCTTAGGTTGCGCGGATCCTGTGCGGCCATAGATACATATGTACTTTTAAATGTCATTTTCTCAGGAACTACTGAACAGATTTACACCATTTAAGCAAATGGCACGAGTCTGAACCAAGGACCACGTCTTTACTAAATTTGGTGTATTTCCGTTCAGCAGTTCGGGCTGTAGCGGCGATGAACGGTTCCTATGGAAAATTGCATTGGGAAAACATGTTTTGCGACCCCCCTTTTTTCTCGGCCCCCGCTTAACGAATCACCCCGAGACTTTTCAGGATAGGAGCGGACTGGAGCTGGCCATCCGTTTTGAGAATTTTGCGAAGATTCGTCAACCGGCACCAAAGTTATTGCGAGATCTGGCCCTTGTCTCGCGGCGTGCACCGGCTAAAAAAGAGCTCCCCCCGCAAAGGACTATTTGCGTTTGAATATATATATATTCCAAATAGAATGTTGCAGATTTCCTATGGAAAATAGGTTCTAACTATAGCGACCGCCAATAGATTATATATATATATATATATATATATATCAGGAAAGTCGAACTTCACAACGTTGTACAAAGACGACTGCGGACCCAAAGTCAAGGTGCAATTTCGTTTATTTAGTGCTCAAACCCCGGCACCTAGCCATGACGCGTTTCGGGCCTCCCTGAGCCTTGATATATATATATATATATATATATTCAAACGCAAATAGTCCTTTGCGGGGGGAGCTCTTTTTTAGCCGGTGCACGCCGCGAGACAAGTGCCAGATCTCGCAATATATTATCCGTGGAGATAAACAACGCAGCACTCCTCTTGGCTGATAAGAGTATTTATTCAGGTTGTAACACTCCTACGCATTTAAAACATCCAGTTCCTGATCACAGTAGTTTTAACAGAGTCCTTCTTTACTTTCTGCTTTTTTTACTCATACACACGTAAGCCTATAATGAAGCATTATGGGTATGGTAGTTTTATACTTGCATTCATCTTTGATTGAAACTTCATTGCTGCATTTGGCCCACCCCAGGCGTCGGCTCCAATGCTCATTCAACCAATTATGTTTTGTGAGCATGTGTTATATGCGTTCTGCATAATTTCAGATTATGCGCATATGTTTCCATGTCTGGTGAAACATATCCGAAACTGCAGACCCCGACATTCATTGTCACGGGTCTTTGACAAGCTCTTCCTCATGCTCTAGATGGACTAAGTGTTCTAGGTAATTCTTGGCTAAGTGCCCTTGTACGTAGGTTGAATGTACCATAGGAACCTCCACTGTGGGACAGTCCACACAGCAAACAAGATACCGTTATCTATTCTTAGTTGTTCAACATCAATAGTCGATTGTTCAATAACAATGTCCATACAATAAAGGAACGCAAATTAGGTATCGAAAAAAGGTAGTTATCAACAGAGAAGTTCTTTTTATGAAATTTCTATTCAAAACTCATTATGTCCCGATATTCTTGGTTATTTGTAGTCTCTGTGGATAATATATGTATATATATATATATATATCTGATCCAAATATATATATATATATACACTAGCTTACCCCTCGCGCATTGCTGCGATCTCAGAAGAAAGGAATGTTGCTGCTGCTCAGAAAGATAAGTATCTCTCCGACATCCTTGTGATTGATTTACTCTGCTTTGCTTATCTGATACTCGTATATATGTAAATAGGAAGTTATTTTGTATTAACAGTTTCTATATATGTAAATAGGATGTTATTTAGTATTAAGAGTTTCCTATGTTTTCTGGGATTGCCCTATATCTTCTGAATACCTCAGAATGGCCTTTTAAGGTGAAATTCTAACTTTTTTCTGTGGTTTGTGTACGCTTTCTAATGATTCTTTTGTCTCGCACTCGATATCGGCCCCTGTGTCTTTCACCCTAGACTACTTCCCCTCCGGTTCTATTTCGAACTGGATTATGCCTCATCGCATTTGGTATACTTTTGAACGCGAGCGCTTACACGCTCATACCTTGCACCCCCATCACGACTCGGATTCATTCCCAATCCCTCACCGTCTCGCCAACACTCCGTCTCGGCACAAAGAAGACTGATTCGACATGTTTTGGAAGCTTCTCCGGCCCCCTGAACGCGCGTAGCTGCGCTCGAGGAGGGCCAGGTAACATTAGAGGAATTCACCTTCGGAGCGATTCTCAATGGTCGTTAGTTTGAGAAGAACGGGCTTGATCAGTTTGTATTCCAAAAGCTTCTAATCTTGCTTCGATATTTAAAAATGTTTTATGCCAGAAACCTTTGTGGGAGTGTACTCAACAACTTCCCAAAGTTTCATGGCGAACGGATGAATGGTGTAGTAATGCATAAAGGACAAACAGACAGACAGACAGACAGGCATACATTTGTTTATATATATATATATATATTCACTGAAAAAACCATAGGTTAGAGACCATATATAGTTAGCTGGACATTTTATTGACATAAAACCAATGAAATTCCATATATAGTTAGTTGCACTAACTATATATCGCGCACCCGCAATCCACTGCTGATGATGTCACATATTACATCATTCATGACTTGGTCAGTGACATCACTGATGACATCACTGATGACATCTAAAATGACATCACTGATGACATCACTGATGACATCTCAAATGACATCACTGATGACATCATCTAGTGTCTGTGTGTTTTTGTAAAGTTTAAATATGTTTTACATATTGAAGAATGAGTGGATGTATGGAAGACTGAGTGTGTGTGTGGCTGGCTGGGAGGTGTGTGACTCTGTGCATATCAATGTGTACTTGTATCAGTGATTGTATAAGAGAGTAAGTATGTGTTAGTATAGGTGTGAAAAGTATGGTGTTCTGTGTTTAACTGTATACATGAGGAAATCGAAGTGTGATTGATTCTTCACAGGACTGACTAGGTGTATGAGTGCATATGATAGTGTTGTAATAATGAGTGACTGTATGTATGAGTGATTGTATGGGTGAATGAGTGAATGTGTGTGTAGACGTAGGAATCAGTGAGTGCGTATGTAGTAACTGGTATTGGTGTGTCATGATGTCATCAGTGATGTCATTTGAGATGTCATCAGTGATGTCATTTGAGATGTCATCAGTGATGTCATCAGTGATGTCATCAGTGATGTCACTGACCATGTAATGAATGATGTAATATGTGACATCATCAGCAGTGGATTGCGGGTGCGCAATATATAGTTAGTGCAACTAACTATATATGGAATTTCATTGGTTTTATGTCAATAAAATGTCCAGCTAACTATATATGGTCTCTAACCTATGGTTTTTTCAGTGAATTTTCAAGGTTTTGTAAATGCAAATTCCTAACTATATATGGTCTATAACCTATGGTTTTTTCAGTGAATTTCATTGTTTTTTTAAAAGCTAATATCTATAGCTGTAAAAATATATTCTTTATTACGTGACGTATCACGTAGCCACGTGAGACGCCTCATGACGCGTCGCATAACCGTGACGTATCGGCTCTGCAGCGCAAACAAAACCCGCACGCTTACAGATATATATATTTTTTTTAACCTTAATTAGACAAAATCCACACGTGCACATATCTTGAGGCCTTGCAAAGGCACATCAAACAAACAGTCCCTACAATTTTGCCAAGTTTGCTGGAAATCTATTACCTTAATTTTTTTTTTACTGTTTCTCTTGGTTTTCCCCTTGTTACGCTTACCGGGACGCTACCCGGTACGCGAACCGGACGCTCCAAAAACACAAGATGGCGGACTCCCGTTACGCTGCCGGTTAGCTGCACGGTTCGCGTACCGGGAAGCGCCTCTACCGCGAAAAATCGCGGGGGACTTTAATATCCCCCTCATCAATCCTAGGGGGTCAGGAGGGGTTTACCTTGCCCCCTTTCCTTCATTTCCCCCTTCTTAATTCACCACATCTTGTCTCTCGAACCTACCGAGAGACAAGATGGCGGCCGCTCCGGACTGTTTACAATGTTGACAGCTACGCTGCCGGTTAGCTGCCCGGTTAGCTGCCCGGTGAGCTGCCCGGTGAGCTGCCCGGTTCGCGTACCGGGACGCGCCTCTACGGCGTAAAATCACAAAAAAATAATTTTTTTATTTTTTGCCCTGCGGGGCACTTTAATATCCCCCTCATCAATCCTAGGGGGTCAGGAGTGGTCTACCTTGCCCCCTTTCCTTCATTTCCCCCTTCGTTTTTCACCACATCTTGTCTCTCGATCGTACCGAGAGACAAGATGGCGGCCGTTCCGGACTGTTTAGAATGTTGACAGACACCGGAGAGCCAATCAGCTTCGCTTCGCGTAGTTCCGTTACGCGTCAGGTACGCGAACCGGGGCGCTAACCGGAGCGCTGTCACAGATATATATATTTTTTTAAACGGTAATTTCTCAAAATCCACTGGAGCACATATATTGAGACATAGCAAAGGCACGTCGGGCAAACCATATCTATAATTTTGCCAAGTTTCATGTATATCTATTCAGCCGTTCGAGCTAAAAGTGAGTCCAACCGCCCTATGGAAAAATGAATGGAAAAACGCGTTTTGGGACCCCACTTTTTTCTCGGCCCCCCCTTGACAAAACCCCCCCAAATTTTCAGGGGCTGCTCAGAAACAAAATGTGCCATTGTCCTGAAAATTTCAGCCAATTCCGTCCACAAACGCCAAAGTTATTAGACATAGAATTTTCAGAAATCCCATAGAGAAAAAATCCTAACTATATATACCCACTGGCTATCGCCAGTAGGTAATATACATATATAAACATATATAATCTGCATATCTATATAAATATAAATGCATGCATACATATACATATATGCATACATATGCATGTTATTTACATGAAAGTTTTAAAAACACTAATAAAAGCAAAGCTAAAAAGCCACCTCATTACAAACAGAATGGCTTTAACTTAAACGAGGGCGAGATCTATTGCATTTTCAATGCTTGTTTACTTTGGTTCTATCAAGAAGGCATTCAGATGTGTCACACATTTGCCATAAATTCTGAATGTTAGCACTCTAGTTGCTCATTAGATCACTGTAGTAAAGCTAGTGCTCACCAGGGAAGTCTGCTGCTAATCATGGTTTGCAGCCATTTTCCCGCATTTTTTATCCCGCAGACTTTCAGTCCGCATACCATTATCCCGCAAGGTCATTGACCTCGCATACCATTATCCCGCGTTTTTTCAAAACGCATGTGCATTTATCGCGCATGCCTTTACAAAGAATTACGTTTTAAAGGCATGTATGGTAAATGCATTTGCGTTGTGAAAACCACGATGACGAGAGAGGTAAGTGGGTTTGTGTTAATTTTTTCGTGGGTTAGTGATTGTGTAGTGTAGTGTAGTGTTGTGCAGTGTAGTGTTGTGTTAGTGTAGTGTAGAGTTGTGGTGGTTGTTTAGTGTAGGGTCATGCTGGGGGTAGTGTTTTAGGGTTTAGGGTTGTGTTGTAGTGTTTGCGTAGTGTAGGGTCATGCTGGGGGTAGTGTTTTAGGGTTTAGGGCAGTGTTGTAGTGTTTGCGTAGTGTAGGGTCATGCTGGGGGTAGTGTTTTAGGGTTTAGGGTAGTGTTGTAGTGTTTGCGTAGTGTAGGGTCATGCTGGGGGTAGTGTTTTAGGGTTTAGGGTTGTGTTGTAGTGTTTGCGTAGTGTAGGGTCATGCTGGGGCTAGTGTTTTAGGGTTTAGGGTAGTGTTGTAGTGTTTGCGTAGTGTAGGGTCATGCTGGGCGTAGTGTTTTAGGGTTTAGGATAGTGTTGTAGTGTTTGCGTAGTGTAGGGTCATGCTGGGGGTAGTGTTTTAGGGTTTTGGGTAGTGTTGTAGTGTTTGCGTAGTGTAGGGTCATGCTGGGGTGTAGTATTTTAGGGTTTAGGGTAGTTTGCGTAGTGTAGGGTCATGCTGGGGGTAGTGTTTTAGGGTTTTGGGTAGTGTTGTAGTGTTTGCGTAGTGTAGGGTCATGCTGGGGCTAGTGTTTTAGGGTTTAGGGTTGTGTTGTAGTGTTTGCGTAGTGTAGGGTCATGCTGGGGCTAGTGTTTTAGGGTTTAGGGTTGTGTTGTAGTGTTTGCGTAGTGTAGGGTCATGCTGGGGGTAGTGTTTTAGGGTTTAGGGCAGTGTTGTAGTGTTTGCGTAGTGTAGGGTCATGCTGGGGCTAGTGTTTTAGGGTTTAGGGTAGTGTTGTAGTGTTTGCGTAGTGTAGGGTCATGCTGGGGGTAGTGTTTTAGGGTTTAGGGTTGTGTTGTAGTGTTTGCGTAGTGTAGGGTCATGCTGGGGCTAGCGTTTTAGGGTTTAGGGTAGTGTTGTAGTGTTTGCGTAGTGTAGGGTCATGCTGGGCGTAGTGTTTTAGGGTTTAGGATAGTGTTGTAGTGTTTGCGTAGTGTAGGGTCATGCTGGGGGTAGTGTTTTAGGGTTTTGGGTAGTGTTGTAGTGTTTGCGTAGTGTAGGGTCATGCTGGGGTGTAGTATTTTAGGGTTTAGGGTAGTTTGCGTAGTGTAGGGTCATGCTGGGGGTAGTGTTTTAGGGTTTTGGGTAGTGTTGTAGTGTTTGCGTAGTGTAGGGTCATGCTGGGGGTAGTGTTTTAGGGTTTTGGGTAGTGTTGTAGTGTTTGCGTAGTGTAGGGTCATGCTGGGGTGTAGTGTTTTAGGGTTTTGGGTAGTGTTGTAGTGTTTGCGTAGTGTAGGGTCATGCTGGGGTGTAGTGTTTTAGGGTTTTGGGTAGTGTTGTAGTGTTTGCGTAGTGTAGGGTCATGCTGGGGGTAGTGTTTTAGGGTTTCGGGTAGTGTTGTAGTGTTTGCGTAGTGTAGGGTCATGCTGGGGGTAGTGTTTTAGGGTTTTGGGTAGTGTTGTAGTGTTTGCGTAGTGTAGGGTCATGCTGGGGGTAGTGTTTTAGGGTTTTGGGTAGTGTTGTAGTGTTTGCGTAGTGTAGGGTCATGCTGGGGGTAGTGTTTTAGGGTTTTGGGTAGTGTTGTAGTGTTTGCGTAGTGTAGGGTCATGCTGGGGGTAGTGTTTTAGGGTTTAGGGTAGTGTTGTAGTGTTTGCGTAGTGTAGGGTCATGCTGGGGGTAGTGTTTTAGGGTTTAGGGTAGTGTTGTAGTGTTTGCGTAGTGTAGGGTCATGCTGGGGGTAGTGTTTTAGGGTTTAGGGTAGTGTTGTAGTGTTTGCGTAGTGTAGGGTCATGCTGGGGGTAGTGTTTTAGGGTTTAGGGTAGTGTTGTAGTGTTTGCGTAGTGCAGGGTCATGCTGGGGGTAGTGTTTTAGGGTATAGGGTAGTGTTGTAGTGTTTGCGTAGTATAGGGTCATGCTGGGGTGTAGTGTTTTAGGGTTTTGGGTAGTTTTGTAGTGTTTGCGTAGTGTAGGGTCATGCTGGGGTAGTGTTTTAGGGTTTAGGGTAGTGTTGTAGTGTTTGCGTAGTGTAGGGTCATGCTGGGGTGTAGTGTTTTAGGGTTTTGGGTAGTGTTGTAGTGTTTGCGTAGTGTAGGGTCATGCTGGGGGTAGTGTTTTAGGGTTTAGGGTAGTGTTGTAGTGTTTGCATAGTGCAGGGTCATGCTGGGGGTAGTGTTTTAGGGTTTAGGGTTGTGTTGTAGTGTTTGCGTAGTGTAGGGTCATGCTGGGGGTAGTGTTTTAGGGTTTAGGGTTGTGTTGTAGTGTTTGTTTAGTGTAGGGTCAAGCTGGGGGTAGTGTTTTAGGGTTTAGGGTAGTGTTGTAGTGTTTGCGTAGTGTAGGGTCATGCTGGGGTGTAGTGTTTTAGGGTTTGGGTAGTGTTGTAGTGTTTGCGTAGTGTAGGGTCATGCTGGGGGTAGTGTTTTAGGGTTTAGGGTAGTGTTGTAGTGTTTGTGTAGTGTAGGGTCATGCTGGGGGTAGTGTTTTAGGGTTTAGGGTAGTGTTGTACTGTTTGTGTAGTGTAGGGTCATGCTGGGGGTAGTGTTTTAGGGTTTAGGGTAGTTTAGTTGTTTAGTGTATGCTAAAGGCATATTCGTTCTAAAAGTTTTCGTTATTTTAATTTGCGGCCTAATAGTACATGCGGGATTTTTTTTGCGGACTGATGGTATGCGGGATTTCGTCATATATTCGCTAATCATACTTTCTATGGCAAAATGAACCCCCTCATTTTGTTCCTTTTTAAATTAAATGTTTTAAGAGTTACCACTTTATTCCAATCAAGATGGCTTCAGGTGTGCCATACCTTTGTAATAAGTAGGACTGTTAGCACTCTAGTTGTTATTTAGAACACTCTGGGACATTCTGTCATTGGGCTATAGTTGGGCTACATCTGGCTGATATTTGGTCTACATTTGTTTTTTTTGTCTCTGGTGGCCATCTTTGGGCTACATTGGGCTACATTGGGCTACATTTGGGCTCCAACATATATATAGCCCAATGTAGCCCAATATATATTTTTCAAAGTTAATGTTCGTAAAAACCACTGGAGCCTATATCTTGAGACATAGCAAAGGCACATCGGGCTACCAGTCCCTACAATTTTGCCAAGTTTGGTGTAAATCTATTCAGCCGTTCAGGCTAAAAGTGAGGCCAACCGCCCTATGGAAAATTGCATGGGAAAAACACGTTTTGGGACCCCCCTTTTTTCTCGGCCCCCCCTTGACGAAACCCCCCCAAATTTTCAGGGGCTGCTCAGAAACAAAATGTTTCATTTTCCTGAAAATTTCAGCCAATTCTGTCCTCAAACGCCAAAGTTATTCGACATAGAATTTTCAAAAATCCCATAGGAAAAAAATCCTAACTATATATACCTACTGGCTATCACCAGTAGGTAATATATATATATATATATATATATATATATATATATATATATATATATATATATATATATATATATATATATATATATATATATATATATATATATATATATATATATATATATATATATATATATATATATATAATATATCTATGCTTGAAGGATCGTTCCCCACAGGAATAACGAACAGCAGACCCAGGAGTGCAGGTGAAGTTTTTCTTTATTTCGAATAGGTGCAGCAACAACAACCGGCATGACGCGTTTCAGCCTCAACGGAGGCCTTGATCACTAGTAAAATTGTAATGTAAAATGTAACATTTTAAAATGAAAAAAACACTGAAAGTCACGATAACTCATGTCCCCGCCATGCACAGTGTTGTCAGCAATGATGTAATGTCAGATGTCATAAGTGGTGTCATAGAATGTATCATGAGTGATGTAATATGTGCGGCTATAAGCAGTGCATGTCGAGGTTATGAGTTATAGTTCCTTCAATTAACTGTAATTGGTGAATTTCAGTATTTTTTGTGTAAAATATTACATTTTAACTGACATTTTCAACTAATTATAAACAAGTCCCTGCACTCCAGTGCAACAGCATACAGCTCCAGCTTGGAGTGCTTACAAAATGGTGGTTAACTTTCCTGTGGCATGCATTTAGTGACCCAGGAGAAGAATAACCCATTTTTTAAACAATCCTCGGGGGATGCTGTGCACCTTGCAGACCCCCACAATACTTTTGCAAATGTTGGTGGTGGTGTCCTTTCCCCCCTTTGGAGCACCATGACAATTACAATATTTGTTTAAAGAAATTCCACACCGAGCATTATCGAGCACTCCTGGGGAAGGAGCAGTGCATTTTTAACAAGCGTCCTCCCCACTTCAGTTTTCAAGCGGTGAAGCTGCAACTTATTTTGCTTGTTTTTTTATTTTGGGTGCTCAGTCCCACACAAAACACCCACAGCTTTCTTTATTACATAGCTAACTGCAGTGCTGGAGCCTACTATGGTGTAGGTGTGGGTGATAAATTCTGCTCCACGGGCAGAGTTGGTGGAGTCTTGGCCACTCCCCGTTAAGTTCCTTCCAAATCCTGCCAACTGCTGTGGGGCGGAGATTTCTCTCACACAAGGCTCGCCAATGGTAAGTTGGCGAGTGAGAATTGCTGTCCACTAGCATAATTTTTGGGCAATAGTAGGGCACCCAGTGAGATTTTCCCAATGCAGGTGTTCATGGGCAGTAGCGATCACTCACTGTGAACAAGCTGCCACGCAAATAGAGAATCTGCTCGAGTGTCAGCAAAATCAACTTAAGCAGCAGTGCCTTCTGACGTGCCACATGGTGCTGCTCACTCTCACAATAGAATGAGCTCCTGGCACTGAAAATCAGTGCAGTCAGCGCAACTTGCGAATTTCCACCCATTTATGGAACTCCGCAGAATCTTGCTGGATTTTCATGTAACTCAGTGGAATTTTGTAGTGTGAGCTCTGCCAACTCCTCCTGCGGTGTCCTGTTTTTCTTGTTTTTTTTGGATCAAATTTGTTTTATTAGTTTCAATTGCAGTGCACACAGTACATATAAGACAATCGTAACATCGTATGCTTGTACTTTTCTCCCGCCCCTCCCTCCCCTCATACACCCCGGACCTGGGAGAACGCTCTGTGTCCATGCAAGCTAGTGTGCGTGTAATGCTCCTTAAGGATGTAGTTAACAGCCCCTAAGCCCAACCGTTCCCTACCCCCCACCCAAGTCCCAGAACTCCTCCCCAACAGTTCCCCCCCAGTCCCTCCCCCCCTCCAGTGTGTTCCGCTTTCGTTCTACTTAACGATGTGTAGGTTTGGTGTCTGGGACCTCAACCTTTGGCCTCTAGTTTCTTCTGGAATTCATCTACCAGGCGAAGTACCCAAAGATATTTTGGGCATATTAGCTCATTGAATTCCTGGGTCAATAGTGAGACCAATGGCTGTCATGTATCATTGAAGTAGTCAGTTGATTGCGTGAGGGAGGCCTGTATCCGCTCCATACCCATAATGTACCAAAGTCTATGGAGCCACCCCGTGTGCGTGGGCTTCTGTGTGGTACCCCACGGCGAGAGGATGTGTTGTGTCGCTGCCCCTACTGCCAAACCCATTTGCCTCCCCCGTATTGATTTGAGTGGGAATGTGATTTTGTTAGGGAGGCCTAATATCGTGTACGCAGGAAAGCGAGGGATCTCTGTTTCAAAGTGTTGGTCTATGTCCTGAAGGACCTCGTCCCAGTATTCCTGTACTTCTGCACATTCCCATAACAGGTGCATCATGGTCCCTGTTTGGCCGCAGCCCCTCCAACAGGTGGGATCTCGACGCGAGTTTCCCTGGTGGAGTCGTGCTGGGGTCAAATGCCAATAGTATGCCACCTTAATTGCAGACTCCCGGCTGGCTACATTCCTCGCAGTGTAGTGGGCTCTGTAATAAATATCCTGCCATTCCTTATCTGTGAGTGTGCGTCCCAAATCTCGCTCATATCGTCTTTGGCCTGCGGATCATGTCATGAGAGGGGGGGGGGCACCAGTTTGTATAGCTCTGTGATTGCCCGTGCGTCAGTGGTTTTCATGATGAGCCATTTCTCATACGCCGTGAGGTGCCGACTAACATATGGTAGCGTGTCCCTATTCGTGAGCCAGTGTCGGAGCTGAAAGTATTGGAATCGTTGCGGTTTTTCAATCCCATACGTGTCCTGTATGATGTCTAATGGCATGAAGCCCTCTGTGTCAAACAGTCCGACTGTCGCCATTGAGGGAACGTTCTGGGGGACATCCCGGGTGGAAAGGCCGGGTTGTCCAGCAGGGGTGTCATCGGCGACGGGAAAGTCGTAAGGCATTTTGAGACCGACACTGCGTCCCACACCTGGAGGAGCGTCCGGGTGATGGGTGATTTTTTGATGTAGGCCGGCCTGTCCGGCCGTGATAGGAAGGGGACTCTCCACAGTGGCATGCCAGCCATTGCCCGGTCCTGGAATAACCAGCGTTTCTCAGATGTCGGGCGAGACCATTCTAAGAGGTAGCGTAGCTGTGCCGCCTGAAAATATCTTTGTAGGTCCGGAATGCCAAGGACGCCCTCAGCGGGTGTCCGCATGGCCAAGTCCCGACGGAGTCGAGGTCGTTTTCCCGCCCAGACAAACTGCCGGATGGCGTCTTGCAGTTTCTTAATCATCCCTATGGGTGGCGTGATCGGAATGGTTTGAAAGAGATACAGCACCTTTGCCAACAGGGACATTTTGATCGCCGCTGCGCGCCCCAGCCACGATAGCGGTTGTTGACGCCAATTTTGCAAGTCCCCCTGATGCTGGGTAAGAAGCTTATTGTAGTTGTGCTCCACCGTTTGGGCCGTGCTAGGTGTCAGAATAATCCCCAGGTAGGGCAGAGACTTGCTGGAGGAGAGTCCCCCTATTTGTAACAGGCCTTTGTAGGCTAGGCGTGCATTGCGCCCCAGGGGCAAAATCGCAGATTTCCCGACGTTCATTTTAAAGCCGGAAACCCCCCCGAACAACTCCATCTCGTCTAGGAAGGCAGGGATCGATTGCCGTGGGTTTTCCACAGCCGCTAGGATGTCGTCTGCGTATAGGCTTATAGTCTGCCTTTCGCCCCCGAAACTGATGCCTATGATGGACGGGTTGTCTCTGACGCATTGTGCAAATGGTTCTATGTACAGGGCGAACAAGAGCGGCGAGAGTGGACATCCTTGTCTGGTACCACGCCTGATGTCGAAGGGTCGTGAACCTATGCCGTTGACCCTGATAGATGCCCGCGGTGTTGCATAGCAGCAGGCGACCCAGGAGCGGAATCTCTCCCCTATGCCAAACCTCACTAGCGTTCTGTCCAGGTGTTTCCAGTCTACCCTGTCGAACGCTTTTTCAGCGTCGACCGAAAGAAGGGCCGCGTCCGATTGATTGAAGTGGGTCTAGTCGATGAGATGCATCAGGCGTTTGGTGTTATCGGCACATTGCCAGAGAGGTATAAAACCTGCCTGATCAGGCTCTATGATGCCTGGCAGGTAGGGACCAAGCCTCGCGGCCAGAATACCGGTGAATATTTTGAGGTCTAAATTAAGCAATGACATCGGACGGTAGGCTGCGGATTGGGTCGGGTCTTTACCCGGTTTCGGCAAGACAATAATGTCTGCTTCTAGCATGTCTTGAGGAATGGATCCGGGTCCCTGAAAGGAATTGAACAGTCTGGCTAGAATTGGGGCCAGGAGGGGGCAGAACGTTTTGTAGAACCCCGTGGAGAAGTCGTCTGGGCCCGGAGCTTTCAGCGGTTTGAGGCGTGCTATAGCCGAGATTACATCCTCCACGCAAATCGGGGTGTCTAGAGACTGAGCGTTTGTCTCATTGAGGGCCGTGACCGCAGCTTCGTCTAGATATGCTTCTCCGGCCCCGGAGTCCAGGGTCGAGTCGGCTGCGTATAAAGAGGCATAGAACGTTCTGAACGCTTCCGCTATATGATTGTCTTCCCAGAGGTCCCTACCTCCTCCTCCCTGAATAACAGGGATCGTGGATCGGAGGACTTTGGCTTTGAGTTTACTGGCCAGCATCCGTCCCGTTTTGTCACCCCCCACATAATATGTGTGGCGAAGGTGCAGCACCGCGTGTTCCGCGTGGTCAAGGTCCAGGCTCGCGACTTGGGCCCTGGCCGCCTTGAGCTTGCGCCATATTCTGGGGGCCCCTGTCCGACTGTGAACCCGTTCGAGTACGGGTGAGAGGTGTGCCACTCAAATCAGAGGGGGACAACATAACCGGCCACCGATGACATCCGGGCCCTGCTGGACAACGGAGAGACAGCGGCCCTCATCCTCCTGGACCTCTCCGCGGCATTCGACACCGTCTGCCACCGCACCCTAGTGCAGCGCCTTAGCAACGCCGGAATCCAGGAGAATTATTAACAACAAGGGGTGGTGATGGACAGAGTCTCTGAATTAAGCAGAATACTCTCACCCAGTCAAGAGATCAGGGCTAGATCCAACACCGTTTTTTAGCTCATTGCACCATCCCAGTTTCAGAACCTGGCTGTATGCAAATTAGTCTGTCCCTGGCCCAGTGCATCATGGGAACAGGGCAGACCAGACTACAACAGCCAATTCTTACACTGGGAAGGAAACAAGCTTCCGGGGACCGGTTTCTGCCATTTCAGGCGTCTTCGGCCCGGCTTGCTTGAATCCTGATGGTGCAATGAGCAAGGGACTCACATCTGAGTATACCCTTCCACGCTTAGGGTGGACAAAATTATTAACAACAAGGGGTGGTGATGGACAGAGTCTCTGAATTAAGCAGAATACTCTCACCCAGTCAAGAGATCAGGGCTAGATCCAACACCGTTTTTTAGCTCATTGCACCATCCCAGTTTCAGAACCTGGCTGTATGCAAATTAGTCTGTCCCTGGCCCAGTGCATCATGGGAACAGGGCAGACCAGACTACAACAGCCAATTCTTACACTGGGAAGGAAACAAACTTCCGGGGACCGGTTTCTGCCATTTCAGGCGTCTTCGGCCCGGCTTGCTTGAATCCTGATGGTGCAATGAGCAAGGGACTCACATCTGAGTATACCCTTCCACGCTTAGGGTGGACAAAATTATTAACAACAAGGGGTGGTGATGGACAGAGTCTCTGAATTAAGCAGAATACTCTCACCCAGTCAAGAGATCAGGGCTAGATCCAACACCGTTTTTTAGCTCATTGCACCATCCCAGTTTCAGAACCTGGCTGTATGCAAATTAGTCTGTCCCTGGCCCAGTGCATCATGGGAACAGGGCAGACCAGACTACAACAGCCAATTCTTACACTGGGAAGGAAACAAGCTTCCGGGGACCGGTTTCTGCCATTTCAGGCGTCTTCGGCCCGGCTTGCTTGAATCCTGATGGTGCAATGAGCAAGGGACTCACATCTGAGTATACCCTTCCACGCTTAGGGTGGACAAAATTATTAACAACAAGGGGTGGTGATGGACAGAGTCTCTGAATTAAGCAGAATACTCTCACCCAGTCAAGAGATCAGGGCTAGATCCAACACCGTTTTTTAGCTCATTGCACCATCCCAGTTTCAGAACCTGGCTGTATGCAAATTATTCTGTCCCTGGCCCAGTGCATCATGGGAACAGGGCAGACCAGACTACAACAGCCAATTCTTACACTGGGAAGGAAACAAGCTTCCGGGGAACGGTTTCTGCCATTTCAGGCATCTTCGGCCCGGCTTGCTTGAATCCTGATGGTGCAATGAGCAAGGGACTCACATCTGAGTATACCCTTCCACGCTTAGGGTGGACAAGATTATTAACAACAAGGGGTGGTGATGGACAGAGTCTCTGAATTAAGCAGAATACTCTCACCCAGTCAAGAGATCACGGCTAGATCCAACACCGTTTTTTAGCTCATTGCACCATCCCAGTTTCAGAACCTGGCTGTATGCAAATTAGTCTGTCCCTGGCCCAGTGCATCATGGGAACAGGGCAGACCAGACTACAACAGCCAATTCTTACACTGGGAAGAAAACAAGCTTCCGGGGACCGGTTTCTGCCATTTCAGGCGTCTTCGGCCCGGCTTGCTTGAATCCTGATGGTGCAATGAGCAAGGGACTCACATCTGAGTATACCCTTCCACGCTTAGGGTGGACAAAATTATTAACAACAAGGGGTGGTGATGGACAGAGTCTCTGAATTAAGCAGAATACTCTCACCCAGTCAAGAGATCAGGGCTAGATCCAACACCGTTTTTTAGCTCATTGCACCATCCCAGTTTCAGAACCTGGCTGTATGCAAATTAGTCTGTCCCTGGCCCAGTGCATCATGGGAACAGGGCAGACCAGACTACAACAGCCAATTCTTACACTGGGAAGGAAACAAGCTTCCGGGGACCGGTTTCTGCCATTTCAGGCGTCTTCGGCCCGGCTTTTCTGTATCGTTTTTGGCCACTATAGGTGTGGCAGGGTATACTCAGACATGAGTCCCTTTCTCACTGCTCCATCAGGATTCAAGCAAGCCGGGCCGAAGAGGCTGAAATGCCAGAAACCGGTCCCCGGTAGCTTGTCTCCTTTCTGGTGAAGAATTGGCTTGGTAGTTTGGTCTGCCCTGTTCCCATGATGCACTGGGCCAGGGACAGGCTAATTTGCATATAGCCAGGTTCTGAGCTGGGATGGGGCAGTGAGATAAATAACGGTGATGGATCAAGCCCTGATCTTTGGACTGGGTAAGAGTGGTCTGCTTAATTCAGACACTCTGTTCATCACCACCCCCTTTTCTGTATCGTTTTTGGCCACTATAGGTGTGGCAGGGTATACTCAGACATGAGTCCCTTTCTCACTGCTCCATCAGGATTCAAGCAAGCCGGGCCGAAGAGGCTGAAATGCCAGAAACCGGTCCCCGGTAGCTTGTCTCCTTTCTGGTGAAGAATTGGCTTGGTAGTTTGGTCTGCCCTGTTCCCATGATGCACTGGGCCAGGGACAGACTAATTTGCATATAGCCAAGTTCTGAGCTGGGATGGGGCAGTGAGATAAATAACGGTGATGGATCAAGCCCTGATCTTTGGACTGGGTAAGAGTGGTCTGCTTAATTCAGACACTCTGTTCATCACCACCCCCTTTTCTGTATCGTTTTTGGCCACTATAGGTGTGGCAGGGTATACTCAGACATGAGTCCCTTTCTCACTGCTCCATCAGGATTCAAGCAAGCCGGGCCGAAGAGGCTGAAATGCCAGAAACCGGTCCCCGGTAGCTTGTCTCCTTTCTGGTGAAGAATTGGCTTGGTAGTTTGGTCTGCCCTGTTCCCATGATGCACTGGGCCAGGGACAGACTAATTTGCATATAGCCAAGTTCTGAGCTGGGATGGGGCAGTGAGATAAATAACGGTGATGGATCAAGCCCTGATCTTTGGACTGGGTAAGAGTGGTCTGCTTAATTCAGACACTCTGTTCATCACCACCCCCTTTTCTGTATCGTTTTTGGCCACTATAGGTGTGGCAGGGTATACTCAGACATGAGTCCCTTTCTCACTGCTCCATCAGGATTCAAGCAAGCCGGGCCGAAGAGGCTGAAATGCCAGAAACCGGTCCCCGGTAGCTTGTCTCCTTTCTGGTGAAGAATTGGCTTGGTAGTTTGGTCTGCCCTGTTCCCATGATGCACTGGGCCAGGGACAGACTAATTTGCATATAGCCAGGTTCTGAGCTGGGATGGGGCAGTGAGATAAATAACGGTGATGGATCAAGCCCTGATCTTTGGACTGGGTAAGAGTGGTCTGCTTAATTCAGACACTCTGTTCATCACCACCCCCTTTTCTGTATCGTTTTTGGCCACTATAGGTGTGGCAGGGTATACTCAGACATGAGTCCCTTTCTCACTGCTCCATCAGGATTCAAGCAAGCCGGGCCGAAGAGGCTGAAATGCCAGAAACCGGTCCCCGGTAGCTTGTCTCCTTTCTGGTGAAGAATTGGCTTGGTAGTTTGGTCTGCCCTGTTCCCATGATGCACTGGGCCAGGGACAGACTAATTTGCATATAGCCAGGTTCTGAGCTGGGATGGGGCAGTGAGATAAATAACGGTGATGGATCAAGCCCTGATCTTTGGACTGGGTAAGAGTGGTCTGCTTAATTCAGACACTCTGTTCATCACCACCCCCTTTTCTGTATCGTTTTTGGCCACTATAGGTGTGGCAGGGTATACTCAGACATGAGTCCCTTTCTCACTGCTCCATCAGGATTCAAGCAAGCCGGGCCGAAGAGGCTGAAATGCCAGAAACCGGTCCCCGGTAGCTTGTCTCCTTTCTGGTGAAGAATTGGCTTGGTAGTTTGGTCTGCCCTGTTCCCATGATGCACTGGGCCAGGGACAGACTAATTTGCATATAGCCAGGTTCTGAGCTGGGATGGGGCAGTGAGATAAATAACGGTGATGGATCAAGCCCTGATCTTTGGACTGGGTAAGAGTGGTCTGCTTAATTCAGACACTCTGTTCATCACCACCCCCTTTTCTGTATCGTTTTTGGCCACTATAGGTGTGGCAGGGTATACTCAGACATGAGTCCCTTTCTCACTGCTCCATCAGGATTCAAGCAAGCCGGGCCGAAGAGGCTGAAATGCCAGAAACCGGTCCCCGGTAGCTTGTCTCCTTTCTGGTGAAGAATTGGCTTGGTAGTTTGGTCTGCCCTGTTCCCATGATGCACTGGGCCAGGGACAGACTAATTTGCATATAGCCAGGTTCTGAGCTGGGATGGGGCAGTGAGATAAATAACGGTGATGGATCAAGCCCTGATCTTTGGACTGGGTAAGAGTGGTCTGCTTAATTCAGACACTCTGTTCATCACCACCCCCTTTTCTGTATCGTTTTTGGCCACTATAGGTGTGGCAGGGTATACTCAGACATGAGTCCCTTTCTCACTGCTCCATCAGGATTCAAGCAAGCCGGGCCGAAGAGGCTGAAATGCCAGAAACCGGTCCCCGGTAGCTTGTCTCCTTTCTGGTGAAGAATTGGCTTGGTAGTTTGGTCTGCCCTGTTCCCATGATGCACTGGGCCAGGGACAGACTAATTTGCATATAGCCAGGTTCTGAGCTGGGATGGGGCAGTGAGATAAATAACGGTGATGGATCAAGCCCTGATCTTTGGACTGGGTAAGAGTGGTCTGCTTAATTCAGACACTCTGTTCATCACCACCCCCTTTTCTGTATCGTTTTTGGCCACTATAGGTGTGGCAGGGTATACTCAGACATGAGTCCCTTTCTCACTGCTCCATCAGGATTCAAGCAAGCCGGGCCGAAGAGGCTGAAATGCCAGAAACCGGTCCCCGGTAGCTTGTCTCCTTTCTGGTGAAGAATTGGCTTGGTAGTTTGGTCTGCCCTGTTCCCATGATGCACTGGGCCAGGGACAGACTAATTTGCATATAGCCAGGTTCTGAGCTGGGATGGGGCAGTGAGATAAATAACGGTGATGGATCAAGCCCTGATCTTTGGACTGGGTAAGAGTGGTCTGCTTAATTCAGACACTCTGTTCATCACCACCCCCTTTTCTGTATCGTTTTTGGCCACTATAGGTGTGGCAGGGTATACTCAGACATGAGTCCCTTTCTCACTGCTCCATCAGGATTCAAGCAAGCCGGGCCGAAGAGGCTGAAATGCCAGAAACCGGTCCCCGGTAGCTTGTCTCCTTTCTGGTGAAGAATTGGCTTGGTAGTTTGGTCTGCCCTGTTCCCATGATGCACTGGGCCAGGGACAGACTAATTTGCATATAGCCAGGTTCTGAGCTGGGATGGGGCAGTGAGATAAATAACGGTGATGGATCAAGCCCTGATCTTTGGACTGGGTAAGAGTGGTCTGCTTAATTCAGACACTCTGTTCATCACCACCCCCTTTTCTGTATCGTTTTTGGCCACTATAGGTGTGGCAGGGTATACTCAGACATGAGTCCCTTTCTCACTGCTCCATCAGGATTCAAGCAAGCCGGGCCGAAGAGGCTGAAATGCCAGAAACCGGTCCCCGGTAGCTTGTCTCCTTTCTGGTGAAGAATTGGCTTGGTAGTTTGGTCTGCCCTGTTCCCATGATGCACTGGGCCAGGGACAGACTAATTTGCATATAGCCAGGTTCTGAGCTGGGATGGGGCAGTGAGATAAATAACGGTGATGGATCAAGCCCTGATCTTTGGACTGGGTAAGAGTGGTCTGCTTAATTCAGACACTCTGTTCATCACCACCCCCTTTTCTGTATCGTTTTTGGCCACTATAGGTGTGGCAGGGTATACTCAGACATGAGTCCCTTTCTCACTGCTCCATCAGGATTCAAGCAAGCCGGGCCGAAGAGGCTGAAATGCCAGAAACCGGTCCCCGGTAGCTTGTCTCCTTTCTGGTGAAGAATTGGCTTGGTAGTTTGGTCTGCCCTGTTCCCATGATGCACTGGGCCAGGGACAGACTAATTTGCATATAGCCAGGTTCTGAGCTGGGATGGGGCAGTGAGATAAATAACGGTGATGGATCAAGCCCTGATCTTTGGACTGGGTAAGAGTGGTCTGCTTAATTCAGACACTCTGTTCATCACCACCCCCTTTTCTGTATCGTTTTTGGCCACTATAGGTGTGGCAGGGTATACTCAGACATGAGTCCCTTTCTCACTGCTCCATCAGGATTCAAGCAAGCCGGGCCGAAGAGGCTGAAATGCCAGAAACCGGTCCCCGGTAGCTTGACTCCTTTCTGGTGAAGAATTGGCTTGGTAGTTTGGTCTGCCCTGTTCCCATGATGCACTGGGCCAGGGACAGACTAATTTGCATATAGCCAGGTTCTGAGCTGGGATGGGGCAGTGAGATAAATAACGGTGATGGATCAAGCCCTGATCTTTGGACTGGGTAAGAGTGGTCTACTTAATTCAGACACTCTGTTCATCACCACCCCCTTTTCTGTATCGTTTTTGGCCACTATAGGTGTGGCAGGGTATACTCAGACATGAGTCCCTTTCTCACTGCTCCATCAGGATTCAAGCAAGCCGGGCCGAAGAGGCTGAAATGCCAGAAACCGGTCCCCGGTAGCTTGTCTCCTTTCTGGTGAAGAATTGGCTTGGTAGTTTGGTCTGCCCTGTTCCCATGATGCACTGGGCCAGGGACAGACTAATTTGCATATAGCCAGGTTCTGAGCTGGGATGGGGCAGTGAGATAAATAACGGTGATGGATCAAGCCCTGATCTTTGGACTGGGTAAGAGTGGTCTGCTTAATTCAGACACTCTGTTCATCACCACCCCCTTTTCTGTATCGGAATCCAGGAGAAGGCACTGAAGTGGATTGTCTCCTTCCTCGCTGGAAGGACTCAGAGAGTCCGCCTACCACTGTTCAGATCAGAGGCCACGGAAGTCAGCTGCGGCGTCCCTCAGGGCTCCTCGCTCATCCCCACCCTCTTCAATGTCTACATGAGCCCCCTGGCGGCCATCGCACGCCAACACAACCTCAACATCATCTCCTACGCTGACGACACACAGCTGATCCTCTCCCTGACCAACGACCCCGCCACCGCCAGAGCCGACCTACACGAAGGGATGAAACACGTAGCCGAATGGATGATGACCAGCCGCCTGAAACTGAACTCAGAGAAGACGGAAGTTCTCATCCTGGGCCCCTCGCCCTCCGCCTGGGACGACTCCTGGTGGCCACCCGCCCTGGGCACCGCACCCAAACCAACAGACCACGCACGCAACCTGGGCTTCATCCTGGACTCCTCCCTCTCCATGACCAGACAAGTGAATGCCGTCTCCTCGTCCTGTTTCAACATCTGCGCATGCTACGCAAGATCTTCCGGTGGATCCCCACCGAGACCAGGAAGACGGTCACCCAGGCCCTCGTCACCAGCCGCCTGGACTACGGCAACGCCCTCTACGCCGGAACCACCGCCAAGCTCCAGAAGAGACTCCAGCGGATCCAGAACGCCTCAGCCAGACTCATCCTCGACATCCCCCGACGCAGCCACATCTCCGGACATCTGAGAGACCTGCACTGGCTCCCCATCAACAAGAGAATCACCTTCCGTCTCCTCACGCACGCACACAAAGCCCTACACGACCAAGGCCCGAGCTACCTCAACAGCCGCCTCAACTTCTACGCTCCCACACGCCACCTCCGATCGACCAACCAGGCGCTCGCCACCGTCCCCCGCATCCGAAGAGCCACAACAGGAGGAAGATCCTTCTCCCACCTGGCCGCCAAGACTTGGAACGCCCTCCCGATAACCTCCGCCTGACCCAAGACCACCTCGCCTTCAGGAAGCAGCTCAAGCAAGACCTGGCTGTTCGAGCAGTAGCGGACCCCCCTCCCGAAGCGCCTTGAGACCCTCCGGGTGAGTAGTGCGCGATATAAATGCAATGATTGATTGATTGATTGATTGAACCGGCTATCTACAGAAGCAGTTTCGGAAAGTCCTGGGGGAACCTGAAAACTTTGAGGTGCGAATTGATAGAGCACATAGAGTGGGCCTGGCGCGCCGGGCCCTGGCCCCGCCGCCTGATATACTGGCCTTCCTGCCGGACTTTCCACTGAAGGAGCGCATCCTGAAAGAGGCACGCCGGAAACAACCCCTCACATTCCAAGACCGCCCACTGGCGCTGTTCCAAGACCTCTCAGCCATCACCCTCCAAAAACGGAAGAGCTTTAGAGCGGCCACCACCTTCCTGAGGGACAATGGGATCCCCTACTCCTGGGGGCACCCCTTCAGACTTATCTTCAAGTGGAAGGGGTCGTTACATCAGCTCTGATCGATGCGGGAGACATGTGAGCTGCTGGGCATCGACAACGAGGAGCCTTCACAACACGGGGGACGGACACCCAAGCCCTCGCCATCGAAATCCTTTCAGCCCTCCCAGGAGCAGTGGCAATACGTGGGGCGCCGGCGCTCGCCCGGGAGAAACCTGAAGCCAGACCCCAAGACGATGGTGCAAGAGCAAGCGGCAGCAGTAATGGAGGTGTCCAAAGACACATCGATGGAAGCTTGAGGCCGGAATCGGGGGGTTCATCGCACTTCCACTACATAGGGCTAGAGGTTGGGGCAGGAGGACGCTAATAAGCAGCTTAGGTAACCTACTCTCAGGCTGCCAAGCTGGCTCCTGTCTGGTCAGTACAGTCTATGCTGGTATGGGACCCGAAACCTTTCTGCTCCCTAATCTCTCAATCCAGGCAGGGAGTGCATTTGTGATTGCCAGTGGCTGAAATAAATTTTAGCATTCCATCCATCACCTTGTTGTTGTTACAGTTGACCTTCTAAGTGTTACGGTTATGCACAGACGTGGATCCTGTGCATACTGTGCCACTGTGACCAAGCTATACTTGACTACTGAGCACTAATAGGGGAGAAAACAGTCCTGAGATGCTTGTGTTCTAGTTCTGGGAGGACCTGACCTGGCAGTTCGGACTGGACTGTTCCCATTGGAGCAGGGTGAAGACTGATCTACATATGGCTGCGTCCAAACTGAGATGGCATGGTGTGCTAAATACCTCTGTACTGGGATGTGGCCTGAGTAATTAGCTTTGACTTGGAGTGATCTAAACATTCAATCCATCCAGGCAACTGGGGTTTTTATACAATTTGGCTAAGGGGCCCCATGCACGCCTCTTCACCATATATTATTTAAAAAACTAAATGTGCTGCTTTCCACTGCTCACCCAGGCCTTGGCACTCCTTGGGGGGATTTTAATTGAAAAGGGCTGGATGACAAGGGCGGGCTCACCTGTTTTTATTTTTAAAGAGACACCCCGGTATCACCAAAATAAAATCCTTTTTTGGCAGCGGGAGGGGGGTCCCTCTGGACCCTCCCACAAGACCTATGGAGTCATTGTATCCCTACCCTGATCCCCTATATGGTATTTGTATTTTTTTAGGTCACAGGCACTCAGAGTCCCTCAGCCCTTAAATAGATGCTAAACATCTTAATGCGAAATAGCCAATCAGAACTTATTTTTTGGTCTTCTAGTTGTGCGGATTTCTGCCAATTCTGGTGCAATTCCGATCAGCCATTTTGGTTGTAGCTGTGTCGGAAGTTCCTATGAGAAATTGCGTAGGGGAAAATGTGTGTTAGGTCCCCTTTTATCTCTGCCCCCGCTGCACATATTGCCCAAAAACTTTCCAGAAAGAAGTTGTTGTGGATGAACCTAATTATTTGGAAAGTTTTGTGAAGATTTTTCAAACGGCACTAATGTTATTAGCATACCAAAAAGTAAATTTCCTATGGAAGCCTGGTCCTTTCTATGACTGGACAGTGGTGACTGTGTAATATACATATACATGTTATAAAACAGGTTACTCAGAACGTTCTGGACATTGCACAAAAGGCTCTGCCAGTGAAGTGATTAACTTGATATTCAAAAGTGGTCCGGTTTATTTTACAGGTCTGCGAGTTAACAGGTATAAATAACAATTCTTTCATTGCACAAGTCCTGCTTAAGTCTTAAAATGAGATGTGTCATGTCTGGGGCAGTGCTTTATGAAAGATAATACATTAATCACCGCAGAGTGCTCATAATAAACAAGCCCAGCTTCTGGTATAGCATGCCCACTGCTAATGGACTGCTTCCTCCACAAATCACCTGTTAAGCACAGTCTTTGATGCCAGTGTGGCTAACCTGAAGGTAATAGATGTATCTTTGCGACAATGGGGAGGGGGTGATGGTGCCTGACAACTTGGAGATTGACACTAGGGTGAACTAGAGGTAATAGGAAGGGCTGGATCACTGACAGACAAGTTGACAGTCCAGGGAAGCAGAGATACAACCTGTTGAGTTGCAATACAGAGCACTAGCTCAAGCATCAATCATTTATTATACACAAAGTGCCCTATCCATACAGGTGTACAGGTGGTGTAGCCAAAGCACATTACAGTGTGCTCTTAGTAATGGGAATGGTTTATTATAAGACCCTCACCTTACTATGGACATGGCATGCAGCTAAAAGGATCTCCATTCTTGCACCTCTGGTGGCCCTGCACTGCAGAGTCTGACCATTCTTCACTCTTGTATGTGCACTGGGATTTTCTATTGCTATAGTTGCAACTCGAAGCAAAACAATAAATTCTGGTTATTTTTCATAGGAAGATCTTTATTTATCCCCCTGGCAGTAGTTAAAATTCTGTGTTTACCTCTTTTAAGGAAGATGGATGTGCAACATCTGTTCCTCCGGTCTCACTGCTGCCCCAGGCGATGCTGACAGCTTGCTCTGCAAATGTAGAGGTCACTGTTTGCCATCGTCAAGATGTGCCGCTGCTCAGCAGCCCTGTCTTCCAATCAGAACATCCCTGTACTCCTTCGGCTCTGCAAGGGCTCAGCTATTCTGCATTCAGAACAGCCTTCTGCCTCACTCAGAGCGCCCATGTTTACAGGAGACAACCTGAGAAGTATATAAAGAGTTATTCCATGAAGTAAATGTTTCCCACCTCAACATGAATTTCAATGTTTGTCATCCATTTTAGTTGCCCTTAACATTGCTCACCTCAACATGAATTTCAATGTTTGTCATCCATTTTTAGTTGCCCTTAACATTTCTCACCTCCACATGAATTTCAATGTTTGTCATCCATTTTTAGTTGCCCTTAACATTGCTCACCTCAACTTGAATTTCAATGTTTGTCATCCAATTTTAGTAGCTTTAATATTGCTCCTAATCGCGCGGGCTGACATTGCTTTTATTACGGCATGAAACCCGGTGGAGGGAACAAGCTGAACAACCCGCTGGGTTAAATTACATGAATATTTAAAGTTGTTTTCTGTAATATTAGTTTATTGTGACCATTGTTGTGAACATCATTGTGAAACCAGCAAAACGATTTTGAAAAACATTACATATGGGCATCGGTAGAGATACATAGTATATACAAAATATTAAACCATGCTATGGAATATGCTGAAACCTTTAGGACACATTCGAGGGATGAGAATTGCTCAGTATGATAGATTTAAACAATATAATTACACTAAGGACTGACCATTTTAAATACCTGGGTTGATATTGTATAAGATTTTTTAACACATTTAGGGATTTCAAAAAATCTTGAAATAATATTGTACGGGGGTAAGAAAATTACATCAATAAATGTTGATTCTTTGTTATAGTGATATGTGAGTTCTAATCACATTGCAATTAATAGAACGCATTTATTTTTATTTGTTGTATATGTTCACATTTAGAGACTACAATAGAATCAGTAAAAAGACTAGACATACACAAGGTAAAAAAAGGACAGACTCAGTACTGTGTCTACGTGTCAAAGCTTTGATGTAATCATTGACGGATAGACAGTATGTGCATAAACTGCCTCTTTTTAAACACTATGGGGCATATTTATTAAAGAGTTGCATCGCCCTTTTGCCGCGCAACGTGGCGCAAGAGCGACTCAAGTCTTAAGTAAGATTTATCAAGCCATGCAAGGCTACCGTCTGTGGCATGATAAATCCAGAGTAACGCCACGTAGCGCACATCACTGTGTTGCGTTACTCTGCCCCAGGGGGGTGTTCCATGGGTGGAGCCTTGCTGTTCCCATGCATCCAGCCAAAGTTTTTGGCACACATTACTGGTAAACCTGGGAATGCATCAAAATGCTACGCCTCACAGGGGAGGCGTAATACTGCGCCCCACAGGGGAGGCGTACCAAGGAGAAATGTCTTTATTTCTCCTTGTTACTTCCTTTTTCTATGCATTCAGCAGCACACATAGAAAGAGGAGAATGCCTCAGTGGATTGTTTTTGTGCAGGGAGGTGTCCCTTCCTGCACAAAAACAACCCTGCCTACAATGCAGGCACACTTGCACCATGACGCACAGGTGCTTACGTTGGCACTAGGCAGCAGATTATGCGCCAGTGCCCGGAAAAGACATTATGTTAAATACGGCACATTTTTTGCCCTTTCCCTATCAGCAGCGGGGCAAGGTGACTTGCTGCGTGATTTTTACTTAACTATGCCCCTAAAGGTGAGGGTACATGGTTGTCTGTAAAGAATTTGTCCAATGACTTGTTTGGAAATAAATGTGAATCAATGGATATTACATTGCGTGCAATGGTGTGAAGCATTTATGGGTTGACGTTTCAATTATTCCTTTCATACAGGACACATATATAATCTAGATCTCTATTGGAATTAAAACACAATGAACTGACAATGATTAACAGAAAGAAAAAAGCCTGCTAATGTGGGAAATATTTGAGCGCACCTGATAAATTCTGACCCCTGCAGCGTTGATAAATATCCACTGTGACATTCCTAACAAGCGCTAAAGTGTTGGAATTTACGTTCACAGGGTCCAGTTATATAAGGTTTTTCGATATATTATTTTGCATAGCGCCAACAAGACCCGAAGATATTGGAGCGCTTTACATGAGCATCAGTTAGATTACAAAACGTCGCATTCATTTTTAAGAGATTTTGCCTAGAATCACAGGATGTTGAGTTGACAGAGACTCTAACCTGGTTCCCCAGTTCTGAAGCCGGCACCGCCATCCCCAATGCACCTAACAGTTGTAAACATGGGATGGAATGCAATGCCAAGTTAGAGAGAAAGCTAAAAGACATGCAATACTGTAGGTCCAATTCAGAAACAATTTTTTTTTTTTTTAAATCCTTCAGTTTACACCTGAATTTAGAGAACATTTACTTATTTTTTTGCAATTAGCAAGAAACCGCAGGAGTAGTCTAGGGTTTACTAAAAGGGCCATAGCATCCAAGGAGGGCTCGCGTGAACTCACGCGGGGTACATTTACGCATGTTAAACACCATTTACCCCACCTCACTTTGTTCGCCATAGGTAAAATATTTTTATCGATGTAAATCTACTTCCTCCACACCTCGCCCCATTTTTAGGATGTGCTCCATTCATAGATACAGATTCACTGCCCATGACCAAAAACATATTCAATCGTATCTACAAAAGTTTGTGAGTTCACTGAAGCCCATAGGGTTGTGGGCAATTTTCTCCTTTAAACTCATGCTCTATGCGCCAAGAAGCAGATTGACTCTTGTGTAATATGAAATAATGTTGGTGCAATATAGTATTTGCAATATCTTAGCAATACCTTACGTGAGTTAATCGCTGTACAAATCAAAATTATACTTTTTCCAACTGCAACTATGAATGTTAACTGGTCATTAAATGTAAAGCTAATGCATGACTATGTATCAGTCCCAAAATGTAACCACCACCTGGTTAGATGAAGAAATCATGGTACACCCAAATTGTCCATTTGACAACATTTTAATAACTTAGTATTTTTGTTCATGTTTGGTGTGTAGAGATGCTTGTACTATGCCATTCCAGGCCTTTTCTACAGCATGTCAGTTATCTTGGAACCTTTGAGAAAGCCATCGCACAATTGCTGATAACCCTCGTGGTGTTTTGAATTGTTAATGCTCATGTTCCTTATGTGAACACCGGGTTCACAACCCATTTATTCATTAATATTCAGTCACTTTCATATAATGAACAAATTAATTTGTTGTCATTCACGTTTTTTTTGCTCATCATGCAAGTAGACCTGGGTGTGGTGGCTCAGTGGACCAATGCAACCACTGCAGCGTCCCGTGTTTGACCCCATGGTTACAGGTTCAAATCCCGGTGGGTCCACTCAGTCTTGCATCCATCAGAGGTCGATAAAATGAGTACCATTGGGTAACAATAAACATCTGTTATTCAGAGCCTTGAGACCCTCAGGTGATAAGAGCGCTTTACAAACACAAGTGTTATGTTAGGGCACTTTCACAAATTTCTTTCACTTCCATGCCCGCATGCGGTCAAGTAGCGCGTGTTTTAAAATGGGCGTAACGTTCACCCTATCAAGGACTGTTCTAACCAGGCTGTCATCGCACTTGTTTGTTCAAACAAGGACTACTAATTAACCCCTTGCATTCTCGTAATGGAACCATTCCGTCACGAGCCACGGTGGTGCTGTGCTGGTGACGAATGGTTCCGTCACGGCACAGGCCGCCGCGCCTGCGCTGCAGTGATTTTGCGCCTGCGCGGCGCGTTCTATTGATTCTGTTACAAGCACAGCGTCACCGTGGCTTGTGATGGAGTGATTCCGTCACGAGCATGGCGGCGCGGCGCAAACACCCTCCCCCTAGCGCCGCGGCAAAATTACCGGCTCAGCCAAGGGGTAAGCAGCTTCTCTGTGCAAGTGGTTTGGAAGTCGGAGGTAGGAAGCGATATGACAAGTAAAACTAACTCTTTTTGAATGTGCTTGCTATGGAGCCTTCACTGGAGTCACGGCATGTGTCCACTTTTCGTTTTAATTTTCACTTTTCGCGTTCTGGTATTTTATTCACAGGCCATCACGTAGGCACATTTTGTGTGATAATTGGGTAGACGCAAGAGGCGCGGGGTCTTTAGTTTTGTGAGTTTTAACAGGCACATTGTAGCTATAACAATTGACAATTGGGTACTTGAAGTGAATCTGATGTGTTGTTGTTTCTTTCAATACCACAGTTACCCCTGAATAAGGGCATTAAGCCGAAATGCATTGGGTTAAAAACTTCATGTCAATAGAAGTGGGAATTTCGACATGCTTTAGAAAAGGCCTGGATTGGCATAGTACAAGCATTGGAAAATCTAAATCACCATCTCTACATACCAAACAAGAAAAAGAATACTAAGTTAATAATATGGTGTAAAATGGACAATTTTTGGTATACGATGATTTCTTCGTCTAACCAGGCGATGGTTGCATCCTGGCACTGATACATAGTCATGCATCAGCTTCATGTTTGATCACTCCTTGGTGCTTGGGATAGAGCCACTCACAAGGGTAGCACCTTGAAAATGAATAATTATTGGATTAACTTCGAATAGGACTGGAGTGCGGGTTATCGATTGTCTTTCAACTTGGCATCAAAGACATTTGTGCACACCATAGGGATTTTTAGTTGCATATTTATTAGCCCTGTTGAGTTGCGCTTAAACAATGCAACGTGGGACAAGTGTGACACAATTCAAAATTCTGATTTCTGAAGCATCACAAAGCCACAGAGCGTGGCCCTGGGTGATTGCATAAATCTGGATTTACGCAATGCAGCGCAAATCGATGTGTTGCTTTACTTTGCCCTGGGATGGTGTTCCATGAGCGTAGCGTGGGTGTTACCATGCAACTTCCATAATTTTTTATGCATTCCCAGATTTACCAGAACAGATAAACCTGGGCATACACCAAAAAGATACACCTTTTCAGGGGAGTCATAACAAGGAGAAATGGATTTATTCATCCTTGTTACTTCCTCTTTCTATGTGTGCTGCATGCCTTTCAGGATTGGATTTGAGCAGGAAGGTTCCATTTTCTGCACAAAAACAATCTTGCATGCAACGCAGTCACCCTTGCACCATGGTTCAAGGGTGCCTGCATTGATGCTTAGCAGCCCATTGTGGGCCAGCGCTTGGGAAAGGACAGGAATGCACCGTATTGAATTAAATACGGCGCATTCCAGTTTCCTGTACTGACTAACTTCCCATCACCCTGATCAATGGGAAAGTGAAAAGTTTCAAAGCGATTCTTGCCTGGCGCCTCCGACAAGTACTTTGGTCCCTCAGTCATCCAGATCAATGCAGCTACATGCCTGTGAGGAGCACAAGGCATTGTATGTGGCTTCTCCACGTGGCACGCTCGCACTGCCACCCTTTGCCCCATCCATTGGCATTGCTTTTAATAGATTTTGAAAAAGTATTCAATACCATAGACTGAGGGTATTTGACCAAGGTACTAGCGAGAGCCGGCTTTGGACCCAGGTTCCAGAACCTGGTCTGTTTTTTTTCCCCAACCCCACTACCAGCATTCAGATCAATGGAGAGGTCTCTGATGAATTCCCTATAAGGTGAGGAACCCTTCAGGGATGTCTCCTGGCCTCCTCTATTTCACGCTAGTGATTGAACCCTCAGCTCGATTAATTTGTTGTGATACACAGGTTCGGGGGTGGGAATGGGCCCTAGGACATGAGGGTTGCATCACCCTTTACGTGGACGACGTTCTTTTATATCTGGCAGTCC
Source organism: Lissotriton helveticus (assembly GCF_964261635.1). Lineage (NCBI taxonomy): Eukaryota > Metazoa > Chordata > Amphibia > Caudata > Salamandridae > Lissotriton > Lissotriton helveticus. The sequence goes on along the minus strand of NC_136059.1, from coordinate 180,432,639 downwards.
CGGCCTCCAGTGGCCCCCGGTGTCTTTGGATCTTCCAGCTCTTTGCGGCGGCCTCAGGGCTATATGTCAATCCAGCCAAATCAGTGTTGGTCCCACTGGTGCCCTCATGAGCCAGTATAGACGGGCAGATGACCATCCCTATACTCCGCCTCAGTTTTCGGTACTGATGTGGTTCCTCAATATTACCCCACTTATTCACAAGGTTAAGGAGGATCTTAAGAGATGGCAAACACTCACATTGAATGTCATAGGGAGAATATCCTTATACAAAATTATGATACTGCCATGAATCCTCTATCCTCTACCAAATTTTCCCCACACGATTCCTTGCTGTTGAGTTCATGTGATGGATTCGGAGCAATCACATTTTTATGGCACAACTCATGACCACTGCTCGTTTTTGGGACCTGTCAGCATGCCCCATATGATGGTGGCTTGGGTATATCCAACCTATACTTATACTACCCAGCATCCCATTTACTGGTCATGAATGATAGGCTGAGTGGTGGCTGGTCTGACCCGGCGTATAAACTAGAACTAAGCAAGCTGGATTTCTCCCGAATTCTTGCAATGTTATATGGGGCCATAGTTCCCTCTATGCTCCCCAAGGTGATCCAGCTGGTGTTTGGAGGAAAGCCCATTGACACACGGTATGGTGGTCAAAACTTGCTCCACAAGCTCCCCTGTGGAATGGCACATGGTTGAGGGAGACAGCGTCCCTGGTGGGATTTAGCCGCTGGGATGCCATCGACATCACACTCCTTGGGGATAAATGGAGAGGTTCCCATATGACTTCCTTTCAAGTGCTCCAACAGAAATACTCCTTGTCTGTAAAGCAATTCCATAGATACTTTACAACATGCTCAGGGTGCATGTTCCCCCAAACACATCGATCCCAGAATTCAGCCCATTGGAAGCAAAGATTACGATGGGGCAGTGGGCAAAGGGGAATATCCCAAATATATCGTACACTCATCACTAATGCCCAGACACTTTAATGACACTCAAAACATAGTAGGAGGGTTGGCTTGGTCCATTAGAGGACGTAGATTGGAGAGACGCCCTGATGGCCCCTAGTACTTACCATATCATCACGGTTGCGCCTAGTGCAGACTTATTATCTTCATTGTGCGTATCTCTCCCCGACAGGTTGTACCAAGCAAAATTACTCTCCAGTCCCTCATGTTTTTACTTCTCCAAAGCTCCTGATGACTTTTCCATATGACATGGGCTTGCGTTAGCATACAGTGGTACTAGAGAAGGGTGGTCACCAATCTTACTATGGTCTTGGATCTAGGGATTGAGCTCTCCCCACTGGCGATACCGATGGGGGTACTGGAGTGAGTGGGGGGGGCCGAGAAAACCAGCCACTACTGGGGACGGCCTTGTTGAGAGGCAAATGGGACAACGTGGTTCAATACAAATCTTCCAAGACCCCGATACTGTCACAGTGGAGGATGGGGGTGGATTGGTGTGTCCAACAAGAGAAGTCAGTGTATTAGGTGTGGGCATGTCCGGCTAAGCATAACAAAATATGGAATAAATGGTTAGAAGGGGGAATATGAACCCAGCATGAAAATGTACCCTTGTGATTTATATTCTCATGGGTGTATGGGGTTCCTCATACTGTCATTGCTATGCTGACGATCATTGTAACCCCAATTTGGGGTCTTCTATTGGTTTCAATGCAACTTCTTATAAGAAGTACTAAAAAGAATAAAAATGTGTTTATCAAAAAAAATGTGGCGCATTCCTGCCCTTTGCCTATGACACAGTGCAGCGCAGCAAGGTGACTTGCTACGCTGCACCACAAAACTCATAAATAGGCGCCTTGGTGTACAAATTAATTTGTGAATCAGGACCTGTGCCTTTTCCAGTGCAAAAAAAGCCTCACCACCCAGGTGCAGCATACTCCAGCCTTCTATTTTGCTTAAGCTCTGCTCCTACCTCTTTTTTTTCTCTGTTAATGATGATTCGATGGTCAATTATGCATTTGGGATTACAACTGGGCTTCCGGGGAACAATTAAAGTTTTGCGGTGAAGTGATACTTTCAGATGCATCTACTCTTATTAGAAAGCAAAATACAACAAGTATTGGTAAAGCCAGTAGTTTGCCTGTGATACCCTACCACTGACCTATTTGCTTTGCCTATGATTATGTTTCCAAGATAGACGCTGCTACATCATGGCCATCTTTTAGCAGATTTTTTTTATGAATAATGCAAAACCATTTGCAAGATGAGTACACACAGTCGGCCTGCTTCAAATTGTTTTAAAACCATTAAAAAATGGCCCACTGCAGCTGTATTAGCGGTCGACGGCATGAAGATTTTGGGGCTCCATGGGTAGCTTTTGCAGCACCTCCACTGTGCCCTACCACAAACAATCCCACAGTGCCCTTCTCTGCCCAAAACCAATGTGGCAGAACCTTCCTTCATCCCGTACAGGGCTCCTGTGCCCAACCTATGGGTGTGGCCAGGGAAATGAGCAAAGCCTCCTCTGTGGTCACTCACAACCGGTTCTGGGGGTAGCTCCTAACTTACTGGGTATGATGCATGACTGGCTAGGGGAAGAAAGGAAAGGAGGCAGACCCTTGTGCTATCTACAGCTGCCTGTGACAGTCAAGGTCTCTTTGAAGGTAATTATGTTCCTTGGCACAGCCCAGATGCTCAGCCCTCCAGCGAAACAAAACACCTTTCCACGCCCAAGCCTTGGTCTCAGCTCCAGAGCAAGTTTACACCTCATCAAAGAGATTATTAAGCTCCTGGGAGATGGGACCTCATGCAAATGAGCTTCTAGAGGCTTTACGTAGGTAGCAGGCAATTATTAAAACTACCTCTTTTAAAATATTTATTGCAAATCCAACTTTATCAAGAAAATTAGGCTTGTATAAAATAAATATTTGAAACAGTCATAAAATGATCCTTTTCGCTGTTCCTAGGCAGAGATATCAATATTAAATTTAATATTGTACTCATTGCTTTCCTGTGGAACAGCTAACCCTTCTATATTGAAAATGGCTTTTAAGGCCTTTTCACTGTAAGTTCATCTTTAACATTAGAGCTTTATATGCCCTACGTTTGAATAAATCTTTATTCAATTATACAACATAATCATAAAATCAGACAAATTTAAAAACAAATAAAACCACAATACATAAATATATATATATATATGATAAAAAGCTGCATAATAACAAGACTTATAAATACTAAAGAAGACTCTCCAACATGCTGCACCCATGCAGAGCAGAGATTTACATTACATGTTTAAGAATTTATAATCCTATTCCAATTTAGGGCACTTTAAAAAAAGAGGAGACAGCCAGGATTACTGCGTGGTCAAGTAATAGCGTTAAATATAAAAAGGCAGGCGGAAACTGTCAAAATACCCCAGATTTTTAACAGGAATTAAACACTTGCGTTGTAAAAACTCATAAAATTTACAGAACAGCACCAAATGCTCCAAAGTCTGCTGTGAGCATCCATCACAAGGGCACACTTCGATTGTATTTGGATCAAACAGTCCTGGGGGAAAACAAATAGATGACTGTTAGACCTGGCATCTTTGGCGTGGTTTCCCTGTCTTTTTGCCTCTGCCTCCTGTATTTTTGACGGTGTGTTGGATTTCGTTTTTGCTGGTTTAGATGCTTTGGGCACTTTGCCACTGCTGATCAGTGTCAAAGTGCAAGTGCTCCCTGTGTAAATTGTGATTGTACTCGGTCATCCATGATTGGCATATTTGTCTCACCAAGAAGTCCTTAGTAAAGTGCACTGAGTGTGCCAGGGCTGGTGATCCAAATGCTACTAGTGGGCCTGCAGCACTGATTGTGCAGCCCACATGAGCAGACCTAAAATGGTGTTTCAGGCCTGCCACCGCAGTGCCTGTGTGCAGTCTGTGAACTGCCATGTACACCTAGTCAGTGTCCCCACTGACCAGGCCTAACCCTTCCCTTTCTGTACACAGTGGTCACCCCTATGGAAGGCCCAAGGTACCCCCTTGGGCAGGGTGCAGTGTATGTTAAAGGTAGAGCATGTTCTAGTGCAGGCGACATGCTCTGGTAGTGAATTACAGCCATTTTTGTTTTTCACTATTTTAAGGCTATCTTGCCTATAGGCTATCATGGGGAATGCTGGCTACAGTGGTTACCTGCATATCTTCCCATAGGAGCAAGATAGGACATAAAAGTCTGGTATCCCTGAACTCAGAATTTAATAACACATCTTTCAGGACAGGTGGTTTTTAAATCCTGTGTTTGAGAACAGCACTTTTAGAAAGTTGCTGTTCTCTTGTCTGACCTTTCTGTGTGCCTTGGCCTGTTTGTGAATTGACTGTCTGGTTTGTGAGTGGCAGGGGCTGGGTGGCTCCCAGGGGATGAGTGGGCCATCCCTGGGCTGAATAGCCCCATCTGCATCTAGAGTGGTGGAGGGGGTAGCACCTGGTCCTGAATAGGGCTGTGCCCGCCTTCCACAATACTGGCTCCACCTCCTGCTGGGCGGCTGACAATCCTGTCCCTCTCTCTGAAAGGAAAGGCCAGGAAAACAAAGTGCTCAAGGAACACCCAGAACTGGTTCAGACTGGGCTCAGAGCCCTCCTGCACAAAGGGAACAAAGACTTATAGGGGTATAAGTATAGGACCCCAGACTACATAAAATTAGATCATCCTGGAATCAAGAAGGAACCTCTGCCAAGGAGAAAGCTGGAAGACTGAAGAAGGAAGACTGTCCTGCTGTGTGCTTGTGGACTGACGTGCAGTTGCCTTGCTGCCAAGGAGAGGGGAAGGACTTTGCTTTGTGCTGTGTCCCCTTGCTTGAAGGAATCTCCAAGGGCCTGAGAAGAGCTGGTTCTCTGTTAAGAAGTCCCAGGAACAAAAGGACTTCACCCCCAGCTTCCCCGAACTCTGCTGAGAGAGTTCTGTCCTTCCTAGAATGCTTGGGCCAGTTGTGGTGCCTCTGGAAGTTGTACCTGTGCTTGGGAAGCTGGAAATCAAGATACTAAAGACTTTCTGCAAAGATTCAAGCATCGCTCCCTTGAGGAGCGCATCCCCATCAGTTCAACAAAATTCACGCCGCCGCGAAGATCAAGATCCGATGCAAGAACCGATGCATCCTTTGCTTGCGGAACGCATCGATCCGGTGCGGGAAAAGTACCATTGCTACAAACATCTTCGCAGAGCCTGTCGTCACTGGGTGAGATCATCGCACCACCTGCTTGCAGACCGCATCACGTCGCTGTGAGAGTCGTCGCAGAGCCATCGCATTGAGGAGCCGAGGGAGGAGAAGATCAACGATTTGCCTCGCATCGCCGCCGCACCTGAGATCGTTGCCGTCCCGAAGATCGTCGCACCATACCTTTTGCGAGCCGCTTCCACCGAAACCTGCACACGGGAATCCATGCAATGTATCGCATCCCTCCCCATATAGACCGGAGTCATCGAACACGCCCGCTGCGTCCAGCGGGGTTGTCGCATCGCCTCCCCAGGGTCTCAGGAGTGATGCATCTCTTGCTTTTAAAAGCTGCAGCTGTCACTTGGAACTTTTGTCGCATCTAAAGGTACTGTTGGCTAAAACGTGACGCAACTTTGGATTATTTTAACGCAACCTGAAGAACTCTTTTGAAACCATATTCTTGAACTGTGTATGATGGATTTTTGTCGTTTTGGTCTTGTGTAGTTTAGATTAAAATACCTTTATTTTTCTAAACTGTTGTGGATTCAGTTTGTGGTGTTTTCACTGTGTTACTGTGAGTGTTGGTACAAATACTTTGCACATTGTCTTTGATAAGCCTGACTGCTCGTAAAAAGCTACCAAGGGGGTGAGCGAGGGCTATCTAAAGAGTGTATCCTCCTTACCCTGACTAGAAGCAAGGGTCTCTATTTGGACAGTGGTACCTACCTCTGCCAACTAGACCCCCACTTCTAACAATGACCGAATGAACCCAAACCAAAATGTAGTGAAAAGTGTTCTTTCCCACGGATGGGTAACAGTGAGGAGACAGGGTTCAGGACTCTAGGGGTCACCCATTTGGGCACTTCCTAATTCCTAAGTTCCTTTAAATGCTGTAAAAACCAATCCCCAAATTCTCTTCTATCCCTCTTACTGAGGAGATACAGCTTTTAAAACAGGTCCGGGCAGTCCAAGGTCCAAGTAACAGACTCATCAATACTCAGCCATGGAATTCTGAGACAGTAGTCACCCCCAAGGCAGTCCTCAATCACATCCTTGTTAAATCCTGTGTGATCCTCAGACCACACAGAGATCCATAGTAGCACAGGATCCATCTTCACAGAATCATCCACATAGTCAAGGTAGAAATCTTCTTGTATAAATAAGGACAAGCTATTTGGAGCCAAGCCCAGCAGCCGCCTACAAAAACGATTCTCCTCTTGCTGTAAAACCTTACCATTGCGATATCCCCAGTTAGTGGCACCATACAAAAGTACATGTAGGCATTTCATTTTATATATCTGCAAAAGTGATAATGTGGGTTTGTTACCAATTTGTTTGAAAAATCAAAAAAGGGCACCACAATGCCAAATGGGGGGAGGCTACTTGGGAGAGGGCCCAAATGGAAGATTCCCCATAGTGGTGGAAGGAAATGATAGTAGATGTGGGCTATGGAAGCAAGGCATCAAACAGAATAGGACTCTTGTGTGTGTTGTGGGACTGTAAGGTATAATGGTGATGTAATTACTGGTTTGCTTGCATGGTAATTGTTATTTTTGACCTGTCTTGTTCAATAAAAAGATTTAAAAAAAATTTAAAAATGGGACCACAGGCTAAAGAAAAGTGGGAACACGCTTTGATTAACATGTAATCCAGTTATTCAATTAATTAAAAGTAACCCATAAATAAGGGAAATCGGGTACCCTAGTGACCCGATTACCCTTAATAACAACAGACCTAGTTTTAGAGTTTTTCCTTCCACATACCATACAGTGTATTTTACTGCTCTGCCTCCAGCTCCAACCCAACCCTACAACTGACAAAAAACTCAGCAAAAGTTTTTAATTCATTTGCTGCTTGGGCCATCATCACTGTGTCATCCGCCTAGAGTAAGGAGGGTACAAGAATTGATTTAACCTTAGGCAGATCTTTCCCGTGTGTGGCTAAAAAAATATTCAGGCCATTGATATAAAAAAGAAAAAAGCAATGGTGCCAGCACACATCCCTGACTAACGCCAACAAATTTGACCATAACTTTGACCTATTCACCCGGTCAAAAGCTCTACCCAAGTCCATAAACGCAAAGTGAATCGTCCCTTGCTTAGCAAAATGTATTTACCTATTATGAGATTGAGGTTCAGACACTGTTCCATAGTACCTTTTCCTTCCTGAAACCTACACTGGATTGGACGGAGAATATAATGTGATTGAACACACAATTCTCATGTTGTAATAAGATGCAGCCCACCACTTTCTCTACAGATGTAAGCAAATGGTTGGGTCTATAGCATGTGGGATCTTGTCTTTTTCCCCTTTTAAAACAGGTATAATTACTGCTGATTTCCAAGACAAAGGGAGACCAATCTGCATGACAGCATTCAGAACATTTGTTAAAATGGGGGCCCTGAAATGGGCTTCGACTTTGTAAAGATCTACAGATATCCCATCCGGGACATGGGCTTTATTAGACGGGCTAGCCTGTATTGCTTCATAGATCTTTTCCAGGTCAAACTTGATCTCCAATTGATAAAGATCAATATCCTCATCCATTTCCGAAAAGGCATAGAAACCAAGAAAATAAACCTTTTTGAAATGGGATACACATTGCTCGGGTCTTATAGTAGAACCAATATCATGTGGAGTGGTCAGGGTTGGTTGCCTACCCTTAACAATAGCCCAAAAGCCCCTTGAGTCCCAGGAATCACAAGTAATCAGCGAGCGCTCCCAAGACGCCTCTTTGAGCTCCACTTTTCGCTTCTTAATTGCTTGCTTATAACCCTTCTTTGCCACTATTATGGCTCTTGGTTTTGAGGCCTTGCTTTAAGGGCCACCCAGATTTGATTGTTGGCCGCTCCACAGGTTTTGTCAAACCAATCATGTTGTATGGCTTGGCCCGACTCACCAGTTCCCTCATAATGATGTTAGTTGAAACATTAATTGGAATAAGGCTTCCAGGATTGCTACACGTGGCGGGCCAATAACTAACAAATGTTCATCAGACTCAAATTGGGTTGGAATAGGGAGGTTACATCACCTAATCCGTTTCCCTTTATCTTTGGTCCTTAGGTCTATCATGCCTGGGGCAGCATCGGTGCTAAAGCCTGGAGAAACTGTCGCCCTAATTTAAATGGGGTTATGATCAGTAAATCCAGTATTTTTTTTTATTTTTATTTATTTATGCAAAAACACATGAGTCGGTTGGTACAACAACATAGAGAGAGAAAAAAAACACAAAAGGGAGACATTTTGTCGAGCAGATACATATCCAAATCATATCCTTTTGATACATACCTCACAAGAATATATAAAAAAAATTGAAAAAGCACAACAACAAAGGAAACCGGTTGTTAGCTATACATTTCATGAGGACAGTCTCAATTAGGTCCAACAAAGAAAATTATGAGCAATCCCCTCAAATCTCCCCTTACATCGCCAAATAATTTGTAACTAATCCCCAAATCTGTTCCCCAATCTTCCTTCTGCGGGGGGCCTTTAAAGCATACAGGCTGTGCTCCATATTGTGTATCGAAAAAAACCGAGACTGCCAAGCTTCAAAAGCAGGCGGTTCCTGTTGCAACCATGCAGATGCAATGCACATTTCTTACATATACGTTAAACACACGCGTCAACAGCACAAATATTGTACTGCTCACTTACCAATTTGGCAGGAGAGAAAGTCCCACCTCACCTGGCTACAGCGCAGGTAAAACAGGGCACCGCTCTAAGTAGCGAAAAAACAGATAAAAAGGAAGTTTAGGACACACAGGGTGTCAAACCACTTACACATAGCCATTAAGTCAAAGAACCATTTCAAGAGGTACATAATTCAATGTTTTTACATACAATTGTATCTTGTGTGAATGCGAGAATGATACGTAATAGCCAAGATAAAGGGTCTCACTTAGAGAATACAGGTGATTTTATTGACTTTGTTTGAGACCCTGTTGGTAATGAGAGTAAAAGGTGCCACATAATCACGTTGTGTTGCAAAAATGTGGGCGCTACCGAAAAACATCGAATTATTTACCTCTTGAAATGGTTCTTTGACTTAATGGCTATGTGTAAGTGGTTTGACACCCTGTGTGTCCTAAACTTCCTTTTTATCTGTTTTTTCGCTACTTAGAGCGGTGCCCTGTTTTACCTGCGCTGTAGCCAGGTGAGGTGGGACTTTCTCTCCTGCCAAATTGGTAAGTGAGCAGCTACAATATTTGTGCTGTTGACGCGTGTGGTTAACGTATATGTAAGAAATACCACACACCCGTCACTAACGAAACCAAGCTGTGTTAGAAAAACTTGTTTCAATACAGTGGTTTGTATTCATATTTCTCTCTATGCACTTTGCTTCTCTCCCCTATGTGTGTGTTGTCGTCGGTGATGGATGTACATCCTGTTCTGAACTACCAAGTCAGGAGAAGGTTGTTATCACTGAATCTCAGGTGATATTTTATCTTTCTTTTTTCACCAATTTGTATTATAAGCAGTAGCGGTAATGGTCCTGATGAAGCAGCTAGATACCACGTGGATCTAATTAGCAGAAACATGTCGACCTTCCATCTAGATTAGTGGTTATTTGTTGAGACCACTACGCACTTCCTTTATTTTAGGATCGAAGAGAACCTTAATAAAGACTTTTTCTCTTCATTACCTAATTTTATATCCCCTTTTTTTCACACAACTTCACTTTGCACTTCACCTTTTAGCACTGCTTTTCAGTCACCACAATATACATCATGTGTTCTCCTCACACTGGGCACCACATGTAGGATTAGGCTTTAACCATCTGCCAATCCACAGTGGGTCTCATAATCACCTCCGAGAGTGAAGGATCCCAGATGATAAAGGGCGGATTCGAGTGGTGACTGATGGGAACACTTTCACAGAGATGATAGACCTGATGTGTGATTTTTATAACACATTATTAGTTTCAGTCCATTCCCTTCCACTCACATTCTAGGAGTTTAACTTAGTTTGCATTCTTGAGCTGACCCCTTGCTATATTTGGTTGAAGTAACTGTTCTTAGGGATAGTAGCATTGGCTGGGTCGTAAAACAGTCCCTCAGACCCTCCCCCTCCCCGTTTGTTAATGATGCAATGCACAGCCTATACACTGCGGTTACTAAGAAAATTAATTTAACGTGCTTCTTCGGGATATTAGTACTCAATGTGCCCATTTCAACACCCAATAATATCTGCGTTACTGATAATTGTATCTGACTACCCACAATTGCCGAAACACATTTTTCTATCTGAGACAACAAGGGAGCTAATACAGTACATGTACAAAAAATGTGGACATCATCCGCTGAAGCAAACCCACAGCAAAAGCATTTCCCTATTGTACCTCCCGATCATTTAGACACCTTGTCTGGGGTATAATATAAATGATAGATTGATTTAAAATGTTGCGCCGCCAACTTTGCAGACAAGAATAGATCTTTAGCCATATCTAATGAAATTTCTATTTGAATGTCCTGTCTGCCTAAATTAACACACCATTTACTATTCTGTTGCTCTATATCGTTTACTTTGGTGTCTAACAAATGATTATATAAAACTCCGATCCTTACCCCTTTCATAATGTCCTCAATCAAAGAATTTGGTTTAAAGTTACTCCCAATGCACGTTAAACAGTTGCGAATCTGTAGATATTTTACGAAATGCTCTCTGGGGAGAGAATATTGTTCTCGTAGTTGTTCAAAGGATTTGCAAAAACTAGCATCATACAGGTCCCCCACCACTCTAATGCCCTTCTCCCTCCATCTATATACTACTGTATCCCACACATCTATAGGTAAGAAAAACGACGATGAGAATGGAGTGTACCATGTTATTTTTCCAAGGCCCAGTAGCCCCTTAACTATATGCCAGACCTTATATGCAGCTATCATTATCTTAAAACGGGTGCGTTTATAATAACTTTGTTCTAGGTGCTTAAATAGACAATTTTTAACTTTTACCCCCAGCAGCATTTGATAGATCGAAGGACAATCTGCAGGTCTAGCTGGCCCTTTGCCGTTTAATAGAATTCCCATTCCTTGCAACATGCAAGCGTAGTAATAAAATGTGAAGTCTGGTACCGACCAGCCCCCCACATTTCTTGGCAAAATCATAAAGCGCCTGGCCCTTCGTGCTTTCCCCCCAGAACACATAAAGCGCATACATATTGCCTGCAGTTGTTCTAAATTGGTCTTAGGAACTTCGAGGGGTATACATCGGAAAAAATATAAAATTTGAGGAAGAATCAGCATTTTTATTAGGTTACATCGTCCCACTAATGAGAGATATAAGCATTCTGCTTGATCTAATTTTTTCCGAACACCGACTAGGAGCTGGTCCCAATTAGCTTTAACTAAGGAAGTTGTACAAGCACGCAACATGACTCCCAAATATACCACCTCCTGACATAACCTAGAATCAGTGTAGCTTGGTATATTTATACTGAGTAACTGGGTTTTTGCCGAATTCGGCTTGTATCCAGGAAATTTACCAAATTCTGAGGCCAATTGTTCTATAGCCTGCATTGCCATAGTGGGTTTAGACGTGACCACTGCCACATCGTCAGCATATGCCAACACCTTTACCTGGTATATATGAACCTTTAACGGGATTATATGGATATTAGAGTCCAACATTCTTAAAAAAGGCTCAATGTATAAAGCAAATAATAAGGGGGAACAGGGACACCCCTGTCTAGTCCCCCTACAAATTTGTACTACCGCCGATTCCAAGCCCATGGTACTAATCCGGGCTACCGGATGCTGATACAGAACCTGTACTGATTTAATAAACTCAGGACCAAAACCTCGGCTCTTCAAGTTGTCCCACAGAAAAGATCATGCCACGCGGTCGAAGGCCTTCTCGGCGTCCAATAAAATTAAACAAAAGGGTTCCCTGGATGCCTTAGCATAGTCAAGTAGAGTTATCACTCGTCTAACATGATTAGTAGTACTGCGTTGAGGGATAAACCCATGCTGTATTTTTGAAACAAGACCCGAAATAACCATGGAAAGTCTATTCGCTAAAATCTTCGAGTATATTTTACCATCTACATTGAGGAGCGAAATAGGGCGATATGACCCCGGTAGATTCAGTGGCTTGCCCTTTTTGTGAAATACCACTATAGTTGCTTCTTGCCATGTTTTGGGAGCAGAGCCTTTCTGTGCTTCTAGCATTGTTGCCAAGAGATCCTTTTTTAAGAGCATAAAAAACGTTTTATATATTTCTAAAGGTAATTTATCTGGGCCAGCAGCCTTTCCCAGATCCAGCCCATTTACCGCTGATTCTAATTCCTCCAAAGTAATGGGCGCATCTAACATTGCCCTGTCCTCTTCAGAGAGGTCCTTCAGACAGTGTTGACTGATCAATAATGCAGCATTATCACCGTTATACTCATCACTCTGATATAGCGTCTCATAAAACTGCCTGAATGCCTCCAGAATACCCTGCTCGTCCTTAACAGAATTACCTTTCTGGTCTAGTACCTCATCGATACGCTGGGCTGCCGTTTTTGCTCTTACTCTTTGGGCGAGACATCTGCCACTAGCCTCGCCGTATTCATAATGGGTTCGTTTTTTAACAAAAGATTTCTTGGCTGCTTCCTGGGACCATCTCAGATTTACCCTTGCCTTCAGACGTGCTACTTCATTAATCTCTTCATCTATATTAATCCCTTTCTGTATCCCCACCATGAGCGTCTCTTCGGCCATGATCAACTCCTTATAGAGTGCCTTTATTTCCGCTGCTTGTTTTTTTGGTTATACAGACCCAAACTCAGTACCTCCCCACGAAAGGCAGCCTTGAAACAGTCCCACACACAACCTACCTTACTGCTCCCCCGATTAATGTTAAAGAAATATACAATCCAGTCCTTCATATGTTCAATAAAGAATTGTTCAGTCAGTAATTTGCGGTCAAAAGAGAACTGTCGTGGACGTTCACTAGAAAGAATGCTAGATAAGGTCAGAACAACTGGCCCGTGGTCTGATGTCACTCTAGGATATACTTGGATTGCAGCCTGGTTTAACATCAATGTAGAAACAAAGAAATAGTCTAATCGAACCAATGTGCGATGTGGAAAAGAAAAAAAAGTGTACCCAGGTGACCCACCCCTTAAAGCTGACCAAGCATCCACCAATCCGTGGGCTCCCAGAAGTACCTGTAAGGCTTTGAATACTCTCGGCTTCCTGCCTGTATATCTCGCCTTCTCATTATTTAACACGTTGGGTGCTAGGTTTATATTGAAATCACCGCACATGATCAATGGTGTAGGCCAATCTGCTAGTTCTACATTTAAAAAGTTGAGAGTTTCTGCTTCATCTAGGTTTGCCCCATATACCACACACACAGTAACTTTAGTATTGCCCACAACACATTCTGCTATCGCCCAGCGTCCCAACCTATCAGAATGTATCCTCCCTGTAGTAGCTATATGACTCTTGCCTAGAATTGCCACACCTCTGGCCGCCCCTGAATATTTAGTGCATACTATTAAGTTGAGCCCCAGTTCTGTTAACAGATGTCTCTTTGACCAAACCACGTGGGTCTCTTGTAAACATATGATGTCACATTGCAAAGCCTGTATCTCTTGTGTAACTCTTCGTCTTTTTTCCACTGAGTTCAGCCCCCTGACATTCAGCGTGCCCACCCTTAAGCCCCTACCTGCCATTTCATCGCTTCAAATTTTGCATCTTTTATCCAGCTAAATTTCACCAATTGCTCCCCGACATCAACAAAATACAAATTTCTTCCCAACCCTGGCTCATGTGTTATTTTCTTTTTCCTCCCCACCTCCCCACTCCCACCCTTACCCCCTCCCCTCCCAAGCCCACCCTCGCCACCACCCTTCACGAGGCTTAAGGAGCATGTCCTCTGCGATGCAGAAGTGCCTTCACTGCGTATCATGACTCCCCTTCTCCCCCCCAGATTTTATCGTTCCACACTCATAATCAAAAAGTCTTACTTCGGGCTAATTATAACCTCCTTAGGGTGTCCCCCATAAATACTACTTCAGGAGCAGGCAAATCTGCATTACATCATGCATATAATATTTCTCTCATACAGAGATAATCAGAGGGCTCAGGCCTCTCTCTACGACTAAGTCGATTATTCCATCATATTTGTAGAAATTCAGGCCCTTGACCCCAGGACACCAATTGCCTACTCGATATTCCGGTTTCCAATGCTGACTCCAGAATTAAATTTGCCTAAAGGAAAGTTAGATGGGGGAGAGCAAACCCCTAATGTGCAATAACCTACAGGAACAAAACAACATTGTACCTCCTAACATCCATAATCGCCCTCTTAGATTATAACTCAAATCCAACGCACTCTCAAAAATGCAGTGTGTCCATTATAGTCTATTTCTAAGAGTTCAGTAATTGAAATTAAGTTTTTGCCTGTTTGCCATTTGATTCAGATATAGCTGAGCCTCAGACCCAGAAGTGAAGTATCGAGTTTGATTTTTGAAAATAATCTTCAGTTTGGCCGGATTGAGTAAAAAACATTGAGCGCCTTTTGTCTGGAACGGTTCAATTAATTTCCGCATTTACCATCTCGCATTCACAGTTGTTGGGCAAAAGTCTGGGCGAACAAAAAACTCACACCCGTCCCCGTTCCTCCTTTTCTCTGGACGTGCAAGATCATACAAAGCCTCTCTCAGGAGAAAATTATTTAAACAGATCAAGATGGCCCTTGGATATACTTTCTGTCCATTGTCACGTCGACGATTCACAAAGGGGAACCTGTGCGCACGAATAATTTCAATTTCCCAGTTCCAAGATTTCAATTCCGGAAGGGCCTCGCTGAACACCTGAATAATAAATCTACGGTGGTCCGACCCCTCTTTACCTTCCGGAATGCCCAGGACACGTAGATTATTGCGCGTCGCGCGATTTTCAAGGTCTGTTAGCTTCCAGTCTGTGTCCGACTTTGATTTTTGCAGTGTCTCAATGGCCGATTGATGTTTTCCCAGGCTATCTTCAGTTGAGGAGACTCGCTGTTCCACCTCCGTCACCCTGGTGGTTACCTCGGTACCTGTTTTCACTAGGCGCCTTACTGTATTTTGAAGCTTTTTCACGGCTCCTTGTGTGCGCAATCCTTCAGCTCTAGTCTCATTCCTGTGAGCCATTACGCTTTTGTATATCAGCCCTGGAGTGACTGCATCTTCGTTTATCTCCTCCTCGTCCAAATTGAGCTGAGCAAATGGAGTGCCTTGGTTGTGGTCTAAATTTTCTGCCGCTTCTGGCATTTTCCTGACTGTCTCACAGGTTGCGCCACGTTCATAGCCATCGTGTTCTAAATCCAGTATGATGTACAACTTCTGGGCTCGTGAAATTCACAAGAGCCTTGGATATAAAGATGTAATCAATTATCGTTCCTCTACCCCAACCAGAAAATGAGGGTAAATCCTGTGTTAAACAGCCTCCTGCAGACATCACATAACACAGGCCCACATTCCCAAGGGCTTCAGATAACACCTTCCCCCTACGGTCCAAAATAGGTGTGGTAAGGGGGGAATCTCCAACAGTAAAGGGATTACCTTCATTTTGATATGTACCTAACTTAGCATTGACATCCCCAGCCAAAATAACATTAAAAACCTTTAGATGTGCAGGTGACCTGGCTTCTAAGATTGATAATACTTAGAATAACACCTTGATATGACAACTAAGTTCCCTGACCACTTTATAGACATTTACCAAGAAAAAATGTGAATCCTGTGAGGAGACCACCAATAGGATCTGAATCCCTGCATGGGAACAACCTTTAACTGCTTAGAAAAATGGATCGAAATGGACAGACCTACAAGCGCTCTATGGAAAGGAGAAGGGATTGCTGCTACGATATAACTATCATACCCATCTCATGCTACTGACTCCCGAGCCCAAGTCTCCTGCAGCACAAGAATATTAAACTGAGTAAAAAGTATGTCATTAAAATCCCAAGGATTAAAGTTAGTATTATGACGTAACCAGTGACAAACTTTATTTTTCATATAGGAAGTGTATTCCTTTTCCCTAACTTGGGGTAACCCTGCCAGAATGGCAACATAGGGACAGCAGACAGGGGGAGGATTCAAATAAGGCAGCTCTGCTGCTAATTGATGATCTCCCCTCACTCTCATAGGGCCATCCACTGTAGAAGTATTAATATTGCTATACGCCCTCCTTACTCTAGATATGCCTTCAGGGTCCTGCTCCACAGGGGAAGGTGGGTCAACACAGACGCCTCAATGGTTAATGGCACATTAGGAGGCACAAGATCAGAAACTAAAACATCTGGCCTGGGCAACCCACCAGGGCCCAGATGTAGGTAAATCTGATTTACCGACTCTAGAATACCGAATTTTACCGATTCGGTATTCTAGATTCGGTAAATCAGATGTAGGTAAAAATTCTGTAATTTTTACCGAATCTGTATGATTCGGTAATTACCAAATCGGTATTTCCCGATTCGGTAATTGACATTCATTCCTATGGGCCTACAGGCCCATAGGAATGAATGTCAATCACCGAATCGGTAAATACCGATTCGGTAAAATTACCAATTTTGCAATGGTGACAGGGTGTCACTTTGACACCCTCTTGCACCCCTGATTTTGGCTTGTGTCCCTTAGGGCATGTATGTGTGCCACATGGCACAGGTGTACATGCACAGATGTGCATGTACACAGGTATTCGTTATTTACTATGCAATAGAATTACATGGTAAATAACAAATCGGTAATGGCCTGTGGCACTGTTTTCAGCGCCACCTACATCTGAATTTACCGAATCGGTATTTTACAGAATCGGTACATTTACCGAATCTGTAAATATACCGAATCGGTAAATATACCGATTCTGTATATTTTAAGGCCCCTACATCTCCATTAGCAAATACCGGTCGGTAACGGCCGAAATCGGCCGTTACCGACCGGTATTTGCCGACCTTCATCTGGCCCAAAGTTCTTTACTAGGTACACTTTTGGGAGTAATAAATCTAAAACTAACACTAAAGGAAGGATTTCCAGAAATATCCTTAGACTCTATAATCTTAGTCAGACCAGATACGGCAAGCTCCAAAGAGGACAACCTTTCCAATAACAGGGTGACACATAGCACAATAGTGTCCTTAAGTCTATTTGGCACTGTGTCCAAATCCAAATTACCAGCTCCCAAAAACTCCAGGTTTTCATAAAGACCCTGTTTCTTGGGGGAATTAGATTTCTGATTAGATGCAGCAGGATGCCTAGGCTGGCACTTCCTTTTGGCGAGCAGTGGGCAGATACTGTTATCAAATGTTTCCGAAGAATCCTTCTGCGCCAAACACTCCAGGGTTCCTGCAGAGCCAGTTGGAGAGCTATGGATAACCTCCCAACCACTTTGAGTCGTGGGTTCGATGTGTATGTTTTGAGCAGATTGTAGCCTAATCAGGGAGTTTGGGCCCTCCTCCACTTCCAAAGAGAGTCTCTGTTCCGCTAGATAATTTTCCCTTGAAATTACACCCACTGTCCGTGCCAAAAAAGAGTCTATGGTAGTACCATTGGTGGACCCAGCAGCAGAAACGTTAGCAGTATTTAGAGCATTGTAATTTATGCTATCCTGTGATGCCGATATGAGCGTAATAATCTGAGAGAGGATAGGACACCAGGGTGCAAAATAATAGGGACAAAATATATAAATATGGGAGGGAATGCAGAAAATCCTACCATATCACGGATGAATGATGGGGGGCCCAGCCAGCCTCCTCCAGACGATGACAGGTGAAGACGGCCTTTGTTGGTGCGCGGCCCGCACAGCAGGAGCCTGCGATGCACTTTGTAGTGCAAAGGGGGGTGTGGCTGCCTCCTCCACGGTCTCTCAATCAGGGATTTGTACAACGCTCTGCTCACCCGTAAGAGTCTCAAGGCGTGGCGTGGTCTCTTTGCCGACAGAATCCTGGGACACAGAGTTCCGCAACACAGCAGTCTACGAAGCAGAGCACCCCAGACGTGGGAGCCCGCAATGCGCTTTGTAGCATGAAGGGTGGTATGGCTGCATCCTCCCCCGGTCTCAATGCTGTACAGCATCTGGGACACGGAGTCCCTCAACACAGCAGTCCACGAAGCGGATCTACCCCTATGTTTAAATATCATGCACACTGTCTTGATGGTCAGTAAGGCTTACTTAGGGGCAGGGGCGGATTGGCAAGGCGGGCATTCGGGCATGGGCCGAAGGGCGGGTGCCTCAGTGCCCTCTGTGGGCCATTTTTTTCTCCCTTGTCCCAGTCCACAGAGAGTGGACTAGGAAAGGGGAGAAGAACAAAAACGGGCCACAGAGTGCACGGAGACAGACAGAGAAAATGAAAGCAGCCTCGCTGTGCGGCCGGACAGCGATTGTCAGCTGTGGCCTCTCCTTCACCCCTGCCCTGCCAAGCAATCAAGCTGAGGCTGGGCTGGGGAGGGGTGATTGTTTGCAAGAATCCCTGGGGGCCAGGTGTTTCTCAGGCCTTTGAGCCATTTTCACCTCGCCCCCCTGGGGCCCACGCAGCCCAGAAACGGTGTTAGTCTTAACACCCCGCCCACAGCCCTTCACATTCAGGGCATAGTGGGCGAGGAAGAATGGGTCTTGCTGTGGGGGCCAGGTGATGTTTGGAATTTTTTTATTTTATTTATTTATTTATGCGATTTTATATAGCGCGGACCTTACCCGAAGGTGTCAGAGCGCTTCACACTAGGAACAGCAATAATAGATGAGGAGAAAAATTACAAGTAGACAAATTACAAAAGCAAACGTTAAGTTACATGAATCAAAAGTGACAATAGTGAGCAACCAAAATACATGAGGTAGCAATCGGTACATTACAGGAGGAAAAGTGATATGTGTACAGGTTACAAAAGCGTACAAAGTACAAGTAGAGGTATAATACTGTAATAAATGGCAGACACTCCAGCACAAGAACAAACGTTACATAGGCAATGGTGCAAGTATCTAAAGCAAACAAAATGTGAGAGGTAGCATACAGTGTGATACCAGAGAAAAGTGACGTGTGCAAGTTACAAAAGGGTACCATACACAGGTACAAGGGTAATACTACAGTAAATGGTAAACACTCAAACTGCCAGAACATACTGGGAAGGCACTTCCCATGCTCCAGCTTCACCTCAGCCCCCCTGGCTACCTGGCTACCTTGGATGACCCAGAAAGCTGTGTTTTGTGCTCCCCTGCCAGGACATTTTCCCGAGGCCTGGAGGGCTGATTAATTTACTAATTGCAGGGGCCTTACCTCTGTTCATGTGCTCCTGAGCTGAAGGTCTGGGGAGGGCTAAGTAGGTTAGTAATAGCAGGGGCTTTGCTGCTTTTCAGGTGCTCCTGTGCTGGAGGGCTGGAATAATTTAGTGACAGAAAGGGGCCTTGCTATTTTTTTTAGTTGCTCAGCATGTAGGCCATTGTCATCTTGGCCCTGTGTCCTGTGCAAGAACAGTATCCTCTCACTTTCATTCCTTGTCTGTGCAAATGGTGTTTCATGAAAGGGCACGCCCCTTGAATGTGGGCCACGCCCCTTAAATATGGACCACGCCTCTTGAATGTGGGCCACCTTTTTCGTCAGTGCCCGGGCCGAATTGTGATCCCAATCCGACCCTGCTTAGGGGTGACTGATACATATTTAAAAGGAAGGTCTGGCCTAATAAAAGAGGCCATTTTGGCAAGTCAAATTTGCAGTTAAAACCTGCACCCCTGTGCTTCACATGACCGGTCTCAGTTATGCTTGCCCTGTCACTGAAGTGGAAGGCACAATGAGTGCTGCTGCTCACTGATGACATTTAACTTACATGCCCTGTGTATACTTATAGGTAAGCTAAATATGCCACTTTTATCATGTTGAAAGGAGGCGCACAAGCACTTAGCCAATGGATATTAGGAATAAAGTGCACAGAGTTTTATTGCCAACAAAAATAGGGTTCAGCATTTGGCGCAACCCTGCAGAAAGCGCACATCTCCAGCAGGGGGGACAAAGTTAAAGGCAGAGTTGATGGCATTTTCATTTGTGTATAGCTTTAGCACTGTTCAATTAATCTGCATGAAATGTGGCAGCTAAGAAACTAAGGGCCTGATTTAGATCTTGACGGACGGGTTACTCCGTCACCACGGTGTCAGATATCCCGTCCACCAAAATATAAATCCCATAGTGCAATACCAGGAAGCCCTGAAACCAACCCCAATTACACACTGACAAAGGTGATTGGGCGCAGGATGAGGCTGAAGGCTGTGCACTGCACAGAATTACATGGCAGGCTCTGAGCAGTGGGGTTGGGCGGCTGTTAAAAATTAAACAAAACACAAACACACTTAAAACTGTGGAAAATCTGCATTCATAACAACATATTTGTGTGTGTTAACATGGCACTTCATAGGGAATATATATTTTTACAGCGACCATGGTGGGATAGGCACAGGCCATGGTCTGAGCTAACACCCACAGTACACAGCCAAAGGCAGCATGGGTTGAAAATGAAGTAAATCTAAAAAACAAAACAATGACATTCACTGAAAAAGAAACACAGGTAAAAGTGAATTATGGTTCTGTCTCAAACTCGTCAAAGTACTGAAGTTTGCACGTAACGGTTAGCAACGCACACATAACTTGCGCTACCAGCCATGGCAAAGCACCAATTGGTCAAAGGTATAGAAAAAATAAAAATTGATCAAGAGAACAACGGGAACAACATGGTGCCATAGCGGATGGTGCGAGATTTGGCAATTGGTGTGTATGTTGTTATCCTCAATTGTATACACCAATGAGAAATATTGATTAAATTAATTCGCTGAATGCACTACATGCGCATAAAAACAGGTGGTGGGCTCTGCACTGAGTAATCCTGTAACTTTCATATAACGGTAAATATATATCTATATACACACACACACATATAGCTATATATATTGTTTGAAAATTGTCAAATATTTCAAAGACTGGTCAACTTTAATGTTATGAATTATTTTCATATATTTATCAAGCGAAAATATTCATCCTCAACGGTAAAGAATGTGCTTGCACTTAAATATTTTTGCCCAGAGAGGATTAGTGGGCTGTTCTTTTGATATATTCTAAATCTGTACCCCAGCTGAATCTAAATGCATTTTTTACGGTTTCTAATTATGTGTGTGAATTGTTTTGCGAGAACAACAGTTCCATACAAATACATTTTGTTCAAACGGAAGACATTGCAATTGAAGTAAATTGAGGAAAAAAGGTATTTCACTGTAGCTTACAACAAAACAAATTACCACTAGAGTTTTCTTTCCAACATTGAAAATAGGACTATTTATCAGCATTGCGCATAAAAGTTCCAGGGTACAGTTTAATCTTTTACTGGAATTGATAATGCATCCTACATCTGCCCTTTTGTTGAATACAGTTTTATGAGTACCCAACTGCATTTTCATAGGTAAACTAGTTTCGGATATCTCGTGAAAATAGATATCCGCACTAGTTAGAGAGCTGGAGCTGAGAGAAAAGTATTCCCACATATGGAATGGACTACGTTCGTGAGGTCAGCGTCCTATTGGTGGGGATTGAAGAGAGGCGTGGCTGGCAGCTCAGCACTGGCCAGTGCTCCCTTACCCCCAGCAGGTGCTGCTGGAAATTGCTATGAGAGTCAGAGAAGCCGGGGACATTTCAGATTTTCTTTCTTCTGCCTCTTAATAGCACATAGGAACAAACATGGAATCTCTGGAGTCTGCTTATTAGTTGCCCTGGAAATTTGTGCTCTTAGCAACTCTGACAAAAGCTAGAAAGATGACCATCATATGATATGACTCCGTGTTTATGCAAGAATACCCAAAATGTGCAATGTTAGATTATTATTCATACTGCTGCCTACACAAGGTAACTGTATTCAGCCATGTTGTAATGTTGTGCCTCTGGAATCCCCGGGACTCCTTAAATGCCAGACTCCCTGGTTCCCCAACACATCCCCTACCCAGTATTAGAGCAGGAAAAGACTGGTCTAATCCTGAGCAGTGTATGCTCTGGAACTTTCATTCAGGATTATTATTAGCCAAATGTGACCGGGCACAGGATCTAGTTTTCATGGAGATGTTGTGGTTTACATAATGGTGACTTACCTGTGCCTATCACACCAGCGATAGGCGGAGGATCGCAAAGATGTGATTTTCCAATACCTGAAACCTTTGTCCAGTGCCACAGCATTGTGTAAAATGTTAGTAGCTCCTATGGTATTCATGTGTACAACCAGATGGGGCTATTACTCTCCTACTTCATGAGGGCTCACATGAGCAAGAGGTCGGCTGATCTCGAAACGCGTTGGGTGTTTTTCTTGTGCCTAATAAACTGAAGCACTGTTTAAATACATTGGGGCCTCGACTTTGGTTGTTTTCGAGTTAAGAAAAGGAGACCAGGATTGCAGCAATATATTTAGGGGCTGGCGTCGAGTGCCCGCCGTATAAAGTGGCCGGAGCACGCCATCTGTGTGTGTTCATATATATATATATATATATATATATATATACATATATATATATATATATATATATATATATATATATATTCACTGAAAAAACCATAGGTTTCAAGGGTGTTATAGTTACCTGGACATTTCACTCGTACAAAACCATAGAAATTCCCCCGTTATAGTTAGTTCAGCTAACTATAACTCACGCGCCCGCAATGCACTGCTGATGACGTCACATATTACATCACTCATGACATGGTCCAGTGTCATAACTCATGACATCACTGATGACATTGATGGAGCGAGATACAGAATGAAATTTTGTTCTGACTCGCAAAGTTAAACTTCCATAAAACTGTAACCGTATTAACAAGCACGAGATGAAAAGTACTAATCAACTTAGTTTTAAAATGCATTTACACAACATGAGGGACTAACTTATGTGCTCAAAGTTGCATTTGCAAGTTCGTTGAAAAATAATAAACTAACCTTGTCTATTGTCTTTGTCAGTATTAAATGTGGCTGTTTAACTAATGGCATGTGCTTATTTATGTGCTTATGTTATGTCTTTTCTGTGGCAAAAGCTCGTGGAAGATTTCTGCGGCCTAAATGAAGAGGGTAGAGATAAACGCTGCTTTGTGTGCTAAAGCCAGGTAACATAAATTAATGGGTTAATAATTAGCAAAGGGGTGGGTAACAGAATGGGTCTCAATACTCTAATTAATTAATGTTTTGTGTTTGTTTGAATAATAGTTTCCGAGAGAGAGGCCTAAGGCCTAGCTTGTAAAGATGGCGTTTAGAATCCTGTCCAGAGAAGAGCCTTGCACGAGAAGTGGAAACTTTTACCACATTGACAGTTGTCAAAGAAATACAGTTAAAATAAATGGTGCTAAACGTGCTCTTGGAGAGAAAGATTCAAGGACAGGAAGCGGCAAGATTGCCAAGCCAAGGAAGTCATGAACTGTACTCGTGAAACGTTTCATTTTCGAGGAAGCTAAAAGTCATGAAACTAAAGGACAATAGAGCTAAAGAAAAAGGCTCGATTTTGGTATGGAAACGATGATGACACGTAATGGACTGACATCAGTCAGCCAATGAGAGCTCTGGATGGCAAAGAAAAGTTTACAATTTAGTAGAGATTAGTTAGTTAGAAAGGTATAAAACCTGGCCCCATGGGCAGGAGGGCGCTTCTCGCTTTCCGATTCCTGAAGGGCGTGACGTGCTGTTGGACTCTTTGGCGCACGTAAGGACAGCAGTCTTTAATGATTATTCTTTTTAGGTGGAGCGAGTTTTAGACAGGGAAAATAGAATTTAGGGAATGGAAACTTTTATTTGCTTTAATTCATGCTAACTGATTTACCTTTGAAATGTCAGTTTAATAAGTCTTTCCTTTAATAAAAAGCTGCTTTTACTTTGCTAATAAAATAAAGATTCTTATTTTGAAAATGCTCTTTCTTTGAATAATAAAGTAAATAAAATTAGATTTTGAAACAACAAGCTGGTCTTGTTTATTCATGTCTAGTTACCATCAGTTGATCCATTTACCTTAGTGACTTAAATAAATGATACACATTTAAAAACCATGGTAAGAAATGATAAACTGCAGTTGTATATAAATATGTAAATAGTTTTGTGAATAGATCTGATTGATTAGGTCACATGATTCAGACGCTCAAAATTGTCTCCTTAGTTTATGGGCCTGTGTTAATGACTTATGATTAATGGTGAGTATTGTGGTGTTGGGTAGCGTTGGTGAGACAGTTTTTCATTAGGAGCACTGGATCAATAACTTGGTAGCAGAGGATGGTTACTATGGTAACGGACATGCTACACTTCCTTGCAGACACCTACAGTCATTCTTATGTGACAGCTCCAAAAACACTTCAACCAATCAACAGTTATGCTCAGAGATGTAGCTATCAACAGAGCAGGGGCACAGTGGCACTAGGGACCAGAGCACGAAAGGGGCGCACTCCTCCCCGGTTACTGCTGTTTTTCACTATCAAACCAGGGAATGGATGGGCATGTTCCTTGTTTGCTTTAAGGCCCAATTAACATTTGCTATGCCTCTAGCTCCTGGAGTTTCTTCTAGTCCTCTTACAGTTCTGCTTCCGCACAAGACTGGGTAAACAATTCACCTCCTTAATAGGATTATGGCCAATATACCCTTTAAATTCACCTTACAGCATTCTTTGCGTTTGTGTAGAGGCAGTGGCAGTACCTCGGCACAACGCTCGAGAAAGGCGAGCCATTGCGAGGGCTCTCCTCTGCTTGTACTTTATTTCCATCGGATGCATTTGAATTGATTTGCTGTTTTAAAAATGAACTTTTAAATACTTTTATCTCAATTGTGTTTATATTATCTGCTCATTCAGTAACCTACCGCAATTTGCTTTTCACTGACTGTGCTCCCCCTAAGCCCCGTTCCACCGCGGCTTCACGTGCCGTTTGCTGTGGAGGGCTAGGTCGGCCGCCATCTTTGGTGTGGGTCGGACCCTGCCGGACCGGAGTTAGCGGTCCAGCGGAGGTTGGGGCTTCTGTCTATAATTAGACCTGATGCTCGTTGGGCAGCGGGTTTGTGTAGAGGCAGTGGCAGTACCTCGGCACAACGCTCGAGAAAGGCGAGCAGATTGCGAGGGCTCTCCTCTGCTTGTACTTTATTTCCATCGGATGCATTTGAATTGATTTGCTGTTTTAAAAATGAACTTTTAAATACTTTTATCTCAATTGTGTTTATATTATCTGCTCATTCAGTAACCTACCGCAATTTGCTTTTCACTGACTGTGCTCCCCCTAAGCCCCGTTCCACCGCGGCTTCACATGCCGTTTGCTGTGGAGGGCTAGGTCGGCCACCATCTTTGGTGTGGGTCGGACCCTGCCGGACCGGAGTTAGCGGTCCAGCGGAGGTTGGGGCTTCTGTCTATAATTAGCCATGCCCTTTAGGACGCGCAGCGGCCACGCGCAGCGGGCGCGCCGCCTGCGCGCCGAAGGAGCGCCAAAGGAGGGCCCGTCTGTGCCCGTCCGTGTCCCGGACGTGGCCAGCGCCAGCCCCCCTGATGCTGCCTCTCCATCCACTGATAGACCCTGTGTCCGCTACTCCCGTGAGTATCTCATAGCACTTAGCGCAAATTCATGCCCCTGTAGGGACCGATGGGAGCTGGATGATACATCCCGGCGTATTTGTCAAGTATGTAAATTTTGTTTCCAGCCTACTCTAACTGGTCCTACCCAGCTTCCCATCGATACGGCATGTATTCGGGCTGGTTTGATCAATGCTAGATCATTGGTCAAACACTCCAATGATATTTTTGAATTGCTAAGTGACAATGAGTTTGATCTTCTCTTCGTCACAGAAACGTGGCTTAATGAGACATGCAACCCAGCTGTTGAATTCGCTATTCCACGTGGCTTCAAAATCACTAGACAAGATCGCCCCTTAGGCAGAGGAGGTGGCATAGCAGTCATTTTCAGAGAGAAATGGACTTTTTCTCTCGATCCTTTGGGCCCCCCAGCTGATGCTGAGGTACTCCACTTTTCTCTTTCTTTGGGGGCACATTTTACCTTAGGTGGAACTTTGGTGTATCGGCCACCTGGCAATGCAGGTAAATTTCTAGAGGCACTAGAGGACATGATAGTCCCACGAGCCCTGAAATACTCCAGATATCTCCTTTTGGGGGACTTTAATATTCATGTGGACCATTTAGATCTACCTGACACAGTTCGGTTAAATGATACTTTTGCGATGACCCATCTAAAACAGTGGGTTAAGACTCCCACTCACTCAGGGGGTCACGTCCTTGACCTAGTATGCACTAACTTTGATATAAATATGTCTTACCCTGAAATAGTAACCTGGTCTGACCATATGCTGATTAGGTTCACCTGGTCCCTATCCTGCCCCGTTGAGACCCATCAACCAGCTGCCCATACACAGAAAATTAATATAGTTACGCTCTGTGATCAATTAGATACCTCTCGCCCTACACTTCCCTCTGATATTGAGTCAGCCGTTAGTTCTTTCAACTCATGGATTAAATGTGGAGCTGCTTCTTCAACTAAAACAGGTCGTGTTTGCAGAGTGCGCTCTACCCCCTCTAAGCCTTGGTTTTCTAATTCTCTCCGCGATCTCAAATCAGGTTGTAAAAAACTTGAAAGACGTTGGAGACAAGCCTATCTCCCTGAGGCTAAGAAAGAACTGAGGACGGCACAAAAGAGGTATTACGCAGCAATTAAATCGGCAAAAAGTCTATACTACGATGGGCGTATAACCAAGGCTAATAACAATAGCAGGGAAATCTTTGCTGTTGTTAAAAGCTTTGTCTCTCCATGTGCCGCCCAACCTCTTCTAACCTCTTCTACAAAATGGTGTGAAGAACTTTCTGTGTTTTTTGTAGACAAAATTGCTAAAATCCAAGACGATTTACTTACTGTCTGTAATAATTTTCCATCCTCAATGACTATTCCACCCCCCATTATGCCTGTCCCTATGGATCAGTTTGCTCTTTTTACTTCAGTTGATAAAACAGACGTTGTTAAAATTCTTGCTACTCTACAATCAGGATCCCCCGCTGACCCCTGCCCTGCCAGAGTCCTTGCGGGCCTGGCCAATACAGTTGGCCAAGAGGTGACACATATTGTCAACCTCTCTTTTTCCACTGCCACTGTTCCGGTATGTTGGAAGCAGGCCAAACTGCTACCACTTCTTAAAAAAAATGGCTTAGACCCGAAGGTCCCCGCTAACTTCCGGCCCATATCACTGTTGCCAGCCCTGGCAAAGATATGCGAAAAAGTCGCATTCACACAGTTGGATAAATTCGTTGAAAGCTCTCAGGCTCTTCACCCAGCGCAATCAGGCTTTAGAGCTGCTTTCAGCACAGAGACGGCTTTAGTTGAGGTTTCTGAGGCTATCCGGGAATGTTTGGACGGAGGCGGCAGAGCGGCTCTGATTTTATTGGACCTCTCTGCCGCCTTCGATACGGTTCCTCACTCCCTCTTACTTACCAGACTAGCGGCCATAGGCATAACTGGCTCCGCTCTTGGCTGGCTGACATCCTTTTTAGATAACAGGTCCCAGCAAGTGTGGATGCCGCCTTTTTCCTCCTCTTCCAAAAAACTTTCAACTGGTGTCCCACAGGGCTCCACCCTCAGCCCCTTGCTTTTTAATATATATATGACCCCTCTCATTTATCTTGCAGAACAGCTAGGAGCAAAAATTATGGCCTATGCCGATGATACACAGCTTTTGTTCACATTGCCTAAAAACAACCTGGACATATTGAGAGCTCAATTCTGTTTATCATCGGTCTTTCGCTGGCTGGCTTGTGCCCAACTTAAATGTAATGAGAGCAAATCTGAAAACCTGCTGTATGGCTCCTTTCCAGATAACTTTAGCGACTCCCTCTGGCCCACCGATCTCCCATGTCCCAAATCCATCGGTGGACCTGCAAAAAACCTAGGAGTCTGGTTTAGCGACAACCTCAGATTTGAGGATCATCTGAAAAGACTCACTGGGATTTGCTTCTCCACTCTCAAAACCCTGCGCAGATTTCTCCCTCTGCTTCCGAGAGAGGCTAAGGAGACGGTCATTCGCGCCCTTATATTATCCAGATTGGATTATTCGAATGCCCTGTTCTGTGGACTTCCGGCCTATTTGATTCATCGCCTTCAAGTCCTTCAAAATGCGGCGGTTCGGCTGTTGTTTAATATACCCAGAAGTTCTAGTGTCCGTCAACCTCTTAGAACTCTTCACTGGCTCCCAGTTGCTCAAAGGATCTTATTTAAAATCCTTGTGCTGGCATACCGAGCAGTCCATCAAATTGGCCCAGTTTACTTGAGGAAAAGATTTTCCCTTTATATCCCCAACCGCCCTCTCAGGTCTACCAATCTCCACCCAATGAATGTGCCAAAGTTTAAATACAGCAGGCTCGGCTGCCAATCCATCTCTGTCAGAGCAGCGAGAGCTTGGAATACCCTTCCTCTCCATTTGAGAACATCCCCATCCATTATGGCGTTCAGGAAGGGCCTAAAAACCCATTTCTTTAACATCACTGCCTAATGGTTGTCTCTCTAATCTGGATATAATTTGATCTGTCCTCCCTTTCTCTCGCGCCAGGATACTATCATTTTAGTAACAGAGCGCGCTACAAAAGCCTCTATAATAATAATAATATAATAATAATAATACAAAACACACTGCCTTATTTCAGTTGACTTTTGCATTCAGTCTTCTAGCCTCGGGCAGCATCAGGCTCAATAAGTCACGGAGGCAGTGGTGGACCTGTAAGTCTACACCAAGAATCCCTCACATCACATATAGCCTCCCACCCTTTAGGTGAAAGGAGCAGGGCTGGAGTTGGGAACCAGAACCAGACTGGCAAAAATGCTCAAACCAGGCCTGCTCCCTTTGTCTCCTGGAGTAATATCTCTCCACCAGTACCTTTCTTATCTTTCCTTCTCTACTCTCTATTCTCCTTTTTGGTATTTTTCTCTCAACCTTCCCTGTCCTTCCCTTTCTTTCTCTCTTGAGGCAATTACCAGAAAGTGACAGAGGCACCAAGAGCGAACTTTGGGTTTTAAAACCGTCCTTCAAGGTTTCCAGCCCTCCGGGAAAATGCCCAGTGGAATAAAAGGCCTGTCTAGCCCCGGAAAAGAGGCACCGCAGGCACAATACTTAAATGGTGGTGGGGGAGACTGAATGGGTGTCATAATGGGCAGCTGTTCTGCATATAAATTTGGGTTAGATATTTTTGTTTATGTTCAATTACATGGAGATATGGGATCTCTAATTATTCAAACACTATTAATTGCTGTAAAAGGCATACATGGTGCTATGGTATTAACATGACTCAGAAGCGATGTAGTAATTTAGATCAGGCTTGTACCTCTTTCTCAGTACGCTGACTGCATGAGCATGTTGGTATTTCCTATTCTGCATGTAGTGACATTCTGTTGGGGCATTCTCTAAATGCCTGTACATGGTACTACCTTCTGTGAAGGGGCAGCACAGCCTACCGGTGTATACTTAACATTCTTCCCCAAGTTATTAGAAATTGAAGGTAGTAAATTATCAGAATAACGTGATAACAAGAGGGTCCACCGAATGGTTCACATCATGGAGCCACCCATACCCGATAGACTTTAGGGAATTGCCTCAGCTGCTCATATGTAGAGGCAATGGCCCCATTTGTCACCCATCAATTCATTTCCACAGGTCTAGCTTTGCCACATCTGTTTTGGGTCAGGTCAGAACCTTCAGACCCCCACAAACATACCACCATGCATGTCTTTTCTTTAATCTCGTTCCATCCTACAACTAGATCTTATGAGCTAATTGCAGGATTAAGGAATTAAGGGGTATGGCACCATCATACTGTGAGCTAAAAGACATCTGAGCAAAATCTCATTTGAAAAATATATTTCCCCGTTGCAATTAATATTAGAAAATCTACATCCAATCGAGTGATATTTCTGTAAATGATATGTAGACCATGATCTTTATGTATGAAGATATTTTTGTATTCAATGTTCTAACAGACAACTGAATTGAGGAGCCCGTGAACATTGACACATTTCTGATTATGTTGATTTTGGCATGAGTTTCTATCACCAAAGTAACATTAGCTTCTTTGACTGTCAGAGGATGAGTTCATCAACACTAGGTCACATTTGCTATTGTACAAGAATCTCCTGCAGCCCACCCTGTCATTGTTTTTTTACTGTTGCCCATTATTTGATCAGTCCACATGGCGTGAGGCACTAACGTTTCCTCACGCCATCTTTGTAGGATGCTTTGGGAGGTGCATATCCATGCATAGATGCACCTGGTCAGGCTGATTGACATTTTGGTTACCACTATCAGGAAGATGTAGTGGGTCTGGCCTTCAAGCATGTAAATGATTCCCATCTCTTCTAGTTTTTCCATGCCATTTTCCACATATTTCCCTATGGATGAAAATTGTGAAAGGTCCTCTGGTACCACCAATTTGCGGATGGATTGTCATTGTCCAGGAAACACAAGTAGTGATAGTAAGTAGGACAAAGCTTTGCAAAGTTTATTAGCTTTTCTCTGATCTCTTTTTAAATATTGCAAAGTATGACAACTGGATTTAAAAATTGATCAGTTAAGTGTTTTTTGTGAACATTTTTCCTGCAAAAGCTTTTCTTTGCAAATTCTTCCACTAAAAGTTATTACTTTTGAACTTTTTTCTTACTTGTGTATTTTTGGAAAATTTCACAAAGATTTCAGAGGAAAAGGTTGATAGAAGAGTTGATCTGGGTTGAGGAAATCTGAACTGCTCAACCACCATTACATTGACTGTGGCCACTACGAAGACAAGAGCTTTTGTATCTATGGACCTTATTCTGAGTCTGGCGTCCATGGACTACCAGACTCATCTTGTCGGTCTCCCAAATGCCCTATTATGACTGGGGTGGTCGGGCCACCCTGGGATGACCGGAACAACCAGGGGAACCACCATTCCCTGCTGGTTGTGCGGCAGTCCTGAGGTCACCATATGCTTGGCGGGGCTGCCATGAAAACTGTGGCGTGAGGAAACCCTAGTGCTCCACGCCATGTGGATGCACACGGGGGGGCATAATATGTGCCCCCCCTGTGTGCATGCACCTCAGTACCTGCACGGCATGGAATGTAGCAGTCCATGCCGTGCAGGTACTGATTTTAATATTTCCATTGCAGTGCCTATTTCATAGGCACTGCCTTGGGATCACCAAAAAAACGCCTTCCAGACAAGAGAAAACTCCTGATCTGGCGGGCGGTTCCTAAACGGATTTTGTGGTTCGGGAGCTGGGCGGTCCCGCTCAGGCACCGCCAAATCCTAATAAGGCCCTATGTATTTATCTTGGCATGTCAACTATGTTTGACTCTTTGAATGAAAACTGCACTTCTCAAGATGATGTGCACTTCTGTATCTCTTCTCTGGAGTATTCTATGAGATCTTCTACAGCTCTTTTACTTATCTGATGGCTTCCCGGCATTGGACAACTGCAATTTTACTAGCTATTCTCCATGGAGCCTTTTCAAAATGGTTTATCTTTCCTTGTCCCAACCATGGACACTTTGGGATGGGGAAGCCGTCTTCGTGGGGTACATTCCTGCTGCAGTGTCCACAGGTTTTTTCTGACCTTTGGTCATTAAGTCTTTCACTCGATTCACCTTGGTTTGCTAGTTTGTCCTTCGCCATGGCAACAACGATAGCCTTCTCTATATAACTACATAGGGTCTTAGTAGTATTTAGAACCAGCCAACTCAAGAAGCTTGTACACTCAACTATCTCTGTTAGCTCAAAATCAGTTGGTGCAGCTTTTGCGTCGATGTCAGATAATAATTAATTAATGTGCACTATTTTTGCCAGCCTTCATGAAGCAGTAGATCAAATTTACTTGTGGTTAGAAATCCTAAGTAGTTCTATCCACATATCTTTATCTGTCTGGCTGTTGACCAAAGTCAGAAATATCTCCTGAGCTTTGGCTCCAGCATAGTGATGTAACATGGAGGAATTAGTGGTGGTGTCCATTATTTTCATTGCCTTTGCAATATTGCATTAGTAAGCTTTTCACAGCTCCTACCAAGGACTGTTGAACAATTTGGCTGCACCATATTCATGAGACATGACACAGGGGCCATGATGGACTGACAGGGTACATACAATCCAGGGTGACAGGCCCCCTCCGCCGTCAGTTGATCACTTGCTGCACAGGGCCAGTATAAGGGCGTGGGCCGACAGCTGCTCCTACAACAGAGATGAGGCTTAGACACAGTGTGGGAGTTCCTGCTCAAGTGCATCAGCTCCCTCTGATGCCTTGCCTGGTTTCCAGGTTGCATGTTCTCTGGTCTGTGGACTGCATGGCCCTTCTTAAAGGGACAGTGCTCCCCCTGGTTTGAACATCAGGTTAGATCAAGAGGCGAGATTACACCCTGAGATGGTTTTCAAAAACTCTCTTTGTTCAGATGCGCACTGTCAATAATATTAATTAAATGCATACTTGGCATGTACTTTTATGTATTTATTGTCTGATTTGATATGCGTTCCACGTATCTGTGCTATCGTGGAGTGAGTGTACTGTCACTTGAAGGAACAAGGAGAGAAATGCAAGCATACATTAATGCATAAACTGTTTACTCTGTTTGAACAGGAGCCATAAATGCTTTATAAACGTATTTATTTGAATGTAATTTATACAATGTAGAGATGCTTAGAGGTATTGAAAGCAGGCTGTTTCAGCCAATTTACTTTATTAATATTCCTATAAATAAAACCGAATGGCAGGCGTAGGGCTCTAATGTGTGCAGATTGCTCTGCAGATGACAACACATTCTTTAGACAATTAATTTTAATCTGATCAAACATTGCAGGCAAGTCTCAGAGCATTTTTCCAATTTACAAATGCAATGCTATCAGATGGTGACCTAATATGGCTAAGATTTTGCAAACAAAGGCAGGAACAGCACATACAACAGAGGATCCAATAAACCCAGTCAGGGCTTCCTGTTTCTTTTCTTTGTTGGAGCGTGGATTATTCAAAAGTGATGCAGTAACCCAGGAGATAAGACAGTGAAAATGAGGCGTAATTAAATTTTTTCTTCGGAAAAAGTCTGATAAAAAAGTAGTGTTTGATGGGAAACTTATGCATTGTTTTCGAAGCTAGGTGAGCTTGATACATAGCGATAGCCGATGTCAATTTTGGCGTCCTGCCGTTGAAACTTCTGTGCCTGCTGAATATTTAGCATTTTTCCCTGCTTCTTGAACATTTTTTTTAAAAAAAAAGCGTAGTTAACTTATCATCATTTTCCTGTGTACAGAACTCACACATTGATCATCCTGTGACTCCTGTGTTATTTTCTGTTTTTTAGTTTGAAACATTTTAGTTTTTCTAAAAATCTTAATGCAAAAACTTGGAATCATGTTTCCCATATCCTCTCCAGCACCACCGTGCATGCCTATATATTCAAACTAATTGAAAACAATAAAGATTAGCAAATAGATACCAGGTGACCACTGTAACAAACGTGTACACCTCAAGTTCATGATGAAGCTTCTACTAAATTGGTTATAGACCTCTGCTAGAGATTAGTTCAGTCTTAAAGCCCTCAATGTCCAGGGGC
Organism: Lissotriton helveticus; assembly: GCF_964261635.1. Classification (NCBI taxonomy): domain Eukaryota; kingdom Metazoa; phylum Chordata; class Amphibia; order Caudata; family Salamandridae; genus Lissotriton; species Lissotriton helveticus. Next base: position 180,398,918 of record NC_136059.1, on the reverse strand, counting down.
ACTTCAAAGAGAGTATCTCGCCCTGTAGATAATCCATCACTGGTTTCCAAATGTCCTCAAATCTCTCAACTCTCAGATCATATGTCAACATCTCCATTGCCATCGGTAAATATAATCTTTCCTCTCGCTCCTTTCTTTACCATATACATGGTTCAAGCAGATCCCATTTCTGCTTTTTGTCCCACTGTTGGCAACATTGCCTGTTGCCCTACTGCCAGATCCATCTCTCAACTGTTCATGACCTTCTGGCACATTCATCTTCGACCTTGGAGGTATAAAACCTCTGGAATGGAACTGCAATCCATACCAATATTTTAGGGATTCATTGTAGTTAGATACAGTGTGCCACCCGCGACATGATTGGTTGATATGGTGACTTAGAGAGAGTCCCACCCGCCACACCCTAAATGTAATGTTCCTCCTGTTTTTTATTAGAAATGTGGGGCTATCGGACATGATGGTACATGTTCAGGCTCTAGTGAATAATGAAGCACAGAGTTTAAATGTTCCAAAGATCAAGCCTGTCTCTTTGAACGTGCAGAAGCCACTTTATTCAAAATATCCTTATTCCTCTAGCAGTGCCCACTTACCCTTATATCACTGAACTATTACAGTTGGACATGGCCCTCTCTGCTGGGTCACCCCCAACCTTTTTGCTTTTACCCTCCACGTTTTGCTGAATTCATTTTTATTTGCCTTAGGACTTTGTGCACTTTAACGCTGCCAGCCAGTGTAAATGTGCTTGTGCTCTCTAATGTAAACATGGTTAAATTGGCTTATACCCAATTGGCATATTTAATTTACTTACACGTCCCTTGTAGAATGATATACCATATACCCAGGGCAAGTAAATTAAATGCTACCAGTGGGCATGCAGCACCTAAGTAACACAGTAAAACTTGTCTGAGGCATGTCACTGCAGCCTGAATGCAGTTCTAAACTGCCATGTCGACTTAGCATTTAAACTTCCTTGCCAAACACTATACTCCCCTTTTATTACACGTCACCCCTAAAATAGGTACCTAGGTAGCCCATACAGGAGGGTGCTGTGTAATTAAACGATTCAACATGTACTTTTAATTTTTTCATGTCCTGGTAGTTAATTACTCCTACATTTGATTTTCACTACTGTGAAGCCTACCTCTCTCATAGGATAACATTGGGGATTCCTTATTACATTTAATAAGGTTTCCCTTTCAATTGGAAGCAGGTAGATATTCCATGTTTGAAGTCTATGAAATTAGATTGATAAACCCTCTACATGGTAAAGTTGTGTTTTTGAATACAAGTATAGTAATGCCAACTTTAGAAAGCTGGAATTTGTCTGCCCTTAGCCCTTTTGTGCCTGTAGTCTGGACTGGGTCCCATTGACTGGGTGTCACAGACAGACTTTGTGACTTCCTCCTAGACAGTCACACCATGGAGGGATTTGGTGTGACTGAATGGGACATCTGCTGGCAGGATGGAGGAGCAAAGCTGAGCACAACCCCACTTGCAACTAAATAGCCTGTGCTCTGGCTTCACACAAAGGGCCTAACTACTCCACATTGCCACTGCATCCATCCTGGAACCAGGGCAGGGGAGACAGGAAATTCCATGCACTTCAAAGCCACTGTCTAGAAGCTTCTGACACCTTCAAGAAGGAGGGCACCAGGGTATAAAAAGGGGACCTCAGACACCAGCTCTTCATTACACTTCTGAACCTGTGGGTACTCTGCCAGGAAGAAAGACTGCTGTGCTGCTAGAGAGATTAACGCTCTGCTGTAATGCTTCTATGCATTACTGCTGCCCTGCTGGATTGCATCCCTGATTGGTCTGATGCTCTGCTATGTTTTGACTGGAAACAAGGAGTGGATCTCCAACTGTCCTAGGACCTCAATAGTGACTCACAAGGGCTGGTTTGCTGACCTCCTGTTTAGAGTTACAGGGACACAAAAGTATTACTCCATCTTAAACCCCGTCCTGCAACCAGCCTGAGTGTGTTCAGAACCTCCAAGTGGTTCCCCCCATAGTCCTGAACCCTTGGAAGAAGTGCTAAAACTGTCCAGATGGCCAAAATCCCAAACTGAGGACTAATACAATTGTTGACACAAAAGTGCTCTGAGAACCAGGAGGAGTCCAGGACCAACCTGCACGCCTACCCACCTGAGGTGCAACGTCAGTTGGATTGACTCCATGGCTTTTCCCGCTACATTCAGCAGCAAATCATTTTCAGTAGTCTTTCGTCAAAGGAGTATTCGGGCTCGTGAAACTGTGTTTGGCTATAGCCCTCTGCCTCATCCTGCTGGAGGTTTTCAACTTCCCTTTCACTGACTGTCTGAACATAAAAATCTTCTCTGTGGCTTTGACCTGATGCTATCCAATGATGACGCCCCCTTCTCAGATACCTCCTGCAGCCTTGCCTCTCTGAACTTTATCTTCTCAGAACATTTTCTAAAAACTTTTTCTAGGTCAGAAAGTAAGCACTAACTCCGCCCAATGCACTTATTGTATCTGAACAAGGCTCCGTCGCGGCCATTTTTTCTGACTTTGACCTGGTCTCACGCTAGTAGATGTCCACGGTAGGTGATTTGATCTTTTGGGAACCTCATTTTACTAAAAATGTAAACAATTCATAACTCCAGTTCTACTGATTGGATTTTTGTTGTTTTGAGGTCAAATAATTTATTTAATTTACTCTATTTATCTATAATGGTTTGGGATTTTTCTTGTGTTTTGTTTACAGTTTATTGCTGCATAAATACATTACACATTGCCTCTCAGTTAAGCCTCACTGCATTTTGTGCGAAGCTACTGAGGGTTAAGCACAGGCTAATTTAGTGACTTTTTTCTGGTTCACCCTGCAGGAGTTTGTGGCTGTTGGTTGACCAGGACTCACATCCCAGTCAACCAACAACCAAATTTCTCACAATTACTAAAAGACACATAGGTTCCTTGTCATGCACTAGATAACACATGATCTTTGAGGTTACACTCATCCAGCACAATCCAAATCTGAAATCATTACTATTATCTTCCAGAGATTACAGATCAAATATTTTTATAATCACGCTAAGCTATACAAATCCCAAAACATCACTGTCTTAATCCAAACAAATGCAAGTACTAAGTTGTTGTTGCCATCATCATCATTTGAATAAGACTTGAAACCTGCTTCAGTGGAAAGAGGATGGACTGCATTGAGGAGCACTGCAAAATTATCAACATCAGTGTGAAATATCAAAAGAAAGTATGGTTGGGCTCATCATGCCTCAAATTAGTAAAGACCGGTTAGAATTTTAAGAGATTCATATTGAAAATGTATGTTGAAAATGTAGATACATGCCAACTTTCAATGGAGATTATTTACATGTTTAATGATCGTTATGTAAAAGTAACTATATTTTAATACTTGGTTGCGAGGTTGCAATAGTGATATGCATGAAGCAAGTAGAAATCTAAAACTTTGACTATATATCAATCTAATGTATACTAATAGATCCAAAGTAATGTAAAGTGACGTAATGGAGGTAGAATATTATACAGTTTATTCATAGCAAGAGAGAGGACTTTTTGCTCTTATCTCCTACTAAAGACCTGTATATTTCATATATTCGCACTTAGAAAGTGACCTGAAATTGGTGCTCCTGCCCTTGGAGATGGAGTTTGCAATGTTCAAGTCTTAGTAGAGGACACTTTGATGTGCTACTGGGAAATATTAGCTTACTAATGGAGGGGGTTAATCTGTACCAGAAGTTTGGTTTTCAGGTAATGCTTGCAAATGTTTGTGAATATAGGATACAGGTTGTGCACTTGGACCTCACCAGTGGTCTTGAGGATCGGCATGGTCAAAAGCCCATCATTCAAAATCCTACCCGTTCTCAATATGAGACTCAATAATGATGAGAAACTGAGCAAAACAATATCCCCAATTCTAATCCGTTTTTTTAGAAAGTCAATTAGTGCCCCCTGGTCATTATTGCCAAGTTGGATTGAGAGATCCCAGGAACAGATAGCGGCTGCCATTTATTTAGGATTTGATGTAAATTACAATACCAACATAATGTCTTTCAAAGGTTCAAGATGCAAGGGTTATGGCTCAAGGTTTACCTTCTGGTGAATGTCTTAACTTAACGCTAGTAAGTTATACTTATCATTGACTGGTTTACAGATATTGTGCATGACTCTGCCACATGTGATGGTTTGTGTAAGGTGGCTACTGTTGTTAGAGAAGCATAATGCCCATGAGTTTGGCAACAAATGCAGATTTATTAAGAAAAGCCTTCTTTATAGAGAATTGTTTGATGATTGAATAAGAATCTCAAGACATATAACTTCATGTGTATATATTTTTTCGACTAAGTTTATCTGCCAAAGACTCAAAGGCATTCTAGGCCTTGGTCTAGTATGTCTGTTCCCTTATCCTATTTGTCTGTACGAAGAAAGGCCAAAGCAATAGACTTGAATTTCAATGAAGTAGGGGTCTGTTGGTCCTGATAAATCCCACAGACCACAAACACAAAGGGGCAAATTTACTAATCCTTCACCCAATGCAGGGTAGCAAGCAAATTGTGCTTGACTCTGCATTGCATGAGAGGGAGAATGCAGAAATGCTGCATATTTATGAAGATATGGAGCATTTCTGCTCTCTCCTTGCGCTGGTGCACTGTGTGCAGCTTAGCGCCAATGCTGTTACAGGCTGGATTGATTTGTGCAGGGCCTTCCTGCACAGAAACAATCCGTAGGCGCATTTTACCCTTTCTAGGTGTGCTTCAGAATGCAGTACACTTAAAGAGAGGAAATTACAAGTAGAAATAAAGATATTTCTTCTTGTTACACCTCACTGGGAAAAGCTCAGCATTTTGATGCCTTCCCAGGTTTTCTCGCTTTAGTAGTTCACTGAAACCAGCAGGGGGACACAACTCATCCAATCAAAATGATGGTAAAGACCTTGTGTTCCATGGACAGACACAAACAAGAATAGTGAAGAAATCCATCTATTACGGAGCTTTGAACTGAGCTAGACAAGAAAACCACACAATCATGACAAAGGTGCTCCCCCAAAGACCACTTGATGTATTGCATTCTAGACAAATAGGTGTCTGGAGGAGAGACCTCAATTAGGGGCAAACTCTGCATTATGCTGAAGCATCATTACTCAACAGCATCAAAACAGGTGCACAGTATGTCAGCAACCTAGCAGGCATTGCACTTCCACTCAATACAAAACCGGCTACCGATACAAAAAATAGTGAAAGGAAAGGAGAGAAAAATTACTATTCTAAATTCTTAAATTGTTTTGTAGTTACTGCTGTGAGTTGGCAATTAAAGGCATATGCATAATATTGGCCTCCATGCCCTGCCCAAAAATTACACTACTGTCAACAGTATTTGAAAATCACATTGTACATGTGAGTTATGAGAAACAAAGCCATGGGCACATGTAGTTGGGGTCAAAGTATAGTCATGGGATGTGCGGTGTCAAGAGCAGAATCTGTGGTCCACACCAGAATGATGATTTGAAATGTATTTAATCAATGCAACCACAAAAAAGCAACCAGCCAACACGTGTTTCGTAACCTATGGGAGTAATCCTGTGACTTCTTCAGGGCTGGGGGGGTACAAAGAAGAAAGGATTACTAGGAAATCTACAGTGAAGTGGGTGCTAAGACGGTCCAACATGACCAGCAGGTCATGCAGAAGTACAACATCACATTAACGTGGAAACCCCAAGTGTGTAGTGACAGCGGAACAAAGTGAGAGTTATAAAACAATAATGTTGTGACTCCGTGGAGTGTAGTTGAAACACACACAATGACAAATCGGGGGGAGGAAGGTGACATGATCCTGACACTTAGTGCGGGGTGTAGGGGGGAGTGACAACCAGCAAGAATTGGACAATTGTGACAAAAGAGCGTTCCTATGAAACATACTAAAATTAAACACTATTGCACTGAAGTAGTCATCAAATTGTAAATAAAACTAAAGGCTTCGTAGCTGGACTGTTGTAGGAAAATTGCTGGAAATGGAAGTCAGTGTAGGGTAACTGGCACTAAAGTGGTCGAATACAGTATACAGCGTTGAAGGTAATCAAAAGAAGAAAACCAGAAAAGTGACAATGACCAAGGCTATGGCACTGAGTTGGAACCATGACTGTAGGGTGGCGGCTCAGGATCGTGAGCTCAGGACAGTGAGATAAAAACAAAGTAAGTACCTGAGAGAGCTGAGAATTTCAATGGAGTGGGCTGGCAGGGAAGGAGGAAAAGGAGAGAAGCGAGAGTGAGTAAATTCACAAGGGGGGCAGGGCAGACAAAGGGTAAGGGAACATTAGGAGAAATTTCTGTGAATAGGATTCATAAAAAGCTGCTAAAGTAGTAGATAATCGTGTGGATCATAGGCACAAATATGGTGACAATCACATAGAGATGCTGCAAAACGCACCTCCAGACAACAACTGGCATCAGATTTCACGCCAAACATACAGACCAGGTCAGGCTTGGAGTGGAACAGCCACAACCATCACACGCCTTTTGGCTTCTGGGAAAGGTTCAGATTTCGGTGGTGATAAGTCCAACCCGGCTGGGTTTTCAGAAACGAAGTTCAAGGACATTGGAACAGGGCCGCCGTGGGTATGAACGATCTGCAAGGAGCGATGTGTAGCTTTAAGGAAAGAAAGGGGGTAGGGAAGGGATGCGGGTGGAGCGCCATTCTTCCTGTCAATACTAAAAAATCCTTACAGCATACTATACATGTGAGTTATGTTGTACAGAAGAACATTTGATAGGTAAAATGAGTCGAGTCACTGAGTCAAGCCAAGTTTGCATTTTTGAACTCCCCCCTCTCTCCTCGGTGCACTGTTGCGTGTGCCCTTGGGTTCTGCCTCTACAGCTATCTGCTAATTACAGTGTGGCTGGTGCGCCAGCTCTCAAGCGCCTCTTATTAGGGGGCCGAGCAGTAATTAAAATGTCTGTGATCTACAAACAGATCGGTGTGCTTTAAGTATCTAGAGCTCCCAGAGCCTGCACCGGACAAGTCCCTTCGCCGCAGCCAATGCAGATTATATTTCGCGCAATAAACAGACCACGCAGTGTCAGCGTAAAAGGCCATTTTATTAGACCAGAAACTGCGTAATCTGTACAAAAACAGTAAACATAAACAGGTAATAACATCAAAACCCCCACTCACACTCCCCTCTCACTCGTTTCACTCGTTCCACCTCATCACAAAGCCCTAGAGGCTCCATACCATGCTTTCTTCCTGCCCCTCAATCCTTTGTCATCCAGCCCACTCATTGCGTCCTGCCATTCACGCTTCTATCCCCCCTAAGAACTCCCCCCCAAGGGATGGGTGTGCCCGCTCTTGACCCCCTTGTCCCTTCAAGTACCGCCTAACGCAGCTCTGGCCTAAACTGGCAACGCCAACGACCAGCCCAACAAACCACCTCCAACTGCCGGGTGGGTGGGCGGCCTTTTGTGACCCTCCCGATGGTGCCAGGCACAGGAAGAGGAAGTTCCCTTCCTCCCCTGCGCCTATATCCCCCAACCCCTAACTCCTCCCTTTCCCCTACCTGGCCTATCAGCGCGAATGACCCCGGGGGAAGACGAGTCTGCGACTTCGCTTCCCCCGGGGCCCGGCATCGCGCAATAAACAGACCACGCAGTGTCAGCGTAAAAGGCCATTTTATTAGACCAGAAACTGCATAATCTGTACAAAAATAGTAAACATAAACAGGTAATAACATCAAAACCCCCACTCACACTCCCCTCTCACTCGTTTCACTCGTTCCACCTCATCACAAAGCCCTAGAGGCTCCATACCATGCTTTCTTCCTGCCCCTCAATCCTTTGTCATCCAGCCCACTCATTGCGTCCTGCCATTCACGCTTCTATCCCCCCTAAGAACTCCCCCCCAAGGGATGGGTGTGCCCGCTCTTGACCCCCTTGTCCCTTCAAGTACCGCCAACCAGTGAACCCCCTGTAGGGCGGTTCACTGCCCCACCCTCCCTCCCAAGGGGTCCCGGGCCGCCACGCTCGCCAGCAGTCACACTCTGGGACACCAGATAGCCTCGTTCCACAACTTGCTCACCACATCCCTCATCTCCATCATGTAGAAAGCATTGCCCAACTGTGACAAGTGCACCCCGTCGTCCCTAAAAACTAACGGCTCCGCAAGTCGAATCCCTTCATGCGCAATTACTTTAATGTCATTGTCACCACAGTAAAGTCTCATGGCCCTGTTGAGTTTCCTTCGTGCCCTCTCGATGGCCCCAATGCTTCATAGCCCCTCTCCACACTTTCCTGGGGACCAACTCCGTCCAGGCAATGCAGGTCCCTGCAAGCCTGGCCTTCAACACCTCCAGATCCCGTTGCATGAGTTGCAAAAGTGCCAAACCAGACAGCTGCACCAGGTCGTTCTCCCCCAGATGAATGATCAACAAATCAGGGCATCCCCTCTGCGGGACCATCTTCGCGAGTCAGGGCAGTAGTGCCCCCCATCGCATGCCACCTTTTCCCCACCATTGTACCTCGTGCAAGTGTCCTTTCAGTCCCAGGTTACGGCCGTAAACCTGTCGCTCCGCATATTTGGAAGCCCAATGCACGAAGGAGTGCCCAACAATCCAAGTCACCGTCTTACTGCCCGGTCCACCCACGCAACCTACGAAGAAAAAGATGTTAGAAACAGGAACACAACGACATGCCCAACAACAACCCTACAGGTAGCCTTCACTTCCTCACATACTTCTCGCAACAGCGGGACTTCCACCGCCCGATCCGCCGTATCCTGTCCCAGGACCACCCCAGCCTGGCCGCAGCTGTCGCAGCCCCAATCCTGAACGAATGAGTCCCAAACCCAGAAGCATCCAGTCCCAACCTCTGCAAAGCCTTGCGCAACACTGCCAGCAGCTGACCCGCCGTCACTCTTGCGCCAGATGCATGCACAAAAATCTCCCCTTGCGCCACACTCACCGACCTCAGGAAAAAACGCCACTCAAACACTGGGCACACCACCCCGCCCTAAGTCTCATTCAGCCATACCCATTTACCCCTGCCCAACTGGTCAGTCTTCGAGCACCGCAACCAAATCCCCAGGCGGCCCCCATCCACCCGGACCTCTTCGAACAACCGGCCAGACATTCTCCCCGAACCCAACAACTCCGAAACCCGAAAAGCCCTGAAAAACATCCACACCATACACAAACGGAAAAGGCCGGCCTCAACCAGTCGTAACAACAATCCGGCAACACCCCAACCAGCCGAACCAGCAACTCAAAAGTGATTGCCTCACGCAGCCTACCCCCCCACTCCCACGCTCCCTGCCCCAACCCCGCAACATCCTGCTCACGATCACATCCTTGGTTGGATCAAACCCCAGAAACAGCACACAGTAAAAGGATATCCCCGCCAATTTACCAGAGATCGTAGCCGCACACAAACCAACACGAAACGTCTCAGCCCTTGCCTCACATCAGACTCAGTTCCCACCACACTGTCCACGTTCCAGCCCATGAAAACACTAAATTCCTACCATGCCAAACGATATGTCCTCCTCGTAGTTTCAGCCAGCGAACCCTCCACCAGTCCAATCATCCTCACTCCCCAAAGGCCCAGATGCCGGCCGGCAGCTCGGTCTTGCAAGTATCCGCTCCCGGTGCCAGGCGTCGAAACCGCTGCCACTGCGAACGAGACAAAGCATCCGCAATGTCATTATTCGCTCCAGGGACAAGCTTAGCCCGAAACACCACATTCAACCGCAGACAGGCCAACATGAATCTCCGCAACAGACGCAGCACTCTCAGGTCCCCAGCCCTCTGATGATTCACCAACTCCACCACAGTCATGTTGTCCACATGGAAAAGCACAGATCTGTTCCGAAACTCCTCCCCCCAAACCTCCAGCGCCACCAGCAAAGGGAAGAACTCCAAAAAGGCAATGCTCCTCCCCTGTCTCAACCAAGGAGCCGGCCAGACCTCCGCACACCACCTCCCGTCCCAGAAAAAACCAAACCCCGCCGAGCCAGCCGCATCGGAGTAAATTTGGCATTGCCAGACCGCCCTCTCCTCATCAAAATCCAGGGACACACCATTGAAATCCTGCAAGAAAGTAATCCATGTCCTCATGTCTGCCCTCACTCCCATGGAAATCCTGACTCTGGGATGTGGAAGTACTGCCCCCGACATGGCCATGCCGAGCCGCCTGCAGAACGTCCGTCCTGCCCGCACTACCCTACACGCAAAGTTGAGAAAGCCGAGAAGTTTCTGAACTGCCCGCAAAGGAATCCGCTTCTCCCCCACCGCCCAGTCCAGGCATGCCAGTATCTCCGTCACCTTGGCCGCAGGGAGGCGCGCCATCCATTGCACCGAATCCAACTCAATCCCCAGGAAAGTGAGGCAACAGCTAGGACCAGCTGTCTTCTCCGGCGCCAGAGGCACCCCGAAACGAAAGGCCACCTCCTGGAAACGCGACAGGGCCCTGCCGCAATCCCCGGAGGCCGCCTTCCCCAGAAAGAGGAAATCGTCCAAGTAGTGAGTAACCTCACGGCACCCACTGACCCGGACCATGACCCACTGCAGAAAAGTGCTAAAGAGCTCAAAGAGAGCACAGGAAATGGCACACCCCATGGGCAAAACCTTGTCCACGTAGATGTCCCCCCCAAACTGCATGCCCAGGAGCGAAAAATCCGCCGGGTGAATAGGCAGTAGACGGAAGGCCGACTTGATGTTGCAATTCGCCAATTCCGCCCCGAGACCACAAACCCTCACCAGTCGGATCGCATCGTCCACTGACGCATAGAGCACCCTAGAGTCCTCCTCCGCAATAAAGTCATTCACTGACCTGCCTTCCGGCCAAGACAGATGGTGGATCAACCTGAACTCCCCCTCTTCCTTCTTCGGCACCACCCCCAACGGAGAGACGATCAGATCGCTCAAAGGCCAGTCTGGAAACGGGCCAGCCACCCTGCCCTCCAACACCTCCTTCTGCAGTTTCGCAGCCACAACACTCGGCAGTTCCTTCGCTGAGCTCAAATTGTCGGCCCAACGTCGCTCCCTAGGACCCTGATAGCCCACTCTAAAACCCTCCGTGAACCCCCAGAAAAGCCGCGCAGCAGCCTCCCGATCCGGGTAACAAGAGAGCCAAGGGGCCACCGCCTCCACCCTAACCGGAGTAGGCGCCCTTCCGTCCAGGGTGCCCACGCCCCCTAGCGTTCCTCCACTGCTCCGAGGGCGTGGTAAGGGTAAGACACTGGGTAAGGGAATGCTTCCCACCGCATTTGGAGCACTCGTGTTTGAATTTACAGGGGTACCGGGAACAATACCCTCTGCTGTAGCTCCAACAGACTCCCGTGGAAACACCTCCCGGCTTGGACTGTTGCCCAGAGACGATGGTGCTGGGCACAGAGCCTCCCCCCGCCCCACCCTGGGCGGGACGCGGCTGAAAGGACGATACACCACCGGCAGGCCACTGGCCGTATGCGTGGACGCCGTGGAGTGCGACGACGCCATCCACTGCATCCAAAGTTCCTGATCCACTTCCCCCCAGCACTTCTCCGGATTCGCACTGACCCTGGCCCGAAACTCCTCATTGTAGCTAAGCCACGCAAACCCCCCGAACTGCATCTGGGCCTTACGAATGACATCCATGTATTTGAACAGCGCAATCGCCCTATCCAAATACTTCTGGCAATAGACACTGGCAAAGATTAAGAAAGCCGACGTCCAATTCTCCATCGTCACCGGCACACTAGGGCGCCGAGTCAGCTCCCACTCCTCCTCTTTGGACCCCTCCTTCGCCTGCACCTCCCTATGGAGCAACTTAAAGACGTCCACAAACTCATGTTTCCAAATCCGCTCCTTCAACTTCTCCGAGAGGTGTGACCCCAGCGGCATAGCCAGCCCGTTGTATGGCAGTTTCTTCGGGACATTCACCCCTTTGTCCTCCTTCTCCCCAGCCTTGTCCGTCTGCACCCCCAACGTCACCAACTTACCGTCCACCTGTTTACCCTCCACAGGAGGACTGCCCGATGGCTTCTCGCCCCCCCGCACAGACCCATCACCAACCCCCACAGACCTGCAAGGCCTCTTGCGCCCCTCCCCGCTCCAGGGACCATCACCCCAGGCAGCCCACCATGCACCCTCACCTGTGAGTGTCTCCGTCCGTCCCTCGGGCCGTCCTCTGGGCACCGTCACCTGGGCCACCGTCGTCCGAGCCTTAGTCCGCGTCGACGCACCTCCACTTCCTCCAAGTCATCACTCTCCGTGCCATAATCCAATTCAAGCGCCGGTTCCTGATCCACACGCACAGTCTCACCGCTCTCTTCATAATTTCTGCACACCCTTCCGAACTTGCACACCCACTTCCACACGCGCCGCAGGGGCCCGAGCCCTCGGTGGAGGGACAGCCGCCGCAGACTGCCCTGCTACTTCAGTCCTGCGTTTCGGAGCCGTCTTGCGCTCCGCCAGGCACCCCCGGGCTCTGCCAGCAGCCGCCGGCTTGGATCCCCTCCCACCCCTCAGGTCGCTCCAGCCTGAGTGGGCCCCGGCACCATCGGGCCTCAAATCCGTCCCGGCCGTCCCTACACCTGCCTCAACCTTCTGCGGAGGGGGGTCCTCCACAGACTTCTTGGCCCTGACCCTCCTGAGTTCCTCCTCCTTCTCAGCCTCCCGTTCCTCCTCAGAGGTCGGGGAGGGGCACTCATCATAATCATGGTGCCAAACTGCACTCACCCCGGCCCCGGACTGTTCAGCCCGCCTGGCCTCCCTAATCTGCTCCAAGATCCTCTCCCCCCTTGCTCTCTCCTCCCAGGAAGCAGCACCCCAGATCTGTGGTGGCGGGGGCGGGCAGTAACCATAAAAATCAGCCCCCGGGGGGAAGAAACCCCCCTGATAGAAACCCGGGGCCCAGCTGGGCCCCCCAGTCATAGGACACATGGTGGGCCGACCAGCCCCACCCCCCGTGGCCCCCACCGCCGCCTGACCTGCCGGGGCGGGTGTGCCCGCCCTAGACCCATTGGACAGGTCGATAGGGGCCACCTCCCCCAGGCCCCCGTGCCCCCCAGTGATGACCCTCGTAAAGCCAGCCCCAGTGATGGTGGCAGAAGCCTGCTCCCCAGACCCAGACGCCACGGCCCCACCCGGGGCTCCCTCCACCTCCAGAGCAGGTCCAGGAGAAATGTCCTCCAGCCCCACCTCCTGCACGGCACCAGCCGGCACCTGCAGGGGGTCCATAAGTGAAAACGCGCGGGCCCCGGGCCCCACAGCGGCCCCTGTCGCCCCAGGCACAAAGTCGATCGGAGGGAAAACACGCGGGGGCAGGCTCTTGCGCTTCCCGCCCATCGCCGTGTCCCTGGGCGCTCCGCCCCCCCTCCACTCGACACCGCGTTCGACCGTGTCAGGCTCATCCTCCTGACACGCTACCACCGCGGCCGAGACCCCAGCCGAGGCAGCGCGTGTGCCTCTGGTGGCCCCCACCCAAGCCTGGCCCAGAACCCCCGGCCGCAGCAGGTCCTCCCGCCCGGCCCTCGCTAAAACATTAAGGCCTCCCGGACCTCCTGCGATTAAACGCCCGACATCGTGCTGAATTGCACGCTTCCGGCGGGCAAAACTGAAACCGGCTGCCGTGAAACAGCCCCCGACGACCAACAAACCGACCTAAACCACCCGGCTACACTACCAAGCAGGGCCCCGACTACCACTAACCTCCCTTTTGTGACCCTCCCGATGGTGCCAGGCGCAGGAAGAGGAAGTTCCCTTCCTCCCCTGCGCCTATATCCCCCAACCCCTAACTCCTCCCTTTCCCCTACCTGGCCTATCAGCGCGAATGACCCCGGGGGAAGACTAGTCTGCGACTTCGCTTCCCCCGGGGCCCGGCAAATCGTCGACCGTGAAATAAATCTATTCCTCACGGGCTTTGATAATAACATTGCAGACCTGCCAACTCGCACTGTGCCACTGTGTGGCACGCGATTTCGGCTCCCTTTGCAGGATCACCCAGTGAGGTGCTGAAATCACACGGTGGCAGACAAAACGAGCTGGAAGCCACTGTTCAAAGTGGCATCCACGCTCATCTTTGGAAGCTCTGAGCAGCCGATGTCCATTAAGAAGTTTGAAAACACCCCAGGACATAGGCGACAGCCTCAGCGACCCTTTACTTTTCTTTTTTTTTCTGTTTGGGAGGAGTTAGGCCTCTTGATGAGGGGCAGAGTGCCTCGTAGGTTACTCTCCACACGAGGCCAACAGCCCCACCCCTCCAGGCTCGCTCCCTTATCACACAGTGACATACGTTTATAGTTTGGTTTGTCTAACATTGAATAGGCTCTGCTGCTCTCTCAATGGTAACAACCAGAAAGAGTCATTGAGACACAGGCAGGGACTCCGACTCTCCAAAACGAGATGGCATCTGGAAACATCTAAGCCCCGGTGACGGCACATTCTCAGAAAAGGAACACCTAGATAAGGTGCATTGCAAACCTTACTTGCAAACTTTATAAGATCAGCTAAGGTAAAGGGATTTCAAGTCTGGCTAGTCGCCGAGGGAAAATATTGCATGTTTGCTCCTCTCAGCCTTTTCTCATCCTGCATTCTTGTCTGGCTCCCGCATTTGAATGCTCGCTGAGTGAAAGTCTGCATGCTGAACTGCAGCATCAGCACCAGCACCTAATAGATGCACTTTTAGTGACAACACTATAATAATATCAGAGGTTGACTCTGACCAACCCCCAGGCTCTCAACACCTTGCTTGCGAATAGGTCACAAGCAAGGGGCAAGAAGCTGCAGAAAGTAAACAGGGGTCCTCGGGCCAGATGTACAGATCCGTTTTGCAACCGCGAACCCTGGAATTCGATTTGCAAAATCAGAGTTTGATTTCACACAAAGTCATCTTTGTATGTATTAAGCACATTTTGTGAGTAGGGAACCCTTTTTGACTCACAAAAGGGGGATACCGACCAATAGTGGATGGCAATTAGAAAAGAGTGTGAGAGTGGCAACCCCTTGTAGATGTGAATTGCAATAGTTTGCATGGAATGCCACAGCAATTGCGGACGCAGACGGTTTAGCAGTTACCAACACTACAATGTAGGGGGTAACTGATTCCCAAAGGAAAAGGGGCCCCATGGTCCAACTTCCCCTTTGGAATGAAGTAGGGAGCCTCTGAGCAGTATGCCATGGTCCAGGGGATCACTGCCTGCTCCCCCTTATCTTTTCCCAAAAATTAACCTATTTTTTTAATCAAGCAGCACCAGTACCTTTAATGAATGCAGAAATGCAAAGACAAGGATGATCATCTGCTGTTTCTTGCAGGCCACCATCCATGTATTTATAGCCAATCAATGGGGGGGGAGGTCGCAAATAACAACTTGCCTAATTAATATTCATTGCGCCATCTGTCAGCTATCCCCTGCAACTAGAGATGTAGTGATGCGATGCATTAGTACATATGTTGCATCACAGAAAAGACTGCTCACAAACCTTTGATGCTCAATTTGCATTAAATTTTTGCATACAACCTTACTTAATGCCCTCGTGACTTTTGAATTGTGAACTACCTTTATGACTCCTATGATGAGAGGTAACAGGGCAGGGAAGATATTTCAAAAGCCAAGCCAAGGGTAGTAGCTACAACTCTTGATTATCCCTAGTGGAAGTTTTTGTAAACAGAGCCTTTATTGGAACTTACATTGGCAATTTCTTTTATTGGATTTCTTTTCTCAGCAGGCATGCTTTTTATAAACAGCATAATACACACCATCAAGTTTCAATTTTCCTGTTAAATGTTTTTTGAGTTTTATATTTTCCTAAATCAAATCCACTCATTTGTTTTAATATTATTTTTTTTAAATTAGAAATGCAATATTCAGACTGAATCCCTTGTGGAGAATAGGCAACAAACATATCCATTTTATAAATCAATCTGCTCTTCTCAAGCTCACCTATGATGAAATAGATACTGTTTCTTTTTTGGTTGGCAATGCTCACAAGGTACATCGAATTTCTAGGCCAAGGACACTGATCACATTGGCTTACACCCACATTTTTTTTTTTTTAGTTTTATAAGGCATTACATATTGCATTTTAAGACAGGATTAAAAACAACAAAGTACAATTCACATGATCAATAATTAATTGCTTCAATTTCAGATATTCAATCATTATCATAAATAGATAAATACTCTTAATTAAAGTACTGGTGCGTCATTTCTAATTACAGCAATCTCACAGTAAATATAAAATCCATATATGCAAAACCCAAGAATCCGACTTAGTCAGTCTAACAACTACAAAAGATAAGACCTTATCTCTAATATAGCCATCCCACTCGGAATCCCCAGTCCTTAACCTATTAATCATTCATATTCATATTCAAGATGTCGTAATCATGAACATGTGTTCATAATAAGCAATCACCTATACAACCAGATCCTGGGACTTTTTAACCTTCCATCTATTCTGTTACCAGAGACCAGATCATTTCACACCGCGAAGACTGGTTGACTCATGCTCCCTGGCCCCACAGTGGCCAAGGACAAGTTAAACACAGGCTGCTAAGAAGACCCAGGAGGGCCTGCATGTGAGTGAGGGGGTCTAACTCCCTGGGGCCTGACTCACAAATGATTCTGGCAGTGATTGCCCAATCCCGCGAATGCCTTGGAAGCAAAAATTGGGGCCATAGGTACAAAGGTTATATTGATCCTTCATGATCTGGGTAAGGCTGTGGAAAGGATAGCAGTGGCAGATGTTCGCATCTCCAATGTAGAGGATACTGTCACTTACAATCAGCAAACCATCACAAGGCTGGTTTCCATGATTAAGTACTGGTAGAGCGGTTGGAAGATGCTGAGGGGAGAGCAAGAAGAAAAACTATCCTGTTTGTGGGATTTCCTGAGGGTTTGTGAAGGGGTTTCCCCTGCAAAGTTACTGGATCAATGGTTGTGGTCAATGATCCTGGCAGAATCCATGTCCCCTTGATTTATCATCGAAAGAGCGCATTGGGCCCTTAGCTAAAGGCCCCTCCCCGGGTGCTCCCCCTGCCCAATGACAGCTCTGGTACTGAATTACCTGGACCAAGATGCCATCCTTAGACTTGTACGTACAATGGACTCTGTCATGTTTCAATCTCAGAAAATCTACATTTTCCCTGACTATACCAAGCTTATTCAAGATCAACAACAGACCTTTCTTGTCACCAAAGATGATTGAGAGATTTGGGACTACATTCCATGATGCTTTATCTGGAAATGTTTACGGTCATCTATTCATCTATCAGGAGAAAATCCACTTCTTTGATACCCCAGAAGAGGTCCTTCACTGGTCTGACAAAAGGGTGATACTCCATCCTCAAACTCCACCACTCGGGGAAGAGGTCTCCCCTGGCGGGCAGGCAGAGAAATCCCAGCTGGGACATACTCAAACTCGTGGCCGAGGTCAGAATCATTTCCAGTCCTCCTGGAGGGAGAGGCCGGCTCATGCTGCAGGCGATCCAAGAAGTGGCACCTAAGGACTCAGGTGAAGGCCTCTGGGTATGAGGTGGGGCTTCGGGTCTGGTATCATGATGGCGCACCCAACTGTCCTGGTAGCAGAGACTGCGTTGGTGTTATAGCGTTCTGGTACAACTCTGACAGCGGGACACAACCTATTGATTATGATGTGGCAGAGAGGCATATGGTGAGATGCTGTACCTCCTCCAGTGGCTAGCCACTCAAAGTTCTAGTGTGGCAGTTGCACTAGATGGGAACTGGGTTGCTAATTAGTTGTAATGTTGGGGTCGGTTCTATTGGGACCTGTGGTCACCTGTGTCCAGTTGGTTCTGATGGCTGTTTGGGTACGCAACAGTTTGCCAGTACGGGGACCCCGATTGACAATATGGCCCAGACAGACCGGGCCTGCCTGGTCTCTTGGAACGTTAATGGTTTGCTGGATAAAGTTAAATGAATTGCCGTCCTCAGGGCAGCAAAGTGGGTACCTGACAACTATTGCTTCCTCCAGGAGATCCACCTAATGGGGAACAAGACCCCCTTCTTATCCGTTATGGCACTATTGCTCAATGGGCACCTTCATTACCCAGTGGCCAAAATGTGGCTGGACCCATGGAGCAGATGTGTTGCAGGGAACCTTCATGATTCAGAGGTACCACTTGCTCACTGCTGCTGCCCTTTCTAGAGGCACCGGACCTAGTCTACACATCGAGACTGTTTCATCCAAAGTACATGGGTATACATAGCATTCTGGGACACATAACATCTCCTCTAGTCTGGACTATTTTTTTTTCATTACGTACAGATGCATGACATTTTGATACCCAAATTCTTCCCCGATGCTTGTATGACCGCTCACTGAGCCTTCTTTCCCTGCGATCTGGCCAACATCATACCCCCAAGCACCGGCACTTGTCGGCATTGTTGCTTTGAGACGCCCTACTTATCTCACATATTGGAGGCACTCTGAACCACTACCTCAAAGAATATCTAGGAGTGGTGTCCTCCCTGGGCACTCCATGAGAGGCGAGGCTGGTGACCCCAAGGGGGAAAATGGTTGGCTGCCTGATGGCCAAGAAACGCATGAAATTTAAGGAAATATGGGAGCTAGGGACGCAGATCAGTCAGCCAGATGGTCGGTTTGCAGTTGACCATCATCTCGCCAGATGAGGTGACATTGACCTGACACAGGAGGGGTTGCGCAGCATCCTGAACGGTAACACGAAGTCGGTGTGGCTTGCGACACAGTAGTGCATATATGAATGGGGGGATGCCATCAAGCTCTGACATCACTTAAGCTCTGTCATTACATATTGTGGCCCAGTCCTGTAAATTTGTGATGAGCAAGGGAATAGAGTACCTTGGGATGCTGCAATCATGCAGTAATTTGCGAGCTACTACGTGACGCTGTATATTCACAGTGACACTGATTTTCCAATTCGTTGCTGATCTGCCCCTTCCGGCACTTACAGTGGCCTATAGACAATCCCTAGAGGAGGTTGTGACTGGTGAGGATCTTATGACAGTCTTGACTGGTCTCTGGTTAGGTAGATCACCAAGACCCACAAGCTTCCCCATCAAAACGAATAAATCTTTCATGGCCACACTGATCGCAGACTTTAAGGGGGTGGTTAAGGAGGTGTAAATTACCTCGTATTCCACAGAAGCAGAATGATGCTGTCTCTGAATGCCCACCTACCGACACTTCCCGCTCAATTGCTCAACGGGCTTAGCCATTATGGGGGAAAAGGAATGGGAAGAAAGAAGAGACACCGCCTGGACCTCTGGCACCTTCTCTCATGATTGAACCTTTTACTGGGTGTTCGGTATGTGAGGAATGATTCTGGTTCCCAGAGGGAGAGTTCCTAATACACACAGGGAGGAAAGAATACAAAACCTAGATCACTTCTCATAGATAAATTCTCATATCCATATCACTAACATGGCTCTCTCCGGCCCTCATTACACCATTACTCAATTCCCCACCAGGGTCTTGTTGCAGAGTGCTTCTCTTCTATGATAGTACTGCATTCAAAATATATATATATATTTATATATATTTCACTGGAAAAACCATAGGTTTCAGGCACATTATAGTACGAAATTGGCATTTAAAAAACCTTAAAACTTCACTGAAAAAACCATAGGGTTCAGGGACGTTATAGTTAGTTGGACATTTCACTCGTACAAAACCATAGAAATTCCCCTGTCATAGTTAGTTCAGCTGACTATAACTCGCGCCCCCGCAATGCACTGCTGATGATGGGCCCTGGGGTTCTGTGTGAGACCCCCTGAAAAGGCCTAGGGGGTCAGGGTGTTTCTACCCTACCCCCTTTTCTGTTTATCGCGTTTGTTTTTCTATTTTCTTGTGACTCAAGTCACATGATGGCTGCCAACACTTCCTGGTTTGGAGTGTTGACAGCCAATTAGAATAAAGCTCATGGTCGGGAGGGTGCACGGATCCACAGTGCCTCTAGATATCGATATATTTATTTTTTCAATTTCTCAGCAACTACTGAACGGATTTACACCATTTTTTAAAAGGTCGCTTTCCGAAACAGGCACTAACTTTTTGGCAAAGGTGGTGTAATTCCGTTCAACAGTTCGGGCTGTAGCCTTGGCTAAAGTTTCTTATGGGAAATTGATTTTTTGACTCTTACTTTTTGAATTTTTAAAAAACAACATAACGGATTTACACCATTTTACAAATAGCTCACTTTCTGAACCAAGGGCTACCTTTTTGCAAAATTTGGTGTATTTCCGTTCAGCAGTTCGGGCTGTAGCCCTGGCTAAAGTTTTCTACGGAAATTAACATGGAGAAAACACTTTTTGGGACCCCCTTTTTTCTCAGCACCCGCTTGACGAATCACCCCCAAACTTTCAGGATAGGAGCTGACCTGGATAGAGTTTTTTTGGGAGAATTTCGCGAAGATTCGTCAAACGACGCCAAAGTTATTAGTAAATCAAAAAATGGTTTCCTAGGGAAACTAGGTTCTAACTATAACTATCTATTGGCGACCGGCAGTAGATAATATATATATATATATATATATATATATATATATAGAGAGAGAGAGAGAGAGATAAGAAAAACTGGATACAGCATTAACTGAGTCTTGAATAGGTTAACAGTTCAATGCATAGCAGTCAAAACGCACCTTGGAGTGCTGAAGTCGTGCTCTCAGTGGAGGAATCCTTTGGCTGAAGCTAGTATCTGACTTTTAGCAAGAGCGCTCAAAAAGGACCAAGGAAGGGAAAGAAGGAAGGAAAGGAAAGGGAAATATGCTCAGGAAGGAATAGGCCAGTAACAGCTGAGGAAGACGCTCTAGCTGCGACGTTGCTGCAGGACACCAAGAGACTGTTATCAAAGTTAGAGAAAGAAAAGTCTTACTTTAGTTTGAAGTCTGGAAGAACCTCATGAGGGTCACAGCCTTCCTAACTTCATTACAGCATGCTCCGGAAACTACTGGAATCAAGCTGCGCTGTCTCAGCAGCGTATTAACAGAGAAGGAAAAACCCTGTCAGTACGACATGACTGGAAACTGGAATGAGGGTAATTCCCCAAAAGGAAATAGATGAGACGTGGTAGGCTTTGAGGAGGTGATACAGGCGGCTAAAGTAGTAGCAGCTTAGCGGAGTTCTAGGACTAACTCCTGTCAGAGCGCTGATGCAGAAAATGCAGGAAAAAACTCTGAAGACTGAATCTGACAGAAACAGTAGGTAACTGCCGAAGTAGCGCTTCTAACTGGAATGCTTCCGTTAACTCCAAAAAACGAATTAGCAGAGTAACAGAGAAAACCAGCCTCACGGGTCAAAACTAATTTGAAGTGCGCCATAGAATATTCCACTTCTTCCACCCCTCCCGAAATGTTAACCAACTCACTGAGCACTTTAATAAGACCATTAGCTACGTCCTGGACCAAATTGCCCTTCTTAAACTCAAGCACCAAAAACAAATTCAGTCCAAATCCTGGTTTAATCTGGAACTCAATCTTGAAAGACGACAACTTAGAACGATCGTGGAAACAACACCCCTCTTCCTCTCACCTTGCCCTCCTCAGATCAGCCAGATCTCTCTACAAGAAACACATTTTCTCTGAAAAAGCTACCTTTTTCTGAGCTCAACTTGAGCGTACCAAAAATCGATCCAGAGAACTGTTCAACATTGTTAGAAATCAAACGTCATCCGCCACTCCTGAGTTGTTAGCCTGAACTGGGAGATGCAAGGAAATTGCTAACTCCCTCTCTGATAAAATCACCAAAATCGACCAATCCTTCTCTTTTCCTCTGGTTATAAACTTAACTCTGAAAAATAATGCCTCCTGGCATAATTTCCATCCCATGACTGAGCTCGAAGTGTTCATTATTATCTCAAAACGTAAGGCAACCACGCATTCTAAAGATACACTACCTTCAAACCTTGTTCACCAACTTAATCATATCATTGCCCTCTCCTGGACTAATATTATTAACTCCTCCCTCACCACTGGTTGCGTCCTGGACTCCCTTCAACTCGGTCAAATCACCCCTATTCTGAAAAACCCAACTGCTGACCCGAGCGATCTCAACAACCTCTGCCCTATCTCTAACCTCCCTCTTCTCGCTAAAGCCCTTGAGGAATGTGCATTGCTCCAATTGGACAAACACATAGGTAACTTCAATTTACTTTACTCCCTCCAATCCGGTTTCAGAAAAGGTTGTAGTACTGAAACCGCTATGCTAAACATCATTGATGACATTCAATGTTCCCTCGATAATGATGAGTCCTGCCTTCTTATACTCCTTGACCTCTCTGCAGCCTTCAATACGGTTAACCATTCTGCCCTACTGAACTCATTAATGCTCGCTTTGGCCTTAGCGGTTTGGTCCTCAAATGGTTCTCCTCCTTCCTTAATCACAGAACACAACATATCAAAATTAAAGACTGCCTCTCCAGCCCTACACCTGTCTTTATTCTCTCCTCCTCCCTCATTAACCTCTTCATGGAACCCCTTACCCTCATTTTGGAACAAGCCGGAATCAATTATCACCTCTATGCCGACAATACCCAACTCTACTACAAAATTAGATCCCACTCAGACATCCTCCATCTCAACAATACCGAGTAAGGTCCAAGACTGGTTCTTCTCTAACCATCTCAAACTGAACCCAAACACAACAGAAATCCTTCTCTTCTCCCCTAAAAATAACCAACTCCCCATCCAAAGCTGGATCTCTGACCTCAATACCCTTAGTTGCTCGCTCTCTCTATCCAACTCGGCCAAATCACTTGGTTTCACACTAGACAACAACCTTTCCCTTAATGACCATATAAAACATTCTGCTAAAGGAGCTCTTTTCACTCTCCAACACATTAAGAAAATTAAACCCTTCATTCCTTTTGAGGACCTCAAATGTGCTGTCCTATCTCTTGTTCTCTCCAAACTTGGTTATGGCAAAGCTATCCTCACCAGAACCCATAAAGTATACTGAGCTCCCCTTAGATCTGTGCTCCATTTGGCGGCCACACTCATCACTGACTGCAAACTATTTGATCACATCACACCGACCCTCAAAGCCCTCAACTGGCTACCCATTTAAGGCAGATGCCTCTACAAGACTGCATGCGTTACACACAAAGTGCTTCACCAACAAACACCGCTTTACCACACTAATAAACTCAACAAAGCAGGATGCTCCTGACCGACGAGAAGTACCAACTCTCCCCTCCTCATACCCCCTTTATTTACAAAAAAATCTACCCAATCTTTCTTCTTCGATGGGAACTCTCCGAACATCTGGAACTCACTGTCTAAAGATCTGCGCTGCAACCTCTCCTACTTCAGATTTAAAAAAGACCTTAAATTCCACCTCCTCAACAAATTCTTTGGTCCTTAATCTCTCCTCTGACCCTATTCTCTATCTCTCCCTGTATAAATGATCCTGTTTTACTTATCCCTTCCCTCTCCTTGCCCCTACTCTTTATTCAGCCACCATCGTTCCTGTTACCAGTCCCCCACTCTACCCCCTCACCCTTTCCCATCTTTCCCCTCGGCTCACTACACCTTTCTCTTCTCCTTCGCTCACCCTATTATTCAACTCCCAATTATTTATTTTTATCCTTTCCGTTCACATCATGTTAATCCTCCAGAGTGTTGGCCCTCAATCTATTGCTGAGCCCTTCCTATGTGGTTTTATTTACCTATGTAAAATTGCTCCTCTTTCCTCCCTCCTCCCATGGTAACTACCCTTTTCCGTTACCATCTTATTTCCACATCATTTTGTGATGATGTAACAACTGTTTTTGTTTTAGCTTTATGCTTTCCTCTTATGTATATTGCGTGTGCCCTTCCCTTTGTATCTAAATCAAGTTGTTGTTTTGTATTTAACTGTCTATGCTTTACCCTGAACAATTAATTGTACTGCTCCTGCTCCTGTAAAGCGCTCTGATACTCATGGATCTAGCCAGCGCTATATAAAACCTCTCAAATAAATAAATAAATAAATAGATCTTGCTCCCTCCTTAGCTGTGAGATGCGTCTCTTGTAGTAGTGCCTCATAATTCTAATTCAAAATCATTGATCTGGGATTTAGTTGGCTGCATATGGGCTCCTGGGGTAGGATAGCTTTTCTTTAATGGTGTGTATCAGTTTCAGGAGGTATTTTAATAAAATAGTACTAGCATCCTTATATTGTGTGATAAATCACTCAGTAATCGCAAAGGAGATCTTCACCTAATAGACACCCACAATCAAAAGCTTGTAAGCAGCATCGAGGAAAGTACTGAACAACAATGCTCAGGAAATGTACACACAAAAATTGAAAACACACAATATAGTACCAGCAATCACAAATATATATTAATGAACATCTTCCCATCCATCTTCTCATCCATCCCATACACAATGGTGCTCTAACATAGCAACTAATGTTCATGAAGAAAATACAATAAACATAGAAATACAAAGGACAAAACACAATATACAGGCACACTCACATGACATGAACACTGTGAACTAAAACTGATAACATCATAGAAATGCCATAAGGGACCACTACCTGGCTAACAAATCAATACTCATCTGTGTCAGCAAGCCTCTATCCCTTGTGTGGACATGCACTAACTGTGAGATTAATTTTATGCATTGCTTACCAGTCAAGGTCATGATGACATTGATGTCATTTATAACATTGCTCTTATTCTGCTATTGCCTCATTTGGATTTTCCTGTTAAGGAGATTGGTTCTGCAGGAAACTGGGTTACTGGTACGGGTGGTGAAACACTACTCAAGCAGCAACCGCAAATCCTGTCAGGGTGAAGTTACAAGCAACCTCAAATTAACCTGTTCTCAACCCTATGGTACATTGGCATAAAAACATTCAGGCTTGAGTTAGAAACAATGGGTAAAGTATTTATGCAGCACTTCAGACAATATTAAAGTGAAACACACTGCAAGAAAAGCCCTGAACCAATTTAGAAAAAAGGATAGAATCTAATAAGTGATTTAGGACCAAAACAACAAAAATATAATCAGTTGAATTGGAGATATGTAACATGAAAGATCTAAGTGCAAATAGCGCTGTGGTTACTGGTCGTGCCAGTCCGAAGCAAAGTCACAAGTTCAGGCCCACTGCAATGGAGCATGGGCTGGCTGCAGGAACCCACTTCAGTCCACTGAACACAGTACCTTAATCCTGGTTGTGACGAGATACAGAGTCCTGCACCAACAATGCATTATGCAGCAAAGGTGATGCGAAGTCCAGGGGAGGAGATGCGTTGCAGAGCAGCAGTTACGGGTAGCTACATAGTGGGATGCGATGTCCTTGAATGGAGATGCATTAGGCCATTGCCATTCCCATGGGCTGGGTTGAGTGAGGCAAAGCCCTTGCGTAGAGATGTGTTGTGCAATGGCAGTTCCGATGGGCTGTGATGGCCGATGCAAAGTCCTTGCATTGGGGAATTCCGTGCAGCACAGGGCAATGCGTTGAGTCGCAGAGGCGTTGCGTAGGTTATGTGGGAGCTCTGCTTTGCCGCAGAGGAGATTCATTAGTTCTGCTGAGTCCACAAATGGGCAGACAGAGCACCTTCAGGCCTGCTTCCAAGGGTCCAGGACTGGAATTGGCCCCACGTGGGTGGGTCGGACTCACAGGTTGTTTGTTGCCTGTTCTGTCCCTGAGGCTTCTGATTAGAAAGCCAGCCATCTTGCCCTTGAAGTCACTGTGGTGTCCTGGGTTTAGAGATGCAGGTCGGGGGCGCCAGAAAGCCCTTGGCAAGATGGCCGCACATTGGTACAGGTCTGCCGATTGGGTTCTGAAAATCCGTTAATAATCCTTCCATCGGACCAGCATTGAGTGGTAAAAGTTCTCCATGCTCAGTCGGTCAGTGATAGAGGCGGGTGCAGGCAAATAAACCGGAGAGCGCTACGGTGCACAGAAGGTGGCGCGGAGTTTAGAGTAGCTGGGCTGTGCACCTGAGGCCGTGGTTGAGGGTGTTTCTCAATCGCTGCAGTGAAGCGGCATCCTGCGACCACCTGCCCAGTGGACCTCACAGCTACAATTGCGAGCCTTGGTTGTGAAGTACAGCTGTAGCGGAGCGGCTGGAATCCGCAATATGGAGGCTGCAACTGGGGACGAGATGCTGCGGGCTGTGCAAGTCACTCCAGACTGCAAGGAAGGCCTGTCTTGAGCGGCGAAGAAGGAAAGGGGAGGCCGCACCATGGGTTGACGCACTAAGATGGCGAAGGCGAGGCTAATCCAAATGGCTGCCCGCTGATGTGATAGTGATGTGAATAGCGGCTAAAGCAATTATTTGTAGACTGCCCGGGGCATTGCAAAGCGGCGGCAAGATAGAAGCTGTGAAGTGCAGAGGTGCAGCCCTGGGAGTGCCGTGAGTGGCGTAGGCCATGGTGTTGGGCGGCTGGGTCCCTGTGCACGCCTGGCCAGCACGAGCAGTGGCTGGAAACCAGGAAATGCACCACGCTGATTTGAGGTGGCTGAGAGTGACTGTGCAGTGCATAATGGCGGGAAACGAAGCTGTCAGGATCTATACTGGGATTGTGACACAGCTCTGTGCAATGGACAGTGGCTACTAAGATAATTGATGGTGTGGTACATAAGCACACATGCTGCCGAAGGGTTACACTTACTAAGGAGGTGTGGGGGCCATGGTGCAGCCATGTGTACAGAGGCCTGATTCAACTTGGCGATGGATGAAGCTTGCCCTCCCATCTCTCAAAGTAATTGTGGGAGATTGTGCTTAAAAGTGTGGGGCAATCGATTTTATATACAGTTCACCCCTTGCTGTGGAGCGCAAGTAGACTGCGGGCAGACTGCATAGTACACATTGAGCTGGGAGCCCATTGCCTGCAACCAAAAGAGAAAGGCGGACAGAACGCAAGCCAAGCTCACTTTCGAAGTGAGAGGATCGACTAAACAATCTTCAGACATGGGAGCGGAGGGGGGACAAAGTGCTGGGACAATGGAGGTGAGCGTTTTGAAAGTAACTCTGCTAGCCTTGCAGATTAGCTTGCAATCTATTGATGGCACCATAAATATGCCCTGTATATGTATTGATAATATGGCAGCAAAGCTGGATAAACAGGCCACATGGATAGGGAAATGGAGCAGAGGACATCCAAAGCCGAGGATGTGCTGCAAACTGTAAGTTCAAAAAGCCTGAATATTGAGCGCGTCTTGACAGTCATCCAGGCCAAAAACGAGGATTTAGAGGTGCACTCCTGCCATAACAACTTACGAATAATAGGAACATCGGAATCCACAAACACAGGAAAAATGGAAACCTATAAAGAGACTATATTGATGACAGTGTTTGGTGCAGAAAATGTGTCAACGCTGTTGGTGGTGGGGCGGGTGCACCGCACAATCATGGCATGACCAACACCTGGAGCGCCCTTGTGTCCTATAATAGCAAAAGTATTGAACTATAAAGATAGAAATGCCATGCTTCGGATGGCCAGAGAAAATGGAGAAATACAATACCAAGGGAACCAGATTGCCTTTTATCCTGACTTCACAGTATCGGTGCAATCAGCAAGGAGAGAGTTTCTGACAGTCAAAAGTTACAAAAGGCAAACAGAACATATGCTATGTTATACCCGGCAGGCCTCTGGGTGGAGTATAAAGGTCACCGGAAGATTTTTACGACACTCAAAATGGCCAAAGTATACCTAAAGACACTATCGCCTTGCAGGAAGAGCACAGCACAGTGGACACCAACGAGGAAGAAATATGATAACCATGACAGACTATGAAATCTCATCTGGAACAGCGTTTGTAGTATCTGCAGGATATGGTTGAATAACTGGAGATAATGGGGGGCCGACATGAGGAGCAACTGATAAAGACACAACAAAGACCGGTTGGTCAAAGATGGCTCAAGGCGGCGGCTGAGAACCTGAGCACCTCCGTACAACTGGAGGAAGGCTGGGAGTCTGGCATAGCCCTAAGAGTGAGCACCCCGGATAAGTCTAGCACATTGTGCTATAATGTCTTGTATTGTGTATAAGATTAATGCTAACGTAGTATGTTATGTGTTATGCAGGGATGTCTTTGGCTTGTTGGGGCAGCTGAAATGGGAGGAGGGTGGGAGTTGGGTTGTTTATGTGTTATATAGGCGACCGTTGCCTATATAGGTTTTTGGAAAATGCATTCACACACATATCGACGTGCGCATCACCCTGGTGAGAACGAGATGATGAAAGTGAGCAATATTATAAATTGTATCACTTGGAATGTACGTGGTCTCAATGACCCTCATAATGTTAGGCTGGTATTAAGGGAACTAGATAGGCATAATGTACATGTGGTGTTTCTACAAGAAACATTCGGAATTCAAAATGGGCACATGTTAGGTGCAGTGCAGGTTGGCTTCCTCCTATTCCAGGTACTTGAGGGGGTATTAATATGGGTCAAGCGGGGGGTCCCATTCATGCTTCTGAAGCATTGTGCGGACGATCAGGGTAGGCTTTTCATTGTACAGGGCGTGCTGGCTGTTAGGAATATCAAGTTTGTGAATACATATGCACCAAATGCAGACAATGCAGAGTTTTTCACAACAACCTGGAGACAGATTGTTTCCACCATGCCGACGCCCATTATGTGGGGAGGGGATCTCAATACATACTTGAACCCTGGGATGGATAGATCGGCGGATACAGAATGGCGTGGGAAACAGGCAGTCAAGGTGATCAGGGGTAGAATGGAGGAATATGGACTGGTAGATGCCTGACCTCTCAGACACCCTACACAGAAAGAGGGCACATTTGTGGCTTAGGTGCACGGCACGTGCTCCAGGGTAGAATACCGGCTCATGTCTATGGAGGTGTGTCAGTGGATAGTGGATGTACGACATTTACCCAAAACATTATAGGACCACGCACCAGTGCTTCTGAGATTGTGGATGCCGGGCGTGACTGAGCCACCTTCCACATGGCATTTTCGCCCTGGCTGCATTGTTAAATGCAGCCTTTAAAGAAGAACTGCGTTGCGCGATAAGTGAATATTTTGAATTCAATATCTGTGGATAGCAAGTACAATCTGTGGGAGGCTTTTAAAGTGACAATCTGCGGTAAATGCATTGGCATACACACAGGGGTGCTGTAAACCATAAGGACACAGCTAAAAAACACTGAGGATAAACTAAACGTGCTGGAGAGGGAGTATGAAAGGCAACCAGAAGCGGGCATACTAGCAATTATTAGAGAACAGCTGACAGAATTTGAAATGCTAGCAGAGCAGGAGGCATACTTTTTGACCAAGAGACACAGTGCATGGGCATATGGTGTGGGTGGAAGACCTGGATATAGCCTTGCACAAAAATTGCAATCTTCCAGGGGCATTTAATGGATGAAGATAGGACTGCGCGCTACTCTAATGCAGACATACTAGAGATGTTCCGGAAATAATATGCAAAACTATATGAGGCAAAGCCCTTGGCGTCGCAGAAAGAATTGGTGCAATGAAGAGGTGGTGCTGGTGTCGCTCTCACCAGGCCAGGGAGAATACCTAGCACAATAAGTGACTGTAGATGACGTGAAAGATGCTATCCATGCCCTGCCAAACAGTAAGGCCCCCAGAATTGATGATATTACTGGGGAATTTGGCAACAAATATATCGAGTTGATGGCCTCCATGCGGTGTATGAGGAAGCATTTCAAAATCGTATATTACTGCCAACATTGAGGGAGGCACTGGTAGTAGTGGCACTGCTCAAACCAGATAAGGCCAGAGAAAGGTGCGAGTCTTATATAATATAGATGCCTACAACCCCTGGCACCCAAACTGGTACTACCTGACCATTCAGGATGTGTTTCTGCTAAATCAACCACACACACTTGCACACCGTATTTGCATTTTTCCATTGTTTAGACCACATGTTGCAGGCGGCAGCGGTGTTAAGAGACACGGCTAAGGCCTTTGAATCTATTGCATGGACCTACATGTTTGTGGTACTGGGCCGTATGGGGATGCCAAAGTCATTTATTGGCTGGATCCGCCTCTTTTACGAAAGACCAATAGGAAGTGTGCAGATTAATGGACACACATCAGGGGTTATTGAAATAGGCAGGGTAACGAGGCAGGGCTGCCCCCTGTCGCCACTTCTATTTGCACTGGAGATCGAGCCACTAGCATGCGTTATTCAGCAGAAATATGCAGCGCTGCGCTAAGATTACAGCTGCACCCCCTGATTATTTCACTGTCTGCGGATGACATGGTGCTCTATATCAGAGAGCTCTCTCTCCATTTGGCGCTGGTTATATGAGAATATGTAACATTTGAATATTTCTCTGGGTTGTGTATTAATTGGACGAAATCTGTTACCTTACCATTAATGCCAGATCCCAAAAGGCTGCATAATGGAATCCCCTTTGGAATGGGTAACAGGGCCTGTTAAATATCTTGGTGTGTGGGTACATAAGGACTCTACCATCGTGTTACAAGAAAATTATTGTAGGGCTGTGTCTAGGTTGGAGGACCGAGTATTGAGATGGGTGACACTTCCACTCTCATTAGCAGATAGACTGGCTGGTATTAAAATACCAGTGTTACCACCATTTTTGTATCTCTTCACTAATGTTCCAATTGTATTAACTGAGTCCTTCTTTAACCGCATGCGCGCTGGTGGGATTTCCCGCTGTGCGCTGAAAATTTTAAAATCGCGCGTTACGTGACAAAGCCAGCTCGTCATGCGCGTAGCGCAGGTAACGCCCATGACGAGCTGGCTTTGTCATCAGCACTGAAGGGGTTAAGCAACTACATACTCAGTTGATCAAGCTAGTATGGGCGGTAAAGAAGCCTAGTATTAGCTGGGAGGTTCTTACCCTACCGTATGAAGATGGTGGATTTTGCGCTACAGATTTTAATCTGTATTATCTGTGTGCACAGGCGCATTTTGCATGTTATTGGTGCACAATGCATGAGTTCATACCACATATGGCGATCACGCATAATGACGCTACCCCAATACCACTTAAGGCTATTTTACTGCATAAGCGTGGTGAGGTGCATCGCACTGAGATAAATACTATCCACACGACATCCCTGGCATGTCATGGACTAGCAGGCGGGCAGGGAGGGAGCTGATATATGCCCCAGTGATGCCTCTATTACATCACCCGGATATAAACGTGACACAGGAAAGTAGGTTGGGGGTAGCTTTCTGAGCCTCTGGTAACAACGGGACCCTGCTAGATGCGGGCCCACCTTCGCCGGCCAGACACGATCCCTGGCCTGCATTTCAGCCTTCTATGACCCCTGCGGATCACCTGTGGCCACACTCTTACATGCGTTGGCGCTGGTGGGAACCTGAGAGCGGTTGTCTGAGTCGATCAAAGCTTACTCGTGCATATGGCGTCCTCCCCCTGGGTCGGGCAGTGCTACTGGCCCCTATTTTACATTTAGCATGAGACTGTCACCCCACGTCTGTTATGTGTCTCCCCTTCTTTTCCCTCTCTCGCTTAGGGTACCGAACAACTAGGTGCCTTTACACAGGAGAAGACTGATGACATAATTGGTGCACAGACATAATATCGACTCCAAAATATCGTTTGGACAGAATATCGAGTTTAAAATATCGTTTGGACAAAATATCGACAGGACAGAATATAGACAGCCAAAATATCGTTTTTAAGGTAAGTGAAGTAATATCGACTGTAAATAATATAGAAAGTGAAAATATGTAAGTATATAATATAGATAGTAAAAAAAAATCGTTTTTATTTTTAGGGTTCAGGGTCAGTTTTGGGTTTTTGGGTAAAGGGGTATTTTTAGGGTTCAGGGTCAGTTTTCAGTTTTTGGGTAAAGGGGTATTTTTAGGGTTCAGGGTCAGTTTTTGGGTAAAGGGGTATTTTTAGGGTTCAGGGTCAGTTTTCAGTTTTTGGGTAAAGGGGTATTTTTAGGGTTCAGGGTCAGTTTTCAGTTTTTGGGTAAAGGGGTATTTTTAGGGTTCAGGGTCAGTTTTGGGTTTTTGGGTAAAGGGGTATTTTTAGGGTTCAGGGTCAGTTTTCAGTTTTTGGGTATTATTTTATTATATTTTGTTACTATATATATATGTTTTAATAAATATGAAATAAAAAAATATTTATTTAACTTTCATTAATTATTTGATTATTATAAGTTAATTTAAGTAATTTTAAGTATATTTTAGTAATTAATTATTCATATTAATTTAATTTAACACCGTTTATAGTAAATACGATATTTTTTACAACTATATTTTTGTAAACGATATTTTTAACTCGATATTTTTGTACTTACCTGTTTGTAGATAGAAACTCGATATTTTGTCTCTCGATATTTTGTCAACGATATTTTTGATGGTCGATATTCTGTCCCTCGATAATATTTCAGTGATCCGACATAATTGGTAGCTCCGGATAGGGTGAGATTGCAAAATCCTACATACTTGATTTGCTAGCTGAGCTTTATTATCCCCCTCATGTCCTTTTATATAGTCCACCGTGTGGAATATGACTGAGTTTCCACACACGTAACGTCATTACAGTAACCTCATTATTGTCATACATGTAAACAGTCCTGATATACAGAGCCTATGCTGTGACTTTTTAAAAACCCCCTCTTTATCTAGTTTATTTTTATTTTTATTTTAATACCCTGCACACCGTTGCCAGAATCTGGCATGTTTTGTATGAATAATGAACCATATACCACAATCTAGGATTTTGGTGTTGTCATTAACTGGGGTATTATCCCTACTTTTTGTCTCCCTTTCCAGATATCATTAGGAATGAGCAGGACCCCAGGGCCTGCACTTTAGTATCCTGTGGAAGGTAACACTGCCCTACCACAGCGTGTAGCACTGTTATAATAATTTTTTTTGGGTCCTGACGAATTGCATAGAGAGCATGAAACATGTTGACCATTAGGTAGAACCTACACTGCTGGATCATTGCACCAGAGTGTACTTTCACCTCACTGTTTTTATCAAGGTAGTTAACCACCTCATTAAAAATCTTAGTGGATTAATTAACCTTTTTTAAACTCACCCACTTATCACGTCTACACTGCCACTAGAGCCCTCACACCCACATGCACCAACTGGCAGGAACAAAATATCTCCGGTAAAGAGCCCCTTTATGGGAGCCCGTCAGGCATTGCAGCGCCAGCCTGACGAGGAGCAAAACCCAGATGATGAAGCATGACACCTAGCTTGCTGGGTGTGTGAGGGTTTTAGTTCCGAAAGGGGGATTCCCCTTGACCCCCTCTTCACCTCACGTAGTATAGGTTCATTTATTCTTCTTCCCCTGGGGAACAGTGTATCCTTCTTTGATGATACAGGAACGTAGATCCCTTCTGTGGGTGAGGGAGGCAGGTCTGCATACCATGGGGGATTTGTATGAAGATGGCAACTTTCTGACATTGACAGATGCAAAGGCAAAGCAAGATAACTCCCCACTATCGGCTTTTCTCTATTATCGACTCCGTGCGGCTGTGAGATCGCTTAACCTGCACTTCCCTGTAGAACCACCTACTCTCCTGACACTGCAGGTGCTGATCACTAGTCCGTCCCGACAGCACCTCATTATCACATTATATGCTGCTGCACAGAAGGATGGGACGAATAGCGGTGAGAGGGCAATGATGAAATGGAACACAGAACTAGAACAGCCTCCAGAGTGGAGATATTTTTGTGAACAATTAGCTACACTGACATCAAATTGCAATTTATGAATAATACAGTTTAAATTTCTCCATCAAATGTACTATACCCCTATTCGATTGTATAAATATGGGCTACGGTATGAATAAAGCTGTGTAAGATGTGGGGCTGAGGAGACAGACTTCATGCATCTTGCATGGGGATGTCCATGGGTGAGGCAATTCTGGGTGCAAGTCACAGAAACCATATCTGAAATGGTTGGAATGCATGTGATATGTGTACTGACTATTTGTCTACTTGAACTTTTAAAAAATTTCAGGGCACAGGATAAGAAATTTCTGTCTGTAAGCCTATTACTTGCAAAACGTAGAGTGGCACTACATTGGGACAGTAAATCCAATCCAACCAAAGTGGCATGGTTGGCTGATATGGCACACTGCCAGAAACAACTTGAACTATACGGGGAGGAACAACCACTCACTTCACGACCGAAGGATTGTTGGGGACCGCTGATGGCCTACCTGCAGTCAAATAATGGTAATGGCGGATGATAGTAGGAGCATGGGTTGGAAATTGGACTGCTGATACAATATACAAGTTGTCTGATAACTTGGACTGCATTGAACGACCTTGGGGCCTAAATGTCTTATCCATGATCTTTACTATGATAACAGGAGGAAGGAGGGGAACGGAAAGAAGTGAATGTAGACATACTATATAACAGTAAAGACATGGTGTGGGTATTGTTGATATACGTTTTATGTTCATGGTACGCTTGTGTGTGGGCATTAAGTCAATAAAATTCTTTTAAAAAAGAGATGCAGTTCGATTCCATTTCACCCAGGCAAGAGGGCAGTAGGGTACCAGGTCAGCACAACAGGGCAGCAGTCCTTCTGGACAGCAGTCCAGCAGATGGCCATACTTTAAGCAGTCCTTCTTCTTTGGAGAGTCCACAGGTCCAGAAGTGTACTGAAGAGTTGGGTGTGTGGATCCAATATTTATACCTGGTGCCCACTATGAAGCAGAAGAAGCTTATAGAGTTTTTCCAAATATCCCCCCTCCCGCCAGCTCAGTGTAAGGCATCCCCTTTCTCCTCATCCTGGCCCAAGCTTTTCTGGGGTCACAAATCACCAGGTCAAACCCTTTGTGAGAGTGTTAAACCTATCCACTCTCAGTCAAAAGTTAGCATTTATTAAATGTAATAAGTTAACCCAAAGTTAATTCTATGGGAGAGATAGGCCTCACAGTAGTGAAAAACGACTGAAAAGTTTTTCACTACCAAGGCATGCAGCATAAATGTACATGTCTAATATTATAAATACACTGCACCCTGCCCTCTGGGCTGTGCCTACCCTAGGGGTGACTTAAATGAAGTAAAAAGGGAGGTTTAGGCCTTGGCAAGTGGTTTATCTTGTCAGGCCAAGCTGGCAGTGTGAGAAGGTGGTTCTGACCATCTGAGCCACCCGGATGTTCCGCTTTTTGAACACCGGGCACCCCGAAGAAGGGCAGAAGCGGCATGAGGCCTCCATCGCAGGCAGCACTGCTCTCCAGAAGCAGCGGGAGAGCCGCTGCTAGAATATTCGCAAGCAGGGGGAAATGCACTCCATAACGCCTTGCAGGGCATGTTTAGACCTGCAGGAAAACCGGCTTGTTTTGGCACGTTGTGGCCCCAGGAGGATGGGGTCACAACCATTTGTTGGTAAAGGTGCAGGGAGAGCTGCAGGAGCAACGCAGACTCCTCAAGCACACAGGTAGAAGGCCCCACCCTCAATCTCTGGAGGATTTGAAGGAAATAACCCCTCACTGGTTGTTCATGTTTTGTCATGCCTACCTAATGCTGGAACTTTTGTTCTTCTGCTGGAAGCTGATGCATAGGATTACACGGAGGTGTGAGAAGCTGGACATGAATTGTCTAAATGGAGACATTCCCTAGAGATGGGAAAGTGTAAATGCACTGGTGGTGCATTTGTGAATGGTGTTCCTTATGGAGACTGGAAATCACATATGAAATGATAAGTAATTTGGAAATATGTTGCTAGGCATTCTTGCCAGGGTGCCTGATTGTAATTAGATAATCATGTGATTATAGATGTGATGCCTTTTATGGGCTGTGATTGACTTACATTACACCTTTTATCAGATATGTCATTCTAAGTGATGCCTAGACATGTATTCCTGCTACTGCGTTAGTTGAACAACCAGACTGTCAGCCAGTGTGATTTAAATGTGTATACTGTATGGTCAATATGAGATACTCAGTCAGGGTTATGTGTCACTATGGCAGGGGGATTGGGATTGAATTTGAATTGAATGATCATTTGGATATCACACCGTACTACAAAGAATGACATCAATCATGCTATTGAATACTTAACTGTGATGTAACAGTTTCAACTGATTGAACATTGCTGAAGATTAAACACGAATAATCCATTTGGATGTGAATACATTTATTTCGGGACTAAACTAAGTTTACTTTGATTTACATTTGAAGACCTCTCGTCTCACAAAGGAGAGCGGTTGGGCACATTGTTACGTTAAACAATGTACTTTGTTTTGTACTATGGCAGGGGTCCCATTATAAATGCTTGTTGAGGTAATGGGGTGGGCCACCACTGGAGAGGTGCCAGTGGGTAAAGCCCTCCATCCAGGGTTATGGTCAACCCACTGCATTTGGGGGCAAG
The DNA here is from genome assembly GCF_964261635.1 of Lissotriton helveticus. Taxonomy (NCBI): domain Eukaryota; kingdom Metazoa; phylum Chordata; class Amphibia; order Caudata; family Salamandridae; genus Lissotriton; species Lissotriton helveticus. The sequence continues at coordinate 180,362,672 of NC_136059.1, read as the reverse complement.
ATGATGTTCATCCATGTGAATGGTGGCATCAGACCCGCCCCCCTGCGGGAGGGGTGGGAATGTGTACGCAATGTCAAGAATTATTTCAAACAGCTTATGTATATTTTTTTATTGATGCATAGTATTGGGTAGTGTGTGTATAATAAATGTACTCTTCCTTTTTAAAAAGAAAGTAGAGACTGGACAACCAATTATTGAGTGTTATTTCTGCGTACCTGCCAGTGGTGATTACTAGCGCACACCACCTCCCTTGAGTAAGCCTTAGACTGCTCTGCAACGCTACCCTCTGAGAATCAAGTGATTCAGTGGGGTGTTTGGTTCCCAGTGAAGGGCAAATCTAGACCCATTATTTGTGCAGGCCTGACAACTAATGTCTTGTTTTACAACAGGCAGTTTACAACTGCACCCACAGGTTGCAATGGCAAGCTGGGGACAGGTTTAAAGGGGCTACTTATGTGGGTAGCACAATCAGTTCTGAAGACCCACTAGCACCATTTAATTTACATGCCCTGGGCACATGCAGTACCCCTTTCCTTGGAACCTACAAGTAAATTGAGTATGCTGATTTGGTATGTTTTAAGGAGAGAGCATTCACACACATTTTTAATGTTAGCACGCCATCTAGCACAAGTCGATGTAAAGACTTGCATTGTAATGGCATAGCGTTGTTACATGCGGTCGTTGTAACGACCGCGATGTAACAGTATTGCGGTGTACTGACCGCGTTGTTAAGGATGTTTCCCGTTATGATCATATGCATCATCCATGTCTTTCCTCATTAAAGGAGAATGAGTGAAGACCTTGGAGAGTGAGGTTAGTAAATCTTCTTCTTCTGTGAATCATGCAGATCTGGATGATCAGGTGTGCATGAGCCTGTATGACAACGTTCACTTATGTTGGTAAGGACTGCGAACGAGAAATCTTCACCCCTTTTCGACCCATGTCATGTTTGCCTTCTACGTGTCATTGCAGTGAATTCCCTGATTGTGTCGGGCTAGGGTTTCTAGAGTCTCAGTGGTCAGTGCGACTGAAGGTGCTCGGTTCGGCCCATGCAGCTGAATGCCCAAAACTGATCATCAGCAATTCAAATGAATATAAAACACTCAAAACAGCCACGGTACAAAAAAAGATGTTAATTCACAAATACTATCATATATTCAGTCAAAATATTTCAACAAGAACTTACAATACCTGTATCAAATATGCAACATTCTCTCCTTTCTGAAACCAGAGATCACTCTAAAGCCCATTAGTGATGCATTGTTTCTATAACCGTCAGGATCATTGCCTTGTCGATGCTGTTTGCATATTCCCACTTCCACGCACAGATTCAGGTTTATCTCGGTGTTAACAGGAATTAAAGGATTCAATGTCATGCTGAGATATCCATCTGCACTGTGCAAATTCTTCCTGTCAGAATTAACCTTCTTTGTGCTACGGATTAAGCAGCAGCACCAATGACCCATGAGGGGTGTTTATTCACTATGCTTCTGCTCCACGGTGTAAATGTACATACATGATCCAGTTGGCAAGAGTATCAGAACTACTAGAACTAGGTAACATTAATGTAGAAATATTTAAAATTGATGCATGAATTCTATCGGAACTAATGAACACTGATGCATGGACACTATTAGAACCTATTAACAGTGATGTGTGAACACTACCAGAACCAGGTAACAATGATGCAGAACAATTTTAAACTGGCGCAAGAACGATATCAGAACTAGTTAACACTGATGCATGGACACAACCAGAACTAGGTAACATTAATGCTAAAACGCTACTAGCTAACACTGATGCAGGACAAGTTACAATTGATGCACAAGCACTACCTGAACTAGTTAACATTGTTGCACAGACACTACCAGAACCAGGTAACAATGATGCAGAACAAGTTAAAACTGGCGCATGAACGATATCAGAACTAGTTAACACTGATGCATGGACACTACCAGAACTAGGTAACATTAATGCTAAAACGCTACTAGCTAACACTGATGCAGAACAAGTTACAATTGATGCACGAGAACTACCTGAACTAGTTAACATTGTTGCTTGGACATTACTAGAATTAGTTAACAGTGATGCATGAACACTACCAGAACTAGTTAACATTGTTGCTTGGACATTACTAGAATTAGTTAACAGTGATGCATGAACACTACCAGAACTAGTTAACATTGTTGCCTGAACTCTACGAAAACAAATAAACAATTTTGCATGAAAAATGTCAGAAGTAGTTAACATTGTTGCATGAACACTACCAGAACCACTTAACATGACTGCATGAACTCTACCAGAAGGAGTGAAAATTGATGCACGAACACTAAAAGTTAACATTGATGCACAAACACTGTTAGTGTTTGTGCATCAATGTTAACTGTTAGATAGCATTGATGCACAAACTCTCCCAGTGCTATTTAAAATTGGTGCAGGAACAAGACCAGAAATAGCTAACATTGATGCATGAACACTAACAGTTAAAATTGATGCATGAGCACTACCAAGACTAGTTACAATTGGTGCATGAAAACTACCATAACTAGTTAACATTGTTGCATGAACACTACGAGAAGTAGTTACCTTGATTGCATGAACTCTACCAGAAGGAGTGAACACTGATGCACGAACACTAACAGTTAGCGTTGATGCACGAACACTAACAGTTAGCATTGATTCATGAACACTAACAGTTAATATTGATGCACGAACACTAACAGTTAACATTGATGCACAAACACTAACAGTTAGCATTGATGCACGAACACTAACAGTTAGCATTGATGCACAAACACTAACAGTTAACATTGATGCACGAACACTAACAGTTAGCATTGATGCACGAACACTAACAGTTAACATTGATGCACGAACACTAACAGTTAGCATTGATGCACGAACACCAACAGTTAACATTGATGCATGCACACTCCCACAGCTATTTAAAATTGGTGCATGTACCATGCCAGAGCTAGTTAACATTGCTGCACAAACAGTAACAGTTGGCATTGATGCATGAGCACTACCAAGACTAGTTACAATTGGTGCATGAACAAGACCAGAAGTAGTTCACATTGGTGTATTTGCCATACTTTTCCAGTTCCCCTAGAGCTGATCAGTTTGTGATATCGAGGGAGTTGTTTTTCATAGACTATAACACGATGACAATGTTGTGGCAGCTATTTGTGAAATAAAGATTGGTGCAATTAGGATTGTGCTAATGGAGCTTGGCTTGATGAACCCATGGCGGCAGAGGCTATAATTGCTGAGCACATGCAGAATGGCCTGTTTCAGCAAACCTGCAAGCTCGTTAAACATTGCAGCAAATAAAGATGACTTTACTGTAATATATGGCAAAGGACGGCAGATCAATAATCTGCAATCTTTTACAGGCCTGTGATTGAGGAGCAGAGCTGTCGGTAGCTATGAATCATACAGCGAATGCTAACAGATCTGCAAGAAAACGGGGTTTCACAGCGCTTTCCCTGCTAAGGACAGGAGCCTCTCGATTGAAATCAGTGCATTGCTGTTGATAAAATTAAACAGTTTTTTATTTTATAGTTAGAAAGTCTGTTATTATCCACACAAGCGGATGTTTGCCCTCTTTGGTCCTGGTACTTTCAGAGTGATAGAACTGCACCTAGGAATCCAGGCATATTTACAAGGATATAGCGGAACACAGCGCTACAGTAAATTTTGCAGCGTCACGCTTTGCCATTCCCAAAACTCAGAGATGCGCCGTATTTGCGTTATGGCGCACACCTGTATATTACCTAGTGCTGGCGGAAAAAGAAGCTGACTAGCACCAACCCAGGCACCCTTGTAACATAGTGCAAGGGTGCCTGCATTGCAGGGAATGATTGTTTGTGTGCAGGAAGGTGTCCCTTCCTGCAGAAAAGCAACCCATAATGGCTATTTGTTACCATTGCATTCTACAGCATACATAGAAGTAGCAAATCGTCCTTATTTAATGATTATTAATGTGTAGAAAGGGACACCTTCCTGCACATAAACAACCATTAAAGGCGTTTTGATCTTGAACTTTCTATGTAGATAGAAAAAGCAAACACGAGGAGAAATAAAGGTATTTCTCTTCATTGCGCCTTCTAACGCCTGCTATTGCATGACGTTAGTTTTTGGCGCTGCCTCAGGCTCACAGATCTTTGTAAAGCACAGACAGTGTAAAAAAGCAATGGGTGTTGTGATGTAACGCCCACAACAACACCTATTGCACTGCCCTTTCACACAGATACCTGCGTGAAAGGGCATTGTTGGACTTGGCCCTTTTTGCAGGGTCATCCCTAAACTTTTTGCCTTTCTCCCAGCCTTTTTTCTGACATGTGTGTGTGGTTTTAAGACTCTGGGCACTTTAGCACTGCTGTCCAGTGTAAAGTGTGTGTGCTCTCTGCGATAAACATGGTAAAGATTAGTCTACATCTGTTTGGCATATTTAATTTACCTGTCAGTCCCTTGTAAAGTGATATCTTAGATACCCAGGGCCAGCAAATTAAATGCTACTGGTGGGCTTGCAGCGCTCTTTGCGCCACCCACCAAAGTAGCCTTCTAAATGTATCCCAGGCCTCTGCCATTGCAGGGCCTGTGAGCGCAGTGTTACTGCCGCTTTGACGTGACACCTAAAGTGTGGGCCATGTCTGTGACCCCCCTTTTACTACATGTCAGTCACCCCTAAGGTAGGCCCTAGCTAGCCCTATGGGCAGGGTGCCTTGTAGTTAAAAGGTAGGACATGTACCTTAAGTGTGTGACATATCCTGGTAGTGACAAACAGCCATTTTGGTTTCTCACTGCTGTGAGGCTGCCCTCCTATAGGAATGCATTGGGGATTCCCTGATAAGTGTTTCAGTGGTAATTCCTGATATGAGAGGAGCAGCGTGGTCAAGTTTGGTATGTTTGGAATAGTAATAATAAATGCTACACAATGGTGTGCGCAGATATATTTATTTATTTATTATTTTAGAAATGCCACTTTCTGTGTGCTATGTGTCTGCCTGCCTGATGTGGATTGCATGTCTGGCTTTGGAGTGACAGGGACTGGTGATGTGGCTCCAAGAGGGGCAGGGTGAGTCAGCGCTAGGCTGAATAGGTCATCTGCATTTGGAGTTGTGGGAAGAGTAGTCCCCTGACCCTGAATCGGTCTGTGCCTGCCTATGTGAATGTATGTATGTATGTATTTTAATGCTTATTAAGCGCAGCTGTCACCCAGCGGGTATCCTGGCGCTGAGATCAGTTCCACCATCTGGTCTACGTTTATTCTGCTCTAGGGAAGAGATAAGTTTTAAGGTCCCTTTTAAATGAAATCAAATTTTGTCTGCTCCTCAATGTTAACGGTAGAGTGTTCCACATTGTGGCGGCCGTAAAACTGAAAGCGCGGCCGCCCATTCTCACTCTATTTATTCTTGGGATTTTCACTAAGAAAGCTGAGGCGGATCTCAGAGGTCTGGCAGCCTGATACCACGAAAAGAGGTTTTGCAGTGGTATTGGTCCTTGACCATGCAGAGCTCCAAAAATCAGGCATAAGGCCTTATAGGAGATCCTCTGCTGGACCGGTAACCAATGTAAGACTGCCAGAGCTCCGGCAGAAGAGGCTGAGCGAGGCAAGGACAGGGCTAGTTTAGCCGCCATATTTTGAATCCTTTGTAATTTAAGGATCAAGATCTTTGGGGCTCCTAGAAGTAGTGCGTTGCAGTAGTCTAACCTACTGAGAATGGTACTGCGCACTACTTCTACTCTGGCTTCCCGAGGGAGAAGCGGCAATATCTTCCGTAGGGCACGGAGCAGACCCATACATGTCCCAACAGTCCTGTTCACCGAGGCGTCCAGTGGTAGGTTCGATTCAAACATGACTCCCAGATTGCGGGCCGAGTCTGCCGCCTCCACCGAGCCTGGAATGGAAATAGGCCAGAAGTCTTCCGGCAATGGGCGAGGGAGTCGGTCTGAAGAGCAGTGCAATATCTCCGTCTTTGCGCCATTGAATTGGAGTGAATTGGCTTGCAACCACTCTGCTGTGGCCGACATACACTGATGGAAAGTGTCCCTCGACACTGCCTCTGAACCCTCAAAAGAAAAAATCAATTGGGTGTCATCGGCATAATTGATGACTTGAATGCCGAAAGACCTTATTAGTTGTATCAGGGGCTGGAGGTACAAATTAAACAGAATCGGACTTATCGCCGACCCCTGGGGGACACCCTGGTTCACCTGGCGTATGTCAGAGCGGAAAGGTGGTAGTGTTACTGCCTGTCGTCTATTATCCAGATATGATGATAACCAGGCTAGTGCCGAGCTCGTTATTCCCGCATTACAGAGACGGCCCAGAAGGACCTCATGGTTCACCGTGTCGAACGCGGCCGACATGTCAAGCAGCACTAAAAATGCCGACTTGCCCATGTCGACACGCGTTCGCAGATCATTCAGCACGGTAACCAGAGCAGTCTCAGTACCGTGGCCCGGTCTGAAGCCAAATTGAGCTACGTCCAGACTGGAGTTGGTTTCCAAGAAGTTGGCCAAGGCTCTCGTAACCCACTTCTCTAAGATCTTTATCGCGAATGGCAACAGCGAAATAGGCCTATAATTGGCTGGACAGAGGGGGTCCAAGGTAGCCTTTTTTAGCAAAGGTGTTACAATTGCTAACTTCCAGCAGTCTGGTACAGATGCAGTAGCTAACGATTGGCAGCAGATTGAATGGAGCGGGGGAAACAGCTGATGACAAGCCCCCACCTGACAAAGGGGAAGAGGAGCCTTGTCAATAAAGTGCTCCTGACTCCCCAGAACCAGTTAGGACTGGTTCCCCCCAAGCCCTGTGCCAAGACAGACAAAGAAAAATGTTGATATAATTATTGGGGCTGTGACCCCATGAAAGAGTTGTGCTTTGTGCTTCCAGGCGACTTGCTGCTGCTGGGCCCCATGAGGAACCACCACGAGGGACTGCCATCCTGCTGGAGGACCCTGTGTGCTGGCCTTCCTGGGCCCAGCTGTATTCCCTGGGCCTTGAGGACTTTAGCGCCTGGAGAATGCTTACTCTTTATTTCCAGGAGAAGAGAAGCTCCTGGCCTCTGAAGCGCTGGGCTGCCGAGGCGTCTCGAGGGAATACCGGTGTGAGGATTCCCCTGCACGACGCAAGGATCGAGCGGGAGCCCACCCGGCGCTTTGCACTCTATATTTAGATGGGAGCCTACCTGCATTTGAGTTCCGTGAGCGGGAGCCCACCCCGCTGTTTTATGCCTCGTTAGGCGCGAGCCCATCCTGCACTGGTGCCCGGTAGGTGCGGGAGCCTACCCCGGTTTTGATACATTTTAAGCGGGAGCTCACCCCGCATTTTAATGCTCCTGCAAGCAGGAGCCCACACCGCATTTGCCCCTTGAAGAAGCGTGTGCCCACCCCGCACTGGTGTGTATACTTAAGTCGGGAACCCACCCGCAATGATTCCAGGGGCGGAGGAGTGCCACACAGTGAATGTGACGCGTAAGTCAGGCAAGCACCGTCTGACTGTGGGTGGGGCTGCGAGACACGAGCAGAAGTTGGCCAGGGTGTGCGGAGCGGAAGGCGGTACCCCGTGTGCCGGTGGGAGCTCCGCGTGGGGTAGAAGCCTGGTGGGAGCCTGCCCCGCAGTGGCTGCTAGCAAGGGAGAGCCCCAGGGAGTGAGGCGAGAAGAGGAGAGCCGACGAGAGCCTCGAGATCTCCCAGAGCCCATCGTGAAGAAGCGCAGACAACGAAGGAGTCCCAGTGAGTCAGGACTGCATCTTGATGATTGTTGGTGCCGATCGAGGGCACCAGGAGGAGTCCCAGAGGGGGACTCCCAGGGCACCGTGGGTGCCAGTGGTCATATTCACACAGCTGCCCCACCGGAGAGAGAGCAGCTGCAATCCTTGGAGCCAGTTTATTTTCAGAGGTCCCGGAGTGGGGCCTCTACGGCACAGTTGGTGTCAGTGCCCATTTGTGGCCTAAAGTCTACAGCTGCACCACGGGAGAGCGGGCAGCTGTACCTACGGGGGCATATTGGTTTTCTTGCTAAGGAAGGGGTGAGAAGCACCCCACGCCCCAGCACATTTGCGCACTTTGGTTTAGCTGCAGAGGCAGCCAGGGGGCCAGTTGGAAGGCCCCGCTAGAAGCCCTGGCATTTTGGACAGCGGGCAAGGGGGCCATTCGGAAGGCCCCACTAGAATCCCTGATATTTTGGACAGAGGGCCAGAGGTCAGTATTGGTAGGGCGCAAAGCCCTAGTGTGACGCCCAATATGTGTATGCCTGTAGCCAGGTGTTCATGCTATGTGTTGATGTAGGCATAATGTGTTTATGTTAGGTTGTTTATGGCTAAGGTGTTCATGCCTACAGATATTGCATAATGTATTTATGCTATGAGATTTATTGCATAATGTGTTTATGCTTGTGATGCCTAATGTCATGCTATAATGTTTTAGAACGATGCCTATTGTGTAATGTGTTTAAGCTAATGAGGTGTGGGCCTAATGTGTTTTATGCCTAATGTGATAATGCTGAACAGTTGCTACTTGTGCTTTGTGATGGTTCTGACAGAGGCCCCATTGGCCTTGTCCTGTATATAGTCCCCTGTGAATATTGCCCAGTGTCAGTTGGCACAGTGCACATTGTGTGATTATGATCTAATGTGTTTTGGATATTACAAAGGCTATTTTGATATAACCTTGTGTGGAGTTTCTTTTGTGGTGTGCCTGGCCCGACTGCTCGTGCCAAGCTACCAAGGGGGTGAGCAGGGGTTATCTTCAGTGTGTAACTCCCTTGCCCTGACTAGAGTGGTGGTTTCTGCCTGGCTTAGGCGCATGACCTAGCCAACCAGAAATCCCATTTCTAACAGGCACCATATTTACAAAGTAGCGTTAAGACACAAAAAGTGGCTTACCGCTACTTTGTAAACATGGTGCAGGGCATTGTGCCACTGGTACGTCGGTAAAAGTGACGTTCTGGTGGCATAATCCCCTTGTAAATATCCCCCATTGGATCCTGAAATCCCTCTGTAAAAGTCTCTCTCTTGTAATAAGGAAATGAAGTAGGCCCTCAACTGCAATAACTTATTACAGTTGAGTTCTGACATCACAATGCCGGCTGCCAGAGCCAGCAGCTGAGCGAAAAGTCAGGACACAGAACATAATTAAATCTCCATTAAAAAAAAAACATGAAACCAATCTTTTCCTCCTTCTGTTCTGCTTTTCTATATGATCAGTGATAAGCAGAAACGAGATATTTATAGCAACATGTTTATTGTTTGCTCATTTTAGGAAGGATGGAGTTTCTCTGCATGTTTCAAGCTCACTAGTATTAAACTGATTCTAGTGTATTTATGCATTACATATCTAACTGCTCTTTTTTGTGCTTATTTTGTACTAGAAATGTTACCTATAAGTATTCAAGTTTGAAAACATCCTGTTTCTTTCATATGAAAAAGCAACACACCAAGGATTTAAGCAGTTTGTGGGAAGGGTGATGGTGTAACCAGATTACATAAAGAATAATGTATAAGTGTGTTGCAAGTCATCTCATAGTTCCATCCCCTAGCATGCAGCCTCATTCCTCTATATGGTCACGGAACTCCTCGGTGACTTGCAATATCCTTTTAATGTATGGCAGGCGGTGCTTTATCCGATATATAGCTGGGTGAAGTAAGTCCCAAGGAGGGTATAATCACACCTGTAGGGGTGTGACCACAAGGAATGGGAGATATCCCACACCACTGTTCCCACACTTTGGGTGCTTTTCCTAGGCATATTTTAATTTGCTGGTACTCTGTTTTATTTTCAAGGCATTTCAAGTGTTATAATGGTTATCATTAATTTGAATGTATAGGTTTGGATATTCTGTCATTGAACACTTAGGTCCTTATTACGGGTTCAACGGTCTTATCGCGGTACTGCCGCGCAGAGGTCTCCTGCCTGCCGTATTACAATGTTCCGGCTGGCCCAACGTCGGTTTTTCTGTCGGTGGTGTATATTTGTTCATATGTGCCAACGTAGGTGTGTATATTTTGACTAGTATCAACAAATAGAAGAGGGGGGTTACTCTGAGCGGTTAAAGGTCCAGTGCCCGTGCTCCAAAATATATGGTCAATAAACAAGGGGGGATTACTGTTCCAGCAGAGGAGGAAAGGTCGTTGACAGATCAAAGGGCAGACAGTCAACAAGACTGTTTTGTTTTTCCCTCACACATCGCAGGGGATGTCATGCTTCATCATCGGGTTGGTGCTCCTCGCTAGGCTGGTGCTGCAATGCCCTATGGATCCCCCAAAGGGTCACTTTGGTGGAGATCTTTTTATTCCGAATGCCATAGGGTATTCTAATGTGAGATGATCAGTGCGATGAGATGAAGGTGAGCTAAAATTGGCAAGGGGTTGTCAGATACAGGTGTTTTTTCTGGTGATTCCTCTGTCAAGATTAAAAAGTTGATGCTCCTTTTAAGGTAAAATGATGTGCCCAAGTAGCTCATGAAGTGAAAATGCAGGTTGACATGTAACGTGCCGAATGGTCAGGCTGATCCGTGGCGCTTCCTCAGGACCAAAAGCAGGACTACTTTGCCAACCCCTCAAAAATTATAAGATGTTTGGTCACCCTACAGTGGGTGGTAACTGTATACTATGAGGTGAAACAGGGGTTGTCCGACCGGGTGTATGGGAAGCTATGTCCTAACGGTCGACACAGAAGGTGTGCGCTATTTGCGCTATTTGCAGGGATTTGTCATAGTTCACTCGCCGCTGAACCTACCCTGTCCCTATGCTTGTTCGGAGGGCAGGGTAGGCTCACCAGTGAGTGAACTATGACAAAAACCCAGCAAATAGCGCACACCTTCTGCATTTGGAATAAAAAGACCCTTTGGGGTACCTGTAGGGCATTGCAGCACCAGCCGATGGGGAACACCTGCTGTTGATGAAGCATGGAACCCCCTGGGGTGTGTGAGGGCAACAAAAAACAGTGTATATTTCGGCGGCACTAGTGTTGAATGTACACATATGCATGACACATGTGATAAAATACCTACTAACAGTACTTTCCCCATTGCTGGACTGTGGACCATATGTGCCCACTCCAGTCAATGGGTAAATAGTACAAAACAGATTTACCTGGATTTCAGCACCAACTGCGTCATTTCCTTCGGGGTCAAGATGATGCTGTGAAGGGGAGACCTGGAGAAAGGAATCCATGTGGGAACCTGAAGGGAAGAAAATGAAATGAATGTGTATGCACCCCAAATCCTTCACTTCTGCTGACTCGAAGCAGGTGGTCTTCCTGCCACGGTCGGCTTGTTGGAAAGCCAACGCGTAATCCGGTCAGGGGTGAGCTTTACCGTACCGCCCTATGACAGCTGCTTTTCCCCTACTGACATCAAGGGGGTTGGTGAGTGGCCGGCTGTGGTGCTCCGGCGGTCTTTTTTTCAGCAAACCGCTAAAATCGTAATACCGCAGGCAGACTGCCTAGTTGGTGGTGGTAAATCCAAAGAGACAACAGTCCGACGACCACCAAAGTCATAATCAGGTCCTTAGACCTTAATTCCTTACTCATTCTGTATAAATACTGGGTAGTATACACCCAGTGAAATAAAATACAAGTATTGCAAGTTGGGATTTTTATTCTGGGCAGTTTTACTTTCAGATTACAAGCCCATTATTCAGAATAAATGATAACATGTTCTTTTACCATATAGTTTTCATTCCATCGAAGATGCAAATCCTGCCATTGGGACGTTTTACACACAAGATGATGGACAGAATGTTGCACAATGGCAAAACATTCACCCCCAGTCACAGATCTGGGTTTAATCCATCATTATTTTGCTCACCAAGCCACCCCAGTTCAAACATGACCATATGCAAATCAGTCTTGGCCCTGTGCCTCATAGGAACAGTCCAGCCCGAACTGCCAAGCCATGTCTTCCCTGGACCGGAATCAAGCATCCTAGGAACGGTTTCTGGCTATCAGCCGTCTTCAGCCAGGAAAGCTTGACTCCAGTGGCGTAGTGAGCACGGGACCCACGTCTGGGCATACCCTTCCCACATAGGGTGAACGGCAAAACACACAAGATAATGGACGGAATGTTGCACAATGGGACGTTTTATCTTGGTGTATATTTTACTAGGTATTACCTGGTAATCTTTGTGCCGGGGAAAGTCGTGGGTTCACATACTATTTGCTTGGGTTTTGAAATTCCAAATCAGGTGGAAAAATCCAGTTTGTGCCCTATTGGCTGTTTACCACATTGTTAGATAATATAGACTCCACTGATAGTCGAATCTCTGTAGAGAAGCTCCTTGGTCTGTTCAAGCAATAGAAGGCTTACTGTGTGGGTCTAGAGTGTGACCTGTCTTCAAGGAATATATTCTGAAAATTGCATTAGAGAGTTGCAGATTTGGGTGATGGTGCTATATTTCTAAATATAATAAAGATGGAACACTTTCCATCTATCCACCATTATGGGTGATAGTAGGTCAAAGTTATGATTTGCCATTTACTCCTCAAGGTAACTCCGCCCATGGACTAATAAATAAATAGTTTTAACTTTTTAGGGTTGGTGTTAGACAACACCTTCTATATGTATAATATTTTAAATTAAAGGGGCTTCTTGGCAGTTATCTGCATCCCTTTGTCTGTTGGTGTGTCATTCCCATTTTGCTTCCGCCCACTACAGCATACTGCATGGGGTTAGACATCATCCTCTTCAGCCACTGGATAACTTCCCTTTGAGTGACTGCATTTTGCTCTTCCACAAGGAGCACATCTGCACACAGTATAATTCTCTTGAGTGCCAATGTTTTTGTTTTTTATGCTATTGCTTTAGCTTAAGAGTCTGATGTGATAGCAGTACATTTTTTTCCCAGCTCTTCAATGTTGAACACATGGGGCCTCATTTATGAGAAATGACGCATCGCTGCGTGAAAGGAGTGATGCGTCACTTCTCAGTGCGCACTCCTTGCGACATTCCTGATGCGTCATATTTAATGTATGACGCATCATGTCGCAAGGAGTTACAGATACGTCAGTATTTCTGACGTATCTGTAAGCGCAAAAGTGACGCATCGCTGGAGTGTGTCACAAAAGTGACGCAACTCCAGCAATGCATCCTTTCACATGGGGCAATTGTTGTTAACAAAAAGGACTCGGAGCCCATCTGTTGCTTACCATTTGTTGGCTTGCGTGCCACTCTTCTTTACAGCCTTGTAATTCGTCAAGGCACGCCTAACATCATTTCCGTTCCTCTCTGTGGAGCAGGGACCAAGCACTGATTGATTCAACGTAATCAGTGCCGGTATGATGCTCCCGAGGTGATTGAGATACTATTTTGCTCTGTTGAACTTTTGGTGGCCTGAAAACAGAAGGTGTGTGATTGGCAAAAAGGGCGCAGCAGGACAAACAAAATTGCAAAGGTTTATTTTCTATAGTTTTCTATAGTTAACTTTCTTTTATTTTGCCAAGTCTTCTTTTCTCACTTTGCACGCAATGTTTTCTTTTGTTTTTGTTCGTGGGAGCTGTTCTCAAAAGATGAGATTATTTTATTGCAAAGCGACATTGTTTCTTTTAATTCTGAAATTATGGTTTAAAGTATAATCGTGCTCCACTCCAATCTGCCACAATCCAATAATCCCACTGTAATCTGTCCCACTCCAGTCCAAAGCAATCTGCCCCAGTCCATTCTGCTCCACTCCGGTCTGCCCACTCCAATCCAAAACAGTATACCCCAATCTGTTCCAACTCACTCCAATCTGCCCCATTTCAATCCAAAACATTCTGGCCACTACAACCTGCCCCAATTCAATTCAAAACAATCTGTTCCACTCAGGGAGAGGTGTGGCGCCGCGGCCAGGGCGACTGACGCTGGAATCTGGGGACCACGGTTCGATCCCCGGCTCCGGCGGCAGGTTAGCCCAGCACCATGTGACTCTGGGCAATAGCTCGCTTAATCTTCCCGACGGCCCCCAGCGCCTAGAGACCCTTACGGGTGATTGTGCGCTTTACAAATGTGGAGTTTACTCAAATCTCCCCCCTCCAATCTGCCCCAACATAATCGGTCCCACTCTAATCCAAAATAATCTGCCCCACTCCCATCTGCCCCACTCCAATCCACCCCACTCCAATCCATCCCACTCCAATCCACCTCACTCCAATCTGCCCCACTCCAATTCTCCCCACTCCAATCCAGTCCACCTCACCCCATTCCACCCACTCCATCCTAATTCACCCCATTCTAATCGGCCACAATCCACCCCACTCCAACCAATCTATCCCACACCAATTCAATACAGCCCAATCCAATCTACCCCACTCCAATCCAATCCACCTCACCCCTTAAAACCCAATCTACCCCACTCCCTCCCACTCCAATCCACCTCACTCTAATCCAAAACAATCTGCCCCAACCGAATCCAAAACAATCTGCCCAACTCCAATAGAAAACAATCTGCCTCACTCCAGTCAGCCCCACTCCAATACAAAACCAATTAATCAATCAATCAGGGACTTAAAAAAGCGCAGCTACTCACCCCAGGGGGTCTCAAGGCACTGGGGGAAGGGGTGGCGCAGGTTGGACTGGGAGGAGGATCATTCGAAGAGCCAGGTCTTGAGGTCCTTCCTGAATTGGGTCTGCAATGCGGATTGCCTGAGGAGGAGGGGCAGGGTGTTCCAGATCTTGGTCGTGAGGTAGGAGAACAACATTCCTCTAGTTCTGGTCTTGTGTGTCCTGGCGACGGAGGCGAGATCGAGTTGGGAGGATCGGAGTTGTCTGGCGGGTACGTGGAATATGAGGCAGTGGTTCAGGTATGCTGGTCCTTCGTCACGTAGATCTTTGTAGGCATGAGTGAGGAGCTTAAAAGTGACTCTCTTGTTGACTGGGAGCCAGTGGAGTTGTCAGAGGTGTTGCACGATGTGGCTGCAGCGGGGGATGTCGATGACCAGTCTGGCCATTCTGTAGTTTCTCAAACTGTTTCTGGGTGACACCGGCATAGAGTGCATTGCCGTAGTCGAGTCTGCTGGTGATGAGTTCATGGGTGACTCTATTTCTGGATTCTGTGGGGATCCATCTGAATGTCTTTTGAAGCAGGTGGAGCATGAAGAAACTGCGTTGATATGCCAGTTTATAATAAGTGATGAGTCCAGTATGATGCCGAGGTTGCGTCCATCGGATATGGGAGATCCCAGACCAGCTGGCCACCATGAGTTGTCCCAGGCTGAAGGGGTGAATCTCAGGATGAGTACTTTGGTCTTGTCCGAGTCGAGCTTGAGGCAGCTGTCTTTCATCCAGGTAACAATGGCCTTCATTCCACTAGGGCAGTTGGTTCTGGATTTTTCGGGCTCATTGGTGAGGGAGAGGATCAGTTGGGTGATGTCGGCATAGGAGATGATATAAGTCTGTGGCTTCTGACGATGGCTGCGAGGGGGGCCATGTAGATGTTGAAGAGGGTGGGATCCTGAGAGGAACAATAGTAGTATGACTCACTGGGTTTGGCCTGTTAGGAAGGAGTGTTTGCAGTCCAAAGCTTTGGTACGGATTCCGGTATCATGGAGTCTTGTGATTAGGTTCTGATGGAAGACGGTGTCGAAGGCAGCCCAGAGTTCTAGTAGGATGAGGGCTGCGGTTTCGCCCCAGTCGAGGAGGGAGCGGATGTCGGTGGCAGAGACCAGGATTGCAATCTCTGTGCTGTGGTTGCTTTGGAAGTCTGATTGGGAGGTGACAAGTATGTGGTTCACTTCAGTAAACTTGGAGAATAGGTAGTTGATGGGCTTCTCTATGACCTTGACTAGGAAGGGGAGGAGGGAGATCGGTCTGAAGATCTTGAGGTCTGTCGGGTCTGTGAATGGCTTTTTCAGCAGGGGATGGATCTCAGCATGGTTCCAGTCATTGGGGAAGGTGGCGGTTTTAATGGAGCAGTTGATGGTGCGGTGAAGCTGGGGGTTGATGGTGGCTGCTGCTCTCTGGAAGATGTGGTGCAGGCAAGGATCCATCTGGGCTCCTGATTGGATGCTCCTCATGGTCTGGAGTGTGTCCTCTGTTGTGAGCGGGGTCCAGCAGAGCATGGTCTGTTGGGGTGCGGCTTGGTTGTATGCAATGGTGGAGGGCAAAGTGGCCTGAAATGGGGTGTCAAAGCTGTTGTAGATCTGCCTAATCTTGTGGTGGAAGAAGGTGCCAAGTTTCTTGCAGTGGTGTTGGGAGGGAGGAAAGTCTCTGGTCTCTCTGTTGGGCCTGGCGAACTCCTTGACAATGGCGAAGAGTTCTTTGCTGTTGTGTGCATTGACATTGATTCTGTCTTGGAGGGCTGTTTTCTTAGTGGCTTTCAGGAGGAGGTGGTGTGCGTTGACGGCAGATTTGAAGGTTGAATGAGTTTCCGAGATTTTGTTGTTCCTCCATCTCTTCTCAGGATGTATGCATGTGTGTCTGGACTTGTGGAGGGGAAAAAGTGAACCAGCTGGCCTTCTTGGAGTGTTGTTTGCCTGGTCTTTACTTGAGGGGTGACAGGATGTCGGCGCAGTTAGAAATCGTTCAGTGGAGGTTGCATACTGCGGAGTTGGCATCCGTAGAAGTTGACGGAGTAGTTGTGCTGAGGGAGTTAATGAGAAGTTCTTCAGTGGCCCTGATCCAGCTGCGACAGGGAGGATGATGATGGATGTGTACGGTGGGCGTGGCCAAGGTGAGATGCATTCAGTGATGGTTGGTCCAGGAGAATTTGGTGATGTGGCTGTAGCTGATGTTCCCGCTGGAGTAGAAGACGGGGTTGAGTGTGTGTCCTGCTGTGAGGGTTGCTGCGATGACTAGGCGCTTGAGTCCGATGTTAGCCAAGTTCTCCAGAAGTGAGGCGGTGTTCTGGTCACTGGTGTTGTCCAGGTGGAAGTTGAAGTCTCTGAGTAGGATGTAGTTGGCGGATGCGAGATCCTGGGGTGCGATTAGGTCTATGATGGTATCGGCGAAGGGGGATCGGGTCGGGAGACCTGTAAACGAGGGTGCTGTGCAGGGTGGTGTTTGGGTTGGTCCGTATCTGTAAGTGGAGGTGTTCCATGGTCGTTGTAGGGCCGTTAGAATATGTTGTCAATCGGAGTGTGCTTTTGTGGACGATGGCTCCTCCTAGGTGGTCACTGTGGTCCTTGCAGGTGACAACGATGTCCGGTGCGGAGCAGGGGTTGGTCCAGATTTCCATGAAGAAAGCAATGGGAAGAGAGGTGGCGTCTAGGGGGTGCCAGATTTCTGTGACATGTTTGTAGAAGGATCGCACATTGATGAGGATGCTGTATAGCTGAGCAGGTGCGCTATTGATCAGCTGGGTGGCGAGAAGAGCTGGTTTGTTGGCGTGGCTGAAGGTGCAGTTGCAGTTCTGGCAGGCAAAGGGTCCAATGGTCTACTCCGGTGACGCCAGATGGCAGGCAGCATAGGGTCCAGGGTTGAGGGTGAGGAGGGTGCTGGCATCGTAGCGGTGGAGTGTTTGAGAAGCAGGGGTTGTGGCGCTGGGCACGGTCCATTCGTGGACAGGCGCAGACGGGCTTGCCTTTGGTGCACCAGTGGCATGGCCGCCATTAAGTAGTGCTGTTGGGGGGGTTGGACAGCTGGGGGGTGGGAAACCTGGGAGCGGGAATGGACACTGGAGGGGTGGGGGTGCAGGGGATCGAAGGGGTGACGAGGAAGAGGACTGGAAAGAAGGAAGAAAAAAGAATAAAACGAAAAGTCAAAGGAAGAGGCAGAAAAGCAAAAGAGAAAAGCGGAAAGAGCGATAGAAACAGAAGAAAGAGGGATAGAAGGGAAGTCAAGCAGCAGACAAACAATCTGCCCCACTCCAATCCAAAATAATCCTCCCGACTCCAATCAAATCCACCTCACCCATTCCAATCTATCCCCCTCAAATTCTTCCCACCCAATCCAATCCAATCTAATCCAATCCACTCCAATCCATTAAAATCCAATCAACCCCACTCCAATCCACCCCACCACAATCCAGTTCAAACCACCCCAATCCACCTCAATCAAATCCACCCAATGCAACCCACTCACTGCAATCCAATCTACTCCACTCCAATGCACCCCAACCTACTTCATTACAATCCATACCACTCCATTCAACCCTACTCCACCCCACCCCACCCCATTCCAGTCCACTTCACTGTAATCCACCCCACACCATTTCAATCCACCCCACTCCAGTCTAATCTGCTAATCCAGTCCACCCCACTCCAATCCAACCCACTCTACCCCACTGTAGTCCAATCCACCCCACCCTACTCCAATCCACCGCACTCTACCCAAATCCAACCCACCACACGCCAATTCAATACACCCCACTCAATCCATCCAGCCCACCTAACTGCAATCCACCCCGCTGCAACTCAATCCATCCCAGTCCAGTCCATCCCACCCCAATCCAATCCAATCCACACCTCTCCAGTTCACCCATTCCAGTCCATGCCACCCCCTTCTCTCCACTCTCATTCATCCCACTCCAAACCAACATATTCTAATCCAATCCACCCCAAACCAATATATTCTACCCCACTACAATCCACCCTACTTCGATTCAATCCACCCCATCTAGTCCATCCATTTAATCCACCCCTTCTATCCACTCTAATTCACCCCGCTCCAAACCACCCAACTCTAATCCAATCTACCCGCCCCAATCCACCCAACCCCAAACCAATATAAACCACCCCACTCCAACCCAGCCTAATCCAATCCACTTCACCCCATTTCAATCAACCCCAATACAGTCCAATCCACCCGATCCAGTGCTCCCATTTTTACCAACCCCACTCCACTCCACTCAATCCAACCCACTGTACTACAATCCAATCCACCCCACTATCTCAATCCACTCCAACCCACCCCACCCTATTCAACCCCACCCACTCCACTCTATGTCACTCCACTCTACGCCACTCCACTCCATTCTACGAAACTGCACTCTATGACATTGCACTCTACGACACTCTGCTACTGAACCACTGAACTGTAGTTCAGTTCTAGTCAACTCTACATCACTCTACCCCCACTTACTCCACTCACGACACTCTACTCCAACAAATCCAGTCTATGACACTCTACTCCCCCCACTTCACTCCTCTAGAACACTCCACATCACTAACTTTCAGCCATGATGAACAGCAGTCACACTAATGTATAACATGGCAAAAACACATTGCCAAAGCAAATAGCTCCTGTATAGGTGCGACCTATTGGCTTTGCTAATGCTTGCTCTAGTATGCAAGCAATAAAGTACATTTTTAACTGTACTCTTTCATTCAGTGCTTTCATATGTATTGCTTATATAGACATTTAACTATTATATTGCTAATTTTAGCATTGCTAATTCGAGATCTGCTGTTTATATCTGTCTATCTGTCCATCTATCTACCTATGCATCTCTATTTGTCTGTCTTTTCAACACTCTCAGTCTATCCAACCCTATCTATCTATCTATCTATCTATCTATCTATCTATCTATCTATCTATCTATCTATCTATCTATCTATCTATCTATCTATCTATCTATCTATCTATCTATCTATCTATCTATCTATCTATCTATCTATCTATCTATCTATCTATCTATCTATCTATCTATCTAAAACTCATTATCTAGGTGGCATACTTCATCTTAGGGGGTCTCTCCTTGGTACTCCTATGATTTAGGGTACGTTTTGGGAGAAGGTACCATTCGCCACTAAGGGCCAGATGTTCGACCTACCAATTTACGAGTCGCAAATTGCGTCGCATTTGCAACACACAAATTGGGATGCACAACAGTGTCTGAGACACTGTTTGCATTTCCCATAGGGTCACAAATTGCATGCCTCATGCATATAATGAGGCTGTCGCAATTTGCGACTCCATTGGGAATGGCTGCCACTGCTTTTAAATAAAGCGTTTTTTTTTTTTAAACAGCCCGTTTTCCTTAAAGGAAAACGGAATGCCTTTAAAAAATAATTTCCCACTGCCTGCCCTTAAAAAATATTTTGAGAGCCACTCACAAAGGGGAAGGGGTCCCCTGGGGATCCCTTCCTATTTGCGAGTGGTTTGCCACCCTTCTGTGAAGGGTGGTAAACTACAACTGTTTTGCGATTGCAATTGTGGTTGCAAAACAGTCATACATAGCTGCAGGAGTCGCTATTAGGAAAGGATGCCCTTGGAACGCCCCTTCCTAATAGCGAGTTGCTAATCCTATTTTGAGAAATGCATATTCATTTGCGACTCGCAAAATAGGATTAGTACATGGGCCACACATTTTCTGCGGTCACATACGGGTCCAAAATCCATTTGCGCCCGCAACAAACGTTAGTACATTTGTCCCTAAATCTCAACCACCAAAAAAGGATGGTTTGAATACCGGCCTCATCCAATGAAGTGTAGGAAAATCTGTTACATTTAGAGTCCTCATCTAGGACTTGCAGGGATTTGTCACCATATCGTGGATTGATATGAAATAGAATGGGCCCCTTAGGGTCTATAAATTTACCATGGAAATGCCATCAATGCTCTTTATGAGTGGTCGAGTTTCCGCCAGCATATGTGGGCCCTAGAAATGTATTCACAACGCAGGCGGATACGGTCAGCGTCTCCATATTTCATCTTTTATATGCTGAGTGGGTTCAGCATTCAGCCACTGAAGGTCACTTTACTCACCTATTTGTGGAATTTTGCTATCCATTGCTCGGTAAAATATCCTGCAAGAAGCTCAGTGAGACAAGATTGGAGATCATTCACTTAACATCAAGAAGCTGACCCACCTCCAGCTTTGATACTGAACATGGGCGGCTCCTCCATTAGGGCGGAGGAGCATCGCCCCACTTCTTTCTCGCAGTGCGAGAAGCAGAAACATAAAATGGTAATACCACCAGGGGGCCAACCAAGCATGCAGCCTACATAGAGAAAATGGTCTCCCCATAGGTGCCCGGCTGGGCACCGTCCCCACTGCCGTTGCAGCGTTGTGATTGGCTTAGGGGAGGGGGAGAGGCTGCTTGCTTCCTGATCCTTACCACGGGACCCAGACAGGAGCTGCTATGGCGCGGGACATGGGAAGGTACATTTATTAACCCCTTCGATGCTGATGGCGGAGCGGTTCCGTCATCCGCATCGGTTGGGCTGTGCTGATGACGGAACCGTTCCGTCATCAGTACAGCCCTGGGGGGGAGCGCTGGCGCTCCCCCCCCCCCCTGTGCAGCGATCTTTGTTTTTTTGCAGGGGTGGCAGCGGAAGACTTTCCGCTGCCACCCCCTGGCCCCCCCACGCTTCCTGGTGACGTCAGCGTGCACAGCGCGCGCCGACCTCATCAGGAAGCGCTGGACGCGCTGGAAGCCATTTCTTTCCAGCGCGTCCAGCACAGAGGTGGGTGTTCGGTGCTCCGGTGGGGCGGGGGGGGCGGTTTTCGGTGCCTTGAGGCATCGGGGGGGAGGAAACTGTGTTTCCTCTCCCCTGATGTCCCAATGCAGGGCATTCCTGGTGCACGATCGCGCACAGCGTCGCGATCGTGCACCAGGAATGCCCCACTAGACACCTGGGATTGCGATGGTGTGGTTTGTTGTGTGCTGGAAGCGACCCCTTGGGCAAGGGTCGCTTCCGTTTTGGGGGCAAATAATTTTTCAGACTTTTCTGCCCCCCCCTGGGGCAGATCGGCCGTTTTTTCGGCCGATCTGCACCCAGGGGGAGCAGAAAAGTCCACTAGACACCAGGGATTGCGTTTGTGTGATTTGTTGTGTGCTGGAAGCGACCCCTTGGGCAAGGGTCGCTTCAATTTTGGGGGCAAAACATTTTTCAGACTTTTCTGCCCCCCCTGGGGCAGATCGGCCGTTTTTTTCGGCCGATCTGCACCCAGGGGGAACAGAAAAGCCCACTAGACACCAGGGAATGTTTTTTATTTATAAAGGAAGTGACCCCTTGGGCAAGGGTCGCTTCCTTAGGGGGATAAAATATTTTTCAGACTTTTCTGCCCCCCCTGGGGCAGATCGGCCGTTTTTTCGGCCGATCTGCAACCAGGGGGAGCAGAAAAGCCCACTAGTCACCAGGGATTTGTTTGGATTTGAAAAGGAAGTGACCCCTTGGGGAAGGGTTGCTTCCTAGTGGCCCTAATTTTTTATAGACTTTTCTGGGGGCAGATTGGCTGTTTTTTTTACCGTTTCTGGTCCCTGGGGGGGGGGGATTAGAAAAGCCCACTAGACTCCAGGGTTATTTTTTTTTTATAGGGAGCGACCCCTTGGCCAAGGGTTGCTTCCTTGGGCCCATTTGTTTTCAGTATGTTCTGCCGTGTCTTTATTTGGCCTCTCTGCCCTCCGTAGGGTTGCTTCCAGGGGGCCCACGTTTGTAATGATTTATAATCTTCCCCCCTTGGGGACAGACACCCCATTTGTGACATACCCTGTGACATAGCCTGTTGTAATGTGTGTTGTTTTTGTTTCTTCTAATGTGTATTGTTTTTTTTTCTCTTTAGATTGTTGCAGTGTGCGGTTCTGTTACTGGTGGTTCTGTTGTTCTGCTGTTTCTGTAGTTGCATGTGTTTGGTAAGAGACCTTTTTTTGTTCAATTGTAATGTAATTGTTTATTTTGCAAAGTGTGTAGTAATACGAGTATGTTTTGTTTCTGTTTGTTGTGATTGTAAAACATGTTTTGCATTTGTTTTTGATGTGTCCTTCTGTAGATGTAAGTTTTTTTTCTTCTT
Organism: Lissotriton helveticus; assembly: GCF_964261635.1. Lineage (NCBI taxonomy): Eukaryota > Metazoa > Chordata > Amphibia > Caudata > Salamandridae > Lissotriton > Lissotriton helveticus. Next base: position 180,340,014 of record NC_136059.1, on the reverse strand, counting down.
TCTAGTGGGATATCGTTGCCTATTTGCTGTGTCTTTGCAGAGTAGGTGCTGGTGAGTGTAGTTGTGTCTTGTAAGTGAATTGTATATTTTTTCTAAATATAGTTTTTTGTGAAAAAGTCTTACATTTTTTATCTTACTTTGCGCAGTGTTGGGGTGGTTGAGTTGTTTGTGCAGACTCCTTTATTTGTAAGGATAATGGCTAGCCGCCGGATTACTGCTCAACAAGTTGTTGGAATGCTTTTTGATTCTTCCTCTGACCATGGTCCAGAGTCTGACTCTGATTCTGAGCCAGAGGTGGGAGGTGAAGATTCAGGTAGTGAGTTTTCTCTACACATGGCTTCATCTGATGATGAAGACACTTTGAGTGCTGATGAAGCTGCTTTTGGTGTGGATGATGTGCCTGTGGTTGGGGAGGACATTGCTGTGGTTACGGTTTGGGAGGACATTGTTGTGCCTGTGGTTGCGAAGGACATTGATGAGCCAATAGTGCGGCAAGAGACATCTGGGCTGCAGCCTGGGGCTGCTAGACTTCCAGTTGGTGTAGTGAGACAAGAGGCAGCTGGGCGGCGGCCTGCGGCTGCAAGACTTGACGATGAAAGTTCTGACCTCTGGGTTGCACCAGGCATGGTGCAGCCGGCATTGCCTGAATTTACTGGTGTTCCAGGGTGTAGGGTGAACACTGAAAACTTTTTGCCTATTGATTTTTTCAAGTTGTTTATGGATGATGTGTTTTTGGCAGAGATTGTAGAGCAGACTAATTTGTATGCTGAACATTTTTTGAGGGTGAACAGTGCCAGCCTTAAGCCCCACGCTAGAGCTACCCGGTGGACTCCCACAAATTTGGAGGAGATGAAAAAGTTTTTGGGTTTAACTTTTTTGATGGGCTTGCTTAGGAAACCATCAATGGCTTCATATTGGTCTACTAGTCCCTTGATGGCAACAGCTATATTTCCGGCAGTCATGAGTCGTGATAGGTATTTGCTTCTGCTGCGGATGATGCATTTTGTTGACAATAGTCTTGCTTTGCCACGAGATCACCCTGATTGTGACCGTCTTTTCAAGATTCGGCCTGTCATTGATCATTTGGTTGATCGATTTTCTGAGATCTTTTATCCTGGGAAAGAAATTGCAGTGGGTGAGTCTTTGCTGTTGTTCAAGGGCCGCTTGGTATTTCGGCAATACATTCCTAGTAAGAGGGCACGCTATGGAATCAAACTGTATATGCTGTGTGACAGTGAGACTGGATATGTCTCTAATTTCAGGGTGTACACTGGTAAGGAATCCAGGATTAACCCCCCTGGTTGTCCGTCGACTTTTGGAGTGACTGAGAAAATTGTGTGGGAACTTGGTCGTGGATTTTTTAACAAAGGCCATCATTTGTATGTCGATAACTTCTACACTGGTGTGCGGTTGTTCAGGGAATTGGCCAAAGTGGACACTGTTGCTTGTGGCACAATCCGCTCAAACCGTAAAGGTTTCCCAAAAGAACTTGTTTGTCGAAAGCTTGCTCGGGGACAGTGCAGTGCATTGCGTTGTGAGGAGCTTCTAGCTGTGAAGTTTACAGACAGGAGAGATGTCTACATGTTGACTACAATACATGATGAAAGCACTGAACCGCGGACTGTTTGGGGTCAGGTTGCAGAAGTGCGCAAACCTGTGTGCATACTGGACTACAATAAGTACATGGGTGGTGTTGACAGAGTTGATCAGAGGTTGGAACCGTATGCTGCTCTTCGCAAGGCTTACATTTGGTACAAGAAGTTGGCTATCCATCTTTTCCACTTGGCAACCTTTAATGCTTTTATTGTGTTCCAGAAATCTTGTCCCCAGTCAAAGATGACTTTTGTAAAGTTTCAGGAGTCTGTAATAGGCAGCCTTGTTTTAGTGGAACAGGCAAGTGTTCCTAGAGTTGGAGTGGTGGAGGATGTTGCCAGATTGAAAGATCGCCACTTTCCTGATACAATTCCTCCTACAACCTCAAAAGACTTTCCCAGTCGGAGATGTAGAGTCTGTTGGCGAAGAGGTTTGCGGAAGGAGGTTTGCATGTACTGCCCCGACTGCCCTTCAAACCCCGGGCTGTGTGTACCTGCTTGTTTTAGATTGTACCACACGCAAAAGAATTTTTGGGAGTATCAATGAGTGGTAAAGTGAACTGGTTGGTCTTTATTCTGTAAAACTTATTGTTCAGTTTCAAAGTTTGTATTTGTGTAGTCTTTTTAGATTTAGTTGTCGAGTTAGTAGATTTGTATCAATTTGCAATTTGTTTTTGTTTCTCTTTTATTTAAAAAAAAAAACTAAAGTATGATGTTGGTTTACGTGTAGTGTCCATTGTCTGACTGTGCATGGTTTGGCGCTTGGCTGCCGGTGTCTGTGGACTGGTGCTTGTCTGGCGGTGTCTGCGGACTGGTGCTTGACTGGCGGTGTGCGTGGTCTGGTGTTTGGTTGGCGGTGTGCGTGCTCTTGCGCTTGCCTGGTGTTGTGTTTGGATTTGTCTTTGGCTGGTGGTGTTCGTGGAGTTCGGCTTGGCTGGCGGTGTGTGTGGAGTTGTGCTTGGCTGGTGGTGTGTGTTGAGTGGCGCTTGGCTGGTCGTGTGTGTGGAGTGGCGCTTGGCTGGTGGTGTGTGTGGAGTGGTACTTGGCTGTCTGTGCACGGAGTGTTGCTTGGCTGGTGTTGTGTTTGTGGAGTGGCGCTTGGCTGGTGGTGTGTATGGAGGGGCGCTTGGCTGGTGGTGTGCATGGAGTGGTACTTGGCTGTCTGTGCACGGAGTGGTGCTTGGCTGGCGGGTGTGTGGAGTGGTGCTTGGCTGGCGGTGTGTGTGGAGTGGTGCTTGGCTGGCGGTGTGTGTGGAGTGGTGCTTGGCTGGCGGTGTGTGTGGAGTGGTGCTTGGCTGGTGTTGTGTTTGTGGAGTGGTGCTTGGCTGGTGGTGTGCATGGAGTGATGCTTGGCTGGTGGTGTGTGTGGAGTGGTACTTGGCTGTCGGTGTGCGCTGAGTGGTGTTTGGCTGGCGGTGTGCATGGTCTGGTGCTTGGATGGTGGTGTGGGTGGACTGGCGCTCGGCAGGCGGTGTGTGAGTAGTTACTTTCTGTTGGTCACTACACACACTGCTAGTTGAGTGACACTCCACACAGTCCATCATTTTGTGTAGTTGTAGTTGCAGTGTCAGAAATGTGGGCGTGTGAAAGTGATGGGCCCTTGAATGGCGCTGTTTGCTGGTGTGAGTGTTGAAATGTGATGGGTCCGCGGCTGGCGGTGTGAATGTTTTGTATGTGTCACGCGTACGAAAGGTGTATGAATGGCCTGTAAAGAGGTTGGTGCCTTGACGTGGCTTTACAGCTCACGAGCTGTGAGTCAGTGGTTCAGTTTATCATACTTTCAATTATACGCAGTGTATTTCATTTTTGATGAAATTACTTGCGTATCCAATTGTATGTACTGAATCATCACTCACCCTCGTGCCAAATCCAACCAGTATGTGTGTGTGCTTGCGGATTAGATGGGTGTGCAGTAATAATTGTTTTTTTTCTCTTTCTGCAGTAGGGTGTACCTTGTCCCTTATTGTGATTGTTGTTATGTGTTGCTTTTCCATTCGGATGGTGTCAATGGTCTGGTTTGTATCAGGTATGAAAGGTGCGTGAATGGCCTGTAAAACGGTTGGTGCCTTGTCGTGGCTTTACAGCTCACGAGTTGCGGGTCACTGGTTCGGTTTTTATGCATTTATTTATTGACAGAGCATTTCATTTTTTTGAAATATCTTGTTAATAAAATTTTATGTACTGAACCATCACTCGCCCTCGTGCCAAATCCAAGCTGTATGTGTGTGTCTTTGAGGAATAGATAGCCGTGCTTGAATGTTTGACTTTTGAGTAACTCTGTTAAGGTGTGGTATCCTTTTACTCGGGAGAACAAGGGGAACGCAGGGTGGTAGGACTTTTTTGCCGGCACGGCGATCCCACGCCAAAAAGTTTGGAAAAGTGCTATTTTTACCGATTTTTAAGGTTTGCAAGGAGTTCTGGGTAGGAAAACATTGGGGGACCCACGCATGCCATACCTCCCTGGACTCTCCCGGGTGTCTAGTTTTCAGAACTGTTTGGGTTTGATACTTTCCAAAGAATACCACCCAGCCCCGGGCCAAAAACTCAGGTGCCCCCCCCCCAAAATCAAAGTTATATTGCTTCAGGGTATTTTAAATTCACCACCGTACGATTTGGACCTTTTCCGGTCGCAGCCACTATGGCTACCCACGCAAGTGAGTTACCGTTTTTATCGGGAGACCTGGGGGAACGCTGGGTGGGAGGTAATTTGTGTGAGCCCAGTGATGCCACGCTTTCCCAGACTACAACGTGTGAACAAATTGATTTTTTTCTGCTAAAATTGAGGTTTGCAAGGGATTCTGGGTAAAGGAACGGTGATGGATCAAGCCCTGATCTTTGGACTGGGTAAGAGTGGTCTGCTTATTTCAGGCACTCTGTTCATCACCACCCCCTTTTCTGAATCGGAGGATCCACGCAAGCCATACCTCCTTGGAAGCCCCGGGTGTCTACTTTTCAGAAATGTGTGGGTTTGGTAGGTTTCCATAGATGGCTGTCTCGCACGGGGCCAGAAACCCAGGTAACCCCTCTTGCAATAGCTGGTGAATTTAACAATGGTGAAAATGTCAAGTCCACCAGCTTTTGCAAGAGGGGTTACCTGGGTTTTTGGCCCCGTGCGAGACAGCCATCTAGGGAAACCTACCAAACCCACACATTTCTGAAAAGTAGACACCCGGGGGCTTCCAAGGAGGTATGGCTTGCGTGGATCCTCCAACGTTCCTTTACCCAGAATCCCTTGCAAACCTCATTTTTTGCTTGGAAAAAATCATTTTTTTCACACGTTTTAGTGTGGGAAAGCGTGGCATCACTGGGCTCACACAAATTACCTCCCACCCAGTGTTCCCCAAGGTCTCCTGATAAAAATGGTACCTCACTTGCGTGGGTAGGCATAGTGGCTGCTTTAGGAAAAGGCCCAATTCATACTGTGGAGACCAAAAAATTACCTTTAGCCAAATAATCTTATTTTTTGAGGGGGTCACCTGAGCTTTTGGCCCGGGGCTTGGCGGGCATCTTTGGAAACTACCAAACATAAACAGTTCTGAGAACTAGACACCCGGGGGAGTCCAGGGAGGTATGGCATGCGTGGGTCCCCTAATGTTTTCCTACCCAGAAACCCCTGCAAACCTTAAATTTTGGTAAAAAAACCCACTTTTCCGTACTTTTTTGGGTGGGATCTCGCTGCCGGCACAAATGTCCTACCACCCAGCGTTTCCCTTTTTCTCCCGAGTAAAATGATACCTCACTTGTGTGGGTGGGCCAAAGGCATGTGACTCAGGCTGGGGGGCTTAATTTGTAAAACTTAAATATGACTAAAAACTACTTTTTTCAAAATTCATTTTTGGCATGTTCTGCTTAGGGGCACCCACACAAGTGAGGTATCCTTTTACTCGGGAGAACAAGGGGAACGCAGGTTGGTAGGACTTTCTTGCCGGCACGGCGATCCCACGCCAAAAAGTTTGGAAAAGTGCTATTTTTACCTAATTTTAAGGTTTGCAAGGAGTTCTGGGTAAGAAAACATTGGGGGACCCATGCATGCCATACCTCCCTGGACTCCCCCGGGTGTCTAGTTTTCAGAACTGTTTGGGTTTGCTACTTTGCAAAGAATACCACCGAGCCCCGGGCCACAAACTCAGTTGCCCCCCCCCAAAATCAAGGTAGTTTTGCAATAAGGTAATGTAAATTCACCACCGTACGATTTGAACCGTTTCCTGTTGCAGCCACTATGTCTATCCACGCAAGTGAGGTACCATTTTTTTCAGGAGACCTGGGGGCAGGCTGGGTGGGTGGAATTTTGTGGATCCACGCAGATTCCAGAACTTTCCACCACAGAAATGTGAGGAAAATGTGTTTTTTTTGTCAAATTGTTAGGTTTGCAAGGGATTCTGGGTATCAAAACCTGGGGGTAGGCAGACGAGTCACCCCATCCTGAATTTCCCTGGGTGTCTAGTTTTCAAAAATGTATAGGTTTGCTAGGTTTCCCTGGGTGCTGGCATAGCTACGGTACAAAAAGAAAAGGTAGTCTTTTTGTCCAAAACGTGCTAAATTTCACTGGGAAATTGAGGTGAGACCATGCTGCGTTTTGCGCTGTTTCATGTCGCAGCCACTATGCCTACCCACGCAAGTGAGGTACCATTTTTTTGGGGAGACCTGGGGGCACGCTGGGTGGGTGGAAATTTGTTGATCCACACAGATTGCAGAACTTTCCACCACAGAAATGTGAGGAAAATTTGTTTTTTTTGTCAAATTTCTATGTTTGCAAGGGATTCTGGCTAACAAAACCTGGGGGTAGGCAGACGAGTCACCCCATCCTGAATTCCCCTGGTTGTCTAGTTTTCAGAAATGTATAGGTTTGCTAGGTTTCCCTAGGTGCTGGCAGAGCTACGGCGCAAAAAGAAAAGGTAGTCTTTTTGTCCAAAACGTGCTAAATTTCACTGGGAAATTGAGGTGCAACCATGCTGCGTTTTGCGCTGTTTCATGTCGCAGCCACTATGCCTACCCACGCAAGTGAGGTACCATTTTTTTCGGGAGACCTGGGGGCACGCTGGGTGGGTGGAAATTTGTTGATCCACACAGATTCCAGAACTTTCCACCACAGAAATGTGAGGAAAATGTGTTGTTTTTGTCAAATGTTTATGTTTGCAAGGGATTCTGGGTAACAAAACCTGGGGGTAGGCAGACGAGTCACCCCATCCTGAATTCCCCTGGGTGTCTAGTTTTCAAAAATGTATAGGTTTGCTAGGTTTCCCTAGGTGCTGGCAGAGCTACGGTGCAAAAAGAAAAGGTAGTCTTTTTGTCCAAAACGTGCTAAATTTCACTGGGAAATTGAGGTAAGACCATGCTGCGTTTTGCGCTGTTTCATGTCGCAGCCACTATGCCTACCCACGCAAGTGAGGTACCATTTTTTTCGGGAGACCTGGGGGCACGCTGGGTGGGTGGAAATTTGTTGATCCACACAGATTCCAGAACTTTCCACCACAGAAATGTGAGGAAAATGTGTTTTTTTTGTTAAATTTTTATGTTTGCAAGGGATTCTGGGTAACAAAACCTGGGGGTAGGCAGACGAGTCACCCCATCCTGAATTCCCCTGGGTGTCTAGTTTTCAAAAATGTATAGGTTTGCTAGGTTTCCCTAGGTGCTGGCAGAGCTACGGCGCAAAAAGAAAAGGTAGTCTTTTTGTCCAAAACGTGCTAAATTTCACTGGGAAATTGAGGTGCGACCATGCTGCGTTTTGCGCTGTTTCATGTCGCAGCCACTATGCCTACCCACGCAAGTGAGGTACCATTTTTTTCGGGAGACCTGGGGGCACGCTGGGTGGGTGGAAATTTGTTGATCCACACAGATTCCAGGACTTTCCACCACAGAAATGTAAGGAAAATGTGTTTTGTTTGTCAAATTTTTATGTTTGCAAGGGATTCTGGGTAACAAAACCTGGAGGTAGGCAGAGGAGTCACCCCATCCTAAATTCCCCTGGGTGTCTAGTTTTTAAAAATGTACAGGTTTGCTAGGTTTCCCTAGGTGCTGGCAGAGCTACGGCACAAAAACAAAAGGTAGTCTTTTTGTCCAAAACGTGCAAAATTTCACTGGGAAATTGAGGTGCGACCATGCTGCGTTTTGCGCTGTTTCATGTCGCAGCCACTATGCCTACCCACGCAAGTGAGGTACCATTTTTTTCGGGAGACCGGGGGGCACGCTGGGTGGGTGGAAATTTGTTGATCCACGCAGATTCCAGAATTTTCCACCACAGAAATGTGAGGAAAATGTGTTTTTTTGGTCAAATTTTTATGTTTGCAAGGGATTCTGGGTAACAAAACCTGGGTATAGGCAGACGAGTCACCCCATTCTAAATTGCCCTGGGTGTCTAGTTTTCAAAAATGTATAGGTTTGCTAGGTTTCCCTAGGTGCTGGCAGAGCTACGGCGCAAAAACAAAAGGTAGTCTTTTTGTCAAAAACGTGCTAAATTTCACTGGGAAATTGAGGTGCGACCATGCTGCCTTTTGCGCTGTTTCATGTCGCAGCCACTATGCCTACCCACGCAAGTGAGGTACCATTTTTTTCGGGAGACCTAGGGGCACGCTGGGTGGGTGGAAATTTGTTGATTAACGCAGATTCCAGAACTTTCCACCACAGAAATGTGAGGAAAATGTGTTTTTTTGGTCAAATTTTTATGTTTGCAAGGGATTCTGGGTAACAAAACCTGGGGGTAGGCAGACGAGTCACCCCATCCTGAATTCCCCTGGGTGTTTAGTTTTCAAAAATGTATAGGTTTGCTAGGTTTCCCTAGGTGCTGGCAGAGCTACGGCACAAAAACAAAAGGTAGTCTTTTTGTCCAAAACGTGCAAAATTTCACTGGGAAATTGAGGTGCGACCATGCTGCGTTTTGCGCTGTTTCATGTCGCAGCCACTATGCCTACCCACGCAAGTGAGGTACCATTTTTTTCGGGAGACCGGGGGGCACGCTGGGTGGGTGGAAATTTGTTGATCCACGCAGATTCCAGAATTTTCCACCACAGAAATGTGAGGAAAATGTGTTTTTTTTGTCAAATTTTTATGTTTGCAAGGGATTCTGGGTAACAAAACCTGGGTGTAGGCAGACGAGTCACCCCATTCTAAATTGCCCTGGTTGTCTAGTTTTCAAAAATGTATAGGTTTGCTAGGTTTCCCTAGGTGCTGGCAGAGCTACGGCGCAAAAACAAAAGGTAGTCTTTTTGTCAAAAACGTGCTAAATTTCACTGGGAAATTGAGGTGCGACCATGCTGCCTTTTGCGCTGTTTCATGTCGCAGCCACTATGCCTACCCACGCAAGTGAGGTACCATTTTTTTCGGGAGACCTAGGGGCACGCTGGGTGGGTGGAAATTTGTTGATTAACGCAGATTCCAGAACTTTCCACCACAGAAATGTGAGCAAATGTGTTTTTTTGGTCAAATTTTTATGTTTGCAAGGGATTCTGGTTAACAAAACCTGGGGGTAGGCAGACGAGTCACCCCATCCTGAATTCCCCTGGGTGTCTAGTTTTCAAAAATGTATAGGTTTGCTAGGTTTCCCTAGGTGCTGGCAGAGCTACGGCGCAAAAACAAAAGGTAGTCTTTTTGTCCAAAACGTGCTAAATTTCACTGGGAAATTGAGGTGCGACCATGCTGCGTTTTGCGCTGTTTCATGTCGCAGCCACTATGCCTACCCACGCAAGTGAGGTACCATTTTTTTTAGGAGACCTGGGGGCACGCTGGGTGGGTGGAAATTTGTTGATCCACGCAGATTCCAGAACTTTCCACCACAGAAATGTGAGGAAAATGTGTTTTTTTGTCAAATATTTAGGTTTGCAAGGGATTCTGGGTAACAAAACCTGGGGGTAGGCAGACGAGTCACCCCATCCTGAATTTCCCTGGGTGTTTAGTTTTCAAAAATGTATAGGTTTGCTAGGTTTCCCTAGGTGCTGGCAGAGCTACGGGGCAAAAAGTAAAGGTAGTCTTTTTGTCCAAAACGTGCTAAATTTCACTGGGAAATTGAGGTGCGACCATGTTGCGTTTTGCGTTGTTTCGTGTCGCAGCCACTATGCCTACCCACGCAAGTGAGGTACCGTTTTCATTGGAAGACCTGGGGGAATGATGGGTGGGTAGAAATTTGTTGATCCACGCAGATTCCAGAACTTTCCACCACAGAAATGTGAGGAAAATATGTATTTTTTTGTCAAATTCTTAGCTTTGCAAGGGATTCTGGGTAACAAAACCTGGTGATAGGCAGTCGAGTCACCCCATCCTGAATTCCCCTGGGTGTCTAGTTTTCAAAAATATATAGGTTTGCTAGGTTTCCCTAGGTGCCGGCTGAGCTAGGGCTCAAAAACAAAAGGTAGTCTTTGTCCAAAGAGCGCAAGATTTCACTGGGAAATTGAGGTGCAACCACGTTGCATTTTGTGCCGTTTCCTGTCGTAGGCACAAGGCCGACCCACACAAGTGAGGTACCGTTTTTATCGGGAGACCTGGGGAAACGCTGGGTGGGTGGAAATTTGTTGATCCACGCAGATTCCAGAACTTTCCACCAAAGAAATGTGAGGAAAATGTGTTTTTTTTTTCAAAATCTTAGCTTTGCAAGGGATTCTGGGTAACAAAACCTGGGGGTAGGCAGACGAGTCACCCCATCCTGAATTCCCCTGGGTGTCTAGTTTTCAAAAATGTATAGGTTTGCTAGGTTTCCCTAGGTGCTGGCAGAGCTACGGCGCAAAACGAAAAGGTAGTCTTTTTGTCCAAAACGTGCTAAATTTCACTGGGAAATTGAGGTAAGACCATGCTGCGTTTTGCGCTGTTTCATGTCGCAGCCACTATGCCTACCCACGCAAGTGAGGTACCATTTTTTTCGGGAGACCTGGGGGCACGCTGGGTGGGTGGAAATTTGTTGATCCACACAGATTCCAGAACTTTCCACCACAGAAATGTGAGGAAAATGTGTTTCTTTTGTTAAATTTTTATGTTTGCAAGGGATTCTGGGTAACAAAACCTGGGGGTAGGCAGACGAGTCACCCCATCCTGAATTTCCCTGGGTGTCTAGTTTTCAAAAATGTATAGGTTTGCTAGGTTTCCCTAGGTGCTGGCAGAGCTACGGCGCAAAAAGAAAAGGTAGTCTTTTTGTCCAAAACGTGCTAAATTTCACTGGGAAATTGAGGTGCGACCATGCTGCGTTTTGCGCTGTTTCATGTCGCAGCCACTATGCCTACCCACGCAATTGAGGTACCATTTTTTTCGGAAAACCTGGGGGCACGCTGGGTGGGTGGAAATTTGTTGATCCACACAGATTCCAGAACTTTCCACCACAGAAATGTGAGGAAAATGTGTTTTTTTTGTCAAATCTTTATGTTTGCAAGGGATTCTGGGTAACAAAACCTGGAGGTAGGCAGAGGAGTCACCCCATCCTAAATTCCCCTGGGTGTCTAGTTTTTAAAAATGTATAGGTTTGCTAGGTTTCCCTAGGTGCTGGCAGAGCTACGGCACAAAAACAAAAGGTAGTCTTTTTGTCCAAAACGTGCAAAATTTCACTGGGAAATTGAGGTGCGACCATGCTGCGTTTTGCGCTGTTTCATGTCGCAGCCACTATGCCTACCCATGCAAGTGAGGTACCATTTTTTTCGGGAGACCTGGGGGCACGCTGGGTGGGTGGAAATTTGTTGATCCACACAGATTCCAGAACTTTCCACCACAGAAATGTAAGGAAAATGTGTTTTTTTTGTCAAACTTTTATGTTTGCAAGGGATTCTGGGTAACAAAACCTGGAGGTAGGCAGAGGAGTCACCCCATCCTAAATTCCCCTGGGTGTCTAGTTTTTAAAAATGTATAGGTTTGCTAGGTTTCCCTAGGTGCTGGCAGAGCTACGGCACAAAAACAAAAGGTAGTCTTTTTGTCCAAAACGTGCAAAATTTCACTGGGAAATTGAGGTGCGACCATGCTGCGTTTTGCGCTGTTTCATGTCGCAGCCACTATGCCTACCCACGCAAGTGAGGTACCATTTTTTTCGGGAGACCGGGGGGCACGCTGGTTGGGTGGAAATTTGTTGATCCACGCAGATTCCAGAATTTTCCACCACAGAAATGTGAGGAAAATGTGTTTTTTTGTCAAATTTTTATGTTTGCAAGGGATTCTGGGTAACAAAACCTGGGTGTAGGCAGACGAGTCACCCCATTCTAAATTGCCCTGGGTGTCTAGTTTTCAAAAATGTATAGGTTTGCTAGGTTTCCCTAGGTGCTGGCAGAGCTACGGCGCAAAAACAAAAGGTAGTCTTTTTGTCAAAAACGTGCTAAATTTCACTGGGAAATTGAGGTGCGACCATGCTGCCTTTTGCGCTGTTTCATGTCGCAGCCACTATGCCTACCCACGCAAGTGAGGTACCATTTTTTTCGGGAGACCTAGGGGCACGCTGAGTGGGTGGAAATTTGTTGATTAACGCAGATTCCAGAACTTTCCACCACAGGAATATGAGGAAAATGTGTTTTTTTGGTCAAATTTTTATGTTTGCAAGGGATTCTGGGTAACAAAACCTGGGGGTAGGCAGACGAGTCACCCCATCCTGAATTCCCCTGGGTGTCTAGTTTTCAAAAATGTATAGGTTTGCTAGGTTTCCCTAGGTGCTGGCAGAGCTATGGCGCAAAAACAAAAGGTAGTCTTTTTGTCCAAAACGTGCTAAATTTCACTGGGAAATTGAGGTGCGACCATGCTGCGTTTTGCGCTGTTTCATGTCGCAGCCACTATGCCTACCCAGGCAAGTGAGGTACCATTTTTTTTGGGAGACCTGGGGGCACGCTGGGTGGGTGGAAATTTGTTGATCCACACAGATTCCAGAACTTTCCACCACAGAAATGTGAGGAAAATGTGTTTTTTTTGTCAAATTTTTATGTTTGCAAGGGATTCTGGGTAACAAAACCTGGAGGTAGGCAGAGGAGTCACCCCATCCTAAATTCCCCTGGGTGTCTAGTTTTTAAAAATGTATAGGTTTGCTAGGTTTCCCTAGGTGCTGGCAGAGCTACGGCACAAAAACAAAAGGTAGTCTTTTTGTCCAAAACGTGCAAAATTTCACTGGGAAATTGAGGTGCGACCATGCTGCGTTTTGCGCTGTTTCATGTCGCAGCCACTATGCCTACCCACGCAAGTGAGGTACCATTTTTTTCGGGAGACCGGGGGGCACGCTGGGTGGGTGGAAATTTGTTGATCCACGCAGATTCCAGAAATTTCCACCACAGAAATGTGAGGAAAATGTGTTTTTTTTGTCAAATTTTTATGTTTGCAAGGGATTCTGGGTAACAAAACCTGGGTGTAGGCAGACGAGTCACCCCATTCTAAATTGCCCTGGTTGTCTAGTTTTCAAAAATGTATAGGTTTGCTAGGTTTCCCTAGGTGCTGGCAGAGCTACGGCGCAAAAACAAAAGGTAGTCTTTTTGTCAAAAACGTGCTAAATTTCACTGGGAAATTGAGGTGCGACCATGCTGCCTTTTGCGCTGTTTCATGTTGCAGCCACTATGCCTACCCACGCAAGTGAGGTACCATTTTTTTCGGGAGACCTAGGGGCACCCTGGGCGGGTGGAAATTTGTTGATTAACGCAGATTCCAGAACTTTCCACCACAGAAATGTGAGGAAAATGTGTTTTTTTGGTCAAATTTTTATGTTTGCAAGGGATTCTGGGTAACACAACCTGGGGGTAGGCAGACGAGTCACCTCATCCTGAATTCCCCTGGGTGTCTAGTTTTCAAACATGTATAGGTTTGCTAGGTTTCCCTAGGTGCTGGCAGAGCTACGGCGCAAAAACAAAAGGTAGTCTTTTTGTCCAAAACGTGCTAAATTTCACTGGGAAATTGAGGTGCGACCATGCTGCGTTTTGCGCTGTTTCATGTTGCAGCCACTATGCCTACCCACGCAAGTGAGGTACCATTTTTTTTAGGAGACCTGGGGGCACGCTGGGTGGGTGGAAATTTGTTGATCCACGCAGATTCCAGAACTTTCCACCACAGAAATGTGAGGAAAATGTGTTTTTTTGTCAAATATTTAGGTTTGCAAGGGATTCTGGGTAACAAAACCTGGGGGTAGGCAGACGAGTCACCCCATCCTGAATTTCCCTGGGTGTCTAGTTTTCAAAAATGTATAGGTTTGCTAGGTTTCCCTAGGTGCTGGCAGAGCTACGGGGCAAAAAGTAAAGGTAGTCTTTTTGTCCAAAACGTGCTAAATTTCACTGGGAAATTGAGGTGCGACCATGTTGCGTTTTGCGTTGTTTCGTGTCGCAGCCACTATGCCTACCCACGCAAGTGAGGTACCGTTTTCATTGGAAGACCTGGGGGAATGATGGGTGGGTAGAAATTTGTTGATCCACGCAGATTCCAGAACTTTCCACCACAGAAATGTGAGGAAAATATGGGTTTTTTTGTCAAATTCTTAGCTTTGCAAGGGATTCTGGGTAACAAAACCTGGTGATAGGCAGTCGAGTCACCCCATCCTGAATTCCCCTGGGTGTCTAGTTTTCAAAAATATATAGGTTTGCTAGGTTTCCCTAGGTGCCGGCTGAGCTAGGGCTCAAAAAAAAAGGTAGTCTTTGTCCAAAGAGCGCAAGATTTCACTGGGAAATTGAGGTGCAACCACGTTGCATTTTGTGCCGTTTCCTGTCGTAGGCACAAGGCCGACCCACACAAGTGAGGTACCGTTTTTATCGGGAGACCTGGGGAAACGCTGGGTGGGTGGAAATTTGTTGATCCACGCAGATTCCAGAACTTTCCACCACAGAAATGTGAGGAAAATGTGTTTTTTTTGTAAAAATCTTAGCTTTGCAAGGGATTCTGGGTAACAAAACCTGGGGGTAGGCAGACGAGTCACCCCATCCTGAATTCCCCTGGGTGTCTAGTTTTCAAACATGTATAGGTTTGCTAGGTTTCCCTAGGTGCTGGCAGAGCTACGGCGCAAAAACAAAAGGTAGTCTTTTTGTCCAAAACGTGCTAAATTTCACTGGGAAATTGAGGTGCGACCATGCTGCGTTTTGCGCTGTTTCATGTTGCAGCCACTATGCCTACCCACGCAAGTGAGGTACCATTTTTTTTAGGAGACCTGGGGGCACGCTGGGTGGGTGGAAATTTGTTGATCCACGCAGATTCCAGAACTTTCCACCACAGAAATGTGAGGAAAATGTGTTTTTTTGTCAAATATTTAGGTTTGCAAGGGATTCTGGGTAACAAAACCTGGGGGTAGGCAGACGAGTCACCCCATCCTGAATTTCCCTGGGTGTCTAGTTTTCAAAAATGTATAGGTTTGCTAGGTTTCCCTAGGTGCTGGCAGAGCTACGGGGCAAAAAGTAAAGGTAGTCTTTTTGTCCAAAACGTGCTAAATTTCACTGGGAAATTGAGGTGCGACCATGTTGCGTTTTGCGTTGTTTCGTGTCGCAGCCACTATGCCTACCCACGCAAGTGAGGTACCGTTTTCATTGGAAGACCTGGGGGAATGATGGGTGGGTAGAAATTTGTTGATCCACGCAGATTCCAGAACTTTCCACCACAGAAATGTGAGGAAAATATGGGTTTTTTTGTCAAATTCTTAGCTTTGCAAGGGATTCTGGGTAACAAAACCTGGTGATAGGCAGTCGAGTCACCCCATCCTGAATTCCCCTGGGTGTCTAGTTTTCAAAAATATATAGGTTTGCTAGGTTTCCCTAGGTGCCGGCTGAGCTAGGGCTCAAAAAAAAAAGGTAGTCTTTGTCCAAAGAGCGCAAGATTTCACTGGGAAATTGAGGTGCAACCACGTTGCATTTTGTGCCGTTTCCTGTCGTAGGCACAAGGCCGACCCACACAAGTGAGGTACCGTTTTTATCGGGAGACCTGGGGAAACGCTGGGTGGGTGGAAATTTGTTGATCCACGCAGATTCCAGAACTTTCCACCACAGAAATGTGAGGAAAATGTGTTTTGTTTGTAAAAATCTTAGCTTTGCAAGGGATTCTGGGTAACAAAACCTGGGGGTAGGCAGACGAGTCACCCCATCCTGAATTCCCCTGGGTGTCTAGTTTTCAAAAATGTATAGGTTTGCTAGGTTTCCCTAGGTGCTGGCAGAGCTACGGCGCAAAAACAAAAGGTAGTCTTTTTGTCAAAAACGTGCTAAATTTCACTGGGAAATTGAGGTGCGACCATGCTGCCTTTTGCGCTGTTTCATGTCGCAGCCACTATGCCTACCCACGCAAGTGAGGTACCATTTTTTTCGGGAGACCTAGGGGCACGCTGGGTGGGTGGAAATTTGTTGATTAACGCAGATTCCAGAACTTTCCACCACAGAAATGTGAGGAAAATGTGTTTTTTTGGTCAAATTTTTATGTTTGCAAGGGATTCTGGGTAACAAAACCTGGGGGTAGGCAGACGAGTCACCCCATCCTGAATTCCCCTGGGTGTTTAGTTTTCAAAAATGTATAGGTTTGCTAGGTTTTCCTAGGTGCTGGCAGAGCTACGGCACAAAAACAAAAGGTAGTCTTTTTGTCCAAAACGTGCAAAATTTCACTGGGAAATTGAGGTGCGACCATGCTGCGTTTTGCGCTGTTTCATGTCGCAGCCACTATGCCTACCCACGCAAGTGAGGTACCATTTTTTTCGGGAGACCGGGGGGCACGCTGGGTGGGTGGAAATTTGTTGATCCACGCAGATTCCAGAATTTTCCACCACAGAAATGTGAGGAAAATGTGTTTTTTTTGTCAAATTTTTATGTTTGCAAGGGATTCTGGGTAACAAAACCTGGGTGTAGGCAGACGAGTCACCCCATTCTAAATTGCCCTGGTTGTCTAGTTTTCAAAAATTTATAGGTTTGCTAGGTTTCCCTAGGTGCTGGCAGAGCTACGGCGCAAAAACAAAAGGTAGTCTTTTTGTCAAAAACGTGCTAAATTTCACTGGGAAATTGAGGTGCGACCATGCTGCCTTTTCACTGTTTCATGTCGCAGCCACTATGCCTACCCACGCAAGTGAGGTACCATTTTTTTCGGGAGACCTAGGGGCACGCTGGGTGGGTGGAAATTTGTTGATTAACGCAGATTCCAGAACTTTCCACCACAGAAATGTGAGGAAAATATGTTTTTTTGGTCAAATTTTTATGTTTGCAAGGGATTCTGGTTAACAAAACCTGGGGGTAGGCAGACGAGTCACCCCATCCTGAATTCCCCTGGGTGTCTAGTTTTCAAAAATGTATAGGTTTGCTAGGTTTCCCTAGGTGCTGGCAGAGCTACGGTGCAAAAACAAAAGGTAGTCTTTTTGTCCAAAACGTGCTAAATTTCACTGGGAAATTGAGGTGCGACCATGCTGCGTTTTGCGCTGTTTCATGTCGCAGCCACTATGCCTACCCACGCAAGTGAGGTACCATTTTTTTTAGGAGACCTGGGGGCACGCTGGGTGGGTGGAAATTTGTTGATCCACGCAGATTCCAGAACTTTCCACCACAGAAATGTGAGGAAAATGTGTTTTTTTGTCAAATATTTAGGTTTGCAAGGGATTCTGGGTAACAAAACCTGGGGGTAGGCAGACGAGTCACCCCATCCTGAATTTCCCTGGGTGTCTAGTTTTCAAAAATGTATAGGTTTGCTAGGTTTCCCTAGGTGCTGGCAGAGCTACGGGGCAAAAAGTAAAGGTAGTCTTTTTGTCCAAAACGTGCTAAATTTCACTGGGAAATTGAGGTGCGACCATGTTGCGTTTTGCGTTGTTTCGTGTCGCAGCCACTATGCCTACCCACGCAAGTGAGGTACCGTTTTCATTGGAAGACCTGGGGGAATGATGGGTGGGTAGAAATTTGTTGATCCACGCAGATTCCAGAACTTTCCACCACAGAAATGTGAGGAAAATATGTATTTTTTTGTCGAATTCTTAGCTTTGCAAGGGATTCTGGGTAACAAAACCTGGTGATAGGCAGTCGAGTCACCCCATCCTGAATTCCCCTGGGTGTCTAGTTTTCAAAAATATATAGGTTTGCTAGGTTTCCCTAGGTGCCGGCTGAGCTAGGGCTCAAAAACAAAAGGTAGTCTTTGTCCAAAGAGCGCAAGATTTCACTGGGAAATTGAGGTGCAACCACGTTGCATTTTGTGCCGTTTCCTGTCGTAGGCACAAGGCCGACCCACACAAGTGAGGTACCGTTTTTATCGGGAGACCTGGGGAAACGCTGGGTGGTTGGAAATTTGTTGATCCACGCAGATTCCAGAACTTTCCACCAAAGAAATGTGAGGAAAATGTGTTTTTTTTTTCAAAATCTTAGCTTTGCAAGGGATTCTGGGTAACAAAACCTGGGGGTAGGCAGACGAGTCACCCCATCCTGAATTCCCCTGGGTGTCTAGTTTTCAAAAATGTATAGGTTTGCTAGGTTTCCCTAGGTGCTGGCAGAGCTACGGCGCAAAACGAAAAGGTAGTCTTTTTGTCCAAAACGTGCTAAATTTCACTGGGAAATTGAGGTGCGACCATGCTGCGTTTTGCGCTGTTTCATGTCGCAGCCACTATGCCTACCCACGCAATTGAGGTACCATTTTTTTCGGAAAACCTGGGGGCACGCTGGGTGGGTGGAAATTTGTTGATCCACACAGATTCCAGAACTTTCCACCACAGAAATGTGAGGAAAATGTGTTTTTTTTGTCAAATCTTTATGTTTGCAAGGGATTCTGGGTAACAAAACCTGGAGGTAGGCAGAGGAGTCACCCCATCCTAAATTCCCCTGGGTGTCTAGTTTTTAAAAATGTATAGGTTTGCTAGGTTTCCCTAGGTGCTGGCAGAGCTACGGCACAAAAACAAAAGGTAGTCTTTTTGTCCAAAACGTGCAAAATTTCACTGGGAAATTGAGGTGCGTCCATGCTGCCTTTTGCGCTGTTTCATGTCGCAGCCACTATGCCTACCCACGCAAGTGAGGTACCATTTTTTTCGGGAGACCGGGGGGCACGCTGGGTGGGTGGAAATTTGTTGATCCACGCAGATTCCAGAATTTTCCACCACAGAAATGTGAGGAAAATGTGTTTTTTTTGTCAAATTTTTATGTTTGCAAGGGATTCTGGGTAACAAAACCTGGGTATAGGCAGACGAGTCACCCCATTCTAAATTGCCCTGGGTGTCTAGTTTTCAAAAATGTATAGGTTTGCTAGGTTTCCCTAGGTGCTGGCAGAGCTACGGCGCAAAAACAAAAGGTAGTCTTTTTGTCAAAAACGTGCTAAATTTCACTGGGAAATTGAGGTGCGACCATGCTGCCTTTTGCGCTGTTTCATGTCGCAGCCACTATGCCTACCCACGCAAGTGAGGTACCATTTTTTTCGGGAGACCTAGGGGCACGCTGGGTGGGTGGAAATTTGTTGATTAACGCAGATTCCAGAACTTTCCACCACAGAAATGTGAGGAAAATGTGTTTTTTTGGTCAAATTTTTATGTTTGCAAGGGATTCTGGGTAACAAAACCTGGGGGTAGGCAGACGAGTCACCCCATCCTGAATTCCCCTGGGTGTTTAGTTTTCAAAAATGTATAGGTTTGCTAGGTTTCCCTAGGTGCTGGCAGAGCTACGGCACAAAAACAAAAGGTAGTCTTTTTGTCCAAAACGTGCAAAATTTCACTGGGAAATTGAGGTGCGACCATGCTGCGTTTTGCGCTGTTTCATGTCGCAGCCACTATGCCTACCCACGCAAGTGAGGTACCATTTTTTTCGGGAGACCGGGGGGCACGCTGGGTGGGTGGAAATTTGTTGATCCACGCAGATTCCAGAATTTTCCACCACAGAAATGTGAGGAAAATGTGTTTTTTTTGTCAAATTGTTATGTTTGCAAGGGATTCTGGGTAACAAAACCTGGGTGTAGGCAGACGAGTCACCCCATTCTAAATTGCCCTGGTTGTCTAGTTTTCAAAAATGTATAGGTTTGCTAGGTTTCCCTAGGTGCTGGCAGAGCTACGGCGCAAAAACAAAAGGTAGTCTTTTTGTCAAAAACGTGCTCAATTTCACTGGGAAATTGAGGTGCGACCATGCTGCCTTTTGCGCTGTTTCATGTCGCAGCCACTATGCCTACCCACGCAAGTGAGGTACCATTTTTTTCGGGAGACCTAGGGGCACGCTGGGTGGGTGGAAATTTGTTGATTAACGCAGATTCCAGAACTTTCCACCACAGAAATGTGAGGAAAATGTGTTTTTTTGGTCAAATTTTTATGTTTGCAAGGGATTCTGGTTAACAAAACCTGGGGGTAGGCAGACGAGTCACCCCATCCTGAATTCCCCTGGGTGTCTAGTTTTCAAAAATGTATAGGTTTGCTAGGTTTCCCTAGGTGCTGGCAGAGCTACGGCGCAAAAACAAAAGGTAGTCTTTTTGTCCAAAACGTGCTAAATTTCACTGGGAAATTGAGGTGCGACCATGCTGCGTTTTGCGCTGTTTCATGTCGCAGCCACTATGCCTACCCACGCAAGTGAGGTACCATTTTTTTTAGGAGACCTGGGGGCACGCTGGGTGGGTGGAAATTTGTTGATCCACGCAGATTCCAGAACTTTCCACCACAGAAATGTGAGGAAAATGTGTTTTTTTGTCAAATATTTAGGTTTGCAAGGGATTCTGGGTAACAAAACCTGGGGGTAGGCAGACGAGTCACCCCATCCTGAATTTCCCTGGGTGTTTAGTTTTCAAAAATGTATAGGTTTGCTAGGTTTCCCTAGGTGCTGGCAGAGCTACGGGGCAAAAAGTAAAGGTAGTCTTTTTGTCCAAAACGTGCTAAATTTCACTGGGAAATTGAGGTGCGACCATGTTGCGTTTTGCGTTGTTTCGTGTCGCAGCCACTATGCCTACCCACGCAAGTGAGGTACCGTTTTCATTGGAAGACCTGGGGGAATGATGGGTGGGTAGAAATTTGTTGATCCACGCAGATTCCAGAACTTTCCACCACAGAAATGTGAGGAAAATATGTATTTTTTTGTCAAATTCTTAGCTTTGCAAGGGATTCTGGGTAACAAAACCTGGTGATAGGCAGTCGAGTCACCCCATCCTGAATTCCCCTGGGTGTCTAGTTTTCAAAAATATATAGGTTTGCTAGGTTTCCCTAGGTGCCGGCTGAGCTAGGGCTCAAAAACAAAAGGTAGTCTTTGTCCAAAGAGCGCAAGATTTCACTGGGAAATTGAGGTGCAACCACGTTGCATTTTGTGCCGTTTCCTGTCGTAGGCACAAGGCCGACCCACACAAGTGAGGTACCGTTTTTATCGGGAGACCTGGGGAAACGCTGGGTGGGTGGAAATTTGTTGATCCACGCAGATTCCAGAACTTTCCACCAAAGAAATGTGAGGAAAATGTGTTTTTTTTTTCAAAATCTTAGCTTTGCAAGGGATTCTGGGTAACAAAACCTGGGGGTAGGCAGACGAGTCACCCCATCCTGAATTCCCCTGGGTGTCTAGTTTTCAAAAATGTATAGGTTTGCTAGGTTTCCCTAGGTGCTGGCAGAGCTACGGCGCAAAACGAAAAGGTAGTCTTTTTGTCCAAAACGTGCTAAATTTCACTGGGAAATTGAGGTAAGACCATGCTGCGTTTTGCGCTGTTTCATGTCGCAGCCACTATGCCTACCCACGCAAGTGAGGTACCATTTTTTTCGGGAGACCTGGGGGCACGCTGGGTGGGTGGAAATTTGTTGATCCACACAGATTCCAGAACTTTCCACCACAGAAATGTGAGGAAAATGTGTTTCTTTTGTTAAATTTTTATGTTTGCAAGGGATTCTGGGTAACAAAACCTGGGGGTAGGCAGACGAGTCACCCCATCCTGAATTTCCCTGGGTGTCTAGTTTTCAAAAATGTATAGGTTTGCTAGGTTTCCCTAGGTGCTGGCAGAGCTACGGCGCAAAAAGAAAAGGTAGTCTTTTTGTCCAAAACGTGCTAAATTTCACTGGGAAATTGAGGTGCGACCATGCTGCGTTTTGCGCTGTTTCATGTCGCAGCCACTATGCCTACCCACGCAATTGAGGTACCATTTTTTTCGGAAAACCTGGGGGCACGCTGGGTGGGTGGAAATTTGTTGATCCACACAGATTCCAGAACTTTCCACCACAGAATTGTGAGGAAAATGTGTTTTTTTTGTCAAATCTTTGTTTGCAAGGGATTCTGGGTAACAAAACCTGGAGGTAGGCAGAGGAGTCACCCCATCCTAAATTCCCCTGGGTGTCTAGTTTTTAAAAATGTATAGGTTTGCTAGGTTTCCCTAGGTGCTGGCAGAGCTACGGCACAAAAACAAAAGGTAGTCTTTTTGTCCAAAACGTGCAAAATTTCACTGGGAAATTGAGGTGCGACCATCCTGCGTTTTGCGCTGTTTCATGTCGCAGCCACTATGCCTACCCACGCAAGTGAGGTACCATTTTTTTCGGGAGACCGGGGGGCACGCTGGGTGGGTGGAAATTTGTTGATCCACGCAGATTCCAGAAATTTCCACCACAGAAATGTGAGGAAAATGTGTTTTTTTTGTCAAATTTTTATGTTTGCAAGGGATTCTGGGTAACAAAACCTGGGTGTAGGCAGACGAGTCACCCCATTCTAAATTGCCCTGGTTGTCTAGTTTTCAAAAATGTATAGGTTTGCTAGGTTTCCCTAGGTGCTGGCAGAGCTACGGCGCAAAAACAAAAGGTAGTCTTTTTGTCAAAAACGTGCTAAATTTCACTGGGAAATTGAGGTGCGACCATGCTGCCTTTTGCGCTGTTTCATGTTGCAGCCACTATGCCTACCCACGCAAGTGAGGTACCATTTTTTTCGGGAGACCTAGGGGCACCCTGGGCGGGTGGAAATTTGTTGATTAACGCAGATTCCAGAACTTTCCACCACAGAAATGTGAGGAAAATTTGTTTTTTTGGTCAAATTTTTATGTTTGCAAGGGATTCTGGGTAACAAAACCTGGGGGTAGGCAGACGAGTCACCTCATCCTGAATTCCCCTGGGTGTCTAGTTTTCAAAAATGTATAGGTTTGCTAGGTTTCCCTAGGTGCTGGCAGAGCTACGGCGCAAAAACAAAAGGTAGTCTTTTTGTCCAAAACGTGCTAAATTTCACTGGGAAATTGAGGTGCGACCATGCTGCGTTTTGCGCTGTTTCATGTTGCAGCCACTATGCCTACCCACGCAAGTGAGGTACCATTTTTTTTAGGAGACCTGGGGGCACGCTGGGTGGGTGGAAATTTGTTGATCCACGCAGATTCCAGAACTTTCCACCACAGAAATGTGAGGAAAATGTGTTTTTTTGTCAAATATTTAGGTTTGCAAGGGATTCTGGGTAACAAAACCTGGGGGTAGGCAGACGAGTCACCCCATCCTGAATTTCCCTGGGTGTCTAGTTTTCAAAAATGTATAGGTTTGCTAGGTTTCCCTAGGTGCTGGCAGAGCTACGGGGCAAAAAGTAAAGGTAGTCTTTTTGTCCAAAACGTGCTAAATTTCACTGGGAAATTGAGGTGCGACCATGTTGCATTTTGCGTTGTTTCGTGTCGCAGCCACTATGCCTACCCACGCAAGTGAGGTACCGTTTTCATTGGAAGACCTGGGGGAATGATGGGTGGGTAGAAATTTGTTGATCCACGCAGATTCCAGAACTTTCCACCACAGAAATGTGAGGAAAATATGTTTTTTTTTGTCAAATTCTTAGCTTTGCAAGGGATTCTGGGTAACAAAACCTGGTGATAGGCAGTCGAGTCACCCCATCCTGAATTCCCCTGGGTGTCTAGTTTTCAAAAATATATAGGTTTGCTAGGTTTCCCTAGGTGCCGGCTGAGCTAGGGCTAAAAAAAAAAAGGTAGTCTTTGTCCAAAGAGCGCAAGATTTCACTGGGAAATTGAGGTGCAACCACGTTGCATTTTGTGCCGTTTTCTGTCGTAGGCACAAGGCCGACCCACACAAGTGAGGTACCGTTTTTATCGGGAGACCTGGGGAAACGCTGGGTGGGTGGAAATTTGTTGATCCACGCAGATTCCAGAACTTTCCACCACAGAAATGTGAGGAAAATGTGTTTTTTTTGTCAAAATCTTAGCTTTGCAAGGGATTCTGGGTAACAAAACCTGGGGGTAGGCAGACGAGTCACCCCATCCTGAATTCCCCTGGGTGTCTAGTTTTCAAAAATGTATAGGTTTGCTAGGTTTCCCTAGGTGCTGGCAGAGCTACGGCGCAAAACGAAAAGGTAGTCTTTTTGTCCAAAACGTGCTAAATTTCACTGGGAAATTGAGGTAAGACCATGCTGCGTTTTGCGCTGTTTCATGTCGCAGCCACTATGCCTACCCACGCAAGTGAGGTACCATTTTTTTCGGGAGACCTGGGGGCACGCTGGGTGGGTGGAAATTTGTCGATCCACACAGATTCCAGAACTTTCCACCACAGAAATGTGAGGAAAATGTGTTTTTCTTGTCAAATCTTTATGTTTGCAAGGGATTCTGGGTAACAAAACCTGGAGGTAGGCAGAGGAGTCACCCCATCCTAAATTCCCCTGGGTGTCTAGTTTTTAAAAATGTATAGGTTTGCTAGGTTTCCCTAGGTGCTGGCAGAGCTACGGCACAAAAACAAAAGGTAGTCTTTTTGTCCAAAACGTGCAAAATTTCACTGGGAAATTGAGGTGCGACCATGCTGCGTTTTGCGCTGTTTCATGTCGCAGCCACTATGCCTACCCACGCAAGTGAGGTACCATTTTTTTTGGGAGACCGGGGGGCACGCTGGGTGGGTGGAAATTTGTTGATCCACGCAGATTCCAGAATTTTCCACCACAGAAATGTGAGGAAAATGTGTTTTTTTCGTCAAATTTTTATGTTTGCAAGGGATTCTGGGTAACAAAACCTGGGTGTAGGCAGACGAGTCACCCCATTCTAAATTGCCCTGGGTGTCTAGTTTTCAAAAATGTATAGGTTTGCTAGGTTTCCCTAGGTGCTGGCAGAGCTACGGCGCAAAAACAAAAGGTAGTCTTTTTGTCAAAAACGTGCTAAATTTCACTGGAAAATTGAGGTGCGACCATGCTGCATTTTGCGCTGTTTCATGTCGCAGCCACTATGCCTACCCACGCAAGTGAGGTACCATTTTTTTTGGGAGACCTGGGGGCACGCTGGGTGGGTGGAAATTTGTTGATCCACACAGATTCCAGAACTTTCCACCACAGAAATGTGAGGAAAATGTGTTTTTTTTGTCAAATTGTTATGTTTGCAAGGGATTCTGGGTAACAAAACCTGGAGGTAGGCAGAGGAGTCACCCCATCCTAATTTCCCCTGGGTGTCTAGTTTTTAAAAATGTATAGGTTTGCTAGGTTTCCCTAGGTGCTGGCAGAGCTACGGCACAAAAACAAAAGATAGTCTTTTTGTCCAAAACGTGCAAAATTTCACTGGGAAATTGAGGTGCGACCATGCTGCGTTTTGCGCTGTTTCATGTCGCAGCCACTATGCCTACCCACGCAAGTGAGGTACCATTTTTTTCGGGAGACCGGGGGGCACGCTGGGTGGGTGGAAATTTGTTGATCCACGTAGATTCCAGAACTTTCCACCACAGAAATGTGAGGAAAATGTGTTTTTTTGGTCAAATTTTTATGTTTGCAAGGGATTCTGGGTAACAAAACCTGGGGGTAGGCAGACGAGTCACCCCATCCTAAATTCCCCTGGGTGTCTAGTTTTCAAAAATGTATAGGTTTGCTAGGTTTCCCTAGGTGCTGGCAGAGCTACGGCGCAAAAACAAAAGGTAGTCTTTTTGTCCAAAACGTGCTAAATTTCACTGGGAAATTGAGGTGCGACCATGCTGCGTTTTGTGCTGTTTCATGTCGCAGCCACTATGCCTACCCACGCAAGTGAGGTACCATTTTTTTTAGGAGACCTGGGGGCACGCTGGGTGGGTGGAAATTTGTTGATCCACGCAGATTCCAGAACTTTCCACCACAGAAATGTGAGGAAAATGTGTTTTTTGTCAAATATTTAGGTTTGCAAGGGATTCTGGGTAACAAAACCTGGGGGTAGGCAGACGAGTCACCCCATCCTGAATTTCCCTGGGTGTCTAGTTTTCAAAAATGTATAGGTTTGCTAGGTTTCCCTAGGTGCTGGCAGAGCTACGGGGCAAAAAGTAAAGGTAGTCTTTTTGTCCAAAACGTGCTAAATTTCACTGGGAAATTGAGGTGCGACCATGTTGCGTTTTGCGTTGTTTCGTGTCGCAGCCACTATGCCTACCCACGCAAGTGAGGTACCGTTTTCATTGGAAGACCTGGGGCAATGATGGGTGGGTAGAAATTTGTTGATCCACGCAGATTCCAGAACTTTCCACCACAGAAATGTGAGGAAAATATGTTTTTTTTTGTCAAATTCTTAGCTTTGCAAGGGATTCTGGGTAACAAAACCTGGTGATAGGCAGTCGAGTCACCCCATCCTGAATTCCCCTGGGTGTCTAGTTTTCAAAAATATATAGGTTTGCTAGGTTTCCCTAGGTGCCGGCTGAGCTAGGGCTCAAAAACAAAAGGTAGTCTTTGTCCAAAGAGCGCAAGATTTCACTGGGAAATTGAGGTGCAACCACGTTGCATTTTGTGCCGTTTCCTGTCGTAGGCACAAGGCCGACCCACACAAGTGAGGTACCGTTTTTATCGGGAGACCTGGGGAAACGCTGGGTGGGTGGAAATTTGTTGATCCACGCAGATTCCAGAACTTTCCACCACAGAAATGTGAGGAAAATGTGTTTTTTTTGTCAAAATCTTAGCTTTGCAAGGGATTCTGGGTAACAAAACCTGGGGGTAGGCAGACGAGTCACCCCATCCTGAATTCCCCTGGGTGTCTAGTTTTCAAAAATGTATAGGTTTGCTAGGTTTCCCTAGGTGCTGGCAGAGCTACGGCGCAAAACGAAAAGGTAGTCTTTTTGTCCAAAACGTGCTAAATTTCACTGGGAAATTGAGGGAAGACCATGCTGCGTTTTGCGCTGTTTCATGTCGCAGCCACTATGCCTACCCACGCAAGTGAGGTACCATATTTTTCGGGAGACCTGGGGGCACGCTGGGTGGGTGGAAATTTGTTGATCCACACAGATTCCAGAACTTTCCACCACAGAAATGTGAGGAAAATGTGTTTCTTTTGTAAAATATTTATGTTTGCAAGGGATTCTGGGTAACAAAACCTGGGGGTAGGCAGACGAGTCACCCCATCCTGAATTCCCCTGGGTGTCTAGTTTTCAAAAATGTATAGGTTTGCTAGGTTTCCCTAGGTGCTGGCAGAGCTACGGCGCAAAAAGAAAAGGTAGTCTTTTTGTCCAAAACGTGCTAAATTTCACTGGGAAATTGAGGTGCGACCATGCTGCATTTTGCGCTGTTTCATGTCGCAGCCACTATGCCTACCTATGCAAGTGAGGTACCATTTTTTTCGGGAGACCTGGGGGCACGCTGGGTGGGTGGAAATTTGTTGATCCACACAGATTCCAGAACTTTCCACCACAGAAATGTGAGGAAAATGTGTTTTTTTTGTCAAATCTTTATGTTTGCAAGGGATTCTGGGTAACAAAACCTGGAGGTAGGCAGAGGAGTCACCCCATCCTAAATTCCCCTGGGTGTCTAGTTTTTAAAAATGTATAGGTTTGCTAGGTTTCCCTAGGTGCTGGCAGAGCTACGGCACAAAAACAAAAGGTAGTCTTTTTGTCCAAAACGTGCAAAATTTCACTGGGAAATTGAGGTGCGACCATGCTGCGTTTTGCGCTGTTTCATGTCGCAGCCACTATGCCTACCCACGCAAGTGAGGTACCATTTTTTTCGGGAGAACGGGGGGCACGCTGGGTGGGTGGAAATTTGTTGATCCACGCAGATTCCAGAATTTTCCACCACAGAAATGTGAGGAAAATGTGTTTTTTTCGTCAAATTTTTATGTTTGCAAGGGATTCTGGGTAACAAAACCTGGGTGTAGGCAGACGAGTCACCCCATTCTAAATTGCCCTGGGTGTCTAGTTTTCAAAAATGTATAGGTTTGGTAGGTTTCCCTAGGTGCTGGCAGAGCTACGGCGCAAAAACAAAAGGTAGTCTTTTTGTCAAAAACGTGCTAAATTGAGGTGCGACCATGCTGCCTTTTGTGCTGTTTCATGTCGCAGCCACTATGCCTACCCACGCAAGTGAGGTACCATTTTTTTTCGGGAGACCTAGGGGCACGCTGGGTGGGTGGAAATTTGTTGATTAACGCAGATTCCAGAACTTTCCACCACAGAAATGTGAGGAAAATGGGTTTTTTTGGTCAGATTTTTATGTTTGCAAGGGATTCTGGGTAACAAAACCTGGGGGTAGGCAGACGAGTCACCCCATCCTGAATTCCCCTGGGTGTCTAGTTTTCAAAAATGTATAGGTTTGCTAGGTTTCCCTAGGTGCTGGCAGAGCTACGGCGCAAAAACAAAAAGTCGTCTTTTTGTCCAAAACGTGCTAAATTTCACTGGGAAATTGAGGTGCGACCATGCTGCGTTTTGCGCTGTTTAATGTCGCAGCCACTATGCCTACCCACGCAAGTGAGGTACCATTTTTTTGGGAGACCTGGGGGCACGCTGGGTGGGTGGAAATTTGTTGATCCACACAGATTCCAGAACTTTCCACCACAGAAATGTGAGGAAAATTTGTTTTTTTTGTCAAATTTTTATGTTTGCAAGGGATTCTGGGTAACAAAACCTGGAGGTAGGCAGAGGAGTCACCCCATCCTTAATTCCCCTGGGTGTCTAGTTTTTAAAAATGTATAGGTTTGCTAGGTTTCCCTAGGTGCTGGCAGAGCTACGGCCCAAAAACAAAAGGTAGTCTTTTTGTCCAAAACGTGCAAAATTTCACTGGGAAATTGAGGTGCGACCATGCTGCGTTTTGCGCTGTTTCATGTCGCAGCCACTATGCCTACCCACGCAAGTGAGGTACCATTTTTTTCGGGAGACCGGGGGGCACACTGGGTGGGTGGAAATTTGTTGATCCACGCAGATTCCAGAATTTTCCACCACAGAAATGTGAGGAAAATGTGTTTTTTTTGTCAAATTTTTATGATTGCAAGGGATTCTGGGTAACAAAACCTGGGTGTAGGCAGACGAGTCACCCCATTCTAAATTGCCCTGGGTGTCTAGTTTTCAAAAATGTATAGGTTTGCTAGGTTTCCCTAGGTGCTGGCAGAGCTACGGCGCAAAAACAAAAGGTAGTCTTTTTGTCAAAAGCGTGCTAAATTTCACTGGGAAATTGAGGTGCAACCATGCTGCCTTTTGCGCTGTTTCATGTCGCAGCCACTATGCCTACCCACGCAAGTGAGGTACCATTTTTTTCGGGAGACCTAGGGGCACGCTGGGTGGGTGGAAATTTGTTGATTAACGCAGATTCCAGAACTTTCCACCACAGAAATGTGAGGAAAATGTGTTTTTTTGGTCAAATTTTTATGTTTGCAAGGGATTCTGGGTAACAAAACCTGGGGGTAGGCAGACGAGTCACCCCATCCTGAATTCCCCTGGGTGTCTAGTTTTCAAAAATGTATAGGTTTGCTAGGTTTCCCTAGGTGCTGGCAGAGCTACGGCGCAAAACGAAAAGGTAGTCTTTTTGTCCAAAACGTGCTAAATTTCACTGGGAAATTGAGGTAAGACCATGCTGCGTTTTGCGCTGTTTCATGTCGCAGCCACTATGCCTACCCACGCAAGTGAGGTACCATTTTTTTCGGGAGACCTGGGGGCACGCTGGGTGGGTGGAAATGTGTTGATCCACACAGATTCCAGAACTTTCCACCACAGAAATGTGAGGAAAATGTGTTTTTTTGGTCAAATTTTTATGTTTGCAAGGGATTCTGGGTAACAAAACCTGGGGGTAGGCAGACGAGTCACCCCATCCTGAATTCCCCTGGGTGTCTAGTTTTCAGAAATGTATAGGTTTGCTAGGTTTCCCTAGGTGCTGGCAGAGCTACGGCGCAAAAACAAAAGGTAGTCTTTTTGTCCAAAACTAGCTAAAATTTAACTGGGAAATTGAGGTGCGACCATGCTGCGTTTTGCGCTGTTTCATGTCGCAGCCACTATGCCTACCCACGCAAGTGAGGTACCATTTTTTTCGGGAGACCTGGGGGCACGCTGGGTGGGTGGAGATTTGTTGATCCACGCAGATTCCAGAATTTTCCACCACAGAAATGTGAGGAAAATGTGTTTTTTTTGTCAAATTTTTATGTTTGCAAGGGATTCTGGGTAACAAAACCTGGGTGTAGGCAGACGAGTCACCCCATTCTAAATTGCCCTGGGTGTCTAGTTTTCAAAAATGTATAGATTTGCTAGGTTTCCCTAGGTGCTGGCAGAGCTACGGCGCAAAAACAAAAGGTAGTCTTTTTGTCAAAAACGTGCTAAATTTCACTGGGAAATTGAGGTGCGACCATGCTGCCTTTTGCGCTGTTTCATGTCGCAGCCACTATGCCTACCCACGCAAGTGAGGTACCGTTTTTATTGGAAGACCTGGGGGAATGATGGGTGGGTAGAAATGTGTTGATCCACGCTGATTCCAGAACTTTCCACCACAGAAATGTGAGGAAAATATGTTTTTTTTTGTCAAATTCTTAGCTTTGCAAGGGATTCTGGGTAACAAAACCTGGTGATAGGCAGTCGAGTCACCCCATCCTGAATTCCCCTGGGTGTCTAGTTTTCAAAAATATATAGGTTTGCTAGGTTTCCCTAGGTGCCGGCTGAGCTAGGGCTCAAAAACAAAAGGTAGTCTTTGTCCAAAGAGCGCAAGATTTCACTGGGAAATTGAGGTGCAACCACGTTGCATTTTGTGCCGTTTCCTGTCGTAGGCACAAGGCCGACCCACACAAGTGAGGTACCGTTTTTATCGGGAGACCTGGGGAAACGCTGGGTGGGTGGAAATGTGTTGATCCACGCAGTTTTCCAGAACTTTCCACCACAGAAATGTGAGGAAAATGTATTTTTTTGTCAAAATCTTAGCTTTGCAAGGGATTCTGGGTAACAAAACCTGGGTGTAGGCAGACGAGTCACCCCATTCTAAATTGCCCTGGGTGTCTACTTTTCAAAAATGTATAGGTTTGCTAGGTTTCCCTAGGTGCTGGCAGAGCTACGGCGCAAAAACAAAAGGTAGTCTTTTTGTCAAAAACGTGCTAAATTTCACTGGGAAATTGAGGTGCGACCATGCTGCCTTTTGCGCTGTTTCATGTCGCAGCCACTATGCCTACCCACGCAAGTGAGGTACCATTTCTTTCGGGAGACCTAGGGGCACGCTGGGTGGGTGGAAATTTGTTGATTAACGCAGATTCCAGAACTTTCCACCACAGAAATGTGAGGAAAATGTGTTTTTTTGGTCAAATGTTTATGTTTGCAAGGGATTCTGGGTAACAAAACCTGGGGGTAGGCAGACGAGTCACCCCATCCTGAATTCCCCTGGGTGTCTAGTTTTCAAAAATGTATAGGTTTGCTAGGTTTCCCTAGGTGCTGGCAGAGCTACGGCGCAAAAACAAAAGGTAGTCTTTTTGTCCAAAACGTGCAAAATTTCACTGGGAAATTGAGGTGCGACCATGCTGCGTTTTGCGCTGTTTCATGTCGCAGCCACTATGACTACCCACGCAAGTGAGGTACCATTTTTTTTAGGAGACCTGGGGGCACGCTGGGTGGGTGGAAATTTGTTGATCCATGCAGATTCCAGAACTTTCCACCACAGAAATGTGAGGAAAATGTGTTTTTTTGTCAAATTTTTATGTTTGCAAGGGATTTTGGGTAACAAAACCTGGGTGTAGGCAGACAAGTCACCCCATTCTAAATTGCCCTGGGTGTCTAGTTTTCAAAAATTTATAGGTTTCCTAGGTTTCCCTAGGTGCTGGCAAAGCTACGGCGCAAAAACAAAAGGTAGTCTTTTTGTCAAAAACGTGCTAAATTTTACTGGGAAATTGAGGTGCGACCATGCTGCCTTTTGCGCTGTTTCATGTCGCAGCCACTATGCCTACCCACGCAAGTGAGGTACCATTTTTTTCGGGAGACCTAGGGGCACGCTGGGTGGGTGGAAATTTGTTGATTAACGCAGATTCCAGAACTTTCCACCACAGAAATGTGAGGAACATGTGTTTTTTTGGTCAAATGTTTATGTTTGCAAGGGATTCTGGGTAACAAAACCTGGGGGTAGGCAGACGAGTCACCCCATCCTGAATTTCCCTGGGTGTCTAGTTTTCAAAAATGTATAGTTTGCTAGGTTTCCCTAGGTGCTGGCAGAGCTACGGGGCAAAAAGTAAAGGTAGTCTTTTTGTCCAAAACGTGCTAAATTTCACTGGGAAATTGAGGTGCGACCATGTTGCGTTTTGCGTTGTTTCGTGTCGCAGCCACTATGCCTACCCACGCAAGTGAGGTACCGTTTTTATTGGAAGACCTTGGGGAATGATGGGTGGGTAGAAATTTGTTGATCAACGCAGATTCCAGAACTTTCCACCACAGAAATGTGAGGAAAATATGTTTTTTTTTGTCAAATTCTTAGCTTTGCAAGGGATTCTGGGTAACAAAACCTGGTGATAGGCAGTCTAGTCACCCCATCCTGAATTTCCCTGGGTGTCTAGTTTTCAAAAATATATAGGTTTGCTAGGTTTCCCTAGGTGCCGGCTGAGCTAGGGCTCAAAAACAAAAGGTAGTCTTTGTCCAAAGAGCGCAAGATTTCACTGGGAAATTGAGGTGCAACCACGTTGCATTTTGTGCCGTTTCCTGTCGTAGGCACAAGGCCGACCCACACAAGTGAGGTACCGTTTTTATCGGGAGACCTGGGGAAACGCTGGGTGGGTGGAAATGTGTTGATCCACGCAGATTCCAGAACTTTCCACCACAGAAATGTGAGGAAAATGTGTTTTTTTTGTCAAAATCTTAGCTTTGCAAGGGATTCTGGGTAACAAAACCTGGTGGTAGGCAGTCGACTCACCCCATCCTGAATTCCCCTGGGTGTCTACTTTTCAAAAATGTATAGGTTTGCTAGGGTTCGTCGGGTTCTTGGTGAAACTACAAGTCCTATATATCCCCACAACCAGGAGGGTCTAACTGATGTAACGGTATATTGCTTTCCAAGAGCTGTCAAAATTAGAAAAAGTTATAGGTGAAAACGTTGAGACAAAAGGCTGTTTTTTTCAACAAATTTTCAATTATTCCAATATCTAACTGTTAGTTTCTATAACGAGACCTTCATGGATTTAGACAAATGACCCCTTTCTGAATTCAGAATTTTGTCTACTTTTCGAAAATGTAAAGCTTTCCAGGATCCATTATTGCTTTCAAACTCATTTCTACCATTAACTGGAAGGAGGTGGAAAGCTCTAAAAATAGCAAAAATAGGCTATGTCCCAGAAAAATGCCAAAACTGAGTGAAAAATTTCGGTTCTCTGACAAAAGACTGTCATTCCCTTAGTGCCCACACCATCAGTGCTTGCTTCGCCCTGCACACATTACACTTACATACCAAGGAAACTCATGAGACATATTTGTGGGAAACCAGTGGTGCAGGTTTATTTGCGTACAACACAGGTACTGATAGGTGGGTCATCTTACAGGCGATCCAATGCAGCAGCCTCTCGCTGACCCGCATGCCCAAGGAGCCATCTTGCACGGCGAGGCGATGCTCAGACGGTGCAGTACATTATCACTTTATTTCGTTAGACTCCCGCCCCCCCTGTCAGGGCGGGAGATGAGGCACACCCCCGGTCGGTTCAGGCCCCCCGACCGCCCGAAGGACTTACGGGGCGCCGACGCTGTTTCCTGGAACCCCCTCGGCTCCAGGTTCTTGGCTCGGGCACCCTACTGTGCCAGGCAGAGGTATTTAGACTGTATCCTTCTGCCGCAGAGGTACCCCTACTGTCCATCTGCTTCCAGATCGCCCTGTGACTCCGCCTGCAACATAAGACATGATCAGTAAGGTATTCAACAACTGTGCCAGCCGCTCTGCAGCTGGGTCAGGGTCAGGGTGGGTTACAGCGCAGAGCAGCCTCGGCGCGGGAAGAAAGGCCGAGCCCAGCTGCTGGCCAGGTCATTACCCTTTGGACGTGCCCTCCCCCGTCCCCAGAAGAGCCCTCCCCATTGGCTGTTGGCCGGGGGGGCGGCACAGGGGGGCGCGCTGCAGGCTACGCTCGCCAGACGTGTGGGACTAGGGCGCTGTCCCCCCATGCTCCCCTTCGTGTCGCGGTGCCAGCGGCATAGTGCCCACACCATCAGTGCTTGCTTCGCCCTGCACACATTACACTTACATACCAAGGAAACTCATGAGACATATTTGTGGGAAACCAGTGGTGCAGGTTTATTTGCGTACAACACAGGTACTGATAGGTGGGTCATCTTACAGGCGATCCAATGCAGCAGCCTCTCGCTGACCCGGATGCCCAAGGAGCCATCTTGCACGGCGAGGCGATGCTCAGACGGTGCAGTACATTATCACTTTATTTCGTTAGACTCCCGCCCCCCCTGTCAGGGCGGGAGATGAGGCACACCCCCGGTCGGTTCAGGCCCCCCGACCGCCCGAAGGACTAACGGGGCGCCGACGCTGTTTCCTGGAACCCCCTCGGCTCCAGGTTCTTGGCTCGGGCACCCTACTGTGCCAGGCAGAGGTATTTAGACTGTATCCTTCTGCCGCAGAGGTACCCCTACTGTCCATCTGCTTCCAGATCGCCCTGTGACTCCGCCTGCAACATAAGACATGATCATTAAGGTATTCAACAACTGTGCCAGCCGCTCTGCAGCTGGGTCAGGGTCAGGGTGGGTTACAGCGCAGAGCAGCCTCGGCGCGGGAAGAAAGGCCGAGCCTAGCTGCTGGCCAGGTCATTACCCTTTGGACGTGCCCTCCCCCGTCCCCAGAAGAACCCTCCCCATTGGCTGTTGGCCGGGGGGGCGGCACAGGGGGGCGCGCTGCAGGCTACGCTCGCCAGACGTGTGGGACTAGGGCGCTGTCCCCCCATGCTCCCCTTCGTGTCGCGGTGCCAGCGGCATAGTGCCCACACCATCAGTGCTTGCTTCGCCCTGCACACATTACACTTACATACCAAGGAAACTCATGAGACATATTTGTGGGAAACCAGTGGTGCAGGTTTATTTGCGTACAACACAGGTACTGATAGGTGGGTCATCTTACAGGCGATCCAATGCAGCAGCCTCTCGCTGACCCGCATGCCCAAGGAGCCATCTTGCACGGCGAGGCGATGCTCAGACGGTGCAGTACATTATCACTTTATTTCGTTCGACTCCCGCCCCCCCTGTCAGGGCGGGAGATGAGGTACACCCCCGGTCGGTTCAGGCCCCCCGACCGCCCGAAGGACTAACGGGGCGCCGACGCTGTTTCCTGGAACCCCCTTGGCTCCAGGTTCTTGGCTCGGGCACCCTACTGTGCCAGGCAGAGGTATTTAGACTGTATCCTTCTGCCGCAGAGGTACCCCTACTGTCCATCTGCTTCCAGATCGCCCTGTACTCCGCCACAGCTCTGGAGGAGGCCTCCGTCGATGACAGAGCCCCCCACCCACCTATCTACTTTCGGTCGCTGTTTAGGGGGCCTCTATCATAGTACCCTTCACCACCCACTTATGGAGTATTTATTTTTTTTTTTTTTACATGGGACACGCCCTTTGTTCCATAAGCCGCACCGCTACGGGGAAGCTTAGCTACAGTTTTAGTCCACGCCCCAGTTCATAAGCCACACGTCTTATAGGCACCTAGTTGTTGCCTTCCTTTTTTGTCTGCCACGGGCAAGCCGCTACCGAGTCCACATTCTGATGTGTGGTGTGATTGGACTCATTCCCAGAATATTGGTGGAACGTTCCTATTTCCGGACAGCACTTGTGCCCCTGCCGCAAGCATAATGCACTCCTAATTCTCTTCTAGGTGAACATCAAGCTTTACACTGTTGGCCTGAAGCTAGGAAGTTATACATTATTTCGATGTTGAGAATGTGTGCTAAAGCAATCCCATTTTATGTGTAATGCCTGTATTGGCATTGGCTGTACAGTAATTTATGGCTGACATGCCATTTATTGCACTTGTTGCCTAGTGTTCGGGTATATGCTTGGCCCTATTCACTACAAGGCAAGGTATTCACAATTGTGACCCTACATTCTAGCTCTACTTATACCTCCCGGTTGTCACTCAAGTGCCACCATTGCCAACATTACTAGGCTTGGGTGTCTGGCACATGTTGCAGTATTTTACCTCCAATTGTACTTCGTCCCTCTAGCAGCCTGCACACTTATCCCTTATCCCTTCTGCAATGCACTGTGCGATTATACCTGTCATTTCTTGTACTTATTGTGAATAGCTCATGCCTTCAGGTAACGTCCGTGCTATATAAAAACGCATTATTCATTAACTGCACAAAAGTTGGCCCCAGCAAATTCATGATACGTGCTTATCGACCATGCATTGCATAATCCATTTCTATAGTGCGAGCCGGGAAAGGGGCTGTGCGGCCTGCTAGAGCACTTGTTGTTCAAACTCTTTACTACATATTTGGATATATGTGTGGTACAACAATTCCTTCTCTGTAAGGGGCTAATCGCCAGATAGCCAGGGTTGGCGACAGTGAGCTATTATAGTTGTCCACCACGAAGCCTTGTCGATATGTATTGCTTCCTTGATGGAAACAAGTTCAGGGGCTGTTACGACTGGCGCCCTAAACGACATTTTCAATATGACCATGATTCCACTTTGTTTGAGCCTGTCTGTGCCTGCTAGTACAACCAGATATGTTAACTAATAATCTGTTACATAACGTATACAGCCACTGAATGTCCTCCACCGCACCCTCTGCCATGTATGTACCACCAGAGCTCACTCCCACAAATGGCTGCATTCTCATGTATTATAAACTCGCTCCGACTTAACGATGGAATGTTCATAGCCACACCTCTTACGGAGATTTCTCATCTATCGTTCTCGGCCACCCTTTAGTTACATAGGCCACATCCCACTTCATGGTGTACATATGGCATTGCTGCTGGGTCCTATTCCAAGTACTGAGCGACTCCCGATGTTTATCTAATGCGGATGGTGAACAATGATATGGGAGACATGAATGGGCACAGTTTCGAAATCAAATCACTGCAAGATCATTTGCCATTGCTTAGTGCCAACTAGCAGTTGCCCGTAACTGTCAATGTCATACTCAGTTTACACCTTTGCTAGCGCTAACTTTGTCTACAGGGACACGCCAAGGCAGTTCAATATGGCATTGGCTTATTTAACATGAACACTCACTTGTTTAGCCTTAATTCTAACCCCGATGCCGGGGTGTCTACGCCAGTCCGCATACTGCCAAATTTCGAGTTGTTATGTGTGACCTTTTATAATTTGAGTGTAATTATGAGTGACAGTTCAATAGCTATAAGTGACGCTCTCTCGCACGTAAGTCAAGCAATGAAGCGAGGGAAACAGCAGCTGCTCAGCAATGATCGTACTATCTGATCATTATGACTATGTGCCATAGCGTATACACTGTTTGTAGGCTTGCATATTCCCCCATCCTTCACACACATACATAATATTTATTTTAACTGCGAAACAAGTTCACCCCTGGTCTTTCAAAGAATAGCATGCCGCTTGTTTAACTTACTGGAGTAATTGCAGTGACCTATACATAGCTGTCAAAGTTTGAGACTAGGTATCTGTGACATCCGTATATTCCTCCGCATACGTACATACTTCGCGTTCAACCCTCTGTGCGCCAATCGACTAATTTCTCTAGTTCGCCCAAAACTCCCTTTTTCCAGGCTTTGGTTGTGTACCCTCTGGCAGATCGCCAGAAGATTGCGACCTTGAGCTAATTTTAGGTGGTCCCATCTAAGCCTAGTAGGGCGTGCATTGCTTTATTAATGGAACAAGTTCAGTAGCTGTTTTCAAAATCAATTACCCTTCACTGTACAATTATAACTGACTAAGCTTTCCTGCACTAAATGGCTGCCCTGCTGGTGTCCCCCTGTGGGGGACGCGGACAGCTGCATTCCCTCCAGTGCTGTGGATGCCACTGCAAGGTGGTGACGGTCATTTACATATACTGGATGAATGATGCACTGTGATGGCGGTACTTTGTCAATGTCGAGGCTGCAGTATGCAAGGCAGTTGTAATGGGTCGACCAGTTCCTCTGTGCTGAAGTTGAGAGTAACTCCAGAGATTTTACACCAACTGTGTTTGTGCGCCATTATTCCTAAAAGCCTTTTGCCTGTGACGCATCCTGGTTCAAACCAAGTGAAGGGGGCCATAGCGCTGCAACGTTACACGAGGATAGAAGTGGTGACGACAGGCTAGACACCATTCCTGTCTCTTCATCCGAGAGGCCCCTGCACAGATACAAGTCACTGCTGTCCCTCTGCAGTGCACTGTCTTGGAGATGCTGCGCACCAGGTAGTGGTCAAATCAGCCCATCTCTAGCAGATAGCTGTACTTTCCATTCCAGATAAAGACAAGCCCGGCCCTCCTCAGCGGCAGGCGGTAGCCCGCAGTTGCTGGATGATGCCCGGGTCAGCCTAGTTCACGGCGCTGTCTGACGACTTTGCCAGGACATTGCATGGTGAGGCGCTGCCGGATGTTGCTGGGCGATCATGAATCGCGGAGCCTTTGACTCTCTGCCCAGATTCTGATTGAACAGTGCCGATTCTGATTGAACAGTGCCGGATAGCGGCCAATGAGTAACTGCCTCAGGCCCTCATGCGTGACGTCATGCCCATGGAGACTAAATTGTTAGCCCGCCCGAATGAAGTTATAACGAGCTCTGGGAAAAGGTCAGGTAATTTCAGTGACTTTGGATTGATCTGGGTATAAAATCGTGGTGACGTCATACTCCAAAGCTGAATGAATTATTTTCACAAGAATGAAGTTGCAGGATTTGGAGCTAGCTATGAAATCCGATGAGAAACGCGCAAATATGGCATCGAAAGCTCCCCATAACTATTATTTTCTGTGGGATGACTCAGGAAGTCATTTGTGAACACGAGCCCTGGAATTAAATCCTATCTAAAATGGTGAACGGCTGAATCCATTAGCGGTCAAAAGGCTTTCCAATGAAGGGCAGAGTTTGTCTTTGCAAAGGAGGGAGTTTCGTTTGTAATCTCATGTGGGTATGAGGTATCTTCTTGGAACGACAGTGAAGTGCTACCCGCAGTTAAGTGTCCGTCGGACGCACTTTTGTCCACGAATCAGCCGAAACCCTGGTGCCGACGTTACCTCTTGAAACAAACCGATACCCATGGCATCATGTCAGCTCAGGATTCACAAATCCCAATTCATAAAGCGCGATAATGAACTGGCTCGGTGATGATTCGTTTTACTTATACGATTAATTATGCATTTTACTTATACCATTGACTATGCAATCACTAAACAGTAGCTTTATTTATCATCCTAGGATGATAGAGCGGTTGTATGCGCTCAGGCCTAGACATTAGCCTTTGATTACGAAGTCTCTATTTAAGTCCTCAAAGCACGGACCTATTTAATCTGATAATAGACTTTTGAGTGGGGGTGTGATTATTTCCCATGCCAATAAGTTATCCAGTCAAGAACAGCTCTTTAAATGTGCATGTACTGTCTCGTTTTGAGTGCATGCCTTATTTACTCTGAGACGCACGGTAGCTTCACTTGCCTGAACTTCCACAATACATTTGACTGAGGAGTAGCGACACCTCCCAGGAACACACAGATTCTCCAAAGGATGAGTACCAAGCATGAAAGCTGACACATATTACTGTTTTCCCTTGAAGAGCATAAAATGGATCAGTTCCTTCCACACCCGCCAACTCCCACAAGACTTGCAACTCGAGTCGCCTCTCCAACCGAATGCATCAGAATGTGAAAATTCTAATAAATTGCGGAACTGACTTCCGGTTCTCTGCTACTGACAGAGCTCGGCCACACTCCGGTACATGCCACGTGGCTCCGCGGCTCTTCAAGCTGGTAAAATTTGCACCGGGCAAACGAGGCGTAGGCTAAACATAAATGACCTGAACGAAATCATTGGCAGCTGCATAATGCCGCCGTCGTTCAAAGATGCAGGAATTAATTGCATTAAATACACATGTACGATAATTGAAGTCAATCACCTGATACGACCCCTCCCCCCAATGCGAAGCCAAGGCAAGGCCCACGCGCCGGAACGCACGCACCACAGAGAGCAGTCAGCGGTCATACTTCTTCCTGCTCTTGCCCTTATTAAGCTGACCTGACCCTGCCCATGGATCATGCTCGTACCGTACAATCAACACTGATTGCATCCACCGATACAGAGGAACAATTTAAAATGATAGAGAAGGAACCGCAGCGTTATGCCTACTCACACACGAGTCCCTAGCCTGAACTCGTCGCTCTCGCCAGCCACTCTACACCTCGGGCCTACCTAAACAAGGATACTGTCCTGAGGGGATGCAGCGCAGATGGTGCCAGTAACGCCTTAATGCGCCGCCCACCCAGGTCCATTCCGTGAAATCTGCGCAGACCTCGAGACTTTCTGTTCATAAGGGGTTTTCTTTGGATGACGGAATTCTGATGAGGGCAATAGTTACCCTATGTGATGCATGGGCGTCTGAGGGGGAGGGGTACAGATGGGGCGGTCTACTGCAGATGATTCTTGTTATATTTCTTCACGCATCGTACAATGATTACAAAACCAAACAATGGCTTGATTGAGGGTTCAGTAACCGCATAACTACGGAGGTCCTGGCGGGGCTTGTTTCCAAAAGAAAAAAGTTGCTGATATATTGTACATGTTTATAACAGTGGTCAAAGTGGGCGGGATCAAAAAAGCGTACCAGGACTGCAGGAATGGTCTATATTAAAATGATAGCTTAAAATTTTTAGCCAAGTCCCCCGTGTGGTGCATATCGAGGAAGGTCTCTGCAGTGCCCATGACCTCCTCCCCCTTCCCCTCTGTATCTGGGAACAGGGGCCTGAAAAACAACACTGAAAGGGCAGTGGGAAAACTGCTACGTCTGATGGCTCTAATGCTGCAAGTGATTTACAGCTCATTTACTGCTGACGCTACCTGGCTTACCCCACTGTGACCAAAACAATGGTCACATCAGGAAGGTTTAGTGGCCCCGCCCTTGACCTCATATGCCCTTTATTTTCGGGCTCACCCAGACTGATGGACACCACCTTGAAAAGAAGAAAAAGAGATTCAGCGAGGATTCCCTGGCTGACTGCAAATCTGCTCTCCAGCCAGCCAGTACTGGAAGATAGGAGGAAGGCAGCTGGTGTAGAAGAGGCCCCCAGCTGACCCAACCCCACCAGCCTCTCCTGGAAATTGCCCAGAGGTCCACAGCCCCTCCTTTACAGACCTGCTCTTTTCTCCGCACTGGGGGCCTGCAAGAGGAGCCTGGACTGCCTCTGAACTCCACGCTCGCTCGTAAATAAACATCAAGTAAGTTGGGAAAATTAAAGAATACCTTGGTGCATTTTTTTTTACAAACGTTTAATGTCTTAATCAACTCTATTTCGTATGTTATTTTATTTAATGTGTCTTATGTTATTTTATTTAATGTGTACGGCTACTCTGTATGTGTTAAGAGATGTGGCCTTTTAAAACCATACTGTTGAACTTAAAAAAAAAAAATATTGCATTTAAGCGGCACAAGTTCTGTGACCCCTGAGCACCAGAGCTCCTTTCGGACCCCATCCCGGGTCAGACTATGATACAAATAGGACCTGGCACCAAGGTGAGACTGGCCACACCAGACATGGGAGGAGAGGCTGGGTTTGTAACTGGGGACCAGTTTTGCAGCAGTGCTGCAAAATCACCCCCCAGTAACAAAACAAGCATTTATAATGCAATTGGTCTCGCATTTGCAAAATTTTAAGCTATTGGCATTGTAAATGCCAATGCCTTTTATTTATCTCTTTTCAAAACCAACACATAGATAAAAGGTTTGTCATTCACAATGCCAGTAGCTTAAAGTCTCGCAAATGTGTGACCCATTGCATTACAAATGCTTGTTTAAAGCCCTCCCAATATTGTGTGCAGACTACAAACATACTAGGATCCCAAAACAGATACTGAAAACAAACAAATAAATGTACTTCTTTGAAAAAGCATTTAAAAATTTTCATTTCTTTCATGTTTGCACAAGATCACACAGTTCTTTTGTATTTTAATACATCAAAGAGTTACCACCTCAAGGTGAGAAGACAGAAACAAAACTCTGTTGCAAGAATGTAGCGGCCAGGCTGCTTGGCGACAAAGTTAATAGACCCTAAGCACTGTAAACTGCCCCAGATCACCATATGTGAAAGTGACGCCAAGACTCAAATGGTTGTTTTGTACATTGAAATCACTGCGGTCTGTAAAAAAAAAACATTTCTTATCGAACTGAATTTGTACAAAGCTGTTTTAATGTGTTCCAGGTTAAATATGAAGTCGTGCTTGCACAGCTACACATAGTTTCTCAAAAAGGCTGTAAGTCATTGAAGTTCACGGCAGTATACACTCCATAATAAGAGTTCGTTTTTTAGGTTCATAGACAAAAATAAAACTAGTTTGAAGCCATTTAATGCCCTTAAATAAAGTAACTGGCAACCATGTAACACGCTTTAAAGCCCTCTGGTTGTGTGTCTGCCACTATGAGCAGGTCATTGCCACGTGTAAACAGGGTGCAAATTCTTTAATGCAAGCAATTGTAATACAATAGGTCTTGCATGTACACAAGACCTATTGCATTACAAATGGGAGGCATCAGGGACAATGGGAGGAGGAGGTGTGAGGGGGGAGGCATTACGGACAACGGGAGGGGGAGGTATTGCGGCCAACGGGGGCGGGTGGGATTAAAAGGCACAGACAAAGGAGGGGGGTGGGTGGGGGAGTGAAAGGCACAGACAACGGGAGGGAGGGCAGGGGAGGGAAAGGCACGGACAACTGGAGGGGACAGTGGGAGTGAAAGGCACGGACAACGGGAGGGAGGGGGATAGTAAAATGCATGGACAACGCACAGACAATGGGAGGAAGGGGGAATGAATGGTACAGACAGCGGGGGGGGGTGAAAAGCACGGACAATGGGAGGGAGGACGGGGCAGGGGAAAGAATGCAGCAAAGCACGTCCTGCGTGCAGTAGAACTTCATTAACGAAAATAGTGCTCACCGTCTAAAATAACACCTACCGTGTAACACTCAAAGTAAAGGGACTAGTCGCCATGGGAAGTGACAAATGGAGAGGAGGCGGTACTAAGGAGGGACTAACAAGCCTATCGACTAATCTGAAGCCAGCATTTAGGACCGACAATGACACAATACAATGGCAAATATGGGCAGAGAGTGGGCAGCGCTTCTACTCTGTACCCCTCTACAAGAAGCCTCGCAGAGCAGCGCATGCGCGCGAGCTCTAGGCTCGACCTAACCAGCAGAACTGTGCAGCAAAATGACTATCTCTTCAAAAACACATAACTCACTGTAGAGTTCCTTGTAATCCCAGTAGTTATTCTTCAACTATTAAACTGTTAAGACTGTTATCTCTAATTGTTTATCTTCCTGCTGGAGATAGACTGGAGATTTGTTTGTTGGCAGTTTTGAGTTTTGACTCATCTAAAGTAGCGCACAGGGGTAATATGCCTGCTGCAAAGAAGCTGTACCATAGAGGTGGCAGAAATGTATTTAATGTTCCAACTTTCTAATTA
This sequence comes from Lissotriton helveticus, assembly GCF_964261635.1. NCBI lineage: Eukaryota > Metazoa > Chordata > Amphibia > Caudata > Salamandridae > Lissotriton > Lissotriton helveticus. Next base: position 180,296,918 of record NC_136059.1, on the reverse strand, counting down.
AATAATGGAAAAGCAGTACCGGTAGTTTGTGGCTGTCATTAATTCATGGATGATTAAACCCATATTTTAGAGGGACTTCTAATAAAAGTTAGTTTCTGTGAAATACACAAAACCTTTAGAAACTTCATAATATTTAATGCATAAAGATAAATAAACAATTGCCGATACTTCTCAGTTTTTGCTACAAAAATGTCATGCGCCAAGCAGAATCAGAATCAATAGCTAAACTGCAGGTTAGTTTAGTGACCGATTGGTGCCTTTGCATATGAGAGATGACTGGTAGAAATTGGGATAGAATTATGGCTTTTCTGCCAAAACGATTTTTGCCTCGTAAAGCATAGCCAGGAAATGTACAGGAAGGTCAAAAAGGCAAGTGGTCCTGTGTGAGGGTCCTTAGGAATAACAGTAATGTGCTTACCTCAGAGGTTTACCCAGAGGCCTTCTTTTGGAGATAAGTCATGCAGGAAGCTTTGTACCAAACTGCTCATGTGTATCATTCATGCAGGAACCCAATTCAAAGGGTATTCATAAAGAATCTGTGTCTTACTCTAACAGTGATCCATTATGTTTATATCAAATAAGCATACATATCTCATATCTAAAATAGGGCATTGGAAAAGGCTTTACAGTAACTGAGCTGGACTGGCCGTACCAGGCATCAGATGTTTCCCGGGGCATCCGGAAGGTTGGGAGGTCGGTTTAGTTAGTGTGCCGGTTTTGTAGCAGTACAGGAGTTTTAAAAACACACTGCAAAGTTCCTTGTATATGCATCAGGTTCCGGGCAATAATAAAAGTGCCAAGATAACTCTGGTGATCAATGTACCTGAGAAGAGAGATGGGATGGAGTTTTTTCTAATGGCTGTTTTGACGCATCTAAGGTAGTGCAGAAATGTTAATACGCATGATGAAGAGAACATGTACCTTGCATATCAAAGAACAATAATTTATGTGCATAGCTCAGTGGGTTACTGCTTTATGTTCACTTCCTGAATGAAAATATAATTTTGCCTTTTACTGTCAAGATCTCTCTCAAGTTTTTTGTGAGTAGAAGAGTTAGCCAAGCCGGACAGTTCAAAAGGTATCCTTTGCAGGACACTTGAATATATAACGCCTATGTTTGAGCAGCAAGCTGGCTGACATGAATGGGGAGGAGTCCTGCAGGGTTTCTGTGAGTCAGATCAGATTCTCATGAAAAGTCCCTTTCTCTTCTGAGGCCTGCTTAACCCCTTCCTTGCTGTCCAGGAATGCAACAAAGGCACACCTGTGTACAGGAGGAGCCTTGTATTTATGTCCTCAAAGTTTGAACAATGAGTGTAAAAGCGTTAAGGAAACATGTCGTTCCTGCTTATATTTTGCATGCTTTGCATAATCTTGCATTCCCTATGAGTGTTTGCTTTTTCCAGGATGTTATTTTTTTCAGGCAGTGCATCATTTGAATTGAGTCACATCAAGGTGTTTATAATGGGGCAGAATTTGTTTGTTGCTGAAGACAGTGCAAGTTTCTCTCAGTGGGGCAGACAGGTGTTCGGGGGATAGGATGAAATGAAATGAAATGAAATGAAATGATGAAATGAAATGAAAGTGTGTCTTGTAAAGCGCACTGCTACCCACACCGCAGGCCTCGTAGTGCTATAGACCGCTGGGGAACCCGTCCTGGCTTTCCCTGTGAGATAGTTCCTCCTGGGAGTCTCCAAGGTGAAACCAGGCATCCCTGGCGTTTGTGGGGGGCCGTTGTGGAGATGAGGCAAGCTTAATGCCCAGAGTTACCGAGTGTGGTCCCCGGATAGAGTAGGCACCGAGGCGAGAATTATCGAGTCCGCTGATCCTGGTCCAAGACCCTGCCACGTCGGGAATCGAACCCTGGTCCCAGCCCGTTCTCTGCTCTCAGGTCTGCCGCCTCTAACCGGTGAGCCACACCTCTCCACAGGATGTGGCACTATGGCCAGTGCTACCAAATTTGGAACTGGGGAACCTAGTTCAGCTTTCATGACTAGTCCACTAGACCACTCTCCTGAGGGGGCACATTCCCCTACAAGACCTTAGAAGGCCCAGCTAGACCTTAGACGCACTGGTATCTTAGCACCTTGAAGGCCTGTTCACCACAATCCATACTGAAGTGCACCTCCAGTCTTGCAGGCAGGCCTAAAAAGCAGCACACCCTCGAGCAGCAGTGAATTTGTCACTGAGATTATAGGACCCTTGAGGCTAGTCTGCCTCACTCATTAGTGCCTCCATTAACTTTGTTCCAGCAGTACTAATGCAACTCACCATGGATTGGCACTGCAGGATTTGCATGCACAACGCAAAGCTCTAAGTCATATTTTAAAAGCCACACAAAGCTACTTTGCATGTTTTGAATGGTTTCATGAATATTAAGTAATACAATGTAGCGCAAAGTGCTACATTGGCTTATTGTGCGCAAAGGAGGTGTTGCAGTGGGTGTTGGGTGGGAGACTGGTTTTGTAACCGGGGACTGATTTTGCAGCAAAGCTGCAAAATCAGCCCCCTGTAACAAAACTAGCAGAACTGTGCAGCATAATGACTCACTCTTAAAAACACATAAATCACTGCAGAGTTCCTTGTAAACCCAGTAGTTTTCCTGCAACAATCAAAGTTTCCACGCAACTTCCACGGTTTCTGATGAATTCACAGATTTACAGAGACTTCTAAACTTGGGATTGCGTCAAAATCTTGGATCTCCTAAGATGAGGAGGCATAATGAGGAGAAATATTGTTATTTCTCCTTCTTTTTTCCTCTTTCTATGTGTGCTGCTGCGTTTTGCAGCACACATAGAAAGAGGAAAGAGCCTCTTAGGATTGTTTTTGTACTGGAAGGTGCATGCAACATATGCATCCTTGCACCATGGTGCAAGTGTGCCTGCGTCGGCGCTAGGCTGCCACAATGGCATCAGCACAGGGGAAAAGGACAGGAATGCACCATATTGGATAAATACAGTGCATTCCTGCCCTTTCCCTATGATGCAGTGCAGCGCAGCAAACTAACTTGCTGCGCTGCCCTACGCCACCATTCCCATATATATGCCCCTAAGTTTGCAAACTTCACGGTCTCTCTGCTTCATGCTGAAGAACCGGGTTTTAGAACCCAGCGGTGCCAGGGGCACGCCCAAAGTCTTCGGATTCACCTGTCTTGGTATACAGAGACACGGAATACTTCTGGATGGCGTCAAAGATCAAATTTATTAGCTGCAGCTAGTAACAGTAATCCCAGCAATACAACACGGTGTACAACTCAGGAGACTGCTCAACGTTCGTAGAGCAAGACATCACTTTTTATCCACATTTTGCTCATTAAAAATGCACACCCACTGCGACAGATACTGACGAATGAAATACATTTTCCAACGCGCATTATCACATCATAAAAGCTCAATTTACATTGTACCAACCCACAAGTTAATTATTAGGAATGTCCCAAATTCAATTTCTACAAGCCGGACAAACCCATAATTGAAAGCATTATCCATGTAATGAAAAGTCATAAGAAAAGGAAACAGTTCAGATGCTGAATAGGATAAGATATGTACAAGAGCACTAAAGTTAACGATATCCTGATCATTGATTGGCAATCTCAGACAACGATCAGCCATAGAAATTGGCTTCGCAAAGGGTCAGTTTCAGGTGACGGGGTCAGCGTCCTGCAGTTCACTCACAAGTCAGAAAAGGCCTAGTTAATGCGTACATGAACAACAAAGCCCATGCAACTTTGTTCGTTCGGTTACCTCCACGGGCCTACGTGAGGGCAACACAAAATGGCGTCACAAACTACTCGAACAAAATGGAGTCCGGTTCAAGAATCACAGAACCTCAGACCTCCTTTTGCCATTACGTAGGCAATAACCTAAACTCATGTCAATCTGAATCCAGGTCTATGTCTATTCTCATCAGGTCATCAAGGTGTTGCTGTAGCATCATCTTATTATCCTTCACTTCTCTCGGGACAGGTCTTCTCACACACATCGTAGCACAAAGACTACAAATGACGGGACCACACTGGATGCACAAACAACACGAGAAAAGGATAGCTAAAGCCATACCAAGGAACATCAGAATATTCCATCCCCATCTGGACAACAGTCCCCAAATCCATCCAGTCAATGACCAGTTCCCTTCGTCTACATGTATAGACTCAGCGGACTTATATAACTTCATGATGGCTTGGTACACTGTTGGGGCATTATCTGGTATGAAAACACAGCAACTAGACACGATCAATTTACATACCCCACCTCTATCTGCTAATATAATGTCTAAAACCATACGGTTTTGTAACGTCATAAGACGATCCGCCTGAAGCTCAGCTGTAATATTGCTAAGAGCACCTGCAGTTTCATTTATAGTGGCCTCAACCACTCTCGTAAGCTGTCGAATATTCCTACTATTGGCCATAGGACCCCAAAAGGGCACGAAACCCTTGAAGAAGTCTCCAGCTTCTTGTGCGACAGTATCTTTCGCATCGATGACACCTCTACCATATCTTGTCTTATGGTAATTGAAAACAGCAGTGTATGTCGGGGGAAGCAAAAACGCCACATAACATGTACCTGAGAAATCAGGTGGCAACCATGTATAGGCTCTATCGTGACAAACAAAATATGTGCCTTTAGCTGGCACGAACGGTGGAGAACTCTGGGATGCATAGACATAGGTGTGAACACACACACTCTTACCAAGCTGAGCTCTCGGATTCTGACCATTACCTTGCAGACAAAGATAACCTCGTTGGGGTACAATCCAAATAGGGGGAGACCTTTTTCGTCTCTCCTTCTCTGTCAGACTAATGCTATATCCAGTCTTGTTCCAACCAGTATATGCTCGTACTTCATCCTTAGGGATTGCATTATACGCATCAATATCTCTAATCATATCTACTATTCCCTGTATCAAGGCATTATTACTCGCATTATCTATGACCGAACGTAAAGGAGATGCTTCATTCGCATAAATAAACATTGCTTGGAGTGCCCACACTGACACATTAGGCGAAAAAGGCAAAACTAAATATGGCATTCCCTTATCTGTCGTATGCGGCATAAGACCACATACCCAGCAGTTGGTTGTATTTACTACTAGCTGATGCTGATGCAACAACTGTACAAAGGAATTGTTAACAAATTCTGATCTTCGTGTCTGCTCATGTTCAGGCAAAGTGTGAAACTCATACGAAGGAACAGTAGGAAAAGAAAGAGCAGGTTGGGACGTAGGTACAAGTGTCTGTTGTGTAATATAGACAATCCAACCCACACAAGCCAATGTAATATTCAAAAGCATCAAGAAACACAATATTAAAAAACATTTGCTACGAACCAATGAACACATTTTCATTTTAGAATTCTCTCAACACTTTTCTCAGATACAAAAGACTCCATCATCTAACGTGCTGCTCACGGCTATTACCTCCTTCACTTAAGTGTGCGTCAAGATGGTGCTAACGACCAAGAACCACAGACCTTTCGTCAATTCGCGGCTCACCCCTTAAGGCTGTACCGCGACCCTGCACCTGAGTCCGGATGGTGACTCGAAAAAGAAAAAGGAAAATAGTCTCTTGTCTGAAAAAGGTGTAACTCACAACAAAAATTCAAATTTTATTTGTCCATTTATTTGTCCTTCCTCGGTCTTAGGTTGTAGCGCTCTCTGCCAGGCAAATTTATCTCTTGAAAAAGTGTTTCCAGATCCGTTGTATCCAATCTTAGATGGGGTGGCACAGCAGCTTGCAAAATTTCATCGTCCGCACGTTCTGACTGAGTCCATTCCAAATGTGCGTCACTAAAAGGTACGAATCTAGGAATTCTTTCACATTCAGAATCAGCTATACCTCCCCGCACCCACTTGTCATACGGTAAGGGCAATGGAACCTTTTTACAATGGGCACCATGTACCCAATTCTTTTTTACAGCTACTCTAACTGCAGTCCGAGTTGACAATAACAATAAATACGGTCCAGTCCACCTTGGCTCCAAGTTCTTAGTTCGTTGGAAGTTTTTAGTAAGAACATAATCACTAGGTTGAATTGTGTGGCCTGGATCCGCAGTCGCTGTCGGTAAGCTGTCATAGACCTGTTGGTGGAGAGCACGTAATTTAGCAGTCAAGTCATGTTAGTAATCCACCAACATAGGGTACTCGATATCACTATATTTCTTAGGCCTTGGCACACCCCGAACATTGGCCGGACGACCAAAAACAATTTCATATGGGCTAAGTCCCACACGAGAATGTACTGTCGTCCTTGTTGACAAAAGGGCCAATGGCAAGGCATCTGGCCATGTAAGACCAGAGCTCACTTGTATTTTAGCTAACTTCAATTTCAGAGTGCCATTATAGCATTCAACAAGTCCAGCGGACTGGGGGTGATTCGCAGCATGAAATTTCTGATTGATACCCAAACCGCACACACTTTCTTCATGATCTGACCCACGAATTCACTCCCATTGTCGCTCCATACAATTCTCGGCAAACCATACCTAGGGAAATACTCTTTGAGCCAAACTTTGGCTGTAGACAAGGCAGTATTATCCTTTAGGGCTTCGGTTCCCAAAGTGTGCGCCCCGGCACCCCGGTGAGCCGTGATGAGCAGCCAGGGGCGCCGCGCCGCGGCACTCAGGATGTGGGTGATATGCATTGCAGCCCAACATGCGGGGGGTTTAAAATGCCACCTTCAGAATGGTTTTGCCCAGCACGCTGCGTAGGCTCACCATTACTGCCTTAGCAAGCTTGGAGTGTAAGAGGAACGTTGTTTAATTTGAATTGTGCAATTTCACTGGGCTCCACATGAAAGTGCCTCGGTGTTTGATTTTGCGTGGAGGTTAGTTTTCTAAAGCGCGTCATAGTATCTCTATAAGGGCACAAAGCACTGAGACTGGTGAGGAATATTGCGAGGTATGGAAAGAAGGCAGTGGAGTACTATACTCAAACTTAACTCACCTGAATCACCGGGCCCCTCTATTATTTACCTACTACTGCTCCAGACAGATTCCTCCTGCCGCTCAGCTCCTCTAACCTCTCGCTGTTCCTCTTCTGTTCTGCTCGTAATTTGACCCCGTGACCTCAGCTGTTTACTTCTTCCCTCGCTCTCTGATTTATTTCACTGCTCCCGCCCTGACCTGGAGAACTAAGCACTGCAGGACAGACCTGTCCCTCATACTTTTCCCCTATCGAGGCTTCTGCTTGCCCATCTCTGCAGGGTGCTGGGTGTAATTCTACAAACAGAAGCTTTGGAGGTGTGCAGGCAGGGGCCGTTTATCACCTCTCAGACTGAGGGTAGCAGTTATTTATTTATTTATTTATTGATTGTTTTAATGCGTTTTTATATAGCGCAGACTTTACCCAAAGGTGTCAGAGCGCTTCACAATAGGAACAGAACTGATACATGAGGAGAAAATTACAAGTGAACAAATTACAAAAGCAAACGTTAAGTTACACGAGGCAGTAACGTGAGCAAACAAAATACAAGAGGTAGCAAAAGGTACATTACAGGGGAAAAAAGTGACATGTGTGCAAGTTACAAAAACGTAAAAACTACAAGTGGAGGTATAATATTGCAATAAATGGCAGACACTCAAGCACAAGAACAAACGTTATGTAGGCAATGGTGGCACTTGTGCAAGTATCTAAAGCAAACAAAATGTAAGGTAGCAAACAGTGTTAAAAGAGAAAAGTGACGTGTGCATGTTACAAACGAGTACCAAACACAGGTAGAAGGATAATACTGCAATAAGTGGCAGACACTCAAACCACAAGAATACACAGGGAAGGCACTTACATAGTCATGGAGAATAGAATTTTCTGTACTGGAAGGTCTTCTTTCAGATAATAGAGAGGGCGTGAGTTAAATTTGGAGGTGTCTTTGAAGGAGTAGAACTTTGAGGTCAGTTTTGAAGGCCTGGGAGGAGGTGGTGGGTCCCGAACACATGCAGACAAAATGGGTTTTCCCCGAGAAAAAGGCCCCAAGCAGGGCGAGTTTGTCACTCCCTGGTGAAACTAGTGACTGGTAAACGGAGTGTGGCTGATCCAGGGGCCACCATGTCCTGGGGCGCCTCCGTGCAGCAATACTTTGATGAACATGCTCTCTGTTCATGACTCCAGTCTATCTGTGGCTCAAAGCTGTTCTGCTGCGCTCCCATTGTTGCTTTATGACACGTGCCACGAACACTGCCTGAAGGCTCTTTATTAAGGATGTTATTTAGTTTTTGCACTAATGCAAGGGTTCTGTACTTTGCCATTAACAAGTTTTTATTAAACAACCGTTCTCTTCTTATTTTGTTACAAATATGATTAGAATACCTTCGTTGAGTCCCAATTACTTTAAGGAAGACAACAGGAAGTACTCCAGAGGTCGGGCTTACATCCCGCCCACCGGTAAAAAAAAATGGTGGGGAGCCACGGCCAACTGCCGATTAGGTCAAGGGAGCCACAGGTCAAAAAAGTTTGGGATCCACTGCTTTAGGGGGTAGGCCTCTATCCATCTGGAAAAGGCACAGACAACCACAAGGACATACTTTAAATTGTTGCATCTCTCCATGTGAATGTAATCTAGCTCCTACTCATTCCTCTGAAATCCCAGAAACTCTCAACATCTAGCAAATCCTTCGCGGGCAATGCTCCCAAGATATGGAACTCCATCCCCCCACACATCAGAATGACCGCATCCTTCCCGAAATTCAAGAAGCTACTCAAAGTCCTCTTCCTTGAGCGCTCCGGAACCAACTAGAACTAAACCCAGACTTTATAGTTTCATGTACTCGCTCACCCCAGAGCTGATTGACTTGCCTACGACTCTCCGCCCTGTTTCACGCCTGGCTGCTATTGTATAGACTGTACTGTTCATTGACCTGCTTTTTGTCCGCATTATCGGTCTAACCCATGTATATTTGCTGTGAAGCGCTCTGATACCCTCAGGTCCAGCCAGCGCTATACAAAACTTTAATAAATAAAAAAAAAATAAAAAACCTGTATCACTTCAAACGGATACTTTGGGGGAGCAAAATGACCAGCTGGAGTTGGAGCTCCCTTTCCAGAATTATACATCAGACAAATCATACAATGTTTCACCAAATTCTCAGCACATTTAGGTATTCCAGCATTCTGCCATACTGGAGCCAACAACTTGCATATCCCTTTCAAACTAATGTGAGCCATTCCATGAGCCATAGTAACCACTGGGAGCACATACGCATCAGGGAACAACCATCGCTGGTGCTCCGACAACTCAACCCAACAACCTGTTGAATCCAACATACCCGTAGTTTCTCTCCACACACTCACTTCTTTTTCCGAAGCTTCAGCCTGAATCAACTTCACCCTTTCTATTGTGTCTTCACACATTCCTCTTTCCACAACCCATCTTGCAGGACCTGCAACATACATTTGACTTGTCACATCCTTCGCCGTTTCTTTCGCAACTTCATCTGCAAACGCATTCCCTCGACCCACATCATCCCCACATCATCCACAACCTTTCTATGCGCACTACACTTCACAATTGCAATCTGCTTTGACAAAGTAAGTGATTCAAGAAGTTCATTCACCAATTGTCCATGCTGAATTTTCGTACCATGAGAAGTAAGAAATCCTCCCTCTCTCCACAAACGGCCGAAGCTATGGGCCACACCAAACGCATAGTGGCTATCAGTATAAGCATTCACTTGCTTTCCTTCTGACAATACACACGCTCTAGTCAATGCTATTAACTCTGCTACTTGCGCTGAATTCTGTGCTATACGTGCTGTTTCAACAACTTTATGTAAAGTTGTGACAGCATATGCTGCAGTCGACTCTCCATTCGAAAGCTTAAAACATGAACCATCTACCCATAAGGTACCATCAGCATTCGAAAGAGGAGTATCTTTTATATCAACTCTAGCCTTCGTTTCCTCCTCTGTCGGGAGAACACAATCATGCTGTTCCTGAACATCTGTCTCCACAGAAATTGGTAACAGCGTAGCTGGATTCAACACATTGCAACTTTTGATGTGCACATGGCTAGCCAAAAGCGTCAACTCATAACCTATTCAATAAAGTATCCACTGCATGTGGGACCATCACAATCAACGTATTATCCAATACCAAACCAGCAGACAGTCGAATAGAAACAGCCGCTGCCGCTGTAGCTCTCAGACAACTCGGCAACGCTCTAGCTACCGGATCTAACGTAGCTTAAAAATACGCACAAGGGCGCTACTTGTCTCCAAATTTTAGTGTCAACACTGACAATGCACAACCTTCTTTCTCGTGCACATACAGTGTAAAAGGTTTACTGTAGTTAGGGGTACCCAATACCGGAGCAGAAAATAATGCATCACGTAATTCAGAAAAACTTTTCTGACATTCGTCAGACCAAGGGAGAGGATACGGAGTATCTTTAAGAGTTAGTGCCAACAGAGGTTTTGATAACAAGGAAAAATTCGGGATCCATTGTCTACAATACGAGGTGATACCTAAAAAGGCACGCACTTCTCTCTGTGTGCATGGTACAGTCATTTGGGCAATCGCTTGAATTCGTTCTGGGGTCAATAGTCTTCCCTCCTTCGACAAGAGATGACCTAAGTAGGTTACTTCTTGTCGGCAATACTGTAACTTTGAAGGTGACACTTTATGATGAAGGTCAGACAAATGTCGTAACAAGGAAAGAGTAGCTTCTTTACAAATCTCTTCATCATCAGCAGCGTCCAACAGATCATCAACATACTGGATAAGAGTAGCACCAGAAGGCAACACAAGATTATCAAGCTGAGTTTTCAACGCCTGACTATAGATAGATGGACTTTCACGGTAACGCTATTACGCTGACCAGACGGGACCCACTTTTCGTCCTTCCGCGTTCACATTGTGGTTCGCTCTGAACAGGCTCACGCCATTGAGCGCATTGCCAGACATACATCCAGTATTTACTGAGAAGGTTCTTGGAAATTCGTGATACGATATCCAGAAACAAATAGTAACGATGCCTACGCTAAAACGTCAGGCTCCCTAGAAGTGACAAATGCTGCACTCCTTTCCACGTCGTGACCGCACTGCAACCAAGTGCCACGGCTTATGTAAATGCAAACAGGCAAAGCTTTTTACTGTAGTCCTGAAGATGATCCCAACTTAAATTTTGGAGACAGGGATCGAAACGTTCGTCGACTGTTTGTACAGTACTGCTCCCTTTGCAATTTGTAATTTGTGTTGCAGTTACTGTGGGTTAGAGCTGACTTAAGATTGTATTGCATTGTAAGCCACCTCTTTCTCCAACCTGTTTGCCTGATATTATTTTCTCCCTCTTATTGTTTTTTCTCCTATGTACTGTCTTTCCTTGACTTGGTACAGACTTGTGCCCAGTTATTAATGTGTGGCTTGTTCCACTTGACAAAATGTATATTTCTACCAAATTCTTAAAATAAATACTTCTTTGTCCGGCTGGACACTGGAGGCAAAATACACACAGTCCTTATTCTAAGCCTGTGCTTATTAATTTCTCAAGTAACTTTAAGCCTAGGACCTTTGTTAGCCTTACAATAAAAAAAATAAAAAATAAAAAATGTAGCCAATATCTGGGCCAGCGAAGAAACAGCCCATGAACTCTCAGAGTCCTTTAACTTATTAGAAAGTTCGGGGAGCAAATTAAAGACAAATTTGTCCACGAACAACCGTTGACCACCTTCAGTGCTCATGTCCTGACCACTATGATCGATAAACGTTTCCTCAAACCTCGTGAAGAAATCAGACACACTCCCGTCTTTCTTTTGTTTACATGCTGCTAACTTATCCCAATTCCCTCGTAAAGGAGGCATCATACTTTTTATTAAATTATTAATCCATCAGGTAATTCTGCTCCCAAGGGATCAGGTTTGGCACCTCCTACCTGCCGACCATCTGCAGCAACAATATTAACCCACTTATCTCCTAATTCTTGCGCATGATTCTCATGACGGATCTTCGCCCACAAAGGTTGAGGAACTACATTACCCATCAACATATCTATGTCAGCTAAATTCATAACACACGCATCAACTGTCTGAGACAACTCTTTGTAACAACCAGCTGGATTCTTACGGGGGTCAGGCAAGGTCTGCTTAAGAGCCAAGACCTCTGCTCTTTTCCAAGGAACATGTACCCATACTCGCTGAAAATGAGCTGGCTCAGCCTGAATACCCTGATTAACATTAGCAGCAACTGCCTCTCTCCATACAGGGGGAACTTCTCTCATACGATACTGCTTCACTTTCCTCCTAACAGAAGAATCAGGTTCGTACAATGTCTGAGGCGGTAGTCTAGACCTAAAAAAAAGTATCGTCTCTACGGCTTCCTCAACATCAGACTCCACTATCGTCCCGTTAGTAAATTCGGACTGAACATCAAGCACTTCCTGCGGAATCGGACCCAACTCATTATCTTCCCATTCCTGACGGAGAAAAGTACACATTACATCAAAAACATACCTTTGCTTAGGCGGCTTCCACTGTAAGAAAACATCCAGAAAGGCTTGTAAATTATACCTAGAGGCATTTAAAATCCATCTACGAGCCAAAAGATCCAACACTGCCCATTCTTCGGGACCAAGAAACTGACTACGACTCTGCTTTCGTTCCAAAACAGGGGTCATATTCAGTGACCCAAAGAGTGGAGACAAAAGACCAGCAACAGTCTTGGTCATTCTTTGTCGAACAGAAGGAGAAGAAGTTGCCATAAGGACAGGAGAAAGAGTAGTTTGAGGTGACAGAAGAGTAGGGACAGAAGTAGCAGGAGTCGGAGATACAGGAATGTAAGGTAGAAGAGCTTGAGGCAAAGCTGATAGCAAAGCTGGCGTCCCTGGAGGGGGTTGCGCCATAGGAGGGAGAACCATCTGTGCAACAACGGGTGGCTGAACAACAGCAGGGGGCTGAACAACAAAGGGTGGAACAACTGGGGGTAATGGAGGTGCAGTAGCACCTTGAACATAAGGGGGTGGTAATCTCAGTAAATGAGACATCAAAGGATCTTTTTCAGAGTCTTCAGTCACTTTTGAAAGGGAAGGCGGCAAGGCCGGATAACATTTATCGATGGCCATGCAACGTTGTCTATCTGAAACTTCACTCACACGATCTTCTTCATCTTCCTTAAACTGCCTAGCAGCTTGTAGTACTGACATATTCTTATCTTTCCTATCTCTCTTTGCTTGCTTAATTTCTCGCTGTTTGGCTTCCTTACGCCAAAGGCGAAAAAAATCAAACGTTGCCGGCCGGGCTTTCTTCTTAAATAGCGCAACTTCCAAAATATCTAAAATATTTCATTCGAAACTACCATGTTGGGGCCATCGTAAAACACCATCTTTCTTTGTATAGCGAACCCATGCTTCATTATAAGTAATAGGACCCACTCCGTGTTTTGAATAGAGCTTGTAAGTCGGAGTTCCAACCGGAGGTATCGGACACGAATCCTCCAATCGGGAATCCCTGTTGCAACCACAACTAAACCATTTCCTAAATTTGCTAAGACCAGGCATCTTATAGCTCACTAGTCTAGCTTCAAACTTCAAGGGGTAATCAACTATCGATACACTCGTAAATATACGAGGCCCTCGGCTTCGACTATTGCAATAACCGAATCAAAATAAAGAAACAAAACAAAGTCGTGGGAGCGACCCACTTATACTTAACCAAAATATCTGTCATGCCACCAGAAGACCGTCTATTGTCTCGCTCTACAAATCATCAATCGAGGGTCCAAGACAGGGCGACAGTCAGGGCAGCAGTCCTTCGTAGCCGTCGGAAAGCGGGAGGCCTCGCAGTAAAAACTTTCGGTCCACGTCGACATACAGGGGTCGATGAAGTGGTTGGCCTTCCTCCAGAATTTCCTCACGGGGCGCCTCACGATCCTCGGGCTTGGACCGGTACTGCTGAAGTCGCCCCACGGTTGGGCGCCAACTGAAGAACCGGGTTTTAGAACCCAGCGGCGCCAGGGGCACGCCCAAAGTCTTCGGATTCACCTGTCTTGGTATACAGAGACACGGAATACTTCTGGATGGCGTCAAATATCAAATTTATTAGCTGCAGCTAGTAACAGTAATCCCAGCAATACAACACGGTGTACAACTCAGGAGACTGCTCAACTTTCGTAGAGCAAGACATCACTTTTTATCCACATTTTGCTCATTAAAAATACACACCCACTGCGACAGATACTGACGAATGAAATACATTTCCCACGCATTATCACATCATAAAAGCTCGATTTACATTGTACCAACCCACAAGTTAATTATTAGGACTGTCCCAAATTCAATTTCTACAAGCCGGACAAACCCATAATTGAAAGCACTATCCATGTAATGAAAAGTCATAAGAAAAGGAAACAGTTCAGATGCTGAATAGGATAAGATATGTACACGGAGCACTAAAGTTAACGATATCCTGATCATTGATTGGCAATCTCAGACAACGATCAGCCAGAGAAATTGGCTTCGCAAAGGGTCAGTTTCAGGTGACGAGGTCAGCGTCCTGCAGTTCACTCACAAGTCAGAAAAGGCCTAGTTAATGCATATATGAACAACAAAGCCCATGCAACTTTGTTCGTGCGGTTACCTCCACGGGCCTACGTGAGGGCAACACAAAATGGCGTAACGAACAACTCGAACAAAATGGAATCCGGTTCAAGAATCACAGAACCTCAATGCACAAGCACTTTTAACATGTGCTGCCTGCTTTGAGGCCACTGCAATTATGCAGCAATGTAAGACAAAATTATGTTGCAATGTTGACTAAATCCTGCAGCAAAAAAGTCTGCAGCGTAATGTTGTACATTTTTTGATACTTTATTATTTTGACATTTTCACACGTACTAACAGTTTCTGCAAAGCTTTCACCCTATTTATAGCAGCTTAACAAACAAGTGCAGCACTGAGAACATGACCAGTCAACCTTTGTAAAGGGCCAAGCAATTCACAGCAACACACGTCACGTTGTTTTGATCCATTTGTGCTACAAATTCTTTTTAGTTAAAACCATCAGATTATGCAGCAGATGGTGCATTATGTGGCAAAAACGGAGTGCTAATATTATGTGGAAAACATTTGCAAACTAGGATATGTTGCCATCCATGTTTGAAATTCTCTCATGCAGTATCTGTTGGGTGGTATTTCTAGATGCCTGCAGTACTCGTGGAGAGATAAAGGACGAAGGTGTCTAATAGTGATTGCAGAGGATAGTAGTCTGAAGTGGAGAAAATAACTGATTGAGATAATCCAAGGACCACTACCTATTTCTTACTCTACCACTGTTTGAGTCTGATAGTTTCAGAATTTATGCATTTACAATTCTCATTGTTAACTAACTGGAGTAGTAATGACACATACTACTAATAAAATAGTTGTATCTCATTCGTCTGATACTGCTAAAAGCATCTGCAAAACCACCAGATTTGGGTTGTTTGAGAGTGCTATGTTTAGACACAATAGCGGGAAACTAAGAGGCATCTAATGCTGGCTTCATGACGTTGCGTGAAGCATGTAAAAAACGTAGGAATATTTGCATTGACTGAGGGGCACTGAATGATGTAATCAACAGTTTTCCCAAACTCATGGAGCCTCCTGTCATAGATTCTAAAACCAAATTTTATGTTCAGAAATGGTTAGAAAAAGGGAGGAAAAGTACTGATGAAAGAAACTTCATGGCTTGGACACAAATGCCTTATGATTCCACTTATATGCGTATTTGGGACATTCAGTGATTGAAAACGTATCCCACATTGTAAATGTATTTTAATGTCAATAACTCGTATTAAACCTCAAATAAACGTGTTTCTTGAGGTAGCATTAAATAACGTTATAAGCTGTAACTGGTCAATGAAATGCCAAACATACAAAAAATTAGGATGTTTTGCTCTTTCTAGCCACACCTCTGACTCCGCCCACTGAACCGGTCCTCTGATTATTCCCACCCCCCTACATGCCCCTCCCACAATTCCCCTACTTTTTTTCCCCCACTTCGACCACTGGTTTATATTCAGGAAAAGGGGAGAACAGAAAGGGGGAGAATGAAACACAGAAGCAGGGAACAGAAAGGGAGAGAAAGAAACACAGAAACAGGGAACAGATATAGAGAGAAAGAAAACAAACTCAGAGAATAAAGAAAGAAGACGAAAGAAAAGTAAAGAACGAGAGAATGGAAAAAGGAACACAGGAAAGAAAAATAATAAGAAAGAGAAGAGAGTGGAAAAAATGAAAGGAAGAAGGAAACAAAGAATGAAAAAAAGGTAGACACGAAAACAGTGTACAGATGCAAAGTGACAATTCTAATAATGATTAGCATTTTGCACTGCTCTTCATATCCACTTTTGCCATCGCTTAGCACAGTAACTAGTGGAGTTATAGTTTAACAGTACTTAGTTTACCCACGTTTAAAGGATGAAAAGCTGAGCTGGGCACACCAGGTGTAGAACTCTTGCAGCGAAAAATGTAATCAACAGCGAGGTTGTGTGTAAGTATAGAGAGAGAATTATTACGCTGCACCACTTTCAAAGTCACCAGCCGCCACTGATACTGAAGCATCTGCACCTTTGCAAACCACTTGTCTATCCAAAAAATGTTTAAACTGTACTCCGGTAATGTTTGCCAACATTCCAGATTACCACTCTTCTCTAAATATTGCCTTTAATTGCCTGCTCCCACCTTTTGTGGCCTTCTATTGCCCTTTGGAGGTATCAGCCTGCTACACCAGCAGCTACACAAAACATAAATTGTGTTTATGAAAGAAACGTTCCATTTAATTTGCATTGTCAAACTCTGGCAATGTATTTCATATCCATAAGCCATTCTCAATCTCCTAAAAATTTTAAATGCACACCCTACAACCTGCTATTTTACTTTGATACCTGACTACAGCGTAAGAGAATTTGTTCTTCAGAGTAGCATACTAATCTAATAAAGAATATATATAGTTTATCTTTCTTTTTATCTCTTTTAAAAGTGAAGAAGCTCCATTGATGCTGTGCATACCAGGGGAGGGTGCATAGCACGGAGCGAGAATTTATGCCAAAGTTCAGCCGCTTCATTTAAAAACTCTGATGAAAAAATCGAAGCCTCTTACATTTTTAGGACCTGCTTTGAATCAATCTCTATTTTTATGGGCATAAAGAGAGTAGTTAAAAAAATAAGATTTATTCCAAAAGCATCTCACCGCTGAAGAGACATTGAGTTTCCCAGGTCCATTACAGGGGATACATCCAGGCCGGCTACAATGCATGATCAATCTCCTATTTCATTAGTTTATTCTTGGTGTTAAAAAAGGAAAAACGATTGATCCTTGTTTTACGTGATACAGAAACATCAATTTATTTTCTAATGATGCCAGGAGAGAATCAATCTAATTTTTCATTACACAGTTTCTGAGCTATATTGATCTTAAGAAAAGAAATAAGAACAGTGTTTCAAAATTAAAGTTGTTTTGTGAGTGTTTTTTAGTTTGCGGATCCTACAAGCGCATTCCAATATTGCATGTCTTACATATTTTAAATCCCCTGCGACCAAAGTTGTGGAACAGCAGTGCTTTTCCCTTTTAAAATAAACGTATACATTTCTGTTCTGATAATAGAACTCTAACCTTTGGAGAGTAGCTGACTGAATCCTATGGATTTAAGAAACAGCAAAATCGTGCCCAAAGACACTCATTTTATTTAATTATTTTAATACATGTAAAGGGCCTCGATTCTTCTGCTTCTAAGCACTTCGGAGTTCACAATGCTCTGGTGAGATGAAGAAGTTGAAAAGATGGATAATAATAACAGACATACAGATATTCTGTAAAAGCCCAAGAAATTAAGGTAAAGCATTTCAAATGAGTGAATGAGGGAGTACAAGATGGACATGGCTAAATAATGTGTGGATACACAGACACATGAATATCAGATCCAGAGTCCATGTACATTTATCCACAATTTAAAAAGGTAAACCACCTTAACTTAATAATTTACCATTAAAACTCATATTTACTAAAATATGGTAAAACATTTTTTAAATCATATTGACATGTTCTAAAAAAGCATATCATAAACACACAAAGGATCCAGTGGGAAAGACCCCATACCAAAATGCCTACTGCTCCCTATCTATATATGTATTACACAAGAAGTACGTCTGGTGAAATTCGGAAAATAGAGAGGCTGTCCACAAACTAGTAGCAGTCTTAGTGTAGAACAAAAATGTTATGCAGGAGAGAACCGTTTTCAGGACAAGAACCCTCACTCACCCAAAGGTGACATGCTTCATCATTGGGTTCCCTCCTCACACCACGGTTTCAAGGTCATTGGTGTGGGCTACGACTCCTTAACCCCTTGCCTGCTAATGACGAGCCCAGCTCGTAATGAGGCACAGTGGAGCTGCGCTCATGACGAGCTCGTCTCGTCATAATGGCCGCGCCACTCTCCCACGTGGCGAAATCCACGCCTGTGCGGACGTTCCGCGGGAGTGGGCTGAGTCATTACGAGCTCAGCTCCACTGTTACGAGCTCAGCTCCACTCAGCTCCACTGTGCCTCATGACGAGCTGGGCTCGTCATGAGCACTGTGGCGCCCCACGTGGCCCCTCCCCACCACACCACGGGGAATTACCCCCGCAGCTAAGGTGTTACAGATCCTTGATGTGTTTATGATATTAGTACAGCCCGCTCGCTGTGGGTCCTGATCTTGGTTCTTCCTCTCCCCCAATTGTTAAGACACGCGAATCCCAGGTTGCGACAGCACTTCCGAAACACAACTAGTCAATCATGGCGGACAGTGTGGGCCTGGCTTTTGATGATACTATGGTACAATCCATCCTACAGACCCCAAGCATTCTAGACACAACACTGACATTAGCCTCCACCCAGGCAGAGGAATGGACCAAAGTGTGCAAACTCAAAAGATAACAATTACTGCCATGCATGTTCCCATCCTCACAGAATACCTAACAGGAAATGCAGCCTTACGGGGCTTAGTGGTGACAAATGCCTCCAGATTACTTCTAGATAACAAGATAAAAAGAAAACTGGTCCTTGATCTTCTGGAGATGTACATGGGGCTAGCTGATCTTATTGATTAACACAGCCAAGGGTGTGGCTGATCAACTCCTCATCGAGATCCAACAACTAGAGTCCCAGATTAAGTGCTCTGTATAAATAACTTCCTTCAAGAAGTTGGAAGAGGTTATCAAAACTCTGAGTGAAGCAAGAGAAGGCATCTTGTAATACAAAATCAATAAACTTAAAACATATTTGGAAAGATTCTTGCATGAAAGAGTCTATCTCTACATAGCTGATGATTAACAATCACTCCTGACTAAGAAGAATAATAGAAGAGAGGCAAGAGGCTGGCGACAAGGGACAGATCAGTGGACCTCAGATTCCGATGAATGGAGCATCACAGAAGATTCGGACTCCGGGTGCTCCAACAGCAACCTGAAAACCAGGAAGGAGGGATTTGTATCCAGGACCACAAAAATTACCTCTACCAGGCCCTTAGTGACCCCTCAAACCTAGGGCTACCCCATTCAACCATTTCATTCCCGCCCTTTTGGAGGCAAAGTTTACCTGCCTTTTTTAGCACAGGGCCATGGCCGACGGGACAGAAGATGAGGAAACGGGCCAGCACCAGGAAACCAGCCGGGCACCTTGAGGGTCCAGTAGGACCTATCTATCAAACAACCCTTGATGCAGAGCATGATGAGCGATCCATCCCCATCCACAAGCACCATACCGACTTAGTCGACAATCTCTGCAGCAGGATATTGACCCCTTTGGAGATGGGTGTTCTCAATAAAAGATTGGGCTTTGCCTCCACACATTTTGGAGACGATTTTATCACACACATAGAACTATCTCAATTTTTTAGGAAGATCCACCTCTCCTTCTTTTTCGACAGTACGGACAACAACAATCTGGAGAGGTCTGTAAACACAGGCCTGAGGAACAAATCTGCCTTCAATCCACCTCTGCACTTGTTTCCTCCTAAAGTAGCGTCCTTGGAGAAAGTTGTTAGTAAAGATTTTGAAAAACTCAGAGCTTTTGCCAACATTCCCTTTCTTCAACCTCTCCAAGGAGGATCAACACTGCTTACAACAGCTTGGAGCTGACTATCATCATTAAACCGGCGGATAAAGGTGCAGCGACAGTAATTGTGGACCAACAAAGCTACCACGATGAATGTTACATACAGCTGAATGACAGCAGGTAATATTAATGACTTTGAGTGGACTCAACTTCTAGACTACCATCCGTGATCAAAACCTTGGTGGAGAGAGGGAGAGATGCAGGCTGGATCACGAAGGGCGAATCTGAATTTTTGGTGCAGGGTTACCCTACGACCCCCTTTTTCTGTATCTTACCAAAAATATACAAATTCACCAGCTCGCCACCAGGAAGACCAATCGTTTACGGGATTGTGTCAATAGTGGAACTCCTTACCCTATTCATTGATTGATTCCTACGTCCAATGGTTAGTGAGATGCCTTCCTACCTCTAGGGTATAAAACACGTACTTAACATACTTGAGAATGTCTCCTTTGATACAAATATTCATCTGATATCCTCCCACAATGTGGAATCTCTATACACCAACATTCCACAGGATGACACTTTACTGATGTAAACGATTTGACCCCCATCTCATTCGTGTTGGACTATGCGACTGCCACCATGAAAGAAAACGTATTTCTGTTCCAAGAGCATCTATATTGGCAAGTGACCGGAACTTCCATGGGTAGCACTTTGCGCAGAGCATGGTGAACTTGTACTTGCAGAGCTTTGAGTCTAATCATATCTACCTTGCTGACAACCCATACTCCACTAATCTCAAAATGTAGAGGAGATATATAGACGACATACTAGTGGTGTGGGAATGCACTGAAGAATCTTTACAGATGTTTTCTGTCTGGCTGAATACCAGGAATCCCCATTTGAGATTCATTTGTGAATCTAGTAAAACATCACTTCCCTTGCTCAACTTTTGTACCCCAAGGATGGAGGGATTTGCTCAGAAAACAGGAAACCGATGGCACACAATTCCCTCTTGCGTTATGACAGCTTCCACCCACATGCTTTTAGGAACAATTTGCCAGTGGGACAACTCTTAAGGATCAGGAGGAACTGCACTGACATAGCAAAGTTTAAAGATCACGTGGAGACATGAAGCACCCATTTGTCCAAGAGATTGTACCCTGAAGAACTCATACACAAAGTGGCCAAAAGGACCAGAAATCACAACAGACAGGCCCTCCTAGACACAGATCCCAAATGCCCCACGGACAGGCGAGTCTGTGTCAGTACCAACAGTCACTTAACCAATACCCTCAAAAGGTCCATAGCTAAGAACTGACCCATCCTCAATATGGGGGACAAAACCTTTTACACAAACCCCCTTTTTGCACTAATATACCTCATATTGGGCCCCTGTAAACTCAAATATGTGGGAATGACTACCCTCAAAATCAAAAATGAGAATAGTAGAACATCTTGGCTCAACAAGACGTAAGAAATATAACACTAAAATGAAAAGACACTACCTAGAAGCTGGGCATACAGAATTGCATGGATTGTCATAGATAAACCTTGCTACATCCCACTGATGGGTACCCATGAATCAGTTCTCTTCTGCAGACAACCATGGTGGATTTTTAGGCTTCGCTGCGATAAAAATGGACTGAATGATGAAATCCTCGCACCACTTTGGACGGTGAACAGTCACAATATCGAAACAAATTATATCGAATTGACAGAATATCGCGTTTTTTATATAGAATGGACAGAATATCGAATTGCCAAAATATAGTGGTGCAGAATATCGAAATTCAGGTAAGAAATATCGATTTTCATAATATCGAAGTTAGTAATATCGACAGTCCTAATATAGGGGCCCATTAGCATGTCGGGCTGATCGCCACCGCCCACATGGCAGTGGCGATCCACCCGAAATTTGTGCCCCCCGCTTGCCTATTCCCCCGCCATATTACTATGGCGAGGGGGACCCCGGCGGATGGAAAGACCGTCCAATTGTCTACCGGGCAGAAAAGCAGTTAACATGGTGGCGGTGTCTGACAGACACCGCCATCCATATTATGATGCATGTGGGGTCATGCCTTTCGGTGGTGGCAACGCCGCCACGGAAAGGCAGGCGGTCCTCGCCATTGGGGGCCCGTTGCGGGCCCCCAAGAATTCTAGGGGGTGGGGGGTGCACATGGGGGGTACCTATGGTACCCCCCTGCATTTGCCAGTACAACGTGGCAGGCATCGCCCACCGCATTGTCAGGAATGCGAGATGCGCCCACCAATGTGGCGGGCGCATCCTAATGGAATGTGCGGGACCACCGCACCCTTAGCTGGCGGTCCCATTTACCGGGAGTATGGCGGGCGGACAAAGTCCGCCCGCCATACTAATGAGCCCCATATTTGTTAAAAATATCGATTTTTTATAGTGTTTTAAGTGCTAGTATATGTGTTAAACGTATGTATTAGTTTTGTAATATATGTTTGAATTTTTTTAAAGTAATGAATTTTATGATATTACATTTTTGCGTAATTTAATTCCGTAGCGGTTTTTGTGTTTATAGGGGAACAGGGTGGGAAGTAATTTAATTATAGTAAATTAAATATTAATTTTTAGGAATTAATGATTATTTTTAATTTAATTTTGCATGTAAGTTCTGTAGAGGGTTCTGGGTTTATAGGGGAACAGGGTGGGAAGTAATTTAATTGTTAAGTAATTATTTATTTTTATTTAGTGATATTGATAATTAATTTATTGTTAATTAATTATTATTTGGTGAAACTTTGTTATTAATTGGTAATACATTTTTATTAATTGGCAATTCATTTTTATTAATTGATTAATTGATAATTATATTAATTGTATTAATTATTTTATTCAGAGCAGGTTGTGGGTTTATAGGGGAATAGGGTGGGAAGTAATTTATTTGTAATGTATTAATTATTACAATATTTTTGGTGTATTGATGATTAATTTAATGTTAATTAATTATTAATAAGTACTTGCTTTTAATACTTATTAATTTTTGGCATTGTTAATTAATTAATAAGGCAATTCATTTTAATAAATAATATATATTGGTATATTTATAATTAGTTAATTATTAAATATTTAAAATTGGTAATTAATTTCAATTAATTTTTTATTGGTAGTGATAATTAATTTCTTTTTATTTAAATATTAAATCATTACTTTCCCTACTGATGTACTCACTGGAGTGGAAATAATAATTTGTACCCCTACGCTATCCAACGATTTCCCTACTGTTGCACTCTCTGGAGTGGGAATAGTAATTTTTACCCCTATGCTATCCAACACTTTCCCTACTGTTGCATTCACTGGAGTGGGGTTAGTAATGTTAACCCCTACACTATCCAACACTTTCCCTACAGTTGCACTCACTGGAGAGGGAATAGTAATTTTTACCCTCCCGCTATACAAAGATTTTTCTACAGTTGCACTCTCTGGAGTGGAAATAGTCATTTTTACCCCTACGCTATCCAACACTTTCCCTACTGTTGCAGTCACTGGACTGGGAAGAGTAATTTTTACCCTCCCGCTATCCAGCGCTTTCCCTACTGTTGCACTCACTTGGAGTTGGAAGAGTAATTTTTACCCTCCAGCTATACAACGTTTTCCGTACTGATGCACTCACTGGAGTGGGCATAGTATTTTTTACCCGCCCGCTATCCAACGCTTTCCCTACTGATGCACTCACTGGAGTGGGAATAGTAATTTTTACCCCTATGCTATCTAACACTTTCCCTACTGTTGCACTCACTGGAGTGGGAATAGTAAATTTCACCCTCCCGCTATCCTACGCTAAAATTATTTAATATTTTGTAATATTATTAAGTTAATATATATGTATTAAAAAATAACAATGCATGTTTATTTTAATTTTAATTACATTACTTATTTATTCATTTTAAGGTTATTTAAGTATTTTTAAGTATGTTTTACTTAATCATATTAATTATTTTATTATTTTACATTACTTTTTAGACATACAAAAAATTAGATATTTTTACAAACTATATTATTTACAACAATATTTTGATTTCACTATTTTTGTACTTACCTGTTTGGAGATAGGAATTCGATATTCTGGCATTCTATATTTTGTCATCGATATTTTGCCAGGTCGATATTTTGCTCCTCGATATTCTGTCAGTGATCCCTTTTGGACATTAGGACATACAGACACCCTACACCAGGTTGCCCTACTGCTGAACATGCACCTGTCTGGATTCACTCTGCACCAGATTGCCCCACCTACACTTGCGTGGATGGTGGAATCCTCTATGTCTGGGCTCTGGAAGCAAAAGGTCGACCTTAGCCCCACTTCATGAGCAAGTGACTTAGTCACTGGCTCTTTTAGGTCCCAACTCATATGACTATACAGCGCTTCACTCAGCATGGCATTGCCTTTTTTTCTGCTCCGTTATCTCCTTTTTAACCTGTCCGTTCTGAACTGTTCAATTCTACCAGCCCCCTGACGACAGGGGCTTTCCTCTCTTGAATGCATTTTGCCAACTTCCTTATCTCACAGTTCCCCCAACAGTGGGACTACATTTCCCATGACCTTGGGCACGCCTGATGCCCTTGATGGCTTTACGTCATGAGCAGCACTTCATTTGAGTCCTGTCCCAGTGCGTGCCTTTCACTCTCACCGCAACATCCGCAGTAAATGCATGGACTTCGTCACGGTAAGCCCAAGACTGCCTGCCCTGCGTCTATCATGATGCCAGCACACTCCTTAATGCGCAGGGACTTGCATACCTCTTGAGGGCCGCAATCTCTGCCGCCAGTTACAAACACTTTACAACAGTTCCGCACATATTGACAGAATGATGTAAATGTCACTCTCAGCTCTAGCAGGGCAGCCATTGCCTCTGGTTAATTTATGTTTTGTTTATGATTGGTTGCGCCCCTCTGAAGGCTAACTGGTTTCCCAACTTTCCGACGAGCCCCTTATACGTGCACCACACCAACTCCCTTCTCTCCTGGTCTCTGTGTGCCTACTGGGTTCCTGACAGTGACGTGGTAGGACATCATCCACAGGTGGTCATCAACGTTATGGATAATACACTACACCTTCTCCGGGGACACTTTACACTGCCACACAGGGCCATTGTTTTAGGACATAATTGGAAATGTCCCCCAAAGAAACCTTTCTTATTGTAAAAAAGCTACTCAAAGCCCCCGCCCTGAAGAACCGGGTTTTTAGAACCCAGCGGTGCCAGGGACACGCCCAAAGACTTCGGATTCACCTGTGTTGGTATACAGAGACATGGAATACTTCTGGATGGCGTCAGAGATCAAATTTATTAGCTGCAGCTAGTAACAGTAATCCCAGCAATACAACACGGTGTACAACTCAGGAGACTGCTGAATTTTCATAGAGCAAGACATCACTTTTTATCCACATTTTACTCATTATAAATGCACACCCACTGCGACAAATACTGACGAATGAAATACATTTTCCCACACATTATCACATTGCAAAAAGCTCGCTTTACATTGTACCAACCCACAAGTTAATTATTAGGAATGTCCCAAATTCGTTTTCCACAAGCCGGACAAACCCATAATTGAAAGCACTACCCATATAATGAAAAGTCGTAAGAAAAAGAAACAGTTCAGATGCTGAATAGGATAAGATATGTGCAAGGAAACTAAAGTTAACGATATCCTAAACATTGATTGGCAATCGCAGACAACGATCAGCCAGGGAAATTGGCTTTGCAAAAGGGTCAGTTTCAGGTGACGGGGTCAGCGTCCTGCAGTTCACTCACAAGTCAGAAAAGGCCTAGTTAATGCGTACATGAACAACGAAGCCCATGCAACTTTGTTCGTTCGGTTACCTCCACGGCCTACGTGAGGGCAACACAAAATGGCGTCACGAACAACTCAGACAAAATGGAGTCTGGTCCGAGAATCACAGAACCTCAGACCTCCTTTTGCCATTACGTAGGCAACAACCTAAACTCATGTCAATCTGAATCCAGGTCTATGTCTATTCTCATCAGGTCATCAAGGTGTTGCTGTAGCATCATCTTATTATCCTTCGCTTCTCTCGGGACAGGTCTTCTCACACACATCGTAGCACAAAGACTACAAATGGTGGGACCACACTGGATGCACAGACAACACGAGAAAATGATAGCTAAAGCCATACCAAGGAACATCAGAATCTTCCATCCCCCTCTGAACAACAGTCCCCAAAACCATCCCATCAATGACCAGTTCCCTTCGTCTACATGTATAGACTCAGCGGACTTATGTAACTTCAAGATGGCTTGGTATACTGTTGGGGCATTATCTGGTATGAAAACACAGCAACTAGACCCGATCAATTTACATATCCCACCTCTATCTGCAAGTATAATATCTAAAACCATACAGTTTTGTAACGTATTAAGACGATCCGCCTGAAGCTCGGCTGTAATATTGCTAAGGGCACCAGCAGTTTCATTTATAGTGGCCTCAACCACTCTCGTAAGCTGACGAATATTCCTACTATTGGCCATAGGACCCCAAGAGGGCACGAAACCCTTAAAGAAGTCTCCAGCTTCTTGTGCAACAGTATCTCTCGCATCGATGACACCTCTACCATATCTTGTCTCATGGTAATTGAAAGCAGCAGTGTATGTAGGGGGAAGCAAAAATGCCACATAACATGTACCTGAAAAATCAGGTGGCAACCATGTATATGCTCTGTCGTGACAAACAAAATACGTGCCTTTGGCTGGCACGAACTGTGGCGATTTCTGGGATGTATAGACATAGGTGTTAACAAACACACTCTTACCAAGCTGAGCTCTCGGCTTCTGACCATTACCTTGCAGACAAAAATGACCTCGGTGGGGTACAATCCAAATAGGGGGAGACCTTTTTCGTCTCTCCTTCTATGTCAGGCTAATGCTATATCCAGTCTTGTTCCAACCAATATATGCTCGAACCTCATCCTTAGGGATAGCATTATACAAATCAATATCTCTGATCATATCTACTATTCCCTGTATCAAGGCATTATTACTCGCATCATCTTTGAGGGAACGTACAGGAGATGCTTCATTCGCATAAATAAACATTGCTTGGAGTTCCCACACTGACACATTAGGCGAAAAAGGCAAAACTAAATATGGCATTCCCTTATCTGTCGTATGCGGCATAAGACCACATACCCACCAATTCGTAGTATTTACTACTAGCTGATGCTGACGCAACAATTGTATAAATGAATTGTTAACAAATTCTGATCTTCGTGTCTGCTCATGTTCAGGCAACGTGTGAAATTCATGCGGAGAAACAGTAGAAAAAGAAAGAGTTGGTTGGGATGTAAATGCAAGCGTCTGTTGTGTAATATATACAATACAACCCACACAAGCCAATATAACATTCAAAAGCATCAAAAAACACAATACCAAAAAACATTTGCTACGGACCAATGTACACATTTTCATTTTAGAATCAATTCTCTTAACACCTTTTTCGGATTCAAAAGACTCCATCCTCTAACGTGCTGCTCACGGCTATTACCTTCTTCACTTAAGTGTGCGTCAAGATCGTACTAACGACCAAGAACCACAGACCTTTCGTCAATTCGCGGCTCACCCCTTAAGACTATACCACGACCCTGAAGCTGAGTCCGGATGGCGACTCGAAAAAGAAAAAGAAAAATAGTCTCTTTATCTGAAAAGGTGTAATTTACAACAAAAAAATTCAAGTTTTATTTGTCCATTTATTTGTCCTTTCTCGGTCTTAGGTTGTAACGCTCTTTGCCAGGCACAGTTTGCTCTCGAAAAAGTGTTTCCGGATCCGTTGTGTCCAATCTTAAATGCGGTGGCACAGCAGCTTGCAAAATTTCATCATCCGCACGTTCTGACTGAGTCCATTCCAAATGTGCGTCACTAAAAGGTACGAATCTAGGAATTCTCTCACATTCAGAATCAGCTATACCTCCCCTCACCCACTCATCATACGGTAAGGGCAATGGAACCTTTTTACAATGGGTACCATGTACCCAATTATTTTTACCAGCTACCCTAACTGCAGTCCGAGTTGACAACAATACTAGACGCGGTCCAGTCCACCTTGGCTCCAAGTTCTTAGTTCGTTGAAAATTCTTGGTAAGCACATAATCACCAGGTTAAATTGTGTGGCCTGGATCCGCAGTCGCTGTCGGTAAACTGTCATAGACCTGTTGGCGGAGAACACGTAATTTAGCAGTCAAGTCATGTAAGTAATCCACCAACATAGGGTACTCGATATCACTGTATTTCTTAGGCCTTGGCACACCCCAAACATTGGCCGGACGACCAAAAACTATTTCATATGGGCTAAGTCCCACAAGAGAATGTACTGTCGTCCTTGTTGACAAAAGGGCCAATGGCAAGGCATCTGGCCTGGTAAGACCAGAGCTCGCTTGTATTTTAGCCAACTTCAATTTCAAAGTGCCGTTATAGCATTCAACCAGTCCAGCGGACTGGGGGTGATTCGCAGCATGGAATTTCTGATTGATACCCAAACCCGCACACACTTTCTTCATGATCTGACCCACAAATTCACTTCCATTGTCACTCCATACAATTCTCGGCAAACCATACCTAGGGAAGTACTCTTTGAGCAAAACCTTGGCTGTAGACAAGGCAGTATTATCCTTTATGGGGTAGGCCTCTGTCCATCTGGAAAAGGCACAAACAACCACAAGGACATACTTCAGGTTGTTACATCTTTTCATGTGAATGTAATCTAGCTGTATCACTTCAAACGGATACGTTGGAGGAGCAAAATGACCAGCTGGAGTTGGAGTTCCCTTTCCAGAATTATACATCAAACAAATCTTGCAATGCTTCACCACATTCTCAGCACATTTAGGAATTCCAGCATTCTGCCATACTGGAGCCAACAACTTGCATATCCCTTTCGAACAAATGTGAGCCATTCCATGAGCCATAGTAATCACTGGGAGCACATACGCATCAGGCAACAACCATCGCTGGTGCTCCGACAACTCAACCCAACAACCTGTCGAATCCAACATACCCGTAGTTTCTCTCCACACACTTACTTCTTTTTCCGTAGCTTCAGCCTAAATCAACTTCACACTTTCTATTGTGTCTTCACACATTGCACCAGCAATAACCCAGTTAGCAGGGCCTGCAACATACATTTGACTCGTCATATCTTTCGCCGTTACTTTCGCAACTTCATCCACAAACGCATTCCCTCGGCCCACAGCATCCACAACCTTTCTACGCGCACTACACTTATCAATTGCAATCTGCTTTGGTAGAGTAAGTGATTCAAGAAGTTCATTCACTAATTGCCCATGCTGAATTTTCGTTCCATGGGAAGTAAGAAATCCCCTCTCTCTCCACAAGCGGCCAAAACTATGCGCCACACCAAACGCATACTGGCTATCAGTATAAACATTCACTCACTTTCCTTCTGACAACACACACGCTCTAGTCAATGCTATTAACTCTGCTGCTTGCGCTGAATTCTGTGCTGTACGTGCTGTTTCAACAACTGTATGTAAAGTTGTGACAGCATATGCTGCAGTCGACTCTCCATTCGGAAGCTTAAAACACGAACCATCTACCCATAGAGTACCATCAGCATTTGAAAGAGGAGTATCTTTTAAATCAACTCTAGCTTTCAAATGTAATAATACATCAGGAACAGATATACTTGAAGAGAAGGCTTTAATTAAAACCTCAGCCACAGGATCAATCATCAACTGACTTCAGGAACCTTCAAATATTCCAGAATCTCACATGAGACTAGAATACCAGGAGAAGGAAGTTCCAACAATTTAAAGATACATAACAAATAAAGATAGCATCATCACACCTTCGTTTCCTCCTCTGTCCGGAGAAAACAATCATGCTGTTCCTGAACATCTGTCTCTACAGAAATCGGCAGCAACGTAGCTGGATTTAGCACATTGCACCTTTTAATGTGCACATGGCTAGCCAAAATCGTCAACTCATAACCTGACAAACGCGCACTAGTAAGGTGCTGAGTCTTGGTCCTATTCAATAAGGTATCCACTGCAAGTGGGACCATCACTATCAATGTATTATCCAATACCAAACCAGCAGACTGTAGGATAGAAACAGCCGCTGCCGCTGTAGCTCTCAAACAACTTGGCAACGCCCTAGCTACCGGATTTAACGTAGCTAAAAAATACACGCATGGGCGCTGCTTGTCTCCAAATTGCTGCGTCAACACTGACAATGCACAACCTTCTCTCTCATGTACATACAATGTAAAAGGTTTACTGTAGTCCGGGGTACCCAACACCGGAGCAGAACACAATGCATCACGTAATTCAGAAAAACTTTTCTGACATTCGTCAGACCAAGGGAGAGGATGCGGAGTATCTTTAAGAGTCAGCGCCAACAGAGTTTTGCTAACAAAGACAAATTCGGGAACCACTGTCTACAATACGAAGTGATACCTAAAAAGGCACACACTTCTCTCTGTGTGCATGGCACAGTCATTTGGGCAATCGCTTGAATTCGTTTTGGAGTCAATCGTCTTCCCTCCTTCGACAAGAGATGACCTAAGTAGGTTACTTCTTGGCGGCAATACTGTAACCTTGAAGGTGACACTTTATGATGAAGGTCAGACAAATTTCGTAATAAAGAAAGAGTACCCTCTTTACAAATCTCTTCGTCATCAGCAGCAAACAGCAGATCATCAACATACTGGATAAGAGTAGCACCAGAAGGCAATACAAAATCATCAAGCTGAGTTTTCAACGCCTGACTATAAATGGATGGACTTTCACATAACCTTGAGGAGCACTTTTAAACCGGAAGCTTCGACCTCCTAAAGAGAAGCCAAAAATATCTCTACTTTCCTCAGCAATTGGAATACTAAAGAAAGCGTTCTTCAAATCGATAACTGAAAACCAAGCAGCTGAAGCAGGGATCAAAGTCAACAAAGCAGTGATGTCCGGGACAACAGGAAACTGTGGCACAACAATTTTATTAACCTTTCGAAGATCGATCACAAACTGGTACACAGGTGGCTGAGAAGCATCAGTACGCTTAAGGACAGGCAGAACAGGACTGTTACACACATTACCTCTCGTTTCTTCAACTACACCCTTCTCAACCAAATCATAAATAATCGCTAAAAGAGCTCTCTCGCCATCACTAGATATTTTATAATGCGGAATACGAGGTAGCCTAGCATTTGACTTAAGGGTAACAACATAGGGTGGAATCTGCAAAAGACCAACATCATTGGGACCTGTAGCCCAAAGTGGTATAAACTTTATTGTTTAGTTAATTAAAACCATAACAAAGCCAAAGTAAAAAAAATGAACATTGCAATGAAATCGATAAAATTCTTCATAGTACAGTTTAAAACACAACATTTAAAATGATGCTGGTAGGAGCTTTTTCAGATTGCTCATCGTTAAAGTAGTAAATAATACTGAAAATCTTATTTTACATTTTCAAGAGCTTTCAGACGCTTTTCAAAGGCTATCAAGAACTTTATGAGTTTGCAGTTAATTATAGGGTCTGTTGAGTCTAGAGCACCAATAATGGCCGATCTACACATGCGTAGACCTTTGGCCCTAAAAATGTTCTTTAAAAAGAGTGTGCGCTCCCGGTTCAATGTTTTACAGTGGCATATAATATGGATTATATTTTCTTTTGTAGTGCCACATAGTCGACAGGCGTTTGCATCTGAGCGTTTCCAGACAGGTTCGTCAGCCAGAGTTGGTAGTTTGCCGAATCTCACAGCCATCAGCCTTTTTTTTATAAACACAGAATACGTTGATGCTAGGTAGGTAGCCGAGGTGAGATTGTTGTAACTGTTAATCACGGTCCAAGAATGGGAGCGGGCGGCAAAGATAGCTTTATCCGTGATTAGTGAGTGAAATGTGGCCACTTTGTTTAGAACCTGTTTAAAGGACGCAAGTGGCAGGTTTTTTTCCCACAGGTTTACAGTGCATGTTTGCTCCAGAGCGCCAGTCAGATATTTGTTTGCTGCAGAGTTTTGTTGGTTTTCTAATTCCTGCCATAACAAGCTGTCCAAGGTGTTATTTGTGGAGTTCGTTTTAATTCTATACCATAATCTAATACTTGTGTAGAGTCTTCCCAGTGACTCATTCATCAGACCAAATTCTAAACGCATTGGGCGGGTGAAGCTGAGCGTGGGAGTTGTAAGACCTTCTTGTAGATTTTTGTGATAAGGCTGTTTAAGGTGATACCATCCTTACCCTGCATGGCTATACTAGCATAAGATAGAGTTGGATGTACTTTGGTTGCCATCACTGTTAGTAGAGGTTCCAGTTAGGGGCTTTCCAAATTTTTTGCCAGTGAGCTAAGTGCGAATATTAATGCTCCGGCTCTCTGCTTCATGTATTTTTTTGGGGCGTTGAGAGTGAGTTTGTCGTCGATGTAATATCCTAGGTATTTATAGTTTGGTACTCTTTCCAGTGATTTTCCCTCGAGTGAGATGTTAAGTTGCGCTGTACGACGGTTGGTAATTGACATAATTTTTGTCTTGGATAGGTTCAGAGCAAGGTTATTTACCGTCAAAAATTCTGACGTTACTGCCAGTAGTCTGGACAGGCCCACTTTAGTTAGGCTCAGAAGCACAATGCCGTCTGCTTAAGCCAAATGGGTAAGATGAAAGTTACCAAGTTTCGGGGCATGCGCATTGCAGATGTTTAAATTTCCCGAAAGGTCTGATATGAATAGGTTAAAAAGCTGTGGTGCTAATACGCAACCCTGTTTTAATCCGATCGATGTGTGTACTTTTCTTAATAGGTGTGATCCGTCCCCTAGCTTGATTTGTGTCCAAGTATCGGTGTAGAATAGGAGTAGCCCCCTCAATATTTTCTCGGGTATGGCCCAAGCTCTCAGCTTCGCCCATAATAGCTTGTGGTCAATGCTATCGAAGGCCACCTTCAGGTCGATAAAAAAGAGGTTCAGGTCCTGTTTCGAGCGCTGGCATTTTTCTGCTATCATTGTTATTGTTAATATATTTGACGTAGTTCCGATGCCCGCTCTAAATGCAGTTTGGTTTATTGGGATTATTGCTTTATCGTCTGCCCAATTTACCAGGTCTTTTAAAAGGAGAGAGGCAAAATATTTAGCTTCGATGTACTGGAGTGTTATTAGGCGATAATTTAAAGGGTTCGCTCTGTCTCCTCCTTTATATATTGGGGTGATGATAGAACCTTTCCAGCTTTCTGGAATGCGGTTATATCTTTGAACATTGACAAAAAGTTCTTCGAGATGTGAGCCCCAAAAGTCTGGTGCTTCCTTAAAGGCAATTTGCGGGATGCCATTCGGGCCCGGCGCTCCATTACTTTTTCCCTTTCTGATGATGGTGATAATCTCATCAGCCGTGTACCAGGCATCTGTGGCTTCAGTTGGTGGAGTTGTCCTTTGTGCCATTGTTGTGCGGTTGGTATGGTAATGTTCTTCGCAGCTGTTTAAATGCGGTTCCACTGGTCCCAATGGCTGCCCAGGAGCATTCCTTTGTTTTTCTTCAAATTTTATCGACAAGAAGGTTGACCATACAGTTTCTTGAATATTCGAGGTCAGTACGTTTCGTGGCCTTGTCAGCTGGTTTAATATGTTCCAAAATTTATTTGAATCCTGTAGCTTAGAGCTGGCCAGTAAATTAATCCAGAACTCGTCATTCGCCTTCTTTTTCTGCTCCCAAATCCCTTTTTTATATAATTTTCTTTGGACAAGAAAAGTATTCAAGTAGCTCGGGTCGTCTGCTTTTGATTGCAGGTTTTTTTGGCTTCTCCGTAGAGCCCTTCTTTGTTCATATAGCGCCAGGGGCAGTTTCTTTGACGGGTGCTTATTTTTTGCCGCTGTTTTAGTTGGTTTCATTTTTAACTTTAATTTCACAAGAAAAAGAGACCAGGCTTGTGTCTTATCCTTTTGTAGCTCTGTTCGTCTATTGCAGAGCGTCCTTTATTATTGAAGTCCATTTCAGTTTGTTCGAACTGTTCCAGTGTATTTGTTTCTGATTAATTGTTCCTAGTTGGCCCACCAGGGAATACACCGGTTGCAGTGTATCTGCAAAAAAATTGAGTTTCAGATGTTGCATGCTATGATCGCTCATTGTTGTATATTCAATATAAAAGGTGAGTACTGGAGGGATCAATGGAAGACTTACTATAGTAAAATCCAATGTAGATTGACTACAAGGACCATAGAACGTTTTCTTTGGTGGATTGTCTTTCTCTGTCCTCCCATTCAGTACTCGCATGCCTAGGTACTCTAGGTCTGTTACTAAGTGAGTAGCTAGGCTGTCCTTTCGGCTCTTTGTTGCGCCTGTTGCCTGCTGGGGGACGTTCCAATGTATGTTCTCTGAGGTTAGTATCTCGTCTTCCTCTGGTGTGTAAATGAGGTTGGAGTTAAAATCTCCTCTTAGGATAATGTTCCAAGTTGGTTCAGAACTTCGAAGATTTAATATTTCCTTGCATAATAAATCGTTTTTTGTCTTTTTTACTTGAAGATTTGGTTGGGTGTAATAATTGATCAGTATTGTCGTTTTATGACCGTACTTTTTCTGGCCTGAGAATTTAATTAGCTGTAAACTTGGTTCCAGCGATTGGAGTTGTTCTGTCTTGATTTTAAGAGCAGTATACACATATACTGTTAGGCCTCCGATTGCTCTCCCGTATGTTTTACATTTTTTCGCTGGCACCGTGTAGTGGATATAGCCTGACAGTGCAATTTCTTCCTGTAGCCCAAAGTGCAATTTCTTCCTGTAGCCCAAAGTGTATCAGGAAGAGAACGCAATTCCAGTGGAAGACAATCTTTAGACAAATACATCAGAGAAATCACTTTCTTACCCACTGTAAGATGTACTCCCGAAGGAGAACAATGTAATGTCACATGCAATCTTTTCAGCAAGTCCAAACCCAACAGATTCTCACCACAACCAGTCGTTAGAATAAGGGGAGCTTCCAATTCACAAGGACCGATAGAAAGGGGCATAGGACTAGAAACCGGATTACGAACTGGGGCGCCAGAAAATCCTACTGAAACATTGGTCAAGCCAGACAAAAGTGCGCCAGGAAGTTTAGAGTGCATAATAGAACTCTTCGCTGCACCAGTATCCAAAAGAAAAGGTTCTGCCACACCTGATGTAATCACTTCAACATAAGGTCCACTCTGGTCTACTGGAACTGACACTACTCCCTCACTTTGCCCATGGCTGTCCTAACTATCATTATAACCAGCACTCTCACTCTCAACACAATAGTCATCAGCGTAGTACTGGGCAGACTGAACACTCGGAACATTCTGTCAGTCAAAACAATTCGTAGAATTCTGAGGGGGAAAGGAACGCTCATTCTGGGGAAACACACCACATCCCCTATCCCTAGGAGCTTGTTGGAAACCACCACGACTTCTTTGACCAGATACACCATTCGCACGCTGTAGCAAAATCGGACAACTATTCTTGAAATGACATTCTTCTCTGCAGTAAGCACACTGATTAGGTCCTGGCAGAAATCGCGGAGCGAAAAACTCGGGCTTCTGTAACAATCTCTGAAACTGTGGGGGTTGCTGAAACTGAGGCTGATTCAAACTAGGCGGATAAGCTTGCTGTAAAAGAACTTTTGTCTTTAGGTCTCTAGTTTTCTTCTCTACTTTATCCTTCTCATCTTTATCCCTATTCTCATAATATTGTGCAGTAGCCAATATCTGGGCCGACGAAGAAACAGCCCATGAACTTTCAGAGTCCTTTAACTTATTAGAAAGTTTGGGAAGCAAATTAAAGACAAATTTGTCCACGAACAACCTTTGACCACCTTCAGTGCTCATGTCCTGACCACTATGATCGATAAACGTTTCCTCAAACCTAGTAAAGAAATCAGACACACTCTTGTCTTTCTTTTGTTTACATGCTGCTAACTTATCCCAATTCACTCGTAAAGGAGGCATCATAGTTTTCATTAAATTAATAATCCTACCAGGTAATTCTGCAACTAAGGGTTCAGGTTTGGCACCTCCTACCTGCCGACCATCTGCAGCAGTAATATTAACCCACGTATCTCCCAACTCTGGCGCATGATCCTCATGACGGATCTTCGCCCACAAAGGTTGAGGAACTACATTACCCATCAACATATCTATGTCAGCTAAATTCATAATACACGCATCAACTGTCTGAGACAACTCCTTGTAATAACCAGCAGGATTTTTACGGAGGTCAGGTAAGGTCTGCTTAAGAGCCAAGACCTCTGCTCTCTTCCAAGGAACATGTACCCACACTCGCTGAAAATGAGCCGGTGCGGCCTGAACACCCAAATTAACATTAGCAACAACTGTCTCTCTCCATACAAGGGGAACCTCTCTCATAGGATACTGCTTCACTTTCCTCCTAACAGAGGAATCAGGTTCGTACAATGTCTGAGGCGGAAGCCTAGACCTAACAACAAGTATCGTCTCTACGGCGTCTGCAACATCAGACTCCACTATCGTCCCTTTAGCAAATTCTGACTGGACATCAAGCACTTCCTGCGGAATCGGACCCAACTCATTATTTTCCCATTCCTGACAAAGAAAAGTACACACGCTCTTCGGGACCAAAAAGCTGACTGCGACTCTGCCTACGTTCCGAAACAGGGGTCATATTCAATGACCCAAAGAGTGGGGACAAAAGACTAGCAACAGTCTCAGTCATTCGTTTTCGAGCAGAAGGAGAAGTGGACATAAGGACAGAAGAAAGAGTGTTTTGAGGCAAGAGAGGCGTAGGGACAGAAGTAGCAGGAGTCGGAGATACAGGAATGTAAGGCAAAGGAGTTTGAGGCAAGGCTGGTGACAAAGCTGGCGGCCCTGGAGGGGGCTGCACCATAGGAGGGAGAAGCATCTGTGAAGCAACCGGTGGCTGAACAACAGCAGGGGGCTGAACAACAAAGGGTGCAACAACCGGGGGTAATGGAGGTGCAGGAGCACCCTGCACATAAGGGGGTGGCAATCTCAATCAATGAGACATCGAAGGATCTTTTTCAGGGTCTTCAGTCACTTTTGGAAGAGAAGGCGACAAGGCCGGATAACATTTATCGATGGCCATGCAACGTTGTCTATCTGAGACTTCACTTGCACGCTCTTCTCGGTCTTCCTTAAACTGCCTATCAGCTTGTAGTACTGACATATTCTTATCTTTCCTATCTCTCTTTGCTTGCTTAATTTCTCACTGTTTTACTTCCTTACGCCAAAGGCGGATAGAGTCAAATATCTCCGGCCGGGCTTTCTTCCTAAATAGCGCAACTTCCAGATTATCTAAAATATTTAATTAGAAACAACCATGTTGGGGCCATCGTAAAACACCATCTTTCTTTGTATAGCGAACCCATAATTCGTTATAGGTGATAGGACCCACTCCGTGTTTTGAATAGAGCTCATAAGTCGGAGTTCCAACCGGAGGTATCGGACACAAATCCTCCTATCGGGAATCCCTATTGCAACCACAACTAAACCATTTCCTAATTTTGCTAAGACCAGGCATCTTATAGCTCACTAATCTATCTACAAACTTCAAGAGGTTATCAACTATTGAAACACTCATAAATATACAAGCCCCTCGGCTTCGATTATTGCAATAACCAAGAAACAAAACAAAGTCGTGGGAGCGACCCACTTATACTTAACCAAAATATCTGTCACGCCACCAGAAGACCGTCTATCGTCTCGCTCTACAAAGCATCAATCGAGGGTCCAAGACAGGGCGACAGTCAGGGCAGCAGTCCTTCATAGCCGTCGGAAAGCGGGAAGCCTCGCAGCAAAAACCTTCGGACCACAAACGGCATATAGGGGTCGATGAAGTGGATGGCCTTCCTCCAGAATTTCCTCACGTGGCTCCTCACGATCCTTGGGCTTGGACCGGTACCGCTGAAGTCGCCCCACGTGGGCGCCAACTGAAGAACCGGGTTTTTAGAACCCAGAGGCGCCAGGGGCACGCCCAAAGTTTTCGGATTCACCTGTCTTGGTATACAGAGACACCGAATACTTCTGGATGGCGTCAGAGATCAAATTTATTAGCTGCAGCTAGCAACAGTAATCCCAGCAATACAACACGGTGTACAACTCAGGAGACTGCTCAATTTTCATAGAGCAAGACATCACTTTTTATCCACATTTTACTCATTATAAATGCACACCCACTGTGACAAATACTGACGAATGAAATACATTTTCCCACACATTATCAAATTGCAAAAATCTCGCTTTACATTGTACCAACCCACAAGTTAATTATTAGGAATGTCCCAAATTCGATTTCCACAAGCCGGACAAACCCATAATTGAAAGCACTACCCATATAATTAAAAGTCGTAAGAAAAAAAAACAGTTCAGATGCTGAATAGGATAAGATATGTGCAAGGAAACTAAAGTTAACGATATCCTAAACATTTATTGGCAATCTCAGACAACGATCAGCCAGGGAAATTGGCTTTGCAAAAGGGTCAGTTTCAGGTGATGGGGTCAGCGTCCTGCAGTTCACTCACAAGTCAGAAAAGGCCTAGTTAATGCGTACATGAACAAAGAAGCCCATGCAACTTTGTTCGTTCGGTTACCTCCACGGCCTACGTGAGGGCAACACAAAATGGCGTCACGAACAACTCAGACAAAATGGAGTCTGGTCCGAGAATCACAGAACCTCAGCCCCTCCAGCCACACCAGACACCTCAGGTCAGCGATGCAATGAATAGGCTGAGTATTTCTCCACCAATTGACGAGGAGCTAGCCCTGAAACCATTATGGTATTGGCGCAGGCTATTGGCTACGCCAGAGTTGCCCAATTATAGGCTGGAACTCAGAGAAATACTCAGTTTTGCATGCAGATCCAAATTTCTATGGCTCACTCACATTAAGGAGGAATGCATTAGGCTGGGAATTCCTGTCCTATGGACTGACCCAGAGCAGGGCTGTAAACAGATCTCAGAAAACATGCTCACGAAAATATACCGAGCTTAGAACCTAAAAATGGCTCTGAGTAACCCCAATAACAGCTCCAGAATTGCTACTTTCGTGCTGGCCAAAGATTTTTACTGTTTTGAACGCTTTTTAGATATTATCTACCCTGTTGTAGCTAGAAAATTGTTTGTGCAATGGAGGCATGGTGTTTTACCTTTAAGGACATTCCATGTAACTGGACATTGTCAGCACCGAAAAATTGCCCTTCTTGTGATTATGGCAGTGAAACTGAGACACATGTATTCTTTTTTTATCCTGCCTACCAAAATCCGAGGAAGTACTGGCTCAAGCCGCTCTGCAACAATATTGGCTTCCGGCAGTGTGAGCACACGCGCAGAGTACTGAAAACTGATACCGCGGGACCAATTGTATTTGCTGTCTCGCACTTTCTGGCTGCTATGTGGCGCATTCGAAGAGTTTTAATGGGCCAAGGTTAACCCTGGCCTGCGTGCCTAATGATCCATTGTGCGTTGTTTTCTTCTTTTTTTATTAATCAATCCACAATCTCTGTCGCGTTCTTAAATGTTTTTATTCACTGTTTTAAACTCTATTAGAAATGTGACAATTAATTGCTATGAGAATCTTTGGTTGTGAATTATAAATCTGTGCTTTTATGGTATGTTTTACCGAAATAAAGATTTTATGATGATGATTTCCCCAACATAGTACAGAACATCCTTAAATGCTTACCAAAGAGTGACTGTGAGTGCGACATTACAAGCGAGCTCACGAATCTGGGTTCGCATGTAACTGAACATTCGTTGGAGGCCTTTGCGCCGTTACCCCAGGAATCACATTTAACCCTTTTGTCCTCGGTCAAAAGCGGGTCGCCTAGGGACCCAGCACCACCCAATATCTTGAAATTGGTAGCACCAATAGTTGCCCCTACTATCACCGTCCTGATCAGTGCCTCACTTTCCACAGGTACCGTCCCTCTCAAATGGAAAAGTGCTTTGTGAAAACGTTGTTAAAAACCAATCTGGATCCTGCCGACTTGGGCAACAATAGCCCCATCTCTCTCCTTCCTGGAATCAGCATGATTGTGTAGCAATATGTAAATCACACATTCTCCATGTTTCTTGAATCTCATGACCTGCTCGATCCCTCCCAAACTGGATTCTGTCCGCGCAAAAGCATTGAAAAGCATTGAAACTGCCTTGT
Source organism: Lissotriton helveticus (assembly GCF_964261635.1). Taxonomy (NCBI): domain Eukaryota; kingdom Metazoa; phylum Chordata; class Amphibia; order Caudata; family Salamandridae; genus Lissotriton; species Lissotriton helveticus. The sequence goes on along the minus strand of NC_136059.1, from coordinate 180,256,783 downwards.
TGGCCGTGGTGGAAGAATCTAGAAAGATTCTTGATTCAGGAGGGTCCTCAGCCATAATACTCCTTGACCTTAGCGCGGCCTTCGACGCAGTGAACCACCACATCCTAGTTTAAAGATTCAGGAGCACATGAGTAAATGGCACAGTGCTTCAATGGCTGCGTTCTTTTCTTCCGGGTGTTTGAGGATGACATCACCTCAAAACCCATCCCATTACAGTGTGGACTCCCTCAGGGCTCATCATTGAGCCCAACTCTTTTTAATGTTTACATGGCCCAATTAGCGGATATTGCAGCCCCCTTCGGGATCCACATGGTAACATATGCCGACAATACACAACTGGTCGTAGCGCTGAACCATGCAGATCAGAGTTCCAACGGCCTCCACCCATGTCTTGAAGAAGTTTCTAAGTGGATGGGTATGTCACATCTAAAACTCAATGGTGAGAAAACCAAGCTCATGATTCTCAGCAATCCTTTAAGCTTTAAATCTAGCACCATGTGACCAGCATGCATGGGCCTGGTACCAGCCCCAAAAGCCGAGATAAAGAGCCTGGGCATCTGGCTAGATCAGAACCTGACCTTCAAGGCACAATCTAGGAAGACCGCAGCCACATGTTACGGCCTGTTTAGAATGGCCCGCAAAGTGCTTCCCCTTCTACCCTTACAAGCAAAAAAAGTGCTAGTTCAATCACAAATACTCTCAAGAATAGATTATGGCAACGCTCTATATTTAGGTGCCCCAAACTCAGTAATTGCGAAACTTCAGACTCTACAAAATTGCGCAGCTGGACTGCTGATGGGAGTATCCAATTGGTGTTCAGCAAAACCTGCACTACACTCTCTCCACTGGCTTCCGGTGCAGGAAAGAATCAGCTTTAAGGCTCTCTGCGTTGTCCGTAAATCCCTGTAAGGGAATGGGCCACCAATAAATTTAGCACTGATTCACCCCAATAGGGCTAACTGGGATTTGCGCTCAGATGAGCTCCATTTAGTAGGATCAAAAAAGCCAGATGTGGAGGTTGGCTTTTTTCATATAATGCCGCCAAGTTCTGGAACACTCTACTGCTGTACCTTCGCAGGGAATCTAACCATATCTGAAAACTGAAAACAGAAAACAGCTGAAAACAGCTAAAGACCTTGCTCTTCCCTTAAGGTTCTGTTTCCTCTAGTACTGATCAGCGCTGGGAAGCTCCCTGGAAGCCATGCACTATCCAAATGTCTTTTCATTCATTTCATTCATTCATTCATTTAGGTGCTCCCAACACTGAAAAAAAATAAGTTACTCAGTACTTATTTGTCTCAGGATCCTAACCTGACACCTTTTATGACAGGTCTCCATAGTAAACATGATACGCCCCACCCTCTCGCTGATTAAATTGTACTCCATTTCCATATGGGTTTATTAATAACATTTGCATGAGAATTTTGTGACGAGTGGTGTTTTTTTGTTTTTGGTCTCTGGTTTTATCAGCTGTGTAACACTGGTGTCATCACATTGGCTGGAGAGTGGATTCTCTAAGTCACCATTTAGGTAAGATGAAGTTATGAATTCTTTTAGTGGGGACCAATATACAGTCAATACCTCACTTTCTCTTTTTTATAGAGATATTTATAAAGATATTTTTGAAAATGCAGCATGACAGAATCACTTTAATATGACATGGGTAATTTGTCCATTTATTTCAGAAAGACAGTGGACCTGCAGCATCACGGGCCATTGGTGTATCTGAACAGGCTACTGAATAGTTGGCTAAGTATATATAAATAAATATATATTGCTGAATTCGCCACAACAACTCCAATTCCTTGTTTGGAAGGACGAATGCGGACCCAAAGTTCTTAGTGCAATGCAAGCAGGCAATTTATTCCGTGCCCAGCATCTCCGCCATATATATTATATATATATATATATATATATATTTATCTTTTTCTTTTTTTTTTTGATTTGTGCTGAGTGACTATTTCCTTTACCCTGAGGAATGTCCCAGAACTTAAGGGCAGAAACATGTTGACCTACTCTGGGAGTATTTTTGTTGATAACCCCCAGTCCTCTTCTTTTAATCCTGTCCCAGAAGATCACAAAATAAAGGTTATTTTGCCTTCTGTAGACAGTTTTACAATTTTTCTTTCCCTTTTGCACTTTGCCCATTACTCACTCCACTCTTGCGATTCCTAAAACACCTCGGCTCCTCCTCATCCTTTGAGGAGTTGTAGCACACACCAGTGGCCTTGAGTACTTTGTGTGAGGAGGGAACCCAAAGATGAAGCATGTCACCTTTGGGTGAGTGAGGGTTCATGTCCTGAAAAAGGTTCTCTCATGCATAATAATCAGAACATTTTTGTTTGACACTATGGGCCACATGCATGAAAGTTACATTTTGTGATTACCAATAGCAATGTCTAAGAAATCGCTATTTTGTGATCGCAAAATCCAATGTATCAAAACAGGCTGCAAATAGCGATTCTCTAATTCCGATTCCTTAAGAATCGCAAACGCAATTAGGGAATCGCTATTTGCTATTGCAACTCTATTCTTTCCTCTGGGCCTCAAGAGCCATAGGTAGGAATGGTCTTGCATTTCCTAAATTGCAATTACACAAATTAGTAATGCAAAGGCAAGGGTGCCCGGCAGCCTAAGGCCTATGGCCTAAGGCCCCCCTGGGTCGCCCCTAACAAAAAACAGGTGCACATGTAAGGCACACACATGCATGTGTGTGCCACATGACACTTTGAAAAATACAGTTTTGTACATTTTTCAAAGTATGCACATATTAGCATCAACTTGAAGTTGATGCTAATTAGCGTTTCCTAAATGCACAGTTCACATTTAGGAAAGGTTTCTTGCATATGCATTAGGGAATCGCAAATTGCGATTCCCTATTTGCGATTACCTAAATTGCGAATCTCGAAAACGTTCATGCATTGCAAAACGCCATTTTGCAATTGCAAACAGCTGATTTTTGCAAATTGCAATGTTTGCGATCGCAAATACCTTGATTCATGTGCCCCTTAGACTGCTATCAGAGTGCGGACAGTCTCTCTCTTTTCCAAATTTCACCAGACATACTTCTTGTCTGATACATACTAAAAAAATGTAGAACAGCCATGACAGTTTTCCAATATAAACCAAATTAAAATAAAGTAACGCTTTAGCTTCAGTAGAAAAATATAGTCTTATTCATATATTTATTTAACAGTGGAGTTTTGTAAAGTTGGTCTAAAGTTGTATAGTTGCAATTACTATAAAGGGATAGTTTGGAAAGTGGAGAGGTGGGAAGTTAGAGCCCATTCCCCTCCCCCTCACCCACCAAATGCTGGACGAGTTTATTGATAGGCAGGGTTGGTTTTACGATAAATGAGCCGGTTCCAGGCCCATAGCACCATGATTAAGAGGGGTGCATGGCAATGACCTAACATTTATGGTACTTGTTAAGCTTCTCCAAGCTATCCATAATTCCTTCATTCCCTTAGCCTAACTTCATTCCTCTTTCGCTCTTTCCTTCTCCCAACTCCAACCTTCCCTAGGCTCCTAAGAAACAGCACCACCGCTCTCACAATTTGGTGTTCAAAATATAAAGCCTGGTTGAGTCGGGATGGGGGCAAGGGTTATGGGTAAGGCATCCTTGGCATGTTTTCCCCCTATTTTTGGCCTTCACCCCCCCTGTTTTGCTGACTTCGTTTTTGCAAGCTTTATGACTGTGCACACTTTACCACTGCTTACTAGTGCTAAAGTGCTTGAACTCTCTCCTTAAAAGTAGGGATGGGCAAAACTGTCAGAGTTTCACTCCATGGAATTCTACAGAGTTCAGAGTTACATGAAAACTCTGAGAGATTCCACAGAGTTTCACGAATGGGGGAAAGTCAGCACGTTGCGCTCAATTTTAGCGCTGGGATCTTGTTCTGTGCTGCAAAGTCAGTGCAAATGGCACCACATGGCGTGTCAGAGAGCACTACTTCTTTCCTACAGCTCAAGTAGATTTTCTACTTGAGCGGCAGCTTCCTCATCGTGAACAGTTGCGAGCACCTGCGACTGCCTGCATTGAGAAAATAGCATTGTGGGTGCCAATTTTAGCTCGCCAACTTACCGTTGGCAAGTCGTGAGCGAGAAAAAACTCTTCCTCGCGGCGGTTTGCAGAGTTTGTCTGGAACTCTGCGTTACAATCATAATGCAGAGTGTCCATAACTCTTGAAACTCAGACAATTTAGCGGAATTTATCACACCCCTCCCTAAAACATGGTGAAATTGACTTACACCTAATTGACATATTTAATTTACATATACGTCCTTAGTAAAGTCACACTACCTGTACCACTTTAACTGTAAGTTAAATGCTACCAATAGGCCTGCAGCACTTATTGTGCCACCCAATTAAGTAGCCCTTTAAACATGTTTCAGGCCTTCCACTGCCGCCTATGTGTGCATTTCAACTTGGCATAATAAACTTCTTGCCAGGCTCAAACCTTCCTTTTTAATACATATAAGACCCCCTATGGTAGGCCCTGGATAGCCCAAAGAGCATGGTGCATTAAATTTAAACATTTGGATTTGTACCTTTAAGTTTTACATATCCTGGTAGTGAACAACTCTTAAATTAGTTTTCCGAAATTTTCCACGGCAAGGCATATCTCTCCTATAGGATAACATAGGAGTCACCTTATTGCATTTAATAATCTGTAATTTCCAAATGAAAACAGGTAACCAGTTCATGTTTGGTATCTTTGGTATCTTTGGAATCCCTGCTGTGATGACCTGCTGCATGCCGGAGTCTGAAGGGCTGCACCTGCACCTACATCTATTGACCCCAGGACCAACAGAATCGCTCCAAGGGCTAGTTGACTGGCCTCCTAACTTGAGCCTCAGGTACAGAAGGCTCCAACAACCTGAAACCCAGCACCTGGACTCTGACATCTGTGAGTCGTACTGTGCCAGGTGCCACTGCATTCCTGGATCCTTGCCTCCCTGACGCAGGCCTTCACATCACAAATCCCTTGCCAACGGCAGCCTCAACAACAGTGCATGTTCTCAAATCGCAGCCACCCAGCTTCTCCGAACCGATGCACCGCCTCAGTTCTACGACCCATCCTTGATGCTGGACTTTGCATCGCAAGTTCTTGTCAATGGACTCCTCAATAACAATGCAGTAACTTGCATCACAGCTTCGCAGCTCCTCGGAACCTATGCATTATCTCATCGACATGACGGATACTTGGGGCACGACCTTGCAACCCTCTGCAACCGGAATTTAAGATACTCTTGTTCAGCCGACCTAGCTGGATCCCTGAAGCCAGTCTGAGCTCCATCACGGTCAAATTGAACTTGTGTAACCCTGGGCGTAGTTTGCGAAGTAGTGCTACGCGTAGCTACGCGAAGTGCACTTCACACTACGTGAGCTACACTTAGCTACGCGAACTGTGTAGTGCACTGTGCAAAATGATGTTCGCACTGATTGTCCGCACTGTGCAATCGGTGCAAACTGCATTTTGCACAGTGCAAGCGGTCATTTTCTGCCGCTCGAGTAGAATTCTACTCAAACAGCAGCTTTCTCAACGCGGACTAGTAGTTTCTCATCGCGAGCGTACGCGACCACTTGAAATGGGAAACCTGACCTCCCCTCGTTGAGAAGCTCGCCGGGAAGTTTATTTTCCACGCTCGCAATCGGCAACTTGATGTTGCTGATCGCGAACGGGGAAAAAGTCTCGCCGGGTTGTCATTTTGCTTGCTCGTGGTCGCCAACTTGACGTTGAGGACCGCAAGCAAGCGCTAATGACCGCTGCGCTACGCTACGCGTGTTTCCACTGTGCTACGTGCAATTTGCATAGTGCAAAGTAGCGCAAAGTAGCCCCAACTTCGCAAACTATGCGAGCGTAGCATAGTGCTTTGCCCAGGCTTAAACTTGTGACTAGCATGACCAGATATCCACAGTTGGTGCTTTTTTCTTTTTGGTGCTATTTTCACGGAAATTTTTAAACTTGCAAATCTCTGGTTCTACTGATTGAATTTTTGTTGTTGTCTTATTTTATTCATTAAAATGTACTCTATTGTCTAAAGTGGTGTGGGATTTTTTTGTGTTATGTTTTTACTTTACTACTGTTTGAAGTGCTATGTAAATACTTTACACATTGCCTGATTGCTCTAAGCCAAGCTACCAGACGGTTGAGCACAGGTTAATTTGGGTTTTGGTTGAGCTTCACCCTGACAAGTATTGTGGTTGCTGCTTGAGTAGGGTTTCACCCCCCTCAAACAGTAAAATAATTTTTCACAGGGAAGAAAATAAAGGTGGGGATCAGGAGAGGTAGCAAATTCGACTTTGCTGCCATCTGAAAAAAGTCTGGTCCTAAGTTATGCTGTGCTCGAAAAGTTTTGTTTTCAATTTCTTGCTGAACTGCATCTGACTGCAGCTCGACTCAAGGAGAACAGCATCCTAGACCCGTCCCAGTCCGGGTTCCGCAGCAACCAGAGCACCGAAACTGCCTTCATCACCACCACCAATGACAGACAACGGAGAAACCACGGCCCTCATCCTCCTGGACCTGTCAGCCGTCTTCGGCATGGTCTGCGACCGCACACTACGTACACGCCTCCAAGACGCCGGTATCCAAGAGAAGACCCTGCATGGGATCACCTCCTTCCTCTCTGGCAGAACACAGAGCGTCCGCCTCCCCCCCTTCCGCTCCGAAGCCACCGAGATCATATGCGGCATACCCCAGGGATCATCCCAATGGTGTTCAACATCTACATGGCACAGCTCGCCCATGTCGCCTGACTGCACAACCTCAACATCATCTCTTACGCCGATGACACCCAGCTGTTTCTCTCCCTCACCAAGGACCCCCACACCGTCAAAACCAACCTCCAAGAAGGGATGAAGGCCATCACCGATTGGATGAGGAACAGCCGATTGAAGCTGAACTCAGACAAGATGGAGATCCTCATCCTTGGATCCACCCCTTCAGCTTGGGATGACACCTGGTGGCCGACTGCACTAGGAACAGCTTCAACACCCACCGATGAGGGCAGTTTCGGTGCTGTGGTTGCTTCGGAATCAAGATTGGGACGGGTCAGGGATGTTGTTCTCCTCGAGGTAGCGGGTCAGCTGTTTGTTGACAGTCTTCTCGATGACCTTCACCGGGAACGGGAGCAGGGAGATGGGCTGGAAGTTCTTGAGGTCCTTGGGGTCCGCCTTGGGTTTCTTGAGTAGGGCGTTGATCTCGGCGTGCTTCCAGCTCTCCGGTAAGGTACTGTCTGGAAGGAGATGTTGATGACTTTCCGGAGGTGGGGTGCGATGGTTGAGCTAGCTTTCTTGAAGATGTGGTGTGGGTATGGGTCTGACAGAGATCCGGAGTGGATGGTGTTCATGATCTTGATGGTGTAGTTGTCGTCGATATCGGTCCAGGAGAGCAGGAGGTTGGTGCGGATGGTTGTCGGGGCAGTCGTGGCATTGAAGCTATCGTGGATGTCTGCGATCTTGCGGTGGAAGAAGGTGGCCAGCGAGTCACACAGGTCTTGCGAGGGTGGGATGTCGTTGGTGTTGGAGCTGGGGTTGGAGAGTTCCTTCACGATGTTGAAGAGCTCTTTGCTGTTGTGTGCGTTGTTGTCTAGGTGGTTTTTAAGGTAGGTCTTTTTTGTGGATCTGATAAGGTGATGGTGTTTGCGGATGGCATTCTTGTGGGCTGTGTAGCTGTCCGGTGTTTGTGCCCGGAGCCCGTTCTCCTCTAGCTTCTGGTAGGTTTGCTTTGAAGCCTTGAGGTCTTCGGTGAACCAGCTGGCTTTCTTGCTGGTGTGTCTGTTGGAGGGTTTCTTGAGCGGGACGAGGGTGTTGCGCAGTCGTCGATCCATTGTCTGAGGTTGCGGGAGGCGGTGTCGGGGTTGGTGGGGTCGACGGTTGGGCTTCAGGCGAGGGTGGTGTTTAGCTGGTCTTCGGTGGTGCGTGGTGGGTTTCCGGTAGGTTAAGTGAATGCATCGGTGGTTGGTCCAGGGGAGTTCAGTGGTGTGGTTGAAGGAGACATGGGGACGTGCGGTGAAGATGGGGTCAAGCGTGTGGCCAGCGGAGTGGGTGGGTGACGTGATGAGTTGTCTGAGTCCGAGGTTGGCTAGGTTGGCTGTCAGGGTGGTGGAATTGGTGTTGTTGTTGTTCTCAAGGTGGAAGTTCAGGTCCCTGAGGAGGATGTAGTCCGTGGGGGCGAGGGTGTGTGTGCTGACGAAGTCGGCGATGGAGTCGCTGAACTGTGGTCGTGGTCCCGGGGGTCTATAGATGAGGGTTCCTCTGAGGGTGGTATTGGGATCGGTGTGGAACTGGAAGTGCAGGTGTTTGGCGGTGCTGAGGGTGTCGTCGGTGTTAGTCGAGACTCTGAGGGTGTTCCTGTGGACGATGGCGATTCCTCCTCCTACTCTGTTGATGCGGACCCGGCGGGTGATCTTGTAACCTTCTGGGATGGTCATGGCGATGTTGGGTGCCGAGGAGGGGTTCAGCCAGGTCTCTGTCAGGAAGGCGACATCTGGGGTGTTGGAGTCGAGTAGGTCCCAGAGTTTGGAAATGGGCAGTAACTATTGCCTCCTCCATCTACAACCACTTGACAGCTCTTTACTCCTGTTGCATCCCCTTATCATTTATTTGGAGAACATGCTGCAAGAGGGCACATTTCCCCCTTATTTGGTTTACATTGAATCTAATTCGACATATTGGTGTCATATGATGTTTCATATTTCATTTTCATTCATTTTTGGGTCATCAGAGTGCCTAAATATTTTTGCTTCCAAGATGGTCTCTCTTACCCTGGTGTACCCTTCCATATACAACTTGTAAATGCACTGTAATTTTCGCTTTGCTCCAACCTTCATATTTTTCTGTCTTTTAACCATTTTCCTATCATCAGTCTACATTGGCTTCATCAAGTAGACATTATTCTCTTCCTACTTTCTGCCCCTTGATAGTTGTATGGAGACTCTTTACAAATGATCTACCTTTTAAGATCCTGGTAATTCATGCAAAAGTGTCAACATCTAGGGGTAACCACTTATCATCTTTAATTACGAGTCACAATGAGTGGCTCAACCAGTTTGGTCCTAAAAAAGGAACCTGGGCCTCCTCTTACAATATTTATAAGATGGTCCAGGTTAACACCTCAAATTATGACCTATACTGGGCTGAATTCCTGAAGGAATTGCTCCGCCAGAAAATCATATGAGAGTACCTCTTGTCCTGTCAGTTCTCCCCCATCTCCTCAGGAAAAAAAACGTTTGTTTTCTGTCTCACCATCATATGATGCCATCACATGAGCTATACTCTGTATGTGGGTGATCTGAACACTTACAGTACATAACAAAATGAGGGCTCAGTGATCTGAACATTTGCAGCTCTCTAACACCAAGTGCTGGAGGTCAGGTACTGGAAAGTCTGACTCAACCTTCCATCCTTCTGCAGTAATGGTAACATCTGTTATTTATAAATTATACATTTCATGTGTTTCGTTTCTTTACCCAAGAAGTGGAACATCAACACAGCACCATATTAAAAGCTAAGCTCCAACTGATGATACACTTAAACATCCTTAAGCAATGGAATGTGCAGGATCTTATTGTTTAAGACTTGACATGAGGTGTTGGCAGGAGAACATCCTCAAGACACAACGGATATATGACGTTACAACGCGGTCTTTTACCACGCAGACCATTACCACGCATTTTTTACAACGCAGGACCCTTTACCACGCATACCATTACAACGCTGGTATTTACAACGCAGGTACTATTACAACGCATACCATTACAACGTAAGTATAGGTAAGTAAATAATATGGTAAAATAATTATTAATAATATTTTTTTAATTAATAAATTATTATTTTAATATTTAATATGTGAATTATTTATATTAATATTTAATTATTAATTTTTTAATATATATGTTAAAAATACCCCTGTACCCCAAAACCCAAACCCAGCCCTAAAACCTAAAAATACCCCTGAACCCCAAAACCCAAACCCAGCCCTGAACCCTAAAAATACCCCTGTACCCCAAAAACTGGAAACTGACCCTGAACCCTAAAAATACCCCTGCACCCCAAAAACTGAAAACTGACCCTGAACCCTAAAAATACCCCTGTACCCCAAAAACTGAAAACTGACCCTGAACCCTAAAAATACCCCTGTACCCCAAAAACTGAAAACTGACCCTGAACCCTAAAAATACCCCTGTACCCCAAAAACTGAAAACTGACCCTGAACCCTAAAATACCCCTGTACCCCAAAAACTGAAAACTGACCCTGAACCCTAAAAATACCCCTGTACCCAAAAACTGAAAACTGACCCTGAACCCTAAAAATACCCCTTTACCCAAAAACTGAAAACTGACCCTGAACCCTAAAAATACCCCTGTACCCCAAAAACTGAAAACTGACCCTGAACCCTAAAAATACCCCTGTAGCCCAAAAACTGAAAACTGACCCTGAACCCTAAAATACCCCTGTACCCCAAAAACTGAAAACTGACCCTGAACCCTAAAAATACCCCTGTACCCAGAAACTGAAAACTGACCCTGAACCCTAAAAATACCCCTTTACCCAAAAACTGAAAACTGACCCTGAACCCTAAAAATACCCCTTTTCCCAAAAACTGAAAACTGACCCTGAACCCTAAAAATACCCATTTACCCAAAACCCAAACCTAAAATATTTTAAATAAAATTATATACTTACCAATACTTAAGTTGTAATGGTATGCGTTGTAAAAGTACCTGCGTTGTAAATACCAGCGTTGTAATGGTATGCGTGGTCAAGGTTCCTGCGTTGTAAAAGTTGCGTGGTAAAGGTAGGTCGTGGTAAAAGTTGCGTGGTAAAGGTTGTATACCGACACAACACATCTTCCTTCATTTTACTCAAAAAAAGACACTGAAAGTAAAATACAATCACATCCTGATAACAAATTTTAAAAATGCGCAATTCACCAAAAGACAGAAAAAGAATTATACCCACAGAACATAAGCAAGGAAAATAGTAAACATAAGCTGCAACATGAGCACAGTAGTGATTCTCACACAAAAACTCTTAGCACTTAAAAGGAGCAAAATCTTTCCACCATACAGGACATTTTCTAATACCAATGCTCCTGTACCTTGTTTACAGAACTCACTCTGATGAGCTTCAAACTGATCCCGACCATCAGAGTCCCTATCCTTCATGGTTCTGATTGTGAGTTATTCATCAGCATTTATTTCAGAATGTTGGAGCAACAACACCCTTGATTCACAATTTACCTCCATCCACACAGACTGCAGACTTGGACAACTTGTTAACAAAAACCTCGGTACCGCATTTGAGTTCCCCATTCTTGATTCATAGAGGAACTTTGATCCTCACAAGATCTCCCACACCAAACTCACTTGTCTTCATACAGTACAAAGAATCATACATTCTCTGGATTGTCCTTATGTCTCCCTGTTAGACCTGGCCTCCTTGCTGTGGTTTTGCGCTAACTTTTTGTGTTCAGACATCCTTTTTTTGCTGACTTTGTTTTTGCTAGCTTTAGTATTCTGCACACTTTACCACTGCTAACCAGTGCTAACGTGCTCGTGCTCTTTCCCTAAAACATGGTGACATTAGTTTCTACCCAAATGCCATCTACAGTTTACTTGTAAGACCCTAGTGAGGTGGCACTGCCTGTGCCCAGGGACTGTAAATTTAATTCTACTAGCGGGTTTGCATAAATACGTCGGGTGCCATTTCCGCTATGGAATCCAATTTATTTGGAACTTCCAGCGTGATCCGTTAACAGACTCTGCGGCAAATCTAACAAGTAAGCGAACACTTTTTTAACAATTACTGACACTTCATGCAGAATTATAGATCTCTGTTTTTATAGCAAAGTAGACTCTGTTCGACAATGGCTACATATTTGGTCTATCCAGATTAACGTACAGTCTGACATCTACCATTTTAAATTTTTTAATCTACTTATGGATGGGTTGTAAATAAGCTTTCCCTATATTTCATTACAATGAATACTTTCTTTCCGCTTACAACCCATATCGAAATATACAGGAAAAAGTAGTTCTTAAACTGCTTTGATGCATGTCTGGAATCGCCTGAAACTTCACAATTTATTAATATTCTATATATCCGACCATGTGCAAACTTTCTGAAATTTTCCGCTTCCTTTACAATACCTATTTGACACTTAACGACAGATACACATCAATGTTATGCTATGTACTTTTTTACATAAATCTCACAACAGATGAAGGGTTGGCTTTACTTCAGCTATTGTTGTGTTCGTTATACATCCTCATACACCGCGTTCGCGGGTAACGACATGAGATGTAAAATGTTGTGCTTTTACCTTTCTTTGTGCAGAATGCTTTTATTTGAATATCAGCTATACATAGATACTAGCATACATATTGTTTCTTCAACAAATGGTCTGATAGACTTTGTCTACTAGTGCTGAGCTAGCAGATTAATTTAGATATTGATTTTATTATAAAAGATGTGCCTGACAAACCTGAGCAAATAATGTGTCTTTTCTGGATTATAGACTTTAGATGATTGCTAAAAAGTGTTTTATTCATGTGTCATTCCATGATTATTGAGAGATTACAAGCCAATCTTTGTATATTTTCCCCAGGAAATTCATTTTCTTCTTTTTCTTCATGTGATGCAATTTAATCTGTCACTATTATAAGTATTACACTATTTGTGAATGCAAACTTCTTTTTATCTTCCAAACATTTTTTTACACATTGTGTATAGTTATAATTTCTCAGATATGGACTTATCCCTAATACTAGAGAGGCCTTTTACATTTTTTTTGATCCATTCTGGATCTTTCAACCAGTGAGTTATCTACATAGTTTCTATATTGAGACTACATGGTGTATACTTCTTGATAACATATAAATATACACATTTATTGGTTTTCTAAAACTTCTATTTCTTTTTAACTATTTGGATATTGTCTTAATCTATTTCACGGTTATTAAAATGTATTTACTTCACCTCTTCCAGGTGTTTCATCGGTATACAGACATAATATTGAAGTTTAAATATCGATATACCATTATATCGATGTTTAAATTTTGATATGACAGAATATCAACCATCAAGAATATCGTCGACCAGAATATCGTAATATAGGTAAGAAATATCGAATTAATAAATACCGATGTTGGTAATATCGTTAGTTAAAATATCGTTGTTAATATTATCGATTTTTTTTAGTGTGTTGTATGTTAGTATATGTGTTATGTGCTTCTGTTTCTAACATTTTATAATTAAACTAGCAGCCAGTCCCGACGTTGTCCGCGAGCAATCATGGCTCAGGGCCCCCGCCCGCCCTGACGTTGTGCAGTATTATGCCTCTATATTTAGTTTGTACTCTTTTGTAACCTGCCCATGTCACTGCCCACGTCACTTTTTGCTCCCGTAATGCCCCGTTTGGTACCTTCTCCCGATTGTCATTTTAGCTTTAAGCTGACCGCTCCACTTTGTACGCTTTTGTAACCTGCACACGTTTCTTTTTCCTCCTGTAATGCCCCGTTTGGTACCTGCCCACGTCACTGGCCATGTCATTTTTTCCTCCTGTAATGCCCCGTTTCTACCTTCTCCCGATTGTCATTTTAGCTTTCAGCTGACCGCTCCACTTTGTACGCTTTTGTAACCTGCACACGTTTCTTTTTCCTCCTGTAATGCCCCGTTTGGTACCTGCCCACATCACTGCCCATGTCACTTTTTCCTCCTGTAATGCCCCGTTTGCTACCTTCTCCCGATTGTCATTTTAGCTTTCAGCTGACCGCTCCACTTTGTACGCTTTTGTAACCTGCACACGTTTCTTTTTCTGTTTGGTACCTGTCGCTCGCTCAACGCTCCTCTCGGCCGCCGCTCCTCCCTCACGTTTGCTTTGCTCACTGCTTACTTGGCGCCCTACCTCATCCGCCGCTCACCGATCCTCCCCGCCGCCGCTCCTCACTGCCTGCCCACCGATCCTCACCGCCTGTCCCCCGCTCATGTCCGCTGCTCCTCCGCGCGTCACTGCTCCCCCCGTGCTGATCTCCGCCGCTCCTCGTCACTGCTCCTCCCCATGCTGATCTCCGCCGCTCCTCCCCGCGCTGATCTCCGCCGCTCCTCGCGCTCGTGTACGCCGCTCCTGATGTAAGCACGCACGTCGCGGCCGGCGCTACTTTGAAGGGACTACTATTTTTTTTTTACTTATATTTTTTAAATAACGTATTTATTTTTAATTTATATAGCCTATGTCCATCTGCACACCCTGAGGATTACAACGATGTATCGTGTGTGTGGATTGGCGCTGTGGTTCCTGAGTTTACCCGCCTCAAAGCTTCAAAGTTCTTCCTTTATAATAGTAGTATAGATAAAATATTTATTTATTAATATTAAGTTAATATATATTAAAAAAATACATATTTATGTTTAATTTATTTTATATTCCATTTATCATTTATTAGTTTTTAAAATTTTTCAATAATTCTAACTATATTTTTATTAATTGTATTTATGATTTAATCATTTTTATATTATGTTTAAGACATTTAAAAAAACGATATTTTAAACAACAATATTTTGGTTTCGAAATTTTTGTACTTACCATTGTAAAGATAGGCTGTCGATATTCTGCCTATCGATATTTTAGACCCGATATTCTTAACGTTGATATTCTGTCAGTGATCCGTCACTCTGCCTATGATAAAATCACTCAAAATCATATCCTTTGTATGAATCCCTTGTAGGCACCTTTAACTTATTTACTTCATTTCCCAAGCCCACAAGTGTAGATTGGGGTGCCCATTTACTTGTTACACCAGGGGGCCTGCAGCACTGATTATGCCACCCACTTAAGTAGAACTCTAAACATGTTTCAGATATGGCAATACACAGTTTTAAACTACTATTTTGCCCTGGCAAATTAAACCCTTTGCTTGTCTCAAACCTTCTTTTTATATACGTACAAATAGCGCGTCTATGTCCGCTGCCTGCCACCACAACGGCAAAAGGGACCGCCTGCCATAGATGCGGTGGTCCCACCATTCAAATTAGGATGCGCCGGCCACACTGGAAGGAGCATCCCGCATTTTTTACATTGCAAAGGGCAGTACTGTAAGCAGCACCCGTCGCAATGTAAAAAATGTGTGTTGTGCATTTGCATGCACAACGTGGCAGGCACCATCTGGTGCTTGCCACCTTGTCCATGCAAATGCAGGGGGGTACAATAGGTACCCCCCATGTGCACCCCACACACCCCCATCACCCTGTGGGGCCCGCAACGGGCCCCCAAAAGCAAAAACCCATGCCTTTCCATGAAAGGCTGATCCCCGCCATAATCATAATATGGATGGTGGGGTTTTGCAGACACCGCCACCATATTCTGCCCCTTTTCTGCCCGGTCAACTGGCAGAAAAGCGGTGGACGGACCCCCCAGCCATACTAATGTGGCGGGGGGTCAATCAGGCATGGATGGTGGGCAGATCACCCCTGCCGGGTCAGTGATTTCTACCGCCGGCCTGGCAGATCCGCCTGCCATCATAATAGACCCCTGGTTAGGCCCTGGTCAGCCCAAGAGCGGAGTGCAGTGTATTTAAAAAGTAAGGATATGCACTTTTACTTTATACATCTCGTGGTAGTGACCAACATTTAAATTCATTTATCACTCCTGCAAGGCTTACCTCTCCCATAGGATAACATTGGGATTACCTTATTACATTTTATAAGTCTAATTTCGTTTTTTTAAAAAATAATTTTATTTTCCAAAGCAGTAAATACAGAGATACGACAATTTCAACTCCCGCCCACCACCCCCCACAACTATGATATTACTGCATTTCAAGGACACAAAGGGAAGTTCCATAAAGTGTATTGGGTTCTTAGTCACCCAAGATGAACAAACAAGAAAAAAGGAACTAACAAGGAGAAAGGAACTTTGAAAAAGGTAATCACAATCATCAAGTGAGGTACAAAGTAAAAGATGGGAGAAAAATAAGAAAAAGAGAAAAGAGCACAATCCGCCCTTAAACTGTTTGTGAGCTGCCCCTTTCAGGCAGCTCACAATGAATGGTAGAAGACAAATTATCCATTTGACCCAGATTGTTCCAGCCAGGTAGTAAGAGGTTCTCAGATGGCTAACACCTTCTTTTGCCCATTGCGACCTTTTTTAGCGTATACAGCCTTCTCAAGGTGATAGGTCGCAACTAACCTAGCCAGCCATTGAGAGAGAGGAGGGGGGTCTGCCTCTATCCATACTGAAGCAATACAAATCCTCCACACCTGCCAGTTTACTGCCAGTATTGCAGGATTATTTTCAATTTTCGGGATTAGGGGATCTATATAGAGGGCAAAAAGTAAGGGGGAACAAGGACAACCTTGCCTGGTGCCCCGAAAAATGTTAAATTGCTCAGTTATCCTCCCATTTATCAATACACAGGCCTTCGGGTTCTGGTACAGAGCTTATACGGCTTGTGTTAGTTTTGGTCCAAAGCCCGTCCTCCTCATGACACCCCAAAGGGCCCGCCAGGAGACCCGGTCAAATGCTTTTTCAGCATCTAGTAGAATCGGTGACATCGGTTCTCCTGCTACTTGTGCCGCGTCAAACAAAGTGATTGCCCGCCTAATAAGTTTGGTGGTACTTTTCTTTGGAACGGATCCGTGTTGCCATTCTGACACCAGGCACTCGATTACTAAAGATATTCTCATTGCGAGAATTTTGGAGAAGACTTTTGAGTCACAGTTTATGAGTGTGATTGGCCTGTATGAGCCCATCTCTAAGGGTGACTTATCTTTTTTGGGGAATATGGAGATTTTGGCATTGGACCAGGAGGCAGGAGGAGGGGCCCCGTTAAAGATGTAGGTTACTACGGTAAGAAAGATGGATTTTATTTGGGTAGCAAAGATTTTATAAAATTCCACAGGAATGCCATCCATTCCTGCGGCTTTCCCATCTGGCAAGCTGGCTAAGGCTTCTGTGATGTCTTCCCAGGTCGGGGTAAAATCCAGCTGCTCACAGTTGTCCTGGCTGAGCTGCCTTAGATCCACCTCTTCTATATATTTGGTAATCTCAACATCTCCTGAATCAGCTGACCTGCTATTCTTTTCTGCATATAGCTCAGAATAGAGTTTTCGGAAGCCTTCTTGTATTTTACTAAGATCACTAGTCTCTACCCCTGTTGATAGTTGGATTGAAAGTATTTCGCTACCTGTGGCCTGCTGCCTGGTTTTAATAGCAAGATGGTGACGGATAAGATCGCTACATTTATAGTTTTTTCCCCGTGTTGCTGCCCATTTACCTGCATTTTTTTCTGCAAATACTGACCCAATTTCAGCCTATGTAAGTATTACTTTGTTTTGAATATTCTCAGTATCCACTGCAGCTTGAACCATTTGGACTAGTTTAATTTCTGCTTTTTAAAAATTTCCTGGAGATCACACATTAACAATTTTTCTGTCTTATTTTTCCTAATTGAGAACCTTAGAGTCTCTCCCAGAATACCAGCTTTTAGCGTGTCCCAGACTATCATGGCCAGGGCCGTTCCCATGTTTATTTCCAGAAACTCTTGGATCCAAGCTTGGATGTATGACCGATAGCCTGCATCTTGTAATAGCGCTTTCTCGAAACTCTATCTCTGGGTTTCCCTCCAGTTCCCCAATCCCCGATGTTTAAAATAAGTCGATTGTGTTCCAACATGAAGCGAGGAGCGGTATCTATGGAGCATTTGCCTAATAAAGAGGACGAAATCAGAAAGTAATCTAGTCTGGCAAATGAAGGGCGTGGGGCAGAAAAGTAAGTGTAACCTGGTTGAGTGGAATTCAGATTGGCCCAGACATCGCTGAGGCCATGAGTTTGAGCTAAATTAATTGCTTGGTATACTAGGGGCTTCCTACATGTGTACCTCCAATTATTGTCCATTTTCCAGTTACAAGGCAGATTGCTATTAAGATAGCCACAGACGATTTTTGGAGTAGGCCAGTGAGCTAGCTCCCCAGTAATCAAGTTAATAATCCCTCGGTCGTCTGCATTGCTTCCATAAATTGAACATAAGGTAAAAGGAGGATTAGGGGAAAGGTGGCATTGAGTGATTACCCATCTGCCCAGTGAGTTGGATTTAACGCGGGGATATTTTAAGGATAGTCTACCTTTCAGCCATAACTCCTACCCCTTTTATTTTTGCGCCCTGTGTGGTAGCCCCTATAACTTTAAACCCTAGTCGATTCAATATGTGTTTTTGTGATCCCTCTATGTGAGTCCCCTGAAGGCAGACGATATCGGCCCCCAAAGAGCGAAAACCTTGCGCAACTTTTTGTCACTTTTAGGCATCGTTCAGCCCACAAATGTTTGCAGAAATAAACCTAAGAGTATTTATCTTAGCCATTTGGATATTTTAGAGAAATGTAAGCCAGAGAGTTCTTGATCCTTCAACTGCGCTTGGCTTGGTGAGTTCCTTATCCTTGCCTTATCCTTGCAGTGTTTAAGTGAGTGACTGTGTGTACAAAGGTGTCCTTGATTCCTCTGTGTCATTCTAGGTTCCCCTTCCCACCCAGCCCCCTTTTCTTTGAGCAATCAGGAATAACCTGAATGATGGTAGTCAGTAGTGAGTCTCTGCCGCTGACCACGCCTTGAACATGTTAAGTATGCATTCAGCTAGTTCCCCTTCAGGGTTAGAATGAAAGGCTTCTAGATAGACAAACCTTAAGTTTTCATAAGACTATACCGAGGTAAGGAAACCCACGGGAATAGAGAGTAGGAAGGAGTGAAAAGAGCAAAAATCCCTCCTTTGCCCTCTCCTGCCCCTGCCCATAGCCGATGGTAGTCTCCATTATCTTGAACCCTTCTTAGACTTAATCTCGTCCAGGTATTCACCAGCCTTAATTTCAGACAGAAAGATTTTGGAACCCCCATTGAAGATTACTTTATGTCTGGCAGGGTTCATTAGGTACACTTGTGCTCCCAACTACTGGAATGGGGAGATTAGTTGTCGCAAATGCCATCTTCCCTCTACTGTCTGGTGGCAAAAGTCGGGTTTTGCGAAGCATGATACTCCATTCGACCCCTTCTTAGAGTTTGGGCGAGCCTGGTCATATATTAGTTGCCTAAGAAGGAAGTTCCCAAAGTACACCAGGAACGCCCTTGGTTGTCCACCCGCTGCACTTCTGCGGTCGCGTTGCCGCCTTAGGTTAAAAGGGAAGCGATGTGCCCTCTGCACCTCACGGTCCCAGTCCCAGCCTGGGTGTTCGGGGAAGGATTCTTGCAAGAGTTTTACAATAAAACTGGAGGATCACGTTCAGACTCCTCAACCACGTGCACAAGGCTCTCCACGACACAGGCCCGAAGTACCTCAACAGCCTCCTCACATTCTACACACCCACCCGCCAGCTCCGATCCGCCAGCCTCGCCCTCGCCTCCGTCCCACGTATCCGCAAATCCACCGTCAGAGGAAGATCCTTCTCCTACCTGGCTGCCAAGACATGGAACTCCCTCCCCACTCACCTATGGCTGACCCTTGACCATCTCTCCTTCAGGAAACAACTCAAGACCTGGCTGTTCGAGCAGTAGAGACCCCCCCCTCAGCGCCTTGAGACCCTTGCGGGTGAGTAGCGCGCTATACAAATTCTATTGATTGATTGATTGATTGATTGATAAAACGCCTGGGATCTTCGCCTTCCATCCCCTCCAGGATTCCAAGCAAGCGAAGGTTGTTTCTGCGTTGGCGATTTTCCTGTTCCTCCATTTTAGTCATTATATCCACTAGACAAGAAGTATTGGCCTCACTCTGCTTTTTGACAGATGTGGTCTCTGTTTCCAGACATTCGGTGCTCCCCTCAACCATGGAGACACGATCACTTATGTCAGTACATGTTTTGTTCAGTCTTCTTAAGACTCCTTGTAGCTTTTTAGCAGCCCCTTTGGCTGCGCGCGTGTCTGCCCGAACCTCTTCCTGGAATTCTTTAATAGAGGCTAGGATTGAAGCTAGTGAGGGTTCGGTAGTGTCTGTTGGCGCGCTCTTTGCATTCTTCCACTTCGTCTTGTGAGAGTCGTCTTCATCAAGAGGGTAAGACATCTCTGAATCTGAGTAGTCCCACTTGAGTTGGCTGCGTCTTTAGCCCTTGCTTCTTGCCTACTTGGGATGCTGCACCGTTCCAGTGTCTTTGAGCGATTCCTTGCTGTTATCTTCACTAGTGCTAAACCCCCCCTCATCTGAAGAGGTCCCTGGGCCATCAGATACCGAGTAGAAATTCTCAGGCCCGGTCTCCGGTGTCCACGGTGCTTGTGTGCCGGAGGCAGCTTCCAAGCCCTGAATATATTTGACAATACCGGCTTCAGAGGTTATAGAGGGATTCTCAGGGCCACTCATGGAGGAACAACCACCTGTCTCTTGAGCTATGGTGGCGAGAGTTAGCTGGCTTATCTGCTCGGTTACCTCTCTAGCAACTCTAGCAGCCTCGAGACAAGGGAGATCGTTCAGATCGTCAGCAAGGCCTTGTAGGCCCACGGTGACTCCTGCGTCGGCTTGCAGTGCTTCCACAGGGTTTGCTTTTGCTGAGTTTAACCCTTGCTGCTGGTAGTTGGGTAGTAGGCAGTGTCATGCCCCGTTACAGGCAGGTCCAGGGGAGCGCTCTCGGGGGAAAGAGTGTGAGTGGAAGTCTTAGTGTCTGTGGCAGAAGGCGGTCCCTTAGACCCAAGAAACATTTTAGCTATAAAAGGCTGGGCACCCTCCGGGTCTTTATGCACACCACCTCCCCCAGGCCTCCCCAACAGCTAGCTTTTTATTCACACTGACCTCGCGTCTGGATTTAATGGCAATTTCCACAAGGGCAGCATCTCGATCTCGGTGCTGGCGATGGCTGTTTCGGCACCCCTGCTGCTCATGGTCCAAGAGCCGTTCTGGCACAGCCGCTGATGACCTCCCTCATGCGCTGGTAAGTCAAAAACCGGGAGGGCTGAGGCGGCTGACACGGCTGGATCGGGAACCCAAAGTGCGGCACACCAAAAGATCAAGATGAAAAACAGTGACCTCCACCGCCGAGCGGGCAACACACGGGGTTCTGAAAGGATTTCAAAGTTAGCTGCTACCGTGTCCGCCACAGCTATTGTAAACTGCTGTGAATGCAAACCGGGCGTCTGCAATCTCCACGCTGTCAGACTCCGCATCTTTCTTCGCGACGCAGGCCGCCTAGCCGATCAAATACGTGGATGGCGTGAGGGGCCGAGCAGCGCGAGTGCTCACTCTAACTCCATCTTGCTCCGAGCCACTCAAATGCGACTATAAGTGTAATTTCCAAATAGGAGTCGGTCACCCCTTCATGTTTGGTGTCTCTGAAATCTCAGTTTCACATACTAACTTATGGTGGGGTCAGATTTTTACCCCTCCGCTGCGGGGGTAATTCCCCCCACGGTGCAGGGGGGTCGGCGGCGCCGCTGTGCTCGTGACAAGCCCAGTTCGTCATGACTCACAGTGGACCTGTGCTCATGACGAGCTGCACAGGTGGGAATTAACCGCGTGTGGGCGGGCCAGGGCTGTTATGATGAGCTCAGTTCGTCATGAGTACAGCTCCACTGTGACTCATGACGAGCTGAGCTTGTCATGAGCATGGGAGGGGTTAAATTACAATTCTGAAAAGGCCACTTTTAGAAAGTTGACATTTTCTTGCCTTAGTCATTTGGTGCCTGCAGACTGTCTCTGGGTCACGTGACTGAGTGTGGGTGACAGCAGGACTTTGTGCATTCCTCACACAATGGGGAGCTTAGGTGTGACTAGATGGGCCATCACTGGAAGGATGGAAGGGAGGAGCTGGGCCATGCCCCACTTACACTTGCATAGGCTGTGTCCTGTCTCCACAGAAAGGGGTGCATAGCCTCTCTAGTTAATCTGGAGCCAGGGCAGGGAAGGCAGGGCATCTGTGCACTTCAAAGGCAAGCCTCTAGAAGCGTCTGTCAACTACAAAGGCATAACTGTGTATAAATACTTGACCTCAGACACCACCTCTACAGTACACGTCTTGGACCTGTGGATAGCAATTTGCTAATCGCACTTTAGGAATGTTAAGGATTCGCCAAAAAGAAGCGATTTCCTACATACATACCATTTTGCAATTTCTAAATAGCGTTTCCTTAAAAATCGCTATTTAGAAATCGCAAATGGTGATGATGATACATATGGCCCTAAGCTACGCCCCTGGCTGCCCCCACCACTTTTGTGCTGTGTTGTTAACGCCACCACATCAGCCTTGCTCCACCTCTCAACCCCCATCAACCAGTGTGCTACACTGGACGCCCTGTTGCCCTCCAGCTCATGGCTATGTCGCGATACGTCAGCCCCAGGGCTCATCAATGAACCTACACAGTTGGTTTGATCCTTCGACCCAGCTCTGGCGGCCCAGCAGACATAGAGTTGAGTTAATCTCTAGCTTCCGGACAGTAACCTCTTCCACCAGAAAATCGACACTCTCCCAGAAATTCCTACTCACCACACATTCCCACACCATGTGGTAATAACAGTGGAATGCTAAATAAGGTAGTAAGATACACCTGCCTAGAGCATGTCACATGATAAAGGTTCTGTTTCTTGGTGTGCTACCATGATCCTCACCTCTTAGGACCCTCACGGTCCGCGCCTTGATAGAGTCCGGGAGGGTCTAATAGGCGCAGAACAGACCCTGTACCAAGTGACACACGGCAGACAGGTGTCTCCACCCTATATAGGACAATAGGGTAGATTCCACCTTTGAGAGGTCCTGATGGAACTCCTGCGAAGGAAATGTGAAAACTTGGATTCCTTGATATCCTATGCAGCGAAGAACGTGTTTGCCAAAGCTTGCAAGTTAAGCTGGGGACAGTGCTTTGTAATATGGCGCCCACACAGTTGTTCACCTATAGTCCTCGGTGAAGTAGAGACTACAGAGACCTCGGAGTGGTGATGAAAGTCGCATGATGCGGCAGCCTATCTAGGAAAGGCTCTCAAGAATAGACTTGAAGATGGAGGGAGGGTCAGTGGACATCTGAATCCTCACCATGGGGCTGATCTTAGGAGATGCACTGTCACATCTGAGTAAAGACCCTATATCAATGGTGTGCTTCAGCCCCAGGCGACAGATCCCAGAACAGGGGCATTTTAAGTGATCTATAGAATATATCCTTCGGTGTGACAGATATGACAGCGACATATGTGGAAATACCTTACAGGGAAAGGTAACAAGAGAGAAGCAAATACAAGGGGGCTTTGAAAGCGGGGCCTTGCCTTACATCTGGATACCCACAATTATTTGCCTGCAAAGAGAAACCCTTTGGGAGGGTAAGGGAATAAGGACGAGATGAGGGTTTTTTCAAACCAAGAAATATCTGCAAGAAAAGAAAATTGTTGCAGAGTCAGACTAATATTGCATTGGTAGAAATTCACATAAGGCATTACTGTACAAGAGGAAAATGCTAATATACTTTTTTCTCCCTTTAAGCTTTATGAATACATAATAATCCTGCCAGTGCTCAATTTATTTTGCATTTCTGGAGATGTGCACAAATCTTACCTAAGGCCTGTTTTCGCTTCCAAGTTATTTTCATATCTACAGTCGCTTGCTAGTAACCTCAAATAATCTTCAGTGCCAGGAGTAGCCTGAGCAGCGTTGAAGCAGGATAAACTTGTATCACATTCATAGACTTGTCCTTAGATTGTGCAGAGTAAGCAGGCACGTTAATGAATAAGGCAGTTACCATTGCAACTTCTATTCTGACTACATGAGTCTGTGCCTCTTCTCTCCCAGTGCTGGCATCATGTGGGAGCCCTACTATCTTGCGCTACAAAGACAGAATTTGCTGTGGTGCACATTAGAAGACACAGGGCCATATGTATCAAGCTAAATTGTGATCCCAAACACTGAAATTCGCAGAATTTCAGCGTTTGTGATCGCAAATTAGGAGTGTGCAATGTATCACACAAAAACCCACTTGCAAAATAGGCAAAATTAGCCAAATTTGCGATTCCCTATTTTGCAAATGCAGTTAAGGAATCACAAATTGCGATACCTTAAATGCAATGTGAGAAGCACAAAAAAAGTGCGATTTGGCCTTAAGGGATCACAAATTACCATCAACTTTAAGTTTGTAGTAATTCGCGATTTTCTTTAAAAAAGCACTTTTTTGATTTTTTTAAAGTGCCATATGTTGCACATACATGCCCATAGGGCATGTATGTGCGCAAAATGTGCACACATGTATACTTCAGGGGTGCAACAGGGTGTCCTCTTGGCATCCTTGCAACCATGAAATTGCATTCTCAATGTGCGATTCTCTAATTGCTAATCGTAAATTGAGAATGTCTTCCATTCATTCCTATGTGCCTCCTAGCCCATAGGAATGAATTGGAAGGTAATCCTTATTTGCAAATCTCAATGTGCGATTCACAAATAAGGAATATGTAGCATTCACTACATTTTTAGCAAATCCTATATACATTGGAATTTGCGATTCTCTAATTGCGATTCACAAAAAAATCGCAATTAGAGATTCACAAAATTCGTTTTTGATACATATGGCCCGTAGTGATGACAGTCCTTGTCACTGGTAAATATGGTCACAAGAAGGAGAGCACTAATGCACAAATATGCAGTGCATTTCTGTTTTGTTCCTCCACTGTAAAGGTGGGATCTAAAACCTTCACAACCTGTCTAATCTGGGACTCATCTTGACACTGCATTTCAGCTAAAGCAACATCTGTCTGGTAAACTGTGTAGAGCTGAGTACTTTCCAACGAAGATGAAGTCCGGTCTTAAGAAGTGGGTTCTCAACCCTTGAAAACTAGGATGTTCTTCAAAGCGGCAAACTAAAAAGCTTGTTAGACCTTGTTGTCCTCAAACTATGGTCTGCAGTTGTGGTACTTACTGTTAAACTCGACTACATCAAAGTTCTGCTTTCTGGTCTTTTTATTCCCTCCTAAACACTCAGCAAAGGTGCAACATGCTGCTATATAGGTGCTAAAACATCTTCAAAGATCTCTGCCTTCTATTGAATGGTGAAAACACAAAGCACCTTACTTCTGTAGCAAAATAAACCTCTACATTTATTACACTGCTAAATCCAGGAACATCTCCCTTACTTATACCATCTTCTGGGCAGGGAAGATACATACTTTTTGAGCACGTCTCTGGTCTTAGCATCCTACCCTGGATAAGATCCAGTCAAGGACTAATTTCTGCCCCAGCACTGTTTTACCTCTTTTTGGCGGACTTAACAGAAACCTTAGACATGGTAAATGCCCACACACCCAAACTAGGGAGGAAACCTTTAACGAGTATGTTATATGCCGATTATATCGTTCTTCTCAGCAGAACAAAGATTGGCCTTTAAAGGTTGCTGGTCAAATTAAGCAACTGCACTCGCACAAATAACTTGTATATAAACCTTGCCAAAACCAAGGTGTTAGCATTCAGAAAAAAAAGTCTATGAAAGCAGGAGCTTGGTTCTTAAATAATCACAAACTAATCCAAGCGTAAGCCTACAAGTATTTGGAAATGATAGTAGATACAAACAACTCTTCTTTACGACATGAAAAAAAATTAAAAGCAAGGAGAGTCTTTGACAGCCGATTCTCCCTATACTGGAGGTTATCAGAGCTAAGCTATTACCCATTTCAGCGTATGGCTGCAAAGCACTATGCGGCCATGAATCCAATTAGCTTGAGTCGCTACATCTTAATACCTATAGGTTCTTTCACTTACCCCGGAATGCCTCCCAAGCAGGGTTGGATTGGGAATGAAAATAGGCCCGGGCACGCAAAAAAAAAAAAAACGGCCCACATTTGCATAAACACTCCTCCATAAATATGCCAATTGGGTGCTAGCCAAAATTATCATGTTTAAAGGAGAGAGCAGAAGCACTTTAGAACTGGTTAGCGGTGGTAAAGTGTGCAGAGTTCTAAAGCAAGCAAAAATAAAATCTGCAAAAACAGGAGATTTGAAGACAAAATGTTGGGGGGAAAAAACAACAAGCAAAGGATGTCAGGTCCAACAACCTCCATATTAACTAGTCATCCAGACTCCTTAACTACATTCAGCCAGTGAAATGGGATGAGTTAAAAGAAGAGGACATAAATACGTGTGCATTTCTCAACTTTCTCAAAAGACAACAGACCGTCCCACAATGGTGATCTCTTACAGAAAGGTATATACAGCCAGATTCATGAAGCAAAAATTGTCTCGCAAAGGGCCAGATTCACAGCAATCGCTAAATTGCGAGGAATTGCATTTAAGGAATCTCTATTTGAGATTCCATAAATGCAATTCATGAACCATTTTAGATTTGCGAATTCGCAATTCTGGGACGCTATTTACCGCGAAGTCTGACTTCGTGGTAAATAGCGAAAACTTAGAAAAATGCACTTTAGTGCATTTTTCTTAGTTGTATGTTACACACACACATGTCCTTTGGACATGTGTGTGCGCAACACCAGTGTAAATCACCATTTCAGGGGTGCTACAGGGTGTCCTTTGGACACCCTGGCACCCTTGAAATCGCATCCTTATTTGCGATTCGCTAATTGCTAATCGCAAATAAGGAATGACTCGCCATTCATTCCTATGGGCATTTGGCCCATAGGAATGAATGGGGAGTCATTCCTTATTTGCAATTAGCGAATCGCAAATAAGGAAGCTGTAGAAATCGCTATAAATTTTGCGATTTCTACATGCATCCCGTTTTGGGAGTGTTTAATAGCGATTCCTTAATAATCGCTATTAAGGACTCGCAAAAGAGGAGCATGATGAATCTGGGGGCGAGAGCCTGAACTGGAACATGAATTAAGCCTTTTTTTTGTGATGCATTCTGTACCCCCTTTTCCCTCACCTCTATTTTGATTCTTGAGCTGGATCTCTTTTGGTGAAATTCAATAAAGTGCAGAGGAAACCTCCACTCCGGTGAATACGAAAATGGGGGAATATGCAATGGACATTAACAATACCATGTTTTCTGAATTTTGCTGTTCTGTTACATAGACTATTTTGCTCCCCTTTCTCGCATTCACTGTCTAAATGTTGTTACATATAAATCATAACTTGGGTAGTACTCTAGAAATTGTTCAAGGTACTCATCTAGCAAAATTTAGCGATCTTTGAACAAATTGACAAAAGAAAAAACAGGATTCAAAGATGAAGCTTTGATCTGGATACACAGGTCTTCAGAGATATTTTTTAGCGAAAAAAGTTCTTCAGCACATGTTTTCATTGGCTGGATGTGGACCCATGTGTTTCACCAAGTTTCTTGCATGTGCTCACTGTATTCAGTTGCATTAGAGAGTATCACCATGACTTCCTGTATCCAGTGCATGCTTTGAGCTCCTACTCTGTAACCATTTAATGCAGTGGCCTAGGGAAACCCCTGCTTTGGCAGCTAAAGCAGGGTGTTTTTTATGGGTCTCCTTTGTTTGCAACTCAGCAGAGAAAAGCTCATAATTAAACAAAGAAAATGGATTGATAAAAAAAGGAAACAAGGATAGAAGATAAAAAGGAAGGGTAAGTGAAAGGATGCCTTGGTGGGTGAAATGATGGGTGAGAGGGTGGGTGAATGAAAGTTTTAATGGGTGGGTGAACGGATTGCTGGGTAGGAGAAAGTATGGGTAAATGAATAGATGTGTGGTTGAAAGCATGGGTGAAAGGATGAATGTGCAAAAGGATGTGTGGGTAAGTGAAAGTATAGGAAAAAGGAGGCATGCATGAGTGAAAGCATAGGTGAAAAAGTGTGTGGGTGAAAGGATCCTTTGGTGAAAGAATGGGTGAAAGGGTGGATGAGTAAAATGATGCATGGATAGATGAAAGAGTGGGTGGATGAAAGGATGCGTGGGTGGCTGAAAGGGTGGATTGAAGAAAGAAATTGTTAGTGGGAGAAAGGATGGGTGAAATGATGTGTGTGTCGGTGAAATGAGTGAAAGGATTGATGGGTGGAAGGGTGGATAGGTGAATAATTGAAAGGACGCATGGATGAGTTAAATCATGAGTGACAGGGTGGATAGGCGAGAAGATGCATGGGTGTGTGAAAGGATGTATGAAAGGGTGGATGCATGAAAGGATTGGTGGAAGGGTGGATAGGTGTAATGATGCGTGAGTGAAAGGATAGGTTAAAGGGTAGATGGGTGAAAAGATGTGTGGGTGGGTGAAAGGATGGGTGGATGGATGAAAGGATGCATGAGTGAATGACAGGTGAAGGAATGCATGAGTAAGTGAAAGGATGGATGAAAGAATCCGTGGGTGAAAGGATGGGTGAAAGGGTGAATAGGTGAAAGGATGCGTGGGTGGATAAAAGGATGCATGGATGGGTGAAAGGATGCATGGGTGAAAGAATGCATTGGTGAAAGGGTGGTCAGGTGAAAGGATGCGAGGGTGGATTAAAGGATGTGTGGGTGAATGGATGAAAAGTTGGATGGGTAAACGGATGGGTGGGTTAAAGAAGGGGTGAAAGGGTGGATGGATGGATGGACTAGTGAAAGACTGAATGATGGATGAAAGAATGAATGAATGACAATGTAAAGGTGAAATGGTGGATATCAACGGGTGGTTGGAAGGGTGAAAAGATGCATGGAAAGATGTTTGAATTAAAAGGGACAAGGGAATGCTTCTAGGGAGGGTCATTCACACTTAATTTGCTGTCATGATTCAATCAGAGCTTTGGTTCTAAGTGGGGGTGTAGGAAGCTGGCTCTCCATACAGTGTACTAAAACAAAGTACACTTTGCAGAGAGTTCAGTGGATCCCCAATTGATTTATAGAGGCTAAATAGATAATACTAACGCTCTCTTTTGTGGTAGTGTGGGCGAGCACATAGACATTTTTTGGAATTTTGGAATTTTTTATTAACTGTACAATTAATTAAAATCTTTACAGTAAAAGGAGAGAGTACAGAAAACAGTAATTGTAAACTTCTTTGCTTGGTAAAAGGTGTACTACTGTGCTAATTAAAAAGGCGAATTAAAAACACAATAGGGTGAGGGGGTACGACGCCCTTGTCTAAGTCCCATATGAATGGCCTTTTTCCAACCTTGTGTGCCTTGGAGTTAGTCTTAACGGCGGACGATTCATTCCTGGAGGGGCGTACCAGTTGGGCACTGTCAATGCTACTACGTAGCGAAGTCACTTCAGCTGTCGTCCGCTGCTTTTACCATGGGCTTCCCAAGTGTTAAAACATTTTCGTTACTGGCTTTTAGGGCTAGCCTTATTTGGTGAACGAATTTCGCCAATCTCGTTAGGGTCATTGTGTTGATGGTTGAGAAACACAAAGCTGATACTTCAGAGCATGATTTTGTGCTCTGACTGAGGCAGATCGGTCTCAGCAGTCGCCGGCGATCGATGTCGAAAAAAGGACAGGAGCTGAGAAGGTGCAACCAAGATTCCCTCTTGTAGGAGCATAGTCTACAAGATATGGATTCCCCTCTTTGAGCCCATACGGGGTTGAAGTCTGCTATCCCAAGCGTGGTCAGCCTCATGTATAGAATTTTGCTTCGGACATGAGTTGTTAGGGCCTCACTTAGATATAATTGTGCTTTTCTTACCATGTACGAGTTGGTTAATGGGTCCAAATGGGAGCTTCGACAGAGGGTTTCATGGTCGAGGTCAAAGGAGATTTCATAAACTTGTTTGTTGATTGCTCTCTTCCAAACATTCAGTGGGATGTCCTGCCGCGGAATATTTTATTCCTCAATCCTCAAAGTTTTGATTGCGTTTCCCAGCCTGGTATGCGACGTCGAGGCTTACCCTTCGAAGATGGATCTCAAGTGGTATTTAAGGGAGTTAGCCGGAGCCCTTAATGCCCTTAGATACAACTTTATAAGCTCCCCCTGACAGATCAAGTCTGGCCTTGCTAGGCCAAGCTCCAGTCTCAGCCTGGATCTTCTTGCTGTCCTCGGTATGTGTAACACCGACTTGTATGCCTTAACTTGGGCTGAGTTGAGAAGAACGTCCAACTTTCCAGGAAAGGCAAGATGACCGTAAGAGATTGCAGGGAGAAGCTTTGCTCGCAGGGCTATCAGAATTGGACTGGCGGATGGGCTGATCAGGTTCTGACTTAGTTGTTTTAACAGATATGTTACCTTGTTGGCTTTGGAGGCCTGATGATTTAGATGTACATTGGCCTTTGCTCGTTCCGTGAACCAGACCCCTAAGTAGTTGTATGAGGCCACCGAGTTTATTTGAACATTTCCTAGCTGCCACAGTGCATGCCTTTTCCGTTGATAGGACCCAAAGATAATAACCTTGGTTTTCCCTTGATTGACAGACAATCTGTTGGCGATGTTGAATCTGTTTAAAGCTGTTAATGTTCTTTGTAGGCCGATCTTCGTGTGATCCATTATAGCCGTGTCATCGGCATACTGTAAAACTGGTAGCCTCACACTTCCTAGTCTGGGGGCTACTAGACTGGCTCCTTTTAGGGCTTCCCCCAGATCCGCTGTATATAAATTGAAAAGAGTGGGGGCCAGCACACACCCTTGCTTCAGCCCATTTTCTGTGCCTATTTTGGGAGAAACTGTCCGAGCGCTTGTTTTGACCCGCACCCAGGTGGCCTCATATAGTGACCTAATTGCCTTCAGAAGATTCGATGGTATCCCCCACTTATCCAATTTCCACCATAAGCGTTTTCTGTCCACTTTGTCGAAGGCTGTACTATAGTCGACAAAGCAGCAAAATAGTGGTGAGTGGTTCTTTGAGGTTGCCTGGGCTGAGAGATGTGCTAGCGCCAGGACATTATCCATTGTAGATGCCTGGGACCTGAAACCAGTCTGGTACATAGGTATTATGTTTTCCTTTTCGGCCCATTTTTCTAGGTCATTGAGTACTAGGCGTGCATATGCCTTGGCCTCCAGGTCGAGCAGGGCTATGAGCCTATAGTTCGATGGTTCTAGGCGGTCACATTTTTCGAAAATTGGAACCAATATGGAACCCCTCCAAGAGTCGGGGGTTATGGCAGTCGTGTAGATGTAATTGAAGAGCGGAGTTAAAAGAGTCGCCCAGAAGTCTGGTGCCTGTTTGAAAACCGGTGCTGGGATGCCGTTGGGCCCTGGGGCGCCGTCGCTCCTCATGCGCTTGATGGTTTTAATAACCTGTTGGGTGTTTGTCCAGGTTAGTATGATGCCATCAGCGGATTACTGACATAATATAGAATGACAAAATATAGACTTACCAAAATATAGTCACCAAAATATAGAATGCCAAAATATCGATTTCCTATCTACAAACAGGTAAGTACAAAAATATCGAATCCAAAATATAGTCTGTAAAAATATAGTCAGTCAAAATTTCGAATTTTTTTAAATGTCTTAAAAGTAATTTAAAAATTAATGAAATAATAAATATAATTAACTAAAACATACTTAAAAATACTCAAATAACCTTAAAAATAAGATATAATTAATTTAAGTTATTAATAAAAAATGTACAATATTTTACCGTAGGATAGCAGGAGGGTAACATTTAATATTACCACTTCAGTGAGTGCAACAGTAGAGAAAGCGTTGGATAGCGTAGGGGTAAAAAATACTATTCCCACTCCAGTGAGTGCAACAGTAGGGAAAGCGTTGGATAGCGTACGGGTAAAAAATACTATTCCCACTCCAGAGTGTGCAACAGTAGGGAAAGCGTTGGATAGCGTAGGGGTAAAAATTACTATTCCCACTCCAGAGAGTGCAACAGTAGGGAAAGCGTTGGATAGCGTAGGGGTAAAAAATACTATTCCCACTCCAGAGAGTGCAACAGTAGGGAAAGCGTTGGATAGCGTAGGGGTAAAAATTACTATTCCCACTCCAGAGAGTGCAACAGTAGGGAAAGTGTTGGATAGCGTAGGGGTAAAAAATACTATTCCCACTCCAGTGAGTGCAACAGTAGGGAAAGCGTTGGATAGCATAAGGGTAAAAATTACTATTCCCACTCCAGAGAGTGCAACAGTAGGGAAAGCGTTGGATATTGGAAGGGTAAAAATTACTATTCCCACTCCAGAGAGTGCAACAGTAGGGAAAGCGTTGGATAGCATAGGGGCAAAAAATACTATTCCCACTCCAGAGAGTGCAACAGAAGGGAAAGCGTTGGATAGCGGGAGGGTGAAAATTACTATTCCCACTCCAGTGAGTTTAACAGTAGGGAAAGTAATGATTTAATATATTATTAAAAATAAATTAAATATCAATACCAATAAAACATTAATTGAAATTAATAACCAATTTAATATTATGTAATAATTAATTAGAAATACAACTACATATTAGTTATTAAAAATTAATAACCTATTCATAATTATTTAACAACTAATTAATTTTCAATAACAAAAACGAATTAATAATAAAAATTAATACCAATTAAAAATTAACAGTAAATTACTTATTAATACACAAAAAAGTATTTTTAATATGTAATTAATTACAATTACAGCACTTCCCACCCTATTCCCCTATAAACCCACATCCCACTTCAGAAAATACATTAATACAATTATCATAATTATCAAATATTTTATTAATACAACATAATTACCAATTAATACAAATTAATTGCCAATTAATTAATTTTTAATTGGTAATTAATTTCTATTAACAATAAATTTAAAATCAATACCAATAAATGAAAAAAATGATTTACTTAATTACAATTAAATTACTTCCCACCCTATTCCCCTATAAACCCACAACCCGCTACAGAAAATAAATTTAGAAAATTAACATAATTAACAATTAATCAATTAATACAAATTAATTGGCAATTAATAAAAAATAATTACCAATTAAAAAATAACAATAAATTCAAAATGAATACCAATAAATAAATAAAAATATTTAATTAATTACAATTAAATTACTTCCTACCCTATTCCCCTATAAACCCACAACCCGCTACAGAACTAAAAAGCAAAATGTAATTAAAAATTAATAATAATTGCTAAAAATTAATATTTAATTTAATATAATTAAATTACTTCCCACCCTATTCCCCTATAAACCCGCACCCACTACAGAATTAAATTACGCAAAAATTAAATAACATCAAATTAATTACTTAAAATACATTAAACATACATTACAAAAATTAATATACACTTTTCACACATATACTAACATACAAAGCACTTTAAAAAAAATTATATTATTTAAAAAATCGATATATTTAATGCCTATATTGTATACTTCGATATTTTGACTTCTATATTTTGAAAATCGATATTACTTACCTTAAATTCGATATTTGTAACCACTATATTGTCTCCATTCGATATTTTGTCCATTCTATATTTTTACTTCGATATTATGTCCATTCTATATTTTGGAATCGATATTATGACTGTTTACCGCCATCAGAGTCAGCCGGGGAGCTGTTACCCCTCGCGTTCTTTCCTGGGCTCAAGAATATGACTTCTGGATTTGTACTAATCTGTTGGACTTCCTCAGCTAACTCCGCTGTTTCTATTGATAGGTCTTTATTAGTGGGGACTCTTGCATATAGCTGTTTCAGATGTTGGATCCAATCTTTTTCATGTACCCCGTTTTCTCTCGTTGGTCCTCGGTTGCTCAGCTGGTTGATAAATCTCCAGAGTCGTGCTGAGTTCTTTTGTTTGAGGAGGGAGAAAACTTTAAGCCATTTGCTTTCCATGGTGGCTTTTTTAAGTTCCCATAGCTTCTTCCTCAAGGAGGCCCTCAGTGCAGATATCAATGCCCCCTCTGTTTGACTACCCCCTCTTATCTTTGCTTCGAGAGCCTTGCGTAGAAGTTTTTTATAGTCTCGTATATCCTGAGGGCAGGTGTTTCCAGTGCTAAATTGGGCTTTTGTCATTATATTTTGTGATTTGGGGTTCCTGAGTTTATATATAGGCTTATCAGAGGGTTTTGCTATGCATTTGTTGTACTGACAGAGGCAATAAATGAGAAAAACACACACAAAGAACAAATCCGAGACCAATTTAGAAAAATAACACTTCTTTTTATACATATTTCAAACTCAAGAACTTCGTCTCAAAATAAGTATAGTTTTCGCTAAAAATATTCACAGATAAGTAAACGTACAAAGCTGTGCACTTTTATGCAAAAATGCAATCCTATGGGAGGAAAAGTCAAAGATACATAAATGTAGGAACGATGGGCTTCAGGGGTTCATCTTCTAGGAACGGAGTAGTGGTGGGCAAAGGTTCAAAATACTATCAACAGTTCTTCGGAAACCACCTGCGTTCTACTAGGAGAAGGGTGCTGATGAGGGTAACAGCTGGCCTGCAATGGAGAAGGGGGCCACCTGAAATGAGGCTGCATCCAAAACAACATGGAGGAGTCTGAAAAGTTGGTCCAGCATTATCTAACCAGCACCAGGGGTGGTGGCAGCTGAATGTGGGCACACCTCCTAATCTTACACATTTTTCCACCTGTCTTGCTGCAAAAAAGTGGGGTAAGGACAGTGGTTGAGCACCTCCACTATCTGGAGAGGACTGGGATAGCATAACAAAGGCAGCAGGGCCTTTGAAACTTCTTGCTCCAGAATGCTCATCCTGCTTGAAGGAGGTGTGAGCATCTCCGCCTAGAGCAGGCTTTGTTTCTGTCTTCTGAGAGCAAAGCCTCTCACCTCAGGAGGTGAGAAACCTGTCTATGGTGGCTGGCCTGTCGAGACCAGTCAGTCAACACACTAGATGTAGGTAGGTTTTCAGGGGGCATTTATTAATACATTAAACCAAGGGGTTTTCTACCAAACACCTTAGGGTACAGTGAAGCCATCATGTAGCTGGGGCACTCGTAATGACGAGTGTCCAGCACATGTACTTGTTGTGGCTTTCCTGTGCTCTGATAATATCTTAGGTATCACCGGGGACATATCTACTCTCGCAGATGTAACCTCACATGGGTATAGAGCACCCGGCCTTAGGGCTGTAAGGCCTGCCACAGGAGTGACGTACCTATAACAAATGTAGTGCTGGCAGGCACGGCCACACAGGGATGTGCCATGTTGACTCTTCAGTTTCTCTGCACCAAGACAGGCAGGCTGCGATGGCAGTTTGCATGAGATTGGTGAGGGGTCCCTTACGGTGGCACAATTCCTACTGCAGCTCTTAGATTGTGGAACAAGGGAAAGCACACTGGTGCGGGGTACCTCGTTAACAGGAACCCAGCACACTTTCACTCAAGATTGCACCAGAGAACAGGCAAAAAGTAGCGAGTAACCATGTCAAAAGGGGCACTTTCCTTCAAGGGGTATTTCAATTTTCTGGCCACTGCCTTGACTGAATGGATTCTTGCATTCTTACATGGCAGTCACGACCATAAACATTTCACCAAAAGTCCTCTCTAGATAGGTTGCACCTTCCGAAGAAGTGTATCCCGTATCTCTGTAGTGGAATATGCAGTCAGCCAAAGTTTTCTGAAGGCAGGGACCAATGAGCCTCCACCATCAGAAACCATGAGGTGGGAAATCCACAGATTTGCTGCAGTGGGAAATATTGGTACATGAAGGAGTTAGGTCCTTGGCGGGACTAAGGGTGGGCTGGACCGTTATACTGAGAAACAAAAAAGGGGGGTGCCCAAACCTTATATCTTAATAAAACAATTATTTCAATTAGACCAAATACGAATTACTTAGACCTGGTCAGGTACTTTTATTTATACCAATTATTCATGTTATTCTTGATATCCTTTTTTTGAACTTATTTTCATAGGCGAAAAAGAATATACATTTAAGACAAATATAACATAACACTACAAGCTGAACATTTAGCAAAAACTAGACATAATCAAAACAATCTACATTGCATCCAATTGACACTAAACATTACACATTACAAAGAGCATTACAAAATACCTTTAACATTCATATTTACAAATCAATTTCTTATTGAAGACAAGCTAAACGACATTTGAATACAAGAGAAAAATAGTGTATAGTTATTTTTAATATATCACTCAATGATATAATTAGCTCTTGTTGGTATGCCGACGCGTTTCAGGTTCGAGGAACCAGTTCTCGAACCCTCATCAGGGCTTTGTTAATTGTCTTTATGTTTTAGGCTGCTCTTCAATAAGAAATTGATATTAAGATATAAGGTTTGGGCACCCCCCCCTTTTTTGTTTCGCAGTGGGAAATAAGCAAAACACTAAGCCAAACAGATCTACTTTGTTCTACTTTAAAACACTTAAGACCTAAGGGATGCGTGACAGAGGCACTAGGCGTCTAGTCGGCTGAAAATATGCAGTCTGGAAAGGACCGTCTTTTGTAAATGCAATTGTTTTTTAATGAAGTTACTTGGATATGTGTCTGCAGTTTTGTTCTATTTAGCATTGATGTCATGCAATGGAATGAATGCGTAAAGGCAAGCCTGCCGCAGAGCATCACACCAGAGAGCCCCTATAAGAAAAGTATTACAGAGTGTTCAGAGAAGCAGCTTTGATTCTAGTTGAATATTATGTACCTGTGTCCTCTGGGTGCAGTAATGCATAAATAAGCACTTTCCTTATGGAGTGCAAAAATTCATTTTGCAGATAGTCTCTTGTGAACTTTTTATATAGAAGCACATACCCATTAATTTATTTGCAGTGTTCCAGCCTCTATAATTTTCCATTCTAGGACTCTTTCCAACCCTCTCGCTGGAGTTTGAATCTGCAATATTAAAACCCACTTTTTCTTACAAATATCTGTTACCGCCTTGGAATAGTGATTGCAGGTTGCTGCATAATTGATGGGCTTGTACCCTTGCACGCCCTTGATCTTTACTATTGCTTTCCATAAATCCTGACTGTTTATCCTCCTGGCACATTTTGCATTTCTTTTTATAATATCCGTCGGGTTCTCTATTCAAGCATATTTTGTGTGACTGATATTTTTCAG
Source organism: Lissotriton helveticus (assembly GCF_964261635.1). Lineage (NCBI taxonomy): Eukaryota > Metazoa > Chordata > Amphibia > Caudata > Salamandridae > Lissotriton > Lissotriton helveticus. The sequence goes on along the minus strand of NC_136059.1, from coordinate 180,219,978 downwards.
TATTTCTGTCAATGTAACAAATGTGTCCTCAAATTACAACCTTTAGTTCCTCTTTGCTTTTTTATTTTCAGGGTTGCAAAGATGTCATACATTTGTATCTATATCTATGCACTGTCCATTATTATAGGTCGTATATACATTTTTTAGGGCTATATAGCATATTTGAAGACATTTTCCCCAGTAGTAAACGGTGGCTGAAAAGGGCTGACCCACAGCCCTCTGTGTGTATCATACAGAAGAGGTCATTTGGCATTGCCAGACAGAAACAAAAGTTGTGGCTAACCTTACAAAAGCACCTCAGTGCCTCTCTCTGAATCATAGAGTACCCTTTGTAGAGTGCTAGGGGACAGGCTCTCCCTTCTCCATTGTGACTCACCCAGTTTACAGGAATGCAGCATTACACAAATCTGTCTGGGGATATTCTTCTTCCTACACATGTTTCACCATGCACCCCTGTGTCTCCTGTTCACATACATTTATAGGCAAATACACCCAGCACATGTATATAACATACACATCATGCACACACTGCATTGCATCCTTCATGTATTCTACCACCCACAGGGACACATACACCAAGCAATGCAAATAACATACAGCATTGCTATGTATTTCATTAGCTCTGTATTGAACTGCTCAAAGGCACACATACATCCGGCACATATACAGCACACATTCATTGCGTAGCACAACACACTAAACTGATGTAAGCCAAGGGTGAGTTAAGAGCACTGCGGCAGAACATTAAATGAGTGAGCCTGTAGGCCTCACTCCAGTGATAGAGGTAGAAAGGACCTGTTTAGCCGTACTGACCACTACACGGTATGCTACCATCACTGTGCTTGTGCTGCTTAACTCCCAGTGAAGGCAGCAGCCTTTCACCACTATAATGGTAGTGTGTTGGACGGTCCTCCCAGTCCAACAAGACTGCAATCTGTGAGACAGGCAGATGTCATGGCACACATGCATGATCCGTGTTTGCTTATGACACCAAAAATCATTATTATGGATCCAGATATCAGTACATTTGGGGCACTCAAGGCAGGGGTGCAGGTCCATTACCATGTGGAGGACTTTTCCGTCCCAACACTCTTTGTTTCTGTTATTTGAGGCCCATATCAACTAGCACCTTATATATTTTTTTAAACAATCCTTAACATTAGATCTAGGCATTGGGAGTCATTCATGCAACTGCAGTCAGCACAAAAATAAAGTTGTTTGTTCTCTGCTAGTCAGTCTAGTATTAAGAGAACAAATATTTGGGACAATTCAGGATTACATGGGAGCTAATATGGGACCTGTGGAACCTACTGTTCTCTGGGACACCCTCAAGATAGCGATCAGGGCACCAACACTGAGCTAAACTATTCAGTCATTTAAGGGTTAATGCCATGTAAGTTCATCGGTTACTGTGAAACTCTGGGGAGGATGCTAGAGCAACAAATGAAACAGCAAAAAAAGAAACAGTGTCCAAAAGGCCTTCCACAGTATAAGTAATCAACAGAGTCAGGTAGTGCAAGAACATGATACAGTGGCGGAGGTAGTTGGGGATAATCATAGGGAAGATAAAACAGTAACTAAGGGGGGGTGTAGCTATCTCAGATGTCAAGAGAGATTGTTTGAGGTTACACCTGGAAACTCCTTAACTAAAAAAAAAAAATCAGACGAAATCTAAACACTCTGATTTGGAAGATCTGAAAGTGGTCAGTTCTGATACATATCTTGTGGTTAAGATACCTGTTGTTTCTAGCTTGCTTGGGGAATGGAATGAGGAAGGTGCTCCTAGAATGGCGATGGTGTTTTTGGGCCACATGTATCAACATTTGTAATAGCGATTTCTGAATTGCCATTTTCTGCGAATCGTATTTAGATCATCTTTATTACACATGTATGAAACTTATAGAGTTTCATTTAGCAATTTCTAGGGGGTCGCAACTCGACCTACCTCATTAATATTAATGAGGTAGATCACAATTTGCGAGCCCCTAGAATTCGGTAAAATCATGGGGATGGCGGCCTGCTGGGGTCAGCAGACCACCATGTCTGTGATTCCTTTTAAAGATAACAATATTTTTTTAAATGCAGCCCGTTTTCCTTAAAGGAATAGGGGATGTGTTTAAAAAAAAAAGAAATGTCTGTGGGACCACTACCTGCAATTAAAAAAATGAAACAGAAATGTTTCATTTTTTTTTTTTAAATCCCTTAAGGAAAACGGGCTGCATTTAAAAAAACCTGCTTTATTGAAAAAGCAGCCACAGACATGGTGGTCTGCTGACACCAGCAGGCCACCATCCCTGCGAGTGCTGCCATTGCCAATGGGTCGCAAACTGCTTCATGAATATTAATGAGGCAAGCAATTTGTGACACCATTAGGAATTTGAGACAATGTTGTACATTCCAATTTGCAAAATGGAATGGTCGTACACCTGGCCCCAAAGCCTAAACCAAGTGAACACAATAAAGAAAAAACTCAAGCAAAAACAAAAAAAACTCACTCACAATGCAACACATTTCCCGTCATCTACTCTCTATAGGAAGAGTCTTAATCATCAACGCAACTGCTAAATGTAAAGCCCTGGAGAGGAAGTGGAGAAGGTCTTATTCCGTTTCCTCTAAAGTGATTTACAAAGATGAGCTAAAAGCTTATCACGCTAACTGTAAACGTGCCAAAGCTCTTTACATTACCTCTACAATCACTTCAGTGCAGAACTGTCCTCGGACTCTTTTTGCTACTGTTAAGAAACTTACAGGTGCTGACACTGTTCCCGCGTTGCCGGCTCTAGATGGTATACATTGCAATGCTATTGCGGACTTTTTTATATCTAAGGTTCAGGGCATCCATCAATCCTTAGCCTCCCTCCCACCTTCTATTGATCCTTCCTTACTTGGTTTTTGTTGTAATGTTTCTGTCCCTCCTACTGAGTCTCTGTACAACTGGAAACTATTTGATGATGTGTCCTTCCTGTTGTGCTTAAAAAGCATTAGGTGAGGCTCTCCTCGGGACCCTGTCCCCATGATGATACTGAAACAACTTGACCTTGAACCACGAAGATTCCTAATGAGGTTGCTTAACATCTCCCTCAGTGAATCCCGGGTTGATCAGGATTGGAAACATGCCATGGTCGTTCCCTTACTAAAAAAATCTGGTGCGGACATCACTAACCTTGCCAACTTTAGGCCTATATCCCTGCTGCCTGCTTGCTCCATAATACTGGAACGCCATGTCAACATCCAGCTAAATGAGTTTGTTGAAAATACGGGATACCTTCATCCATCCCAATCAGGCTTTCGCGCTAACTATTCCACCGAATCCGCACTCCTAGGGGTGACTGAGCGACTCCGACACGGTATTGATAGTGGTGAGACCTTTGCGCTTATCCTTCTGGATTTAAGCGCGGCCTTCGATACTGTGTCGCATTCCATTCTATTGGAGTCCCTTCACTCCCTTGGTGTTGCTGGATCTGCGCTTGCCTGGGTGGCCTCATTTCTTAATGAGCGCACATTTCAGGTATTTTCAAACAAAGCTGAATCGGCGATTTGTTCATCTGCTTACGGCGTCCCTCAGGGGTCTATATTGAGCCCTTTGTTGTTCAATATTTACATCAGACCCCTTGCTACTATCGTAGAGGACGCCGGTCTGTCCATATACTCATATGCAGACGACACGCAGATTGTGTTTTCTTTGTCAGGCAGCAGGGTTCAGGACACCTCTGCCCTAAAAATTGGCCTTTCTCGTGTTGCGGCAAGTCAATTTGCTAAAGCTCAACAGAGATAAGACTGAGGTTATCATACTAGGCAAACATAAAGATCTGTGGGGCCCTAGACACTGGCCCAGTGATATGGGTCCACTGCCTACCCCCGTGCCAGCTGCCCGTAACCTCGGTTTTCTAATTGACGAGAAACTCTCGATGCGACAACAGGCAACCAAGGTTGCTGCAATCTGCTTTAATACCTTACGCTGGTTGCAGAAGATCCTATGGATGTTGCCTGAGTCTACTCGAAGAACTGTCGTTCAGGCCCTTGTGATGTCCCGTATCGACTATGGCAACGTGCTTTATCTAGGAGCCGATAAAGCTACGATGAATACACTCCAGGTTGTACAGAACTCAGCTGCCCGCCTTTTGTGCAATATTCCACGGAGAACGTCTGCAACGCAAGCCCTGTGTGACCTTCACTGGTTAAAAATTCCTGATCGTGTGGCTTTCAAAACCTTGTGTCTCCTGTTTAAGATTCGTCAGGGTTCTGCCCCCACTTACCTGCACAATCTCGTTCAGCTATATCAGCCCAGTCGTTCTCTCAGGTCATCAAATAAAGCCAATTTTGTAGTTCCAAGAATTCGATTGGCAAAAATGGGAGGCTGTTCATTCGCATACTTGGGGCCGAAGATGTGGAATGCTCTTCCGTTGGCGCTAAAAACAGAGACCAACCTTTTTGCTTTTCGCAAAAAATTGAAAACTTTTCTGTTTTAGTCCGGTCACTGCTCTTGTTCTTTCTCCTCTTTCAGCAATTGCTTGTTTTCTTCTCTAGTCTGTCCCTGGCGCCGGGAAACCCATTACGGGTAGCTGAGCGCAATATAAATTTAATAAATAATAATAATAATAATAACTGCCGATATCCCTGAAATACTCACTGTAACCAGGAAGTGGGCAGCCACTCTAAAACTGTTCCCTAGATTATTAAAAGTGTCGCCAAAACCAGCTCAGCAGCCATACTTGCTGTGCTGCGCTGCGTGAAAGGAGAGAGCAGGAAAGTGCCATATATACAGTAGCCAGAAAGAAAAATAAATCCCACCTGGTAACACTTTCTTCTACTACCTCTCTCCCTCTCTCTAATCTCCCCCTTTTTATGTTTATCACTTCTCCTTTTGTCTCTTCCCCTATTGGACTCCTTTCCTCCTTTTGTCTTTCCTTCCCTCGGATAAACTGCAACCCTCATTTGTGCCATTTGTTTTCCCTATATGGACTAAAAATTAATGCATTTAATAAAAGGCTATAATTTAGATTAAAAATGCATGTTCGGCGCTCTTCCTTCTGAAGAACTAAGATCAAAGTAAACGTGAAGCGGCATCACTCTCTACTTTGAGTTATATGCATTTCTGCCATAGAAAAATATGATTGGCATAGTTCTGCCATCTTAAAAGTGTGGTTGGAAAGGTGCTTTTATATTTCACCTTAAAAAAGAACAGAAATGTTTTGAGCACACAGGAAAAGCAGGTTTGGGGTTTACAAGCCACATTAAGCCATAGTGGAGAAGTGTGGCTCACTGGTTAGAGGAGGCAGACCTGGAAGCAGAGGTCAGCCCGGGACCAGGGTTCAATTCCCGGCTCGGCGGGGTCTTGAGTCCTAAAAAAAAAAATGTCCATGGACTTGACAATTCTCGCTCCGGTGCCTACTCGATTCACGGGTTCACACTCTGCGACTCTGGGCAATAGCTTGCTTAATCTCCACAACGGCCCCTCGTGGCGGGATGCCTGACTTTCACCTTGCAGATACCCTGCCGGGGTTATCTCACAGGGGAATACCAGGACGGGTTCCCTAAGCAAGCGCTTAGAAACCGCTTGGTGATTTTTGCGCTATATAAATTCCTGTACATTTACATTTACATTTACATTTACATTAATAAAGAACACCAACAGGTGCACATCATTGGAGGAAAGGAGAAAGGCAGCTACCACTTTGCTCTCCTTTTGTTAAAATAGAATAACGACATCTGCAGATGCAAGCTGGGACTGGGTTCTAATGAGCTCGACTGCGCTTGGCAATCTCTCTTGGTATATATAACATTCTCTGGGGACTGTAGCCCGCCAACAGAGAGCTCACCTGGATGAGGGACAGGCCTGTGGACTACATCACCCATGAAGCTCAGTCACAGTACTCAATCAATCAATCAATCAATCAATCAATCAATCGGGGAATTGTAAGCGCTCTACTCACCCATGAGGGTCTCAGTGCTCTGAGGAGGGGGAGGGGGGTTCGCAGATGGCTGATGAGCCAGGTCTTGAGGGTCTTCCTGAAGGTGTTCAGGGAGGGGGCGCATCCGATGTCTGCCGGCAGCTCGTTCCAGGTCTTGGCTGCAATGTGAGAGAAGGATCTTCTGCCTGCTCTGGCTCTGTGGAGGTGTGGGGTTTCGGCCAGTGTAAGGTTGGAAGATTGGAGGTTTCTTTTGGGTACGTGGAAGTTGATTCTGTCTTTGAGGTATTTGGGTCAGTTGCAACAAGCAACAAGCAAACCGAGGTGGATCTGACTGTCATACCAACAAACTTCACTTCATTCAACACTTGGTTCAGTGCTCTGCCCCCCCCCTCAAGATCCCAAAGCAGGGCCCTGAAACACCACTGTACAGCACTATCCTGCTCTCTCCATTGCACTGGTGCACAATCTGGCTGCTCGCACACATGCACACCTCACACACACACACACCCACGCCTATGTGAGTCTAGTGTACGTGTACTGGAAGGGTATCCTTTCAGTAATAAATAATATGCTTCGACTATCTTTAAAACCTTTCCATCTTCAGATGTATGCTCTACAGTGTAGCACACATGAGAAGTGGGAAGAGTTAGAAAAAATAAAAGTATTTCTCCTTTTTAACACCTGCTTCCAAGTGGCATTATTTAGAGGCGCAATACCCTGTTTACATTTGTTAGTAGATACGGGTTTGCATCAAAAACCATGGATGATTGCTTGGGAACGCACCTTTACCCCCATTGGAATGCCCCCTGGACGTGTAGTAATGCAAGGAAGCACTAGGTGCTGCTTTGCGTTACTTTTAGGAAATTATTGAGTGCAAAACAAGTTTTGCACTGAAAAGTAAACAAAATGACAATTTGCACAAGTTTGCGTCTATTTTGTGGTGGAAACCCAGTGCACAATGTTTGGAAATCTGGGCCTAAGTTTATGTTCTATCTGTTCCAGACACACAGTTTCTAACTCCTCATCCTCCAAACTTTCCTCCCTGTTCCCATTGCTGTCTGAAAATCTTCCTAACCATGAGAGTACCCATCCCTTGAACTACACCCTCCCTGGGAATATATAGCACAATCAGTTTTATTTGAAAAGTGTTTGTGAAACTGTCTTGCTACTCTAGGTGCATGGAAATGGACTGTGGTTACCAACATCTATCATCATATTGTTCCCATGCTTCTAGGTACAGAAGATGCCCCTGAGTGTAACATGGAATCAATGGTTGCCTCAGTTTCATAGCAGGACTCCTATCTACCACGGTATGGAGTGCTAGTGTAGGCTTTAAACAGTGAGACATGAATCACGGGGTCTATATACTAATGAGTGCCAACCAAAACACCTCCAATTTTGAATAGATCTATAAATGTTGGAATGAATTTGGAGTGAGATTTTGGAATGGTTAGTAATTTAGTTGAGAGTTATACTTGTTCTCCTTTTCTTCTTTCTGCAAGTTTATTGCTGCTTTATGGTGATGGTCTGTAATCTTCTTCTTGTAGAGTTTAGTTTGTGTATGATGCTGGTAAGCTGCTTTCTAAATTGTAAGTGTTGAAGCAAATGTGAATATGGAACAGTGGAGGTTGCATTTCGGGCTGGCTCGATTTGAACAAGAGAGGTCTACCTATGGAGGCTTGCAGAGACTTATTATAGTCAAATATAGCTAGGACTATCCACCTAGTACAACCATGCAGATGGTTAATAAGGAAGTACCTCAGGGACTATTCAATGAATTAGTTTAGTAATTCCGTCTGACCATCCTTTTGCAGATGATTGCTGCTGGGCATGAAGTATGCCTACTTACATTGTGTGCCTCGGTCTGTAATGATGGTTTCTGGTAATTCATGTTAAAGAATAATATTTACCAAAAAGATACCTGCTATGTCCATTGCTGTGTGTAATTATTTCAACTGAAAGAAATTAACTATTTTGTTGAAATAGCCTCCTGCTACCACAGCATAGCCATTTAAAGGGGGTAGATCTTCTACAAAGTCTATAGATATCATATTTGGTAAGGACTGTAGCGTACAGAAAGGAGAACAATGCTATTCTTACGCTTTAGCACTTATTGAATACTAAGAAGGTCTGACATTTTCCTCTGGCGAGGATTACCTGCCCGAGAAAAGTCAAATCATCACCTCATTACCTGCTGCTGGACTGTTGATTTAGGAATGTAAAATGCTTCATCCCTATACACAACAATTTTCTATTAATCTGGCGATGTTTTGGTTTCTTTTGAAAATACCACTGCAAATTTATGTTAGACTTACCTTGTTGTACAGTATTTATGAATGTTTTAATTCTCCAAATTGAAGCATGGTGGAAAGAATGTTAGGAGGATCCACTGGACTGCAATGTCTTGATGTTTGGGCAAAGCATTTACTTTTCAATGTGTTTTGTCTAGATGATATGTAATCAAATAGTGAGATTGAGAAAAAAAGAATGTTTATTTAGTGGGCCTAGCATTACTACAGTCCCTGTAGTCGGTCTACATCATGATCTCGTGATGTGAGCCTCCCAGATAAGGCATCCAATGTATAAAAGCTTCTTTTATCACAAACTTCTTGAGCAATATAGCATAGGATGTAATTCTTCAGTCTTCCCATTTCTCTGAGATGGCACAGCCGTGATGATGAACGAGGAGACATCTGTTCCTAAAATAAATGCTCAAGTAACAGCATGATGTCTCAGAATAGGCACCACAATAAACGCCGTCTTCAGCATCTAAAATGCTTGTTCCTTGTATTTGATAGGCCTGGGCAAAATTTAAAATACTGCGTTATGATTCACAGAATTTTGTGATTTTCGTGTTATGTAGCTTACACAAATGTCCCAAAATTCCACCATAACATTGCTTTGCGTGATTACACACCATTTGCAGTAAAAATGTACCACAAAATACACCATTGATGGTAAAAGTATACAAAAAAATGCATGGGAACAACAGAACACGAGCAGATGTTCACGGTGCTTTTGTTAAATTCACCCTTGTTCCTTGTGCCAAACATTTATACAAGTTTGCATCTTGTACTTAACATAGCATGAAATGACAGATTTGCATTTCACGTAATTACAAGTACTGCTGCAAAATGTTGCGTTAGTATGCGAAAGCAAATTACACCAATTTAGCACACCCCTAGTCTTTGGTTTACTTGAATGCTGCTCCTTTTCCTGTTAGATAATGGGTTGTAAAATGGATGAGATGTTTTGACTGAATTGCTGATACAAACTGACTAGTCCCACAAATCGCTGTTCCTCTTTAACCAACTTCAGGGATGGCCATTCCAAGACTGCTTTGACTATGGAGGCATCCATACTGATTCCATCTTCAGCATTTTTTAAGCCAATAATGTCGATCTTGGTCATGTTGAATATACAGTTTTCATCCTTAGCATGCATGCATACTTGCGTAGTCATCAAGGAACTTCTTGCACATGTTTTCGTATGTAGATTTTATATGCACAGCTTATCATCCGTGAGGGTAACCAGGCACTGGAGCAGGAGAGCAGGTCTGAAGGTGCTCCTAGTTGAACGTTCAAGTGTTCAGCTTCTTGCAGAAGTTGAGGAGTAGAATGGTGGTCCTGATGCGTAGAGGCAGTTGTTACAGCTTTTGGTCGTGATGAAGGAGAAAGAGCAACCTCCTGTCTTACTTCTGCGGATGCGGGGGATTCGTGCAAGGGAGAGAGAAGCGGAGGTTGATTTTTTGAGGTTTAGCAGAGTTATAATCAGTCGTTGAGGTAGACTGCTTTTGGAGGGCTTTGAGGACGTGGATGAGAAGCTTGAATACAGCATTTCTGGATGGGAAACCATTGCAGCTCTGTGAGATACGGCATGATATGTGCTCTGATTACCCGAGACTGGACCCACGATACCTGTAGGTAAGTGTGCCATGGTATCAAACCTTTGTTCCCAGACCCATGCAACAAGGCGTTTACTCCTCTGTTGGTGAGCTTATTTGCTAGCAGCTCTTGCGGAGGAGAAACTTGCCTGTTTGGATTCTGAATGGCATTGTCGGACGTTATTTTCCTCGTAGGTCCTCCGTTGGTGAACATGCAGGCTTGCAGCTCGTGCGGAGGACGATTTTGTTACTAGTAGCACTCGAGCGGCATTGTCGGCCGTTATTCCCCGTAGGTCCTCAGTTGATAAGAGTGCAGGCTTGCAGCTCGTGCGGAGGACGATTTTGTTACTAGTTGCACTCGAGCGGCATTGTTCGGACGTTATTTCCCCGAAGTCCTCTGTTGGTGCGGAGGACGGTTTTGTATTTGCCGATCGGTATTGTCAGCCGATTTTTAGTCTTGTCCTTCGTTGGGGAGCTAGTAGGATTACAGCTCATGCGGAGGATGGTTTCTACCTCCCCGGTATTGTTGGCCGGGGAGGCTCTACTGAGGTACTCGAAATACATTATGTTCCTTATGTACTCTGGATGGTTCATGGGGTGAAGTAACCCTCTTTTGGAAATGTTGTTACATAGCACCATCCCATCAATTCTTGTTATTCGACTGGTATACACATGTCAATTCATTTGGGTTATTCTGACTCCAGTGATAACAGGGTTTTTTTACAAGTTGCATACCTATGCTCTATCTCTGTGATGCGTATTGGAATCAAAGAAAGGTAGATCTGAGACAGTTATTCTTTTCCTATAATTTGTATGGGTGATCTGCATTTTACATAGGATTCAGACTCAGTACTTTCCTTTTGCGCTTGTTTCCCGCTGCAGCTAGAATATAACCCATGGTATCACCACACAGAAGGCACGTCATAAATGAAAGTATCTTCTTATACCAGAACAGTTATTTTTTGTTACAGGTATAGAAGTAAACATTGCATTAGTCATATTGAGTGGTGATGATAGAACTGATAGAACAAGGCTATATCATTCTCTTCTTTGCCATTTCAGATCTCCCTCCCAACTGTTCCCTTCCTTACCTTCCCCCGCTTGATCCTTCCACTGACCTATGCCATTACAGCTAGAACAGTGATGGATTAAACCCAGATCTGTTGACTGGGTGTGAGTGTTTGATTGGTTCAGATGCTCTGTCCATCACCACCCCCTTTTGTACCGCTTTGTTTGCCATAGTTGGCAGGGTATGCTCAGACGTGAGTCTCTTGCTCACTTTGCCAATGGATTCAAGTAAGCCGGGCTGAAGATGGCTATAATGCCAGAAACCGGTCCTCGGAATCTTGTTTCCCGTCCAGGGAAGGCATGGCTTGGCAGTTCAGGCTGGACTGTTCCCATGAGGCACAGAGTCAGACTAATTTGCATATGGCCATGTCTGAACTGGGGTGGCAGAGTGGGCTAAAGAACGGTGATGGATTAAACCCAGATCTGTTGACTGGGTGTGAGTGTTTGATTGGTTCAGATGCTCCGTGCATCACCACCCCCTTTTGTACCGCTTTGTTCGCCATAAGTTGGCAGAGTATGCTCAGACGTGAGTCCCTTGCTCACTTTGCCACTGGATTCAAGCAAGCCGGGCTGAAGACGGCTGTAATGCCAGAAACCGGTCCTCGGAATCTTGTTTCCGGTCCAGGGAAGGCATGGCTTGGCAGTTCGGGCTGGACTGTTCCCATGAGGCACAGGGTCAGACTGATTTGCATATGGCCATGTCTGAACTGGGGTGGCAGAGTGGGCTAAAGAACGGTGATGGATTAAACCCAGATCTGTTGACTGGGTGTGAGTGTTTGATTGGTTCAGATGCTCCGTCCATCACCACCCCCTTTTGAACCGCTTTGTTCGCCATAAGTTGGCAGGGTATGCTCAGACATGAGTCCCTTGCTCACTTTGCCACTGGATTCAAGCAAGCCGGGCTGAAGACGGCTGTAATGCCAGAAACCGGTCCTCGGAATCTTGTTTCCGGTCCAGGGAAGGCATGGCTTGGCAGTTCGGGCTGGACTGTTCCCATGAGGAACAGGGTCAGACTGATTTGCATATGGCCATGTCTGAACTGGGGTGGCAGAGTGGGCTAAAGAACGGTGATGGATTAAACCCAGATCTGTTGACTGGGTGTGAGTGTTTGATTGGTTCAGATGTTCCGTCCATCACCACCCCCTTTTGTACCGCTTTGTTCGCCATAAATTGGCAGGGTATGCTCAGACGTGAGTCCCTTGCTCACTTTGCCACTGGATTCAAGCAAGCCGGGCTGAAGATTGCTGTAATACCAGAAACCGGTCCTCGGAATCTTGTTTCCGGTCCAGGGAAGGCATGGCTTGGCAGTTCGGGCTGGACTGTTCCCATGAGGCACAGGGTCAGACTGATTTGCATATGGCCATGTCTGAACTGGGGTGGCAGAGTGGGCTAAAGAACGTTGATGGATTAAACCAAGAACTGTTGACTGGATGCGAGTGTTTGATTGGTTCAGATGCTCCGTCCATCACCACCCCCTTTTGTACCGCTTTGTTCGCCATAAGCTGGCAGGGTATGCTCAGACGTGAGCCCCTTGATCACTTTGCCACTGGATTCAAGCAAGCGGGGCTGAAGACGGCTGTAATGCCAGAAACCGGTCCTCGGAATCTTGTTTCCGGTCCAGAGAAGGCATGGCTTGGCAGTTCGGGCTGGACTGTTCCCATGAGGCACAGGGTCAGACTGATTTGCATATGGCCATGTCTGAACTGGGGTGGCAGAGTGGGATAAAGAACGGTGATGGATTAAACCCAGATCTGTTGACTGGGTGTGAGTGTTTGATTGGTTCAGATGCTCCGTCCATCACCACCCCCTTTTGTGTGCTTTGTTCGCCATAAGTTGGCAGGGTATGCTCAGACGTGAGTCCCTTGCTCACTTTGCCACTGGATTCAAGCAAGCCAGGCTGAAGACGGCTGTAATGCCAGAAACCGGTCCTCGGAATCTTGTTTCCGGTCCAGGGAAGGCATGGCTTGGCAGTTCGGGCTGGACTGTTCCCATGAGGCACAGGGTCAGACTGATTTGCATATGGCCATGTCTGAACTGGGGTGGCAGAGTGGGCTAAAGCACGGTGATGGATTAAACCCAGATCTGTTGACTGGGTGTGAGTGTTTGATTGGTTCAGATTCTCCGTCCATCACCACCCCCTTTTGTACCGCTTTGCTCGCCATAAGTTGGCAGGGTATGCTCAGACGTGAGTCCCTTGCTCACTTTGCCACTGGATTCAAGCAAGCCGGGCTGAAGACGGCTGTAATGCCAGAAACCGGTCCTCGGAATCTTGTTTCCAGTCCAGGGAAGGCATGGCTTGGCAGTTTGGGCTGGACTGTTCCCATGAGGCACAGGGTCAGACTGATTTGCATATGGCCATGTCTGAACTGGGGTGGCAGAGTGGGCTAAAGAACGGTGATGGATTAAACCCAGATCTGTTGACTGGGTGTGAGTGTTTGATGGGTTCAGATGCTCCGTCCATCACCACCCCCTTTTGTACCGATTACAGCTATCTAGGCTTGGTTAGATCAAGAGGTGGTTCTGAGCATCCAACCGATCCTGAGGACCGTCAAGTAACAGAGTGGCCACTGGAAAGAGTCCAGAGTGGAGTTCTTATTTCTAAAGAGTTTGAAGCAATTCTTTCAAATCCAGTTTGATACATTGAACATGCAGGTGGTGAAGTTGTTCCTGGTGCTGTTGTATGTGTCAGTGAGGAAGAGAATGAGCTGAGTCTCATCGGCGTAGGAGACGATGTTGTGGGCTTTTATGATTCGGGTGAGAGAGTCCATGTAAATTTTCAGCAGGGTCGAACTGAGGGAAACGCCCTGGGGGCTCTGCAGATGAGCTCCTTGAGTTCAGAGATGAAAGTGGAGAGTCTTACATATTGTGTCCTGCTGGACAAGAAGGAAGCGTTCCAACTTAGGGCGAGTAATTGGACTAATCATTCCTAAAGTCTGGTGATTAGGGTGCTGTGAGAGACAGTGTCTAACGCTGCAGGATAAGTGCAGAGGTCTCTCCTCTGTCCATGACTGAGAGGATGTCATCTGCTGCTGCCAGGAGGGTAGTCTCGTTGCTGTGGTTGCTGCAGAATCCTGATTGGGTGGAGTCCAATCAGTATTCAACAGTAAATGCAGAAACCAATGTTGTTCAAGTTGTGTGACCAAATTTATTTATTTATTTATTTATTTTTAGATTTCTAAAGCGCGTAGCTACCCTGAGGCGTCCCAGCGCTGACATACAACCTATTAATCCAGGAGGGGAGGGGGGGAGATACGCATTATGGGAAGAGCCAGGTTTTTAGTTGCCCGCGGAAGGTGAGCCGGTTGTGTTCTCTTCGAATGGAAAGCGGGAGAGAATTCCACAACTTAGGGGCGTTGTAGGAAAACAATCTTCCACCCGAACGGGCTTTGTTTATTCTTGGAATGCAGGCATATGTGTGATGCATAAGGACTTGAAATTGACCCTTTCCTTGATCGGGAGCCAGTGAAGACTTCTAAGAGCCGGTTTGGCCGAACATCTGGACTTGGTTCCTGTAAGGAGTCTGGCGGCTGCATTTTGGACGTATTGCAGATTTTTTATGACTGAAACAGGAGCTCCTAGATACAGGGCATTTCCGTAATCCAGTCTGGAGATCACCAGACCCTGGATAAGCATTTTCCTAGATTGGAAGGGGAGTAGATGAATATTCTTTCGTGCTTGTTGGATGAGACCGAAGCAGATGCCAGAGGTTTTCCTGGCTTGGGTTTTAAAATTGAGTTCCTGGTCCAGCCAGATCCCCAGGCTCTTGACTTCTGCTTTCGGGGTAGGGGGTACGCCCATACATGGAGGCCAAGAGAGGGAGGTAGGGAGTTTTCGTGGGTTGCCTAGTAGGAGAATCTCGGATTTCTCCCCGTTTAATTTGAGGCGAGATTCACACATCCAGCGATGGATGTCATTTAGGCAATCCGCCAAGTTGTCCAGACTTTTACTTGAGTGGTTTAGAGATACCACCAATTGGGTGTCATCGGCATACATGACTGTTTTTATACCAAATGGGGAGATGACGTCCTCTAAGGGGGACATGTAGACATTAAAAAGTGTGGGGCTCAGGGAGGAGTGTGGTAAATGCTTACTATATCTTTTCCCGTCTACCACTGCATCAGAATGTCCTGTGACATCATGGAATGTTAAGTGCCTGACTCTAGCTAGAGAGTCAGTTGGTCATCTTAGGCTGAGGAGCTGGAAGCTCTCTCCTGGTGGGGTTTTCTCCTTATATCTTCCTATCCTGTAACCTGCCACCTTACTACCTGCTAATAAAGAGGGATCTACTACTACACCTGGACTACGCATTATTGTTTGTGTACCACAAGGAGTCCTGAGGAACCCCACACTGTAGGGGGAAAGCCTTGGACAGCACAGGTCCATCGGACACCTGAAAGGTTCTACCTTCCAGGAAGGATTTGATCCAGGACAGGGCGGTACCAGACACTCCTGCCGAGCTGAGCCGGTGGAGAAGAATGGAGTGATCCACCGTGTCGAAGGCGGCACTTAAGTCGAGGAGGATCACTGCCACTGATCCTCCTGCGTCTAAGATGGTTCGTGCCTCTTCGACCACGGCAAGAAGTGCGGTATCGGTGCCCTGTCCAGGTCTAAATCCTGTCTGGGAATGGCGCAGGAGATTGTTGGTCTCTAAGAAAAGAGATAGTTGGGAATTAACAATTCGTTCGGCGATCTTTCCCATGGCCGGGAGGAGAGAGATGGGTCTAAAGCTGGATAAGTCTTTAGGGGCCAGGTGAGGCTTTTTCAGTAGAGCCCTGACTGTCGCTTTCTTCTAGTTCTCTGGAACAATGCCTGATGCCAGAGAGTTGTTAATCAGTTGGGTAAAAGGTGATGAGATAGTGTCGGCGACTAGTTTTAGTTTGCTCAGTGGAGCAGGATCTGAGAAATGAAATGAGAATTTCATGAAGGTGGACCACCATAAAAAAGACGTTCAAATCTCCAAAGATGTAATTCATCAAATGCTGAAATTCAGTGGTGGTATTATATAAGCCAAATGGCATGATCGAATAACCAAAGTACTGAATGCCACCTCTCTCATTCTCACCATGTTATATACCCCCCTTAATGAAGCTTGGTGACGATCTTTGCATTCTTGACTTGCTCTAGGAATACAGAAATAGGGTGATAACATATCTGTTTCTGATGGTAATAACACTAAGTTATCTAGAGCCAGCTCTCATTGGACTCAATATTAGTGTCTGGCACAAAAAAAGAAGGAGGATCTTACCAGAAATGTAGTGTGTCTTATGAAACCTTTCTCTGGATTTTCTGTCAGGTTTTGAAGTAATACCTCACCTTCCATGTTTTTTTTTTTTAAGAAGTTTTATATAGCACAAACTTGACCCAAAGGTATCAGAGCGCATTACATGAGCACTACTTGTGTTACATGAGGACACATTCATTTTTGTTAGGCACAGGGAGATTAAGTAATTTGCCCAGAATCAGAGGATGTTGCGCGTCCTTGCCGAGACTCAAACCTGGTTCCCCAGATTTTAGGTGAACCACCCTATCCCTTAGGCCACATCCTAATGTAAGCAGATAAATCCTCTTAAGCGCTATAAGCATATCCAAAAATTATTCAATTACAAAATCGTAATCCGTGCTCCCTTTTACTGAACACATCCAGAAATTCTTGATAGGCTTCTGGTACCGTATTCCCATAATTTCTCTTGTACACTGGTCAAGGTAAATGTAACATGAAACAACTTAAAGGCTGTGCTGGATCCAGACCTTTCTGGTTGGTTGAAGGAATGCCCACAGCCAGGCAGAACCTACCACTCCCATCAAGGGCTGGTGTTTACACTTGCTGTATAACCTGTGCTCACCGTTGGGTAGCTTGGTCACTGAGCAGTCAGGCTTTCCGCAGAGGCAATGTGTAAAGCAAAGGTACAGCTGTCACTTGCGATGAATATACTGAGCATCACAAAGGAGACTTCACATAGGATGTATGTAAATAACATTTCTATTCAACACACAAATTGGATCATTATAATACTTTTGGGCATAAAACACATTTGGAAATATTACCAGCAGTACTAGGCCCACTCATATTGTTATTATATTAATAGTATGCACAGTGTAGACAATTCCTAATCTACCCCCCCCCCCCACACAGGTAGAGAGCATCCTTATGCGGTGTGACACGCTGTCCACCAAAGCCCTACCCTAGCACACCTGATGATAAAATCCCACACAGGTATATGATACACCCCGGCTCACAACCATATCACAGATATGTACATATAAGTCACTAGAACACTATTGGGGTTAGATCCTATTGGACACACTCTGTTAACAGCCTTCGATGCCTTGTCGCTACGGGCATTGAATGGGCGTTTCCCAGAAGACCAAACCACCTGCCCAACCCATCACTGCCCGAAAATATTAGCAGTGCTGGATTGCACGTTCTGCTCAACCACCCTTTTTAACACCATTTCTTCTTACTCCATCGTTTGACACTGTGAAAGTGACCATATGCCCCAGGTCTAGGCTATAAAAAATCTCCATCAATGTTCATACCAGTTTGAGCCTTATTGGCGCCGGTGACTCGCAACACAACTGGAGACTGGTCAAATGGGGCTTGGAAGTTGCCATAAGGTATAATAACTGGAAAATACAAACACCCAACCTGGGGAGGGCCTTAATCAATACAATCAATGACTGGGAACGCCTCGTTCAAAAATTACATTCTGCTTTGGTTAGTAGCCAAAAAGGCACCTTGTTAACAAAGCTCACAGTTACTAAATCGTGGTTCACAAAAGACCAATGGACTCAGAAATGAACATTGACCAAAAAGTTCTGATCACTCAAATCATGATCAAATTCCAACCTGCTTGCCGAAGTGGAAACTCTGTGCAGTTAATACAAAAAGCAAATTTGGCAAGCCAAACAAAAATAAAAAGAATCACTCCAGACTGAACTATCCCTGGTATGCCAAAATAAAAACTCAAAATGCTTATGGATTATAATAAACCATATGAACAGGGTATAAGGACCAAACAGAAACAATGTTACTGCAGAGAACTGGATACAACTTTGCACCACTCTGTATAAAGCTACAACTAAAATGCCCGACCGCCGTTAGCAAACAAAAGACCTAACAGCAGAAATCTGTGGCAATTGATGCATAACTTCGCCAATATGCGATAATTTTCAATCAATGCTACTAGAATTGCACAATTAATCTGGAAATTTAGAGCTGACAATGTCCCTGGACCCAACGGCATTCTAGCATCAATTTACAAACACAACATCAATTTTTGGTCCGGAAAGCTTTAAAATCTATTCAGTTGTTGTATAATTAGTGAATTTATTCCAACTTCCTGGCAAAGTTCAGTCTTACATCCTAATTATGAAAAAGGTCCTGTGTCGCTCCCTGACAGCTATCGACACAGCTACTGTTGGATGTTGAAACAAAATACTTTGTGTCTCTCCTGTTGGGGGATCTAGAAGAATTGGCAGCCACAAACAACATGCTGCCTTTCAACCAAACTGGCTTAAGAACTTTGTCTGGTGCTATTGACAACTTTGTGGCCTTAATGATGCTCGCAGCAAAACACATAAAGAAGAAGGAACAGCTTTACTGTTGTTTTATATGCTAAACAGCAAGGCCTTCGACCATGTCAATTGCCAAATACTGTGGTCCAAACTTATTGCCTGGCAAATCCCAGAACCACTACTATGAGGAATTGTGCTGCTTTTTGTAATACATGTGCCAGAGTAAAACTGGGATATCATACAGCAATCTCTGACAAAATAAGCATCGAACAAGGTGTGCATTAGCACCAGTGCTTTTTCAATTTTTCATGGGCGACCTGGTTCCCACATTAAATCTAGCAATCAGTCATGCACCAAAATTAGCGAATCATCATATCACCTCGCTCCTTTATGTGGACGATGTCATTCTTTGAAGCCAAACCCCAATGTGGCTTCAAAGACTGCTAGATGTCTTATATAATCACCGTTTCTCAAACAGAATGATAATCAACCAGGAAAAAACCAACATGGTGATCTTTGAGCCGAAAAAGATAGGCCATTGGCACCTTAAAAACCATAGTTTGACTATTTTGAATAAATATAAATATCTGGGGTGCTAGCTGGACAACAATGGAGGTCACTCATTACAGGTCAACTCACTAAAACCGAAAATGCCGTCATTATAATTTGGCTTCCAAACAATCTACAAAAGAACAAAAGAGTACTCCTTTGAGACATTGCTAAAAATAGTCACTGCCAAACTCATTCCAATGCTTGCATATGGGGCAGTGGCTTTCCCGGGGAAATTGGGCATCTTCCTGAACGCTCACAGAGTGCAGTATTTAGTTCACTGTTTTAACTGCTGTAAAACATGTCTCCATCCCAGATCAGGATGGATTACGCATTGAGCAATCAACTACTTATTGAGAAGGCTTGCATCTTAAAGTTCATGCACTCAGCATGTTCAGTAGAATTGGGATGGCTGAAAAATCTCATTTGGCTGGAAATCTCACTTGCCAACAGCTCATGTCAATCAAACACTTGGGCCCATGCCCTCTGTGATGCGTTAGAGCTAATAGGCGCTGCAGATTTGTGGAACTTAAAACAACCACATCCACAGTTCAAAGCAGCCTTGAATAGAAGGGCTAAACTTGAATCTTTTGCCTCAGACTTCACCAGAAGAGAACATGCTGCCTTAGTTCTCACCAGTTATGCCAGAAGGAGGCGTCAAAAATACATCATGGAACCTTTGTCATCGTATCATAAAGTGAAATGTTGCCACCTTCGGATGGGCTGTTTTTCATCATTAGATTATCTACCTCCATCGGCATGTGAACTTGTCACTGAAACATGCCGCTCTAGGAATCTTTATCACACTTGCTTTCCATCTGCCCTGCTCTCCTTATGGAATGTAAAAGATTTCTCCGACACCTGCTGATTAAAGAAGGATTCCGAACAATCCCAGCGGCTGTCAATTATCAGGACAATGCTCAGCCGCCGCTGATTTCCAAACTTGTAACATTTTGGGATGTAGCAGGCAAATTATTAAGGAAGTAAACCATTGTTTTAAATGCTTCAGCACTCTAAGTCATAGTTATGCAGCCATGAAGCCTGTTGTAGATAACTTGCCTCACTCAGACCTCAGGCTCTTATCTTCTGCACAGCTGACATAAAAACACATAGTAACAATAGATACAATTGGCTGAGTCATATGTTCTTATTGACGTGGACTTTTATTCTCAGTTTATTAATCATGTGCTTAAATTATATGGCTGCATCATGGAAAGTGAATTGACTATCACGTGATGCTCACGTTAAGAGGCGCTGTAATCTACCATTCAGATTGAAAACTCCCTGTTTTCTATAAAATCGAAAACGTATATTTTAAATACCAAATGTCATTTATCAAAAAATATGTCATAAACCATCTCTTTCTCATGAAGTGTTTGAATCCCCACGGAAACCAGAAGGACAGTCAACCAGGCCCTCGTGACCAGCCGACTGGACTACGGGAACGCCCTGTTCGCAGGAACCACAACTAAACTACAGAAACGACTCCAACGCATACAGAACACCTCCGCACGACTCATCCTCGACATCCCTCGCCGCAGCCACATAACACCCCACCTGAGAAACCTGCACTGGCTCCCCATCAGCAAGAGGATCATGTTGAGGCTCTTCTCCCAAGCACACGAAGCGCTCCTCAACATGGGCCCTGAATACATCAACAACCGCCTCTCGTTCTACACCCCCACCCGCCAGCTCCGCACCTCCAGCCTGGCCCTCGCCATCGTCCCACGGATCCGCAGAACCACAACCGGAGGAAGATCATTCTCCTACCTGGCCACCAAGACATGGAACTCCCTTCCCGCACACCTACGACTGACCCACGACCACCTCACCTTCAGGAAGCACCTCAAGACCTGGCTATTCGAGCAGTAACAGCACCCCCCTCCCTTCAGCGCCTTGAGACCCTCGTGGGTCAGTAGAGCTCTCTATAAATGCATTGATTGATTGATTGATTGAATCTATGATTGAGAAGCTGTTACTTGACTATCATTTGTTTTTTTTTACATAATAGTGATTCATTTTTCGAATGATTCTTCTTTTTATTCTCTGTTTATGGCACTTTAATGGACTTGATTTTCTAAACAAAGTATTTGAAACTGAAAACTGACCAACTGCCCTCTCCACAGCTGAACCCTACCAAAGACTTCTTGGTGCCAGGTAGTAGCGAAAGAGATTGACTGGGTTGAAGGAATGATTCAGAGACAGTTTAAAAGAGGGTCAAGGGACTGTGTGACTCCATTGTGTTTTGAAAACTGTGGGTGAACTTCCAGAGTTGCTGCTAAACTCCCCTTGTCGGCAGCTACCTCTTAATTAAAACTTGCTACATATTTTGGGATGCCCAGTGTATTTAAAAAGAGTGACTGCTGTGCCTTTGCTTTACACTTAGGCTCTGAGGAAAGCCTGACTGCTCAGTGCCAAGCTCCCAAAGAGTGAGCACAGGTTATCAATCAATCAATCAATCAATCAATCAGGCATTTGTTAAGCACGACTACTCACCCGTAAGGGTCTCAAGGTGCTGTGGGGGGTGGGGGAGGTGGGGGTAGCAGGCCTCAGTCCATCGGAGGGGGGTCTGTTGAAGGTTTTGAGGTTTCTTGCAAAGATGGGAAGTGATGTTGTCTGACTGAGGTGGAGCGGCAGGGCGTTCCAGGCTCGGGCCGCGAGGAAGGAGAAGGAGCGGCCTCCTGATCTGGTCTTTCTGGTGCGGGGACCACAGCATAGGAGAGCTGGGCAGGTCATAGGGTTCTCTGGGGTCCGTGGAATTTGTGTCGGCTGTTCAGTTATGCTGGTCTGGTGTAGTGGAGGGTCTTGTGGTCATGGGTGAGCATCTTGAAGGTGACTCTAGCCTCGATGGGGATACAGTGGAGTGTGTGCAGGTGCTGGGAGATGTTGCAGAGTCTTGGCAGGTCGAGGACGAGTCTTGCAGTTGCATTTTGGATGTTCTGTAGCTTGCGGGTGAGGTTTTTGTTTATTCCGGCGTAGAGTGCGTTGCCGTGGTCCAGTCTGCTGGTGACCAGGGCGTGAGTGATGGTCTTTCTGTGTTCAAGGGGATCCATTTGAAGGTCTTACGTAGGAGGCGGAGGGTGTGGAAGCAGGAGGACGAGATGGAGTTGATCTGGCGGTCCATTATGAGCTCAGAGTCCAGGATGATTCCCAGGTTGCATGCGTGGTTCAATCGGGTGAGAGGGCTTCCGAAGGCGGGCGGCCACCAGGTGTCGTTCCATGATGAGTACTTCTGTTTCATTGTTGTTTAGTTGTAGGCAGCAGTTTTCATCCATTTGGTGACGGCTTCCATGCCTTCTCGAAAATTGTGTCTGGCGGTATTGGGTTCGTTGGATAGGGAGAGGATGAGTTGAGTGTCGTCTGCGTATGGCACAATGTTGAGTCCTTAGGTTCTGACGATGGGGGCGAGCGGAGCCAAGTAGACGTCGAAGAGTGTAGGGCTGAGGGAGGACCCCTGTGGGACTCCACAGGTGGTCAGTGTAGGGTCGGAGTGGAAAGGGGGAGTCTGACCCACTGCGTTCTGCCGGAGAGGAAGGAGCAGATCCAGTTGAGGGCCTTGTCCTGGATCCCTGCGTTGTGGAGTCTGCATATTAGGGTGCGGTGAGATACTGTGTTGAACGCCACTGAGAGGTCGAGGAGGATGAGAGCTGCTGTTTCTCCTTTGTCCAGTAGGGTGCGGATGTCGTCTGTTGCAGGGAGGATGGCAGTTTCCGTACTGTGTTTTTTTCTGAAGCCGGATTGGGAGGAGTCGAGGATGTTGTGCTCTTCAATGAATGTGGCGAGTTGGCTGTTGATGGCTTACTCAATTACTTTTGCTGGGAATGGGAGCAGGGAGATGAGTCTGTAGTTTTTGAGGTTGGTGGGGTCCGCCGAGGTTTTATTCAGGAGGGGGTTGACCTCTGCGTGTTTCCAGTCGTCAGGGAACATGGCGGTTGCCAGGGAGCGGTTGATGATGTGGCAGAGCATGGGTGCGATGGTGTCGGCGGCTCTGTTGAAAATGTGGTGGGGGCAGGGGTCCGTGGGGGCCCCTGAGTGGATTGTCTTCATCATCTTCAGTGTGTCTTCGGAGGTGAGGGCTGTCCAGTTGTCGATTGCTGGCTTCAGGGTGTCGGGGTGGTTGGTGAGGGTTCAGTGTGTTGGTTGTCTTCATCGAAGTTGTAGATGCTTGTGATTTTGTGGTGGAAAAAGGTGCTGAGTTTGTCGCAGAGGTCTTGTGAGGGAGGGATGTCGGTGGACTCGCTGGTGGGTTGGGCAAACTCCTTGATGATGTTAAAGAGTTCTTTGTTGTTGGGTGCGTGAGTGGAGATTCTGTCTTCAATCGCTTTTTTCCTTGCTTTTCTGATGCACTTGTGATAGGTGTTGGTGGCGGCTCTGAAGTTGTTGTAGGCTTATGTGGATTTAGTGTTCCTCCAGGCCTTTTCGAGGTGGTGGCAAATGCATCTGGACTCTCGAAGTTCGGTGGTAAACCATCTGGCTTTCTTGGCGTGGGGGTTGTTGTTTTTCTTGAGGCGCTATGGTGTTGCCGCTGTCGTAGATCCATCTGTGCAGGGTTCGGGCTGCGGTGTTGAGGTTGTCGTTTTCCGCGATGGTTGGGGTGGAGTTGCTGAGTGATGAGGTTAGCTGGTCGTTGGTGATTCTGGTCCAGTTTCTTTGTGGGAGCAGGTGCAGGTGTCTGTGGATGGTGGGTGTTTTGAGTGGCCGCATCGATGGTCAGTCAATGGGAGTTTGGTGGTGTGGCTGAATGTGATGGAGTTACCTGTTGTGAAGAGGGGGTTAAGGGTGTGTCCTGCTGAGTGCGTGTGTTTGGTCACAATTTGGCAGAGTCTAATATTGTGGAGGTTGTCCAGAAGGGATGTGGTGCTGGGGTCAAGTTGGTTGTCGAGGTGGAAGTTGAGGACTCCCAGTAGGGTGTAGTTGGTGTACACGATGGCATGCTGGGAGATGATGTTCGTGATGGAGTTGGTGGAAAGTATGCGGGATCCAGGGGGTCGGTAGATGAGGGTTCCTAGGAGGGTGGTAGGGCTGGCCAGTATCTTGAAGCAAAGGTTTTCCAGCAGGTCTGTGGGCTCGTCAGGGAGTGTGCTCAGGCAGAGGTTGGATTTGTGGACCATGGCGATTCCTTCTCCCGGGCGGGTGGGGCGGTCCTTCCTGGAGATCTTGTATCCTTGGGGAATGGCGATGGTGATGTCCGGTCCCAAGGTGGTGTTGGTCCATTTTTCAGTTAAGAACTCTACGTCCGGGGTGCTGCTGTCGAGGAGGTCCCAGATTTTGGTGGCGTCTTTGTGGAGTGATCGGACGTTGAGGAGGATACATTGCAGGGTCTTTGGTTGGGTTGTGGTCTTGCGGGTGGGTTGCGCCTGGTCCGTCGTCTTGGCTGTGCTGCAGGTGTGCCGGCAGTAATAACAGCTGAAGGGTCCGTAGGTGTCGGCTGGTGATGCTAGCTTGCAGTTGTTGTTGTGTCCTGGGTTGAGAGCGTGGAGTGCCGCTGTGTCGTAGCATTGGCGTTGAGGAGGTCCAGGGTTCCAGGGTTCCTGGCGCTGGTCGCGGTCTGGTTGCAGACAGGTGCAGACGGGCTTGCCTTTAGCGCCTTCAGTGTGCCAGCGGCATGGCCATGTAGCGGCCGCAATTAAATAGGGGTCGGGGAGGGCTGGATAGCTTTGAGGCGGGAGCGTGGAGGGGAGATGGATTGGACCGGTCGTGTTGGTCGTGCTGGAGGGGAGGGGCCGCGGGGGCAGCAGCGGCAAGGAAAAATGGTCAGAAAAGGCAAAAAGAGAGGAAAGAGTGGAAATGAGGCAGTGAAAGGTGCAAGAAAGTGGGGGAAAGACAGAAGGAGAGTGAGAGGGGAAGATTAAGTCAGTGAAAAATGAGTGAACATGGAGGAAAGACACAGAGGGGAGTGAAAGGGGGAGATTGAAATCAGTAAACAATGAATGAAAATGGAGTAAAGACAAAGAGGGGGAGTGAAAGGGGAGATTGAAATCAGTAAAAAAACGAGTGAAAATGGAGGAAAGACACAGAGGGGGAGTGAAAGGGGGAGCTTGAAATCAGTAAAGAACGAGTGAAAACAGAGGAAAGACAGAGAGGAGGGGGTGAAAGGGGGAGATTGAAATCAGTAAAGAACAAGTGAAAACAGAGGAGACACACAGAAGGGGAGTGAAAGGGAGATATTGAAATTAATGAAAAACAAGTGAAAACGGAGAGAGAGAGCAGAGCGAGACAAAGGAGACAGAGGTCCACTGGACCACAAGGGATGAGGTGCAGGTAAAACCTGCAGGTGGAGGAGGGCCTTGAACACCAGCACTCAAGAGGGCAGGGGCTCAGGGGAAGGCCTCACTTGATGGTGGAACTGCGAGGGGGGAGCAATTTCACTGACAATGAGTTAGTGGTCTATACAGCGAGTGTAATCACCCGCCCTTGACGGCAGTGGTCAGTTCTGGTTGGCTGGGTGCATCCCTTCAGTCAACCAGAAAGTGCCGGTTCCAACAGGCTGATTCTTTGTGACAACCGAGGTAACCAAACAGTGTTGTCAGCACTACAGAGAATCAAAATTATTTGAAAGTAACTGTGAATTGATATGGGAATTATGTACTCTTAGGCAAGTGGTGCCCAATACAATGGGGAAGTAAGGGGAATTAATTAAATCAATTTTGATCTCTGTCATACCTAGTGTCACCAGGAACAAGAGAATTGTTTCCTCAGAAACAACTCTTGATAACTTTGTTTCATCAATTCTCATACATGGTTCAGCAACACTCCTCAACAGATACTTCAGGAATGACTCTGCCCATTCTTCGTCCATTTAAATAGAAAATGAGTTCCTTTTCCAACACTTGAGGACGAGCTCATACAAAATGCCCTCTCTGGCCACAATACAGATATACTCCTGTCTTACTTCTCCTTTCCTTCTTTTCCACAGTAAGGGAGTTCTTAAATGCCTCTACTTTTCCCTGGATCTTTTCCCAAATATTCTTCTTCTAGAATGTCTCTTTTACTGCACATTGGTTTGTAGAGTTAGATCAATGAAAGCCAGGAAGATAGTAGTACTATTTACTACCAATGACAAGGTGTTTTTAAGATCTTTTTTTAAGCCTTGATAGAATGTGTCTGTGGCTCCTTCGTCTGACCAGGCAGCCTCAGCACCAATTGCTGGAAATGACTGATGTAAGCTATAAGGTGTTTCTGACCAGGTTTCATAACCAGTAACCGAAAATGTGCCTCAAGCTTGGTATGACATTATCCCAAAACATTGCGGAACTGGGCTAAAAATAAATTCCAATCATTTAACAGGTACTTTAATTCAAAATCAAGGGAGCAGACCAGGTCCGGGCCTATTTTATTTGTTATTTATTACACGTGTATGTTGATTTCTTTTACCTCTCATTTTCAGTCCTTAAGCATTTTATGTATATACCACTTCACACTTTGGTGCAGATGTCAAAGCACTTTATGTGGGCACAGTAGGTATTTTCTAATGAAATTGGTTCTCATTTCATCATTCAAAGATGAAAGACTGAAAAACTTTGGGGGAAATTAAGAAATCTTTCACACAGTGCAGCATGTGCTGTATGAAAGCGAGGGAGCAGGAATGTGCCATATTTAACATTATATGGCTCATTCCTGTATTTTCCTAGCACTGGCATACTTTTGGCTGCCTAGTGCCAATGCAGGCACCCTTGCATCATGTTGAAGGGTGCCGGCAATGTAGGCCGGATTGTTTTTGTGCAGAAAGGGTTACCCTGCTGCACAAAAACAATATTGAGAGGTGTTTTCCTCTTTGTTTGTGTGCTGCAGAATGCGAGACATGTAGAGAAAAAAATTAGGAAAAATAAAGATATTTCTCCTTGTTACGCTTCCACACAGGAGACGCAGCATTTTGGTGCATTCCCAGGTCTACAACTAATGGTATATCTGGGAATGCGCCAAAATCCAAAGGTGGATGTGTGGGAACACTCACTTTCCACCCATAGAACGCCACCGTAGGGAGCACTCATGCCATGAATTGCGCTGCCTTGTGTTCCTCAAGATTTATCAAGCTATGCAGGGCCATTCAAAGTGGCATGGCGTGGCATGATAAATCTAACTAAGGTTTTGCTTCACCCATGCGCCTGCTTGCGTGGCTTAAGGGCAGTGAAAACCGTTGATAAATATAGGCCTCAGTTTGGTGGTGAAAGCATGAGGAGTTATTCTTCCCCACCTCATCTAGCTGAACTACAGTTCTGGTAATTATTAAGTTACAATGCACTGGGAATTTGAAGCCACCTAATACAACTGATCTGATGATTTACATTTTAAAAATAGTTTTACAGTTTTTTTCCTTTGCTAAATATAATATTAATGTCAATCCTTAGTTTTACTTTTTAGTGGCACCCAATTAGTCTCAAGTATGAAAGGTATGTTATTTTTGACTCTTCTTAATATAGTACTCCACTTGTGTCAATTTAGAATGATGGGTCTAGAAGTAATATCCTACATAACGTATGGGAAGCAATTAAAACTGTAAATTGATTTAGCTCAGTGTGACACACTCCTTCTGCAGAGTCCTAAGTATGTATTATTTAGGGAAAGTACTAATAACGCAGGTAGAAGTCAGGTGAAACATCAGAACATTGCATAATGTATAAGCCATAAATCCTTACAAATAATGTGTGCAAAGTTGCATTAGTCTTGCTAAAATGCCTGAAAAACAGTTTTACGCAATGCAGTGATTTTTTATTTGTAATGGTGTCAAATTCTACTCAAAATATGCTAAGAAAAAGGAATGCAAATTCTTAGTGATATGGCATAGTGTGCATTCCTCACTAGGGGGCAGATGTACTGCCGTTTTTTGCTGTCGCAAATGGGAGATCGGTACATTTGCGACCGCAAAAAAGGGTCGTGGCATATACCAATGCAGTTTTGCGAGTCACTGACTCGCAAAATAGCGTTTGCGTCTCTCGCTATTAGGAAGGGGCGTCCCTTCCTAATAGAGAGTGTCAATGCAATGGACCATTGTTTTGCGACTGCATTTGAACACTTGCAGTTTACCACCTACTGAAGTAGGTGGTGAACCACTTGCCAACGAGAAGGAGTACCCAGGGGACCCCTTCTCCTTTGTGAGTGTGTGCGAAAATATTTTTTCCACACACCCTTGCTCACTGTGCAACTGGATTCAAGCTAGCCCAACTGATGAAGGGTGACATACCCCGAAACCGGTCCCAGGATGCTTGTTTACGGTCCAGGGAGGAGTTGATGGAGCAAGGTGGAAACAAACATTTTTGAATACCCCTTGTAAAATTAACTATCCGTACCAATAATACTCACTAAACGTGTGGTTTTGAAATTAACCAACATAGAATAGAATGCACACAAATACACGTGGGATACTAATTTGCATGAAATTTCCAAGCATAATTTACTAATTTGTCGTACATTGTGTCATAAAAGGTGCGCATTTGTCGTAATCTAATTGAAAATTACATGAATGTGCTTTTTGTCTGCTTATTTGTGGCATAAATCATGAAAATTGGTATGTAAAAACATGCATATGTGTTGCTTAAAGCTAGCTAAATACTAACTGGGAAATTATTAGAAGGGGGAGGTAAACAGAAAGGCTTTATTTCATAAATTTATGTTTATTTGTGTTTGTTTCTGTAATAGTTCCTACATTGAGGCCTGTGTGAGCAAACAAAATGGAAGCTTACTATAATTCCGAGGTGGCGATCGAAGTACGCATGCGCCAACTGGAGATGCGAGCTGCCTGTGCCTGAGCAGTATGGGTCAAGGACAGCGTGGTCTGCCTCATGGTGCACATGCCAAGTTTGTTGAAGTCAGCAAGTTAACTCGTGGAAATGGGACACCGAATAACAATTTAGAGGACACTTCGAAGGAAGTAAAAGTTTGAACAATAGCACCACTATTTTTCTAGTCATAAGGATGACTCTGCATAAGTGGAACAGTAAAGCGATGAGGTGATGCTCATCCAACTCTAAATTGACCAATCCGGGACATTTTAGGACATAAGAGTTACGAATTTAGACAGATAAGTTAGTGAAAAAGGGTATAAAAGAGTACATTTGGATCTTTGAAGATAGCTTGTTTTTCGACCTGATCTTTGCACCCTGAGATGCTGTCGGTCTGCGCAATTTTTCTTATGGCACAGGGACTTTGACATTTTTTTGAACTTTAACTTTTCAATGGGTGCGAAGTCTTATGAGAAGAGAACATTGAGATAGATAGAGAGGTGTTTCTTTGGTAACTATTTTGTTTTTGTGCTGATGTCTGCTTTTCTACATTTGGGTAATATACGTTTTTCTTATTTTCCTAAACTGTCATGCTTATAAATAAATGTTTTGAATTTAACCTTTCTTTCAGGCTTATTAATGCATAACTGAATTATTTCCTTCGAGTAAAAACGTATAGATCATGCTAGGATATTTAAATCTCTAAATAAAAATTAAATAAATGGAGAACTAAGCAGGTCTTGTTGTCCTTTAGTTAACTTTTACTAGCTGATCCATTGAAAAATGAGTAGTGGGGTGTTTTAAATCTTTCCTTTAGAAAACCATGGTATTAAAATAAAACTGCAGCTGTAAATAATGTATACATTTTAAGTTTAGGCACTCCGCTATAGCACCGCGGCTCTCTTATTAGGTTTTCACTGAATCCTCGGAGTAGAATAAATGTGTGAGTGAATGAAAGGTAAGAGTTATGGGTCCAGTTGTGTGAAAATAGTGAATAACTCTGTGGGTTAAGGTGATGGTTTATGATGAATTTTTGGAGCTGCGCTGCAACAGAGGACGTGGCTTAACTGTTCGGTCAGGAATGTTCCCATGAGGCAGAGGGTCAAGACTGATTTGCATATGACTGGGTCCAAACTGGGGTGGCGTAGTGGGCAAAAGAACGATGGATTTAACCCAGATCTCTTGACTAGGTGAGAATGTTTGAATCATCCAGCATTCCGTCCATCATTTGTTGCAGTCACACATTATTTAAAAAGCAGTCCCAGACTATGTGGTCTGCTGATCCCAGCAGGCCACCATCCGTGAGCGTGCTAGCCATTATCAATGGGGCCGCAAATTGCGCTTGCCTCAACTCGATGCAATTTGCCACTCAAAAGTGAAGGGTCGTACATCTGGCCCTACATCCCTTCGTTTGTTTTCATGAATGCCAATTATTCCTGTAAAATGATTCAACTGTACTTCTAACGAGAGCTGTGAATGTTTTGAAAATTGCATTAAGCAAGAATGAAGGTTTTTTTAACAACTATGTGTTTTTATGAGCATTTGACCTCTATTTAAAGTGTCCCTGCCTGCATCAAATGTAGGAGTGTGGTCCCTTGACAATCAGAACATCTCCAAGGCAGCAGGATGCGCTTGAATATGTAATTCTTATTCCTTCCAATATTTATGTATAGACACATTACTCCATGTTTATTAATTTCTGAAACAGCAGCTCACAGTGTTTCAGAAATTTAAGGGAAGAGGTATGTTCTATTGCAGTAGAGGTTAATCAGCTTCTTTATTAACCTGATGTATTCCATCATCCATGCCCTACAGAAGGGTCAAATCAGGATACATTTTGTCAGGTCCTCTGCTTCTTGAGGGCTGCCTGGAAAGGTGTCCTTTATATAGAGTGAGCCTCTTTGTTGGCCCCAACGCTAAGGGGTGTATTTAATAATATTGTTTGCCCTCTTTGCGTCACAATAGTTTTTTTTCCCAATTTAGGGGCTTATTTACAAGCCCCTTGCGCCACCAGACCTTCATTTTTTGTGTGATAAAAAGTGACACACGAGCAGTGCCAGAGGTTTACAAATACAAATACTCCATTGCTGCTACTCCTGAGGCGAAAAGCCGGGAGGTGTAACTCACTCGTTTTTTTAAAGATTGTGAATTGTTTTGCTTTTAAAATACTTGCCTACCTGAAATACACCTGATCCCATAACAGCTGATCACTAGCTGCTGGGACACGGAAACCACTCGTTTCTTGGCGCCATAGAACGCCGAAGGGAGACGACAGCCACGCCCACTTCTTGTTGGCCACGCCCCCTCCGCAGATATAAATAGAGCGCGCTGCCGCTGAACGCTGCTCCATTGCTGCTACTCCTGAGGCGAAAAGCCGGGAGGTGTAACTCACTCGTTTTTTAAAGATTGTGAATTGTTTTGCTTTTAAAATACTTGCCTACCTGAAATACACCTGATCCCATAACAGCTGATCACTAGCTGCTGGGACACGGAAACCACTCGTTTCTTGGCGCCATAGAACGCCGAAGGGAGACGACAGCCACGCCCACTTCTTGTTGGCCACGCCCCCTCCGCAGATATAAATAGAGCGCGCTGCCGCTGAACGCTGCTCCATTGCTGCTACTCCTGAGGCGAAAAGCCGGGAGGTGTAACTCACTCGTTTTTTAAAGATTGTGAATTGTTTTGCTTTTAAAATACTTGCCTACCTGAAATACACCTGATCCCATAACAGCTGATCACTAGCTGCTGGGACACGGAAACCACTCGTTTCTTGGCGCCATAGAACGCCGAAGGGAGACGACAGCCACGCCCACTTCTTGTTGGCCACGCCCCCTCCGCAGATATAAATAGAGCGCGCTGCCGCTGAACGCTGCTCCATTGCTGCTACTCCTGAGGCGAAAAGCCGGGAGGTGTAACTCACTCGTTTTTTAAAGATTGTGAATTGTTTTGCTTTTAAAATACTTGTCTACCTGAAATACACCTGATCCCATAACAGCTGATCACTAGCTGCTGGGACACGGAAACCACTCGTTTCTTGGCGCCATAGAACGCCGAAGGGAGACGACAGCCACGCCCACTTCTTGTTGGCCACGCCCCCTCCGCAGATATAAATAGAGCGCGCTGCCGCTGAACGCTGCTCCATTGCTGCTACTCCTGAGGCGAAAAGCCGGGAGGTGTAACTCACTCGTTTTTTAAAGATTGTGAATTGTTTTGCTTTTAAAATACTTGCCTACCTGAAATACACCTGATCCCATAACAGCTGATCACTAGCTGCTGGGACACGGAAACCACTCGTTTCTTGGCGCCATAGAACGCCGAAGGGAGACGACAGCCACGCCCACTTCTTGTTGGCCACACCCCCTCCTACGCTACCCGTCACCACTACTACTATGTGTCGCTGTCGGAAGCGCAGCGGACGAGCGCAGCGGGCACGCCGATTGCGCGCCGAAGGCGCGCTTAAGGCAAGCTCGTCTGCGCTCGTCCGCGACGAGGATGCGCCTAGTGCCACAAACCCTGCCCGGCACTGCCCTTCATCCCCTGGCTCCACTCGGGATGCTTTACTCGACCTTCGGGGGTGTGCGCAGGAAGGTAAGCTCTCCTTTGAAGAATCGGCCTTCCCACTAACTGACTTCCTACAACGGAACTTAATTGTAGGAGGCCTTTTGAACGTAAGATCCTTACCTAAACATGCCACTGAAATTAATCTTCTTATCGAGTCGCACCATCTAGATGTACTCTTTTTAACTGAGACATGGACACATGCAAACTGTGAGACAGACCTAGCAGCTGCTTGTCCGCTAAACTTTAACATCCTCCACCTCCCCAGACCTAAAGGCCGCGGTGGCGGAGTTGGTGTCATCTTTAAAGCCTCGTGGCAAACGAACATCCTAGACATAGACCCGACCCCTGGAACCGAGCTTTTTGGGCTGTCTATAAACTGCCATCAAGGCGAAACCTTCACGGTAATCGTCTGCTACCGCCCGCCTGGGGCCTTTTCTATCCCGCAACAGCAAGCCCTCCTCACGACTATCACCAACATGGCAACTTCTCACAGTAATCTTATACTTCTAGGAGACTTTAACCTTTGGCCAAATGGCAGTCTTGATGCAGGACTAGACAACCTTCGGCTGTCCTGTGATAATGTAGGCCTCCAACAACTGATAAAGGGCCCCACTCACTCCGCAGGCAACCGACTCGATCTTATATTCTCGAGCCCAGGTCTAACCCAAGTAGGCGACATTCTGCCCATGAGTTGGACAGACCACTCGCTCATCAAACTCTACATTAAGAATACCACAACAAGCAAAATCAAATCCCACCCACCCCCACAATTCTAGTACCGAAACTGGAAAGCGCTTGAAAAACTCAGTACCTCCACCGGAACCTTTGAGGTGGAAGACAGTTTCGCTATTACCAGCTCAGTGGAAGACAACTACAGGTCCTTTAGCTCAAGAATCACTTCTCTTACGGACGCTGCTGCCCCTCTTAAGCTCTGTAAACCGAAAGGAAGAGCCCCGGCTCCCTGGTACAACGATTCTTTGAAATCCCTTAAATCAGCCTGCAAACAAGCTGAGAGAAAGTGGAGACACGGATACTGTAACAACAATAAAATCCTTTGGAAGAAGTCACTCCGTGACTACAAGTCCGCTATTGCAGAAAGTAAAGCGAACTACTATTGCTCCACCATTACTAATGCAGCCAACAGTCCAAAAAGCATATTCCAGATTTTGGACAATATCTTACACCCCGACTGCGTCAAAAACTCCATCCCCCCCTCTCAGTCCCTCTGTGACAATCTTGCTCAGTTTTTCACTGATAAAATTGAGACCATCATCAATAACCTGGCAACACCCCCGCCTACCACTCTCTCCACCCTTCCCGAAATCATTTCCACTAACCCTGATTCCCTGAGGCCATCCTGTCCTCCCACGAACAAATTGCTGGCCTTCCCTCTTATTTCTCAAATAGAATTTGAAACAGTTGCACAGGGCATTACTTCCGGATCCCCCCTTGACCCTCTGCCACCGAAAATATGGAAAGCCTGTGGCCCCCAACTATTTCACACCCTTCGGTTGATATGCAACCAATCCCTGAGCTGTGGCGTCGTTCCCCGCTCTTGGAAGCAAGCACTTATTACCCCGCTGCTAAAGAAACCCACGCTCAATCCAGACTGTCTGTCCAACTTCCGTCCCATATCACTCTTGCCCTTCCCAGTGAAGGTGCTCGAACGCTGGGTCAGTAAATGCCTCTCAACCTATCTTGAGCAGCACCATTTTTTGGACGAATTCCAATTTGGGTTTCGCCCAGCCCATGGCACTGAAACCGCGGTGCTCACGTCCATGGAGGAGCTTCGAATGCGCGCAGACAGGGGCCAAGCTGTGGCCCTCATTTTACTTGACTTGTCTGCCGCATTCGATACTGTCAATCACAGAATCCTGCTCCAGCGGTTGAGAGCGGCAGGGATTGACGGCACGGCCCTTATTTGGTTTCACTCCTACCTCAGCGACAGAAAACAAGCTATCTCCCTTCCCCCTTTTCAATCGGTTTTTTCCCCGGTCCCACACGGTGTCCCCCAGGGTTCCTCTATCAGTCCGATTCTTTTTAACGTTTACTTAAAACCTCTGGTCACGTTAATCAAGTCACACAACATGACCACAGTAAACTATGCGGACGATACACAGCTCCTTCTCTCGTGGGAAGGCGAAGACTCCATCTCCTTACAAGCCTTCCATGACTGCCTACGAGACACGGCACGCTGGCTGCACCAGAACTCTCTTCAGTTCAACTCCGCAAAGACTGAGGTGATGTACTGTCCTGCGAGTCGCATACCCCGCCCTTTGCCCGCTGAGTTCTGGCCCCCGGAGAACTCCAACAATCCCCCACCAGTTACCACCGTCCGTAACCTGGGCGTCATGCTCAACCATCAATTGAGCATGGAGACTCAGGTCTCAAGAACAGTCGCAACCTGCACCGGCCTTATGCGCTCACTGCGCAAAGTCCTGCCTCTGCTCCCATCCTCTGTCAGAGCACTAGTAGTCAGGTGTACTATTCTTAGTCGCCTTGACTACTGCAACGCCCTGCTGCTTGAATCTCCGGCGACACTACTGGACAGACTCCAACGAGTCCAGTCAGCAGCAGCCAAACTGGCTCTAGGATGGACCAGGAGATCATCGGCCACTGCCGCACTGGCCGAGTTACATTGGCTGCCTTTGAGGCAACGCATTGCCTTCAAGGCCCTTTGTTTGGTCTTCAAGGCACTGCATGGAACAGGACCCAGACCCCTCCAACGTCTATTCTCCTGGTATACCCCCACCAGAACACTTAGGTCCACTACTGCTTGCCTCGCGAGAGTGCCCAGATGTAAGACGGCCAGGATGGGAGGAAGATCGTTCAGAGTAGCTGCAGCCAAGCTATGGAACAGTCTACCTGCCGAAATTCGCCATATCCCTCATCTCCTCCCATTCAGGAAACGTATCAAAACTTGGCTCTTTCCCCTGTCCCTATAACAAAAATAACTGGCCTTTTCCAGCTCCCCCCCGTCAATAAACCACAGAAGTAGCTATCAGCGCCAGGATACCTGCCAGGTGACAGTCGCGCTTTATAAATATTTTAAATAATAATAATAAGCTACTTACTTCTAAGTGCAAAACTTGTTTTGCGGGGGCGTGGCTAGCGACCAGCCAGGATGGCCACAGCCTAGATGAGCTCCGGGACCCGGGAACCTCCCGCCACCATCCGCAACATCATCCTGCCCCGCACTGGCTTTCCAGCACCAGATTTCTTCACCGGAGTTCCTCGGCTCCCGTTACAGCCGCTCCCCAGCGCCCGGGTCCCACCACAGGCCGAGAAAACAGGCAGGCGACATTGAGGCCTGGTCCGCCCGCCGTAGCCGGGACCTCGAGTAGAAGTGGGAGGCCGAGAGGAGCGTGATCTGCGGAGAGGTCGTTACTAGGCCACCGCCAAAACTGGTCCGCCTACAGTGCTAGCCTCGCACAACACTACTGACGCCACCACAGACCAACCGCCTACAACACATAGGGACTGCCAGCTACTTCGAGGCGCCCACCGCAAGCGCTACCTGTAAGTGGGCACAAGCAAGAACCGGGACATTAGAGGAGGCGACCGGGGGGCAGATGGGGGCCCCACTGCCATCGGGGGACCCTCGCCCCCCTCCCATCCCCCTCGCTTCATACGGGGGGCAACGCAACTTACAACGGCATAACCACAGCAGCATCGACTTTATCGCCACGTCTGCCAACTGTCGCGGGCCCAGGCACGATATCACAGCGCAGGGGGCAAGAGGATGTTTCCTACCCTCCACTACACCCCCCCCCCCAGGGACTTTGGTGCACAGCGGCAGCCCTGGTGGCTTGAAGGAAGTCCCGGCGTGCACCTCAGGGGGCAGACACCATGCGCGGTAGAGGGGCGAGGGGGCAGGGGGCAGGTACAAGCCCCTCGCTTGGACAAATTTGCCTACCAGAAAGACGGTGCCGAGGCCGGAAAAGGAGCTCCGCCACAGCCCTCCACGCACGTGCCCCCAAACCCGGCGAACAGGGAGACATCACATTGAAATATGTCATGGCGACGCTGCAAACAATGCAGGCAGCGATTGGCACCATCTCGACGGATGTCTCCTTCATGTGGGCAGATCTCTCAAAAGTATCGGACCGCCTGGGGGAAGTCGAGAAAACTACGCAAGATCTTTCGGCGGACACGGCGGATCTCCAGGTCAGAGTGACTCAACTAGAACAAGATAATATGGCGCTGCAATCTAAACTGGACGAACAGGAAGGTTAGTCCAGACGGAACAACGTGTGCCTGGTTGGCGTACCAGAAACGATCCGGGATCAGGCCCTTGACCTATACGTAGAAGACCTCATTCTGATGCAGCTAAAACAACGCGGCCTCTCCAAATTCTTTTCGGTGGAACGGGCCCACCGCGTACCAGGGGGAAAACCGCGCCCAGGAAAGCCGCCGAGGCCCATCTTGGCACGCATCTTTAACTTCCGGGACCGAGACACCGTTTTACAAGCGGTCCGGGTTGCCCCTCCAGTCAAGATCGACAAAGCTGAAATCACCTTCTACCCGGACTATACAGCGGCAGTGGCGCAGCAGCGAAGAAGCTTCATGGAGGTAAAGAAAGAAATGCGCAACAGAGAACTTAAGTACTCTATGTTATTTCCCGCATGCCTCAGAGTGGAATCTGATGGGAAGGTATTGTTTTTTTAAACTCCGGGTGAAGCAAGCCACTGGCTTGACTGCTGGAGGACGGCGAGACACTCCAAACATCGTGGACCAGCTCGCGGCGACTGGGAGGACGGCGCGCAGAGTGGGACTTATGAACATTGAGGACTTTCCCTTTGAAGGTTATACCATATTGCTGATACGGAGCCTGAACTGCGGCTTAGACTGTATCCAAAGATGTGAGACCGAGGATACTGAGGAGCGCGTTAATAAGGATGGGTGGGCTGAATCCACCCTGACTGTACTATCGATACTGGTGGAATAAAGACATTTCAGAATGCCTGGTGAAGACGACACGAGGTAGGAGATATCATAATTAAGTAACCAGGCGGGGACTAGTTCTGAAAGGGGATTCACCGGAACCACCGGGGTCTCATCCTCCAGCATTATGCATAATTTAAGGGACCATAAGCACTCTGCTCACTTGGGGAGGTGGATAGTTCAGGATCCACCGGGCAGGGAGGCAGGGAGGGGGGAAGGGATTTACAGTTATGCATTGTTTGTATGCATTTGTTTGCAGGTTCAAGTACCACGGTTTCTCCAGGTTTTTCTCCATGATCATAGATATGGCATAGCTTGGGTGCACGGCCACCACGTCGTCCCGGTATGGGTGGGCTCTACACCCCCGTCCCCTTTGGTACAAACGAAACTCAGTTGCCCCAGAAAGAGTACACGTTCCAATCCGCACACCCCTTGCAGGATGGTAATAAGGACACACTCATCCCTCAGATACTATGCCAGACAGTGACCCATTAGACAGCACTTCCCAGGTACAGCGGTTGGTTTCCCCCCTTTAACAGTCGTCTCCTGGAACGTAAATGGTTTGGGGCACAAAATCAAAAGAGGACTGGTCCTACAGTACTTGAAGCGAACCACCCCTACAGTAGCTCTGCTCCAGGATACACACTTAATGGGATCCGCTTGCAAAGCGCTGAATCGTTCGGGCTTGAAAATGGCAGTGCACGCAGACTTTTCCACTGGATCCCGGGGGTGGGGATCCTGATACATAGAAGTTCCCCCTTGATAATCAAACAAACGTGGAAGGACGAACAGGGTCGCTTTGCCGTAATCGCCTGCCAATCGGAGGGCCACAAGTACAACATCGTATCGGTATATATACCCCCCACATTGCATCAAGGAACCTTCCACGAACTTGGAAAATTACTGCTCACTCTCCTAGAGGGGGAATTAATCTTAGGCGGTGACTTCAACGCGGTACTTAATGCCACCATAGATAGGAATCCCCCTAGATCACACCGGCCCACTCAACCATTTACCGACTTTTTAACCATAATGGGGATGACAGATATATTGAGGTTGAAACACCCGGACGAACATAGTTACACATTCCACTCAGGCGCACACAACAGCCTATCCCGCATTGATTACATACTGACATTAGCTATCCCTCCAGAGAAAATATCTGCCATCGATCACTTACCAAGAGGAATATCGGATCACTCCCCTATTCCCCTTACTTACACCGCACACCTCCCTAGGAGGCAAAGAATCTACCCTATATACCCCAGGTATTTACAGAACCACAAAATAGCTAAAACTCTTCTAACTACCACAGAACACTATTCCGAGGAAAATCTGGCATCAGTGACCTCGTCCTCCACAATCTGGGAAGCATACAAAACGGTCCTTAGGGGACAAGCCATTTCTGCAATCACCAGGCATAAGAGGGAACATAGAGAACACATTGACTCCTTGGAATCCGCTGTACACAGGGCGGAAATGGCCCACGCATTAGACCCCACTGACGACGCAGCGCAAACCCTGCGACTCGCGTCAAAAGAATATAAAACTTACGCAGAAAATATGGCGAGGGCTAGGCATACAGATACATTGCATAGAGTCTACGAGTTAGGAGACAAAACGGGGAAAATGCTAGCCTGCATCGAAAAAGAAAAGGCAGATAGATGGATAGCCCAGATGACTCTAGGGGACGGCTCCACCACCACAGAACCCCCTAAAATCACAGAAGAACTAGCTACATACTATGAGAGAATCTATGCATCGCATACTACCATGACAGTCGAGGACTGTTCGACTTTCATCGAAAGCATTCCACTAGCTACACTGTCGCCTAAAGACGCACTTTCACTTGAAGCCGAGCTAACGGTGTAGGAAGTCGGGATAGCATTGGGGGCCCTCCACACCGGAAAGGCACTGAAACCAAATGGTATACCGGTGGAACTCTATAAAAAACTGGCCCAAAAGATTACCCCACACATACTCCCTATGTACAATGATTGCTTATCACAAGGAGCTCTATCCAAAGACCAAAGACTGGCCACTATAGTGGCAATCTATAAACCAGAGAAGCCTCCAGACCGGCCGTCCTCCTATTGTCCGATATCGTTAATGAACTCGGATGCCAAAAAACTGGCAAAACTTTTAGCACTTAGACTGCAACCACACCTAACATCCCTGGTCGACCTGGACCAATCCGGCTTTATGCCCGGACGTAACACTTCTCTTAATCTTAGGCGGCTAAATGGGGTGCTCCACCGCCTCCCGCTGCTACAGGAGGACGCAGTCATCCTTTCATTAGACGCCACAATGGCGTTTCACCTCGTGGAATGGCCGTTTCTATTTGCGGTGCTCCAGCGGATGGGCTTCGGCCCTAAATTCTGCGCCTTGGTAAAACTTATCTACAAAGACCCAGTGGCCCAGGTGGAAGCTAACGGGCATCTCTCCAGGGAATTCACATTAGGGCGGGGAACACGACAAGGGTGCCCCTTATCCCCACTCCTTTTTGCACTCATTTTGGAACCACTGGCAACGAGAATACGCACGGAACCATTAATTCGAGGGATCACATGGGAGGAAGGCTGTGAAGATCGTATATCACTCTACGCCGATGACGTATTGCTATATCTGACATCCCCCACAAACTCCATAGCGGCACCGATGCGTGTCCTCACAGCCTACGGAGAAATGTCCGGCTATACGATAAATTGGGCAAAATCGCTACTGTACCCCTTGCGCGGTCCGTTGCCGGTACTACCCCCGGATTGTACGCTACAAACAGCGACTAGGGGGTTCAAATACTTAGGTATATATGCAACCCCGCAAGAATCCATATTTATGGAAGAGAATCTAGCAAAACCCCTACAAAGACTCAAATCTGATGTTTTTCGCTGGAGAGCACTCCCGTTGAACTCCTGGGATCGGCTGCCCTTTTCAAAATGCTTGCACTCCCTAGGTTCCTTTACGCACTCCACAACACTCCTTTCCCAGTCCCCCTTTCCTATTTTAAAGCTATTGATGCAGAACTCGCTTCCTTGTTGTGGGATGGTAAGCCGGCTCGGATAGCACATACCAAACTAGTTCGGAGTTGGTATGATGGGGGTATAGCCCTACCAAGCATTAAACTATACTACTGGGCCGCACAGCTCATGATAATAAACCAATGGCTTCACTCTCCACAAACTGATCCGGCATATAGGCTCGATAGACAAGTACTTCCTGTAGACCGACTGACGAAGGCCCTATACACAGACAAAAAACGTCATACATTCACAGGCCCAACTGCGCACACAGTTAAAATTTGGCACGCGGCACAACGAGCGCTGGGATGGGAGGGAGTACTTACACTGGCCACGCCACTATGGGATACACGCCGTCTAGGCACACGAGCTCAAACCAAGGGTTTCAGACAATGGGATCTTATTGGGATTTCTAAGATAGAAGACCTATGGAATAAGGGAGAAATGGTATCATTTGTGACCCTACAGGAAAGATGAGGGATGGCAGATACTGAATTCTATCGCTACATCCAAATTAGGCATGCACTGCAAAGTGCAATTCCACAGGGCACCACACCCGCTGAATCCTCTCCCCTTGAGGATAGACTCCTCACCGACTAACTGGGCAAAAAGGCTATCTCATAGACATATCGCAAACTAGTGAACAACCTACCGGCCCCTATGGTGGTGCTGCGTAGCACCTGGGACGTAGAGCTAGGAGACATAGAGGACTCGGACTGGATGGACGCGTTAGCGTCAGCAAGGGAGGCAGCTATCCCATCCCGGTTGAAATTAATCCAACTTAAGGTGCTACACCGCATATACTATTCACGCACCCTGCTACACAAACTAGGACATACACCTGATCCACTGTGTTTACGGGGTTGTGGGCTCAATGGAACGTATTTCCATATAATATGGGACTGTCCTAGAATACAAGTATACTGGGCCCAAATACTGAATGAGATCACAGAGGTGGGTGGAGTGGAGGTCCAGCCAGATCCTGGATGCTGCCTGTTAAACATTTGAAAGCCCACAGACCTTAACCTAGCAATGCAGACCTGGGTGACACTTGGAATGGCGCTTGCGAAGCAAAGTATTGCACGGAATTGGGGATCGGGTATAGTACCTACATTGACGCAATGGGAAAATGACATGGACGCAGCAATGTTAGCGGAAAAAGCAGTTTATACTCACAGAGGCTGCCCCAGGAAGTGGTCTAGGATCTGGGGGAAATGGAACGAATCGAGAGGAAATATATGCGAGCCTCCACGGTCTGTAACTTACTCCGCACCTAGTCCATAACCAAACACAGTATGGATGTTCCTTACTCACCACTGCCTGGTGGGGTGCCAGGGGGAGATGGGACTGATGCATTACAAACTCCGGCATAACTACGTGTATGTAACAAATGTTCCCCGTAGTTTCAATGACCAGGTTCCTACTAATGGTACGGGCGCTCGGACACAGCACTTATGTTCACCAGTCACTGCGGGGGGAGGACTAGGGGGTGGGGCGGAAATTGAGATACCGTCTGTCAAATGCAACAATAACTACGTATTGTGCGATGAACCAGAGAATTGTATATTGTACATAACTGTGATTTATGGAGAACTTCATGTTATTACTATCCGTGGCTATATTGATGTAACAATTTGTGAAAAACCTAATAAAAAGTTTAAAAAAACCAAAAAAAAACCTTGTTTTGCCCTGGAAATACACTTGAAAGTAACACAAAGCAGTGTATAGTGCTGCTTTTCATTACTTAGCAAGTGCCAAGAGGGAGTTACATGGATGGTGCCTGGGCGTTAGCATGGAACCACCCATGTTTTTTACGCAAACCCTATGTACTGAAAAGTGCAGACAGGAATTTATGTTAACAAATAACGCCCATTTTATATTGGCGCTATCAAAGTGAAATGCTTTTATTTCTCTTTTCTTTGAATGTTTTCTCCACTGTACAACACGCAAACAAAGTGGGAAAAGTTTTAAAGTTAGTCTAAGCATAGTATTTTGTACTGAAAGGGAACATTTCCAGTCAAAACCTATGCTAGACTCACATAGAAACCCTTGCACGAAGGTGCAAAGGTGTGAGCGTGGGTCACAGCTGCTTGATTGTGAGTCGATGCTAGGGAGTGGGGAGGAGAGAGCAATATCTCTAAATATGGTGCTCGTCTCTCCTTACCACGCAGCGCAGTGCAGCATTTTTGGCTGCTTCACTGCACTGGATGAGAATTTGGTAAACAGACCCTTGTGTCTGCACTTTCCCTCTCGTTTTCTGTCACTCACCACCCCAACTGAGGCTCATGCCAAGTTGTGTGTAGGAGTGTGCCCTGTCTCCTTTGAAGAAAGACTCTGCCCTTTGCGTTCAAGATTTGTTGATGTGTGATAGCTGGGCATTAGGCACTGTTATTATTTTTAAAATAAATGTTTTTGCTTTGTACAAAAAACCAAACTTATATTTCAGAAACGCAAAAAATATATGCAGTTTTCTTTGATAAATAAACACATATTTGACTCACGAAAAAAATAATAGAAACAGTATTACAGAACAGGCCTTCTTTGTCTTTTTCAGATTCATTAAACAATGTAAAGATTTTTTTCTCAAGTGTTTCAGGCTTTATGCTCTGAAACAGATGCGCAGAAAGAGGACATGAGAACAATAGATGCTTCCAATCTACAGAAGACAAAGACAACAGTTGCTATGACATCCATTTTTTCCTTTCTTCTGTCTGATATTGTCAGAATGGCAATAGACCAAGGGGTAATTAGAAATGCTATGCGTAAAATCAATTGAGATAGCATTATAAAGAGAGGCATGTG
Organism: Lissotriton helveticus; assembly: GCF_964261635.1. Classification (NCBI taxonomy): domain Eukaryota; kingdom Metazoa; phylum Chordata; class Amphibia; order Caudata; family Salamandridae; genus Lissotriton; species Lissotriton helveticus. The sequence goes on along the minus strand of NC_136059.1, from coordinate 180,177,008 downwards.
ACAGCTCCTAATTTGCATATAAAACATAGATCTGATATAATTTCGTCATGTGTGAATATTCCATGCCTTGTGTAAGCTCCAGTGCCCAATCCTTTCTTTCAATACCATATGGTCCTACTAGAGGATTTACTGAAAAAAGCCGGATCTAATCTGTCAGTCCACATCACTGCAGGTGATAAAGGGGTAAATATTAAAGATTCTGAGAGAAAAGACCCAATAATATTCCCTATGCTTCTGACCGTATACCAGAGAGCACATTGATGTTAATGTCTCAGCACTTGTTGATGGAAGCGACAAATACAGCCTTGGAGCTTGGATTGAGGTAGCCTTTCGTAGATTACATTTTACTTTCCTTACAATAACTTCTATTTTATCAAGTTGTAAGTCCCTTTACTCCACCATGTGGGAGCCACTTATGTTAACTGTTGAAACAGATTGGTGCAATAAATGTGTTCTAAGGGAGGTCAAATTGAATCCTATACTTCTTTAAAAAAAATGTAATGCTTTCATTAAGATCTTGTTTTGCTGTTTTTGGGTAAATTAGTGTAGACCATGGCAACTTTTGATTAATAGGTTTATCAAAGTAACAATACTCCTTTACCACCAGCAGTGTTTTACACTTGTACTAGTTGCTACCAAATGTATGGGCTTTTGACAAGGCTTATGCATTTGGTTTTGCCGACCTATCTACCATTGTCGTAGATGCTGTAGAGTATATGCTAAGCTACTTAAGAGTTTGTGTTCATCCCATGGCTATCTCCATATACATTAAAAAGTGTGTTACGTGCACAACCTAAAGGTTAATCAATTCCCATTGACTTGTTCATTTTGAGATGTGCTCACTGGATAGCGTTCTCCAGTCACGAACATGAATACAAATGAAAAGTAGTCGCACGCCCATCCATTGGCATGTCAACCTTGGCAAAATCAAGACCCTTTTTAGGGTTTGTTAAGTTTTAAAAATAACCACATTAATCCACTTTTTGTTCTTGATTATCTTTTATATGTTGCTCGTATTTACTTCAGATAAGATAGATATACATCACAATGTTCATCCACAACTTTGAACTTCTCCATATACGGCCTGATTACAAGTGGCTCTATTAATTCCAACCCCTTCATAAACCCCTGTTTGCGCACGGGTCAGAATTATGAGTTGAAAGCTATTTGATGTATCTGATAATTTTCTGATGCATTACATACCTCAGGCTTTGTTGAATTTCAGCAGGTCAAACTTGCCGAAATTTAACCGAAAATGTGTACGGTGTTTACCGTTACATGAGGATTTTGGTGCGTTTAACAACAAGTACATCTGCATGTTATTCTCCACAAACTTGTAATAGGTGGTATTTATAGTACCCAATAATGTACCTTGTGTTATTTTTATTGTTCAGGTGTGCTTAATAGCACCTACACTCATACTAAGGGCCAAAGTCAGCATAATTAAGTGCGAGGAATTAACAATAAACTTGATCTGTGGGAATTGTATGGAGCCCTACATGAATGCTCCACATATGCGAATATCGAAAAGCAGAAATCCCAGAATGTCACAGTGGTTCATGATCTTCTCAGAGCCCATAATTTGGTACTGGAAAAAATGTGCTATATGTATTTCATTAGTTTAGTTGTCTTACATTTTTGTCAGAAAACGTCCACAATCAATTGTGTGAAATGGGAATTTAAAATTGATGAAGACATTATAAAAGGGAAGACAATTCCTTTTAAATGTAGATCCAGCCACTCTAATAAACACAAGACAACTGTGTTGTATTGAATGACCAATTCAAAAGTCAGTGTAAGTTAAAAGATTTAAGAAATTGGATATTTGGGGTGTGTGACTATCCACCTTAAGAAATAGTCACAACCCTTATCAGCGTCAACACTCAAATTCATTAAATTACCCTGAGCTCAGCCACCTTATAGATTTGGCACAGAGCAGACAGGCTTAACGTAGGGCAATGTGTAAAGAATTTACATAGTACAAAAACAGGTATAAAGTCAAAGTGCAAAACAATAAAAGTTCCAAACAGAATTTGAAAAATAGAGAAACAAACATGACACCAAAATAAGTTACTAAAATTCAAAAGGTGTGCTTTATCCTTCAAAGATTATGTTAACATGTCACACTGCAACAGTAAGGCTACATAAGTTAGGCATGAAGCAGCATTTGCTTTGCTACTGTACTGAATTGCACAATAGATGCTGCAGTCCACTAGTGGCACTTTACTTCCACGCCCTGGGTACACTTTATACATCAAATTCTAAAGACTTATAGGCAAGTACAGTTTACCATTTAGGAATAGGCCAATTCAACCTCGTTTAAGTTGGCGAATGGGCATTTTTACTCCCGGTTACTGTGATACGTAGATGAAGGTAAGTAGAGGTATCTATTAAGCACTGAATGTTAGAATATGAGAAAAAGCAGTCCCTTCATTCAGGAAAAATGCAGAGGCCTTTCGCTATATTAGCCACAGAGAATGCTTCTCCTGTACACAGAAGATTGGATGTAAACTTATCAAAACATCAGAGGCAAGAAAATTGACATCATGCACAGTTTGAATTCAATCAATCAATCAATAGATTTGTAGAGTGCTTCTTGTTACCTTTGAGGATATCCAGGCTCTGGCAGGCTCAATGACATCAAAGGTTATATCCGCTACCCCTTTCATTACTCCTTCTGTCCTTTGTCTAAGCAGTCATGAAGGCCGAGACAGTAACAGTAATTTGAGAGGGCTTTGGAAGCTTTGCTCGCTTTCTCTAGTTTGTATTCCTTTCTATTTTCCTTGCACTTTCATTTTCAGATAGGAGGCTCTTTAAAGCTATGGTGGAGTTGATTGCTCAATGCTATGAAGGTAAAATCCTTGTGCAATGATACTTCTGCTGGCAATGTCATGATTGAACTCCACAGGGTTAACCTCTCTTCCTACCCAGAGCCCAGCCACTGAGATGCTTGTCAGTGATTAAGAGGTGCTGCTGCTTTTATGGCACTTGAGACCAGGGTTAGCAAGAGCAGTGGCAGGGATTAACATGGGTAAGCCAGGAGTCGCAGCTGCTACTGCTGGGATCCCTACACAATATTCATGAGCCAAAGATACGGTGCAATGCTGTTCGTTCTGCTTACGCACAATTTAGTGCCTCATTGTTGATAGGACTGTATTTGGGCAGGAATGGACACCTCCCCTGCACAAAAACAATCCATGGAGGATTTTTCTCTTTCTATGTGTTCTGCAGAACTGCACGAGAAGAGGTGAGTTACTTTGGTGGTAATGTTTCCAATGCCTAATTCAACTGGAATTTCTACCAGAGTGCAAAGAATTTGAAATGCACCCCAGAATTTTACTTTTTTTTAATCCAATTGATTGGCAATATGTCTCATTGAAATAAGCACTCCTTCCTATTTTCTGTGCGACCTTAGGGGCACAAGTACGAAGCGTAGCAAACCAATACAGTCTTCTAACCTAATCAGATTAAACTGATGGGCATATTTACACGCCCCTAATGCCCCTGGAGCTTCACTTTTTCTGACGCTCCGGTGGTGTTGCTCTCAACCCAAAATTTACAAAGTGGCTAAAAGCTACATAATGCTGCTTAACGCCACCTTGTACATTTGCCCCTTACCGCAGCAGTCTGTAGCAATAAAGGGGCAGGCAATGGGTGTTGCTTTGGGCTTCCGCTGCAAGATTTATTATATTTACAAGGTATTGGGCAGCGCCAAAAACAAGACTAGAAAATGTCTGGGCTTAAACAGGCGATACGAGGAGAAATATTTTATTTCTCCTCGTATGTTGCTATTTCTATGTGTGCCGCATTCTGCAGCTGACATTGAAACAGCAAATCACCTATAAAGATTGTTTATGTGCAGGAAAGAGTTCCTTCTTGCACATAAACAATCACCCCTGCAGCACAACATGGTGCAAGGGTGCCTGCACTGACGCTGTTTTAGCCCCAGCGCTGGGGGCAACCCAGGGGTCTTCCCGTCCCGCTGCGGGACGTGGCGTGCTCCAACCTGCGAATACGCTGGAGCACTGATCTTCAGTACTATGTGTGGTGTAGGAAATTGTGAGAGGAAGGATCAAGGGTGAGTGTAAAAGGTGAATTTGAGAAGGACCTGCCCCTGTGGACTAAAACACTTTAATTTTCCCAGCAGCTGATCCATTTAAAGTGGTGAGTCGGAGATTTCCTGCGACAATGTGCGGATGCTCCTTCAAGTAGTCAACATGTTTCAAAGCTCTAGGGCTTCTTCCTATGGACTGTATCTGATCCCTTCAAAACTCACTATATAAATGATGATAATGATAAAGTGAAGTAATAAGACAATCAAATTAAGTGAGGATGCAAGTAATCATGCACTGCATACGATACCCTTTTGTTTTGTTATATGTAAATTTAATATTGTAAGAGACATTGCTCCATGAGCCTCAGAAACGGGTGGGAAGGGTGTCTTAACTGAATTAGTATTGTAGACACTGCCTCACTCGAGTGAGGCAGTGTGAGGCAGACTGAATTAGTATTGCAGACACTGCCTCACTCGAGTGAGTCAGTGTCTACAATACTAATTCAGTTGAGACACCCTTCCCACTCGTTTCTGAGGCTCGTGGAGCAATGTCTCTTACAATATTAAATGTACATATAACAAAACAAAAGGGTATTGTATACAGTGCATGATTACTTGCATCCTCACTTAGGAGCCGATTATGATCGCGGACGGACTTGAGTCCGTCCGCGAACCCTGAGGAGGAGGGAACATCCACAAGGGCTGCGGCGTTCCCTCTGAGCAGATTAGGATGTGACCGCCAGGGTGGCGGTCACATCCTCTATCTTTAACATTGCGGCGGGTGCAGCTTCAAGCTGCACCCGCCGCAAGGTTAAAAATGCATGCAGCGCATTTGCATGCACAAAGTGGCAGGCACCGTGCGGTGCCTGCTGCTTTGTGCACGCAAATGCAGGGGGGTACCATAGGTACCCCCAATGTGCACCCCCCACACCCCCTTCACCCAGGGAGCTCACAACGGGCCCCTGAAGTGAAAGTCCGTATGCTTTTCCACGGCGGAAAAGCCGCTGCGGAAAAGCATCTTGTTGTAAAGTGTATTTTAATCTCCCTATCTGTCATCTATCTTCTGATGCTTTCCAACTTGCCTGTATTTAGAATGTTATAGATGTCATAGAATGCTTGCTAGAGATGGGTCTTCACTTGGTGATGGAAGGCTGAGCATCCAGGAGGACAGCTCCTGGTGGGGCTAACTATATTACTTATTTAACCATTTAACTACCATCTTGGTTCATCTATATCACCTGTAACTTCAGCTACAATAAATGATAACTTGGAACTACACCTTGACTCCATGAAGATTATTACATTATTACACATCTCTTTTACACCATCCTAATATGGCTGGCGGTGTCTGATAGACTCCGCCGGCCATGTTAGAGCTTTTCCACCGCCGTCGGAATGTGACCGCGGCGGAAAAGCTGCGGACGGAATTCCAGACCCACCAGCCATCGTAATATGGCGGTGGGTCTTTGGAGGCTCAGCAGCGGTTTTTCCGCATCCTCCGGGCCGGCGGTGGCTTCCGCCGGCCCGGAGGATGCGGAAAAAACGCAATCATAATCGGCCCCTAGATTTGATTGTCTTATTACTTCACTTTATCATTAACATTGTTTATATAGTGAGTTTTGAAGGGATCAGATACAGTCCTGAGGGAGAAGCCCTAGAGCTACGAAACATGTTGACTACTAGAAGGAGCATCCGCACATTGTCGCAGGAAATCTCCGACACACCACTTTAAATAGGACCAGCTCCGAGGAATATTAAAGTGTTTTAGTCCACAGGGGCCAGGTCTTTTTTAAACTCACCTTTTTCACTCACCCTTGGCCCTTCCTCTCACAATTTCCTACACCCCACATAATACTGAAGATCAGTGCTCCCGCGTATTCGCAGGTCGTAGCACGCCACGTCCCGCAGCAGGACGGGAAGACCCCCATGATGAAGCATGACAACAGGGGCCCTTTTGGTGTGTGAGAGGTATTTAAGCAAACACTGTGTGCTTCCAACCAAAGTAGGAATTACACTCTAACCAGTAAGAACACTTCCACTACAACTTTCCCATATACAGGTGGGTCCTTTTGTTTAATATAGATTACCAGAGGAGGATGTATCCGATCCAGTGCCCTACTAGGACACCACCTCTTCACGCCCTCTACTGTTTTTTGTAGAAACCCAGGGGTGCCAATATTCTCGTAAATACGGTTTCATCCATGCATATAAAGAATGTTGGAGTGCAGCCCTCCCTATTTTGGAGTAACACTGGCTCCAACATTTTTTCTAAATATCCCCCTAAGTATCGTTAGAAAGAGTGACACAAACACCTGTCAATTACAACGCACGCAAACCTTTGGCTGTTAAGCTCTGTACACCCAGCAAGTTATCATTATAAACATTGTTGTCAATATTGCAACAGTAATAAAGTCAATTCTATCTCTAATAATCTTCTCTATCTCTTAAATTTAATAACTTTTTGAAGAGCTGAGAACATTTTCTTTTACTGTGTATGAACCTGCTCTATCGTGTTTTTTTGTGCTTTTGTTTTTTTGGAATAACAAGATAATAAGGATGCAAAATTCGACCTTCATATTCATTCCGAAGCAGAAATTACAGTATTGTTTACAAAGGTTGAACAAAGGACACAAAGGAAATGCTGCATTGAAAGACTGTCTGCCTGAGCAGTGTTAATTATGCTGGGTAATTACACTCTTGCAGCACAACTGTATGGCAAGCAGGGGAGAAAAAATAAACAACAGACCTTTGCGTTTATGAGAATCTGGATTGAGACTGGACATTTTTAATAATTATGGTGAATAACATCATTAAATCAGCATTATGTGGAATAAAGGAAACAACAGAAGGCGTGAAGTGATAGCATCTATCCCGATGCTAGCACCTGGACACACACACAGCTGTAAAGCTGGGGAGAGGATGTGGTCTCACGGCTAGACTGTTGCCTTTTGAGCTGAGAAAGCAAGGTTCGAGCCTCGGGGTTGACTCCACATCCTGTGATTCTGGGCAAATCACTTAATCTCCTCATGCCTACCAAATACAAAATGACTGTGTCCTTGTGTAACGTAACTGGTGCTCATGTAAAGCACTCCAATACCTTCAGGTCGAGTTTGCGCTATATAAAGTGTGCTAGAGTGCTGATCTGAAGATAAATCTGGGTATCGTTCGCGTAAATATGGTATTGTACATTGGAAGCCTGTAGAATTTCGGTGAGAGGTTCCATGAACAGGTTGAACAGCGTCAAAGATAATGAGGACCCTTGCGGGACTCCCAGTCTTACTGGTACTGGATTGGATAGAGTGTTTTTAACCAGGAACAGAGGTAAACCAGTCAAACACTGAGCCTGATAGACCCATTCTAAGTTTAAGAAGATCTAGCAGATTCTCATGCTTGACCGTATCAAAGGCTGAAGAGAGGTCGAGCAGGATGAGTAATCAGAATCTGTTCTGGTCAAGGATTTGTAGCGCATCGTCGACAATGTGTGTCATGGCTGATTCAGTGCTATGACCAGCTCTGAAGCCTGATTGGTGATTGTTAAGGAGGTCAAAGTGAGCAATATGTTTAGTCAGTTGGTGGAGTACACATTTTTCAAGTAATTTGCCCAAGGTAGGAATATTGGATATAGGACGGTAGTTTTTAAGGTCCGTGGGGTCCGCAGTTGGTTTCCTTAGTATGGGTGAAACCTGTCCGACTTTGAGGGAATCTGGGATGTGGCCTTGTTGCAATGAACTATTGATGATTTTAGTCCATAAGGGTAGAAGCCAAGGGGTGAAGTCTTTAACAGCGTTAGCAGGGAATGGATCGATGAGGTGGTTGTAAGGCTTCAGGGCATTGAGAATAATGCCTAGAACCTCTTCAGTGTAGGTATCGAAGGATGACCAAGCTGTTTCGTTCTTGAGGTCAGGCTTTGAGGGAATTTGGAGTGGGGAAGTTGGTAGCGAAGGGGATGTTTGTGAATGTGGCACCGAGTATAATAATAGATCATTTAGAAGATCCTTCTCGATGTTAGCAGTCTTCTGATTGAAGAAGACAGAAAATTCCTCACAGGAGGGTTGTGGTCGGGCTGCGTCTTGTAGCCGTTGGGGTGCTTCCTTCGATTGAGTTTTGATTAACTCAAAAAGTTTTTTAGGGCGATTTCTAGCTTGGTCTAGCTGGTGGCTGAAGAACTCTGCTTTAGTGCGCTTGATGTTTTTGTTATAGGCATTTCTCTTTTTCCTTAATAAATTAAGTGATTGGTAGATGGGACTGATCTCCAGTTACGTTCGAGGGATCTAAGCGACCGTCTATCCTCGTTAAGTAGGCCATTGTACTAGGACTTAGCGTCTTTAGTGGAAACTCACTTTAGTTGAAGGGGGGCTGCCTCATTGATTATCGAGGTCATCGAGTTGAGGTAGTAGTTGTTGAGATAGTGTACGTCTAAGGTGCAGCACTGCTTCAAAACCGGCTCCCAGCAACAAAACCAGCCCCCGCCCTTTTGGCCCACCGGGAAACAACCCGGTCCCCACTATGGCCTGTCCGGCCCTGTGTGTTTGTGCGTGTGTGTGACCCAAAGGCTATCCGCAATTTCCTTGAGTGTGTTTTGCCTATATTTTTTATCTTATATTTATTACTGTTTTCTTTAGGTCTAGGCAAGACCTTTTGCTTTCAGTAAAATTACATATGTAATATGCTTAGTTGTAGAGGTTTATAGCCTAGGGTGACCAACCATTGGTAAATTTCATCGACTGTCCGTCATTTTGGTGTGATATCGGTTGTCCGTCATCATTCCTTTTACGGATGCCTTTTGTACCTAATTTTGGGATTAAATACAGCAAGCTGTTCTGTTCCCCTGCGAGAAGCCCCAAGAGTTTGAAAATTCTCGGGGGATACTTGCACTTCTCTTTTGAACTCCACAGGATGCAGCAGCCCCTCCCCGAGCTCGCATAGACTGTGGACAGGCCCATTATCATTCTGACTGAGGCTGATTATCACATATAGAATGACAATGGGCCCTCGGCCATTAACATACCATGTGCATGCAAATGAGTGCCTTGGAGGCGAGTGACTTATTTGAAGCAAGTATATTGTAGCAAGTGATTCTAGAGAGGCTCTACCACAACTGAGTACTGTGGGGAACTTGAGCCTTGTGTAATTTGCCAATGTTGTGCAGTGAGAGCACAACGCAAATCACAGTATTCTAAAACTCACTATACCACCCACATCAGAGCAAAGACAATCTTGTTTGCCCCACTGCTGACAAAATACTTCTACTACATGTTACTATTGGATCATTTTGCTTTTTTGTGCAGATTTCTTTTTGTAAAGCATTAAACATTACTTCTGAACCGAGTTTCCCAGCATAAGGCTGTCTTGGACAGATGCACAGCTAGACTACTGCAATGCTATGTTCGAGAACATTTGCATGTCGCTGCAGAGAAATTAGATCCTCAAACCCTGCAACCAGGTGTTAATCCTAGAGCTATGAAATGCATGCTTTTTGCGACCAAAAAAAGGTTTTGCTTTTAGCCAATATTTTTTAATATATATTTTCATGGGCATGGCAACATCACCAACTATCTAGTCTTCAAAAATCATAGCAAAACAACATAAGCATTGAAAAAGCCAAAAGGCTAGCCACCAGCGCATGTTGTTTTTTCACTTTACCCAACAGAAAATATACGGCTAAAGCGATGCGCAGAATGTTGTGAATTATGTTTTTATTATTGCCTCCCTCACATCAACCACCGAGCCGCGGCCGCCATCGCACCCGAACTAAAATGCACCATCAACACCACCGTCAAAACATGCACCTTCCAGACTACTGGAAGTGCACAGAAGTCAGACCCGTGCTCAAGAAGCCCCCAGCTGACCTCACCGACCTCAAAAACTATCGGCCCATCTCGCTCCTTCCCTTCACAGCCAAAGTTGCAGAGAAAACAATCAACAGGAAACTTACACTATTCATTGAAGAGAACGCCGTCCTCGACCCGTCCCAATACGGATTCCGAAGCAACCACAGCACAGAGACTGCCCTACTCGCCGCCACAGATGAAATCTGCACCCTCCTGGACCAAGACCACTCCGCAGCCCTCATCCTACTTGACCTATCAGCAGCCTTTGACACCATCTCCCACTGCACACTATTCGCCAGACTACATGACGCAGGCATACAAGGAACAGCCCTGGACTGGATCCGATCATTCCTCACCGGAAGAAGCCAAAGAATCAGACTCCCACCCTTCCTCGCCGACCCCACGAAAATCACCTGCAGAGTCCCAAAGGGCTCATCACTGAGCCACACCCTCTTCAACATCTACATGGCCCCCCTCACGGCCATCGTTCGACAACACGGCCTCAACATCGTATCCTACACCCACGACATCCAGCTCATCCTCTCCCTCACCAGAGACCCCACCACTGCCAAACTCAACTTCCAGAAAGGAATGCAAGTTGTTGCAGTCTGGATGACCAACAGCTGCCTGAAGCTCAAGGCAGAGAAGACAGAAGTCTGCGTCCTTCGTACCACCCCTTCTGCATGGGACAGCACCTGGTGGCTGAACGTCCTCCGAAGCCCACCTACCCCATCAGACCAAGCCAAGAACCTCGGCATCGTACTCGAGTCATCACTCACCATGAACCTACAGGTCAACGCCATCACCTTCAGCAGCTTCAACACCCTCCGCAAGGCCTTCAAGTGGATCCCCCATGAGTCAAGGAAGACAGTCACCTACACACTTATTACGAGCAAACTGGACTATTGAAATGCACTCTAGGCCGGCATCAACAAGTCCTTATTCCGCAAACTCCAGACAATACAGAACACCGCCGCCAGACTCGTCCGCGCCTTTCCCCGACACAAACACATCAGTCAACATCCTCACTCATGCCTACAAATGCCTACACAACAAAAGACCCAAATACCTCAACGACAGAATCAACTTCCACGTACCCAAAAGAAACCTCCGAACTTCCAACCTCGCACCGGGCGAAACCACACGCATCCACAGAGCCATAGCAGGTGGAAGATCCTTCTCTCACATTGCAGCCAAGATCTGGAACGAGCTACTGGCAGACATCAGACACATCCCCTCCCTGAACACCTTCAGGAAGACCCTCAAGACCTGGCTCTTCGGCTAAACAGATATGCGGACCGATATGCAGACCCCCCCCCTCAGAGCCTTGAGACCCTCACGGGTGAGTAGCGCGCTTACAATTCACTGATTGATTGATTTATATTATTCTGTAACCAAAATGGTGATTGCAAAGTTAAACAAGCTTTGGTTTCGCCTATCTGATAAATAATAATGTTTTACAAACAGTGCTTTGAAACGTACTTAACTACCATGTGTTTCACTATATAAAATGTATTAGTGAGGGTGCGGGCACTACGAGCTGGGGTGGGCAAGAAGAGTTGATGTGGCAGGAGCAGTGACAGTAAAAGAACAGTGATGGTACAAGAGCAGTGACAGGGCACGAGAAGTGACAGGGCACGAGAAGTGACGGGGTGCGAGAAGTGATGTGTCACGAGCGGTGACCAGGCATGAGCAGGAGCGATGACTGAGTAGGAGCAGTGATGGGGCAGGAGCAGTGACGGGGCAGGAGCGGTGACAGTGCAGGAGCAGATGTTTGGGCATGAGCAGGTGTCTGGGCAGGAGCAGTCACCCTGCAAGAGAAGTGATGGGGTAGGAGGCAGGAGAAGTGACGAGGCAGGAAAAGTGACGGAGCAGAAGTGACGGGGCAGGTTATGTGATGTGGCCGGAGCTGTGATGTGGCAGGAGCGGTGATGGCACAGGAGCAGTGACCTTCCAAGGAACAGTGGCCGGGCAGGAGCTGGGACCGGGCAGGAGCAGTGACAGAGTACTACAACACTGCTATCCTCGCTCATAGTTTGAGGAGGAATAATGCACCTCTTTTAAGGTAAGTACAGTCAGTGAAATCACAGAGTCCAGAGGCTGTTTTAGGACACCATCAAAGCTGCTTTCGGTTTCCCCTGTCTGCCCTGCTAACTACTCATGTTTATTGCTTGAGTTCAGAGAGGGCCGTGATTGCTTGAGCTGAAACCCTAACACTATTAGAGACAAAAATGAAGCAGTGGCACCTGCTGACCACAATAAAGAAGCTTCAAAACACAACCACAGGACATTGCCATGCTTCCACACCAGCCTGTCACACAGTGATCGTTTAAGGATTTGTGCCTTTTGTGTGATACTTCATAGCCTATATATTACTACTTACAGAGACATGGCTTACTGCTGATTCCCACCCTGATATCTTGGCGGCCCTCCCACCAGACTATTTATTTATTTTTAGGAAATTTGTTAAGCGCACAAATACCCAAGGGTGTCTCGGCGCTGAGTGTCCACTATACTTGTCCGTGAGCAATTACTGTTTGAAGAGCCGAGTCTTTATCTGTTTGCGGAAAGACAGAAGGGAAGTACAGGATTTGATGTGGCTTGGAAGTAAATTCCAAAGTTTGGTAGTGGTCACAATAAAGGACCTGTCGCCCCAAGAGACCTTCTTAGTCCTTGGGACCTGTACAAGACCGGCAGTAGAGGAGCGGAGGGATCTAACAGGATTGTAGGGGCAGAATGCATCCTTTAAGAAAGCAGGTCCTTGAGAATGAATTGCCTTATACGCAATGCAGAGTCCTTTAAATTTAGTTCTTTTCTTAACTGGTAACCAATGAAGCTGTTCAATAGTGCCAGAGATAGGGGCATACTTGGGGGTGGCCGTGATCAGTCTGGCCGCAGCATTCTGCACCAACTGTAGCTTTTTTAGAACTCCTTCCTGAGCATTGACTAAGAGCGCGTTACAATAGTCTATGCGAGATATGACTAATGCACTGACCAAAGTTCTGGCCATGCTCATGGGGAGATAAGGTAGGAGTTTTTTGATCATTCTCATGGTGTAAAATGAGGATGATACTACCGCATTAACATGGTGCGTAAGAGAACGTTTAGTGTCCAGTAAAACTCCCAGATTTCTTGCCTTGGTCACTGGGAGAGGGGGTGGTCCCAGGGTGGCAGGCCACCAGGTGGGTGACCAAGCTGGGGAAAGATTACCAAACACCATCACCTCCGTTTTGTCGGAGTTAAGCTTCAAGCAATTTGTGGACATCCAGTCACTTATTGCTAACATTCCCTGATTAAAATTGGAAGCCACTTCATCTCCATTTTTGTTAATGGCTAGGACAATCTGGGTGTCATCAGCATAGGATGTCACCGCCAGGTGATGGGATTTTATGACCCTCGCCAAGTCGGACACATAGATATTAAATAGTGTCGGACTTAGCGAGGATCCCTGGGGGACACCACAGGGAAGAGTAAAAGGAGGTGAATTGAATTTGCCAAAGGTGACCGATTGTACTCGGTCAGTAAGAAAAGAGGAGATAAGATCCTTAGCACCACTTGTGATCCCTGCCGCTGTGACACGGTCGATCAAGATAGAGTGATCGACCATGTCAAAAGCTGCTGACAGGTCCAACAAAATGAGCACTGCCGATCCTCCACCATCAAGTGTCATCCTGATTTCATCCGTAGCCTTAATAAGCGCGGTTTCGTTCCATGTCCCTTCCGGAAACCAAATTGTGAATGATCCAGACAGTTGTTCTGATCTATGAAATCTGAGATTTGGATATTCATAATCTTTTCCACAATTTTGGCGGGGAGAGGGAGGCAGGCTATAGGGCGATAGTTGGCGACTATAGAAGGGTCTAAGGAACTCTTCTTGATAAGAGGTCTGATAGTCGCTTTCTTCCAGATGGAAGGGAAGATATTGGAGGAAAACATGGCGTCAAATATTTCCGCAAGTTTTGGACCTATAATATCTGGAAAACTTTTAAGAATGGAAGGGGGGCATGGATCTTCCGGTGAGCCAGAGTTCGTGGTACAAAGTAAATGAGATACCAGTTCCGACGAAACCTGAGTAAAGTTCTGGAAGGAGCGATGGGGGGTTGATTCAGGCGTGTTGGGGTGTGCCCGGGCCAGGAGCTTGTGATCCTTAGGGGTGGAAGACGGATGTCCAGTACTGGTTGTGTGAGCCTTGAATTGAGTAAAGATGTCAGTCACTTTCCTTTGAAAGTGATTCGCCAAGGAATCACAGAGCTCTGATGGGGGTGATTGTCGCTTGACCGGAGAGACGTGTTACTACCTGAAACAGTTGTTTTGTAGAGTCATGTGCAAGATTGATTTGGGCACTATAAAATTAGCTTTTTTCCGTAATGATAAGTTGCTTGTATTAAGCATCATGACTTTGTAACAGGATTTTTGATCTGGGTCGTAATCTCGTCTCCATCTACGTTCCTGTCGTCTACATTTTTGCTTTTCTTGTCTGAGGGCATCATTGTACCAGGGTGCAGATTTAGAAGCCCTGTTGATAGATTGTTTTTTATAGAGGGACTGTCATATTGACTGTGTTCTGTATCCAGTTGGTGTAATTGTTAGCTCCCAACTCAGGATCAGTCACAGTGGGTGGCAGAGAAGTTAGTAATGATGACTGAGAAGCAGAAATGTCAATGCTTTTCCAAGCTCTAAATTGATTAGTGTGTAGGGGAGTTTTAGCTGGGGGGGGAGTAGTTTTTAGAAAAACGTCGAAGAGAATGGCCGAATGATCAGTCCAAGTGAGGGGGAAAACATCATTCATCCTGAGTGATGTATTGCTAGAGAAAAGACCGTCCAAAAGGTGGCCCGCAGTATGCGTGGGACCGGTGACTAGTTGTGAGAGTCCTATTGCTTCCAATTCGGATAGAAGAGCCGCGGTGTCAGGATTGTCCAGCAACTCGAGGAGAAAATTAAAATCGCCCAGAATGGTGTACTGGGTTTCGCCTGCCAGCGGTTCTAATAGAGTTGGCAGATTAGCAAGAAATGGGCTGCAAGGTCCTGGGGGATGGTAAATACGTGTGCCTTTAAAAGGGGAGGCATGAGGGATGGAAATTGTAAAGGCAATGGCTTTGTAGCTTGTGGTGGGGATGGCCTCCATTCGAACTATTAGATTGCTACAATATATAATGGCTAGGCCACCTCCTTTTTTAGGATGTGGTCTGTCTAATCTAATGTTCGAGAATCCTTCGGGGGTTGCAGTAACAAAGTCAGGTCCACAGGAAAGATCACCCCAAGTTTCGGTTATGAAAAGGAGATCAAGATTGCGGTCCTCAATGAAGTTTGAGATTTCATATTTGTGCTTAGGCAGGGAGCGTGCGTTTATTAATGCTGCCGCGCATGGTTTGGGCAATATTTTCTTCCTGCAAATGGTGCTTGTTGGTATGCGACGGTAGTTGTTGGTGACAAAGGAGCAACTAGGACAGACATAAGGAAGGGAGTATGGCTGATTGGCAATTTCAAGGCGCTGGCAAGGATGAGGTGAGATATTTAATGAGTGAAGGAAGTTAGAGTCATACGTTAGGGTTGTCTCTGGGCCAATTTTAGTAAAACTGGCAGGGGGGGTGGCCCTAGGCTCGCAGACGGGCTTGCCTTAGGCGCGCCCGCTGCGCTCGTCCGCTGCGCGGCCGGGAAATGCACATTATTTTATCAGAGGGGGAGGCGGGGGGGGCGTGGCCTGATGCAGAGAGGGGGTTTTACAATTCTAACATAGTATCAATCAATCAATGACATTTATATAGCGCGCTACATACCCGTAGGGTCTCAAGTATCACAACAATATTTTTAAAAGAATTTAAAAACGAGTAAGTGCAAAGTGCAAGCGTGCTCCCGGCTGTGCCTCAGGAGTTTCTGGAGTCCACTGTCTAATTCGCGCTAGTAGTCAGCGCTCTTAAATAACATCGGCGGGGGCGTGGCCTGATGCAGTAGGCATCGCCTGTGAGCTGACGAAATGGCGGCAAGTTTGAAGCCCGCGGCAGCGCTCAAGTCGGCTGCGCAGGGATGCCCTGATCGTGAAAGGTAAATGGGAGCTCAGAGAGGGGGTTTTACAATTCTAACATAGTATCACAACAATATTTTTAAAAGAATTTAAAAACGAGTAAGTGCAAAGTGCAAGCGTGCTCCCGGCTGTGCCTCAGGAGTTTCTGGAGTCCACTGTCTAATTCGCGCTAGTAGTCAGCGCTCTTAAATAACATCAGCTGGGGGCGTGGCCTGATGCAGTAGGCGTCGCCTGTGAGCTGACGAAATGGCGGCAAGTTTGAAGCCCGCGGCAGCGCTTAAGTCGGCTGCGTGGGGATGCCCTGATCGTGAAAGATAAATGGGAGCTCAGAGAGGGGGGTTTACAATTCTAACATAGTATCACAACAATATTTTTAAAAGAATTTAAAAACGAGTAAGTGCAAAGTGCAAGCGTGCTCCCGGCTGTGCCTCAGGAGTTTCTGGAGTCCACTGTCTAATTCGCGCTAGTAGTCAGCGCTCTTAAATAACATCGGCGGGGGCGTGGCCTTATGCAGTAGGCGTCGCCTGTGAGCTGACGAAATGGCGGCAAGTTTGAAGCCCGCGGCAGCGCTCAAGTCGGCTGCGCGGGGATGCCCTGATCGTGAAAGATAAATGGGAGCTCAGAGAGGGGGTTTTACAATTCTAACATAGTATCACAACAATATTTTTAAAAGAATTTAAAAACGAGTAAGTGCAAAGTGCAAGCGTGCTCCCGGCTGTGTCTCAGGAGTTTCTGGAGTCCACTGTCTAATTCGAGCTAGTAGTCAGCGTTCTTAAATAACATCGGCGGGGGCGTGGCCTGATGCAGTAGGCGTCGCCTGTGGGCTGACGAAATGGCGGCAAGTTTGAAGCCCGCGGCAGCGCTAAAGTCGGCTGTGCGGGGATGCCCTGATCGTGAAAGGTAAATGAGAGCTCAGAGAGGGGGTTTTACAATTCTAACATAGTATCACAACAATATTTTTAAAAGAATTCAAAAACAGTAAGTGCAAAGTGCAAGCGTGCTCCCGGCTGTGCCTCAGGAGTTTCTGGAGTCCACTGTCTAATTCGCGCTAGTAGTCAGCGCTCTTAAATAACATCGGCGGGGGGCGTGGCCTGATGCAGTAGGCGTCGCCGGTGGGCTGACGAAATGGCGGCAAGTTTGAAGCCCGTGGCAGTGCTCAAGTCGGCTGCGCGGGGATGCCCTGATCGTGAAAGGTAAATGGGAGCTCAGAGAGGGGGTTTTACAATTCTAACATAGTATCACAACAATATTTTTAAAAGCATTTAAAAACGAGTAAGTGCAAAGTGCAAGCGTGCTCCCGGCTGTGCCTCAGGAGTTTCTGGAGTCCACTGTCTAATTCACGCTAGTAGTCAGCGCTCTTAAGTAACCTCGGCGGGGGGCGTGGCCTGATGCAGTAGACGTCGCCTGTGGGCTGACGAAATGGCGGCAAGTTTGAAGCCCGCGGCAGCGCTCAAGTCGGCTGCGCGGGGATGCCTTGATCGTGAAAGGTAAATGGGAGCTCAGAGAGGGGGTTTTACAATTCTAACATAGTATCACAACAATATTTTTAAAAGAATTTAAAAACGAGTAAGTGCAAAGTGCAAGCGTGCTCCCGGCTGTGCCTCAGGAGTTTCTGGAGTCCACTGTCTAATTCGAGCTAGTAGTCTGCGCTCTTTAATAACATCGGCGGGGGGCGTGGCCTGATGCAGTAGGCGTCGCCTGTGGGCTGACGAAATGGCGGCAAGTTTGAAGCCCGCGGCAGCACTCAAGTCGGCTGCGCGGGGATGCCCTGATCGTGAAAGGTAAATGGGAGCTCAGAGAGGGGGTTTTACAATTCTAACATAGTATCACAACAATATTTTTAAAAGAATTTAAAAACGAGTAAGTGCAAAGTGCAAGCGTGCTCCCGGCTGTGCCTCAGGAGTCTCTGGAGTCCACTGTCTCATCTTTCATGCTGACCGCCCTTCAGGTCGCCCTGGGGGCGGGGTGGCAGCCATCATATCAAAGCAATTCAAATTCATTGCCACGGCATCTCTTGTTTTGCCAGAGGTAGATCATCTGGTCATCAGCCTGGAAACGAAGGCTGGCGCCCTCACACTCATACTCTTATACCGGCCCCCTCACTCCATGCCCTTATTTCCTACCACCATGAGTGAACAACTGTCTAACCTGCTGACACACCACGCCAGAATCGCTCTCTTTGGCGATTTCAATTATTGGTTTAATGACGACAAAGCTGGCCCTCATGCCACGGAATTGTTTGAAGCTCTTACCAGCCTCAACCTGACTCAACAAATTTCCGCGTACACCCATATCAAGGGTCACACCCTTGATCCCATTTGGACTCATGACCTAGTGCTATCTCAGCCACTCATCTCCCCATGTGTCTGGTTGGATCATTATTTAATTGATACCACCATTACTGTCAGTGGCAGGGTCACGGCCCCTATTATGGCAGGCGGATCATCGCGTAAATGGAGTTCCTACGACTCCCAAGGCGTCCTCGAGGCCCTGGTCAATACCCGATCCGCCACCAACATCCATGCCAATATTGATGCAATGGAAGGCGACATCTGTAACTGGCTAAAGACGGCCAGTGATCAATTCGCCCCCTAACCAAATTCCCACATACCAGGCATAGTAACTCACACAGATGGTTCTCCAGCGATCTTAAAGAACACAAACTAAAGGTGCGTCAGCTGGAACGGATCTGGAGACGCAACTATGCCGAATCAGATAGACTGCTCTTTGTGGCAGCTCGCAAAGAATATAAAAGCGCGATCTCTTCGGCTAAATCTGCACATGTCTCCGACCGAATTTTGTCCGCTCATAATAAATCGAAGCAAGTCTTCAAGATTATGAATGAACTTACCACGGATGATAGAACTCTACCTGCTCAGACTCCAACTCAAGAGACCTGCAACGCCCTTAATTCTTTTTTTATCGAAAAAATTCTCAAAATTAAGGACTCCATTCCCCACTCACTCATGTGCGGCCCTCAGACACCTCTCTCAATAACCTACTATCTCTCACCCAGCTTCCTGCCCTTGACCCCAACACCTTAGCTGAGCTCGCGGCCTGGGTCAAATCAGGTTCTCCCAATGAGTGTTCCCCTCCCTCGGTCCTCCGGGACGTCTGCCTTAAACTACCGGATCATATACTACCCCTGCTGAACGCTTCCCTCCATACTGTTCCCAGTTCCTTCAAGGAGGCCATCTTAGTGCCTCTATTGAAGAAACCTGGTGCGGACCCTGCCGACCTCACCAACTTCCGTCCTATATCCCTTCTGCCCTACTTGTCCAAGCTTCTCGAGGCCCACGTCACTCGGTGCCTCTCAAACTTTGTCGAGAGCTCCTGCTATCTTGAGCCCAATCAGGCCGGCTTCAGGCCGGCCGACTCCACCGAGGCCGTCATTTTGGCAGTATTGAACGCCCTGAAGGGGGAACGCCGACATAGGGACCCCCCTGGCCCTCGTGCTCCTGGATCTGTCGGCTGCGTTCGACACGGTGGACCATGACCTCCTTCTCCACCGTGTCGGACAGGCCGGCATCCAGGGCCCTGCCCTCAAGTGGATTGAGTCCTTCCTCGTCGGCAGAACACAAGCCGTGCGTCTGGGCCCTTTTACGGCTGCCAAGACTCCCACGACTTGTGGAGTCCCTCAGGGCTCATCCCTCTCTCCCCTCTTGTTCAACTTATACATTCTGCCACTGATTCATTCGCTCAAGAGGTGGGATATCACAGTGTTTAATTACGCCGATGATTTACAGATCATCTTCCCTCTTGACTCTCCTGATGCTGTCAATAGTTTCCATTCAGTCATGATTCACATCCAGCAGTGGATGAACCACAATCAACTGAAATTAAATCTTGTAAAAATGGAGCTTCTCCTTCCGGGGAATAATTTACTACACTGGGGTCCCCAGTTCTGGCCCAACGAGTTGGGCCCCCCTCCCGCCCCTGTCAGCTCGGTGAAGAGTCTAGGAGTGATCATTGATGCCGAGCTCTCTCTTAAGGCTCAAGTAGGGGCGGTGATTTCCGCATGCATGTTCCAGCTTCGTAAAATACGTAAAATAGCCCATCTACTGCCGCATGCGGCACTGGTCCAGGTTGTCATCTCCCTGGTACTATCCCGCCTCGACTTTTAGAACTCTTTATACCATGGATTCCCACAATCATTGCTCCGCCGTCTTCAAACCGTGCAGAACCAGGCGGCCAGACTTATTCACAAAACTCCAAACTGGCAGTCTGCGAAACCCCTGCTGCTCAAATTGCATTGGCTGCCAGTTGAACAAAGGGCGGCCTTCAAGATTGGCTGACTGACTTTTAAGTCTTTTCACTGTACCAGCCCTGTTTTCCTCAAAACACTGATTAAGCAGCACCGACCAGCGCGGAATCTCCGGTCGGCTCACCTCCACCTGCTGGTCGCCCCCAAACAAGTTTGGTGGCCGCAGTTTTGTCCACCTGGCCCCCAAACTTTGGAATCCTCTTGTCTAGCTGCTCTCTACCTAATTTTAGGAAGCTCCTTAAAACCCGTCTCTTCACTCAAACCGGTTAGCCTGCCTCTTCACACTCCACGCACTCTGTACCCTAGCGCCAGCAAACTTATGGTGTCAGTGCGCTCTATAAATGTCACTTAAGATAAGATAAGATAAGAGCCTGGTGGGATCAGCCCAAGCAATGGTAGATCGCTGAACCAAGATTTCAGAGCAGTTAATAGCACTGTGCCAGTGTGGCCAGAATCTTGGGGGATCTTGAACTGCAGCACCTCGGGCTGTAAAACAGGTGGATGCAAGCAAACCTCCAAAGCGCCAGGAACGATAGAAGGATACCTGTGACGCTGTACAAATATTTTCACCTAGTTGTTCATTACCCGTGCTGGCCACAAAAGAAAACAAATTTACTGGAGATGGTGAAAGTACCAAGCCTGGCGAGAAAAGCACTAAAAAAGTAGCACAAGCTATAATACACCAGTGGTATTTTGGTAGAGAATGCCGAAGCAAGGTAAGAGTAATCCACACAGACCACATTCTGTGTCCATATGGCTTTCAGTGGATGGCTTCCACCCCAGACTCTCATGCAATACAGCGCAGCAAGCAAAGTTCTGCGATGTGTTGCCTGAAACGGAAAGAGCACAGCAGCACTGTATTTTCAAATATATGGTGCAGTTCAGCTCTGTCCTAGTACTGGGACACTTGTGGCTGCATAGTGCCAAAACATTATGGTCAAGTTCGTTTTTTGTGGATCCCCGCCTGATGACCCGGCTTCCCTCAGCCTACATGACCTGGATTTGCTTTTGGTTACCCCCCGCCTATGCTCGATCAGGCGCGCCAGGTATTTGCTTTGTTCTTGTTTATGTTGATCGCTATTCACCTTTGAAGATCCGGGGCTGAGGTCTCTCTCACGCAAAATGGCGGCGCCCTAACAAGACTAAGCACTTTCTCTCAGCCCCTCATAATTACATCAATTACAAAAACTATTCCTTTCTATAAGCGCTTCCACTATACCCTTGTTTCCTACACTATCCTCACTAAAGACGTACCTGACTTTAACACGGCGGTGCTATAAAACTCTATGGTTACTTCTTGACTATTGCTGCTCTCTTGGCTCACTGAAGACACATCTACCACTTATGCAGCTAAAATTCTGATGCTTACCCCTCAAGCACCTCTTTCTGAATGACGTGGGCCTTTAAACCTACTGGTCACTGACCCGGCTTCTTACCAGCGTACCCACCCCAAACCAACATGATGGGTCCGGATCTGACTGCCTCTTGGTCAAACACCTACACCCTGGTCTACCCCTCAAATCTCTCAAAAACCGCCACAAAAGCATTCAAACACCTCACCCTGTAAAACCATCCCGAGGCTCTGATCTCCGACCCACGTTTCTGTGCGGACAAAGGCACCATCACCAACGACCTCATCTTCTACTCCAAAAGAATTCCTGCCTGGCGCAATACCCTCGCTCTATTCCTCAATGTTCGCTTCTCCAGGAACATTCCTTATGGCACCAAGCTCTCAATAGGACCCTCGGTATCACTACAAGCTGACCTAACCATCACCCTCTACAAAAGTGGCATTGTACTGATCCAAGCCTCTACAAACAACCTCGACAAATTTTCAGATCTTTATGCCACTCTCCGAAAACATGTGCATGACACTGGAACGCCGACCAACACCCGGCCTGACGGTAATCCGTCCCCCCCACCCAATATTGAGCACACTCATCACTTCACTACTCCTATCGAACCCCCTATCGTCAGGGACCAGAGACCCTTGATTTCCCCCCTCCACGCTCCTCCCTCGCAACACACTGTTTCCATCACAGCACACCTCAACCCCCTCAATCTTTCCACAACCCCCCCCATTTGAAATAAACCCGGGACCCTCGGTCCCCTCCCCCCATGCCTCACCTTCGGACTTTAAGACCACCACGTCCTCAGCGATCCTTGCTGATACTGGTCAAACCAGCCCTGCCAACACTCTATCCACCCCTTCTATGACTCCTAACTTTGTCCACCCTTGTCCTCCTAACCCCCCTCCCTAGAGACGTCCCCTTCAGCTGGTCTAGCCAACCCCGCTAACACTCACCCCCCCCTGCCATGTCCCCCAATACAGTCAACCCTACCACCCTATCCACCATAGCTGTCCACCCTTGTCCCTTTAACCCCCCCTCCTCCTCAACGACGTCCTCTTCAACATGTCAAGCCAGCACCGCTAACACTCACGACCCCCCTTCCATGACTCCCAGCAACGTCCACCCTACCACCCAATCCACCATAACTCCCAGCCCAACCCACCCCAACCCTTCTACCACCCTCCTCATATATCCGCTCTCTACAGTCCAGAGCCTCCATAATAATTCAGAGCTGCCACTCCTCTATCCTCGACCTAACAAACCTCCTCCACCTCGCCGAATTATCCTTCGCAAACCTCATGCCTCAGCGGTCTCCTCCGCCCATCCCAGAACTGCGCAAACGCCCGTTACCAACAGCCTTAAGGCATCTTCGCCCTCGCAAGCACACTAGCTGTCTATCTGAGGAGGAAATCCTTCACCTCGCCCGCTCCTACAACTTTTGCCTGGTCACCACCAACTCCTCAGACCTCACTGAAAAGGAAATACAAGATATTCTCAAAGACCTCAATCCAGCCCTTATCCCTCCCTGCCCACCAGACGTGAGTGCAGCACACCCCATCAGCATGGTCGCTATCGATCCACACAGACTGGCACCCCGCTGCAATAGAAGGGCGATCAGTAGCAATCTTGCACCCGTACCCCTGACTGCCCCGACTCCCACTACCACCTCCCTCCCTGGTCTGACGGGGCTCTTAATCAACTGCCGGTCTGCAGTAAAGCATGCCGCCAATGTCGCTGCTCTCATTTGGAACAACAACACCGACCTAGCCATCCTAACTGAATCATGGATTAATGATGCATCTTCCCCATGCCTCGACCTCTTAGTACCCCCGAATTTTAACATAGCCAGACTAGACGGACCACTTAACAAAAAAGGTGGCGGAATCGCCTGCATCTATCGCTCTAACCTCCTTGTCTCAGATTTTTTAACGGATACCGTTGATTCCTGTGAATATCTAGCCCTCTCAGTCTGGAGCAACACCACCCACCTGTGCAACCTGCAAACTTTTTACCACCCCCCAGGCAATAACAATCAATTCACTGATTACCTCATGGAAATCATCACGGCTAAGTACTCCCCCAACACCAAAGACATATTCCTTGGTGACTTCAACCTGCACTGGAACGACCTTAAGGATCCTCATGTCAACGCCATTAAAGATCTTATGACCGATCTAGCCCTGACCCAAGCTTGCCCACTCCCCACCCACTCGAAAGGGGCTACTCTTGACTGGATCATCTCCAACGAGAAAACCGTCAAACTCATATCCATCGACCCCTGCGACTGGTCAGACCACCATGCCATTGCCTTTCTCTTACCCTGCACCCTCAAAATATGGGCTCCTCAACCAGTGCTACCAAAACGCTGGGTCAGAGACACCAAAAACCTAGACCTAATTGAACTTGAGACCCGTTGCAAATCCGACCTCCCCCCCTCCTCACATCACCTCAGTCAGTGACCTCAATGATCACTACACTGTTTCGATATCGAACATTTTGGATGACCTGGCCCCTCATAAACTAAAAAGGGCTCGTGTCAAAGATAGAAACTCTTGGTTCACCGGTTCCCTCAACGACGAGAGAAGATCCCTCCGACAAGCCGAAAGAATTTGGAGACAGCACCCATCGGCAGTTCACCTGAAACTGCTTCGCCAGGCCAGAAATGCGTACAACAAAAACATCCTCAATTCGAAAAAAGAGTTTTTCAGAGCAGAACTAGGAAATGCCCAGAACAGGCCTCAGAAACTCTTTGAGATGATCAAACTCCAATCGAACAAACTGTCCAAAACAGCGAAAGAAAACCCCAAGTCTCTCATCTCCTCTGAAGATTTCTCCTCGTTTTTCGCAAACAAAATCCTAACCTTAGGTACCAAACTCAAAGCTGCCTCACTCCCCCCACCTACCACTGACCATCCGCCTTCCCCATCACTGCTACCAACACAGTCCTCACCCAGGAATCTAGCGCACTGGTCCGAATTCTCATCCTACGATGAAGACTCTGTCGCAAATATCCTTTCCTCCTTAAACCCGAACAACCATTTTAACGACACACTCCCCTCGAACTGTCTTGCAACTATTACCAAATCCATCATTCCTTGCTGGACTGCGATAATCAACGCCTCGCTCCGGCAGGGATCAATCCCGATCTCACTGAAAGCAGGCCAAGTCCTCCCCATTCTAAAAAAGCCATCGCTGGACCCAGACTCCCCAGATAACTTTAGACCAATCTCCAACATTCCCCTTTTGGCGAAAGTGATTGAAAAATGTGTTTATATACAGCTAAGTCACCACATCAGCAACTTCCACCTACTCGATGACTGCCAATCCGGCTTCAGACCGGGACATAGCACTGAAACCACCATGCTCCACATTGTCGATGATGCTCTTCAAGCCCTGGACCAAGACAAAACTTGTCTCCTAATCCTCCTTGATCTATCCTCGGCCTTCAACACTGTCAACCACGAGATGCTACTCGAACGCCTCAAACTTAGGATGGGCTTAGATGGCACTGTACTTGATTGGTTTAGTTCCTACCTCCAAAACCGATCTCAGAGATTCCTAATCAATGGTGAACTCTCCTCCTCCTCCCTGGTCACGGTGGGAGTCCCTCAAGGTTCAACGTTGTCCCCCACACTTTTTAATCTCTATTTAGAACCCCTTGCCGAAATCCTTCGCAATGCAAATATCTCCTCCCATATGTACGCTGATGATACTCAGATCTACATAAAAATCTCATCTGTTGCAGAGATCGTCACCCTGAATGATGCCTTGAAGCGGACCGTCCGATGGCTCGCTTCAAACCAACTCAAGCTCAATGCTAATAAAACTGAGTTCCTCCTAATCTCTCCGCCCAAGAGCAGCTCTGAGATACAGACTTGGATCAAAGCTATCACAGCCTTAAACTGTTCCCCGACCATTGTGGACTCTGCCAAATCACTGGGCATCACCTTGGCATACAACCTAAACATGAGAAAACACATCAACTCAATGGCCAAATCCTCCAGATTCCACCTGAGCTACCTATGGAAACTGAAACCCTTTCTAACTGCTCATGACCTAAAACTAGCAGTCCAATTGTTAGTTATCTCTCGGCTGGAATATGGTTGCTCCACCCTCTCCGGTTTACCCAAGGTCACTCTGGCACCCTTAAAAGCCTGCCTCAACGCAGTCGCCAGACTACTTACTGGCTCTAGAAAATTCGATCACATCACCCCTCACCTGAAAGCGTTGAACTGGCTTCCCCTAGAGGCGAGGATTCACTTCAAGATGGCATGCATCACGCACAAGGCCTTACACTCCAACTCCCCGGCGTATCTAGCACAGAAGCTTGTGATATCCGGAGGGAGCAGAAATTCACGATCGGCAAATACCTTCCTACTCGGGCCTGCACGTATCAAGAAAAAAAAAACTACCACCGGGCTTTCACCGGGACCGCTCCAAGAATATGGAACTCCTTCCAGCCTGACATCAGAAGTATCCAGTCCCTGGCACACTTCAAAAAAGCAGGCTAAATCCTTCCTCATGGGTAAATTCCTTGGCTAACCCGCTCCACAGCCACCGAGAGACTTAATACCCTTGTGTTATCCTATTCTATTGTATGATCCTTTACTCTGTAAAGTACACTGTGGTATAGTATTCCTTTCCTGTCAGTCCCTTAACGTAAAGCATATCCTGCAACATCCTCCCTAATGTACAACCTTCTATTCTGAAAATTGTTCCTATGTTCAGCTTTCGCCCCCTCCCTCCTTTGCACATTCCCCTTTGACTCCCTGCCTACCATTGACCCTTGATTCTGTATAACCCTCTGATAACCGTCTTTGTTGTATTACTCTATGAACCTGTAAAGCGCTCTGATACCCTCACGGGACAAGTTCGCGCTCTATAAAACACTAAAATAAATAAAAATAAATAAATAAGCTATTTGCAGCAGCACACACACGAAGAGGAAGTAAGAGGAGGAATAAAGATATTTCTTTTCATTACACCTACCTCAGATAGGCACACCATTTTGGCATAAACCCTTGTTTACTAGTCTTTATGAATATGGGTTTACATCAAGATGCATGGGAAAGCCTATGCACCACCTATGTAACACCTAGCTGACCGCTCTCTAACTTTGTAGTCAAAGACAGAATAGTAAAGTGGACTAGTTGAGAGTATTGTTGTGGCGGTAAAGAGTGTGTGAAAACAAAGGCTCTAGGCTATCAGTTTTTTGTAACACAGAACAACTTTTAAGTACCTGTAAATGACCTGTGCAAATGTTTAAAAACTATCAGCAGCTAGTACACCACAAATGGCCCACTTGTTTGTAATTCAGAAGTGTGCTGGAAACAGTGTTTTAATAGGATCAAAACAATCAAGACACTTTGCTTGGTGATGTTGAAATGATACATATTTGCTGAAACCAAATATCAACCCATTATTGTTTCTGCGCTATATAGTTTAATCAGTAAAACTCGATGTGGGAATTTTGCTGCCATTTCAATGGAAAATGTTCTGAATGTAAAAGACAGTGACTCTTTCTGACCTACGATAAGGCCTCAAAAATGTATACTATTTCTGGTCTGTAGTGCACTTCTGTGCATCAATGAGCATTTGCAGTTTAGAGCTCACAGAAAGGAAACAACCCAAGTAGTATACTATTTCCCAAATACTGGTAAAATGAGGAGGGCTGAAATATAGCTAGCCAGGGCATTATATAGTAATGTTAACACCCATTTAACCATTCTAGCCCACAAATCACCATAACACTCAGCAGTCTGCAGCCAATCATAGCTAATGCAGGCTGGTTAATAACTCCCTTTTTCTGCTTAATGCTCTTCACACACGACCTGTCCGCGATGGATCTTATCCATCACTTAGTACTGTACCAGCCCCTAAACCAGTCATCACAATCTGAACAGACATGGAATACCTGAAGCAATCTGACATAAAGCTGGCCTTTCGGAGGACTGCACTCTGGTCTAGCATTGCAGGTCCCAATTAGCTACATTCTATGCATGCCGCTTTACATCTCATATTAGCACTCAGATATGAGACAAAGTTCATCCGAGCAGATCTTACCGACCACTTCAATCATCAAACTTGCCTGCTCAGGACCATGAACTGTAAACAAAATATCAGGCTGGACAACTCAGTGCAGCAACCATAGAAATAGATTATGATTATATTATATGATTATATGAAATTCCACAAAAAGACCTGCACTGTTGCTCTAAGTTGCGCGCATACCAAAAAATCAGTACATCATTTTTCAAACTAATATAAACTTATTTTGACTTGTACTTATGTTCTTTGTCTATTTACTTACCTATATACTATTGTATTACCTCCTCTGATGTTTGTAAATATACCTTTTGTCCCAAATTTTAGTCTTGAATTTTGACCTTCTGTCCTGAATTTATGTCCTGAATTTCGACCATTTGTCCTGAATTTTTACACTTACCGTCCTGAATCTGCACCCATGTCAGTTGGTCACCCTATTATAGCCAGTCTACCTTCATCCATTGGTCTGTTTCAGCGGCATTCGAAATGTGAAACCGGCCACTACAACACATAGAATGAGGCAGGTGGTTTAATGTCTTCAGGCATTTGATCCCCTCAGTCTGAGTGACTGGATTTTTCTTGTGAATATTTTACACTTTCTATACAAAATTCAAGAGAGGGGACTGGGAGCTAGAAGGAGGTCCAGTGACCGTGCTCCAGGGGTTAAGATAAATTTAAAAAATGGGGTCACTGTTCCTAGATAGGAGAGAAGGGGAGAGCAAAAGATGGTTGAACCAAGGTGAGACACATGTAGGGAGGCAGTCAACAATCAATCCAGAGGGATGTGATGCTTCATCATATGGTGGTTGCTCCTCATCGTGCCGGCCCTGCAATGCCCTATGGGTCCCCGAAGGGTCACATTTGTGGAGAACATTTGTTTAGATTGCCGTATGATGAGTGCAAGTAAAATCTACGTGGGGTGGTGTTGAATGCTCTGTGATGTGAGTTAAAACTGATTAGGGATATCATCAAAACTTTTAATAAATTGACTCCCCTTTTAAGGTTGATGTTGCTAAACATGATATTTTGTCTGCTTTATTATTTTCTTTCCCAACAGGTTTGAAAGCTCACAGCGACCAGTATGTACCACTTATAGGGCACCTCTTTTGACACTATTGTGGGGTAGGAAGGTTCACCCTTTATTTCTCTCCTGAAGAAGCTCCACAAATCCTACTGACCACTAGGGGCGCAAAACATGTTGACCGCAGTTCGACCCTAATACGAGTACGCACACCAAGCTCCTAGGGTACTTTATCCCTCCCTTTTAGAAGCATCAACTTTAAAAGGTTTTTTAATCTGACAGGGGAGTCAATTTATTAAACTTTTTGATGATATCTTTCCTGAAGCCTGAAACGATGTCACTCTTTAACCTCCTGGACACTTGAACTTCTCTGGATTTCATATGGAACCAAGACTGTACTAAGGAAGCCTCCTGCTGCTCCTGGTCTCGCTGTCTTGCAAAGTCTTCTTCGTCGTCTGTGTCTATGCTTCTTCACGGATCTTCAACAGACCTGTGGGGATCATTGACACACAAAGTAATCTCCCTTGGAGTGAAGGAGTCACTCAGCAACACAGGTAGTGGTTCTGCAAGTGCCTTGAGACCTGACTTGTCCTGTCTGCAATTCTGAGGCCAGTATCCCTCATCTGAACCAAAGGGACCGGACCCCTGTGCAAAACGTCGAATGCCATTGCCAAGGCCTGTTGGCTCTACACTCCAGGAATCTTCGGGCTACAAGAGGATCCGGCATCTCTTCCTGCCAAGATCAGCATGGGCCTTCTTCTTTGGTGAGCTGCTCGAGGTCCTCAGGTAACTCCTGTGCCTTCTGGACTGTAGGTCCTCTTGCGGGTCCTGCTTTGACTCTCCCGCACTTGGTGAGTCCCTTGGACCTTTCTAGTGCCAGTGTTGCTCCTTCATCGTTTTCCACGTCTATTGCTGCTGTCAAGGCTTGTTTGTGCTCCTGCGGGGCACCGCCCCTTGTTTCTCGACTTCCGACATGGGACAGCTTGAGCAAGGCTCCTAGCCTTCCTCAGCATCACCTGGTCCTTACAGCTGCAGCGACAATGTTGCTGTCATCACTCCTGCATCTTCCATCATTGATGGGCATTGCTCTTCTGTGCCTTCTGGAGATCCCCTGAATGGCAAAGACTCTGTCCCCTCTACCTCCAGGTTCTTCTCTTCTCTTCTCTTCCTACCCTTGGATTTCCCAGACTCTTGCACAGTCATCACCAGCGGCATCTTTAGTGAAGTCCTCCATTGTGGTCTACAGCGGTTTCGGACGTCACTTCACCATGTAAGCACCTGGCTTCCCTGGTGTAGGTATCCTGGTTCCTGGGGTATCAACGGGTGAGGTGACTCACCAACCTCTGTCTCCAACCGGGGTTTCTTCAGGGTCCACTGAGAAGGGTCCCTCATCTTCAAAACTGCTACCGCAACTTTCCCTTTGACTTCTATTGAATATGGGGCTGTGTTTCCACTCTACAAACAGCCTCCGGGGGGATCCTGGGTACTTACCGTGGGTGGTTCCTTGTGTCCCCAGCTCTTCTGAATTCCCTGGTCCAAGTCCTGACTTTGTTTGCAGTTTGCATTCCACAACTACTTAGAATATGGGTTGGTCTCCCACTGGAGACCACTGTTTATTGTGCTTACTTACCTGTTTGCAATTGAAGTATTGTGTGTATTTGTGTTGATATCTCCAGGTACCATAATACATAGACATATTTTTATAACTGCACTGTGTGGTTCTTTTTCGTTTAACATACACTGCATGATTAGATCTGGTAAAACAAGCTGCTTAACACTCCTGGACTAAGCATGAAGGCTGGTTTCCACAGCTACCACTTAGAGAGCTTTCTATTGTTGTCTAAGTCCACCAAAATCACCATAAGGGTTGTCTGGATTACTGCAGAGTCCTTCACTTTAATAAGTAGGAGGCTAGCATATACTAAGCCAGCCTCCTACAGACTGCATTCTGCTGTGTACAATGCTACCACCAACACAGAAAATATTCCTCTTCAGTACATATTGGACCAGCTGTTCCTGGCCCAATGTGTGCTGTTACTTTATAACCTTTTATTTTCTTCATGTTTATGGGCATGACAATTCAGCAGACACTGGCACAGGGCTTTTGGTACAGCCACAGTCTTGTAAATTGCTCTAGTAAACTATCCAAGTAGCCTTGTGTGTACATCAATCTGCCTTTGTATAGCGCAGTGCTGTCACCCCTAGAGGTATCTGGGCGCTAATGGTGCCAGGCCTCTGTCCAAATGCCAGGGTTTGAGCTTCTTTCTGAAGTCTGACAGGGAGTGTGCTGTTCAGCTGTGGAGATGCAAGTCATTCAAGGTCTTGGCAGCGATGTAGGAGAAGTAGCGGCCCCTGCAGTGGGTAACATGGATGCGAGGTGTGTGCACAAGGGCAAGAGAGGAGGAGAACAGATGCCTTGCAGGTAGATGGAAGTTCAGTCGATGGTTAATGTAGGACGGTCCTTGATTGTGTAGAGCTTTGTAAGCATCTTAAGGATTTTGAAGGATTTAAAGGCCCTGGACTACACATTTGTGGGGGGCCCATGTTCAGGACAGCTTTCAATTTATGATCCAATTTCAACTCTTTCATGCCTCTTTGGCCAGGTAACTGACAGTGCACAGCCACACACATTCTAAATGTGCTTACATGTAATATTTAGGGATAGTAACATATATGTGACACAGCAGCAGCTCACTGATATTACTGCAAATAATCTCTGTGACATCTTCCCATTCCTCATGTGTGAGGTCCTGTTTTGATCTAAAATAAACTTTTTTTAAGGATGTTGCATGCAACATAAACACAGCATTTCTCTATAAATTGTTTGTAAAAGACTCTCACACATCACCCACATTAAAAATAAATTAACCGCATGCGTGCGGCGGCTTTTCTCACGCTGTGCGGCTTTTTTTAAAAAGCTGCGTTACATGACGAGCTGAGCTCGTCATGAGCATGCGAGTGGCGCAACTCATGACGAGCTCAGCTCGTCATGAGCATGGAAGGGGTTAAAGGAAAATGGTTTTTAAAGCAATTTTTTTCGGAATTATTGAAGACCATGGGGGCAAGTCTCTGCTTAACAGAGCTGGCTCTAACAGGGGCCCCTTTAAATGTTGGAGCCCAGGGCCAGAGCCCGTTTCCCTTGCCTTAAAACATCTCTGTTTGTAAATGTGCATGAGTATCTTGAACTGGTATCTCTCCTGGATGAGGAGCATGTGGATATTTCTGAGGTAGGGGGTGATGTGGGTCCATATGGGGAGGTCCAGTCTGTATGGTCTGAAATCTCTTGAGGAGCTGGGAGGAGATGCCTGGGTAGAAAATGTTGCTGTAGTTGAGTCGGCTGGTGACAAGGGTCTGGGTGATGGATTTTCTTGTGTACTGGGATCCAGCTGAAGATTCTGCAGAGCAAGTGAAGGGTATAGTAGCAGGAGGAGATGACTGTGTCAACTTGTTGTTTCATGGTCAGTTTGGGGTTGAGGATGATGCCTAGGTTGCGGGCAAGGTCTGTCGGTGTGGGTGTTGTTCTTCTGCTAAAAGAGGATAGTATCGCGGACTTGCAGAAGTCAAACCTAACTCTATCTCCTGATAAGGGTCCTGTAGTCATTGAGGACAGGGGAGCGCATAACTCGCATAATTCCAATAAGCCAATTTGTAAAATCCTCACCTGGAATGTAGCGGGTATTACCGCTAAGGCTTCAGATTCCATCTGGCAGGGGTTTGTTAAACAACACGATATATTGGCATTTCAAGAAACATGGGATACATCAACCTGTTTCTCATTGGATGGTTTTCATAGTTTTTCGACCCCAGCAGTAGCAGGTGTTAGAGGGAGAGCCAAGGGTGGCCTACTCACACTATTCTCATTGAATCTGGCTGGGACTTTTAAAAAAATAGAACCTGCTCCTATGAACACGTTAATAATTGAGTGGGCTATTTCGGACCATCAATCCTTTTTATTTATCAATTTTTATAATTCTAGGGATGGCTCTTTTGTGAATGAGCATCTGACTGCCTTGTCAGACTTTTTGTCAGTCTATAGACACGATTGCACTTCCGTCCCAGAGATGGTTATCCTGGGTGATTTTAATATTCACCCCTGTGAGGGGGATTGTTATAATGATAGATACGGAGGATCACCGGTTGAAGGGATTCCTCATTTTGAACATACTAAGGAGGGTGAGGGGCTTGAGAGCCTTCTTGCCAACTTAAATTTATTTGAATTAGGCCATGGCAAAAATGAGATTAGAGTGCCTACATTCATCGGGAGAGATGCAAATACCATCATTGACTACATCTTTGTATCATCGGGGTGTTAGTAAAGGCACGGGAATACAGGGTTGTGACCGCTACTTTTAGCGACCACAACCCTGTCCTACTGACTACGGATTTAGACTGTTGCCTGAATGGGAGGGAGATAGGTGTGGTAGCCCCAAGAGATCTCTCATCTAAGGAGCAGGGTAGGAGGATAAAGTGGGAGAAGATTGTTCCCGAAAACTTCTTCCAAACATTAGCGCAGGAAACAGAGGCAAAGATGGCAGTCTGCTTAGATCCCACTTCCTTAGGGCCTGATGTTGTGGCCGCCTATGTTGAGATATGCTCAAGGATCTCCAAGAACTTGGAGTCCAGGAATGGCCCGCAAGGCAATAAGAACATACACAAATGGTTCGATAAGGAATGCTCGAAAAAACACAGCGCCTTACTGAAAGCACTCAAACAGAGACCTAGAGATAGGACTCTAGTGACAACCCTGCGAAAGGAATACAAATCCGCACTTGCCAAACGCAAGACACAAATCAAGGAGGAAGCTTGGGAGAGTTTATTATCCGTAGATGTAATGAGAGACATTAAAAAATTTTGGGCCATCGTTAATCAGTCATTCTTCACCGAGGATGGGAAATCAGACATGGATTGTGTGATTGAAGACGAAAGATGGCTTAACCATTTTAAACAAATCTATGAAACTGAGGTTCCAACCCCCCCAGCTAGTGCCCCTTCGCGAAATATCATGATCATGGATTTTAACACTTCTGAGGTGGAAAGGTCGATTAAAGACACAAGTAAACATAAGGCCCCTGGACCTGACGGGGTACCTGCCGATCTTTACATTCAGTATCCGCAATTCTGGTCTAAAATACTGACTAACGTCTTTAATGCGATACCTTCGGCAGGCTTTCCGTCCTCGTGGTCCACCTCTATAATTGTCCCTATTTTTAAGAAGGGGAACAGGGGGGACCCTGCTTGCTACAGGCCAATCTCCTTGTTGGACTCTGCTGTTAAAATCTTGGGCAGAGTCATTTTACAAAGACTCGGGGATTGGCTTGAGGGAAGTGGGGTTCTCTCTGACCTTCAGTATGGTTTTACAGCACACAGGGGGACCATGAACCAATGTTTAAACCTTCACCTCATTATTAGTAAATACACTGTGGTGAAGGAGGGGCTTTTATATTTAGGATTTATGGACTTATCCTCCGCTTTTGATTTGGTTAATCGCTCTAAACTTTGGCTTATTTTGCGGGATTTGGGTTTGGACACTACCTTGGTGAATTTTTTACATGATCTCCATCAGAATTTGTTCGCCTCTGTTAGGGTAACAAGGGAAGGTAGGTGTACTGAAAAATTTAGATCAGGGAGAGGGGTCAGACAAGGCTGCATTCTGGCCCCTCTTCTATTTACACTCTACATTAATTCCCTTGGTAAATCACTAAATTTAGCCACCTTGGACGTCCCGCGTATGGGAGGGTCACCCATTCCGGTCCTCCTGTACGCGGACGACGCCGTCCTACTAGCACGTACAGGCACGGGCTTACAAAGACTGCTAGACCATTTTGGATCTTTTATGGAAGCTCTGGATTTAAAGATTAATACATCAAAATCCCATGTCATGGTAACTGGCTCACGCAGGAAAAGCATGAAGATTAAAACTTTTAGATGCACGGTACACCAATCTCTAGGGTACCTTTCTTTTGCTATTTAGGCATCACTTTTGACGAAAGAGGATCCTGGGGACCTCAGCTAAAACTTAAGGGCAACGGAGTTGCAAGATCTACTACAGGTCTTTTGAACTTTTCTAAAAGATTAGGTTCGAGACCCATGGAGGCCATGATCCGCATCTATAAATCCAAATGCCTAGCAATCGCATCCTATGGGGCTGATATTTGGGGCTATGTTTCATCTCAAGGCATCCAAATTATAGAAAATAATTTTATACGAGCTTTGTTGTCACTCCCAAAGTCATCTCCTACATACTCAATTCATAGTGAAGTGGGTTTGGGACATATTACCGACCTTCTAAAAATGTCCCCCCTGCTATGCTGGGTCAAAACCTGGACAAACGAGGAGATCACGTTGAAACACCTCATACTCAAAGACTGTATGGCCTTAGATAAAGCGGACAGTATTCCCTGGCTTGCGTATGTTAGAGCGGCATGCGTGAAGCTGGGGCGTCCGGATATGTACTCTTTACCACAGGGCCTCAAGAAAGAGGATGTAGGGTGGGTCAAGTTGCATTTCCGGAATTTGTTGGAGTCAGAAAGGGAGGAGGTTGAACTTAATAAACCAATGGTGAGAACAATATATCAACTATCTATCTCCCCAGTCATGGAACCCTACCTAAAATACGTGACTAAACCATACCATCGTTTTCTTCTATTGAGATTTAGGTTCAACCTCATTCATTTAGTGCTTGGTACCTATATAAAGTGGGGGACCCCAGAAAACACCCCACCTTGTACATGTGACAGCTTTTCAAAACAGGATACGCTTCACTTTGTGATGTTTTGCGAACACTATCTGGCGCCCCGAAAAAATTTTTTATATCCAATTCTGAAGGAACTCAACTTTGTCCAGGTGAGGCCTGCACTTTTACACTTGCAAATGCTTAACTCCGTGCAGGTCACATATGGTGTAGCCAGTTTTTTGGTAGCGGCTGCTCGATTAAATAAAACAAGACTTACCCAGACAAATACACATCTAGGTTGATATTTCGTCAACTTCGTTCTGGGGAACTGCACCAAGATTAGTGGGATACAGAGGTGCCTGTTTTTCTTGGACCT
Organism: Lissotriton helveticus; assembly: GCF_964261635.1. NCBI lineage: Eukaryota > Metazoa > Chordata > Amphibia > Caudata > Salamandridae > Lissotriton > Lissotriton helveticus. The sequence goes on along the minus strand of NC_136059.1, from coordinate 180,141,370 downwards.
TATTTTGTATAGTATCTATTTTTTGTATCAAAACTTTTTAAATCGTTTTAGGAATGAACTTAGGAACTGCAATCAGGTGTACATTTGTTTAATTGTAAATTTTTTACCTATATAATGTATGGATATTTTACAATGAATTGTGTATTGCTTTTATGGTTTTAACTAACCGAATAAAGATATTTGACTGACTGACTGGGTGTTGGTCTGAGTTCTGCTGGCCACCAGCTGTGGGGGTGTTCATCCCGAAGATCAGGACTTCTGTCCTGTTGGAGTTGATTTTAATGCAGTTGTCTTTCATCCAGTTTGCTACGTTGGTCATGCCGTGGCGGAATTTGATTTTGACTTTGGAGGGGATCTCGTGAGCGAGAGGATTAGTAGGGTGTCATCTGACTAGGAGATTATGTTGAGTCTGTGAGATTTGATGACATCTGCAAGGGGGGACATGTAGTTGTTGAACAGGGTGAGGCTGAGGGAAGATCTTTGGGACACGTCGCAAATTATGTTATTGGGTTCAAAGGTAAAGGAAGTCAGCCGGTTGCTCTGAGTGTGACCTGTGAGGAAAGAGGTGATCCACTCGAGGGTGTTTCACTGTATGATAATGTTGTACAGTCGATGAGGATGTGGTGGGAGATGGTTTTGAATCTAGCAGGAGGTCAAGGAGGATCAGGGCCATTGTTTCCCTGTGGTCGAGGAGAGATATGATGTTGTCCGTGGCAGCGACCAGCGCAGTATCAGTGGTGTTGTTGGCAGGGAATGCTGATTGTGAGGCGTCAAGTAGGTGGTTTTGTTTCAGGTGTTCTATGAGTTGTTGGTTAATGGCTTTCTCAAGTACTTGGGCTGGGTAGGGGAGCAAGAATAGGTTGTTTATTTTTTTTTATCACTGGGGTCGGCAAAGGGTTTCTTTAGGAGTGGTCTGACCTCTTAATGTTTCCAATTTACTGAGAAGCCTGCCGTGGAGATGAAGGTGTTGATGATGCTGGTGAGATGGGTGCTGATTGGGATGGTTCGGAGGTTGAAGAGTCGGTGAGGCAGAGTTCAGTGGGAGGCCCAGAGTGGATGAAAGACATGATGACTGTGGTGGTCTGAGTGGTGAGCCAAGTCCAGGTGGTGATAATTCAGCTGATGTGCGTTGGATACTATGAGGTTGTAGAGGTTGGGAGACATGGGTTGGGGGTCGAAATTGTTGTAGATAGAGGCGATCTTCGGAGAGGGAGTCGCGGAGTTCTTCGGAGTGGTGGGTGGTGTTCTCTGTGGCTTTCGGGTTGGAGAATTCCTGACCCTTTTGAAGAGTTACTTTGGGTGGTTGGCCACTGTGTCGATGCGGCCTGTGATGGCTGCTTTCTTGGCTTCCTAGATGTGTAGGTGGTTGTTGCTGAGGGTTGCTTCAGGGTTCCTTGTGGTGCGCCATCATTTCTCGAGTTGGTGGCAGTTGCTCATGCTTATACCTTGTTGGCAATCTTGGGACAGTTTTTGTTTAGCACATCTGAATATGTTTCAAGATAGCCAGGATGTGTGCAGATGCATTGGTCAGTCATATTGATTTTGTGTTTAATAAAACCTGTGCACGCATAGGGGGTCATGTTTATTAGAAAAACTTTTAATAGATGACCATCAGATTCACTCATGTCATAAATGCTTATGTTTGGCCATTGTTAAATGTTTAGTAAAAGTTTTACAAAAGGATTTCCACCACAAATACATATTGACAAAGCCAATAAGTGACCAAAAAGAGAGGTGGCTCACTAAATCCTGGGGGACTGAGGCCTGTCAAAGAAAGCAAAGAAAATTCACCTGGATTGAAGTTCACATGTATATAAACAAAACACCCGTATCATACATCTCAATGCGCTGTCATACCTAAGGCTCATTCATCCCTCACTTGTAAACCCATGAGTAGGTTCAACCGCTGTGGCATAAACATAAAACCAAACTGGAAAGTAGTGCTAGCATATATTTATTTATAAAAATACAAGAAATGTGCTTGCTCTATATAAAAGTTAAAAACTCCTTCAGGTGATTTCTCAAAGGATACCGTTAAAATTAAACACACAGTATGTAAAGAAAAACATTCATTTTACACATTACAAATTACATTGATTAAAATACAAGACCCTACGACCTCAACATCACAATCATAGTATCCAGTTGTGGTCAGAATTTGATCTATGTCTGATATGCTACACAAAGGTTTTTTTGGTAAAAGATATATTTTTTATCCAGCAATCCCTTGTTCTTTGGATTCTTTAAACAATGCGTCGACGCGTTTCGGTGGTGCCAGAACTTGTTATCCAACCACCTTCTTCAGGACGAACAGTTATATATATATAGAGGGTCAATTTTCCACTAAAATACATGTACATGTGCCTGTCTGTATGTACTGGTGTTTAATTGACTACATTAGTCATAATGAACAGATTTCTCGCTTCTCACAGTCAGATATACTCCACTTTATATAAACCAGCTCTTCGCCCTCAAACTGAGACTGGAGATGCAGCTTTGGGAGTGGTAGTGATGATGGTGGGGTGAGTGTCACGAGGTCAGTTATTTTCTCAATGGCGAAAAAATAATGTAGCACTTACCTGGGTACTACCTCAACCCTCTTTTCCTCTGACTCCTGGCAGCAGGGAAGCACACATGCTCTCAGGCTCCCCTTGCCAATCATGATGCTGCTCTCACCAGCATGACAGTAGTGTTGTGATTGGTCTGAGCGACCTGGTTCGGCGTTCAGACATGGACTGAGTGGCTGTGCATGTTCTCTACCCGACTGTGCAATATAGTCAGGAGGAGAACATGATAAGTATGACAGACTGTTTGGCCGGCTCAAGACCATCATATGCACTTAGAGTGTGCCCACCACTCCATCCCTGGCCAGCCCATTCCCACTTGCACCTAAGCCAGTACGGCAAAATAAAATGATAATACCATTGCATTGTTATCATTTATTTTTCTTTTTGAACTGATCAGAGGGCAGTGGGGCGATGCTTCACCGCCTTAGTGGAGGAGACGCCGCTGATGTTTCTTATCCTGTTTAGGAGGCAGCATGTGTGTTTATGAAGAGGGTGGTATGGGTGGCTGGCAGAAGGCCAGGATTTTTTAATATTTAAATTTGGAAGGGGAGTTATTTTTTTCAAAGGGTGTGGGGTGGGTAGTGGGAGGACGAGAATTTCTTGTTAATTTGAGTCAGAGTATTTCGATGTTAGTGGGAATGGGTGGCAGGACTCCAGGTTGTTAACACTTTGCTCTGGTTGGAAGCAGGGGCAGATGTTTTAGGGGGGCATGCAATGTAAAATTATAGAAGGGTAAATGTGAATAACAGCGATAATTTCTGCCTTAGGCTTCTAAGTGACATCATGGAGAACTCAAGCTTCACTCTCATCGTCTACTTCATGCTACTTAGAACCTCTTGATAAAAAACATTTGAGTTATTGTTTAGCTTCTATTTTTCTATATGTAGCAAGTGCTTGCGAAGAGTGACCTGAAGTTGGTACTTCAGTACAAAAGATGGCAGCAATAGCGAAGCACTTGTATGATAACTCTGAGAGGTTACTGTAAATGACAAAACACGTACGAGCCCAAGGGTAATTAGCGAGGATTCATTCATATGAAAAATTAATTTAAAAACATTGTCACTCCACTTTTCCCAACCTTCCAAGTAGTTTCTTGTTGACACTCGAAGTGAAGTCTATTCTGTATACTCTGATTCAATGCACATCTTTCTGAGAAGCTGAATATTTCTGCAGGCACCTGAGGGCCCAGGAGCCAGGGCATCTTAAGCCATCTGTTGTTCTAAATTAAAAAACAAATTAGCCATAGCTTTCGAGCAGTGGCGTTCTCGGCTCTTCCTGCAGCTAATCAAGATCCCCAACCTTGGCCATAATAAAATATGTAGCAATATCAATTTGGGTTAGCATACTTGATGACATCACAAGAAGTGACATTTTATGACATTTGACTCCAATTATATCACAGGAAGAGACATCATGAGACAACCCAAGCTCATAACATCAACATATTTAGCATCATGTGATCTGTGACATTGACGATAATACGTCTAGTAGTGAGGCTCACATCAGAGAAAAGGGATACTGAGAGGATATTTATTGGAAGTGAAATAGTAAGAACAATTCAGGTGTTCAAGGTGCACCTTGTGATATCTGGGGACAGAGTGATACATTATTTGCACATTTTCAGAATTCTCCCAGGACATGAAGGAGGTTGGATTGAAAATATTAGATTATTCAGCTAGAAGCAGTGGCACATCCTTCAGAGAAACAGGAGGCGCACATTATTTTATGTGAACATTATTTTTCCGACAAAGACTTTCGGGTACATGCATCAAAATCAAAAATAGTGATTCCTAAATAGCGATTAATAAGGAATCACTATTTAGAAATCGCTCTCCACCATGAATGAACCCGTTTGCGCAAAATTACTGATTCGGTAACAATCACAAATGTGAATAGCGATTTCACAAAAGAGACAAGCAAATTCCGAAACAAACCATTTGCGATTTCGCTTTTTGCGAGATCGCAATTAGCGAACTTGCAAATTGTGATTTAGCAAAAAGCGTGTAGCCTTGGAAGCACGCTGTTGACATCACAACCATGAAGTCATCTAAGCATGAGCGTAAAATCCGTTCCGCTCGCGGATTTTGCGGATTTTCGGCAAATTCGCAATCCGCGAACTCTCGCGAACTTGCCGAAAATTCGTAAAATCCGTGCGAAGCGGATTTTTTGCTTGGTCGCACTTGCCAACTAGAATACTATACAATTTCGCGGGAGTAAACACTTGCGAACACGTAGATGCGGCGGGCAGCGACAATCTCGCAATTGCGAGATTGCAAAATGTGCAATTTCGCACAAGAAATCCACCAGCAGGCAGCATAAACCTTGAAAATTATGATTTTTATCAGAATAACTCCTCAGGTTGACATTTGCCTGCACTTTTTCTTTGCAAGGAGTCCATTTTGGGGGGGGGGGTGGGAGGAAGGAAGTGCCCCACAGTCTCCAACTTCCTGTTCCTGTCCAGCAGGCTCCTCCCAGTGCTTTCTTCATGTGCTGGTCACTTTGATTTGGATCTTGACCTGGAAGGATTACTTTTTGTGGATGCTGCTGGATATTTGGATTTTTGCAAAACTGAAAGCACTCAGCAGGTGCAAAAGTTCAATCTTATCATTAGTAACCATTCCTTGTAGTGCCTGGAAGGATTACTTTTTGTGGCTGCTGCTGGATATTTGGATTTTTGCAAAACTGAAAGCACTCAGCAGGTGCAAAAGTTCAATCTTATCATTAGTAACCATTGCCTGTAGTGCTTCCTGAGGGGCCCCTTCAGAGTTCAGTTGCCTATTTGCAACTATTCTATGACCCTGCTCTGACCCTCACAGCAGGCTCATAGAATAGCTACAAGTAGGCCACAAAGGTCCTGTGAAAAAAAATTGCACTGCAACAGAAAGCAAATTACAGATAAGGAAGCAGGTGCCAGCCAGACTGGAAGTTTAAATTCAGTGACACATTAATCAACCCCAAATTAATTCATGTCAGTTGAAGCAGGGCAGGTGTGCTTGCTTTTTTTCACCCCCATAATCTACAGTGATAAACCAACCAGAGGGTGGCAGTGATGTACCAGAGGTTGGCATGGGTGTACCAGAGGGTGGCAGTGGTGAAACAGAGGGTGCTGTGAACCTGTGATGATGAACCAGACGTAGAAACAACATAGTCGCGGCCGTTGCGAGCCGACAAGTAAGTTCGCAATTGCGAACTGGTACACAACCCTCGCGAACTGGCAGAAACCCTTGCGAACACACAAAAAAAAAATCCGCAAATTCGCGAGAGTTCGCGAATTTTGCGGATTGCGAATCCGTAAATACGCAAGTTCGCGGATTGCCAATTCGCAAAATCCGCCCATGCTTAAAGTCATCCAGCCCATGCTTCATTCAGTGCCCAGAGGAAGAGAGAGGAGGAAGTAGAGTGCTGGAGCTGAGCTGATTCATCACCCTAGTCTATTTGCTCTAACTTTCTGTGCACCAGAATGGATCAGACAACATCAGGGGAGAGTGCCACGCCAGGAAGAGAAAACTGACATTCCGTGAAAGAGAACTGGAAAACCTCATTGAGGAGGTGTCCAAGATTCATGGCAAGGTCTTTGGGAAACTTTCACTCAAAGGGCCAGAGGCAGAAAAAAGGAGGATGTGGCTGGTATAAAGAGCAAGGTCAATGCTGTGGGTGTTGCACATCGCAGTTGTAGATGATCTTAAGAGGAGGTGGTACGACCTTCGTAGCCGTGCCAAGGAGTGAATCGCAGAAAGGCTGAAGGAGGCCAGGTGCACAGGAGGGGGCCCATCTACAGTTCCAGACAAGTCAGCCCTGGAGGACCTGGTTGAGGCCACAATCCAGCCTGAAGCAATGGTTGGAGTGACCTAGCTGGACACATCAGCGCGACTAGTACCACACAAGGTAAGATGCATGCAACCATACACTTCAAAGTACTGTTCAATTGTGCACATACCCCCAGTCCAACCCCAGTGTACAGGTCAAACTCCAGTCCACGTTTTCCCTCATACACCCAATGCATTATGGGAATGTAGGCATGTCAGTCAAGTGGGCAATCAAACACAACATTGGCAAGTAAAGCACACCAACACTGCATGGCAGTCAGTGATTGCTGTCATTGATTTAATGTGAGCCAAGTATGCTTAATCTAACACAATAGTAACCTTAACACAAATTAACATTGCACTGTTTCACATCACAGATGCAGCTGAAGTAGACTCAGAAGACAGTGATTGTCTACACATCTCGGAGACTCCTGCTGAGACTGATGTGGAGACTCCAGTTGCCCCAGCAAGAACACCCCCCCGCAACCACAAAATGCAGGGCCCAAGTTCCATCACTGCAGCCCATGGAATCAGAGCTGGCTCCTGCATCCACTCCTGTGACCAGCCAGCCCCATGTGAACACACCACCTACTCCCCAGGCACCGGTCTAACGTGGACGGAGGCGTAGTTCTATAGTCCGCATTGCTGTTCAGCAACACCAGGCTCCAAATGTGTGGGGTGGTGTGGAGTCCCAGATGTTGCGGGTGCAGCACCTGCAAGCAAGACACATGGGGTCAATCCAGCTGCAAATATCAAAATTGGACAAGAACATGAGCCTCATGAGAGTGTGCAGAAACTAACCACAGCGGTTGTTGAGGGAAATAGGCAGACCAACTCAAGCATGCAGGAGCTCACCAGAGCGATGCTTGAGGGCCACTTCACACAGAGGACAAGTCATCGCCAGATCATGATGCACATGGCAGCCTGTACCATGTCCAACCATAAGCTCTGCAACACCACTGCTCTGCTGGCACGTCGCTCCATGGCCATGCAAATTGTTATGGGTCATTGTTGTGGGGATGTGGCCAGGGCCCTTGGACAAGTGACCACTGCCGTGGAACAGATCCAGGCTGGGACTGTTGGTGGCAGCAACCTAACGGGGAAGGAGGGGAGTGAGGAGGCATCCATCCTTAGCAGCCTGTTGGTGCCATGGACCACTGCCAGGAGGCGCACTTCCCGCAACACAAAACACCTTCTGTTGCACATCAGGGTGATGTAGCCAATGCAGGCGAAAGGCGTTTGGGGGTGAGTGGCAGGAAGCGCTAGACAGACATGTCCTCCTTCATTTGACTCTGGTGACATAACCATGGTCAAAACCATTATAGTGATTGATATCCAGGGCCTGGAATTGTTCATTTACTGGTATTCTTCTATGCAATCACGGTTCTATTTTGCACAAATCTCTGTGTGGCTACACAATACTGCATGGGCTCATGTTAGTAAATAATTTTCTGTTCGACATTTTAATGTCTTGTCTCATCATTACATACCTCAGAAATAATGTTGTGTGATGTCTGCATGTCTCCTTTGCCCTTCTGCTGAGCTTGCCCCATGGTTTTCGGAGTTGTGCCGGTGGTCAGTTGTCCCCCTCAGACTCACTGTCAGACACCTTGATGTGTATACCTCTCCTGGTGGCAATATTGAGCAAAATGGCAGATGCAGCCATGATCATGACCGGCAGCAGGTCTCTGGATGGTAAAGCAACGCTCCACCAGTTTTATGTAGAATGTGAAAGTGGCTTTTCAGTAGTCCAAACGTGCGTTCAATCACATTCCGTGTGCTGATGTGTGCTGCATTGTACCACTGCTCATGTGGTGTGGCTGGGTTGAGGTATGGCGTCAATATGTAGTTCCGCATGGCGTATGCGGTGTTACCTACAGGGTGGAAAGCAAAGGGTTGGCCACAGTTATGCATCGACATTTGTTTGATTTATGTAGAGAATAAGTATATGTGTGTACCAAATAGATGTCCTTTGCCCAATTCACCCCTGAGCAGACGCGTGTGGATGCCATTGTGTTGCAATATATAGGAGTCATGGGTGCTTCCAGGAAATTGTGCCACAATGTCTGTTATGATATGTTCTGCATTGCACACTACCTGCACATGGATTGAGTGATAGGATTTCCTGTTCCTGAAAATGTATTCATTCGCTGCTGGGGGAAAAATGGGACATGCAGGAAATCTATGCAACCAATCACATGAGGGAACTGTGGTACCTGGTAGAAGTCAAGTTTTGTCTTGTTCAAATCCTGTTGGGTTGTGGGGAAGGTGAGGTGGATGTGGATCCATGTCATCATAATGGCGTCAAGGAAGGTTTTGAAGAAGCGTGAAAGGGAGCTTTGTGATACCCCTCCAGCTACAGCTACTACCCCTGGAAACTGCCTGGGGCAAGTAGGTGCAGGTAACAAGGTAACTGTACATGTGCAGGTATAGCATGGGTCCTACGGGTCTGGTGCTGCATTAGGGGTTCCAATTCTGCTACTAGGTGCAGGATCATTGCACGTCCAGTCCGTACTTATCGTAGATTTCATCTTCTGTTTGTCCCAGCAGCGTAATGCGCACTCTGAAAATCCGCTCCTGTATTCTCCTTCTGTGCTGGGCTGCTGCATGGATCCTCATCCTCCTCACCGTCACGTAGAGCGCTGCCATTGTGAAATGCTTCAGCGGCCTAATGAGTCAGTTTAAATAGGTTTCTGAGTGGTTGCACCTGTGCGATTTTGTTTTTACTTTACCACCTGATTGTGATTCCCACCTATTTTGCACTTTCAAAATAGCGATTTTCCAGCCATTCGCTAATTGCGAGTGTACATGCATTGGATTGTGTCTCTTTATTAGCTAATCACTATTTGCGGACGCTGTTGAGGGACTCGCTAATAAGGATTTGCATTATTGATTCTCGCAAAATTTGCGAATCCTTATTTACTTTATTCAGTAAATGGGTTCTTGCATTGGAAAGGGTTCAATTATGTTCGCAAACTGCCTTTATTTGCGAATCGAAATTTTTGCAAGGCTTTTTTTGCTTAATGCCTGTGCCTGAAAGTGATATGTAAAATCATAGTGCATTTTACAGGTACTCTTGTGATGAAGAAGACAGCCCATATTTGCATGTGAAATGTACAACCTAAGAGTTGGCTGTGTCAGCAAAATGTGTGAACATTGTATAGCCTTAAAAACTGAAGAACCTGTTGATGTATGAGGATTTATTAATTGAATTTCGAAGATTTGGTTCATGTAAATGACATACTCTTGGGCACAAACAGGCTTAGATTTAGTATCCCCAAATCTGATGTATAATTAAAGAGCATTTGCTTTTAGTGTCTGGAGGTTTGAGAGGTTCCATTGGCCAAGCAGTCAGTTGAAGTGGGCCAGCACTGAGAAAATGCACAGCTTTCCAGGTGCTGCATCCCTGGATCTCTAATGTACCACTCTCTGTTGCCTTTTAAACCTGTTGGACCCTCAGCTCTACCCAGGTAACAGCACAGCAGGCCAGCATGGGCAAGGGGTCCGCCGTGATAACTTTTACGTCCAGAATAGATGATGGTGCTACAGGAAACACCCCTCTTTCTTGCTTCTCCCTTCTTCAGGAATGTCTCTGGTACTTCTTTTGCAGTAAGAGGAGGGCACGGCTGAGGACAACCAATCTGAGTAATGGGCACCTGGTGGATGCCTGCCTATACCCTATTAGAGGCAGATTGTTGATGCAGGCAAGGTTACATCAGCATTAGCATGCAGCTCCCATGAGGCACTGTCAGAGGTGAGTGACAACAGATTCAGAGAGCTTCATAGTAAAGAATAAAATAGGACAAGGGGATTTAGTTAGAGTTTGGTGGAGCAGGAGCACCAAATAACTCGACAGTAGAGTCTGATCAAGTGCTCTGTTTACACCAGTGGAGCCTCAGTTGGTTTCACTTGCATAAGCTCTTGGACTGTTGACACATCTGCATGGGTAGGGAAAAGAGTGCTTGGAGGCCCAGGTCAAAGCCCATGTCTGCACTTGCTCAAGCTGCCTGTCTTGATGTAGCCTTCTCCCTGGTGGCAGAAAAGAAATGACGCTAACATGAGCAACCAAGTTGTTCAAAAAATGCATGCTACAGTGCAAAAAGTGACGTTCGGCTAATTAGCAGCAAGAAAAACCACGCTATCTGGCCTTGCTTCTATTTTCTGCGCTTGGAGGTGAAAAAAAATATAAAAAGCTGCTAAGGTAGAAACAAAATCACAAACCTGAATGCAGAATGAAGCAGCCAGAGACCAGCACAGGACAACAACCCCCCAAACCCATTCCCAGCCATGATGCCAGCCAATCCAAGTAGGAAGAGACACAGGAAATGCAGGTTCAGTCAGAAGGAGAATGAGATCCTGATTGCAAAGGTGATTGAGCATCAACGCTTGCTCTTTGTGAACTCCAGCGTGTCACTGGTGTGCAAAAAAGGCCATATGACAGTCCATAGTGAACAAGGTGAACTGCATAGCTGAGGTCAAGAGAATAGTGGCGCAAAACTCAGGAGAAACTGGCAACCAATCTACAGGCAGCATTGCATACTGGAAGTGGCTGCCCAGCATGCCAGGAGGAGCTCGATCCCTTGGAGGAGCAAGTGTCCATAGTTATTTGTAAGACATCAGTGGTTGGAGTAGCAGGACAGGACAGCACTGACTATGACCAATTACATCAGCAAACACAAGGACATGATGGACGGAGCGCTGAAACTTTTCAGACACTCACCCCCAGTCACAGATCTGGGTTGAATCCATCATCGTTCTTTAGCTCACTTTGCCACCCCAGTTCAGACACAGCTATTTGCAAATCAGTCTTGACCCTGTGCCTCATGGGAACAGTCCAGCCCGAACTGCCAAACCATGTCTTCCCTGGACCGGAAACAAGCATCCTGGGACCGGTTTTGGGCTAACAGCACTTATCAGACAGGCTAGCTTGAATCCAGTGGCAAAGTGAGTAGGGACCCAAGTCTGGGCATACCCTGCCAACTTAAGGCTAACAAAGCAAACACAAGGAGATGATGGACGGTGCGCTGAAACTTCTCAGACACTCACCCCCAGTCACAGATCTGGGTTGAATCCATCATTGTTCTTTAGCTCACTTCGCCACCCCAGTTCAGACACAGCTATATGCAAATCAGTCTTGACCCTGTGCCTCATGGGAGCAGTCCAGCCCAAACAGCCAAGCCATGTCTTCCCTTGACCGGAGCCAGTATAGCTTGACTCCAGCAGCATGGAGAGCACGGGACCCACATCTGGGCATACCCTTCCCACTCGGGGTAGGTGCAAAAAGAACAATTGATGGACAGAATGCAGAACAATGTCATACATTCACCCCAGAACAAAGATCTGGCCCTAAGTCACTCGTTTTTTTGCTCACCATGCCTTTCCAGCTTGGGCCCAGCCATATGAAAATCAGTCTTGCCCCTGCACCCAATGGGAACATTCCAGCCCGAACTGCCAGGCCAGTTCTTCCCTGGACTAGAAACAAGCATCCTAGGACCGGTTTCGGGCTTTCAGCCCTCAACAGCCAGGATAGCTTGACTCCAGTGGCATGGAGAGCACAGGACCCACATCTGGGCTTACCCGTCCCACTTGGGGTGACAAATGCAAAAAGAACAATTGATGGACAGAATGCAGAACAATGTCATACATTCACCCCAGTACAGAGTTCTGGCCTGGCAGTTCGTGCTGATGAGGGCTGAAAGCCCAAAACCGGTCCTAGGATGCTTGTTTCCAGTCCAGGGAGGACCTGGCCTGTCAGTTCGGGCTGGACTGTTCCCATTGGGCGCAGGGTCAAGACTGATTTGCATATGGCTGGGTCCAAACCGGAATGGCATGGTGAGCAAAAAAACGATGGATTTAGGCCCAGATCTCTGTTCCTGGGTGAATGTATGACATTGTCGGACATCATCAGTGATGGCGATGGTGACAACCTACCAATCTGCTATCATGACACCCTGCAAGAGCTCCTGGACTCCATTGGGAGACCATCTCTGGGCACTGGAAGGGTCAGCAGCGTCATGGCATCTCCACATACTCTGCCTAACAACCAACAGGTACCTCCTACCACCACACCCACCCCAGACTCCGAGAACCCACAGATCACCTTCCAACAGACAGCAGTAGGAGTCCAGCAGAAGTTGGCAGATCCGATGCAGGGTGGGATGGAGACCCGGGAGGCCACCCTAGTGGGTGCCTCAGACCCAATAAGGCAACTCTGGCGCCATCAGAGACACCTACTCACTGCTCAATGGCCTCCAGCAGCCCATGGCTGACATCGCTGGTGTCATGAGGCAGAGGCATTAACAACTGCCCTGCCAAAGTGACACCAGTGATGTGGCCAAATAGCTTTGGGCTATCCAAACCATCTTCAAGGCCATGGAGCAATAACAGGACTCCCACATGGCTGGCGTGGCTGCCAACCACGGCAATGTTGCTGCTGTGCTGCAAAAACAGCAGATCCTCATCATTGCAGTGAGGCATTATGTGTTGGCACAGATAAATGCTGCTGCAGTCATGGGATCCACATCTTCCGCCCCTGATGTGTGTGTGCCTCCCTTGGCTGCTGCACCTACAACAACACCCTCACAGGAGACACCGCACACATCAGAGGAGGAAGATGTGGACAATACATCTTGTCAAAGAAAAAGTCAGTAGTAGCATTCATCTTTGTCATATGTCCAGTTTCTCCTTAGCCCTGTGCTGCTCAACATGCCATGGAACATCTGCTGTCACTGTCCTCATTTTGTCATCACCATGTTCACATTGATCTTTTGTGGACTGACAATGTGGCCTATCCGCCCAAATGACACTGCCGTCATCCTCCTGCCTGATGCATTCCTCAACATGTCCCATGACATGTTTCCCACAGGGACTCTGTCTGGATATCCACTTGCTCAAAACATCCTTTGGGGTTGTTGTCCTGTGAACTGTCCCTATGTGACCATTCAAAATTTGCACATGTAAATAATTGCACCAATAAGTACTAGCTGTGTGTTTGTCTCTATGTGTCAGGAAAAGGTTAACCATTGACTAATCAGTGAGGCTACTACACCAAATACTATCAAAAGGGACATCACTTTGTTAGCAGAGTCTGGGACAATGCTAGGCAGTGAGAGTATTACAAATTATGGTAGCACCTATTCTCTGATGATCATTAAGTGCATAATCAAGGTGGCAAGAATAGTGCAACTGGTGTCATGCAGTCAATGTGAATGATAAGATCCATCACCCCGCAAGTGTTGTGTCCATCCATGGTTACCAGCAAGCTAACTACATTCGGCTCACAAGTACACTTTGCAAGTGTAAGAGGTTACATGGCAGCCATCAGTGTATAATACTAATGCCAACTGTATGTGCAGAAGTCATCGGGCACAATATCCCTCCAAGGCATTTTGCATTTGCAATACACATTGATCTCGTATCTGAGTACAAAATGAGCACTCTGTGATTATGCCTCGATTAATGCCACGTCCAACACTCAACAATGTCTGATTGTAAGATCATGTGAAGTCATGGGCAGTATGACAGATCTCTGTACATAGCTAAGAAACCCACTCACACATGTTGCCAGAAACTGCAAGCCTAGACTGGTGCAAGTAGAAAACTTCACCTTGGAACACTAAATCACTCAAACACAGTAAATCATGACATAGACCTGTAGGTATCAAACAAGTAGATTGAATGCTAATCTAAAAGTAAAAATAGCTATACCTTTCTACCCTATACTAAATACCTATCCTACAGTATCCTACACTACCTTAGCCTATCTAACTTAAAACTAACTGAACCTAGCTTAGCTTAACCTATACACTTAGCACAACATTGTAAAAATCAACCCCCACCGCACTTGTCACATTTTAACACAGGAGAAAATAAACTACACCTAAATATCAACTACCTACACATGAAACCTTAACAAATATATATTTCTTTGGGATTTAAAAAAAAAAGTTTTTTAGGGTTTTTGGGGAAGGGGGGTTTACATAAAACACACATCAAACCCCCACCCCCTAAACAGCCCAAAGTAGTCCTATCCAACAGCAAACAAGCCCACCACAAAGAAGCCCCTAATAACACTATCATTACACAACACTAACACTTCCCTAACCTAACCTAAGCTACCCTATACACTACCCATCACATATGTTTGCCTATCGCTCAGGCTGAATTGCAGGAGGTGTCTCTGTGGGTACTATTGCTTGCCCTGTCCGACTGCCTGCTTGATGTTCTGTAGCAGGGACAAGAACTGGTCTAACTTATTTTCCTCAACAACCATATTCAGCTTCATGTCAGATACGTCCTTACTAATGTCAGCTTCAAACTTTGAGGGTCCTCCTGTGGGTGTTTGGGTGCCGGTGGCTGTGAGGGTCACTGGTTGAGGTGCTAGAAGTTGCTGCATGTGAGGGTGCTGCAGTTGGTTGTCCATGACTGGCCAAGCTTCCAGTGGTGGTGGTTGGTGGGCCCCTGGAAACATAGACAACTGCCCCTTGGTGTTTTCCACCTGGTATTGTCGCTTCATGGTCCTGTATGATTTAACAACCCACTTTAAGTGGTGGCAGAGCAACGTACGTTTATTGAAATGGTGCAGTTCATCAGGGGTCATGTTGTCTGTTAAAACAATGAAAATATTTGTCAATAATAGCTGACTAGCACGCATGCTGTTTGTCCTACAAAATACCCCATACAAAATATCAGACAAGTTCTTCAGAGATGTAGTTAGTGAACTGAGGAAGCTACTATGGGATGGGAGTGGCGCTAGAATACCACTATCCTAACTCCAGAGAGGTGTATACGAAGGAGGCCTCGCCATTCCAGATATTAAAAAATACTATTGGGCATCACACTTGGTAAGTCAATGAGTGGATCTATGATGACAGGGATGACCGAGCATGCAAAGTGGACCATTTAGGGATGGGGCAAAGGGGTTACCCAGGTTCACTGTACTGTAAAACTGCAAACAAACAAATGCCCCTACATACACAAGCAGTGCTGAAAACTTGGCGGAGGGCCACTAACTAAATGAATTTGTATGGTTTTTTGTTTAACTTACATTAATTATTTATTAATTTTAATGTTATTTAAGTATTTTAAGTATGTTTAAGTTAATTATATTTATTATTTCATTCATTTTTAATTACTTTAAAGCATTTAAAAAAATTGATATTTTGACTATATTTTTTACAACAATATTTTTGATTCAATATTTTTGTATTTACCTGTTTGGAGATAGGAAGTCGATATTTTTGTATTCTCTATTTTTAACTCGATATTTAGGTAGTTTTATATTTGTGTCATCGATATTGTTTTAGTGATCCTGGCTAAATGTGCTTTATTGGGGCAAATTCCTAGGACGTTTTGTAGTGTAGCTGCCTATCTGTGGTATCAATGTGGGTATTCCTGGTTCACACACTTGTCTTCGGGCTAAGTGTAAGCCAACCTGTGACCTATCAATTGCTAGGCTTGGGTTTGCGTTTCAGGGCCTGTCTGACCATGTGTCTCTGACTTGGGGTAGATGGGGAGGTCATCTCGGGTGGGTTTGACAGCAATGATACCAGTTTGGTATTACATGTACATATAACATGGCGGTCATTGATATCACATTTATCGGCATTCTCATTATTCTGCATACATTTGTCATGGCATACCGTTATTGACATTGTTATGTGTACATATATTATGGCGTACATTGACATTGCATTCACCGATATTAACAAAGGCTGTCCCGCCAGCTTCTCTGCCCTGGCATCCTCTTCTCCTTGTTTCTTGACAGTCTCAGCAGCTATGTTGCTTGCCCTGTTGTTTCTGTGCATGACTCTTTGCAGTCCCACCAACATGCGGTTATACAGAAAATGCAGGAGATTTTTAATCATTACATCCAGCAACAGTTCATATGCTTAAGTTTCAGTCTGTGGCTCCATTCTGCGATGCTTCATCTTTTCCTGACATCCGCTTTCCACAGTGTAGGTGTTATTGTTGAATCATCTGTTATTTGTCGTCACTGGCTCCCATTCCCCTACCCTGTTAAAGTGAGCCTCCTCCCTCTTACCCCTTCTATTACCAAAGTGTAAAACAGCTTGTGAATGAATGCTCTTGTGGTGTGTGGGCACTTTCTTTATTTTTTATCCCAGTAATGAGATTAGTTGTATGTTTGAAAGGTCTTCAATGTGGAAATCGGAAATCTTGTGCGTTTCTGATTTATAATAAGTGGTTTTTTTTTCAACCAAGCCTCTGTTTCCTGAGCTGGTTTCATTGATTTCTTTTAGTCTGTGCTAGTAGTGTCCTTTTGAACACTACTCATGTGTGTGTGTGCTTGCAGACAAAATGAGTAGTTACATTAGTGTGGGAATAACCCCAATTTCAGTGTGAAACACACTTCTGCTTGCTGCAGATGGACAGCTTTTTTTCAATAATGTTCTTATTGTTGGGTGTTAGATAATAGGCAGACAGCGAATGTATGAGATTGAGACTGTATGTAAACAGCTTTACTGAGGTATCTGATATGAACGTTTTAATTTAAAAAAAATGCTACAAATTATAGAAGTTATTTTGAAATCAGCAAAGAAGTGTGGACTCACATCATATATTGTCTTCTCTATTTCAATTTACTTGGATATGTTCTGCGCTAGTTTTTATCTGCAGAGCAGTTGCCCACAGTATCTGTCTCATTTGCTGATGTATGGATTCAGTATTTCTTATTTTATTCTCACTGCTGTCTGAAAACAAACAGACTATCACCATATAGCAGTAAATTATGCTGAAGTGGTGCCCAAGTGTTTCATAGAGAAACAATACTGCAGAGTGTATGACAGTGCATGGACTATATACTTTATACAGACAGGGGCTTTCAGACAGCCCCCTTATCCAATGGTCTGTTGTAGTGTCATTCTTTATTTATTTCCTATGACCACAGCTTATAGAAATAAATCAGTCCACTCGAGCCATTGAAAAGGGGGGGCCCTCGGCCCCCCCGCACGCATGGCGGCGCGGCGACCGTCGCCCCCCCTTTCTCCCTGGTGGTCATTCGGCGGTGGGGGCTTGCCCTGGGGGTGCGGCCCACCGCCGATTGGCTGGCGGCCTTCCTGACCCGGATCCAATTTAGTGGGTCCGGGTCAGGGGGGGCGGGCGATGGGAGGGGCCGACCGGCCCCTCGGGAATAAGAGGTGGGGAGCGCCCAGGAGACCCCCTTGTCCCTGGACGCTCCCTCGCTGAACGTTGTGCCCCGCGTGCGGGGCTTCTTTGTTTTTTAATTTATCTCTGCTTTCTTTTTCAGGCACTCCGGAGCGAGAATCTGCAGGATTTCAAGTTTGTGCCGGAACGTGGTGATTTTCGTTTTTTCCGCTCACAGGTTTGGACGTCCAGAGTTCCAGCCGCGTGGGGGCCGGTGGCATCGGAGGAGCGGAGAGCCTTGCCCGGGGACATCGCCGAGGAGCGGAGAGCCTTGCCCGGGGACATCGCCGAGGAGCGGAGAACCGTCGTGAGCAGCGCCTCGCCGGTGACGGACTAGCAAGGGCGTGGAGTCGACGGGGAGAGCGCGACGCGGGTCGCTTAAGGCCCTGTGAGGTATTGTGTTGGGCGGGGGACCTGAGAGCGGGGGTATGTTCGTGAGCGGTCCTGAGCCTGAGGGACTGTGATCTCCCCTTTGCCGCCGAGTCCTGGGAACAGTAAAACGCACAAGTTTTAAATACGCTGCTGAGATACGCCGGGAGCGGCGGTAGAAATACGGGGAGGGGGGGATTGTGTACTTACAACAGTGGATTATTGTATGCCCGTCAATTTTAAAAAACGGTTTAGAGCGCACTTCCTGAATCGGCAATCGGGCCGGGGGGAGCAGGATACAATAAATCGTGCAGGGAAGCGAAGCAGGGTCGACCAGGGCAGCACCTGGATGGGAGACCCCTAGAATACCGTGCAATTACAAGGAGAAAACTAGGATTTACATACCGTTTTTTAGGAATGTTGTGGAAGAAAGGGGAGAAGTAACATTCAGTAACTGTGTTGTAGGTGTATTGCATTGCCTAATCTAACCTTGTAATTGCCTAATCTGTAATTAATTAAGAGTAAGATTAATTAATCTTGTAATTATGTGAATATTGCTCATATAGTGTGTTTTTAGTGGCGCACAGCTGCAGTGAGGTTTAACAGGGAGGGTTCAATAGTCCTCTGTATTAAAACCAGGTTTTCTCCTAATCTGCTCCTACTTTCTGTACACGGTGTTAATACATTTCTCAATTCCAGGCTATTTTACAACATTATCGGTACAAGTCACTCGCAGACAGGACGTGGGGGCATTCAGCACGCAACGTGGTGTGGGGCGTGAACGCAGACCATTATCGCCGGCGAGGACACGGGACTGATCGGTAAGAGGGGTACAGGGGGCTAGCACTCATCGCTCCTGGTGGCCGCCGGGTGGGTCTACATTAGGTTTACTCACCCCTTACATAAGCGGACAAGCCGCTAGTGTTGCGGTCGCCGTTGCATGGTGCTGAAAGCCCCCTGGTGACCCTCCATCTGAAAGGTACACACAGTTGGCCTGTTGGGAAATTAAGAGAGTAGGCAGCGGGTGTTTTTGGGGTAGCATCATGCCAGGTCCACGGGGTGGAAAAAGGGGGTCCAACATGGAGGCTATGATGCGGGCCATGATGCGGGAGATGAGTGACATTAAGCGACAGCTAGGGAAAGTTAATGAGCTGGAAGCACGGTTTAATGAGAGAGATGGTGATGCCCCGGGCCCATCCGGGAGGCCGATCCGCAAGAGGGTGGCACCAGTGCCAAGGGGGGATTTTGTCACCCCGCCCGGTAAATCTAGGTCCAAAAGACCCAGGGATGCGGCCCCACCCCAGGTCCAGTAGATCCGTTACCTGCCGCGCCGCCGGCGGTCGTCCCACCCCCGCATGTGCCTACACCCATTGCCCCCGTGGTGCCGGTGCCGGCAGGTCAACCAGTAGACGCTGGGTCTGCTCCCGCACCGGTGCCCACAATCCCGGGTACAGGCTGGCCACACCCGGCACCCGCCCTGCCAGCTGTGCCAGGACCACAGGGCATAACCCCAGTGGTACCTGTTGTCCCGGGGGGTAATGTAGATTCAATGCCACCCGAATTGTTATCTCAGTTAACGGCCATGATGCCATGGCTCCAAAAAGGGGGAGCCTTCCCGAATTCTGCAGACCATGCGGCAGAGGCGGCGAGGTTTGTGGAGAAAATCAGATCGGCACCGGTCGCCGACAGTGTTGCATTGCCAATATCTTCTCCCCTTGCAGGTCCAAGTGTTCCCCAGCCGGATGGAGTTAAAGGGCAGCCGCCCCCGGTGCCCGCACCTGGTAAGGAAGTGGCATTGCCACTCTTGGGGGACGGTGTTTTACCTTCCAGGAGCAAAAATCTGGCTCAGCATGTGTCATTAGCTGTGAAAGAGATGATTTGGGCGGATAAATACGTGTACATTTATTCTTTGTTGTTAGATAATAGGGAAATGGAGCAGGCAAAAGCACTAAAAGAGTGGATGCTCCCAAGCGAATGGAGGGCGCAGTGTACTAGATTTAGGGTTGAGGAAACTCTCAACAACTGGATGCAAGCATGGGCTGTATTCACTGCAATTAAAGCTGAGCGTCCTCCAGATTTACAGGCAGCATTGGCATGCTACTCGAGCAGGATTGTGGGGTGGAGTCAACAGTATTCTGGGGAAGCATGGAAGGGTTATGATGTCAATTTCAGGAAGGCATTGGAATTCAATAGATCATTGCCATGGGACACGGTAGACTCCATGGCTTTGCACAAACAGTTCTCTGATACTGCACCTCCCCCTCAGTTCGGTGCGGTCAAGGTGTTCACTAGACCCCATCAGCCCTTTCGGCCCCCCCAAACGAGTGAGGTACCTGGGAAGTTTAGGGCAGGTGGGCCAGAGAAAAAAGGGGTGTGCTGGGATTTTAATAGGCGCACCTGCACAAGGGCCGCGTGTAAGTTTAGACATGCATGTTCCTCCTGTGGGCACCCCTCTCATCCAGAAACTACCTGTAGGTCCAAGCAAGGTAACACAGGTCAGAGGGGTAGGGGAAAGCCACTGTAAGTCAAACAGGTTAGGCCCCCCCACTCCAGTGGATGTGGTGGCAATGATTCCATGGTTGAACAGATACCCAGACCACACATCGGCCACCCTACTCCAAGAAGGTTTTTCTAAGGGCTTTAGGATCCCGGCCGGGGGATACACAGGCAGTGCGCACTGTAGAAATCAATTGTCAGTTAAGCACAATCCGGCTGTTGTGGCCGCCAAAATTGACAAGGAGCTATCATTAGGCAGGATAGCTGGCCCTTTTACTGAAGTGCCAGTACCCAATTTTGTGTGTTCCCCACTGGGAGTTGTCCCCAAAAAAGAGAAGGGGCAATTCAGATTGATTCATAACCTGTCAGCACCTAGGGGGACGTCACTGAATGATGCCATTGACGAGGGTATCTGTAGTGTTAAGTACGCCTCTTTTGATCAGGCTGTTAACTTATTACAGGCCACGGGACCCGGGGCGCTGATGGCGAAATCAGACATAGAATTAGCCTTTCGCCTCCTCCCAGTCCACCCAGCGGATCAACATCTTTTAGGTTTCACCTTCGGGGATATGTTCTACATGGACAAATGCATGCCTATGGGTTGTTCTATATCTTGCGCTTACTTTGAGATGTTTAGCTCCTTTCTTGAATGGGCCATGAGACAAGTGACGGGCCATCAGCGGGTCATGCATTATTTAGATGATTTCCTCTTCCTGGGTACAGCGGGATCTCAGGAGTGTGCACTGGCATTGCAGGAATTTTGCGTGCTCATGCGGGCTTTTGGAGTCCCTCTTGCGCCCGGGAAGACTGTTGGCCCGACCACCTGCTTAGAATTCCTTGGCATCGAGATTGACTCAATGGAGGGATGTTTTAGATTACCTAAGGACAAGGTGTGCAAATTCAAGACAACGCTACAGTTATGCCTCCGGAAGGAGAAGGTCACTTTGCAGCAATTACAGGAGGTGGTAGGGCAATTGAATTTCGCACTGAGAATCATCCCCATGGCTCGCCCTTTCTCTCGCTCCATCGCTCACGCGATGAGGGGGCTGAGGGAAAAACACCACCGCACTCGCCTATCGTCTGAAATTCGCCAGGATATGCTTATTTGGATGGCATTCCTGGAGGATTTTAACGGTAGGGTGGTCTGGCCCGGCCCGCTCACAACATCAGCGGAGTTGGGCCTATGGACTGATGCGGCCGGTAGTGTGGGCTTTGGCGCCATCCTAGGGAACAGGTGGGTCGCTCAACAGTGGCCAGAAGAATGGAAGACATGGGGTCTGACCAGCAACATTGGCTTCCTTGAACTCTTCCCAATATGGGTGGCACTGATGGTCTGGCCCGAACACCTATGTAACCAATCAGTGGTGTTTTGGTCAGATAACATGACGGTGGTAGAATGTATCAACCAGCAGGGGGCGCGGTGTCCTTTCATACTTCGTCTGATCAAAGAAATTGTTCTGCGGTGCCTTAAACTGAATGCTAATTTTAGAGCCAAACATGTCCCTGGTGTTCTAAACAATGCTGCTGACTCCCTCTCTCGCTTCAAAATGCAGGTTTTCAGGGAGCATCTTCCCACAGCAGACCCCTCGCCAGCACACTTCCCAGCAGTACTTTGGCAGATTGGTGCCCCAGATTACAGGACCTCGTGGTCGCTAGCCTAGCCCCCAGGACCAAGACGGCTTACGAAGGGGCGTTTCTGTCTTATTGTTCTTTCTTGGGGCCACAGTGGGAAGCGCTTTGGGCGGAGGAGGATGGCTTTGCAGCCTATTTAGAATGGATGCATAAGGAGGGGCGCTCGGTGGCAGCTGCGACCAGACATAGGGCAGCGGTGTCATTCTTCGCTCAAGCTAGGGGCTTCCGGGATCCCACTAATACCTTTATGATACGTAAGGCTTTAAGGGGATGGCGCCGTATTCAGGGACACCAGAAGGATAAGAGAAAGCCCATTGGATTGGCCCGGCTAACAGCCTTACTGGGCACGCTGGAGACTGTTTGTAGCTCGGAGTGGGAGGTGCTTCTTTTTAAGGCGGCATTCTCCTTGGCATTCTATGGGGCGCTGAGAATTAGCGAACTTGTGGCAGGTTCCAAGTCAGACCTACTGGGCGGCTTGCAAAAGGCTGGTGTGACTATAATGGGGGACACCATGTGGGTGATTATCCAAAAATCAAAAACCGACCAAGAAGCTAGGGGTCACACCATAGTTCTGCAACGGGCCCCCGCCAACCCGTGCTGCCCGGTGAGGCACGTAGAATTATTCCACGGACTGTTGGTAGGTTCAGCGGGCAGGGCATTGCTCTGTCACGCCGACGGGAGCCCCTTGACCAGGTATCAATTCAGGAAAGTATTGGAGATGGGGGTTAGGAAAGCAGGTCTTGACCCCAAAGATTTTGGCTCTCATTCCTTCAGGATTGGGGCAGCAACTGAGGCGGTGGCGGGGGGCCTCCCGGTGGAAAGAGTGAAGACAATTGGGAGATGGTCTTCAGAATGCTATAAACGTTATGTTCGGATTGACATGCTATGATTACATGTCACTCACGCTTGGTCTCTTTCCGCTCTCTTACAGTTTCTCAGACCTGTTACGCAGGGGAGGAATCTGGATTCATTCATACATCAGCACGGAGCGGCGACCTGGAAATAAGGAAGAACAATGTCTGGATTGTTGGTCATTCATATGTGAAGCGAGCAGAATGTGTCTTTCTGTCAGGTGACAAGAGGAAAAGGGTGGCGCAATTAGGGTTGGACATCACGTTCTTTGGCAGAGGGGGGTTGTGTCTTCACGAGTTTAGGGGATTCTTCCAAGGGCTTTTAGCACGCCAGCAATCTCCACCGTCAGTGGTGATACTTCACCTTGGGGAGAATGATTTGGCAACACTGGGTAGGCGCATTCTGATTGAGGAGATTATCTCAACGGCGGGTTGGTTGCACACTAGTATGGTCACAACTCATACCCCGATTACAGTGGCGGGGGGGACATTCGGTCAGGGCGTTGAATCACTCGGTAAAGAGGATCAACACACGGTTGGATAGGTTGTTTCGAGCCCCCTTGTTACAGTCAATACCTCATGGGTGCATCTGGGGCGACAAGTATTACTTGAAGGACGGAGTTCATTTAACAGAGGAGGGTAATGTCCTATGGTCTGACAATATCTGGGCCTGGCTAGAGGGTTATGAAAGGAGGAGGGTGTCCTTTGGGCAGGGGCTAGAGGGGGGAGGCCAGATCGTCGGTTAACAATGCTGGCCTGTGGCGGTAAGGTCATTATCGGTGAGCACATATTTGAGGTCTGAGGGGGCGGGCATCATCCTATGGAGGTTCCCGCCCAGGGGGAGGGGCCTGCGGGCCACTCCCAGAACTCCAGGGGCAAGGTAATAGGCAAAGGAGCGCGGGTAGGAGTAGTTCACGCTTTCCTTAGGCTGGTAGCCACCCCGCGGGCGTGGACTCATGACGCCACCGGCGCAGAGTAAGGGCCCTCCTTTAGTGGGTAAATGGAGTTTAGGGCGTAGACCGGGCAATTCCCGGGGTAACACTGCGCATGCGCACTTCTAGGGGGGAGGCGCAGCTTGTAGGACCTGACACCGGTAGTGACCCTGCCATATGGCCAGAAATGTACAAAAATCAAGTTTAGGATGTTTAGTCTAAGTTAGGAAACAACATGTATTAGAGTTTTGTTAAGGTCAGGCTCTCAAACTTGTTGCTAAGAATTGTAACTAAATGTCCTGCTGATTTTTGTATTCATTGTTGATTATGCAATTAAACCTTTTTTAATTTCATACTTTAATAAATACGGCCGGGCGACTAGCGCCCGCCTTCCAAAAAGTAAAGACGTCTCGTTTCCACGTTCCTGGGTGTTGGGTGCCGGATTGGGGGGGAGGCGGCAGCTAGTCGCTGACCATGTGAAAAGGGGGGGCCCTCGGCCCCCCCGCACGCATGGCGGCGCGGCGACCGTCGCCCCCCCTTTCTCCCTGGTGGTCATTCGGCGGTGGGGGCGTGCCCTGGGGGTGCGGCCCACCGCCGATTGGCTGGCGGCCTTCCTGACCCGGATCCAATTTAGTGGGTCCGGGTCAGGGGGGGCGGGCGATGGGAGGGGCCGACCGGCCCCTCGGGAATAAGAGGTGGGGAGCGCCCAGGAGACCCCCTTGTCCCTGGACGCTCCCTCGCTGAACGTTGTGCCCCGCGTGCTGGGCTTCTTTGTTTTCCCACCCACCATCCCTTGGAACAAAAGTCTTGTAGCAGTTTTATGTCAGGTTGAATGGTAAGTTTCGAAGGTACGGTCCACAGTAGAGATGGATCTGTTGGGGTATTTGGTGATGCGTTTGCGTAGGAATTTTTCCCCTTCTTAGCGAAACATGTGTGAAGTGAACTGTATTTGATGCCATGTGTCTTTAGGCCTTTTTTCCCTTTGTAGCTATACGTTGATACTGTTATTTAGCGAAACATGTGTGAAGTGAATTGTATTTGATGCCATGTGTCTTTAGGCCTTTTTCCCTCTTTTAGCTATACGTTGATACTGTTATTTATTAGCCAGTGTAGCTGTCCTTTAGAATTTTTTCCCATAGGTCGTCGTATTTATTAGGTATGGGGCATGCGGTAAGGTCATTATCGGTGAGCACATATTTGAGGTCTGAGGGGGCGGGCATCATCCTATGGAGGTTCCCGCCCAGGGGGAGGGGCATGCGGGCCACTCCCAGAACTCCAGGGGCAAGGTAATAGGCAAAGGAGCGCGGGTAGGAGTAGTTCACGCTTTCCTTAGGCTGGTAGCCACCCCGCGCGCGTGGACTCATGACGCCACCGGCGCAGAGTAAGGGCCCTCCTTTAGTGGGTAAATGGAGTTTAGGGCGTAGACCGGGCAATTCCCGGGGTAACACTGCGCATGCGCACTTCTAGGGGGGAGGCGCAGCTTGTAGGACCTGACACCGGTAGTGACCCTGCCATATGGCCAGAAATGTACAAAAATCAAGTTTAGGATGTTTAGTCTAAGTTAGGAAACAACATGTATTAGAGTTTTGTTAAGGTCAGGCTCTCAAACTTGTTGCTAAGAATTGTAACTAAATGTCCTGCTGATTTTTGTATTCATTGTTGATTATGCAATTAAACCTTTTTTAATTTCATACTTTAATAAATACGGCCGGGCGACTAGCGCCCGCCTTCCAAAAAGTAAAGACGTCTCGTTTCCACGTTCCTGGGTGTTGGGTGCCGGATTGGGGGGGAGGCGGCAGCTAGTCGCTGACCATGTGGTAACCGTCTACGTCAGTGACTGCATTCTGCAGTGTACAATGCTTCCACCAGCACAGAAAATATTCCTCTTCAGCACACATTGGGCCGGCTGTTCCTGGCCCAATGTGTGCTGTTACTATATAACCTGTCATTTTCTTCATATTGAAGGGCCTGGCAATTCAGCAGGCACTGGTAGAGGGCCTCTGGTACAGCCACAGTCTTAGGAATTGCTCTAGTAAACCATCCAAGTCGCCTTGTGTGTGCATCATTCAACTTTTGTATAGCGCGTCAAATGTGCAGCACTGACCGAAAGGCTGGGCCATTGGTCTTTGACTGATATATGGTTCGTCCTTAACTAACACACGTGCATTTATTCATTTTCTTCCCTATTGCAGCGATTACATGTAAGGCTGGATCGTATAGTAGGGTCACATACTCTCTCCACCTTATCAAGGGGATTGAATAAGTGGGATGCACACATTCCGATCATAATCCCCAGTTGCTGCAACTTATATTGGAGACAGGCCCTCACCCATCCCAACAGGAACCTTCAGCCAGCAGCGCTGGAAGACCTGGCATTTCGTTCCTCTCTGGGGACAGTGATCCTGGACTATTTTGAGGTAAATGATGAATCTACAGGTGACACACTTCTAGAATGGGAGGCCCCCTTAGGTGACCACCAGGGGGCATTGGTTACGGTGCACCTAATACATATGCAAGCAACTAAGCGAAGCACTTACTAAAGTCGAGCATCAACTACTAAACTATGAGACTAACGTGGCAACGGGTACAAGAGACACTCGGTGCTTCGAAGAGCTGCGCGCTGAACATGTGGAACTACTGGAAAGGCTTAGAGGCCACAATTACAAGGCACACTCTGCACACACACACACCATGGCAGATAGAACGGGAGCTATCTCGTCAGCCCATATGCGCTCTACAAAATGAGGCAGGACATATGCTATACACACAGCATGAAATGCACGCAGCAATGGCATGCTATTCTATACCAGTCTTCAGGGCAATACGACAAAGCATTGACTAAACGACTTTCCAGACTGAGTGCAGTTACCCAGGGCAACCCCAGAGCAAAGACAGATATTAAACGTGCCAATCTGCTGTGACGAAATTCGAGAGGTGATAGTGGTGCTAGCAACAGGGAAAACTCCTGGGCCATACACTATAAGACATATGCCACATCTCTGATTCCACCCCTGCATACACTTTATACCACAGCCTTGACCGAGCAGAAGCTCCCCATGATCATGTGTGAGGCAAGCCTGGTGTCATTACTTAAACCTGATATGGACCCAACAGACCTAGGTTTCACCAGACCACTGGCCATCCTTAATGCAGACTATACGACATTAGTGAAGATACTGGCTGACAAACTAGCCCCTGTCGTCCAGACCCTGGTCTATGCGGATCAAAATGAGTTTGTGCCCTCACGAAGCACCTCCCTAAATCTGATGCCCTTGTTTTTGGTACAGGGAAGACATGGCTTGGCAGTTCGGGCTGGACTGTTCCCATGAGGCACAGGATCAGACTGATTTGCATATGGCCATGTCTGAACTTGGGTGGTGGATTGAGCTAAAGTATGATGATGGATTAAACCCAGATCAGTTGACTGGGGGTGAGTGTTTGATTTGCTCAAGCGCTCTGTCCATCATCCCCTTTGGTATCCCTTTGTTCGCCCTAAGTTGGCAGGGTATGCCCAGATGTGGGTTCCTTGCTCACTTCCCCACTGGATTCAAGATAGCCTGGCTGATGAGGGTTATGAACCCGAAACCGGTCCCAGGATGCTTGTTTCCGGTCCAGGGAAGACATGGCTTGGCAGTTCGGGCTGTACTGTTCCCATGAGGCACAGGGTCAAGGCTGATTTGCATATGGCCATGTCCGAACTGGGGTGGGGGAGTGAGCTAAAGTATGATGATGGATTAAACCCAGATCAGTTGACGGGGGGGGTGAGTGTTTGATTTGCTCAAGCGCTCCGTCCATCATCCCCTTTGGTATCCCTTTGTTCGCTCTAAGTTGGCAGGGTATTCCCAGATGTGGGTCCCTTGCTCACTTAGCCACTGGATTCAAGATAGCCTGGCTGATGAGGGTTATGAACCCGAAACTGGTCCCAGGATGCTTGTTTCCGGTCCAGGGAAGTCATGGCTTGGCAGTTTGGGCTGGACTGTTCCCATGAGGCAAAGGGTCAGACTTATTTGCATATGGCCATGCCTGAACTGGGGTGGTGGAGTGAGCTAAAGAATGATGATGGATTAAACCCAGATCAGTTGACTGGGTGTGAGTGTTTGATTTGCTCAAGCGCTCCGTCCACCATCTTAGAGTCACAGCATACTCCGTGCCCCACTGGCCATACTCAGAGTGTCTAATACTAGCCAACGAGAAAGCCTTTAACTCCCTGGAGTGCGAGTACCTATTTGCCACACTATCACCATGCGGCTGTACACTGAGCCAATGGTGCGGCTAAGAGTATGCCCATACATATTTGATCTTGGTGAGAAGCGGGACTAGACAAGGGTGCCCACTGTCCCCTCTCTTCTTCTCGCTAGCCATAGAACCACTAGCAGAGGCTGTCCGAGGCGGGCGGGGGCATCCCACGAGGGGATGGCACACACAAGATATCACTGTACACAGATGATCTCGGGGTGTACATGAGAGACATCTGCTCAATTTCTCTGAGACTACCACATATTTTAGGAGACTTTGCCTCCTTATCTGGGCTGAAAGTCAGCGCTGCCAAGTAAAGTTTGATCACTTTAATGACACGCGCGAAGACCGGGTGTTCGTCCGGCATAGGTCCTTAATGGAGTGAGCATGAAATGGCAAGTGGACACCTTCCACTACATAGGTATAAGAATATATAGGCAGCAGGCAGACTTACTGGATGGTAACCTGGGTAGAGCACTGACTGCCGTCTGCTCCCAAATAACATTTTGGGGAACGCTTCTACTATCGGTGAGAGGCCGTTTGGCCCTCACCAAAATGGACATCCTTCCACAGTTTCTATATTACTTTGCAAACTTACCACTACACATCCCTTCGTCCTTTTTTCTCCCTCTAGAGCGGTTGGTTGGATACTTTATATGGGGCAGCTCTCGACATCGAGTGGCGATAAGGAAGCTCTACTTGCCCACTGACGAGGGATGCCTCGCCTCCCCAAACTTGGAACAGTATTGCCTTGCAGGACAGCTGCAATAGGTGGCAAGATGGCTGGGCGAGCACCAGCTTTGCGACACGATGACTACACAACCACCCTGTTTGTTAACTGCCCAGACTAGACTGTTTCAGCCTTGCGCCAAAGTAAAACCACCGGAGACACTAATGCTTGGCGTGGCATGTAGGTGTTAATGCAGGAGTTTGTATATTCCCCAAAATGTGCCACCATACGCACCAACTTTACCACCAGAAGGAACACCTACAGGGCACATGATGACTACGGCTGCTGAGATGCAGGGCTGGCGGGAGGGGAGGATTCAGGATATGGGTGACCTCTATCGGGAGGATGCCCTAATCTCATATGACTCACTAGTAGAAGAAGATGGGTTGCACCCAGGCCAGTACAAGGAACTACACTGCTGTCTCTTGGCAGACTTGCTTCCAAGCGGGGGGGGGGGGGAAACTGACGAGCCCTCAACTCATTTTACCATACAGTACTTGCACATAATGGGACGAGGCGGACATCTCACGGGGTGGTTCGCTGCCTCACTAAGACAGCACACTTTAATTACACTGGCACCCCTGGGTATCTGCAGGACCCCACTTGCCACATTCTGAGACACGGTGTTAGCTGAATTACAAAACATTCACAATACCAACACTTAGGGCCCGATTCACAGAACTAATTTAAGACAAAATCCTAAACTTACTACTTTTGGTATTCACAGAAGTTAGGATTTTGTCTTAAGTTTGTTCTGTGAATCGGGCCACTCTGCACTCAACAGCACACACCACTCTGCACTCAACAGCACACACCACTCTGCACTCAACAGCACACACCACTCTGCACTCAACAGCACACACCACTCTGCATTCTGCACACTCACTCTGCATTCTGCACTCACTGCTCTGCACTCACTGCTCTGCACTCACTGCTCTGCACTCACTACTCTGCACTCACTACTCTGCACTCACTACTCTGCACTCACTACTCTGCACTCTGCACTCACTACTCTGCACTCTGCACTCACTACTCTGCACTCTGCACTCACTACTCTGCACTCTGCACTCACTACTCTGCACTCACTGCTCTGCACTCTGCACTCACTACTCTGCACTCACTGCTCTGCACTCACTACTCTGCACTCACTACTCTGCACTCTGCACTCACTACTCTGCACTCTGCACTCACTACTCTGCACTCACTACTCTGCACTCCGCACTCACTACTCTGCACTCACTACTCTGCACTCTGCACTCACTACTCTGCACTCACTACTCTGCACTCACTACTCTGCACTCTGCACTCACTACTCTGCACTCACTACTCTGCACTCACTACTCTGCACTCACTACTCACTACTCTGCACTCACCACTCTGCACTCTGCACTCACTACTCTGCACTCACTACTCTGCACTCACTACTCTGCACTCACACTACTCTGCACTCACTACTCTGCACTCACTACTCTGCACTCACTACTCTGCACTCACTACTCTGCACTCAATACTCTGCACTCAATACTCTGCACTCAATACTCTGCACTCACTACTCTGCACTCACTACTCTGCACTCACTACTCTGCACTCACTACTCTGCACTCTGCACTCTGCACTCACTACTCTGCACTCACAACTCTGCACTCACTACTCTGCACTCACAACTCTGCACTCACTACTCTTCACTCACTACTCTTCACTCACTACTCTGCACTCACTACTCTGCACTCACTACTCTGCACTCACTACTCTGCACTCACTACTCTGCACTCTGCACTCTACACTCACTACTCTGCACTCTGCACTCACTACTCGGCACTCTGCACTCACTACTCTGCACTCTGCACTCACTACTCTGCACTCACTACTCTGCACTCTGCACTCACTACTCTGCACTCACTATTCTGCACTCACTACTCTGCACTCACTACTCTGCACTCACTACTCTGCACTCACTACTCTGCACTCACTACTCTGCACTCACTACTCTGCACTCTGCACTCACTACTCTGCACTCACTACTCTGCACTCTGCACTCACTACTCTGCACTCTGCACTCACTACTCGGCACTCACTACTCTGCACTCTGCACTCACTACTCTGCACTCTGCACTCACTACTCTGCACTCTGCGCTCACTACTCTGCCCTCACTACTCTGCACTTACTACTCTGCACTCACTACTCTGCACTCACTACTCTGCACTCTGCACTCACTACTCTGCACTCTGCACTCACTACTCTGCACTCACTACTCTGCAGTCACTAGTCTGCACTCACACTCTGCACTCACACTCTGCACTCACACTCTGCACTCACACTCTGCACTCACTACTCTGCATTCACTACTCTGCACTCACTACTCTGCACTCACTACTCTGCACTCACTACTCTGCACGCTCTACTCTGCACGCTCTACTCTGCACGCTCTACTCTGCACTCACTACTCTGCACGCTCTACTGTGCACGCTCTACTCTGCACTCACTACTCTGCACTCACTACTCTGCACTCACTACTCTGCACTCACTCACTACTCTGCACTCACTCACTACTCTGCACTCACTACTCTGCACTCACTACTCTGCACTCACTACTCTGCACTCACTACTCTGCACTCACTACTCTGCACTCACACTCTGCACTCACACTCTGCACTCACTACTCTGCACTCACTACTCTGCACTCACTACTCTGCACTCTGCACTCACTACTCTGCACTCACTACTCTGCACTCACTACTCTGCACTCTGCACTCACTACTCTGCACTCTGCACTCACTACTCTGCACTCACTACTCTGCACACACTACTCTGCACACACTACTCTGCACAGACTACTCTGCACTCACACTACTCTGCACTCACTACTCTGCACTCACTACTCTGCACTCACTACTCTGCACTCACTACTCTGCACTCAATACTCTGCACTCAATACTCTGCACTCAATACTCTGCACTCACTACTCTGCACTCACTACTCTGCACTCACTACTCTGCACTCACTACTCTGCACTCTGCACTCTGCACTCACTACTCTGCACTCACAACTCTGCACTCACTACTCTGCACTCACAACTCTGCACTCACTACTCTTCACTCACTACTCTTCACTCACTACTCTGCACTCACTACTCTGCACTCACTACTCTGCACTCACTACTCTGCACTCTGCACTCTACACTCACTACTCTGCACTCTGCACTCACTACTCGGCACTCTGCACTCACTACTCTGCACTCTGCACTCACTACTCTGCACTCACTACTCTGCACTCTGCACTCACTACTCTGCACTCACTATTCTGCACTCACTACTCTGCACTCACTACTCTGCACTCACTACTCTGCACTCACTACTCTGCACTCACTACTCTGCACTCACTACTCTGCACTCTGCACTCACTACTCTGCACTCACTACTCTGCACTCTGCACTCACTACTCTGCACTCTGCACTCACTACTCGGCACTCACTACTCTGCACTCTGCACTCACTACTCTGCACTCTGCACTCACTACTCTGCACTCTGCGCTCACTACTCTGCCCTCACTACTCTGCACTTACTACTCTGCACTCACTACTCTGCACTCACTACTCTGCACTCTGCACTCACTACTCTGCACTCTGCACTCACTACTCTGCACTCACTACTCTGCAGTCACTAGTCTGCACTCACACTCTGCACTCACACTCTGCACTCACACTCTGCACTCACACTCTGCACTCACTACTCTGCATTCACTACTCTGCACTCACTACTCTGCACTCACTACTCTGCACGCTCTACTCTGCACGCTCTACTCTGCACGCTCTACTCTGCACTCACTACTCTGCACGCTCTACTGTGCACGCTCTACTCTGCACTCACTACTCTGCACTCACTACTCTGCACTCACTACTCTGCACTCACTACTCTGCACTCACTCACTACTCTGCACTCACTCACTACTCTGCACTCACTACTCTGCACTCACTACTCTGCACTCACTACTCTGCACTCACTACTCTGCACTCACTACTCTGCACTCACACTCTGCACTCACACTCTGCACTCACTACTCTGCACTCACTACTCTGCACTCACTACTCTGCACTCTGCACTCACTACTCTGCACTCACTACTCTGCACTCACTACTCTGCACTCTGCACTCACTACTCTGCACTCTGCACTCACTACTCTGCACTCACTACTCTGCACACACTACTCTGCACACACTACTCTGCACAGACTACTCTGCACTCACTACTCTGCACTCACTACTCTGCACTCACTACTCTGCACTCACTACTCTGCACTCACTACTCTGCACTCACAACTCTGCACTCACAACTCTGCACTCACAACTCTGCACTCACACTCTGCAAAGCGCGTCCACATACCCTAAGCGGCTTGTGCACCTGTCTGTCTCCCTTGGAAGGCATTTTAACAACAATAGGTCTCGCTGCCGAGACCTAAAAAGGAAGAACGAGCTGAAATAAAATACTGGATGTGCAAGAAAGGAGGGAAGACGGAAAGAAGATAGGGATTTAAGGAAGAATTGAAGGACTCAAGGAAGGAGATATGCAAGGAAGGAGTGAGGAAATGGGGTAAAAAAAGCAAGGAAAAAACGAGGGTAAAGAATCACAAGGAGGTAGAAAAGAAGGGGGCACACATGAAGGATGAAAGTGACAGAATCAGTTAAAAGAGTAAAGTCAAAGATGATAGAAGAAGATAGCAAGCGAAATAAGGACTGAAGAAAGGATACAAATAGGGAGAGAGGAAATTATGCCAGGAAGAGTGAGGGAAGGAAGGAGGGAATGTAGAAAGAAAATGGGAATTAAAAGGATGAAAGAAGGAGAATGGAAGGAAGAACATAAGGCATAGGAGGAGGGAAAGAAGGGAGATGGAAGGAAAGAAAGTTGGAAACATTAAAAGAGAAAGAAATGAGTGGGAGAAAAGGAAGGAGGGAGGGGAAAGTTTGTCTTCTGTAGTAGGCCCTTCTCCTTTATTCCGACACCTCTTCTGGGTCTCAATAGACAACGAGCGTGACTGTGGAACATATCCCATAATTTGCAACAAATAAGTCAAAAAGCAGCAGTTAAAACATGCATGGTTGATCAGAAAAAAGGAGAGACAGAGCAAAGGAATAAAAAACAAGATACACAACTTTAATACAGAAACCAGACATACAGTGGCACGAGCAGTTATAAATAAATACAAAATTCACTCCTTAGACCCAGCCCCTTGCTAGACCACAATTGCCTACACAGATTTTTTTCATTAGATTATTCCCCAACAATGCTTATGAAATTGAAGTCACTCAGGCGGACCCATATGGCCATTTTTTTACGGGCAATCTCACCTTTCCTTAAATACATTGGGGCATATTACCACAAGTAGCGATAATTATCGCTAAATAGGGTTAGCGACGATCTTTTTATCGCTGCCTATCGCTGGATATGTTAGCGGAGAAAACATGCTATTAGCAACGTTTTTCTCCATTGTGCTAAAATATCCAGCGATAGCGGCGAAATGCGTGAATATCGCTGAGAATACAGCGATATTAACTCATTAACGACAAAATGTTCTTAGCCATGTTATCCACCTCCCATTGGATAACATGGCTAAGAACTGGTCTGAGCATGTGTTGGTTTTTGGCGATAGCGGGAATATTTCCATCGCTACGCCTCCCTTGCTAATAGGCGATAGCGACGTTAGCAACTGCTTTTAGTCGCTAACAGGTTGGGTACGCCCACTTTGCATGTCATTAGCGATAAATATCGCTAACATGTAAAGCAGGCCTCAAACCGCTCGCTATCACCTAAAAGCTGTCGCTAACATCAGTTAGCGGCAGCTTGCTAATAGAGCGATAAAATTATCGCCGCTTAGCGGTCGAAAACGGCCCTAAACCGGCGAAATTGGCTATCGCCACCCTTGGTAATATGCCCCATTGTTTTTTTTTTACATATGAGATATAGCCAAAAGTTGTGCTAACCATTGGCGAAATGATGAGGGGGAGGGTTAGATTGAGTCAGCCTGTTGTTAAGGGCAGCCTCAGTACTGCCATTGCGACAAACATTAAAGGCTGGGCTTTAGCTGGTACTACTTCATTATGAACCCCTAAAAGTACGAACTAGGGAGACAAAAGCTGTTTGCACACCCAATCTATGTACCAAGAATTCAGTAATTTCTTCTTTAAGGCCCCCCAATAATGGGCATCCAGCCAGCTTATGCACCGTGTCTGGCCCATACTCCCGGCATCTTGGGCACCATGTGCTCGTTATTCCCCCCCTCCGACTTTGCTATTTTCCCTGGGGTTATACACGAGTTAAAGCAGGTTTTTAAAATGATGAGACTGTAGATTAGCAGATATTAAATATGATTGGGCCCCATCAAGTGACGTAGCCAAGTCATCAGCTGGTGCGTTTATCTTATCTTCGCATCCTTTTGCATGTTTATCCATATCATCCTGCATCGCGCTGCTCAGGACACGATTTAGGGTTCCATTTCAAGGTTCCCCACCAATAATCATCTCAACAATTTCTACTTTACAAAACCCTACCTACCACCCCTCCTTTTTTCCTCAAAAAGTCTCAAATCTGTAAGTATTAAAAAAGTTCCTTATGATCGAGCTTAAATTTCTGCTGTATAACCTCAAATGTATTTACCGCGCCTGTGGTAACAAAGTCCCCCAGTCTATATGGCCCATGTATTACCCACTTATTAACATGTGAATCCCCAATCCCCAAAAATCCTGGGCTAGACAGGGTTACAGTGAATAGAGGTATAAGAGTTAAAGTGACCAATACATACTCTTTTCTGAACCTTTGCCCCTGTACGGAATTCATATATCAAAGGGGTATTATACCCCCCGTCCCAAGCTCCTTCTCTTGCAAAAGGGTGGTCCACTATTGTATTGCTGAGGCCAATAGTATAATTTAAGATTTGGGACTGCCAAGCGCCACGTTCTCTTGTAAGGGTCATACATTTTATCGCCCTCCTAGGTTTAGCATATGCCCAAAGAAAGGGTATTAGTATCCCATTCCTTGAACCACCTCTTTCCTGCCTCCAGGAGAATGGCCCCAAAAAAAATATAGAATTTTGGGAAGGAGCATAATTTTGTTAATATTATTCGGTCCGATCAAAAATTTGTTCCATCTCCCGAAATCCATCTTAGTTTTATGTATCAGAGGGGCCAAGTTACATTCCACAATTTTTCTTACATTGGCCTTAATAGTGACACCTATGTAAACCGACGCCTCTGCCACCCGTCTATCTATAAATACTGTCTCCTTATTAATTACAACTTTTCCTGATTCAACAAGTACCCAGAAAAAACACAGAATCTCCTAGCTTCTCTTTCAATTTCTAAAAGGGTGCTGCTAAGATCAGGAGTGACAATAGCCAAATCCTCGGCATAATCAAGAATTTCTGTCTCACCTCCCCCGCTGAGAGTTTATTGGCACATTTTCCAGGTTATACTGAATTTACCTGATGAGGGGATCGATGTACAAAGCAAACAGTAGGAGAGAGCAAGGACAACCTTGCCTAATACCCCGTTCTATATTCACTAGTTCAGAATAACCCCCTCATCAATGAAATCTTAGCCGAGGGTTATGGCGTACAACTGTCCACTCCACTGTTTACGACGACTGGTAGACAAACTCTTGCCTGATACAGCCACACAGGTACAAAATGTGAAGTGGTCGGTGTAGTGTTAAATTATGGATACAACTAAACGGTGGACCATTGATTAATTCCAGAGATACACTTGTATTCCTATGATGGAACCTGAATTTAATTCATTCAGCAAATTATGTCAATACATACTTATGTATCAAAAACAATTTCTACATCTTGAAGAGTTCACAGTAGTATTCCATACAATATTTTACAGTTCTCATAAGTGCAAGAGAGGGAAGAGTAATTGGTGTACAATGGAGGTGATTAGGTCAGTGAGGGACAGGGTAAAGACGTTGTGGTACAAGCACAGTTCAGTGACATGTGGTGGAACCTTTACAGTCTATTATTGATCATAAGTTCCCATATTAAAACATTACACATAGGGCAATAATGAATTCTTTCATAATCCTATGGTGTATGCTGCTATATAAATGTTGTCTACGTTTCGACCCCTATTAACAAAGGGTTAATTGCTCCTCATTCTGGGGTCTTCCTCAGGACAAGTGTTGGTGTATGAGCACCTGAAAACATAAATGTCAATCAGTATCTGTGTAGGGGTTCCCTGATCCACCATTAATCTAGAAAAAGATGAGTAGTTACCTACTAGGATTTGTAGGCTCTGGGGGTTCGATCTTGCATGACGGCCGCCTTGAAGAGCCGTGTCTGTGGGTAATGATTACCACATTAGTAATCGGGAGGGGGGAGACTAGGGGGACAACTATTGCGAAAAATCAAATAGAAACTCACTCAGAAGTACAGGAAACCTTCCTGATTACATCGTGTCACGTTGTATATTGCTGAATCCAATGGTCAAACGGTTCGTTATTAATCCGAACATTAATTGGTCCTATACCGCTAAACAGTCGGTATCAGCATCTATGAAAGACATGTATGAACAGCATGTTAGGTGCGTATTCGATACATGGAGGCATATCATGAGACCTGGGTAAGGGGGTGTCTCAGGATTAAACAACCTTGCTTAATTATAACCATCAATACGCAGTGTACAGTCACTTACGGGGCGGGGTGTGGTTTATCTTAAACGCCGGGTGACTCTTCCTGCTATCGCCGCTTAAGCGGTGCAAATAACTAGCACAGTCCTGTGTGATTAAAAATCCAAGGCGGAGAGGCCCAGACTTAAGGCTTCACCGAGGATGTAGATGCGCTCATTAAACAGCGGTTACACTATGTCTTGCAAAACCAAGTTCCTACTGTCGACTACTCTCGAAAGCCAGTCAACTCAGGAGGAGATAGTCCTCTTCCTCGGTGCTACACGGGAGCCGCCTATTGTCGAGTATATCAATACACTTATTTAAACAGCGGTTTCCCAGAATCTCCCACACCGTGAGTGCCGTCTTTATAAAAATGAATCACCAGAGCCGGTGCAAACAACGGAAGTTATCGTCATCCTTGATGCTGGGGGTGCCTAATGTCGCAGCGTCTTGGTACTCTAAGTTAAGCACGAAAAGCCGCAGCACAGTGCGCCTTACCTGTGAGCGTCAGCCGATCGCTCTGCAGTTTACACGAGTGAAACTGACAGATCCTGTCTGTAGTTACGGCCACGGGGGCGTGGCCAGCCTCGCGGTGCAGGCGCTAGATGCTAGCATTTCCTCGAGCGTTCTTTGGAAAAAGCTAGTGCGCGTGCATTATTGTTTACCAGAACATCGTGTGTTAGGCTGAGTATGTGGGTTATGTAACTGCTCTTATGGGCATAAATGTGCATCCATACGAGAACACATACGGTTTGTGAGTACATATTCTAACTTACAACATTGAATATCAGGTATTGTGATGGTCTATCGTCATTGTTGTATAGTGTCTCCCAGTGCCCTGTAGAACGACATACTTTGAGAAGGAGTATAGGAATATACCATATGGCACATTGGGTATATTTAGAATTGGCATACCTAACAAGCCCATGATTAGATCATACATCGCTATGCAGTGCAATGTCTTTTTTTCTGGTGGTGGAAACACAATATATCACTGCAGACGGAATACCTTTAAAAAGAGTTTAAGAGTATTCCACATTATGTACATACAATTGGCATATTACACTAAACATAGCAAACACATAAATTGTAACATACTCTCAAGGTTTGATCATATAAAGCTACGCAGTACAGTGTCTTTGTCTGAAGGTAGAAGCACACTATATATCATTAAAACGTGCTCCCTCTAGCAAAATTAACAGATTGTATACATGGTAGGACATCTTGTTGGTAATTGTGGATCATGTGTTGCCTGGACATTTGTACAGTGTCTTTGTCTGGAGGTGGAGGCCCACTATATATCATTAGGCCATCTTGTTTGTAATTGTGGATCATGTGTTGCCTAGACATTGGTAGATACCGGTGGTTCATGTATGCATTGTACTGAGATCTTGTATGCTAAATGACTAGGGAAGTATTTCAGCCCTGTATCACGGTTCAGGGTCCAGGCCTGCCATCTGTGCATAGGTGGCATCAAGTTCGTTCAGGCCGTTTTCCACTGTGTCCAGTAGACGCATCCATTTGCATTCTCTCACATTCATAATGGGGCTCAGGTCACCGCCTCTTGGGACTAGTGTTATCTTTTCCAGTACTAGCCACTTCATGGTTTCCGGGCTGTGGGATTTAGTCTGGAAGTGTTCTACCAGGGGAGCGCCTGCTGTTAGGCATCTAATGCGGCTACAATGTTGTAGAATGCGGTTCTTTACCTTCTGCTTAGTTTGGCCTATGTACACTAAGTCACATGGGCAGATGATGGCATAGATGACCTCGCTAGTATTACAGTTGGTGTGTGACTTCAACTCCACTGTGTAATCCTTATAAGTCCACAATTTAGTTTCCAGTGATAGTGGGCACCCTTTGCATCGGGTACATCTGTAGTGGCCCACTACTTCCGGCAAGTTCCAGAGACTTTGTATTGTCGGTGGAGGTGGTTTTTCCAGGAGTGACCGAACTACATGGTCTCGAATATTCTTGGCCTTTTTAAACGCATTCATGCTGGGGGTCGCGTAACTAGTTACAGATGTACCCGATGCAAAGTGTGCCCACTATCACTGGAAACAAGCAGCTCCTTCAGGACCATGAGAGACTGGGTGGGCATAGTACAGTATTTTATTCATTTGCTATTTCACTGGCTTGCCTTTCCCCTTGGTTCATAGAAAGCTTTACAAGAACTTACTCCGGATAACACCACCCTCTGGGGGAACAGCTAAAGCGCCTCTGTAAGGAGCAAAAAGTGTAATTCAACCACGAGTGGCCTTCCACTCCAGCCGATTATACTCCCCGTAGAATCTCGATTGAGGCTCAGATCAATCAAAGCATAGCTGTTCTGCACTTTCATAGTCCATATCCATCCAGATCAGTGCTCAGCGACCCAAGAACTGGCTGCGGGACTCAGACAGAGGGCTACAGGGGGGAGATCTTCTATACACTCCAAAAATGTCAGGAGCTCAAAATAGGATAATCAGGTTGCCAAGTGGTGTCCACACCATTGCATGTTTCCAATGCGCCTCGTATCGCGATCTTGGGCCACCACTGAGATCACCTCACACCAAGGTGTGACAGACTCACGATGCGGGCCTCACAAGGCTTCCCAGCGGCTAAGGAAAGTCACACATTGCAGTTAAATCTCCTTAGGGTATCCAGCTGTAGAGCACCCGCCTTTAAGAACGGAAATTATATGCAGTGGGGCCGCTGAACACCAGATACCGTCCACAAACTCTAGCAGAGGTTGTAAAGTGATAAAACAAATTGAATTGCAGGCGGGGTGCAGCACCAGGGCAGTGCAATCAACCAAAATATGGTGCCGAAAGACACATTGGTGCAACTTTCTCCAGCAGCCGACCGGGACTCCGTGAATGTCACCAGCTCCGTAGGCCAACTCACCTCGCACAGGGGACCCACTGACTTCAAACTGCTAGCAGGGTTCTGACAAATCCAGGCAGAAACCTCCAATTCAAAGCCAGCTCGAAAGGGACTCTCCTCGCCTGCAGCAATGAGTCCTGCTCTGCAGTTCAGCAGGACAACTAATGCTCACCCTTCTCCTGGGGGATCAGGATCAGGCGCAGCTGCCAGGCTTCCACAATCCTCCATCAAGTTCAAGTTCAAGTTCAGTGATTTGTATAGCGCGCTACTCACCCAGAGGGTCTCAAGGCGCTTGGGGGAGGGTGGGTGCGTTACTTATCGAATAGCCAGGTTTTTAGCTGCTTTCTGAAGCAGGGGTGGTTCTGTGTGAGGCGGAGGTGATTGGGGAGAGAGTTCCAGGTTTTGGCCGCTAAGTAGGAGAAAGATCTTCCTCCCATGGTGGATCTATTGATGCGCGGAATTGTGGCGAGGGCTTTATTGGATGAACGTAGTTGGCGGGTGGGTGTGTAGAAGGACATTCGTTTGTTGAGGCATTCGGGTCCTTTGTTGTGGAGGGCCTTGTGTGCGTGGGTGAGGAGACGGAACGTAATTCTTTTGTTGATGGGAAGCCAGTGGAGATCTTTCAGGTGGCCGGAAATGTGAGCTTGGCGGGGGATGTCCAGTATGAGTCTGGCTGAGGCGTTTTGGATGCGTTGGAGTTTTTTCTGTAGTTTGGCAGTGGTTCCGGCGTAAAGGGTGTTTCCATAATCTAGTCGGCTAGTGACTAGTGCGTGGGTGACTGTCTTTCTTGTATCGGTGGGGATCCAGCGGAAATTTTTTTTGAGCATGCGTAGGATGTTGAAGCACGATGATAAGATAGCATTAACTTGTCTGGTCATCGAGAGGGAGGAGTCTAGGATGAAGCCCAGGTTACGAGCGTGATCTGTAGGTATGGGTGCTGTGCCCAGAGCTGGAGGCCACCATGAGTCGTCCCATGCAGAGGGGGATGATCCTAAGATGAGGACTTATGTTTTGTCCGAGTTTAGTTTTAGCCGGCTGTTCTTCATCCATTCGGCTACTTCTTTCATTCCCTCGAGTAGGTTGGTTTTGGCGGTGTTAGGGTCTTTGGTGAGGGAGAGAATTAGCTGGGTGTCGTCGGCGTAGGAGATGATGTTGAGGTTGTGTTGTCGCACGATGGATGCGAGGGGACTCATGTACACGTTGAAGAGGGTGGGACTGAGTGATGATCCTTGTGGTACGCCGCAGATGACTTTGGTGGCCTCAGATTTGAAAGGGGGGAGGCGGACTCTCTGGGTTCTTCCGTCGAGGAACGAGATGATCCAGTCCAACGCTTTTCCTTGTATTCCGACGTTACTGAGGCGTTGTATGAGGGTGTTATGACAGACTGTGTCAAAGGCAGCGGAGAGGTCTAGTAGGATGAGGGCAACTGTCTCTCCGTTGTCCAGTAGCATTCGGATGTCATCAGTGGCGGCGATGAGGGCGGTTTCGGTGCTGTGTTTGGCTCGGAAGCCGGACTGTGAGGGGTCAAGTGAGTTGTTGGATTCAAGGAAGGTGGCGAGTTGAGTATTGACGGCTTTCTCGATGACTTTGGCCGGGAAGGGGAGGAGTGAGATGGGGCGGTAGTTCTTCAGTTCAGAGGGGTCCGCTGTGGGTTTTTTCAGAAGGGCGCTGAGTTCGGCATGTTTCCAGCTTTCCGGGAAGGTAGCGGAGTTGAATGAGCAGTTGATGACGTCACGGAGATGGGGTGCGATATTAGAGTCTGCTTTGTTGAAAATGTGGTGGGGACATGGGTCGGTTGGTGATCCTGAGTGGATGGAGTTCATCAGACGGATGGTGTCTTCAGTCGTGATTGGGTTCCAGGTGAAAAGGTTGTGAGAGTGTTGTTTGGGTTCGGAGGTGGGTGGAGTGGGTTGTTCTTCGGACAGGTTATCAAAGCTGTTATGAATGTCGGCGATTTTGTTGTGGAAGAAAGAGGATAGAGAGTCGCAGAGGTCTTGGGAGGGAGTGATGTCGTTGGTGCCGGCGGTGGGGTTGGTAAATTCTTTGACGATGTTGAATAGTTCCTTGCTGTTGTGGGTGTTGTTGTCGAGTCTATCCTTGAGTGCTGATTTTTTGGTGGATCGGATCAATTGGTGGTGTTTGCGAGTGGCGTCCTTGAAGGTGGTGAGGTTGTTGGTGGTTGGGTTTTTTCTCCAAGTTTTCTCAAGGGTACGACATAGCTTCTTGGATTTCTTAAGGTCATCGTTGAACCAGGGGGCCTTTTTGTTACCTTGTTTGATCTGGTGGTTTTTCAGGGGCGCTAGTTCGTCAGCGCTGTGGGTGATCCATTGTGTGAGTTTGGTGGCAGCTTGGTTTGGGTCCGATGGTATGGTGGGGGTTTTTTGGTTAAGCGAAGTGAAGAGTTGGTCGGTGGTGATTTTGTTCCAGTTTCTTCGAGGAATTGGTTGTGGCGGGATGTGGGTCGTGGTCTTTTAGTAGCTGAAGTGAACGCAGCTGTGGTCCGTCCAATGGAGAGCTGTGGTGTGATCGAAGGAGATGTGTTTGCTGGAGGTGAAGATAGGGTCGAGCGTGTGTCCAGCTAAGTGGGTGGGGGTGTCAACAAGTTGTTTGAGTCCGAGATTGGCCAGGTTGTCCAGAAGGGTGTTGGTGTTGCTGTCATTAATTTTTTCCAAGTGGAAGTTGAGGTCTCCCAGTAGAATGTAGTTCTCGGAGGTGAGGGTATGTGGGCTGATGAAGTCAGTGATGTCTTCGTTGAATTGTGTGCGAGTTCCTGGTGGTCTGTAGATGAGGGTGCCTCTGAGTGTGGTCCTGGGGTCGGTGTGGATCTGGAAGTGGAGGTGTTTGGCATTCGCGAGGTTGTCGTCAGAGCTGGTCGTGATTCGGATGGTGTTCTTATGAACGATGGCGAAGCCTCCTCCTGTTTGGTTGGTGCGGTCTTTTCGGATGATCTTGTAAGCGTCCGGGATGGCAATGGCGATGTCGGGCGCTGATGTGGCGTTCATCCAGGTTTCTGTAAGGAAGGCAACATCCGGTGATGTGGTGTTGAGTAGGTCCCAGAGTTCAGTGGCGTGTTTGTGGACCGAGCGGGTGTTCAGCAGGATGCACTTCAGTTGGTTACAGTCGGAGATGTTTTTGGAGGGGGGTTTGGTGTGGATCTTGGTACTGGTGAATTTGCAGGGGTGGCAGGCGAAAGGTCCATGGGTGTGTCCAGGGGTAGCTACGCAGCATTGTGGATTGCGTCCGGGGTTAAGGGCAAGGAGAGTAGCGGCGGCATACGTTAAGCGAGTGGAGGGGGTATGGCGGGGACCAGGGAGTCTGGCGCTGGGCGCGGTCCAGGCGCGGACGGGCGTAGACGGGCTTACCTTTGGCGCGCCTTCGGCGCGCATGGGTCGCGTCCGCTGCGCGTGAACGCTGCACGAAAATGCATCTGTCATATGAGGATGGTGGAGAGGGGAGGGGTGAGGGAGGGTCAGCTGGGAGGCGGGGGCGGGGCAGATAGCCGGGCTGGGAGGCACAGCAGACAACAAATAAAATGGCAGCGAGCCAAAAGGCAATCAGGGCGATATTGGGGCACAGGCAAAGCAATGGTACAGAGATCGCTAGATAAATCTGCACAATTCGGCGTAAATCGGCAATCAGGCAAAGGACAACAGCACTGGACAACAATAAGCAAACTAAGCGCAGTCTGGCGGCACAACGCTCCTAATAATCCAATTAATCTTTAGTAGCGCGAGAATGCGACAATGCTTGTAGTTCACAGAGATCAGATTTCGTGTAATCAGCAATTACAGTGCGAGCAGCGCTACGATACCAGGTCAGGTCAGGTACTGGTCTGGGAGCAGCGTGGGGGAGCGACCGCCTTCGTGGAGCTCAGGACAGTCACAGCGCTTAAAGCGGAAGGTAGGATCTAATCTCGTAGTGGGAGGGAGGGTCAGCTGGGAGGCGGGGGCGGGGCGGATAGCCGGGCTGGGAGGCCCAGCAGACAACAAATAAAATGGCAGCGAGCCGAAAGGCAATCAGGGCGATATTGGGGCACAGGCAAACCATCTGCACCGTAGAAGTCGCAGAACAAGCACAAAGCCAGTAGCTCCACCGCAGTGTCCGAGTTGTGCACCCTACAGCACGACAGGTCTGCAAGTCATTCCCCAGGAGTGTCCAATCACTCAACTCTCTGCCGTGGGTCTGCATCTCGGGCTCCACTCCAACAAAATGGCCCTGCTACGCAATCCGGGGCTCGCTTAAAGTTTCATACCTCTCAGCTGTACAGTCACTTTTACCGGCCGTATCCTTGCCACATGGGATCTGCTACTGCCTCAGACACAATCCAGATCCAATTTTAGTACAGAATACTGCAGGATAATCGAGGATATTTGACCACCGCACGGAGCTCACTAGAGATACGCCTTAGGCAGCCATGCTGTCAGACCACGCCCCCCTGCCCAATCTTCTCGTTATACTCATAAAACTTTCTCACCAAACTATGGGGCCGATTAGGATGGCGGACGGACTTGCGTCCGTCCGCCACCCCTGAGTAGGAGGGACCGTCCGCATGGGCAGCGGCGGTCCCTCCATGGCAATTAGGATGTGACCGCCACCCTGGCGGTCAC
The DNA here is from genome assembly GCF_964261635.1 of Lissotriton helveticus. Lineage (NCBI taxonomy): Eukaryota > Metazoa > Chordata > Amphibia > Caudata > Salamandridae > Lissotriton > Lissotriton helveticus. The sequence goes on along the minus strand of NC_136059.1, from coordinate 180,096,464 downwards.
ATCCTGTATGTTTTACATTGCGGCGGGTGCTGCTTCAAGCAGCACCCGCCGCAATGTAAAAAATGAAAGCAGTGCATTTGCATGCACAAAGTGTCAGGCACCGCGCGGTGCCTGCCGCTTCGTGCACGCAAAGGCAGGGGGGTACCATAGGTACCCCCCATGTGCACCCCCCACACAACTTTCACCCAGGGGGCCCGCAACGGGCCCCCAAAGTGAATGTCCGTATGCTTTTCCACGGCGGCAAAGCCGCCGCGGAAAAGCATTACTTTCCCTACATCCTAATATGGCTGGCGGTGTCTGATAGACACCGCCAGCCATGTTAGTGCTTTTCCGCCGTGGTCGCCTTCCGACCGCGGCGGACAGATTGTGAGACCCACCAGCCATCCTAATTTGGCGGTGGGTCTTTCAGGCCTCCTCGGCGGATTTTCCACATACTCTGGGCCGGCGGTGGCTTCCGCCGGCCCGGAGTATGTGGAAAATCCGCCATCATAATGAGCCCCTATATATTTATCTGCGTCTTTTTTTGCTGAAATATCAGTGATTGCAACTCTGTCAATGGCTTATTTCAACAGAGCATTCTGTATCCCTTGTCCTGTTGATACCAAATCAACAAATGTATCCTCTGATTTTGCCAAAGTCACATAGAGGTCTACCATCTGTAATTGTTCTCTTCTCTGTCACTCTACACTATACTTCAAGGTTTCACCCCACCTTGAAGGTGTCCCAGACTACTTTCACCCAGGGGGCCCGCAACGGGCCCCCAAAGTGAATGTCCGTATGCTTTTCCACGGCGGCAAAGCCGCCGCGGAAAAGCATTACTTTCCCTACATCCTAATATGGCTGGCGGTGTCTGATAGACACCGCCAGCCATGTTAGTGCTTTTCCGCCGTGGTCGCCTTCCGACCGCGGCGGACAGATTGTGAGACCCACCAGCCATCCTAATTTGGCGGTGGGTCTTTCAGGCCTCCTCGGCGGATTTAACACATACTCTGGGCCGGCGGTGGCTTCCGCCGGTCCGGAGTATGTGGAAAATCCGCCATCATAATGAGCCCCTATATATTTATCTGCGTCTTTTTTTGCTGAAATATCAGTGATTGCAACTCTGTCAATGGCTTATTTCAACAGAACATTCTGTATCCCTTGTCCTGTTGATACCAAATCAACAAATGTATCCTCTGATTTTGCCAAAGTCACATAGAGGTCTACCATCTGTAATTGTTCTCTTCTCTGTCACTCTACACTATACTTCAAGGTTTCACCCCACCTTGAAGGTGTCCCAGACTTCTCCAGGTGGAGCACTAACAAGGTTTTCTGTCATAAATTCTGGGATCCACTCCTGCATGTATCTCACATATTCTGGATCTAGCAGAAGGGCCCTGTCAGATGACCATCTACGGTCCACCTTAGATGAAAAAGTCATTTTAACCTCAAGTACCAGTGGGTTAGGGTCTGACATAACCTTCGGAAATTTAAAAATTCATGAATTTGGCACCAACTCTTCTGAAATAAAAAAATAGTCCAACCTTACATGCACCCTATGGCGGACAGAAAAGAAAGTAATCCGTTGGTACTTTTCCCCCCATACATCCACCAACCCATGATTTGCCCTTAAATTAGCCAGCGACCTGTAAACTTTCGATTTGAACCCCCCATTGGCTTAATTATTATTACGCTTGCTGCATCTAATAAGCAGAAGAGGCCGTAGTGCTAGTTCATTATTTATCCAGTTAAAAGCTATCGGGTCGACCAATACTGGCCCATTTGTAGAACAGAGTGTAAAGGAGCCTGAGGGAGAGCAGCATTCTGTAATAACCCAATGGCCAAATGTATCTGTACTTGACCGAAGTAAGTTACAGGCCCCCTTTCATGTCAAGATAGCAACCCGGAGTGCTTGTCCCTTGATTGGTAGCTCAAGTTGGAAGCCCAAACCACTTAGAATATTTCTCTGTGCATTCTCTATATGCATCTCTTGCTTGCAAATTATATCCGCCTGTAACATGCATAATTCAATGGCCGCCCCTTGCCTTTTTAACCGATCATTAACCAGCAAGCTTCACTCTCATTGTCTACTTCATGTCACTTAGAGCCTCTGGAAGAAAAATATATGTGTTATTGTTCCTCATCTATTTTTCTATATGTTGGAAGTGCTTCGAAGAACGACCTGAAGTTGGCACTTCAGTATAAAAGAGGCCAGCAACAGCGAAGCGTGTGCATGCTAACTATGAGAGGTTACTGTAAATGACAAAACCTGTACGGAGCCCCAGGGTAATGGGCGAGGATTCATTCATATGAACAATTAATTTAAAAACAGTATCACTCCACTTTTTCAAACCTCCAAAGTAGTTTCTTGTTGACACTCGAAATGAAGAGTATTCTGTGCACTCTGATTGAAATCACATCTTTCAGAGAAGCTGAACATTTCTGCTGGCACCCGAGGGCCCAGGAGCCAGGACATCTTAAGCCATCTGTAGTTCCTAAATTAAAAAAAAACAAGTTAGACATACCTTTCAAGCAGTGGCGTTGTCGGCTCTTCCTGCAGCTAATCAAGATACCCAACCTTGGCCAGAATAAAATATGTAGATATATCAATTTGGGTTAGCATACTTGATGACATCACAAGAAGTGACACTTCATGACCTTTGACTCCAATTATATTACAGGAAGAGACATCATGAGGTAACCCGACCTGATAACATCAACATATTTAACATCATATGATCTGTGACATTGAAGATAATATGACCAGTAGTGTGACTCACATCAGAGAAAAGGGCTACTGAGATGGTATTTAATGGAAATGAAATAACAAGAACAGTTCGGATGTTCAAGGTGCACCTTGTGGTATCTGGGTCAGAGAGATACATTATTTGTGAACACAAAAAGGGCTGTCCCAAGCAAGAGTTTCTACAATTTCCTACAGAGTTATACTGAGATGGGTGCATCTCATAAAAAGTTTCGGACTGGCCTCACACACCGCCCGTTGTCATGCTTCATCATAGGCTGTCCTCGCCCTCTAAAAACTTGGGGCCTCATTTATGAGGCTATGCGTCACTTTTACGCCGCTGGTGCGTCACTTTTTGTGACGCACCAGTGGCATAAAAAATGCGCCTTGTTGCACCATATTTACAAAGTGACGCATCTAGGTAGATGTGTCACTTTGTAAACCCCTGGGCCACATTATACCTGCGCCAGGTATAATGTATGCAAGGGGGGCGCATTGACGCAAGAAAGGGTCGTAGAAGTGACGCAGTGAAATCTATGTGATTTCACTGCGCCACTTCTAGGAGACAAATGCGTCAATTTCTTACGCCTGCCTCACAGCAGGCATAAGACTGACGCAGGCCCTTTCACATGGGGCTTGCCCCATGTGAAAGGATACATTGCTGGAGTTGCGTCACTTTTGTGACACACTCCAGCAATGCGTCACTTTTGCGCCATACAGTCAGAAATACTGACGTATCTGTAACTCCTTGCGCAATGATGCGTCATACTGTAAATATGACGCATCATTGGTGTCGCAAGGAGGGCGCAATGAAAAGTGACGCATCGCTGTTTTCACGCAGCGATGCGTCGCTTTTCATAAATGAGGCCCCTGGTTTGATATAGGGCGGGCATACACCTGGAGATAGGGATCACTTTTAAAGTTAAGTGGGGGCCATGTGAAAGTGAAAGGTGATCTAAAAACCATTACACCTGTTTCTTAACTGTGTTTATTCCAAGAGCAAATGTATGGTGTTAAAATAAGTGAACGGTGATCTGGGGCGTTATTCTCCCTTCACCATGTTAAGTGTGGTCAACATGTTTCTGCGTTTGAGTCCCTGTAGGGTAGGTTGCATTCGTCAGGACCAAAGGATTTTCTGAAAACTCTGGGCGCTGTCTTCTTGCAACTAATGTAAGAATGAACTACCCCTGTGGGGACAGGGGCTAAGATGGTCAAGCTACGCGTGTGGTGTAGTACCGATGTTAGTTATTCTGTAGAAAAAAGGAGAAACAAAAAGACATACAAACCAGACGTGTAAGTATATATATATATATAAATGGCAAATTTGTCATCCAAACCAAGACACACCTATAGCGCGTGTGGTGCGGTCTTTATGAGACACGTGGCAAGTGTACGTGTCATCACACAACCCAAAACATCATGGCAATCCATTTCTTACCCTAAAGCACTATCCTCTGTGCTCCATGGGAGGGCGAGGGTAGGAGGGCCAATGTTGTGACTTTCTGCAAACGAGAGGTACATATGGTAGGACTATATTAGTGTATTCACAGTGTATTGACAAAATAAGGCTAGCATGTACTCCAATTCAGTGAGCAAGTTGTGTGCCCATGCCCGGAGAGTAACCATCAGCCTTTAAACAGAAAAGTTAAATACCTTTTTGCACTCTCACATCCATGCATAACACTCATACTCCTGCTGTCTAAATTCAGCTCTCCCAGCGGTTCTCTCTACAGGCATCCTCTCGGTCTCCCCGTCGGTGGAGAATGAAGATCACTTGGGGGTTTAAGTACTCAAGTAAATTGGATGATTGCTTGTCGAGAGCGCTCTAATTTAAAATGCAAGGGGTGCTTCCTGTGTCCCCATCCGGGCGGAGCTGTACGCCTAGTGTGGGGCGTATCTGATAGTGCGCGCTCCCATTGGGTGAGGCAGGGGGGTATTACCTTTGTCAAGTGTCTAGTGGAATTCAAGTGCTAAAAACCCATTGGGACCGTCGGTGCTAGCCCCGTGGTACGATAGTATGGATAAGCATGCGCAGGGATAAAATGTTCCTGTTATCCGTCTGCGTCTGATGTTTAAACGTGACCTTGCATGAGCCCTCGAGGCAAAATTATGTAAAACACGGAAGACCATTCTGAAAACTGTCCAGGCCATGTGGAAAAATACATGAACACTTATGGTAAAATAAATGAACATTTATGGATAATTATCTTAGATCCCGAAAAAGTGGGTCATCATGCGCGTTAAGTTGCAGGGGTGGAGTCTGTCCCCCATGCATGCATATGTGTTAAGCCCCTCAGAGCTGCCCGCACAACCCTTAGGTAAAAAACAGCACATGTGAGGTTTAAACAAGTACTATGCAGAATGAAACTATGCGCAAATGTGGTTATAGATGCGCGTCAAGTTACAGGGGTAACTCTGCTGCTCACCGAGACTTGGCTGTCTGATCTTTCCCTCCCTGACATCTTGGCTGCCTTACCCCCTAATTACTACCTGCTGAACGCCAACCGGCCTCATGGCCGCCGTGGCGGCGGGGTTGCAGCAATCATCCGCAAAGACCTACCTCTTATTAGTCTTCATCATTATGCCTCCCTGATGTCGAAAATCTTGTAATCAGTCTGCCTACTGAAGCTGGTGCCCTGACCCTCATCGTCTTATACCGCCCCCCCACTCCCATGCCTCTGTTCCCTGCCGCTCTTTGTGAGCAGCTTTCTGCCCTAATGATTTCCTCAGCCCGTGTTGCCATATATGGCGACTTCAATTATTGGTTCAACCATGCTGATGCCGGTCCCCATGCTACCGAATTGTTTGAGGCACTCTCCAGCCTCAACCTGACGCAGCATGTTACCTCTCCCACCCACATCGGGGGTAACATCTTAGATCACATCTGGACACAGGGGGTGTCGCTTTCTGGCCCGACTATTTCCCCTTGCGTCTGGTCAGACCACTCACTGATTGAGTCATCTATTCTTATAAAGGGCCTGGTCAGGCCCCCCCTCCGGCACGGAGGGTCCGCTCGGAATTGGAAGACTCTCGACTCACCTGTCTTCTTCTCCTTACTCGCCAAGACTCAGCCTCCACTCCTTGACACCTTAGATGTCAACACTATGGATGCCAACATTTCACATTGGCTAACGACGGCTAGCGACGTATGCGCACCTCTATCCCGCTTCTCTCGCACACACCCCAATAAGTCCCACAAATGGTATAACTCCACCTTAAAACAACAACATCTGGAGCTGCGCCGACTGGAGCGTAGATGGCGGCGCAATTATCTCAGCTCCGACAGGGAAGCATACGTGTCCGCGCGTAAAGCCTATAAAACTGCAATCATCTCTACCAAGACCACTTTCATCTCTAACAGAATCCTAACAGCCCCTAACAGATCTAAGGAGATCTTCAAAGTCCTTGGCGAATTGACATCGGATGCCAGGACACTCCCAAACCCGCCTCCTTCCTCAGAATCATGCACCGCTCTAAACTCCTTCTTTATTGATAAAATCATCACCATTAAAAATTCCATTCCCCACTCTCTCCCCCCTATCACAGCTGTTCCATTTCTTGCCAACACCTCCACTCTTTCTCAGTTCCCCACGCTTGACCCGGAATCCCTTGCTAAACTGTCCACTCGCGTGAAATCTGGATCCCCCAAGGACTGCTGCCCCCCCTCTGTGCTTCACGATATCTGTCACACCCTTCCACACTGCATCCTTCCTTTACTCAACTCTTCCCTTAATTCAGGCATAGTCCCCAGCTCATTCAAAGAGGCCGTACTGGTGCCCCTCTTAAAAAAGCCAGGCGCCGATCCAGCAGCCCTGGCCAACTACCGCCCCATCTCTCTCCTGCCCTTCCTATCCAAAATCCTGGAGGCTCATGTTACGACCTGCCTCTCGCATTTTATCGAGGAGTCCAACTTCCTGGCGCCCAACCAGGCCGGGTTCAGACCAGCCCATTCCACCGAGGCCGTGATCCTCGCCGTGTTGGACAACCTCAGACGCAACGACGACAGAGGACAACCCCAGGCATTAGTTCTACTCGATCTATCGGCGGCATTCGACACGGTGGACCATGACATCTTAATCCACCGTGTCGAGTCCGCCGGAGTCTGTGGGGTTGCTCTGTCCTGGATTAAATCCTTCCTAGAGGAGAGATCTCAGGCAGTCAGCATGGGCCCTTTTCGCGCCACCAGCGTTTCGTCATCCTGTGGGGTCCCTCAAGGATCTTCCCTGTCTCCCCTCCTTTTTAATTTGTACCTTCAACCCCTCCTTCACTCCTTAGGTAAGTGGGATATCACCGTGTTTAACTACGCGGATGATTTACAAATTATTTTCCCCCTCACTTCCCCTGACGCTGTCACTAACTTTCAGACAGCCTTGACACACATCCAGCATTGGATGAATCAAAACCAACTCAAGCTCAATCCGGGCAAGACTGAGCTCCTTCTCCCTGGGAGAAGTGCCCCTTTCTGGGGCCCTCAGTACTGGCCTATTGAGCTCGGAACACCCCCTTCTCCTGCTGGATGTGTAAAGAGCCTCGGGGTCCTGATCGATTCCGGGCTCACTCTCAAGGCACAAGTGAGCGCAGTAACATCTTCCTGTATGTTCCAGCTTTACAGGATACGGAAAGTCGCTCACCTCCTGTCGCCTGAAGCCTTGTTGCAAGTCTTAATAGCCCTGGTGATGTCCCGGCTGGATTTCTCCAACTCAATCTATTACGGTCTCCCTAAATCTCAGCTGTCCAGGTTACAGATCGTCCAAAACCAGGCTGCTCGGCTTGTCTTCAAAATCCCTAAATGGCAGTCGGCTCAACCCCTACTACGTCACCTCCACTGGCTACCAGTCAGTGAAAGAATCATTTTCAAGGTTCACTGCCTGGTCTTCAAAGCCCTCACTGGTCCTTCCCCTGCTTTTCTCAAGTCCCTAATCACCCCCTACTGTCCTTCTCGCACTTTGAGGTCCATCCACCTCCAGCTCCTAGTCGTCCCTCGCTTCAAACTCTCTAGATCGGGTGGCCGCAGATTCTCTTGTCTGGCCCCCAAGCTGTGGAACTCCCTCCCTCTCTCACTCAAGTCTTCCTGCTCCCTCTCTTCTTTTAGGAAATCCCTAAAACACTACTCTTTCCCTCTCCCTCACTAAATTGTCCTCCCTGCTTTTTTTTCCTCCTCCTCTAAATCCGACTAGCGCCAGGAAACCCATGGTGACAGTGCGCTCAAGAAATTCGTTATAAAAAAAAAAAAAGTTGTCTGGCGCAGTGCATGCTCGTTTGTGAGTTAACAACATGGCCAAGGGGAAGGCTCATTTGTGCAGTTGTACGGTCTAGGCAATCTTAAATCTATGCACAAACCCTCTCTGTTTTCCTTCTTCCCAGATTAAGAGGATGTTTATTACTCCAAGGTTATTTTGGAAATTTCAATCCTGGAGTCTAACACTCAGGCTCTCCTTTGGTAAGTGTTGGACATAAAGTGGTGAGGTTGAGTGTATTGTTATTACATTTTAATTTCAAGTTCTGGGTATGGGCCAGAGTCCTAGACCTGAGTGCTATACACAGTGAGGTTCATCCTACCCACTCATGACCTGTACCACATAACTTTAGAAGTGCTTCTCTGTCTTCAGGTGTATGCCCGCCCTCTATCAAACCAAGTTTTTAGAGGGCGAGGACAGCCTATGATGAAGCATGACACCGGGCCGTGTGTGAGGCCAGTCCGAAACTTTTCGTGAGATGCCCCCACTGATGTTGCATCTCAGTATAACTCTGTAGGAAAATATAGAAACCCTTGCTGGGGGCAGCCCCTTTTGTGTTCACATATCAGATTGGAGGCTGGCTAGCCCCCGGGCCAGTGCCTCTAGTTCCCATCCTCTGCCGAGTCTAAGGTTAGTGTGTGTGTAGTACTGTACAGCTTTCAGCTGTGGGAACCCGGAGGGGCTTTTGTAATGGTCAAGACTGACCAGGGCACTGGTCAAATTTTGGACCACAACGGATTAGGAAACACTAGAACATAAGGGTGCTGACATTTTCTCCACCCTGATACGCATCACCCAAACACTATAAACATGGAGACCGAATTGGCTTTCGACCAAAGTACTTATGCGAACATACTGAGGACCCCATCCATCTTAGCTGAAGCAGTAGTTTCACAAACGATCAAGAACTCTGATGAGTGGGAGTGCTTATCAGCAAAAAAGAAAGAACAAATCCGTACTGCCCTGCACGGGGCATTTATGACGGAATATTTGAGGAAAAACACGGAACCACGTGGATTGGTGTTAACCCCTTCGACGCTCATGACGAGCTGGGCTCGTCATGGCGTAGCCTCCTCGCACGCTCATGACGAGCCCAGCTCGTCACGTAAAGTGCGATTTTAAAAAACCCAGCGTACGGGCGGAATTCCGCCCGCACGCATGCGGTTAACAAACAAGCCTAGACTGTTCTTAAATAAAAAGGAGTTCAGGATCAACTGGTCAAGCATTGCCTGGAAATGTATGAAGGACTGGCTAGTGCTGATTATACAACAAAACAATCTGGTGGTCTGAAAAGGAACAGCAACTACTACAAAGAAAAGGAGTGGAACCAAAGGAAATCACAATGGTTTCTAAAGCCAGTGTAATATATAGTTCTAAATCTTGAAAAACTGTGAAGGTAAAAAAAAGCCATTCCCCAGCCTCAGAAGAAGGACTGAGGCACCGACGGAGAGGGCGGGGCCTCCTATTTTACCTGAGTCTGAGCCAGGTGAGGTGAGGCTGATACCACACACAGGATAGGTATGAAATTCATTCATCCTGTTTAGAGGTACTGTCAATGGTCACAAGTAATGACACTGTGATTATCTTTATGATTCTTTTCACTTTCTGCACTTTGTTTTATTCTTTCAAATTGCACTGACTGCAGTAGCTATATTCAGAAGGTCCTGAAGAAAGCCGGGCTCTTTGGCTGAAACTAGTAGACCATATAAACTTCGCCGTATTTGTTATTAGCTGACACTGTATTTTTTAATAAGCTTAGCAGCAATCATTAATAAAATTGTTGGGATTGCCGTCAAGTCTTTTTTAACCTCACTTTTCACTAAGAAATTTTCGTTGCACTGCATTTTGGTTGACTGGGTCTGTGTATTTTTGGGACGTTCAGGATATCAGTCCTTTTTTCATTGTTTCTCCTGGTGCTCAAGTACTTTATCATTGCTCCCAGTTCACAAGCTTCATGCTCGATATCAGAAGGGCTGAGGTGACAGGGGCACTTTGGAGTTCCAAATGATGACACTGGCCACAAAGGGCAGTTGATGGAAATCCTTTTCTTTCCTTCCCTCCTCATGGCTTTTTTTACCTTACAGTTTTTCAAGATTTAGAACTATATATTACACTGGCTTTAGAAACCATTGTGATTTCCTTTGGTTCCACTCCTTTTCTTTGTAGTAGTTGCTGTTCCTTTTCAGACCACCAGATTGTTTTGTTGTTAAAAAGTATAGGATTTGGGGATTCAATCTGTTTTTGGTCTATAAATATTTTCCCTTTGACTCTTGCTTCCTTGTGGAGTGGTATTTGCAGTAGTGCTGATTATAAACACTCCAGACAGCTAACAGATGCATTACTAGTGGAACTACAAAATAGCAAGATCAAACTTAAGACCTCAGTTCATGTGACTGTTTTAAAGAATAAACTGGAGGAAATAAGCAACGACCACTCGGCATATAGAGAGTACCTGACACAATCAAAGATTACTAAACTACAGAAGGACGTCCAAAAATTAAAATGGGAGAGTGTGTACCCCGACACAAATAATGAGTACTATGATAAACCCCAAACAGCAACTAGCTCCAAGGTGCCAACCACGCTTTAGACCTACACCCCAGAACTGGACCTACAGCTCAGGGAAGGAAAGGAGTGACAGCAGCGGTAATGAGAACATGGGGGGACAGCAGACCCGGAGATACCAAAACCCCAACCAACAAATGTTTGCACCACCGATGCAATCTTTTGGGTACTGGCCGCAGCAATTCTTCCCACCTGGCTTTGGGCCCCCACAAGGACAGCAGCCTTTTTTATTCAGGGGCCAAGGGAGAGGAAGGGGCAGGAAAAAAACAAGAAGAACAACCAGGGTCCAATGGGAGGACGAGGCAACCACCAGTGGGGCAGTAACCGCAGCAGGGGCAGGGGCACCCACCTGACAATGAGCAAAGAATGACAAAATTCATGAATCTGAGTGACCACACCCTCACTACGGATGAAGAGGTCGTTCTCACAAAAGGATTAGGCTTCGTCCCCACCCTAGAGAATGATGCGTTCTTCCTCAATATAGAACTGGCCCAGTTCTTTAGGAAGATAAAATTGAAAGACTTCTTCGGGGAAACACAAATTCAGGACAACAACCGAACACCAGCCTACGGAAAAAGTCCACCTTCACCCAACCAACCCAAAACATCTCCTGCAATGTTCTGGCTTTCGAGCAAGCTGTCCTGGCAGAGGTTGGGAAGATCGACTATAAGAACTTAAGGAGTTTTGAGAATATGACCAGTGGCAAAAGAACAGCCCTCGAACAACTAAAAAACAACCACAACTTGGTTGTGAAACCAGCAGACAAGGGAGGGGCCATATTCCTGATTAATTTCACCATGTACAAGGAGGAATGCCTATGCCTCCTTTCAGACACTACGAGGTATGAGGTACACCACCAAGACCCCACACCCCGGATCATGAACAGAATCAAGGCAAAGGTCAGTGAAGCAGAGACAAGTGACTGGATTACCAAACACAAGGCAGATTTCCCCATCAACACGCAACCAAGAACATCAAGGTTCTACACCCTCCCCAAAATCCACAAAAACAGAATGCCACCACCGGGAAGGCCGATTGTGTCGGGAATAGGTTTGGCACTAGAACCCCTCTCACAATTTTGCAATTGGTTTTTAAAACCAATTTTACTGAAATCTCGATTTTATTTGAGAGACACCAAGGATGTACTTTGCCACCTAAGGGACCTGGAGACGGACATCAAGGAGGACATGTTCATCGCGATGGACATCGAAGCGCTCTACACGAGCATCCCACAGAGGCGTACATTGGAAGTAGTAGAACAGATCCTCCAGGACCAAGACTGGACATACATGACACCGATCCATTTCATTATGGAGTGCGCAGAACTAGCCCTCACGGAGAATTTTTTCGAGTTTGAGGACACACCATACCACCAGGTGAAGGGCACGTCTATGGGCAGCACTTATGCGCCGAGCATGGCGTGCCTGTATGTCTTTCAATTTGAAGAGGACCACATTTTCAGCCCTACAAATCCGTTCACAACTCAGATGAGAACATGGAAGCGGTATATAGACGATGTCTTTATTGTATGGAAGGGCACAACGGATGAAGCCACACAATTTGTGGAGTGAGTCAACAGTAAAGACCCCCACCTTAGGTTTACCCACACCATTGAGGAGAACCATGCATTGTTCCTGGATCTGGAAATAACACTAACAACGGAACGTATCTCCACCAAAGTACACATTAAGCCGACATATAAGAACAGTTTTCTTCTCTATGAGAGCTACCATCCGAAAGCCCTCCGTGATAACATGCCAGTAGGACAGTTCCTCCGAGTACGGAGGAACTGTTCCGAGGTGGACACTTTTCAAGCACAGGCGGAACAACTAGAGAAAAAGTTGCTGGAGAGACACTATCCGAACCGGATGGTTAAACGAGCGAAGAAAAGGGCGAAGAACAATAATCGGGAAGCCCTCTTGGAGACCATACCTAAGGAACAATCCGATTGTTTGGTATGTGTTACCATGTACACTAACATGTCTAACAGAGTGCAGAACATCATCATGAAGAAATGGGCTATCTTGAAGAGTGGAAATCGGAAGTGAGAAAACCCACTTTTCGCATTGAAACTGAGTAGAAACTTGAGGGATGACCTGGTACACTCGAACCCCACCAACGATGACAACGAACATCAGATGACACTATAGAGCCACCCAAAACCAACAGGCCACTATCCGTGCGGCAGTGGTGTGTGCTTCCCCTTGACTACCACTACAAAGGAAGTGGATATTGGCACAAACAATCCCTGGCGACTAAAAAACTTCAGCAAGTGCAATACAGAAAATGTTGTTTATCTACTGACCTGTCCATGCAATCTAAAGTACGTCGGGATGATGCCGAGTAAAGGTAAAAACGAGGATCAACGAACACCGGAGCACTATCCAGTGCAGAAAAACAAACACAAAATTGACAAAACACTCCACCGAGAAAAACCATACTGACTCCGATCTACATTGGGTCATCCTTGAAGTAATGTAAAAACTGAAAAACGACATTAGCAGACAACTGCATATCCGGGAACAACAGTGGGTGTACAGGTTACATACATGGGAACGAGGCCTGAATGATGACATACCATGGCCACAGCTGGCAAAGTGACCAGGCCAACTTCAATGCACAGACCTGTCACCTACTGGGGCAGATGGACCACCCCCCACCCGGCAGTAGAGGCTCCGCGACCATTAAATTATAAAAAGAGAGAGATCAAAGGTCACATATGGGCAATACATGCGATCTTTTGGTTTATGGTTGAGCTAGGGGTACCTAGCAGTTACCGTTCCACTATCTAAAACTAGCGGGGTTATGTGGTACAGATCATGAGTGGGTAGGAAGGTATCCTACGGGGCAGAAGTGTGGGGCTTCCTGGATAATAAAGTACAGCAAATTCAGACAGAAGAAAACAAATTCCTAAGAAGAATTCTGAAAGTGCCCCAGAGCGTATCGGCTCACATCATTCACGAGGAAGTGGGAGAACCCTTTTTAAAAGATAAGATCAAAATTAAACCTCTCCTGGCATGGGTCAAAATATGGACTAACCCTGAGGCGGCCCTAACAAGACAAATTATATCGGACTGCCTCACACGAGATAAAGGCCTAGTCATTCCCTGGCTGAAGTACGTGGAAAAATCACTAGCAGAGATTGACTGCACAAACTTCTTCACAGCCCCACACTGTATAACAAACGAGAGCAAAGCTCTGGTGAAAAAACTTTTCCCGGCTCGGCTTCAATTATTAAGGGCAGAGAAAGAAAGCCAGAACCCACCAATGCATGTTACAATGAGTTTATAACAAAGCAAGGAATGGAACCTTATCTGAGGGTCATGTATAACGCCCAAGACCGGTACATGATGACCCGCTTTAGATTTAACATGCTTCACCACCTTTTCGCGGTCCCAGTTGGGTTCACCCGCACAGTGGCAGAGAAGGGTCCCTGCGGCTGCGACCACAGGTCTCCGCAGGACACCCTTCATTTTGTTTTATTGTGCCCATTTTACACTGTCCCAAGACGTAAGTTCTTGGTGGGGATTTTGAAAGACCTAAAATTCAAACATGCAAAATTGGCCTTGAAGTTCTTACAGGAAGCCGAGGACGCCTACACTCTTTTTTGCACCATAAATTTTATCCGGATGGCAATACGGCTGAGGAACACCAGAGAATCTGGACCCTAATATTATCTGTCCACTGGAATAATTAACTCTTGTTCCCCTTCTTTTAAGAACAAGGATGATAGACAATTTTATCTCTTTATAATCTTTTTTAAAATATGAAATTTACTCCGTCTTTTTTTTAAACATCTTTGTGTGTATTCTGTGCATGTGCTTTTATGGTGTCTTTTTAAGAACCGAATAAAGATTATAAATTGGAAATTGGAGTGGGTAGGATGAACCACGCTGTGTATAGCACTCAGGTCTGGGACTCTGGCCCATACCCAGGAGTTGAAATTAAGAAGTAATAACAATACACTCAACCTCACCACTTTATGTCCAACACTTACCAAAGGAGAGCCTGAGTGTTAGACTCCACAATTGAAATTTCCAAAATAACCTTGGAGTAATAAACATCCTCTTAACCAGTGAATAAGGAAAAGAGAGAGGGTGATAGGTTTGCCCATAGATTTAAGATTGCCTAGAGCGTACAACCGCACAAATGAGCCTTCCCCTTGGCCATGTTGTTAACTCACAAACTCGCATGCACTGCCCCAGACAACTTTACCCCTGTAACTTGAAGCGGATCTATAACCACATTTGCGCATAGTTTTATTCTGCATAGTACTTGTTTAAACCTCACATGCGCTGTTTTTTACCTAAGGGTTGTGCGGGCAGCTCTGAGGGGCTTAACACATATGCATGCTTGGGGACAGACTCCACCCCTGCAACTTAACGCGCATGATGACCCACTTTTTCGGGATCTAAGATAATTATCCATAAATGTTCATTTATTTTACCATAAGTGTTCATGTATTTTTCCACATGGCCTGGACAGTTTTCAGAACGGTCTTCCGTGTTTTACGTAATTTTGCCTCGAGGGCTCGTGCAAGGTCACGTTTAAACATCAGATGCAGACGGATAACAGGAACATTTTATCCCTGCGCATGCTCATCATACTCTCATACCACGGGGCTAGCACCGACGGTCCCAATGGGTTTTCAGCTCAGAGTGCTGGCGCACTTGAATTCCACTAGACACTTGACAAAGGTAATACCCCCCTGCCTCACCCAATGGGAGCGTGCACTATCAGATACGCCCCGCACCAGGTATACAGCTCCGCCCGGATGGGGACACAGGAAGCACCCCATGCATTTTCAATTAGAGCGCTCTCGACAAGCAATCATCCAATTTACTGGAGTACTTAAACCCCCAAGTTATCTTCATTCTCCACCGACGGGGAGACCGAGAGGACGCCTGTAGAGAGAACCGCTGGGAGAGCTGAATTTAAGACAGTAAGAGTATGAGTGTTATGCATGAATGTGAGAGTGCAAACAGGTGTTTTACTTTTCTGTTTAATGGCTGATGGTTACTCTCCGGGCATGGGTACACAACTTGCTCACTGAATTGGAGTGCACACTAGCCTTATTTTGTCAATACACTGTGAATACACTAATATAGTCCTACCATCTGTTCCTCTCGTTTGCAGAAAGTCACAAGTAGGCCCTCCCACCAACGCCTTCCCATGGTGCACAGAGGATAGTGCTTTAGGGTAAGAAATGGATTGCCATGATATTTTGGGTTGTATGATGACACGTACACTTGCCACGTGTCTCATAAAGACCGCACCACGTGTGCCTGCCACGTTGTGCATGGTAAAGTGCAACATGCCATTTTGGCATTGCGTCGGGTGCTGCTTACAGCAAAAACCTCCGCAATGTTAGGTATACAGGATGCGACCGCCAGGGTGGCAGTCGCATCCTAATCAGTGGTGCGGGACTGCCGCACCGCTGGCAGTCGGTCCCAGCACCGCTAGGGTGGCGGGCAGACGGAAGTCCACCCGCATCCTAATAGGGCCCCTAGTGCGGCACTGCGTAATGAAGCTGCCCCTACCCGGCTGGACGGTGGCCCGTTTCTGTGGCCCCATACATCTTTTTTAGTACTACCGCCTTCCTGCACAGATCTTTGGGCACTGCACCTTTTTTAATCCCACTTAGCCATTCATATGAGTGTCTGGCATTGAGTGATAGGAATACAATTTAATTCACACTGGTGGTGGCTTTATTCTTTTATTTTATTCTCTTTTTGTGGTCCACCAAGGCGCTATCTAGCATGAGGTGTGGCGCCGCGGCCAGGGCGACTGACGCTGGAATCTGGGGATCACGGTTCGATCCCCGGCTCCGGCGGCAGGTTAGCCCAGCACCATGTGACTCTGGGCAATAGCTCGCTTAATCTTCCCGACGGCCCCCAGCGCCTAGAGACCCTTACGGGTGATTGTGCGCTTTACAAATGTGGACTTTTTACATGTTTCATCTCTATGTGCTTTTTTATTTTAGTGTTCGCACTGTCAAATGCACTACAAGGGGGCACCCTTGGTTAGCAAGAGAGTATGTGATGCATTTTTCTTTAGTATATTTTGTAGGTGGTCTTCCTTTTGCCCATGTCCTGATGAGGCACGACTTAGTGGACCCAAACGCGTCGACCTCATGAATTGGAGGAGTCCGACGAACTAAAATTCCCATGCAAAATACTCGGATACACATTGTTGATACTGTGAGGAGGTTGGAAGTAATCCTCCCCAGTGTGTTCTGGACTATCTCCAATACGGATTTCGCACGTATTTTTGTGCTTTTTCTGAACCGTCACTAGATTGTATGGGTAGGAAGGGATTAGTAATTATTGATGATTCCAACAAATTATTGTGATGTTTTCCCACCCATCATCTTTGTGTCTATTTTCATACCCTATCAGAGGCAGATTGTAGTTATAGACATGGTCACATCAGCATTAGCATGCAGCTCCCATGAGGCACTGTAAGAAGTGAGTGACGTCAGATTCAGTGATGTTCATAGTAACAAATTAAATAGGACAAGGGGATTCGTTTAGCGAAGCGGAAGCACCACATAACTCGACAGAGTCTGATCAAGTGCTGTGTTTACACCAGTGGGCCCTCAGTTAGTTTCACTGGCATAAACTCTTGGTCTGCCGCAGGGCCTCCTGGTCATGAGGCGTGCATCTAATCCTACTTAAAGGAGGGGTGACTGTCACTGATTTTCTCTATCTGGGACCACAATGTGAAGTATTGTTTCTTGGTAGGAAAAACACTTAGGGCCCCCGATAAGAATGAAGAAAACTCCCCACAGATTAGGCCATACTTTTTTGTTTTCTATAAACAAACTCCCACTTTCTAGAGCTGAAGCATCAAGCATGGTGTCTCCTCAGCAAAGGAGCAGTGTCTTGAATGGAGCTGTCACAAAAGTGACTCTACTGAAGGCACAGAGATCTCTGCAAGGCAAGTGGGGATCTTTAAATACTCAGGCAGTCCTCCATCAGGGGAGTGAAAGCCATAGATTCCGCAGACGTCCTAGGCTGGTGGTCCTTCACTCAGTTCGAATTTAATCCAGATTTCAGTAGAAAGCAGAGTTTTGTTGGTGGGCAGAAGGCTAGAGTCATTTTTCGGAATCTCCCAACTATTTCAGTAGATTTGGGGACTCTGGAAAATTCTTTAAAATTACTAAAGTCTCCCATACTTCAGACCCTGGGATGCCCCATCACCTTCTCCCCCATCTTAACCAATGCTCTATTATCTTTATACATGGCACTCAACACAGATAATTTGACACTCATGTCTTCTAGAAATGAGGACGTGGTTGTAGGTCACCCTAAGGAAGTCGTGGCTCAGGAGAACCAGCACAGCACTGTCACAGTCTGCACGGGTAGGGAAGAGAGTGCTTGGAGGCCCAGGCCAAAGCCCAAGTCTGCACTTTCTCAAGCTACCTGTCTTGATGTAGCCTTCCTCCTGTGGGCATGGTTTTTAAATGTGCAGTAAGGAGCAGCATCTTCACATACAGTCTATGAGTCTTGAACAGCAGTTGGCACCACCATAGAGTGCTGATCTTGTGCAAATCAGTGCTGCTAAGTATTAGGGGTATGTGAAATGTATGTACTTTTCTTTTGCTTATTAACATTCAATTTCTGAAAACGAGAGCAAAATTATACGCAATTACGGGCAATACAAAACTGGCAATTGCTAATATATTTATTAGCATGAAAAGTTTCCTTGCATCCATTTTTGATGCAAAAAGCACATGCGCACAAACAGCAGCCGCTTGTGTTCTGGTCACTCGCTTTGTTACTGTGCACTTGCTCTAGATTTTGGCAGTGGCAGCTGGTACGGGATTTAAGTGGTAGCGCGGAGGGGAGGGAGTGAAAAAGAAAAATATCCTACTTACCTCTGCACGCTGCTGTCTCTCGTCCGCCATCTCTCCTCCCGGAAGCAGGAAGCACACAGGCTCCCTTAAGCCAATCACGATGCTGCTGTTATCAGCATGACAGCAATATCGTGATTGGTCTGAGAGCTGTGGTTCGGGTCTCAGACGGGGACTGGGAGCCGTTGCATGTTCTCCACCAAGGCTGTGCAATACAGCTGGGTGGAGACCATGCTAAGTGCTCATGACAGTTTGGCCGGCCTAAGACTGCCGGCCAAACCGTCATACGCACTTAAGTGCACATATTTCCTCCTCCCCTGCATGACTGTGACGACAACCAAGCCCCGCCCTGTCCCAACACAGGCTTCAACACAGAAGAATAAAATGATAATAACAGCGTGTTATGATCATTTTATTTTTCCTTTTTTGCACTGCTGAAAAGCAGTGGGTCGACACTCCTCTCCCTTAACGGAGGAGCCGCCACTGGATTTTACCCCCAAACGGCTCGTAGTTACACAATGTTGGAGCATATTTTTGGACATTTTGTCTAATTAGAGTATCAGGCGTAACAGACATTTCCCTTGGGCCTACTACCTACTTTCACTGCTTGCATCAGAAAATAATGATTGCGCTTGTGACCCCTGCCTCAGCCTCTCACCAAGTTATACAGGCCGCCACATTTACAAGTAGATACAGTTAAAATCCCAAAGTTATGATTGGTAATGTCATGGCATCAGTAATGTTTCAAGCAAATCTGTGTGTGTGCTCTGCATAAGGCACAACTTTAGGGCCATGATTTTTGGGATTAGTGAGGTACTTTATGTGACGGTCAGTGATGTCATTGATGATGTACTTTGTGATACTAAGAACGAATAATGATGTTATTAATATGATGTTTAGAGAGAAACCATTTGCTTCTCAAATTGAAGCCCAGGGGTAATACCCCTTTATTTAGCCAAACATATTGCATTATGACCCAATTCCTTTACATTAGGGTTGCTAGCAAGTAGACAGAAACTCTGAATTCAACCCACGTACACACGCATTACACAAAATAGGGATAATTGAAAATATTTGTAAGGTTATTCCACAAATAAATGAATGAAATAAATTGAAATTGATATTGAACACGCTTACCTCATAGTGATCGTGTTACAAACTTAATAGCACAGCGTAATATATGCCATTGTTTGTATGTATGCCGTTCCCTAAGACCATATACATTTTTTGCAACATTCTAAACTATGAAACAATATAATACATAAAACATTATATACAGCATATGTACAAGGAAATGGGACACCGCAGTGCTACGAAACATTTTGCATTTCCAAAATGCAGGGATGCGCTGTATTTACAAGAAGACGGTGCACCTCTGTGTTTTTGCTAGCGCAAAAAAAGCTGGTGAGCGCCAACACAGACACTCTTACGCCTTAGTGCAAGAGTGCCTGCATTGCAGGCAAGATTGTTTATGTTCAGGAAGGTGTCCCTTCCTGCACATAAACAATAAATAATGTTGATTTGCTACTTCTATGTGTGCTGCATTCTGCAGCACACATAAAAGTTCCAAATCGCCATTATTTAATGATTTTTTTTGTGACTGAAGGGACACCAAAGGAGAGCCTGAGTGTTAGACTCCACAATTGAAATTTCCAAAATAACCTTGGAGTAATAAACATCCTCTTAACCAGTGAATAAGGAAAAGAGAGAGGGTGATAGGTTTGCCCATAGATTTAAGATTGCCTAGAGCGTACAACCGCACAAATGAGCCTTCCCCTTGGCCATGTTGTTAACTCACAAACTCGCATGCACTGCCCCAGACAACTTTACCCCTGTAACTTGAAGCGGATCTATAACCACATTTGCGCATAGTTTTATTCTGCATAGTACTTGTTTAAACCTCACATGCGCTGTTTTTTACCTAAGGGTTGTGCGGGCAGCTCTGAGGGGCTTAACACATATGCATGCTTGGGGACAGACTCCACCCCTGCAACTTAACGCGCATGATGACCCACTTTTTCGGGATCTAAGATAATTATCCATAAATGTTCATTTATTTTACCATAAGTGTTCATGTATTTTTCCACATGGCCTGGACAGTTTTCAGAACGGTCTTCCGTGTTTTACGTAATTTTGCCTCGAGGGCTCGTGCAAGGTCACGTTTAAACATCAGATGCAGACGGATAACAGGAACATTTTATCCCTGCGCATGCTCATCATACTCTCATACCACGGGGCTAGCACCGACGGTCCCAATGGGTTTTCAGCTCAGAGTGCTGGCGCACTTGAATTCCACTAGACACTTGACAAAGGTAATACCCCCCTGCCTCACCCAATGGGAGCGTGCACTATCAGATACGCCCCGCACCAGGTATACAGCTCCGCCCGGATGGGGACACAGGAAGCACCCCATGCATTTTCAATTAGAGCGCTCTCGACAAGCAATCATCCAATTTACTGGAGTACTTAAACCCCCAAGTTATCTTCATTCTCCACCGACGGGGAGACCGAGAGGACGCCTGTAGAGAGAACCGCTGGGAGAGCTGAATTTAAGACAGTAAGAGTATGAGTGTTATGCATGAATGTGAGAGTGCAAACAGGTGTTTTACTTTTCTGTTTAATGGCTGATGGTTACTCTCCGGGCATGGGTACACAACTTGCTCACTGAATTGGAGTGCACACTAGCCTTATTTTGTCAATACACTGTGAATACACTAATATAGTCCTACCATCTGTTCCTCTCGTTTGCAGAAAGTCACAAGTAGGCCCTCCCACCAACGCCTTCCCATGGTGCACAGAGGATAGTGCTTTAGGGTAAGAAATGGATTGCCATGATATTTTGGGTTGTATGATGACACGTACACTTGCCACGTGTCTCATAAAGACCGCACCACGTGTGCCTGCCACGTTGTGCATGGTAAAGTGCAACATGCCATTTTGGCATTGCGTCGGGTGCTGCTTACAGCAAAAACCTCCGCAATGTTAGGTATACAGGATGCGACCGCCAGGGTGGCAGTCGCATCCTAATCAGTGGTGCGGGACTGCCGCACCGCTGGCAGTCGGTCCCAGCACCGCTAGGGTGGCGGGCAGACGGAAGTCCACCCGCATCCTAATAGGGCCCCTAGTGCGGCACTGCGTAATGAAGCTGCCCCTACCCGGCTGGACGGTGGCCCGTTTCTGTGGCCCCATACATCTTTTTTAGTACTACCGCCTTCCTGCACAGATCTTTGGGCACTGCACCTTTTTTAATCCCACTTAGCCATTCATATGAGTGTCTGGCATTGAGTGATAGGAATACAATTTAATTCACACTGGTGGTGGCTTTATTCTTTTATTTTATTCTCTTTTTGTGGTCCACCAAGGCGC
Source organism: Lissotriton helveticus (assembly GCF_964261635.1). Taxonomy (NCBI): domain Eukaryota; kingdom Metazoa; phylum Chordata; class Amphibia; order Caudata; family Salamandridae; genus Lissotriton; species Lissotriton helveticus. The sequence goes on along the minus strand of NC_136059.1, from coordinate 180,074,719 downwards.
TATCTAGCATGAGGTGTGGCGCCGCGGCCAGGGCGACTGACGCTGGAATCTGGGGATCACGGTTCGATCCCCGGCTCCGGCGGCAGGTTAGCCCAGCACCATGTGACTCTGGGCAATAGCTCGCTTAATCTTCCCGACGGCCCCCAGCGCCTAGAGACCCTTACGGGTGATTGTGCGCTTTACAAATGTGGACTTTTTACATGTTTCATCTCTATGTGCTTTTTTATTTTAGTGTTCGCACTGTCAAATGCACTACAAGGGGGCACCCTTGGTTAGCAAGAGAGTATGTGATGCATTTTTCTTTAGTATATTTTGTAGGTGGTCTTCCTTTTGCCCATGTCCTGATGAGGCACGACTTAGTGGACCCAAACGCGTCGACCTCATGAATTGGAGGAGTCCGACGAACTAAAATTCCCATGCAAAATACTCGGATACACATTGTTGATACTGTGAGGAGGTTGGAAGTAATCCTCCCCAGTGTGTTCTGGACTATCTCCAATACGGATTTCGCACGTATTTTTGTGCTTTTTCTGAACCGTCACTAGATTGTATGGGTAGGAAGGGATTAGTAATTATTGATGATTCCAACAAATTATTGTGATGTTTTCCCACCCATCATCTTTGTGTCTATTTTCATACCCTATCAGAGGCAGATTGTAGTTATAGACATGGTCACATCAGCATTAGCATTCAGCTCCCATGAGGCACTGTAAGAAGTGAGTGACGTCAGATTCAGTGATGTTCATAGTAACAAATTAAATAGGACAAGGGGATTCGTTTAGCGAAGCGGAAGCACCACATAACTCGACAGAGTCTGATCAAGTGCTGTGTTTACACCAGTGGGCCCTCAGTTAGTTTCACTGGCATAAACTCTTGGTCTGCCGCAGGGCCTCCTGGTCATGAGGCGTGCATCTAATCCTACTTAAAGGAGGGGTGACTGTCACTGATTTTCTCTATCTGGGACCACAATGTGAAGTATTGTTTCTTGGTAGGAAAAACACTTAGGGCCCCCGATAAGAATGAAGAAAACTCCCCACAGATTAGGCCATACTTTTTTGTTTTCTATAAACAAACTCCCACTTTCTAGAGCTGAAGCATCAAGCATGGTGTCTCCTCAGCAAAGGAGCAGTGTCTTGAATGGAGCTGTCACAAAAGTGACTCTACTGAAGGCACAGAGATCTCTGCAAGGCAAGTGGGGATCTTTAAATACTCAGGCAGTCCTCCATCAGGGGAGTGAAAGCCATAGATTCCGCAGACGTCCTAGGCTGGTGGTCCTTCACTCAGTTCGAATTTAATCCAGATTTCAGTAGAAAGCAGAGTTTTGTTGGTGGGCAGAAGGCTAGAGTCATTTTTCGGAATCTCCCAACTATTTCAGTAGATTTGGGGACTCTGGAAAATTCTTTAAAATTACTAAAGTCTCCCAGACTTCAGACCCTGGGATGCCCCATCACCTTCTCCCCCATCTTAACCAATGCTCTATTATCTTTATACATGGCACTCAACACAGATAATTTGACACACATGTCTTCTAGAAATGAGGACGTGGTTGTAGGTCACCCTAAGGAAGTCGTGGCTCAGGAGAACCAGCACAGCACTGTCACAGTCTGCACGGGTAGGGAAGAGAGTGCTTGGAGGCCCAGGCCAAAGCCCAAGTCTGCACTTTCTCAAGCTACCTGTCTTGATGTAGCCTTCCTCCTGTGGGCATGGTTTTTAAATGTGCAGTAAGGAGCAGCATCTTCACATACAGTCTATGAGTCTTGAACAGCAGTTGGCACCACCATAGAGTGCTGATCTTGTGCAAATCAGTGCTGCTAAGTATTAGGGGTATGTGAAATGTATGTACTTTTCTTTTGCTTATTAACATTCAATTTCTGAAAACGAGAGCAAAATTATACGCAATTACGGGCAATACAAAACTGGCAATTGCTAATATATTTATTAGCATGAAAAGTTTCCTTGCATCCATTTTTGATGCAAAAAGCACATGCGCACAAACAGCAGCCGCTTGTGTTCTGGTCACTCGCTTTGTTACTGTGCACTTGCTCTAGATTTTGGCAGTGGCAGCTGGTACGGGATTTAAGTGGTAGCGCGGAGGGGAGGGAGTGAAAAAGAAAAATATCCTACTTACCTCTGCACGCTGCTGTCTCTCGTCCGCCATCTCTCCTCCCGGAAGCAGGAAGCACACAGGCTCCCTTAAGCCAATCACGATGCTGCTGTTATCAGCATGACAGCAACATCGTGATTGGTCTGAGAGCTGTGGTTCGGGTCTCAGACGGGGACTGGGAGCCGTTGCATGTTCTCCACCAAGGCTGTGCAATACAGCTGGGTGGAGACCATGCTAAGTGCTCATGACAGTTTGGCCGGCCTAAGACTGCCGGCCAAACCGTCATACGCACTTAAGTGCACATATTTCCTCCTCCCCTGCATGACTGTGACGACAACCAAGCCCCGCCCTGTCCCAACACAGGCTTCAACACAGAAGAATAAAATGATAATAACAGCGTGTTATGATCATTTTATTTTTCCTTTTTTGCACTGCTGAAAAGCAGTGGGTCGACACTCCTCTCCCTTAACGGAGGAGCCGCCACTGGATTTTACCCCCAAACGGCTCGTAGTTACACAATGTTGGAGCATATTTTTGGACATTTTGTCTAATTAGAGTATCAGGCGTAACAGACATTTCCCTTGGGCCTACTACCTACTTTCACTGCTTGCATCAGAAAATAATGATTGCGCTTGTGACCCCTGCCTCAGCCTCTCACCAAGTTATACAGGCCGCCACATTTACAAGTAGATACAGTTAAAATCCCAAAGTTATGATTGGTAATGTCATGGCATCAGTAATGTTTCAAGCAAATCTGTGTGTGTGCTCTGCATAAGGCACAACTTTAGGGCCATGATTTTTGGGATTAGTGAGGTACTTTATGTGACGGTCAGTGATGTCATTGATGATGTACTTTGTGATACTAAGAACGAATAATGATGTTATTAATATGATGTTTAGAGAGAAACCATTTGCTTCTCAAATTGAAGCCCAGGGGTAATACCCCTTTATTTAGCCAAACATATTGCATTATGACCCAATTCCTTTACATTAGGGTTGCTAGCAAGTAGACAGAAACTCTGAATTCAACCCACGTACACACGCATTACACAAAATAGGGATAATTGAAAATATTTGTAAGGTTATTCCACAAATAAATGAATGAAATAAATTGAAATTGATATTGAACACGCTTACCTCATAGTGATCGTGTTACAAACTTAATAGCACAGCGTAATATATGCCATTGTTTGTATGTATGCCGTTCCCTAAGACCATATACATTTTTTGCAACATTCTAAACTATGAAACAATATAATACATAAAACATTATATACAGCATATGTACAAGGAAATGGGACACCGCAGTGCTACGAAACATTTTGCATTTCCAAAATGCAGGGATGCGCTGTATTTACAAGAAGACGGTGCACCTCTGTGTTTTTGCTAGCGCAAAAAAAGCTGGTGAGCGCCAACACAGACACTCTTACGCCTTAGTGCAAGAGTGCCTGCATTGCAGGCAAGATTGTTTATGTTCAGGAAGGTGTCCCTTCCTGCACATAAACAATAAATAATGTTGATTTGCTACTTCTATGTGTGCTGCATTCTGCAGCACACATAAAAGTTCCAAATCGCCATTATTTAATGATTTTTTTTGTGACTGAAGGGACACCTTCAAGCACAAAAACAATCATTAATGGCGTTTTGCTCTTTCTATGCGTTCTGCAGAATGCCGCACACATAGAAAAAGCAAAAACAAGGATAAATAAAAGTATTTCTCCTCATTGCGCCAATCTAACCCCTGCTTTTGCATTGCATTAGGTTTTGCTGCTGCCTCAGATTTACAGATCCTTGTAACTCTGGGGCAATGTCAAAAAGCAATAGGTGTTGTGGTGGAACACCCACCGCAACACCCATTGCACGCCCCTTTCACACAGATACCTGCATGAAAGGGTACATATTTACAAAGCGACATGAAGCCACAAAAAGTGATTTGATATGGGGAGTTTACAAGGTCCTGCTTTGGAGCCTGCCAGAAGACCGAATGATGAGGACATCGCATGACGGAAGAAGGTAAGTATATTTAAAAAAAAAAAAAAAAAAATTGTCACCTGTCGACACCCTCGGTGCATGCCAGCCTGCACTGGCTAGTTGTGCGATGACTAAGAAAACAATCAATGGAAAAGCTAAAAGGTTTCCCCATTTTAAAGAGTGTACATATTATAGTTATAAAAATGACCAACATTATACCAGTGCAGGGATTAACATATGGGAGTGGGTTTTGGTTCCCCACCTACTGGACTGCATTCAACATTTCCTAGCCACCCACGGCGCGCATATATGTGAGATGCAGGTGTGTTTTTTCACCAAGATGTCATACCTGCAACAACTTAAGGTGGTGGTACATTTTGAGCAACCTCATCAGTTTTCAGAGATGCAGCAGAAAAAGCAGCTTTTATGGGATTTCTTGTGACACATGTAAGAAACAGATCTCGAAAGTAGAAATATAAATTTGAGAAAACTTCATCCCTTTTGCCAGTGACTGGGGAAAACAAGGCCCAATGTCCAATTCATCTATTTGTCTGCTCCTATGATGCTCTTTGAGTCAAATTCCACCTTAATATTGGGCCCAGTGTATTGTGTTAGCTAGAATATTGTGAACAAAATATGAAGGACTAAAATATTAACAAGGTAAGTTTATATAAGTAAACATACTTCACTCATCTCCACATATCTGTAGCTTGACGATTTCTGGTTGCGCAATTTTCGTACTGTCGATATTTAAACGTCCAACTTGCAGATTCAGAAGCACAGCGAAGGGCTGACTCCTTTGCTTGAGTAATTTTATGGTACTTCTTAACAGTGCAAAGAGCTTTTGTTGTGAAAAACTTAAAAGAACATGGGGCATATTATCAAGAAACTGCGTTAAAATTATCACCGCTTTAGGAAACTTTGGCCTGAACTATAACTACCTACTGGCTATCTCCAACTAGTGGAATATGCTGAGATATAATTTTGCAGATCCCTGTTTTGACGTCTAATTGAATTTGAATCCCTGTCTGCACTTGGGTCTCTGCATTTTTCTAGTCTACAGGCTGGTTTTCTAAATAAGACGAGCATTTATTTGTGTGTGAATGTAATATTAAGAAGCAGACTAGGTAAGCAGCAGAGAAAATTGACCTTTTGCAAACAGACACCGAATAGTCACAAATTCATATTTATAAACAAGCAGAACTGATGCCACAACCCCACGATAGTACACTGGAGATCCCTGCATCAAAATGCAATGGCAAAATGAATTTTGGAGCCAGATGTACAAAGCCATTTGCAATCACAACTGAGCGATTTTAAAAATCACCGGGTTTGCATCTGCAAAATGGCTTTTTGTTATCTTTGCATTTATTTCAAGGGATCCTTTTTGATTTATCATTTTTCAGTGAATGGGAACTTATAAAATGATCCCACAAACATCACAGAAATGAATGAGCTATTACCCTGCACCACCTCGTCTTGTTTGCATGAAATGCCTAATCAGGTCTTGATACCATCCCTGCCTGACATGAAATCGGAGGACCTCATTTACCATATTTTGACAGACAGCAGGACGGCAAGCCTTACTGCTGCACTGTCATACGTCAGAATAAAAGTGTAGGAGTGTGCCCTATCAACAAGATATCATGCATTCCTGTCCTTCTCTTGCACAGCAGTCGTGCACCAATGCAGGCACCCTTGCGTCATGTTGCAAACACCTTCCTGCACAAAAACAATAATTGATGGCATTTTCCTCTATCTATGCGTGGTGCATTCTGCAGCACTCAGAGAACAAGGAAAAAACAAGAAGAAATAAAAGTGGGGAGGCGTAGAATTCTGACGCATTCCAATCTTTACAAAACGTTGTAAATCTGGGAATGTGTCCGGTTCCATGCATGTTGCCTGCAAACACCCACAGCAACACACATTGAGCAGACCTTGCATGCAAAGTAATGCGTGAAAGGAGCCCATTTTTACAAGGCCATGAAAAGGTATGCAGGGTGACTTTACGTGGCCTTGTAAAAATTGGCTAGCCCATTCGTTGCCAGTGCGCAATGGGCTTGTAAATGAGGCCCTTAGTGTGCGCAGCTCAGTCTATTGCCACTGTCACAGGTGCCCGCACATCAGTTTGAGGAGACAACATCACTTCATCAAGGCTTCTTCTCGTCTCCATCACTGCCCACATCCCCCATCTCCCACAACACTCACACACTGGCAGCCACTTTAATTGAAGCGATTTAAGACAAGAGGACTTGACAAGAAGCAAAAAGGAGCAGGTCTTTTTGTGATCTCTGAGTATTCAGAGGCAATAGATCCCCTAAATTGCTTGTTTTCCACGGTGGCTGCTGCCCTGACAGCCGCTTGGCTCTGAAGCCACATTTGATAGATAGAAATCAATAGAAAAGCTCTGTCGGGCTGACAAGCTAAATTCCACCGCGGATCAGTGGTCCCCGGCCTGTCTGAGCTGCAAGGGGTTGTAGAGTGTTCGAGCCTGAACCTCCATCTCATTAAGATTTCACAATTGACAGCTGTGGTGACTCTTGTGAGAGTCATTTTATATAAAAAAAAATTCAATCAGCTATTTTTTTTTTTTTAATAGGAATTTTTAAGAAAATTATTTTACCCATATATATTCTTTTTTTTATTGGAATAATAAATGTTTAAAATGTCAACTCTTGATTTTTTTTTCTGAAGTAAAAGAAATAGTTATTTGCGAATTGTATAGATATATTAAAATAACTACTTGTGGATCATGTTATCACAATTGTCTGGTAAATAACTTTAATGCGCAGAGGTTCGCAAAAAAAACATATTTGCCTGCAGGAAATTCAACACTTTTTTTAAAACAATGAAAAACAAAAAGCTAGACATTATTATATGTGTTGCTCCAGTCCAATATCAGAGCGTGCTGAAAAGCATGGAGAATGCAGAAACTATTTTGGAAGTAATTTAGTCAGATTGTCTTCAAAATATACTCAAAGATTTACGATTACGCTGACTTTTACACAATTATAATTAATATGATAGAACATTTGTAATCTCACCCATACTTTACGTGTGGGATATACAATTTTGGACATTATTCCATTTAGGTGTTTCCGATAAAAGTAAGGAGAACCCAGAGGTTACAGTAAAATAAATAGTGCTCTGCGTGTTTGCTCTATTTTGCGTCGAAAGGGCGTGCCTTGAGCGATACAACGGAGTACTCACGCTATCACCCATGACTTTTCATGCAAAGCACTATGTACTAAAATTGGTACTAAAATTGGTAGAGAGTGCTTTGCGGCAAAAAATACACCTACCTGAAGCAGGCGCTAACTAAGTGCAATTTGTTAATTCCGCCTAACTTTTCCCATATTGCGCTTGTGCTGTGCTGAACAGCACAAATGCAGAGTGTGAAACTTGTATCGGAAGGTTACCCATCCAGTGCAAAACCTATTCTAGACATCACACCCCCACACACACGCACACACCTTTGTGGTATGACGCAAGGGTGGTGGATGCTAGGCAGCCTGCTTGTGCTCCAGCGTTGAGCGAAGAAAGAAGCTGCGGTATTTGTCAATAGATATCGCGTAGCAGCGCTCTCCCTGCCACCACAATGCAGTGCAATATTGTTTTGTAAATGAGTCCCTGATCCTTTCTGGATCTCCACCTTCCACAGTTCTAGTTATGATCCTTTTAAAAGGAGTTATAAAGAGGCAGGAAATACTCCAGGGATAACGCCATCCTGGAGTCAATATATATATATTTTTTATTGAGCTTTCAACATAAAGGAATACATTGAAAAACAAAGCCAGCATGGTGTTACAGGGACGTGAAGAATATAGCAGTCATGATCAGTAAATTACATCAAATCGATATTCACATTAAGTGGCCCGCTTGTGCCACGCATCAAAAGGGTTACAGTCACAGCAACTTCAGGCAAATATCTACAGTATGAAACACAACACCCTCTGACGGGCTATGGAGGAATCATGACCGGGGAAGAGAAAAGTAGACCCCACCCATGGGCGATCAAGATGTAAAAACATTAAAAGTGGCAGTAAATGCGACAGACAACCCAGTATTCACACCACCATCGTATCAGCCTCCGTGCGTGATGGTGTCAAAGAATCAGGCTGACTCCGAGCCCAGGTCAGGAAGGGTTCCCATATGTCGCGGGGTCTTGAGGTCGGGGGCATAAGTTGCCAAAACATGCTCAGCTGTGTGTGGCCATATGTTACATCAAATATCCAACCCCTGATTGAGGGCACCCTCTTCCTCCAGGATTGCAATCTGTCGCTTGGCAAAGAGCAGTAGTAGAGAATGTAGTTTACGCTGCTTAGGCAGAGTGTCTTTGACATACCCCAAAAGGCCTAGCACTGGGGATGGATCATCGGCCCTTCCAATAATTTGGTTCACAGCTATAAATATTTTGGACCAGAATTCGGCTATCTTTGGGCAGTTCCATGTCACATGCAGAAATGAGGCGGGAGTGTATCTACATCGCCAGCAGCATTCGTCGTCCCAGAGTTTCATGCGACATAGACTCACAGGTGTTTTGTAGTATCTGTGTAAGTACGTGAAATGGATCAAACGTAATCTGTAATTTGGGATAGTTCAGTCAGCTGTCCACAGCAGAAATCCCATTTGGCCTCAGTTAGTAGAGTAGGGAGCTCGCTGTTCCAGCATTGAGCGTATTAGGTTTCATTAATGGGTTCGTGTTTTGCATTAGGGTGTATATGAGTGTAACAAGTTTTTGGGAGATTTCAGCACATTTTCCAGTGCCAGTAGCGATGGGGGAGCAGTAGGGAAACCATCCCATAGAGCAAGACACGCTGCACGTAGTTTGTGATATAGAAAGAGCTCAGCAAAAGATATTGTCCTTTCCGTGCCAGCCTCAGGGGCGGACTAAATTTGTCTTCAGGGTACAGATCCGCAAACGTGTGTAGGTTCATGTCGTTAGTGAGGGTCTTACAGCTCCCATCTCGGATACAGGGCAGCATTCGATTCTGTGCCAGCGGGATGTACGGAGCATATAACAGCGGAGTATCAGCTCTCTTGCGCAATTTTCCCCATACCCACCTCAGAGACTCAGCTGTATCTATGTTTCCGTGTGGGCGTTGTGGGGCCTGGTAGAGTGCAACCTGTATCAGAACAGGGGCAACCGCATCTATCTCAACTGCCGTATGGGGCTGGTAGGGCGTCGGATGAACCGAGTAATGCAGAAATTGGGCCTGGCCACACAGTGCTTATAAATGCATATCTGGCGCCGCCAAGCCCCCTTGTCGCAACGGGAGAATCAATAGGTCCCAGAATACCCTGGCCTGACCTCCGACCCAGACCAAGGTGATCAACTGCGATTTAAGGGTATTAAAAAAGTGTGAGAGGAAGTGGGATATTTACGAACAGGTATAGAAACTTCGGTAAGATAACCATCTTGTGGCTAATGCTATCTTCCCGGCCAGAGACAGTGGCATTTTGGACCAGAGTTTAACCTTTCCTTCAAGCCAGGTGACCGCTCAACCAAAATTTAGCCTCCATATCTCCTGTGTATCCCGACTCACCCACACGCCCAAATAGTTAACTGCCTCGGCCTCCCATCTCAGAGAAAATTCAGTCCACCTGGGGCGTGCCATCCGTCAGAGGAAACACCACCGACTTTGCCCAGTTAACTGAGATGCCAGCTAGGCTACTAAATCGGATAAATTTTCTGAGGACTGGGTCTAAATTTTCTTCGGGATCAATGAGGTACAGCATCACATCATCTGCATAAAGTGAAATGAGCAGGCTCCTAGAGCTAAAGCCTATGCCGCGAGCTGTGTGGTGTTGCCTAATACGGGTGGCTAGGGGCTCCATCGCAATAGCGAATAACAAGGGAGATAACGGGCACGCCTGCCTGGTGCCCCGCAAAAGAGGAAGCGCAATCATGGGAAGCAGAGGCTGTAGACGATTTGCAATCAGCTTTGCAAGGATCTTAACACCCCCGTTGATAAGTGAAAGTGGCCTGTAGGAATTGATCTCAGTGTCTGGCTTGCCGGGTTTTAACAGAGTAATAATTATTGCTTCTCTCACGGACTTAGGTAGAACACCTTCCTCCAGGACCTCCTCATATACTATATATCAACAACAAGAGAGTAAGGATTATCATAGGTCACTCCTATATCCCTGATAAGTATACCAATTCCAATTCCAAAAATTCTTTATTTCGGCCACAAGGGCCATAAAAGATGCAATAAAAAAACAGTACATAATTTTAAAACACAGTATTTACAATAAAAGGTCCTGCTAGGCCTGCATAAGGTACAAGATACGAAGTAATGTAAATCAGGGGGACATTTTCTTCCTTATTATCCATGCTGCCATTAAAAATTTTGAAACCGCAAACACAATATGGCCCAGAGTGTTGGTCTTCATAACCCTGTAAGCCTGTGGGTACTTCCTAAAGCCCAGGTTCCGACACAAGGGTGCTATCCAGCGCCTCCTCGGGCTCCGGTAAGCATGACAACAAAACATTATGTGCAGATCATCTTCGTCGTGGGCTTTACAGCATGGACAGAGTTTGTCGCCCCCTGCAGACCATTTGTAGGTAAATACTTTAGTAGGGAGTGTACCAAACCTCCATTGCAGGAACAATTTCCTCGCCAAGAGAGGAAAAATAAAATCCATAAAAGGTTCAAACGCGTAAGAATTTTTGGATTCTAAAAAACGTCCCGTCAAGGTGCCACTATCATGAGCATTAACCATGTCAGCAAGGTATTTATTCTTATACAGCTGGGCAAGGGTTTTTCGCGAGATCCTTTGGCAGCCCTGAGCTGGGTCATCCCATAAGTCTGGCAAATTCAAGCTAAACAGTTCCGACTTGATAAATGCCAGCCAGGGAATTTTGCAGTTGGCATTCAGCCTCATGACATGAATAAGATCCTGTCTATAGTGATGCAGTTCCTCGGTGGTCCAGATCCGATGCCAGAACTTCACAGGCTTCGATAGAAGATCCTCAGCAATAGAGGGAAGGCCCATACAACAATTACTAAAGAGTGACTCTAAGGTGCTGTAATCATATTACTACACCAAGCAACCAAGAAAAACTCAAACCATAAGTGAAGAGACGTTTGTCAAGGAACCTAGAAAGTGCTACACACACACGGCGAAACATATACCTTATTGGTAAGAATAACCCTCACTCACCCTAGTGGTGACATGCTTCATCATAGGGTTCCCACTGGAGGAACCGAATGTTCCTCCAGTGTGCTTCAACGCCTGAATTACAGCGGAGCTGGTTGTTGTGAATAGGGTTTTTCGTGTGTGTTCAGTGTGTAGTGAATAGTGAGGTTAAAAAATACTAGCTGTACCCAAAATAATTTTATTCACAGGTCAGGTAGTATCAATAAAAATGTGTGCTGGATACCTTAGGGGCTATTTTATTGACCCCTTGTATGTCCAAAGGTGAAGGCCGACATGTTTCAGCTGCCTTTTCAATTTTATGCAGCTTTCTTCAGGACCAGAAAGTGAATACCCGCGGTGGTCCACGCTCGCTAAGGCGTGTCCTGTCCGTGCGGATATATTGTGTGAAAAATATAACAAAATTTAAAAACAACAACTCACGGTGATACCCGTGTTGGCACTCCTAGAATTTCCAGGGGCCACAACAACACTGGATAATAGTGCTATCTTCATGGGCTAGCGGTGGGGGTTTTATTCACGCTACTGTTTCATTGAAAGTAACGGCTCCCCACCCGCAACCTACTTCGTTCGCTTCCGCCGCCCGAATGATGACTCTACGGGAGCAATGCGGAAGGCAAAGAGGGCTGAGGTCCTCCTCATATACTGCCAATAACCGGGGCGCCAATTCCTCCACATAGGTTTGATAGAAAGAGGTGCTCAGGCCGTTAGGGCCTGGGGCTTTATCGAGTGGCAAGGCTTTTATAACCTGAGCTACATACTCACCAGTAATGGGGCGATCCGTATACTTTCTATGGGTTTGATTAAACCAAACTAAGGGAATAGAATCAAGGAATTCCAGCATCCCCTCAGGGCACGTGGGAATAGAAGTCAGAAAAGGTATCTAGGATGCTCGTCTGTCCTCTGATGACATCCCCTTGAGTGGTATGAAGTTGGTGCAAAAACATTACGGAAAGAGATGGGCGGATCCTACCAGCTAGTGTGCGGCCCGGACAATCTCCTTCACCATATCGCCGTGCCTCAGAGTATTTGCCCAGGAACTTGACCTCACGTTGGGCCTCTGGCATATTCTAAAAGCTTAACCTTAAGCTTGGCAGCAGTATCTAGCACGCTGGTAGAATAGAACTGATTTTCAAGGTCTTTTATCTGGGCTTCCAGGGCACCTAGTGTACCTCTAATTGCCTTTAGTACTCCCGCCTGTCTAGCAATGCACTGACCTCTAATGACAACATTGAACGCCTCCCACAGTGAGGCCTCAGTGTCTACTGAACCCGTATTGTGATTGAAGTAGTCTTGAATGTTCGAACATATTTCCTCTTTGAAGGCCTCGTCAAATAAAGCATGAGGTGGAAGGCGCGGGGGTGCACCCGGGATCTGTAATCTCAGCAGGCAGGGGGCATGGTCAGATAGGGAGCCAGCTAAATGCGAGACCTCTTAGGACCATGTGGCTATGTCTCGTGAGAATAACCAGAAGTCCAACCTAGACCAGGCACTATGGTGGCTAGATATACAAGTACCCTCTCTAAGTAGGGAGTGTAGACTCCTCCAAATATCAATTAGCTCAACATCAGACATTATACTGTGTAAGGCAGCACTCGCATTTAGATATAGGGAGCGAGCGGTGCCATGCCTATCCAGTTCATCATTCAATATTGCATTAAAGTCACCACCCCACAATATCGTGGTACAACTTGTTGTCTTGACCCTGGTCCAAATGTCATGGAAAAATTCTGGTGAGTCAACATTGGGGTCATACACAGCAATGATCGCCAGTGAAATGTCAGACAGAATGGCACTTATGGGGGAGAAACCTGCCCTCAGGATCTTAGTGTGTGTGCCCATCACGCCAGTCCACTCCCCGCCTAATCAGCACAGCCACCCAACGGGCATAATTAGAACACACGGAAGAATTTACATTACCCCATCTGTTATGCCTAAATTTCTGTGATGGTGTAACATTACGATGTGTTTCCTGTAATAAACAAACATCAATATTATGCCTGGCTAAATATGCGTGCACTAACCTTGCCTTCCTGTTGTAATTCAAACCTCAGATGTTCCAAGTAAGGAAGTTTAAAGAGTTAGCATGTCACCCTGTATATAGAGCACAGCAATGGTCCATGAGCCGTGACCGTGCGACCCCACCCAAGTGCAGTTCAAATGACCGGATCCATGACTGACAAACATACTGGCTGTGAACAATAGAACATTCCCTACCCACCAACCTCCTCCCACTCCAACCCCCCAATTAGGTTGTAGATTACCCTTCCCAAAACAGAAAGACAAAAAACTACATTGCAAGGATGGGAAACTTCCCATGAGGGCATGGGAACACCAGCAACTTCCCTGCTCGCACAGAGTGGCCTGGAGTACTGTAGAGAGGATGAAGGCATGCATTCACAAAAGCAGGTTCAATAGAAGGATCACAGGCTGCAGAGTCACGTGACCAACACAACCAAACCACAGAAGAATGAATTAAGAGTAGCTGGAAAGTAAGATCAATAAGCAAGGTAGCCCCATCCGGCTCCATTGCAACATAACTATACTGTAGGCAGAGTCCAGGAAGGCCCGGTCAGTCATTGTCACTGAGATTAGCCTCAGGATATTTCCCTGCCATTCGGGTGTCTTTAAGCTTCCAACCACCGACATGTTTGGCAAACTTTAAAGCAAATTTTGCTTCTGTGAAATAATGTGTGTACCGTTGTGTGAGACTTTTAGTTTAGCTGGGTAGAGCAGGGAGTACGGGATCTGTGCCTGCATCAGGATGCGTTTGGCGGGAAAGAACTCCCAATGTACCGCCTGGACCGCTGGAGTGAAGTCCGGACACAAAGAAATATTGTTACCTTTGTGGGATATCTGTCCATTTTCCCTGGCCAATCGTAGAATCAGGTCGCGATCTTGATAGTTCAACAACTTTGCAAGAATTGGTCTGGGTGTCGCACCAACGGGAGGCTTAGGCCCTAGGGATCGATGTGCCCTCTCCACCACAAATACTGAGGACAGATGAGGGTCAAAGAGTTTGTGTAGTAACACTGACACAAAGGTCTCCATCTTGGAAATGGCGGTAGTCTCTGGAATTCCAGTGATGCGTAGGTTGTTCCGCCTCGACCTCGCCTCCAAATCATCATTCTTGGCCCTTATGACCCCCAACAGCTTATCCATATGTGGCAGCTGCTCTTTATGGTCAACCTGGAATTCATGGAACTCCATTTGCCGATTCTCCAACACATCCAGTCGGGTTTCATGCGTTGCCACCTGCGTCTTCACCGAATCCAGCTGCGCATTCAGATTATCTAATTTGGTGTTGATGCTGCTCATCTCCAGCATGAGGGATTCCAGGTCTTCCCCTTGATCTTCCGCCAAAGTCTCATGTTGACCATCCCCCGTGCATCCGAGTCTGGCTCCATGTGTCTTGTGGCATGTTTATTCTCGAAGGTCAGTTTAGGTTGTTTGGCATCTTGCTTCCCCATGGTTCCGGTGGCTGGGTATGCACACCAAGCTCAATGACGCCCACACTTGCGTCTATAGGGGCCTCGGACATACAGTTAGCCACCAAGGCAGGGGTACGAGCAATATAACGGGACGTTCTAGATGCCAATACAGTCCAGGCCACGCACCTTCCCACAGGGACCACTCAGGGTGAGGCGTGGTACGCAACAGCAAGACTCCAATCCAGGCCAGGCGCCAGCAAAACCAGTAATGGTCGGGGTAGAAGCAACCCCAGGCTTCAAGGCACACAAAAGCATGTTTATTAGGGAGCCCCCAGTCTCAGCAGCATACGGGGAATCCCACACCACACCATTCGGCCATAGCTGTGCACTAGTACACGGTGGCGTTAATAATGTCTGAGTGCTCGGCAGGCCGCGCAGCAGAACAGCCGATCCCAGAGTTTGTTCCAGGTAGCGCAAAGTGAGGCGCACGCGGGACTGCAAAGATGGGGGCAGCAGGTGTACAGGGCCACTATGGGGGTGGTGCACTCCTCACCGTTGTCTCTGGACGCCTCTCCTGGTGACCTCTTCAGTGGAGTGCTCCCACAGACTGGACTCCTCACCCGCAACTCCAGCCACGGCCTCCGCTCGTCTCCCCACACTCCCCACGCCAGGCTGCGCCCAATCCATCGCCCCGATGTACCTCTGCAAAATGGCGGCCGCGGCCGCAGGATCAGCGCTCCTCTGGCTATCACGGGCACCACCGCACAGCTTCTGGGCGCACCTCGATGCACTGCAGCCCACAGGTACCACGCCGCATGGCTCCGACAGGCGATGCTGTAGGCTGCCACAGCCACTCCACAAGGGTAAGGCCCAAAGTGCTCGGCAGCCGCTGGCTCGATTGCACACGCAGCCCAGCCGCGCAGCGAGCCCAGAACGCGGGCCACCAGCGTCGCCACACCAGGCCGCACAGCACAGTCTAGGATCAAGCCTGAGACACCGGAGCCCCGGACCTCAGGTCTGCCGCATCTCCGCAAACTCAGGAGCATCAATACACGCCTCAGCAACTCTCTGTGTGCAGGATAACAGAAGGATTTTGTCCCAGCAGGCGAAGCTCACTCAATGAGCAGCCATTTCGCAGCGCGGCAAACCATGCCCCCATTCTGGAGTCAATATTTAACATCGAGGGAGGAGTGAAGCTAGAGGATGCTGATATGCCTGGACCATGTATGGCAGCCAACATGTCAACGTAGCATTTCTTCCACTTCTGATAAGTAGAAGCATGAAGAAGTAATGTTGCTGTCACAGATTGTAACACATTCTGTTTTTCTTAAGGACATACGACCGCTCTTCTTTTATTGTCATCTTCACTCAAAAGAAAAACTGCAAGAGTAGATATAGCAAATGAGCGTTGCACAACACCAACTAGTGGGTTCCACCGGAAAAGCATTCACGTTGCACTTTTTAATGCAATAAGTCCTCTGACAATATTAAAGTTTATTGCTTTGCTATCTACCCTGCAGCAAAAGAAGGTCGACAAATATTCCTGCTTCAGTGAACTGAGTGAATAATCAATCAGCGGCACAATTCAGGATGTAGTTCTGAGGTTTGGTTACCAGCAGACAGTGTCAGTGCTGTTCCTTTAAATCACATATGCAAGTCTTCCTCCTGCTAATCTTTCTTTCCGTTTGTGCAGCTAGAGTAGCAGGGATGTCAGGCGATTATTTGTCAGTTCAGTGCAACAATGTGGAACACCATCCAACAGTGTTGCTGAGAAGTAGTTTTGGGCTGGGGGTTGGCGACCCTAGAGCAGTCTGCCTGGCTTATGGGGGGAATCTAAACATTTCAGCACTAAAACAGGGCCACACCTTAAAATGCTTATTAGGCTCATCCTATCTGGGTCATCAAGGGTCCAATGGAAAATATATCTCAGCTCAGTCCAAGAACATCTCTTATCCACCTCCTCCTGCATATGCAAAATCTGTTCTATTTCCCTGTCAGAAATATCCTCCTCTCCTGTGCAGGCCTGAACCTCGGAAAGTTGTGGCATCGTAAGTTTTTTTTTCTTGGATTTTCAATGCATGGTCCCTGTCCATTTACCAGTTTACCAGGGGGAAAACAGGTTCCTTTTGATTTATCATGCTGTTCATCAGTCAATGCTTTCTGAATCGTTCTTTCAGCAATACTCCTGTTGCTTCCTGCTTTCTATGTGGAAACCAAGAGACCGTTTGAGCAAGAAATTCTAATGTTTCAGGGTATCGCCCAAGCACCGAACGGCCATCTTAGTGTTCTTGGGGAACATATTTAGCCAGGAAAGATTGGATGCCAGATGGCCTTATCGATCAGTATCCAGGGATTGCCAGTAGATGGTACTGTTTGCACTCATCAGTGACATTGCTCAAATAGATGTTATAACATGTTGAACTTGTGTGCCTAGATAGGATGCGTCTGCACCCCCTATTTACTCCCCATAACAGCCCACATTATTAAACTACAACCAGCACGAGACACAGGGCATGATTCACAGAACTAACTTAAGACAAAATCCTAAACTTACTACCATTTTGGTATACACAGAAGGCACTTACTCATTTTGGTATTCACAGAAGGCACTTACTCATTTCGGTATTCACAGAAGGCACTTACTCATTTCGGTATTCACAGAAGTTAGGAGTCCTAACTTTAGGACTCCTAAATGCCTTCTGTAATTACCGAAAGTCTTAACATTAGGATTTTTCTCAGTTTAGTTGTAGTAAAGTTATGACCCCTAACTTTCGGACTCCTAAATGCCTTCTGTGAATACCGAAAGTCTTAAAATTAGGATTTTTCTTAACTTTACTACTACTAAACTGAGAAAAATCCTAATTTTAATATTTTCGGTATTCACAGAAGGCATTTAGGAGTCCTAAAGTTACGAGTCCTTACTTTACTACTACTAAACTGAGAAAAATCCTAATTTTAAGACTTTCGGTATTCACAGAAGGAATTTAGGAGTCCTAAAGTTAGGAGTCCTAACTTTACTACTACTAAATTGAGAAAAATCCTAATTTTAAGACTTTCGGTATTCACAGAAGGCATTTAGGAGCCCTAAAGTTAGGACTCCTAACTTCTGTGAATATCAAAATGAGTAAGTGCCTTCTGTGAATACGAAAATGGTAGTAAGTTTAGGATTTTGTCTTAAGTTAGTTCTGTGAATCGGGCCCTCAGGGCCTGATTAAGAGTTTGCCGATCTTTGGACTGCCGTAGCGTCGGATTCACCGCCCGCCACCCAGGTGGACCACCCACAGTATTATAATCTTGCGCTTGTAATAATTCCTCACCCCAGACCACAGTGTATTTTATGTTATTTTGAACTTTCTATAGCAGCATGATAAGACGTTTCTTACGACCACTTTTAAAGCACAAGCACTTTACATCACACCAAGAAGGCTGACTTTTTCAAAATCTCTAGATTTCGTACAATTTGTTTCTCTGTCCTTATTTATATTTTGTCTGCAATAAAATAGAGGAGGTGGTATGCTTCATAAGAATATTTATTTTAGTACTGATGGGATTGTTAATAGTTTTAAATGAAAGCCAGTCACCACAGGTGCTCATAAAGTAATTATACTATATTTAAATGAAGACCTAAATTATAATTTATATTTAATGGTGTTTTAAATTCACATTAATTTATGTGGGAAGTTTTCTTAATTATCTCTGACTCTGAAAATGATGTATAATGCATTTTTATAAATGTTCTTTTATGTTTATTGTTATGGCCAAAAAAAGAATACTAAACTGAATGATTTCGGTTTTCAGAACGAAAGACATCCTGAGCACCGCCGACACCGGCAACCATTCGCATGACTGACACGGCATCAGTAGGAGGAAAGCAGCTGTCAGAGGGCAGTACAGAGAAGTTTACCACCGTCTGAATTACGAGTTGACTTTCCGACAAGCTGACTATGGCAGATAGACCAGTAACTCTATGGTTGCCAGTACCGCGAACGAGGAGAAGCCGGTAGCCATTTAGCACGGCACCCCGATGTAAAGAAGTACCATAGCACAGAAGCTGTACTTCATTTAATGGGTGTTTGCCATTCATGTGGACTGCCCTGATCCATTTTTGATCGTTATTTTAAATCAGATACATTTCACGTACACGTGTAAGGTGTGAGAAGCTGCGTTTCCGGTAATGGGTGCTCGCCATTCATGTGGACTACCCGTATCCATTGTTGATCATTATTTTAAATCAGACAAAATCAACGTACACATATTACGTTTTTAAGAAACGCGAGGGAATTTTAAAGCAAATCAGGAAACGCTAATACACTCTCGGAAAAAGCACTTCAGAAAAGGATTTAAATACTTAGAATTCTAAGATTATAGTGCACCAGAAATAAGAAACGTGGCACACCAAGCTCGTCCAGTCCTATGTTATCTAACATCCATCAAAATATAAAGTTGTGGCAATTCCTGACGAAGGTGCATTTCACGCCGAAACGCGCATCAAAGACTTAACCACTGCCACATTTTGGTTCTTTAGTGTAACTTTATGAAGAGGAATGATGTTTTGAATAATTATTGTCTTTTTATCAAGTTGGTATTTTTAAATAATGAAAATGTTAATATGAGTTTGACAATTAAAGATTAAATAATGTCATTTGAAAGATATTTGTGCAGTTTTGATCTGTTACACTGAGCCTAATAACATTGGGTTATACATTAAACTGTTAAGGGACCTAGGAGTTTATTTTCTACTGTATGACAGGTAGACCGCCTGCTTCGAGTTGTCAGAATTAAGGGCCATGTGTATCAAGCCTTTTTTCCATTTGCAAATGGGCAGATTCTCAGAGTCGGCCCCTTTGCGAAATGGAAAAAGCCTTTTGGGATGAATCACTCCAAAAGGCCATCACAAAATAGAGAAATGCAAACCTTGCGATTCTCTATTTTGCGAATGCAATTAAGGAATTGCAAATTGGGATTCCTTAAATGAAATTCTGGAAGCACCAGAAATGTGCTATTTGGCCTTAAGGAATTGCAAATTGCCACCAACTTCAAGTTGGTGGTAATTTGCGATTTTCTTTAAAAAAGCACTTTTTTGATTTTTTGAAAGTGCCATATGTGCCACATATGGCATAGGGCATGTATGTGCACAAAATGTGCACACATGCATTTTTCAGGGGTGCAAGAGGGTGTCCTTTTGGCACCTTGCAACCTTGAAATTGGATTCTCAATTTGCGATTCTCTAATTGGTAATCACAAATTGAGAATGTCTTCCCGTTCATTCCTATGGGCCTCCTAGCCCATAGGAATGAATGGGAAGGTATTCCTTAGTTGCGAATCTCAATTTGCGATTCGCAATTAAGGAATATGTAGGATTTACATCATTTTGAGCAAATCCTACATACATTGCATTTTGCGATTCTCTAATTGCGATTTGCTAAAAATCGCAATTTGAGAATCGCAAAACTCTTATTTTGATACATAGGGCCCCAAATGATTTGGGGTGCATACTCACCCACTTCCATTTCTTCCCTCAGTCGCTGATGTGGATCACTTCCTACAGGTCCCCCTTCACAACAGCATCTTGACTCAAAAGAAAACAAGCTTGTTGGTGCCGAAATCAAGGTAAGTCCGTTTTGTACTATTTATCCATTGACTGGACTGGGCACCTTTGGGTCGGACTCCAGCACAGGGAAAGTAAGGTTAGTAGGCATTTTTTCACATGTGTCATTCATATGTGTACATTCAACACATTTGCAGTCAAAATATACACACATATATCGACAAATATGAGAAACATTCACCGCCATCAGAAACACCGTCGCTTGGGCCAGCGGTGACATCGTAATATAGTGAGCAGGAGACCGCTGCCACAGCGCTCTAATTAGGACTGCCGCCACAGTGATCCTGCAGTAAGACTGCCGAACTCATAATCAGACCCTTAGTTTGGGAAGTCTACTGTGAGTGGATTACTTTCACGTCCACATTACTTATCAGTCTAAGGAAGCACAGTCATTATCATTCTAATAAAGGGGAATCTTATTATAATGCCCATGCTTACATGATAACTACCTTAATCTCACTGTCATCTCACTACAGGAATTCCTGGCAGGATAATCCATCAAACATTGCAACAATAAGCAGCAGGCACTGGTATAAAATGTTATAAGACATGGTCAGAGGCACAAGAGTTAGACTTGGTTAGTCAAACATATACCTTCACACTAATAATAATGGATCGCCCGTGATTTTCCCATCTCCCCTAAAGCAGCTGTCACTGCTCAGCAGCACTGGGGCTTCATGCAGAGCGTTTTCTAGGACAGCCATTACATGGCTCTTTTTCAGCTTAATAAGATGATTTTCTGCAGTTCCTTAAGATACACCAAATACAAGAGTTTAACATGAAGTACTTGACACAACTAAGGGGCTGATTGACGAGCCCCTTGCGTCACCAGTACATCACTTTTTCCTGTATTAAAAGTGACGCACCGGTGACTCAAGGGGCTTTTAAATAAGCCCCTAAATCAGTGCTTAATTTGAGCCAGTGGTTTCCGGTGCTTGGCACCAGCACTTAATTGTCAACACCGCCACATGGAGGCACTGCTCATCCAATTTAGAGATGAGCAGAACAACGGTTGTTTATTAATACAATATGCTTACAAAATGATAATATCTGCTTCCCCAGCCATTCATTTTGCTTTGGGGACCTGGAATAATCTGCACTGTCGCACTTGCAGGAGAGAGAGAGACAGTCAATAGGTGTTTTGGTGCTGTCATTGGCAGCGATGAGAGGGGCAATGGGTGTTGCCAGCTGTAGTGGCCTCCTGGTTAGGGCCCTGGCACATATTATTTTACAAATTAAACACTGCTCTAATTATCCAGCTTCACGGCTACAGCTTTTCTGACTTAGGCAGAAAAGCCACCAATTTTTGATGGTGAAATGATGGGCAGCAAGGCTGCTACTGCTAGCCTCAACTATGATCTCTGACTTGTTAATGTCTAGACCTTCACGCAATGCGGAAAATCTTCTGCTTGAACCTCCCACTTTCAAGAAGGAAAGAACGATGGCCCAATCCTTTTCGGGCAATGCGGTGAGAATCTGGAACTCCCTTCCACCGCAGCTCCGGACCACCTCCTCCTCCCAGGCTTTCAAAACTGACCTCAAAGCTCTCCTCCTTCAAAGACACTTCCAAATGTAACTCATGCCCTCTCTATTATCCGTAGGAAGCCCTTCCATTATAGAAAAATCTACTGTACATGACTATGGAAGTGTTTTCCCAGTGTGTTCTTGTGATCTGAGAGTCTGCCATTTTGTGCAGTACTATCTTTCTACCTGTGTTTGGTACTCATGTGTAACTTTCACCCGTCACTTTCTCTTGTAACACACTGTTGTCTACCTCCGACAATTGTTTATTTTTGATACCTGCACAAGTGCCACCATTCCCGTCTTATTGGTTCTTGTGCTTGAGTGCCCCCCATATATTGCAGTATTATAGCTTTATGTTACTTTGTATGCTTTTGTAACTTGCACACGTCACTTTTTCCTCCTGTAATGCACCGTTTGCTACCTCTTTTATTTTGTTGGTTCACGATTGTCACTTTTGTAATGCACCGTTTGCTACCTCTTTTATTTTGTTGTTTCATGATTGTCACTTTTGTAATGCACCGTTTGCTACCTCTTGTATTTTGCTGGCTCACGATTGTCATTTTTGCTTCATTTAATGTAACGTTTGCCTTTTTATTTGGTTCACTTGTAATGTTCTCATGTACCAGTTCTGTTCCTATTGTGAAGCGCTCTGACACCTTCGGGTAAAGTCCGCGCTATATAAAAATGCACAAATAAATAAATAAACTTGAGCCGGAGCTGCTCATTCACTGGTTTCTGCTATAAACTGTTAGAGCGGGTATGATGTGCACTAGAGGATTCTAGTGAAGCATCAGCAGAATCTGGGTACCATCATGATCCGTGTAAAATTGAAAGCAAGCTGGGGGTCACTGAAGACCTCTTAGGAGACCACAGTTGACCAGCAGGCGATTAAGTGAGGTGAACATCGTAAGGAGACAGCTTATTGTCTATAATTCAAGAACAAACGGAACAGGATCTATGAAGAGAAATTATGTCAAAGACTGTTAGTTGGTTCTTCAGCATCAATGCTGTGCCATTGAAGTTGTGATTGTGCAACTTGGGTGGTGCGGCTTCTCTTGTAATTTCTACACTGTATTTTTATTGCCATGATTTTTTCAATTGTGTGTCGTGCATCCCAGATTTAGAATTTTTCAAAACCAGAAAGTCTGTCTTCACATCTGATCAGAGAATTCATGTCTCATCTAGCATGTCTTCTGCTGTGTGACGGGTGCAAGCTTTGCCTGTATACCTCGCCCTGCTCCATCTGTATTGATATACAGAAGCTTGGTGTTTGCCATGTCTAGTCCTCAGAGTTTGTGCCACTGTGACCTGTGTGTTTGCGGTAGTGCTGGAACAATTTTCAGAATGGGAGTGTTTGCCATCAATGTTATAACAGTGAAGTGATAGGGATTGTAAAAAATTCAAGTGTCACTTAATGAACAAGTATAGCAAATGAGCCAAGCCTATTCAGCAGGTGAGCTCTAAGGGTGTGGTATGTAGTTGGTGAATTTTGGAGCACCCTGCCACACATATATTATACAAGCATGGTTGGTAGTACACTGTCATTTAGAGCACATTTTTCGTTGAAATTGCCACAAAATTCGCTCTGAAATACAGTTTAATTGATAAAACTATATAGTGCACAAATAATATGTGGAAATCAGATTTCATCAAATATTTATCATTTGAACATCACCAAAAAAAGTGCCTTGTTTTGTTTTGATTCTATTAAAATCTTTGTTTCTACAACACTTCAGAATTACGTTAAAATGTGCTTCGTTTGTGCCTGCCTAGCTGATAATGTTTAAAATATTTCTGCAGTTAATTTACAGGCATTTAAATGTTGTGTATTTGAAAAAAATGATTTCCTACAGCTTTCCCTTTCATACTCCATGTACCCCAGCAAGATTGTAAGATAGTTCACTTAACAAATTCCTCCAAATTTGCAGTGAGAAAGAAAAACAAACACCAATCTCTATGTTAAAAGA
Organism: Lissotriton helveticus; assembly: GCF_964261635.1. NCBI lineage: Eukaryota > Metazoa > Chordata > Amphibia > Caudata > Salamandridae > Lissotriton > Lissotriton helveticus. Next base: position 180,050,953 of record NC_136059.1, on the reverse strand, counting down.
ATAACTAGCAATTTGTCAGAAACTGGATATTTGACCTCTGTGTTCCAACGCACAGCAAATGTAACAAGATAAAAATAAAATGTAAAGTCATCTTTGTTGCTCACTCATCTTCTTTACTCCAGCATTGTTATTATTGAGGGTGCTGCAGCACTCCTTCACTTGTACTTGAAAGATACCATGAAAAACAAAAGTGCTGTGCACAATCACCACTCACATTCTGACAGTTTGCGTTGTTCCTGTGGGCTCATGGTCACATTTTATCCTGAATGGTGAATAAGTGTGTGTCCTGTCGTAATGGTTTCATTTCTGGTATTTCATGTAAGAAGTATTATGCAACATTTTTGAAACTGCATGAATTACATCAGTGTAATTACACTTTAACCTGAGCCTAATAATTATATGCAAATGTCAGACCACTGCTCCATGGCCTCTGGAACTCAGGATTGCTAGGCAGTTCTTGTAAAAAGTATTGCTAGGAACCCAGACAGTGTGGCTCCTTTTGAGTCCTAGAGGGAAATTTACTAAAATCTTAAGCTGGAATTCCTGGCAAAAAGTGTCATATTGGGAATTATTGTTCAATGCAAACCTTGATTTCTGTGAAAAAGTGGCAATAAAGTAACACAAAGTAGTGCTAAATGCTACATTGTGCTACTTTGTGTCAAGGCGCATTCCTTGGGTGGAACACAGACCTTCGCATGCAACCATCTGTGGTGTTTGACACAAATCCCTATCTATAAAAAAGGTCTGCAGGTCTTTGTGCCAAAAATGTACACCTCCTCCAGGCATATGTGACGTTTGAGAAAGGTTTTCTTTTCTCAAAACCTTTTCCAACTTTGCATGTGGGCAGCACTATACGAGCAAGTTTCTTACCTTCGGTAACAATATATCTGTAAGAGACATGGAGAAACCACGGCCCTCATCCTCCTGGACCTGTCAGCCGCCTTCGACACGGTCTGCCACCGCACACTAAGAACACGCCTCCACGATGCTGGGATCCAAGAGAAGGCCCTGGACTGGACCACCTCCTTCCTCTCTGGCAGAACACAGAGCGTCCACCTCCCCCCCCTTCCGCTCCGAAGCCACCGAGATCATCTGCAGCATACCCCAGGGCTCATTCCTCAGCCCAACGCTGTTTAACATCTACATGGGACCGCTCGCCCACGTTGCCTGACTACACGACCTCAACATCATCTCCAACTCCGATGACACCCAACTGATCCTCTCCCTCACCAAGGACCCCCACACCGCCAAAACCAGCCACCATGAAGGAATGAAGGCCGTCGCTGAATGGATGAGGAACAGCCAACTGAAGCTGAACTCGGACAAGACGGAGGTCCGCATCCTCGGATCCACCCCCTTGGCATGGGACGACTCCTGGTGGCAACCGCACTGGGAACAGCTCCAACGCCCACCGACCAGGCACGCAACCTAGGGATCATCCTCGACACCACCCTCTCCATGACTAAACAGGTCAACGCCGTCTGTTCCTCCTGCTTCAACACCCTCCGCATGCTCTGCAGGATCTACAAGTGGATCCTCACCGAAACAAGAAGAACGGTCACCCAGGCCCTCGTCAGCAGCAGGTTGGACTACGGAAATGCCCTCGACGCAGGAGTCTCGGCAAAACTCCTGAAAAGTTCTCGATGCATCCAGAACGCCTCTGCACGCCTGATCCTCGACACCCGTGCCACAGCCACATCACATCCCACCTGAGAGACCTGCACTGGCTCCCGTCAGCAAGAGGATAACCTTCATGCTCCTCACCCACGCACACAAGGCACTCCACAACACCGGACCAGCGTACCTCAATGGACGACTCAGCTTCTACATCCCCTCCCGCCAACTACGCTCCACCGACCTCACCCTTGCCACAATACCCCGCATCCGAAGAGCAACCTCCGGTGGCAGTTCGTTCTCCCACCTCCCTGCAAAGTCCTGGAACATCCTCCCCTTCCACCTACAGCAGACCCACGACCTGCTGACCTTCAGAAGACTTCTCAAGACCTGGCTATTCGAGCAGTAGCAGCATTCCCCTCTCCCCAGCGGATGTTTGACGTTACAATGCATACTTTTACCACGCATACCTTTACAACGCGGTTTTTACCACGCATACCATTACAACGCATAGTGCTTAGAGGTGCTGGATAGTGGTAAGTATAATTTCCTATTCCAACTCCAGTCCCCGTGGACACTAGGGAAGGTGTTGGATAGAAAATTAAACGTATTCCCTATCCTAGAGCGCCCCCCAGCTCAATGCGTTGTAATGGTATGCGTGGTAATACCTGCGTTGTAATGGTAGTGCGTTGTAAAAATTTTGTTGTAAACGTTGCATACCCTCCCCAGCGACTTGAAACCCTCACGGATATGTAGTGCACTTTACAAATGCAATGATTGATTGATTGACATATATTAGTTATAGATTTCTTACCTTAGAATTACCCCCAGGTGTCAGACTGGATCCGGAGAATTTTTTACTTAGAAGTACCCCTGCGCGTCGGTAGGTGGCAACGGTCGACTCCGAATTCGTCATCTGCATCGTGATCACCGGGATGACATTGCGGTATCTACTTAGACGCCGCCCGTGCGCGCTGATGTCAGTTTGTTACACGACATTCCAAGCCAGAAGCGCAGAGCCATGCAAGACACTGACCACTAGTGCACAAAACTAGGGCCCTGAAAAGGGAGTCCCTTACGCTAGAAGCCAGTTCGCAGAATTGGGGAATGGGTGGGGCGATAAGAAATCTCTATCTCTTACAGATATATTGTTACTGATGGTAAGGAACTTGTTCATCTGAAGGAGACTATTAGTTATAGATACTGTACCTTAGAATAGATACCCCAGCAATACCAACCCCGGAGTATACACCAGAAAGTCCTGGAGAACAGAGCGGCCAAAGAAGCCGTCTCTCCGGACTTGACTATCAAGGCAATAATGTTTAGTGAAAGTGTGCAGCGTTGCCCATGTGGCTGCCTGGCAGATGTCACTGAGGGGGACTCTTCGTCCCAGAGCAACAGTGGCTGCCGTCGCCCTGGTGGAATGGGAGTGCAGTCCTACCGGAGGCCCCGTTTTCACCAAGGCATAACAGATCTTAATGCAGAGGACATCTAGAGATGATCCGTTTTTGCAAGACCGGACCTTTCCTGGTGCCCACATAGCCAACAAAGAGTTGATCATCCACCCGGAATTGTTTTGTGCGATCCCAAAAAAATGATAACGCATGTTTTGGAGTCTCTCCTCCTCCTTGGAAGGATGCGGGGGCGGGAAGAAGGTGGGCAAAGGCTGTCCTATATGGAAAGAGGTAACCACTTTAGGAAGAAAAGAAGGTCTAGTGCGACGGACAGCCTTGTTCAGATGGACAGCAAGGAAAGGAGATTTAGAATATTGAGCCTAAAACTCACTCACCCTGTGAGCAGAGATGATGGCAACCTGTAAAAGCAGTCTTTAAAGTCAAGAGTCCGAGAGGACAATTATGTAGTGGCTCGAAAGGAGCACACATAAGGTAAGTTAAGACCAAATTCAAGTCCCGCTGGGGCATTACTAAAAGAATAGGAGGAAATAGGTGAGTAATGCCCTTAATAAATCTATTTACAATAGGGGACTTGAAAAGAGAAGGCTGATCAGGAAGGCGAAGAAAGGCCAAAACGGCCGAAAGATAGCCTTTAAAAGGGCCCAGAACAGAGCCCTGTTGGGCCAAAGAAAGAATGGAGAGAACCTCTTAAAGAGGGTCAGAAAGGGGATCCACAGCCTTTGCTGTACACTATGCCACAAATTTGTTCCATCTACAGGCGTCTAATGTCTTAGTAGAGGTACGCCTGGCTGCCAAGATGACATCGCAGACTTTGGGAAGAAGGTCGAAAGCTGTCAACTGTCGCCGCTCAATCTCCATGCAAGGAGGTGGAGGCTGGCCAGGTTCGGGTGGAGGACTGTCCCCTGCTGCTGCGACTGAGGATCCTCCCGAAGAGGCAGTCTGATCGGAGGATCGATGGCCATGTTCAAGAGCTTGGGATACCAGAATCTTTGTGCCCAGTCAGGGGTCACAAGAATGACTTGGACCCGGTCATGCTTGATCTTCTTCAGCACTCTGGGCAGAAGTGGTATAGGCGGAAAGGTGTACAGAAAACCGCAATACCACTTGCGATGAAAAGCGTCACTGAGCAAGTGCTGCCTTGGAAATTCCAATGTGCAGAAATGCTGACATTGTGCCTTCTCTTCAGTGGGCAACAGATCTAACGAAGGCTCTCCCCACAGCTGAAAGAGACCTTGCACCATCTCTGAGTGAAGACGTCATTCGTTATCCATCATGCACCGGCCGCTGAGTTTGTCTGCCTTGGCGTTCAGAGAACCCGCGAGGTGTTGAAAAACCAGGGTCATGCCCTGATGTTCCAGCCATGTCCAGCGGTGAAGAGCCTCCTTACAAAGGGTCCATGACCCCACCACGCCCTGTTTGTTGCAGTACCACACTGCGGTGGTGTTGTCCGTGAGCACTTGCACTACTCTTTCTTTGTCAGAAGGAAGGAATGCCTTCAGTGCAAGACGAATCGCCCGGAGCTCCAGAAGATTGATGTGGAGCCCGAACTCCATCGGAGACCAAAGGCCTCTGATCTCCGTCTCTCCGATGTGGCCGCCCCATCCCAGGAGTGATGCATCCGTCACCATTGTGAACTTTGGTTGGGGAAGGGAGATGGATCTGCCGGTGACCCAATCTTGGTTCGTTAGACACCACTGCAATTGGTGTGCAGTGCCCTCCGAGATCTGCATGCAATCAGAAAGATTGCCCTGAGGCTGCACCCACTGGAACTTCAGGTACCACTGCAGAGCCTGCATATGCCACCTGGCATGGCCCACCAGCCGGATGCAGGAGGCCATGAGGCCCAGCAGTATCAAGGTCATTCTCACCGAAACCAGGTATCGAGGCTGAAATATTCAGTCCGAATATCCCAGACTCGCTACTCAGGAGGATAAGCCTGAAAATGCACTGTGTCCAGAACTGCTCTGATGAAAAGGAGCTTCTGGGAGGGAATTAGGTGTGACTTCAGCACGTTGATAGTGAACCCAAACGAGTGCAGGAGGTCTGTTGTAGTAAGGAGGTGGGAAACGACAGCTTGGGGTGAGCCCGCCTTCATCAGCCAATAGTCGAGATGGAGGAAGACTGGAACCCCTGATCTGCACAGATGAGCTGTGACCACCACCATCACTTTTGTGAACATCAAGAGGCACTGGTAAGGCCAAAGGGGAGCACGGTAAACTGAAAATGCTCACGGCTCTCTGTGAACCGTAGATAATGCCTGTGGGCTGGCAGGACGTTGATGTGGAAATAACTTCCTGCAAGTTCAGCTCTACCATCTGGTCTCCAGGGTCAAGGGCAGACACTACCTGAGCTAATGTTAACATTTTGAACTTCTCCTTCAGGAGGAAGCGATTGACGTCCCTGAGATCCAATATAGGACGCAGGCCTTTGTCCTTCTTGGGCACCAGAAAGTACTGGGAACAACAACCCCAAACTACTTCTGGGACAGGGACTTGCTCGATAGCTCCCTTGGCCAAGAGAACCGTAACTTCCTGATGGAGAAGTGCCAAGTGATCCTCCGACATGCGATGGGGTGTGGGTGGCATGGAGGGAGGTGTAGTCTTGAAGGTGAGGGAGTAGCCCCTTTGGACTATCTGCAAACACACACCTGTCCGAAGTGATGTTGTGCCAGTGGGGGAGGTGATTACAGATCCTGCCACCCACTGGCAACTGGTGGCCCTGAAAGATCGGACTAGGAAGGTTTGGCGGCTGGCACTGAGGGGGCATCGGTGGACTGGCCTGCCCGCTGGACCCAGACCCACAGAGCTGAGTCCCACGGAATTGAGACCCCCAGGGGAACTGCTAAGGAAAAAATTCTACGGATAAAGTCTGACACCTGGGGGTAATTCTAATGTAAGAAATCTATAAATAATAGTCTCTTTCAGATAGCACATATACAAAGTAGGGAAAGTGTTAAACACTGTTAAAGCATAGGTTGCCCTTCCAGTTTGCAATCTTTGCTTAACATCACCCACCCACCCTTGCACTATGACGCAAGGTTTTGTGCATTGGTGCAAAGCATAGCAACGTGCCAGCGTAAGGATATAGAGAAACCACACCTTAGTAGATATGGTGCTGTTCTGCTTCCTCCTTTTCGTGCAACACAACACGCAACTTTAGTTGCTGCACTACATTGAGTGAAAACTTAGTAAATCCTCCCCCTGGGATCTATAAAAGGGCAGTCAAGCTATCTGGTCCTTGGGAAGTCCTTACTTCTGTGCTGGTACACAGAGTTTCACTGAAATTAGAAGCTGAATTAACTAAATGCTTCAAAGAGTTAGCCTTTTTTTGCAAAAGGTGACCCTCGCTGTTAGGCCACTGACATTCAAAAATGCTGACAGTGTCTTAAGCTCATGGTGATGTCAGAGATTTCATGATGCAACCCCGCAATGTGTATCTGTTCCAGACAGTGACTCCGCTTGAGTCAATTTGGGGCCATTGCTGTGCTGTAGCTATCTTTGCCAGAGCTCCCTATATGTTGTTGCGAGGAAGACACGGTTTGTGAATGTGGTACTTCTTTGAGGTCGGATATAGACCTGTATGAAGTACCTTGATATGAGGTGAACATAACAAGTAATTTTCCGTTCTATTGACGTTTTTAAGATACATTTCTATCAAGTCACCAATGGTCAGCGCAGGGAGAATTAAAGAAGGAGTCATGCATGGATATGCTGATGAAGAAAGCAAAAAGAACTACTTAATGACCTAAATTGCCAAACCAAAAGGTAGGGCTACTTTGAGCAAGACTCTTCTAGACTCAGGTCTCAACCCCCTTACAAGCACTCTGCACTCTACACTCTTACTTCTAGCACTTAAGGGGAAATCAGGGGCCCCAGGCATGTTGGACTCCTGGGATATACTTGTGAGACATGCTTTTGGCTGTATTCACAAACCCGGGGTACAGGTCAAGATGCTTGTGCCCAATTTCTTTCGTTAGCTGTCATGGAACATCAGCCGGGTTAAGGCAGGGATACTGGACCAAAAGACACGCATGATGAACACAAAGGGTTATGTTTTGAATGGAATCAAATTGCAGACTAAACCAAGTACCCTTCATGTAAGCAGAAATCCAAATCATCATATAAACCAGCTAAATGTTGGGTTCATATCCTTCAATTTCTTGACTCAAAATGCGGGTGAAGCAAGGCTTTTAAGAGGGTGATCCCACTAAGTTGAATGGGTAAGGAGCGCATTTTTGAAGGATGATATAGGGTCTAAGAACTGGAACCCCATTAGCAACGAGGCATTTTGTTTGTCGGTGAGTAGAAGTTAAAAGAGGGTGACACCCACCAAATGCAGGTGAGTGGGTCACTTGGCAATTGTGAATCTAAAGTAGTGCAGCTTAAAGTTACTGTGCTAGAGAGTATTACACATGCCACCATGACCAGCAGAATGTCATTCCAGGCCAATCTGCTCATTCCAGCATGCCTAGTGCTCTTGGTTGAAAACCTAGAGCTGGCTAAATGTCACATTCATAAAATGGGCCACTTGGTGGGTGTTAGCGACCCAACTTTCCAGATTTTGTTTACCAAGTTGCACTATTAGCCTTCAGGGTTGGCCATTCCTGCATTGATATGATGATGGTGCCTGGGTTCATGATCCCTGTTCTGTAGGTGGCTTTAGTATAGCTTCTGTCTTCTTAAAAATGTTTCTGATATTTAAGTTTGTTCACTATGGAGGATGTTTAATGTAAATGCCTTTAGCCATCTACATTACACCCATTATGCTGAATCTGAGATCCCTCTTGGAAACACTTCATCTATGTTTCTTTTTTTTTAACCTCAAAAGATAAAAAAAAAATAATAGCAGGCTGGCCCTTATAGTATGTATTCAGGTCTTTCACTTGAAGTGAACACGTTTTCAAAACTGTCACATCCAAGTTGCACACTGGTGTGCAATGTTACAAAGGCCTCGGTAATTAGCTTTCATTCTGTCTAACGTGGCCTGGAGCACCATGTGAAGGCAACCACACTACGCACCAATTAAAATGACTTAAATAAATAAATGCAGTTCGGCCTCCAAGCCGAGCTGGTCTTGATTAATTCAGTTACCCAAGAGGCCCCAATTAGGCCTCCGTGTGACGATCAGGAGCTCTGGTTGGAATGCAGATGTCCCTCCATGCCTTCTGATTAGCATTCTGGGACACCGGTCAAGACTATGGAGATCTTAGAAGGACCAAAATCAATAATATCTAGCTCTCATTGTGATGCATGTCTTGTGTCAAAGGGTTCCAGTGTATGTCCCTTTCCCCTTAATATCTAATCTCCAAGCAACTCACACACAGATTCCAGACCATCCAGAGCGCCACCGAAAGACTCTTCTTCAACCTCCCGCACTCACTTCTCACCTCCACTCAGAGATCTCCACTGGCTCCCTATTCACAAACGCAGCCAATTCAAACTACTCACACACAAATACAACACCTTGACAACACTGGACCAGCATTCACTATCTGAATAGCCGAATGCACTTTTACCAGCCTGCCAGACACCTAGGTGCAGCCTCACTCTCACACACTCTCTGCATGAACAAAGCTCGTTCTCCTACACCATACCCAAAAAAAGTGAACAACCTCCCACAACACATCAGAGACTCCTCCTCACTTCATGAGTTCTGCAAGAAAATTGAGAGTAAAACCACAAAGCTTACACTCTTGTTCATATATGTAGACAAAGTGCTGTGGGCATCATTCGATCAGTGAGAAACGCACTCTAAATTAGTGAGTCCCCCAGTAAATGCACTGACAACAGTAATATAAAGAGATATCTCAATTCCAAACACACAACAAAAAGTATTTTGCTGATAATGTATATTATCCGAATTCTCTGCAATCATCAGTATAACATTACGACACAATGCTTAGGAGAATGTGAAGGTATATAAAACATAAACAGAAAGACAATGTGTGTCCCTGGTCCAGCAGTGAATTCAAAATAACAAATGGTATGTCATGACATGTCCATAACAATCCCACTGGGTATGTGAACCAAGGGGAAATGTCATTTACTGAGGGACTCACTATTTTAGAATGTATTTCCCGATTATCAAATGATGTCCTCAGCACTTTGTTGACATATATAAATACTCACCGTAGTCCCCGTGGGTGTAAAGGCTTGGCCTTGTGTTATATCATACACTCCTACTCAAGCACCTGGATACCCTCGCAGGTCTTAGCACGCTCTACACATCGACATAGCATAACATAACAATTCAGCACTTCAACAACATTTGCACCTTAATGATATGAAGTCAGTGCAGGTTGCTTTAAATTTGACTGAGGCAACCCAACTTCGCAGTCCCAATTTCTTGAGGCCAAGAGCTCAGTGCCATTTTTCCGTGACCTTGCTTTTGACCTTCAGTGTGCAGTGGAAACCAATAGGGCTGTAATCTGGCAGCCTCTGTTTCCAGTGGAAGTTTGTGCTAAAGCAACATAGAAGGTCAGAGCTATCATCTCTGTGCTGCCTGGCAGCGAAGGGTTGCATACTAAATGCTCACAGTGGATTAGGCCTGGAATATTGATGAGGGCAGCCTGGCCTAATGGGAAGGCAGACATTCAAAGACATGGAGGGCAGTCGTTCATACAATTATGGAAGTTCAAAGGAAGGGGGTGGAGGGAGCCTGCAGTGCTAGCTGCCTGAAAGAACAGGATGAGATGTCAGTTATTATTTAAAGGTTGCAAAGTTTGATGACATTAGGCAACGGATTAGTTTTAACCTTCTGTGCAGCAGTGCTTGGATACTGTCTGCTTCATTGTAAGGACACGCGGAAACAGAAATAACACTGCCTGCTATTCAGGGGTTCACTCGATTCACCAAATGAACAGCAAGGGAATGATTCCAGAGAAAGGGAGGGCTGGCCGAGTTGGACAGGAGAGACAGGCGTTTCACCTGAAGCTCCTGTCTTCAGTTCCAGTCTGGGTAATTATTGACTAAAAAGCCTCGGCAGGCACTCCAGCTCACAGAGGCTTTTAACTCTATATTCTTCAATTTGCCTCCAGTGTTTCGGAAAGGCTCTTCTTAAACAGGTGCAAAATTCAGCCTACTAGGAAAATGAGGACTGGAATTTTAATGGGAAGGCTGCAAATATATGTGAAAATTGCACAGTAAGGGGTGTATTAATGAAATTGTAGCACAGTCGCCTTGCTGCTCTGCGTTACAGGGAAATGGCAGGAAAACAAAGTATTTAATACAGTAAGGCGCATTCCCAGCGCTGGCACACAATGGGCTGCCTAGCACCAATGCAGGCACCCTTGCACCATGGTGCAAGGGTTCCTGTGTTGCATGCAGGTTTGTTTTTGAGCAGGACGGGGCACCTTACTGCACAAAAACAATTGCCTGCGGCATATTCATCTATCTATGTGTGCTGCAGAATGCGCACAAAGAGAAAGAGGAAGTAACGAGGAGAAATAAAGATATTATCCTCATTACACCTACCCTGGGAAGGCTTTTTTTTTAGTGCATTTTCCAAGATCTACCAGTGATGGTAAATCTAGGAATGCATCAAAACTCATGGGAGTTGCGTGGGAACACCCATTCAAAGCCCATGGAATGCCTTCCCTGGGCAAGGTAACGCAATGGAGTAATTTGCCCTGTGTTATTCCTGATTTGTCAAGTCACTCAGGACCACGCAAAACAGCTTAGCGTTTCTTGATAAATCGCATTTTGGGTTTGCGTCGTGCATGTAGCATGTTGTGTGGTGCAAAAGTGACTCAACCTCCTTCATAAACAGGGCCCGAAATATTTGCATCCTGTGCAGCGTTTTCTGAGATGTGACTGTATACTAATAAGCCTCACTCTCACGTATCCAGTTCCTGCGCCTTGAGGCTCCCACCTCTTCTCCCACTCGCTCTCTCATTCACTTTCTCTTTTTCTCTCTGTGTCTTCTCACTGTTGCTTCTTCTGACTTTGATTTTCTCTTCATTCTTTGCCTTTCACTCTTTGCACTTTTGCCTTTCAATTTTTACTCTGTTGATTTGAGGCTTTGTCACTCGTTGCACTTTTTTCTGCCTTTTTGGTCTTTTCCACCCTCAGCTGTTTTTGCCTTTTCACTCTTAGTCATCTTGTCTTTGTCTGTGTTTTTGCCTCTCTGTGACTCCTTCCAGTGCTCCTTTTCCAGCTTCCCATCGCCCATGCTCCCACACTCCTTCCCCGCTCCTTACCTGTTCCTTCCCGTGATCCCAAAACAGTCTGATCACTACCCCATGCACTCCATCCCCGTCGCAGGACCTACTTAATGGGGGGTCACAGCACCAACGCTCAGCGGAAGGGTGCTGGGGACTTGCATAGCTGATATGATGCTCGCTGGCATGCTGGAAACAAGCCCATCTGCACCCACTGCCACTTCATGTGCAACACCCTACCCAAAACATCTACAACACCCACACCCTCACAACATACACACAACACACCTTCCACTCCAACTAGCAAACACACCCCGCAAGATAAACTATCCTGCATGCTCCTCAACACCCAGCTGATCAGCAGACACTCAAGCTATTCAGCACCCGATATCGCCATGACCATCATGCCAGTATACAAGATTGCATGAGATGACCACCAACATACTCCAGAAGGAAGACTCGCTATAATCTTCAAAGAAACCACTGACTGCACTACAACCACAGAGAACACGACTCCCTTCATTTTGCACCTACATTTTAAAATGCGAGTCTCAGCAGCATATACCCTTAAAGGAACCCTCTTCCACTGCATTCAACAAAACATTGCAAATGTTGTCATTCCCCTTCCCATCGACTCCAAAGGAGCGCTCAACTTACTTCCACCTGGAAGACCAGAACAACCCCAGTTCTATCCCATTCTTCAAAAGCCTAAGAAACCTCTGACTGACAGAATGCGCCAACTAACCCACAATCTCTGCCAGACACACTCTCGGCCCATTCTTAGTCGCCTTCAAAGGCATCAAAAGCACCACAACTACACCTTTCATCTGGCCTGAACATGCCATCATCTACTTTGTAATCAACATCCCTCGCTACACCTATCATCACACATCTGGCCAGATGCATCTGAAGCAGCATCTCGGAACACAACTGGACTCATGCCCTGCGCTTCAACCAGCCCAACCCCACCAGCGACCTGAACAGTGACATTAAACAGCTTGATGAGAGGATCAAAAAATATGTCGACTCCCTGGCACTCCCAAACACAACACTCAAAGGAGAACTTGGATACAAGCAAGCTGATAGACTAAGGAACTCAACTAAACCAAACAACACTGCAAACAGCTAGAAACAGGATAGGGAACAACCCTCAATGAAAATGAAAAGGACACTTATAAAGCAGTACTAAGATGCTAATACCAGAATATCTGAGAAACCAAAAATAAACAACCGCTCCAACAGCGATAAAGAATTCTTCACGATCTTCAAAAATTTCACCTCACTAGTCACTACCTTCTGACCACAACAGCATCAACATCAGAACTATGCATTACCCTTTCAGAATTTTTCTGCAACAAAATCAAAACAACAATTTCAACCCTAACCGAACACCTGCATCTTTACCTCCAGCCTTCCCACAAAAAATCACTAAACACCTTGACAACCAGGGAAGGAAAAAGTCAACATCATGAGGACCATCCATTCCATCCCCATTCGTTGAAGTACTCACCCGCAGCCTGAACACCTCCATCACCTCAGCAACATTACTGTGCACGTGGAAACACGCGGTGGTCAACACACTTAAAGAAACCTTCGACAGACCCAGCTAGCAAACAACTGCCCAATCTCCCTTCTAACCAACCGAGTCAAATTCATGGAGAAAGCCATCAACAAGCAACTTGCCCTATACCTCAATGCACACCAATTCCTAGATATCACACAATGAGATTTCTGACCCAATCACAGCACGGAGACTACCCTCATCGCAAAAACAGACAACATCAGGATGATCCTTGACTGAGGAAAAAAGCCCCCCTCATATTGCTCAAACTCTCAGTGGGCTTCGACACGGTCTCCCACTCCACCTTGATCAGAAGACAATACAAAATAGACACCCATGTACCTGCCCTCAACTGGATCTACTCCTTGCTCACAGGATGAACACAAGTCAGCATGCCACACTACACATCACAAGCCAAGAGCCTCATCTCTCAGTCCTACGCAATGACACCCAACTGATACTCTCCCTGTCATACAAGAACCACATGCAAAAATCCAAATTCACCACCTGCATGACCAGGGTAGCCAACTGCCTCAAGTTCAACCCGGACAAGACTGTGATCTTCAGAAGAAAACCCTCTTCTTGGGATTCTACCTGATAGGCTGGCAGACCTTGGCTCTATACCCAAGCCCACTACCTATGCCAGAAACTTAGGAATCTACCTAGATGACAAGCTTGACATGATAGCCCAAGTAAACATGGTAACCACTACCTGCTTCCACATCTGGAGGATGCTGCAAAAAATCTTCAAGTGGCTACTCTTCAACACTAGGGAAATGGTCACACAAGCCCTGATGACCAGCAGACTTGATTACAGCTATACACTCCACGCAGGAATCACCAGGCAGCTATTGGCAGCTCCAAACCATACAAAATGCTGTCAGAACAATCATAAACCTACCTCAATGTTCCCACATCACCCGACACCTCAGGTAACTCAACTGGCTCCCCATACACAAGACCACTTAGTTCAAACTCCTCACACGTTCTAACAAAGCACAACACCACACAGACCACGGCTACCTCACCACCCATGTACACTTCCACCAGCCTTCCAGGAAACTCCGCTTAGCTGTAATTTCACCATCACATGTTCCCTGCATACACAAAAACTGTCCTAGAGGCTGCAGCTTCTCGTACATCTCCCCCAAAGCATGTAACAAGCTCTCACACCACATCAAAGCCTCCTCATCACTTCTCGAGTACCTTAATAAGCTGAAGATCTGGCTCTTTGAATAAGATCACCAGGGAGACAGCTGCCTTCTGTTAGAAATTGGCTTTTTGGTTGGTTGAGTTATGCACCAAAGCCAGCCAGGAGCCACTACTCTAGTCAGGGTAAACTAGATACACCATAAAAGATAACCTGTGATCACCCTATGGTAGCTTGACACAGAACAGTCAGGCTTATCTAAAGAGGCAATGTGTAAAGTATTTTTGCAACACGCACACACAGTAACACAATGAATACACTAAAATAGACTCCACACAGGTTTAGAAAAATTGTGAATATTAATCTGTGCAGAATGAGACCAAAACAACAAAAATCCAATCAGTAGAAGTCGAGATTTGAACTCTTAAAGATTCGATCAAAAATAGTGCTTAGAAGTCACTAGTGGGCAAAAGGTTACTTGAGGTCGCAAGGAACTGGTGGAAATCCAAAGTTCAGGCTGACCATGATCAACAGCAGGCATCCTCTGCATTAGTGTTGAAGGGCGATGCAGCGGAATTATTTACACGGTCAATTAAATGCATCAGTTTCTGCAGAGATCAGCTGCAGAATCCACTTCTGTGGCCCAGAACATGGATTGGGCACCTCAGTCAAGGGTAGGACTCACAGAGAGTAGAGTCCAGCATCACTGCTAGAATATCAGGAAGTCTTTTGTGTCCCTGAGACTTCAGAAAACAGGAGGAAAGACAGCAAGCCCTTGGAGATCACTTGGAGGGAAGGCAGAATCCAGTTCTACTTCCAGCAGAGTCAGGGAGCAGCAGGAGGCCAGGTAACAAGCAAAAAAAGCAACCCTTCCTGAACAGCAGTCCACTTGAGACCTTTAAGCAGCACAGCAGTCCTTCTGACAGAGATTCAGTTCAAGGTCCAGAAGTGTCTCATGTTACGGGGTCAGAGACCCAGTACTTATACCTAAAAGTGCCTTTTATGTAGGGGGTGATTTCAAAAGAGCTCTCTGAAGTGCACAAGGATCCCTTTCAACCCAGTGCTATCTGCCAGGCCAACCCTGGGGGGTAAATCAGTGCTTTGTGTGTGGACAGGCACCACAAATTGATGTGTAAGTGTCAGCCCCTCCCATTCGTACCTGCCTATGAAGACCCATCAGAATTCAGAATAATGCAGATGGGTGCTCAGAATGTAGATGAGCCTCACCTTCCTGTGTTTGTGGCTTTCTAGAGGGAATGCTCAAAGTGTAGCTGTCACCCAGCCCAGACGTGCATTGTAGACAGGCTGCAAAGCACACAGAATTAAGCACAGAGAAATGTCCACTTTCTAAAAGTGGCATTTGTAAAACAGTCAATTACCATTCGAAACACATGAAACATGAAAAGCTACTCCTCTCTCATCAAAAGGTACACCTCAAAATTGTATTAAGGAATTCTCAATGCTGGCGTATGAGAGGGGTTAGCCTCACAGAGTGAAAACGGAACAGGCTGTTGATCACTACCAGGGCATACAAAACATAAAAGTACATGTCCTACCTTTTACTTGCATAGTACCCTGCCCTTGTGCTACCATACCTACCGCAGGGGTGACCTACAGGTAATAAAAGGGGAGTTTAAGGCCTGGCAAGTAGTTTTAAATGTTAAGTCACAGTGGAAGTAAACTGCACATACAGGCAATGCAGTGAGACAGATTTGAAAGGCTACCTCTGTGGGTGGCACAATCAGTGCTGTAGGCCCACTAGTAGCATTTGAAATACAGGCCCCGGGTATATGGTATATCACTTTATAAGGGACATACAAGTAAATCAAATATGCCAATTAGTTGTAAACCTATTACACCGTGGTAAGAGGAAAGAGCACATGCACTTTAGCACGGGTCAGCAGTGCTAAAGTATTCAGAGTCCTAAAGTCAACAAAAATGAGTTCAGTAAAATAGGAGAAGGAAGGCCAAAATAGTGTGCGGTAACCCTTAAAAAAGGGCCATTTCAAACACGTATCCATCTGCATAGCCCTGGATACACTGACAGTGATTAGCACTCTATACAAAAAGACAAAACATAACATAACATTGCAAAAAGGATATTCACAGGAACTCCCAAAACAACCAGCCTCATTTCATAATTCAACACAAATTAAATGAAGGCTTGTAGGGAATTGCAGACCTCCAATCTTGTGTTTTAATGTAAAGCAGCCTTGTCCCTTAGATGGTATCAAATGCAAAAAGAACAGTTGATGAACAGAATGCTGAACAATATCAAACATTCACCCCAGAACAGAGATCTGGGCCTAAATCCATTGTGTTTTTGCTTCCGATGCTATTCCAGTTTAAAATCCAGCCATATGCAAATCATTGTTCACCCTGCTCTCCATGCTAACAGTCCAGCCCGAACTGCCGAGCCAGGTCCTTCCTAGACCAGAATCAAGCATCATGGGACCAGGTTTGGGGTATGATCCCACATCAGCCAGGCTAGCTTGACTCCAGTGGCAAAGAGAGCAAGGGACCCAAGTTTGGGCATAATCGTCCCACTAGGGGTGACAAATGCACAAAGAACAATTGATGGACAGAATGCGGAACAATTTCAAACATTCACCCCAGTACAGAGATCTGGGCCTAAATCCATAGTTTTTTTGCTCCCCTTGCCTTTCCAGTTTAAACTCAGCCATATGCACATCAGTCTTGACCTTGCTCCCCATGGGAACAGTCCAGTCGGAACTGCCAGACCAGACCCTCAGGGAAGCTGGTAACGCTCAGCCATGAACTTTCCCTAGCTGACTGTATGTGTCCTATTAGTCAAAAGGACTCTGAAAGATCCACAGTCATATCCTTCACCTTTGCTTGATGCAATCTTTGCACCAAGCGGGATGAAGATATCGTATCTCATGCCACTGACAGATCCAGCATTAACAGAATAGCGTCGCCTCCATGATCCACCTGGCAGCATATAGAATCTGCAGTGATGATTCAGTGCAATGACCAATGTGAAATCTATTTTGTGAGGGATCCAAAAGATCATATTCAGTTATCAACTCAACCAGTTCCCGGTTTAAATATGTTTCTAAGCTTTTTGCTGGTGCAGGCAGCAGCGAAATGGGGTGCAGATTTTTAAGATCCTCTGCATCCTCATTAGTCTTTATTTGGAGGTGGTCCCTATTGCCTCCTTCCACAATTAGGTAAATACTCCCAGTACAATACCTGCATAAAAACTCTTGCCAGGAAAAGGCACAATCAGGTCCGGAGCAAGTTGAAGAATTCTAGGAGGACAGGGATCATCAGGTGAACCTGATTTTAAGTTCAAAAGAAGATTTACATAAGGAGAATAGAGTGAAAGCAGACAAAACAGAGAGCACATTACGGTCTACAGGATCTTAAGTTGACAACAAAGAGGGGGGCTCTTTCTCCACTACGTTGAACTCGGAATAGATCTTTAAGATCTTGTCTTTGAAATAGGCTGAAACATTGAAAAATCTTTGAGAGCTTTACAAAAGTTACAGAGTCGGCGGTATGGAAAGCTCTTTGACCACCTTTAAGAATTCATTGAGAGTGTTGGTGGCAGTCCTAATTTTGCCAATGTAATAAGTAGATTTGGTCACTGCATAACACGTTTATATATAAGTAACACATCTTTGGGGCCGAGAACAATGTGAGTCAAAAAGCATTCCAACCGACTCGGTTTCAGAATAGGTTCCGACTGACTCTTGTTCGTGGAGTCCGACCGACCGGTTACGATGTTTCCGAACAACGTTTGGTCGGACTTCAATGGGAGCATGTGTTTCGACAGACGATACAGGCTCCCATTAAAAACGGTTAGGACGAGGAAAACCTTGCACAATGTAGCAGGCACCCCATGTTGCCTGCTCACTGTGCATGGTTGGAAAGAAGGGACCCATTGGTACCTCAATGGGCCCCAAGCAGAGGTCTCTGGGTGAAGGGGGGCCTGCTATGGGCCCCCAAAGTTGGATTCTGACAGCTGATCCATACCAGACAGACCGATTCAGAAAGGCTGTCTGAATCTGACATCGTAATCGCTCGGTTGGATAAAGCGGCCCGTAGAGAAGTACGAGTCAGCTCCGACCAACTCGTGACTCCGAATTCCATTCGGACGTGAGCCAGAACCAAGTCGGACAGTTCGAACGGCTTCTAACCATCATAATTGGTCAGTCAGAAATGTTTCCGGGTCGGTTGGAAACAAGGCTTCTGAATCGGATTTGGACAAACTAAGGGCCCTATTAGGATGGCGGACGGACGCCCCAGGGGTGGAGGGACCATCCGCAGGGGCAGCAGCGGTATCTCCGTGCAAATTAGGATGTGACCGCCACCCTGGCGGTCACATCCTGTATGTTTAACATTGCGGCGGGTGCTGCTTGAAGCAGCACCCGCCGCAATGTTAAAAATGCAAGCAGTGCATTTTTATGCACAAAGCGGCAGGCACCGCGCGGTGCCTGCCGCTTCGTGCATGCACATGCAGGGGGTTACCATAGGTACCTCCCATGTGCACCCCCACCCCCCCTTCACCCTGGGGGCCTGCAACGGGCCCCCAATGAAAAGACAGTATGCCTTTTTGTGGCGGTATTGCCGCCACGGTAAGGCATGTCCCAGCGCATATCCTAATGTGGCTGCCGGTGTCTGATAGACACCGACACCATATTAGAGCTTTTCCGCCGCGGTCTCGCGGCGGAAAAGCGGCGGATGGTCTACCCGTCCGCCGATGACCCCCCGGCCATCCTAATCTGGCAGGGGGTCTTCCAACACACCGCAGCGGTGAATCCGCATCCTCCGGGCTGGAGGTGCTTTCCGCCGGCCCGGAGGATGCGGATTCACCGCAATCGTAATCGGGCCCTAAGTGCCGTTCTGAGCCTTGCCGACCAGCATCGTAATCGGCCCCTTTGCATAAACTTTCTCTTCTTATGTAGGTTTGGGTTTAGACCTCCATTTTTGCTCTTGTTTCAGGCACAGCCATATACAATCTTTCAATTCTTGCGAGAACCAGGGTGTAGAAGCTTTGGCTCTAGTGCACATCATATATTTAATAGGAGAGAGCTAGTCCAGTTTTTAGTTATCTGCCCTAAGTTTGTGGGAGTGATTATTATTTTCAAAAGACTCTCTCAGCGCAGATTCCATATCTTTTACAGAGATTTTATTCCAACTCCTGTAGAGTATAGGTTGATCCTGTGCCTGTACTACTTTTTTCTGCCCTAAGATTTTAAAAGTCACAAATGAGTGATCCACCTAGCTTGGAGGAAGAGTATCCCCCACCAGCAATGCTTCATGGTTGGTAAAAATCCCAAAGTATGTCCTGCTGTGTAGGTCGGGGATTTGACCAGTTGGATAAATCCAAAGCTTGAGATAAATTCCAGCAGTTTGATGGAGTGATTGCACTCCTTATCGTGCAAATGGAAGTTAAAATCACCCAATATAGTGAGGTTGGGGTTGGCAATGTAATTTGAAAAAATTCAACCTCAGGCCTCGAAACTGAGTCCGAGAACCTGCCCAGAGAGTAAGATATTCTTGTTCACTTTAAGTTTAAACTCTGCCACCTCACAACTCCCTTGAAATTCCACACTAATGGGCACTAAGGTGCATTTATTAGAATTATTGACTATAATAGTTACACACCCGCCTCTTCAGAGGGACCAGTCAATCCTAACAGTCATAAAGCCTGAGGGGCAGCTGACACCAGGTCAGATCCTGAATCCTCCTTAGCCCAGATATCCATAATAAACAAACAATATAGATCCAATATGGATCAATTCACAGACCGCCTGCACTATGTTTAGCCACAGAGCTAGCGTAAATAAAGTACATGCAACCTTCCCCTCGACATACCTACTCCGTTTCTTGGCTTCAGACTATTCCTTGTTATTAGGTGTGGGCCCTGTGTGCTCTATGTTCAGCATGGTGTGACAATTACATTGATGGCAACAATGAGTTTGGGTGTTTGCAAGATTACGGGTAACACAGTCCTCCCTGCTAGCTTTGCAACCCCAATTAAATCCAAGAACCAGGAATAATATTGACGTTCAATTTATCAACCTATTTGGTTTCTTGTAAAGTGCGACTACCCACCCGTTAGGGCCATAAGGCGCTGTGTGTGGGGGGTGTGGGGTCCCACGGTTCAGTTGAAGATGCAGGTCTTGAGGTCCTTTCTGAAATGAGGCAGTTCCTACAGTGGATCCTTTGACCACTGTCTGCCCCTCTCAAATTATCATTACTGGGAGCCAAGGGTCCAGAAGAATTATACGATTTTAGCCTCAGAACAATAAACAAAAATATAGAAAGAAACACACATCAAAAAAAGATACAATCCTCCATACTAAATTCTCTTTGGTGTGTACATACTGATTCTAGGAATCAAGCTAAGGATGACGGGGCATATTATCAAGAACGGCGTTAATTATCACCGATTTAGCAGCAGGAAGTTGCCGCTAAAGCGGCGATAATGGGCTTTATAATATGACCTTGTGAATTCCCATAGAACCCAGGTTCACACCAGAACCTGGGCTTCTATGGGAATTCACAAGGGAATATTATCAAGCCCATTATCGCCACTTTAACGGCAGTTTCCTGCAGCTAAAGCAGCGATAATTTTAACGCCATTCTTAATAATATGCACCCATAACTTTATCTCTTCACTTTTTTAATGCATTTAACATTTTTCAATTGTACACTTTTATTTGATATGTGCATACTTTATTAATCTGCTAATAGTATTTAATGGTCTAAGCAGCCACGGATCCCCAGAGTAGGCATTGCATACCCCGATTTTAAAACCGCTGGTATGGATGATGTCATTGGCTGACATCATATGCAAACATAGGAGTAAAAAGGAATGTCATAATTGAAAATCCAAGTAAAATATACAATGTATGAACAAATAACCCAGTATCAACCAAATTGAATGGTAGATTTGTACTGTTCACAGAGAGAAATTCCTATGGTTGGTAGAAATGATCACGTCTGTATCTTTCATAATGAGAGGTGACGCTGCAACAAAAGGAATGTCAACGTTGTAATTATTAATGGAAGTGTTTGCACTGATTTTTTGAAGAATGGTTTTGCACACCTTGCAGTGTATGCAGGAAAAGATTGTTTTGGTGCCTTTAACTTCTATAATGATGGTATATCCAATTTTGTTCTTTCCAGGGCTTTTTTACATGGTGTTTAAGCACATGAAACGCCCTCCTTTGGACCTAGTATAAAAGAGCAACAGAATTTCATTCAAGTATAAACTCCTATGCAAGCAAACTACTTGGAATAGCTGGCACTTAGGCTGTCATTGAATACCAAAAGTCAAGCTTTTCCTTTAGGTGCATGGATTTATGTATTATTATGCACCATCTGCTGCTCACATCACACTTCAAACAGGCACAAAGTCAAAGACAGTGCCCAAAGCTACAAATGGCCCAACCAAAGCTTTGCGAACACTCATCGCCAATGTGAAGGATGATAGCTTGGCTAAAATAATTCCTGCAGCCCAGTGCTCCTGAAGTTCCTCCTTTGTGGATATAATTTACAGGTGGAAGTGGAAACTGCCCCATCACCCATAACCTCCACAATCTCTTAAAGTAGAGTAATTAAATAGCATAGTCTAACATTGTTCACACTTCAAATTGTATTTGGAGAAAAACACCTGCAGGCAAAATGTCCTAGTATTGTAATGAAATGAATCTGGATCGTCAACGAGTTCCACCATTTGATGTAACATCCTACTGGCTGTGGATACACCACTTGGGGACCAGTCTATTCTGAGTGAGGTTTAGGTAGGTAGGTAGGAAGTGTCATGGGTGATGTCTGCATTTATGCAAAATGCATGGATCACTCACATAGTCCGAACTTTCTTGGACATTGTCAAACTTTTCACATAGCCATTCCAGTCCTGGAAACATACTAAATCTACTCTAAATGTTTGGAGTAAGTAATGTTTTATGACGGGAAGGGGAAGGGCACCCCTCAAGACTAACGGTAGTGTGAGAGAAGGAGTTTTATGCAGGAAAAATATTTTATTATGGAAGAGGGAATACTAATTCTTAAATCATTCTGTATTGCTAATAATCTGCAGAACTATATGTAGAGAGGGTGCAGTAATTGTGGAAATTTAAGATTTGCATCTATCTCCTTGACTAATTTTGAGACTTTTTGTGAATTATAAAACAGCAAAAATGATGGTTCAAGTGTAACAGTAAGCCTATGATGAGTGGATTTTCATTTGTTATAACAAATTTGTGATGTTGGTGTTGTGAAGGAAACTGCAAAAACAAGACGGTGGATAGAACTCTTGACTTAATATCAGCCACTGGCAATAGCTTGTGGTCGCATCCCAAACTGAGATGGCATGCTGGGTGAAAAATTAGGCTTGGGATGTGGACCTGAGCGACTGCCAGTAGCTGAAACCAAATCAAGCATTCCATCCATCACCTTGTTGTTGTAGCTGTTGCCGCCCTAGTGCAATGGGTATGCCCTTACATGGGCCCTGCTCTCACTGTGCCATTGCAATCGAGCTATACATGGCTGATGAGCCCATAATAAGGGCATCATTTGTCTTGGCTTGCTTGTTTTCCAGTTCAGGGAAGACCTGACCTGTTAGTTCTCGCTGGACTGTTCCGATGGCAGCAGGGTCAAGGCAGATTTACATATGGCTGGGTCCAACCTGAGGTGGAATGTTGGATTGCGATGAGGTCCAAGGGACTGCCAGTGGGTGAGATTAATTCAAGCATTCCATCCAGTACCTTGTTGTTGTTGCTATCTTAAATGCAATGGGTCTGGGCAGACATGGGCCCCATGCACACTTGGCCAGTGGAATAAAGCTATACCTGGCTGATGAGGCCATAATAAGGGCACAATTGGCCAGGTTTGCTTGTTTTCTGGTTCGGGCAGGACTTGGCCTGACAGTTCACGCTAGACTGTTTCGATAGGAGCGGGGTAAAGGCTGAATTTCAAATGGCTGGGTGAAAACTGAGGTGACATGGTGGCCAAAAAATAATGGATTGGGATGCCGCCCGAGAGACTGTCAGTGGCTGAGATTAATTGAAGCATTCTGTGGTATCTTTATTTCAATGCCTTAGTATTATGTCCCCTGCTGCTCAGCCAGAGTGACTGTGATGTAATTAGAAGGCTGGTGTGTGCATGGTTTGAAAGAGTGTTAGTTGAGTGCAGAAAGGATGCTGCTCCCGGTGGGGCTTTCTTACTACTATCTTTACCTGTAACCTGACTCTCCTAGCTTGGGAATAATCCTTATCCTGTTTCACTTAACTACTAGCTACCCTGCATCTTCATTTACCCACAATGGTATGTTATGTTACTGAATTCTTATAGCGTGGGCAGCTACTCCTGGGAGTGTCCCGGCGCGAGCCTACGAGGTGCTGGAGGAAGCGATTAAAAAAAAAAGTTTTGAGTTGTTCGTTAAATTGCCCCAGATCCTCGATTCTACGCAAAGAAAAGGGCAAATAATTCCTGGCCATGGCTGCCCTAACTGCAAGGGAACTGCCCCCATTCTTTGAAGGCGCACACAAGGTATCTGTGCAAGCAGCTGAGATGCCGACCTCAAATGTCTGGCAGGCGTGTGGAAAGCAAAGTGCTTCCTGAGGGTATATAGGCCCGCCAGCATACAGAGCACTATGTGCTATTACCAGGGCCTTGAACTTAACACGTTTCATGACAGGTAGCAGGTGCAGCATACACAGATGTTGCTTGACGCTCTTTCTAATGGGAATGTTGAGCGCAAGCCTAGTTGCCGCATTCTGGACCACCTGCAGCTTTTTTTTTTTAAACTTTATTTTTGTCGCAGACAGTTATAGCATACAAACAGTTGCGCCGACAGTCCCATTAAAATAACAACATTCCGTCAAGCAACATGTTACTGTTCACACGGCCCATCAGCCCACATCCCAAAGGCCGGGCGGCGGTAGGTGGTAGCATGCCAGAACTGGCCATGAACCTAGCAATGCAACTGTACGGCAGGATATTCTGGTCTGCTTTTATTTTTCTTTTATGCAGGTTACCCCCCAACTCACCAATAGAACCCCCCCCCCAAAACCTTGGCATCAATGACTAAGACATATGTATGCAGTTCGTTCACCTCATTATGGCACTCCTAGTGGCAGATAAGACAGCAATAATTACCTAGATTAGGAATGAAACCGTCAGGGATCAAAACATAACTTCTCCAAAATGTATCATACACGTGCGTGAACGGCCAGGCACTCCCCCAAATCACTGCCCTCCCTCTCCCTCCCCTCCACCCTCATCCTCAGACCCTGTAACCTCAGGGGTGAACAACTCCGCACTCGTGCCATCCGAATCATCGGCGGTCGCTCCCACCACTCGCATCATTCTCCACGCAAGCAGGTCGTCTTGTAGCTTTACATCTCTACGCACGCTCTGCATGAAGGTTTCTTCCGCTAGGGACCACTCCCCCCACCTGCAGCTTTTTGAGAGTATGGCTATGAGCAGAAAAAGAACCTTTAATGAAATCTAAAAGGCTACTACTGCCTTACTACTGAAGATTTTCTGAAACTATACCATTGACTTAATACTAAAATTGAACATATACATGTGCAATCTGATGGTATAGAAATGCCCTGAATGCCCCACAGGTGTGTCTCCACAGCTGACAGCCTAAAGTTTGGGCCATTCACCCTTCTTTTTATCAACAAGCATAGCCACCTGCTTTTTGGGACCTGTGTCAACCGAATGCTGAAAAGTTTCTGTTACAGCTCAGGCTCGTGGGCGTTTGACTGTAGACAACATTTAACCTGCTTTAATGTATGCTGTCCTATGCTACCTTTGTGTGACTTTCATACTTGAGGAATGAAATTTACAGCCTGCTGTTCACTGAAGACTTGCTACATTCTTTTACGCTTTTGGGTGATCTGACGCCAAAGAGACTGTTCTACCTATTGCCTACTGACAAGCAATGCATCAAATGAAGGCTTCTGACAGCATTGAAGCTACGTGTTCTGGCAACGCTTATCTGGAAGACAGCATTTGGAAGCATCTGGCATCATTTGTTTGTTTTCCTCTATCAAATAGAAAAATAATTCTGGTGAAAGTGTCTGCTGAATTGGTGCTAGCATGCAAGACTGTAGAGCATGTGAATAGAGCTGTGTTTCTGCTTTAGTGCAAGTGTAAGCCGGTCGGCACAATGGATCTGGAGATGGCTGAAAGCGGAGGCATTCATTTCTATGACGGTGCTTTGATTCCTTTGAATGACTCTGTGCTTGTATCCTGTATTCACTCTACTTAAAAAGATACGATGGCGGGTTTCCAGGTATCTGGCAGCGAGCACTACTTTTACAGCCTTTACATCAACATTTAAAAGACCCTGGTTCTCTTGTTTTTTTATGCTGGGATCTTCTTTCACGTTTCGCTGCTCAAACTTCACACCATGCAGATTTAATAGATTTCATCCTTATTTATGTGCATTATTTCTTGAATGTTTGATGGTGTCGGTTCAAGCTGCCATATACGTTCTATGCCTGAAATATTCTGTCTAGTGATTTTTTTCATTACATAATCTGCTACAGTGTTGGATTCTGTTTATATATTTCTGCCATGCTTATTTTAATACTGTTGACTATGTTTTGTATTGGTTGACATTTATTGCATGCATAGATTTTTGTGAATCAGTAAGTCTCTGTGGGTTTGGAGTTTTTCTCTACTTTACTGTGTGCTGCTGTGAGAGTTATGTTTTGCGCCCATATGTTATTTGTTATTACTTGTGCTGGGGCCTATCAGTCGGTGTGCTTCCTAAGCAATTCATACAGTTCTTGCTGTGGGGCAGGGATCCTGTAACCCAAACCTTTCTTGCTATTATTACCTATTTTGGCGATGAGGCATGTGGTTGCACTCAAACCTTGTTTATATTTACGTGTGATGGGCATGTTACTTGCTACCCCAAAACTTTACTTACATTTGCTGATATTGGGGCATGTTTATTGCGCCAAAACTGTATTTACTTTTGTGTAATGGTGTACCCGTGTTGCACCCAAACAATTCTAATTGTTATGTGTCTTGGGGGATAGTATGTGCACCCAGACAATACTTATTTCTGCTGGTGATGGGCATTTGCGTTGACCCAAACTGTACCTGTATTTAGATATTATGGGGCAAATTTCTTGATCCAAATGTTGCTTTGTGATGGACTTGTAAGTTGCTACCCAAACAAATACTTACTTTACAACTACTTGCAGTTATTGATGATGGAGCTTTTACTTTGCGCATATGTGTTGCACCTGCAGGGGCATACGTTTTGCTTGTGTCAGGTGTATGGCATCCATTGTGGCACACATATTGCACATTTGTTCTATGCTGCAAAGTCAGTGACTTTAATGTGAGGTGTCACTGTTGTAGCTCCTCTATATTTTAATGTCTACTGAGTGGGGACAGTGTGGGTGTTTTGCCCGAGAAATATATGTACGTGTTAGTCTTACCCTGTATCTCCTTTTCCTTTTCAGGTCCCCTTATTTTTATCTATTGTGTGATTGAATTTGTACTCCCAATCTTCGTTCTTCTTTGTAT
The DNA here is from genome assembly GCF_964261635.1 of Lissotriton helveticus. Taxonomy (NCBI): domain Eukaryota; kingdom Metazoa; phylum Chordata; class Amphibia; order Caudata; family Salamandridae; genus Lissotriton; species Lissotriton helveticus. The sequence continues at coordinate 180,024,521 of NC_136059.1, read as the reverse complement.
GGATGTTGTGTATCACTGTCTTATTTGGATTTATATTTTCTATTTTTTCCATAAATAAGGAAGGTGTGGTATTTTCATCTTTTCCATGCATTCTCCCCTTGAGGGATTTGTCCCCTGCTGCTCAGTCAGAGTGACTGTGATGTAATTAGAATGCCGGTGCATGCGTGGTTTAAGAGAGTGTTAGTTGAGTGCTGAACAGGGGCTTCCTTACTACCATCTTTACAAGTAACCTGAGACTACTACTTCGAGAATGAACCTTATCCTGTTTCACTTTAATACTGGCTTCCCTGCATCTTCATTTACCACACCTTCCATCCATCACCTTGTTGTTGTTGCTGTTGATGAGCAGGACGCTCCACTTTTTGATTTGGGTAAATGAGTCTTACTTTAAAAAGTATTACCCCCTCATCTACGTGCTCCTCATCCCAGTCCTAAAACATGAAGGTAATCCTGCATCTATGTGTTACAACTGGTACGAGGAGGACTACTAATAGGGGTAATGAATATCCCTGGTAAGTAACTGAGTCATTCCCTTCGATTACAGTGGTGTGTGAGGTTATGACAGTAGAATCCTAGGTGGCACATCAGCTTGGCGGTGCAAGCACCACCGTCTTGACCTAAGGTTGCCAAAACTTAGTGGACTTGTTAACCTCAGAGCTGCTGCCGTCGGCCGCTGAACATTCAGAGCACTACCTGGCTGGTGCTGCGAACGTTCAACGGCCGACGCGGCCCCGCCCACTCTTTGGAACGCCTAGCACTGCGCCGAAATAACGGCCGCAGCTAAGGGGTTAACCTAGCATAAACCTCAGGATTAACAAGAATTAACAAGAGTGTAGGGAAGACTCCAGCAGACTCCCCCTCATCAGTGCTCATAAAAACACCATACATTCCCCAAAGTCGACTGTTCATGTCTTGAAATCCGGGGAGAAACCCCAAGGGGTCGCTGAGCCCTGGAGAGGGGTAGCCTGGAGTCTACCACAGAATCCTATGTAATGGTCTAGCCCACTCCCATCCTTCCTTCTTGTCAGGTCACCCAGCAATTGTGTGCACAACCACCCAGTTCTAATAATAAACATGTTGTTTGCTAAGCTGCTGTCAATGCCAGAGGCAGAAAGGGGGATCCAACGGAAGCCAACAGCATCCGCCATGTTAAAAACGGAGGCCAAAGACACAATTAAGCCAGGAGTAAAAGACAGAAATACACAGAGGAAGAGCTTTCTGCTAGATTCATCAAAGACCCGTTTTGCGAGTCTTTAATAGCGATTCATAAGGAATCGCTATTAAGGACTTGCAAAACGGGATTCATGTAGGAATTGCAAAAAATATTGCGATTCCTACATGTTCCTTATTTGCGATTAGCAAATTGCTAATCGCAAATAAGGATGCGATTTCAAGGGTGCAGGGGTGTCCAAAGGACACCCTGTAGCACCCCTGAAATGTGAATTTACACTGATGTTGTGCACACACATGTCCAAAGGACATGTGTGTGTGTAACATGCAACTTATAAAAATGCATTTAAATGCATTTTTCTAAGTTTTCGCTATTTACCACGAGGTTTGACTTCGTGGTAAATAGCGGTCCTAAATTGCGAATTCACAATTTTTAAATGTTTCATGAATAGCATTTAAGGAATCTCTAATAGAGATTTCTTAAATGCTAATCCTCGCAAATTTGCGAATTCTTTATTAGCGATTTTTACATTTGGGATGATGAATCCCAAATGCAAAAATTGCACTCGCAAAGGGCCAGATTCTCAGAATATGGCCCTTTTGCGAGCGCATTTCTCTTGATGAATCTGGCTGTTTGTGAATCTCGCCCAAAATAAAGAAACTGCTTCGATACATTCTCCACCTCATCCACAGACATCTCCATCCTATTCAATCCCTAAAATGTATGTCACGCTGGCGCGCAGCTTTCTGTTCCAACCATGGTTCTTTCCTTCCTCTTTTTTCCTTCATAACCTACTTTTTACTTTCCAATTACTTTATTACACGGTGTGAGTCCGTCTTTATCTGATTAATTTACACCAAGTTTCCAACTCGCATTTCCAACTGCATATTCTGCTTTTACTCAAACTTTTTTGATTCTTTTGAATTGTTCTCATCAAAGACCCAGTTTTTTAAAAGCTCTGCAGAGAAGATTGTTGTTAAGAGAGCGCAGGGGCACGACCAGAAAAGAATGGCTATTCCGAGGAAACCGGTTCGTTTTTCCGTGCAGTGAAGAAAAATGTAATTGATTTACTTTCACGGCATCGGTGCCAAAGGAAGAGTCTTCAGGCAATTACCGGGAGATAATGGGTCGAAATTAAACAATCGTATCTCCTTTGCTAACATTAGGTTTTTAATATTGAGTATGAACTGAATAGGAATCGGTATGTATTTTTATCTAGCTGCACTTTACCTGGAATATTGCAGCACAGCCGCCTGGGGAATAAATCCATCTCAATTATATGAAGCTATTTCTTCTTCCTAATCTCCAAAGTCACAATATACTTTACAATTATAATGAAAATTATGTGTGTATAAACCAGGCACAGTGTTTCGACTTTGCTAGCGTTATTACATATTCACTGGAACATTTATTGAGAAAAAGGTAGTTTTTAATTTATGTGAATTTAATTTAAGACATTACAGATGGTAATTTGCAGTATATAGATGATAGATAGATAGATAGATAGATAGATAGATTGATTGATTGCAAACTGGAGTTTTAAATGTCTTAAATGAAATGAAAGTATATATATATACATTACCTACTGGCGGTCGCCAGTAGGTATATATAGTTAGGATTTTTTCTCTATGGGTTTTTTGAAAATTCTATGTCTAATAACTTTGGCGTTTGTGGACGGAATTGGCTGAAATTTTCAGGAAAATGGCACATTTTGTTTCTGAGCAGCCCTTGAAAATTTGGGGGGGGTTCGTCCAGTGGGGGCCGAGAAAAAAGGGGGGTCCCAAAACGTGTTTTTAACATTGAGTTTTCCATAGGGCGGTTGGCCTCACTTTTAGCCCGAACGGCTGAATGGATTTGCACGAAACTTGGCAAAATTGTAGGGACTGGTAGCCCGATGTGCCTTTTGTAGGTCTCAATATATGTGCTCCAGTGGATTTTGAGAAATTAACGTTTAAAAAAAGATATATATCTGTAACAGCGGACCGGGCAGCGCTCTGGTTCGCGGACTTTTCGCGCAACGGAGCTTTGTGAAGCGAAGCTGATTGGTTCTCCGGCGTCTGTCAACATTCCAAACAGTCCGTAGCGGCCGCCATCTTGTCTCTCGGTAGGATCGAGAGACAAGAGGAGGTCAAAACAAAGGGGGAAATAACTATAAGGGGGCATAGTATATCCTCGCTGACCCCCTAGGTTTGATGTGGAGGTTTTAAAAGGGCCCCGCGGGGCAAAAAAAAAAAATAATAATAATAATTGAACGGCTGAATGGATTTGCACGAAACTTGGCAAAATATTAGGGACTGGTAGCCCGATGTGCCTTTGCTAGGTCTCAATATATGTGCTCCAGTGGATTTTGAGAAATTAACGTTCAAAAAAAGATATATATCTGTAACAGCGCTCCGCTTCGCGTAACGGAGGTTTGCGAAGCTGATTGGTCATTCTGTCACTGGGCTATAGTTGGGCTACATCTGGCTGATATTTGGGCTACATTTGTTTTTTTGTGTGTCTGGCGGCCATCTTTGGGCTACATTGGGCTACATTGGGCTTCATTGGGCTACATTCGGCTAATTAGCAAATAGCTCATCGCAAACTAGGAATGGTAAAGAATCGCTATTTATTCCTTAAAGTTCGCTATTTAGGAAATGCTAAAAACTTTGATGATATATATGGCGGTTCATCTCTAACAAGATAAGAAGCATAGGGATACATTTATGATGACTGGCGCATCACCAGGGATGTGTTAGTCATTCTGTGCCGCTGTTCCGTCACCTATGGTGTGCTGCATTTACAATGCGGCGCATCATGGGGCAAAAACAGCACAGATGAGTGATGTATCTGTGCCGTAAAGGTGGCGCATTGCTGGAGTTGTATCGCAAGTGTGATGAAGCTCCAGCAAGGGTCGGGGGTGCCCCTGTCGCAGGGTTTCTGTTCTCACACAGAACTGTGGACAGAGGATTGGAACCTCGGCGAATGCATTGCTGGAGTTGTATCGCAAGTGTGATGAAGCTCCAGCAAGGGTCGGGGGTGCCCCTGTCGCAGGGTTTCTGTTGTCACACAGAACTGTGGACAGAGGATTGGAACCTCGGCGAATTAGGGTGTCCCAAAACTCACGTTAGTAATCAAAAACTCCTTAGCAAGCTAGGTACAGTGTCACATTGGATATAACAAACTCTCAATGTTTAGACAATCCAGAATATGAACTTATAGTACCTCAGGATACGTGGAACTCATGAACAGTCGGTCGTTATAGATTTCTTAGAAACCAGAACATGGAGTTAAGAAGAACAGATGTGTATTTGAAATGTTTATTTACTAATGCCGTCTTCTCAGGCGTAGTACCTTAGATAATAAAAGTACACATATTATCAGTAGCAAAATTACCAGCATAGTTACTAGTACATAAAAAGTGAATGGTGATAGTATGTTAACATGCTGTAAATGAATAAGAGTTAGCAACACTTATAAGCAGCCGCGGGCCGTGGAGGGAGTTACGGTGAGGCAGGGAGGCGGGGAGGGGGAGAAGCAGGGTGGAGAATACAAGTACACATATTATCAGTAGCAAAATTACCAGCATAGTTACTAGTACATAAAAAGCGAATGGTGACAGTATGTTAACATGCTGTAAATGAATAAGAGTTAGCAACACTTATAAGCAGCCGCGGGCCGTGGAGGGAGTTACGGTGGGGCAGGGAGGCGGGGAGGGGGAGGGGCAAGGTAGAGAGGGCTCCACCCTGCTTCTCCCCCCCCCGCCTCCCTGCCCCATCGTAACTCCCTCCACGGCCCGCGGCTGCTTATATCTCACCCTCCCTAATACACATATTATATTATTTGCTAAGAAGGTCTCTTTGTGTTGGTTTAGGGCGTGCCCATACTTTAGTGTCTTAGATTTGAAGGAATCACATCACCATACACCAGCTCTCTCTTCATGTGAACCGCATCAACTGTTGTGTATGTGTGTTCGGCAAAGCAATATAAAACCCGCCTCATGCCCAGAATTGGCAGAAGTTGCACTTATGTTATGAGTATGAAGTCGTGGAGATCAGACCTCATAACAATTCTGTATCGTGTTGTTCTTGAAACTTTAGCACTCGCTGTACAGATATAGTTTAACAAGTAAAGCAGATAGTAGACCAATAACATATTATTCTCATGTAAACCACGATGAACTACTAGGTGGAAAGCTAAAGCAACAACTAAGTGTCGTGTGCAGAAGTTGCAAAAAAGGAAAAATGGCGTTTAAACCGGTAATGAGCCCATGCTAACTTAACACGGTGTAAAGATATCCAGGACCTAGATGACACCTCCTCATGATCCGGAAACGAACTGAATAAGATAATAGAAGTGCCATCTCATGAGAGCAGATTGCAAGTTTATATGTGGACGGTCCGCAAGGTAAAGCATTAAAAACTAGGAAAATTTAATGCTAAAGAAAAATAAAACAGCCAAGTACTTTATCGAGTTTTAAGCCAATAGGCAAGGTAAATAATAAAAACTTGACAAATAAGTCAATGAATTGTCAATGAAATGCTAGTACTCAGCATATCAAACATGAAAAAGGTCTATGACATAACTGTGTATGCAAAATAAGCTGCAACAGCCTCCAATAGGAAGTCACCGTCTTCATCCGAAAACAGTTCAGCCATCCAATTTAAAAGCGGAAAAGAACATACGTGCTCTCCCAGCACCGGATCCTCTATCACCATCAGAGGACAGCTCGGTGGGTGTTCAAGAAAGCTCTCTTCCAAGAAAGACTGTGCTGCCGCCAGTAAATTCCAGGGACCGAGTAGTCCATGCATCAATGCCACAGCCATAATCCTTTCGCCAGGACAAACCAACTCGTGAGTAATGATAGGAGTCATCAGCTGATTAAAGTCGACGTCAGGAGAAACCGGTCCGCAGAGACACAAATCAATGGCCCAATCGAAATCACAGGTCAGGCAGTGAAATACAGGCTGGACACAGGTGAAGTAGGAGAACCGAAAAGATAATCCATATGCCGTGCTTAATATCGCCAACGGCATTGTGCCATAATATTCTAGCATGCGATTGCGGAACAGTGTCAGCAGCTGCAGGGTCGGAGGTTGCATAGGAGGGACATCCATATTTAAAAATGTAAAAAAGCACAAGAGCGTCCGCTGGTAATGCAAGTAAAAATGCCAATCCACGAACCAGAGTGCAGAAAATACAATGAAAGGAAGCAGGGATGACTCCAAAGATTTTCTCAAATGAAGTCACGAGACCACTGGTAACAACTTTAAAAAAGTGTGTCAGGGACTTTGTGGAGGATGCGTTAAAGATAGTCGGAAACATGTTGCTGAAATTGAAAGGCAAATCTTAATTGAAAAGGGTGTGCACCTCTGTACGGGTGTTCGCTATGTGAAGTACGAAAGTTTCACGGGCCGAACTCAAGGCCACCTCTCTCTGAGACAAAAGAGCTCTTATTCTTGCCATGCCGTTGAAACGTGTCCCAAGGTTGGTATTTGTGGCCAGATTGAAAACTCCCTATGTTCATGTGTGGGAGGAAATAGAACATTTCTGCAGCAAATAACCCGTTCACTTACTGTTACGATAAAAGGAATACTTTTAATTAACTCAGAACAATCTTCATTATTGAGCATCAAATAACTACCATTTTCCAACAACTTGAACGTGGGGATGATAGCAGGAACTGGCGTGCCTTGCAACACGCAAGCCATATTTGGTCGGTGTTTGTTGCATGAACCGTGTAACTGTATGTGCCTACACATTAGTGAATGATCTGGCGTCTCAGTGCATTCCTCTCCATTCAGATAAACTTCTTGATCATCTTTGAAACATCTGTATGTGTATGGAAGCGACCAGACCTCATGAAGAAAAGCACTACCTAAAGGTTCATAACGACCTATTGGTATATATTTCATACAATTTGAAAACTTATATAAAGCAAAAGGCAGCGTTATTAAAGCGTGGATAAGGCATGTTGTCAAAAAACCCGCAATCCTCTGCTGATGATGTCACTGAGCATGTCATGAATGATGTAATATGTGACATCATCAGCAGTGGATTACGGGTAATAGTATCTCTAGTTTACTCCCCTATAGCTGTCTTTATTTTAACATAAGTGTGTGTTTCCCTCCCTTATACTTACTGTTTTTGGTTCGCTTCCAGTTCGCGTACCGGCGAGCGAACTAGGAAGTGAACTAAGAGAAATAGAGGTTGGCACAGTTCCAAATATTGTACCAATTTTTTAATAACGGGGAGGTAGTTCTGAAAAGAACTTTTTTTTTTATTTTTCTGAACATTTTTTTACTGTTTTTGAATTTTTCGGAACAGTTTTATATTTTTTTGGGGTTTTCTTGGAGGGGGCAATGAAAACGATTCATTGTAAAGGGCTCAACAGGAGCAACAAAACAAAAAAAAGAAGTATTTATTATTTTGGGCGTTTCGGACAAACTTGCATATGATAGTCAATAGCTCTGTTGATCAGAGTGATGCTTCTTTCTCCGTAGGAAATGAATCCATCGCAAAATACGCAGGTGTGTTTTACTTCACCAAATCTCATTTGTATATTTGGCACCATCTCCCTGCCCTCTGGTCCCGTTACTTCCGGTACAACAGATCTTCTGGCCATAATAGGGAGATTATCTAGGTCGTTCCGAAACTGTGCAGCACTGTAGTTGTTAGGATGCCACCTAGTCATATGGCGATGCATTGTGTAGTTTCCGAAACTGTATTTTTTGTCGGTCCCTCTGGACAGTCTATCTTGACATATAAGGCAAGTTACGTATCTTGCATTTACTTTTTTCTGACCTTTGGGAATTTTAAAAAATTGCCAAATGAAGTTTTCTTTCCGGTGAGACGTCCTGGGCTGCTCAGGCAAAAACTGCCTCTCTTCGTGCTCGTCCTCCTGTTCCTCTTCTTCTTCTTCTTGTTGAATTATAACTTGAGCAGGTGGTCCACTCTTCCTTGGATGTGGTGGAGGTGGTGGGGAAGCACCAGCTGAAGCTACTAAAGAAGCCATTGCTCAGTGATCACAAAGGGTCTTTCTCTCACAATGATGAAAGTCAGAGTGAGGAAAGAAGGAGGGATTTTCATCATTTGGGAAAAACAAGAGTTCTCAACCAATCAAAAGTGTTCATTTTAGATTATATGACCTAGTCTTACATCATTAGGAAACCAAAAGTGAAATGAACCAATGAAAAGTGTTATTACCAAGTCACATGACTTGCTGTGTTTACGTTAAGCGCTTTGCAGGGCCTCCCGGTTTGCTTCCAGAAACCAGCGCTTTGCGACTCGCTTCGCGTACCAGTTCGCTAACGTAGTACGTCATATGACGTATCACGCGACAACGTGAAACGTCATGCGGACGGGAGGCGTCACGATGTTGTTTTGTAACGCGGCACTTGCGGTAAAGAAACGTTTACCGGCTCGCGGTCTATTTCGCGGCATCAAGGTCAGCTAACGGGAAGCTTCCCGATTTGCGAAGCGGGAACGAAGAAAAAAAAATATTTAAAAAAAAAATTATTCATAAACATATAAAATATATTTTTGGATTTAAAGAAGAATACATTTTACAGCTACAGATATTAGCTGTTAAAAAACCAATGAAATTCACAGAAAAAACCATAGGTTATGGACCATATATAGTTAGGAATTAGCATTTACAAAACCTTGAAAATTCACTGAAAAAACCATAGGTTATAGACCATATATAGTTAGGAATTAGCATTTACAAAACCTTGAAAATTCACTGAAAAAACCATAGGTTATAGACCATATATAGTTAGGAATTAGCATTTAAAAAACCTTATTTTACTCACACAAAACCATTGAAATTCCATATATAGTTAGTTGCACTAACTATATATCGCGCACCCGCAATCCACTGCTGATCATGTCACATATTACATCATTCATGACATGGTCAGTGACATCACTGATGACATCACTGATGACAGCTCAAATGACATCACTGATGACATCACTGATGACATCTCATTTGACATCATTCTTGTGCTAATACGATAAACCTCTTCAGACTCTAATATAACCTTAGATACACTCAGTGTATACAGACACTCACACACTGCCACTCATCCATGGAGTTACTCACACACCCAGTCAGTCATGCAAAGAAACAATCTCACCTCCATTTCTTCAACTATACAGTTAAACACACCTTACTTATTGAAACATATACTAACACATATTTACTCTCTTATACAATCCCTGATACAAGTTCACAATGATCGATACAACCACTCACTCATTCAGTGGCTCTCATGCACAGTTATTTATATATGCCAACTCTCACATGTACTGTGTTTTACATATGCACTTACTATGACATGTAGCATTGAGATATCCATTCACTCATCAATACACTCATGCACACAGTCAACTGCCCATGTAGCTGTTTCCACATGCACTCTTGAACTCATACACCTATTGAATAAACTGCTCACACATCTATGCATAGAGTCTCACACCTTCCAGCCACCCCCACACAAACTCAATCTCCCATAGAAATACTTGGGCAACCAATTAATAACACATATAGCCTCTCGTATAGCTAATGATCAACACATGCAGCAGTTTACAGAACAACAGACATAATGATGCACAAATTAAGACAGTTTAGTCACTAACCCATGCATTCAGTGAGACACATTTAATCACTCACTCATACAGTCAGTCATGCACCTACTAAATCCTTCATCCAGACACTTATACATCCACTCAAGACATATTTTAACTTTACAGAAAAATACAGTCACTGGATGTTGTCATCAGTGATGTCATCAGTGATGTCATTTGAGATGTCATCAGTGATGTCATCAGTGATGTCACTGACCATGTCATGAATGATGTAATATGTGACATGATCAGCAGTGGATTGCGGGTGCGCGATATATAGTTAGTGCAACTAACTATATATGGAATTTCAATGGTTTTGTGTGAGTAAAATAAGGTTTTTTAAATGCTAATTCCTAACTATATATGGTCTATAACCTATGTTTTTTTCAGTGAATATATATATATATATATATATATATATACATATATACACACACACACACACACACACACGTGTGTGTGTGGTTTGTGTGTGTGTGTGTATTAACTCTTTACTTGTCGTAACCGCCTAGGTCGATCATATGATGAGGGGTTCAGTAGGTTCAGTCCAGAACCTAGCACCTATTTTTATGTACATACAGGACCGCATTCATGGCATTGCTTTGCTGCGCTGCTCTACACCAAAGCTAAAGGGCATGAGTGCCCCGTATTTAAGCAATACTGTGCATTTCTGTAATTTGTGCCGTGCTGGTGCCGTTTCGCAGCCTAGTGCTAACTTAGGCACCCTTGCACCATGGTTCAAGGGTGCCTCCATTGTAGACAGGATTGTTTTTGCACAGGAAGGGGAAGCTATCTGCACAAAAAAATCCTATTAGGGGTTTTTCTCTTTCTATTCGTGCTTCAGAATGCAGCACACATAGAAAAAGGTAAAAACAATGAGAAATAAACATATCATCTCGGGAGGCGTACGGATTTGATGCTTAACGAGGTTTAACCCGTTGCGTGTTTGCGTCGGCCGTAGCACTACCTCCCGAGTGCTGCGCAAGACCAACGGTCGACCAGCCCCGCCCACTGCGTCGGACACCCACACTACAGCGGAATGTCCGCCGCGGTAAAAGGGTTAAATAACTTTATAAATCTGGGGCAGTGTCGAATTCCGTGGGTTTTGCAAGGAAAACCCCATCGCAACACCCATGGAAAGCCTCCCACATGCAGAGTAAGGCAGTGCAGAGATGTGTACTGCGTCCCCTACCTCATGATTTCTTATGAGAGCTCTGCAGCACGCATGCACCACTTTACGTGATGCAAAAGGGATGCAGGGCTCTCATAAAAAGGTCCAACAGTATGTAAAGTGAATTCATGTTACCCGCTATTTCTTGGAATAGGAGCTTGATTAGTAGGCAGTATAGGTCCAAAACAGTAAGCAAGGCTTACCTCTTTCTGAGCTGTGCTGTCTAAAATAATGGTCTAACTCGGAGAAGTATTAGGTTAAATGAATTCAGGAACACTGCATATAAACAGACACTTGGCCATGCTCTCAGTCACCATAGCCTATCATGATAGGGCCTCTGTTCTCTACTGTTTAAAGCTAGAGTTTTGGAAAGAAATATAAGACATTGAAAAAAAACCTGAGTGTATTGATATTGTCACAAATCTGATGGATTTGTTGCATCTTTACCTATAAAAATAATACAACTGATTGATATTTGCTGAAGTCATCTAGTCATATACAAATCCAAGTCCAGGTGTAGAATTCTGTATAGTTGCCGTAGAGAGAGAGCGCCATTCCCATAGCTAGCACATCCTACACTGAACCACTGCTCATCAATACAAAATGCATTACTAGCCTCCTATCCTCCTAAATTTCACCACATATTCTTTGGACATACAGCTCCCCCAGCGCCTTATCTTAAAGCATTTACATCGCCCTCAACATCCAGGTCATATCTGTGATCACCACTTCTCACCATGGTCTTTTCAGCCCACACTGCATGCTCTCTTTCTCAAGACCGCATAGTAGCTGGGGGACCATCTACAGTAAGCCACTGCTAGGTAGCAACAGCCAGATTGGTAGCAAAAAAAGTAGCCCTGGATCTTCATCATGTAGACACTGATGTCTCTATATCGAAAGTCTGCAAATGTCTGAATCAACGCCATATCTCGTTGAGGTGCCTGGGCCCTCTTCTGTATCTGATTCCCAGGTGCCGCTGTGCCACGTATTTGAGGAGTGCAATGCTTATCTTCAGACAGCCCTCCCTGGAGTAAGTCATTCAGTTCTTCTTCCTTCCTTGAAAACTCGTTCTCGTCCCAATCCTTTCGAGCACAAACATAACACTGTTCTGACATCCAGCTCTGGCAAATCTGGCAAAGTAGTCTACAAATGCAAGTGCTTCAACTGTCCTTCACCAAAGCTGAAAGGGGAGGAGTCTCTGGTAAGCTCCATACAATGGTGATCAACGTGAAAGTTAATGATAATGAGGACAACAATTTATTTTTTGCAGACTCGTGTGTGAGTCTGCATAATCTGCAATGATGACGCTGAACCTTTTCTTGACTCCTTTTATTTCATCCACTTCCCCTAGGATTCACCTAACTGGGTCCCAATTAAAGTCTTCCACCTTCCACCTCTAAGGAAAAGCACTAGTTGACCAATAAGAATTTAGCCACACTAAGTGCTACACAATTCCACTTTTGACCCATATCAGAGTATTCACTTGCAATTGGTCATGCTCCTCTTCAGAGATGTTAACCCGAAACACCAATCCTTTAGAGTGCTCTGACCTTCCATCTCTGAGAAAATGTGCTTGAATCTAGAGATTGGCCATGATCTCCTCAGCTTCCTCCAGCTTTCCTTTTGCTCTGAGTTACTGTCACGGCCAAAGCAGGGGCATCTCAAACCTGCTTATGAGGTTCCTGAAATTGCTTAAGAAAGGCACAGCATCTTCAGAGCAATACGATTGGACTATTGCTGAGGCAAAGATAATCATACCCTGTGGGGGCCCTAAAATTGTGGTTCTCCTTTTAAAGGTCAACGATTTTGATACCAGTGCCTCCTGTTTGGGGTAATTTTTTTACTTTCTAAATATATCTGAAACTTCCAACACTTGACAGGGTGCAGATCTCCCTAAGACGTGGCTGAAGGCATTCCTCAAGCTGTTGAAGAGTTGCAAACACATCAAAGACACTTCAAAATTAGGCCTTAAGCAGTCACACCGCCACATTTGTGTGGCGGTGTGACTTCCTTTTACCCTCCCTGGTATTTGTGCTCATGTTACTTTCTTCCAATGTCAGACCATCACATTCCCTGCCTGGCATTTCACAACAGTCCTATGAATGGTGGCAGCTCACCTACACACCCAGCACACTTGCACAATTATGTGGATGGTATCCTGGCAATACATATCCCTCCTGCAGGATCTAGGCTTTCTTGTAAAAATAAAAAAAATAATCTTACACTGCCACTAAAACCACATATTACTTGGTTTCCACTTCTGAAACCTCCACATGGACTCAAAATCGTCCTTCCAAGAAAATATCCCACTTCAAAAAGGAGCCGAAAATGGCCTTCTTATTACCCCCACTGGAGAAGTCTAGTTCATAATATTGGTCTCTGGGATGACTCCATAGAGGCCATTTTCTCAGCCTACATCTCTACACAACACTCCAGTGCTGGAAGTCTAGTTAGATCCACAGTGGACGCTCTTTCTCAGACCACATCTCACTAGAGAAGGACTTTTGTTCTCGCTTCATTTGTGGCTTTCAACCATTGAAACATAAAAGTGCCAAAGCCATTTTGGCACAACACTAGACTTTGTCTACAAGTGTAATGCTAGCAGGCAGGCTTGGGAGCCAACTTAAGTAGTTTATCTAACAGAGGCTCGTTGCCTTTTAGTAATCACTGAGTCTTACCAAACAGGCATCCCTGTGCGGTGTTCTTCTCAGGAGGGGCTCTTTGTCTGTATTGGAATACATAAACAAGCTTAAAGGCTCATAAAGCAACACTTGTAAATCTCTCTAAAGACCTCTGGGAAACCTTTCTATGAAACAACTTAATGCTCTCTCAGTGTACCTTCATGGTTGTTCCAAAATGACCACTAACCTTTTTTGCGTCGCTTAGTAAATGCCCAAAACGATTTTGTGTTGTGCCAGCACCACAAGAGTGATGCAACCCGACATAAAATCATAGTAAATCTGGACTGAACTCTGAACTTGTAACCTCGATTGAGCACAATCTTCAGATGGTGAAACCAGCAAGACAACTCCTGTTCACAGAAGCAGTGACAAGGACTACCCCGCAGACTACTAAAAATAAGGAATAATGTCACAGACACAGCCCGGGAGATCATCTTGAAAGATCTGACCACCTGGGACGTCCATGCCTACAGTCGAACAGAAGCCTTTGAAGAGGTGCACTGAAGTCCTTTCAATTAAAGTTAATATAGCTACCTTTAATTTTTGACTAATCACAGCCGAAGACAGAATCACAACTATAGAACAAAAATTGGCCACCACAATTGGCTGAGAATAGGATTATTGTTACATGCAGAAAAAGATTCTGAATAGAAGATAGAAATTTATGGGATAACCTCAATTTTTCAGGAACTCCAGGGAACTGGAGAAAGATATGGGGATGGCTTTTATGGTCTATTTTATCCTGGAACCGACCAAGGTAGAGTTTCACCCTTCTTTGGAACTACAGAGATCCCGCAGGATCAAGACCCAAAACACAAAGGACAGAGATACTCCAATAGAGATAATAGTCTGTGTCCTATGCCACTTACAGCCATGACAGGCCCTCATGGCTGCAAAACAATGTGACACATTTTTGTACAGGGAAGATAACTTCCACGTCATTCAAGATTACTCACACAAAACTGTTATAAAGTAAGAATCTTCAGGATGCCAGGATGTAGTTCCCAGGTAATAACTTTATTTGTAGATCAATTACAGGAAGCTTAAGATAGAGTCAAGATGGTAATTAGGCATAAAGTACGCCCCACCAGGAGCAGTATATCCTTACTGCTCAGCCTGCTGACACCAACTGCCTAACCTCATGCACCCAACATTCTATGCAGTCATCACATTCCACACATCACTAGGCTGAACAGCAGGAAAGGGGCAAAGAACGAAGAGAAGTGTGAAATAGCTCACAACAAAAACCATGTTGAAACTAAAGCTATTCCTGGCATTCTGGCCCTGTTTGAAAAAAAACTGCAAATTTTATACAGTCTGCTTTCTCCAGCGATCATGTTAATAGCTAGTGAAGGGTGAACTGTGGAATTCGATGATCCAGATCAGCTGGAAGGACTTCTAGATTTGTTAGAGGCCTTAGACATGGACATGTCCAAAAAACCAAAGGATGGTGGTCCTCCCCACAGACCAGTATGAAAGGCTTCTGTGGGGAACCAATTAGAGTTCGAGGAGAGGTTTGAAGAAATCGCAAGACTCTGGGCTTCATGACCTAAACACAAATATCCTGGCCATATGTCCACAACTAAGAGAAGTCAAGGTCTCCACTGCCATTAAGGAGAGGTGAAGCCATGGATGTATATGTTTTTTCTTTGTGAAGCCATCAGAGAGGGTATTGAAATGGCCTACATGTTAATTGCATTAATTATTATAATTTCTGTTTATCCTATTTAATCTGTGGGAAATGATGTTACGGTCATTAAGTGTTTTGGATGAACCTTAACTATCCTTTTTATAAGTCTGTGTTATATTATTGAAATCAATAACAATGCTTTAATAACAAAACAAATAAAACAAAAATCTGGACCGAAGTGTGCTTGTAAATCAGTGTGATCAGCTTAGCTCAAATATTGCTTTGAATAGGGTGATTCCTCATACTTTTTCTCCTCTTCTTTCTCCTATGAACTTTGTTTCCACCCTTTAATAAAAGTGTAGAAAATTAAACGTCTTCTGGATGGCAACGTGTTGATATGGAAAATCCCCCTGGATGGTGACAGATGTGCATGCTTGTCCGGAGTGTCCTAGAAGAATGGATATTTATATTTTCGTGACGGCTAAACATGGACCATGCACGTACGCCCTGACTTAGACTTGAGCCATTGTAATGTGGTCTTTTTAGATCAGGAGGGATGCAACAAAAGCTGCCTTCAGAGTGGTAGAGGGCTACTGCCTGTACCTGGAGTTAAGTTGAGCATCGTGGTCGCAGCATACCCAATTTGTGTTCAATGGTAATCAGTAGTGTGAACAGGACTTTTTACCTATATCTGTAAAGTTCTGTGTCTGTGTACTTAGCTCACCCTTGGCCTGCATGGATTGTGTATAGCACCAGAGAGTGTGTGATACTTGTGTGTGCGTGGCGGGATGCATATGTACCTGTACCTGTGTATGATACATGACATGGACGCCTGTGGGTTGCATTTTGGTAACATAGGCCTAGACAAGAATCCCCAGACAGGAAACGTGGATTGCTGACATTCTTGAGGGCTCGGGTGGAAAAACACTCATTGAAGGAATTGGAGCACAGCAACTTTTTTGCATATCAAAAGTCTCTTTTAGTTAGTGGTCAGTGGGGACTCGGCTAATTGTCACAGAGATGGTAAGGCTGAGTAGGTTGGCAGTGTGGGCCAGGGAATCTTGATAGTGTGGAAGGTGGAGGAATTTGAATCTTTTTGGGGTATATTTCAGAGAAACCTGACATCCAGGTGTGGTCCCTGGTTATCCCCTTGGCCTGTGTGATGGGTCAAATAGAATTGGAGCCAGTACTGCAGTGGCAGGCTGCCCCTTTAACACAGGGTTGTGCAGAAGAGAGAGTAATCAAAGATGATGACACCCATATCCCGAATTTCAAACACTAATTCACATTTATGACTAGATCTCGACTTTATAGGTAGGAGAGAAAGATGATTAAGACTTCTAGCTGCTGCAACCAGGAATAAGGACACAGGTCTCCTACTTTCCCTGCTGGATGAGGGACCAATACACAGTAATATTACCCACTTGCCCTAAGCCTGCAGAATGGGCAATCTGCCTACCTGCCAAGACCAGTGGGCCCAGTAAGAAGGAGGCGAGAGTCAGGAGCGAGCAAGGCCCAGTGACCGTCCAACTTAGAGGATTGCTGCAGTGCCAGTTGTCAATCGCCGTATGCCAGGTGCAAGCCACCTTGAAGTAAGGCCCTTGTGCAGCACCAGCTGGCGATCACGGTGTGCTGGGTGGGGGAAAGATGCAGAGAGATCACTGACCCTCAGCAGCAGGATATCGAGCACTTGACAACTGCCATCGGGTTGGGTAAGACTTTTTAAGGCCAGCAGGTCTGCCAAAGTTCATATTGCTGGTGAAGTTGACTTTGAGGTTTTGGCACATGGGGTATATCAGGGAGTCATCTGCTGTTTCAAATTGGGAATAACACACCTTAATAGAAAGGGATAGAAGGTCTCGGGGAAATGGCCTAGGATGAGACTAGCGTGCTGACCTTCTGAGACGGTGGATGCTATTCATTGCGTTGCCTCGGTGCCCTGTATGCTCACAGAAAATACTCCTTTTTTGATAAAAGCAAGTAATTGACTGGGCGGTCAGCCTATTGTTGGTACTGTGTGTATTTTGAGTTTTGAGCCTGTGTATTCCTCACACAAAACGAGCAAAGTGCTGAAAGGTGTAGTACTTGTCCCAGTTCTATTGCTGTTCACTTTGTTTATTTCTACCCCCACCCCCCCGTCTATCCACGTAACTCTCGCATCGGCCCTCACTCACGGGATTCCTTTTCAATGTCAGAACCGCGACATAATCTCCCCTGATGAAGGGTTCTGCCTGAAATACATTGGGTTTGATTTACCATTACACTCCTGAGGCGGAAGCCGGGAGCTCTTTGTGCGTAAATTGTTCTTTTAAAATACTTGTTTTGGCATTTTTTAAATTGAACTTACCCCATTATTTGCACTATCTGACCTGATTCAGACGATTTTGGACTGATCAGGGGACGCTCACAATCACCGCGACTGCCGCCGATAGCCGCCATCTTAGAGGTAGCGGAGTGGGCAGCGGGCTAGTTGTTGGTGCGCTCAGAGCAGGCATAAAACACGCCCTTCACCACGACCACGCTGGAATTGCCAGTCTATGTTACACTCCTGAGGCGGAAGCCGGGAGCTGTTTGTGCGTAAATCGTTCTTTTAAAATACTTGTTTTAGCATTGTTTAAATTGCACTTACCCCATTGTTTGCACTATCTGACCTTATTCAGACGATTTTGGACTGATCAGGGGACACTCACAATCACCATGACTGCCGCCGATAGCCACCATATTAGAGGTAGCAGAGTGGGCAGCGGGCTAGTTGTTGGTGCTCTCAGAGCAGGCATAAAATGGATGCCCCCTCACAAACGTGCAGCGGGCGCGCCACAGCCGTCTGTGCCCGTCCGTGCCAGACCGTCGCCAGGAGCTTGGACCCCTGGCAGTTCGTGCCCAGTACCCTCTTCCCCGCCTAAATTTAGACATACCTATACTAGTGGAACTCTGCTTAAACTCAGACATACCTTGTGTAGCTTAGGGACTACCATCGAAAAGCTGCCAGAAGGACCTTTCTCCTGCAAAACCTGTAAGTATCAGTCCTTTTCTTCTTTGGATACTAACCTCTCACTCAGTTCCACGACTATTGGATTACGCTCGCTCTCCAATTCAGAGCCTTACACCATCCCCCCGCAGACCAATCTAATAACAATACACAGCTCTGCCTTTTAGCTAATGTCAGATCCCTTTCTAATGCTATTTGGGATCTTTTCAATTACAATTACATTAATCCTGATATCGGATTCCTTATGGAAACATGGATTAAACCATCTGCGGCCCCAGCAATTGCTCTAGCCCTTCCATCTGGTTTCCGTATACAAAGGGTTGATAGGCTGGAGAGAGCGGGTGGAGGGATAGCCATAATTCATAAGGACCTGATAGCGGTCACTATACTTGACCAGATTTGCACTCAATCATTTGAATGTCTCGTGTTTAAACTTTATCTTCATCCCCAGCACAGTTGGAAAGGGGCGCTGGTTTATAAACATCCTGGTCCGCTACAGGATTTCAACAGTCGCCTCTTAGAATTCATCTCCCCCATATTGTTGCTACCCGCAATTTTCTACTCTTAGGGAACTTCAACATCCATAGTGAAGACACTAATAATCATGAAGCAATTACCTGTTTGGAGGACTTGGCCTCCAAAATTAATAATGATCCCACTCATATAGCAGGGCACACCTTTGATCTTATTCTTTCTAACTCCCATAACCTCAAATGTGGGGATACTCTCCCTCTGACTTGGTCCGACCATTCTTTAATAAAAAAAATTCTAGTTTCTCCCCTAATCTCATCCTCCTCCTCTCCTAGCACGGATAGGTTGTACAGACCTTGGCACAAAATCAATGCCCACCATTTCACCCCCCCTTTTTTGACCTGGGACATTGATACTCGTAACCTCAATGTTGAACAACAGCTTCTCCACTTTAACAACATCATTTCCAGCATTCTAAATGAAGCAGCACCTCTAAAGCCAGCCACTCGTACCCACAATTCCTCGGCCTCTGAATGGTACTCCCCTGTCCTACGTACCGAAAAGAGGGAGTGTAAGAAACTGGAACGCACCTGGTGTCTTTCCCATCAAGAAAAGGACAAAGTCAGGTATAAATGCTCTCTGACAGCATATCATAATAACATCAAAAAAGCACGCAAGATCTACATTGCTCATCAATTGGAGCAGGTAGGGTCCAACTATAAGACTCTATTTAAAATTGTGAAAGCCTATTCTAACCCCTTGGCGTGTGACATGGCAGAATCTCCCTCCCAGTCATTATGCAATGATGTTGCGTCCTACCTCACACATAAAATAGATTCTATTTATCAGAAAATCATAAATGCCAACTCCATTTTTCCCCCCTCCATGGCTATTCCCGCTGATACGCATGCTACTCTAGCTCAACTCCACACCTTTCCACATAGAGCTCGAGAAGCCCTCAACAGAATAGAAGGATCAAGGAAATAAAAGAAGAAACAGAGGAGTTATAAACAGCTCAATAAGTAAGTTAAGACAAAAATATAGAGTAAGCAAATAGAGTAAGGAGGAGAAAAGAGTACGCTTAAGGTTACCTTTTGTTTATAGGAATTAAGCTGAGCTGAGAGAACACTAGATGGAATAGAAGAGAAGCACATGCCTTGGAATATAAGGGTAGGTAAATAGGTAAACAGTATAGGATTGTAGAATAGATAGAGTAGGTCCTAGAGAGCTAATATTGTGTTTAATATTTTAGATTCTCTTGTAAGAAAAGTCCGCTGGTCGGAACGGAAGAAGGAAGGAGCAAGAGAGAGTCAGAATTCCAGGACCAGTCTCTTCTTAGTTTATTATTGTATCCACTCCCCTTTCCCCCTTGGGAGTTACCTGGAGTCTAGGTATATACTGGATCTCCGGAGTATTCTTGGGAGGGAGTTGGGAACAAGCGTCTCTGTTCCTGTGCAAGTCCAGGTGAGTCTGACACACGCTAACACTACTGCAGGATCTTGCTTCTATATTCTTGGCCTCCTGCGAAGGATTTTTCCCCTCCTACCCTCCTCTACCAAGAAAACATTGATGCAGGCTTTGGTGCTTAGTAGATTTGACTAGAGCAACGCCCTTCTATTCTCAGCCAATCAATCAGCCATAAAAAGACTTCAGGTGGTGCAGAATACCGCTGATCGACTTGCTATCAACGCCCCACTTGTGGGACACCCCCGCGCCGCACGGCCACCAGCTGCTGCGTGTGCCCCCTGCCGCCCTCTGCCTCGCTGCTGCCTCGTTGCCGGCTCCCGCCGCTGCGAGTGGTTTTTGTATTGTTTTGACGGATATTTGTGCTTGTCTGTGTTAACCTTGTTTTTCCCTGCTGTTGCGTTCATCTGTGCCTGTTTTGACGGATATTTGTGCTTGTCTGTGTCAACCTTGTTTTTTCCTACTGTTGCGTTCATCTGTGCCTGTTTTGACGGATATTTGTGCTTGTCTGTGTTAACCTTGTATTTTCCTACTGTTGCGTTCATTTGTGCCTGTATTTTTATTGCATTGTACTTCCTCCGTGTTGCCCTCCTTCCTTGTTGCCCGCCTACCGCCTACCTCGACGCCCCCCGCCCTCCCTTTCCCGCCACCGCCGCTTGGCCCCGCCCCTTTCTGCCTTCTGTAACCCTCCCCGCTCCCGCCTCCCAGCTGCTCCGCCCACCCGCGCACTTGGCCTTAAATGGCGACCGTGCGACGCAGGTGAGTGTGACCCACTTGTGGGACACCCCCGCGCCGCACGGCCACCAGCTGCTGCGTGTGCCCCCTGCCGCCCTCTGCCTCGCTGCTGCCTCGTTGCCGGCTCCCGCCGCTGCGAGTGGTTTTTGTATTGTTTTGACGGATATTTGTGCTTGTCTGTGTTAACCTTGTTTTTCCCTGCTGTTGCGTTCATCTGTGCCTGTTTTGACGGATATTTGTGCTTGTCTGTGTCAACCTTGTTTTTTCCTACTGTTGCGTTCATCTGTGCCTGTTTTGACGGATATTTGTGCTTGTCTGTGTTAACCTTGTATTTTCCTACTGTTGCGTTCATTTGTGCCTGTATTTTTATTGCATTGTACTTCCTCCGTGTTGCCCTCCTTCCTTGTTGCCCGCCTACCGCCTACCTCGACGCCCCCCGCCCTCCCTTTCCCGCCACCGCCGCTTGGCCCCGCCCCTTTCTGCCTTCTGTAACCCTCCCCGCTCCCGCCTCCCAGCTGCTCCGCCCACCCGCGCACTTCGCCTTAAATGGCGACCGTGCGAACGCGCAGCGGTCACGCGCAGCGGGCGCGCCGATTGTGCGCCGAAGGCGCGCCAAAGGTAAGCCCGTCTGCGCCCGTCCGCGCCTGGACCGCGCCCAGTGCCAGGACCCCTGGCCCCCGAAGAGCCCGACCGCGACCGACCCGCCTGACGTACTCCGCCGCTACCCTCAGCGCACTCAACACCGGCCGACTTGCCGACTGCCACCAGGCCACTCCACGACGTACCCACGGACCTTTCAGCTGCCACGCCTGCAAGTTCACCTGCATCCGGACCTGCCTCGCACCAGCACCCGCCAAGTCGAACACCAGCAGCACCCACCTCAAGTGCATCCTGCTCAACACCCGCTCCGTCCACAGACACGCCATCGAACTCTGGAGCCTCCTAGACACCACAGCCCCTGACGTTGCCTTCCTCACGGAGACCTGGATGAACGCCTCCTCAGCCCCCGACATCGCCATCGCCATCCCGGAGGGCTACAAGATCGTCCGGAGGGACCGCAACGCCAACCAGATGGGAGGAGGCATCGCCATCATCCACAGGAGCACCATCCGGCTCACGACCAGCACCGACAACACTCCGACCAGCGCCGAACACCTGCATTTCCAGATCCACACCAACCCGAACACCACCCTCAGAGGCACCCTGATCTACCGACCCCCTGGACCACGCACGCAATTCAGCGAGGACATCGCCGACTTCGTCAGCCCGCACGCCCTCCCCTCCGATGACTACATCCTCCTGGGAGACCTCAACTTCCATCTGGAGAACAACAACGACAGCAACACCAGCACCCTGCTCGACAACCTCGCCAATCTTGGACTCAAGCAGCTGGTATCCACCCCCACCCACCTCGCCGGACACACACTCGACGCCGTCTTCTCATCCAGCAAAGACGTCACCTTCAGCCACACCACAGAGCTTCAATGGACGGACCACAGCTGCGTCCACTTCACCTTCAAAAGAACAACGACCCACCAACACCAGCAACAGGCCGCCCGCAGAAGCTGGAACAAGATCACGGCAGACCAGCTCGCCACCTCCCTGGGCCAGCACCCTCCTGCCAGCTCAGCGAACCCCAGCCAGGCCGCCGACAACCTCACGAAGTGGATCAGCAACTGCGCCGACGAACTCGCCCCACTGAGGACCCCGCCTAGCAGACCCGGCAGCAAGAAGGCCCCATGGTTCACCGACGAACTCAAGAGCTCCAAGAAGAACTGCCGAGCCCTCGAGAAAGCCTGGAGAAGGGAACCGACACCAGACAACAGGACCTCCTTCAAACTTGCCACCCGGAAACACCACCAGCTGATCCGCGCCGCCAAGAAAACAGCATTCAAGGACCGGTTGGACAACAACGCACACAACTGCAAGGAACTCTTCAACATCGTGAAAGAGCTTTCCAACCCCAGCGCAGGTAACAACGACATCACCCCATCGCAAGACCTCTGCAACTCCCTCGCTTCATACTTCCACAACAAGATCGCGGACATACACAACAGCTTCAACAACCAACCTGCGCACACCAGGACCGAACAACCACCCCCCACCACCACCCTCCACGCCTGGACCCCGATCAGCACCGAAGACACCATCCGCACGATGAACTCCATCCACTCCGGATCACCGACCGACCCCTGCCCTCACCACGTCTTCAACAAGGCCGACGCTGTCATCGCACCCCACCTGCGAGACATCATCAACACATCCTTCGACACCACCATCTTCCCGGAGAGCTGGAAACACGCCGAACTCAGCGCTCTACTCAAGAAACCAACAGCGGACCCCACCGACCTCAAGAATTACCGACCCATCTCGCTCCTCCCGTTTCCAGCCAAGGTCATCGAGAAGACCGTCAACAAGCAGATGGCCGCCTTCCTCGAGACGAACGGATCCCTCGACCCCTCACAGTCAGGCTTCCGTGCCAATCACAGCACCGAGACCGCCCTCATCGCCGCCACCGATGACATCCGAGCCCTGATGGACAAGGGAGAAACAGCGGCCCTCATCCTCCTAGACCTCTCCGCGGCTTTCGACACGGTCTGCCACCGCACCCTAGTACAGCGTCTCAACAACGCCAGAATCCAGGGGAAGGCACTGGAATGGATCATCTCCTTCCTCGACGGAAGAACACAGAGAGTTCGCCTACCACCGTACAAGTCAGAGGCCTCCGAAGTCATCTGCGGCGTCCCCCAAGGATCATCTCTGAGCCCCACCCTCTTCAACGTCTACATGAGCCCCCTCGCGGCCATCGTACGCAAACACAACCTCAGCATAATCTCCTACGCCGACGATACCCAGCTGATCCTCTCCCTGACCAACGACCCCGCCGCCGCCAGAACCAACCTGCACGAAGGGATGAAAGAGGTAGCCGAGTGGATGACGACCAGCCGCCTGAAACTGAACTCGGACAAGACGGAGGTCCTCATCCTGGGCTCCTCGCCCTCCGCCTGGGACAACTCCTGGTGGCCCCCCGCCCTGGGCACCGCACCCAAACCAACAGACCATGCACGCAACCTGGGCTTCATCCTGGACGCCTCCCTCTCCATGACCAGGCAAGTCAACAGCGTCTCCTCGGCGTGCTTCAACATCCTACGCATGCTACGGAAGATCTTCTGGTGGATCCCCACCGAGACCAGGAAGACCGTCACCCAGGCCCTCGTCACCAGCCGACTGGACTACGGCAACGCCCTCTACGCCGGTACCACCGCCAAGCTCCAGAAGAGACTCCAGCGGATCCAGAACGCCTCAGCCAGACTCATCCTCGACATCCCACGTACCAGCCACATCTCCGGACACCTGAGAGACCTTCACTGGCTCCCCGTCAACAAAAGAATCACCTTCCGCCTCCTCACCCACGCACACAAAGCCCTACACGACCAAGGCCCGAGCTACCTCAACAGCCGAGTCAACTTCTACGCTCCCAAACGCCACCTCCGATCAGCCAACCACGCCCTCGCCGCCGTCCCCCGCATCCGAAGAGCGACTACAGGAGGAAGGTCCTTCTCCTACCTGGCCGCCAAGACCTGGAACTCCCTCCCGACCGACCTGCGCCTGACCCAAGACCACCTCTCCTTCAGGAAGAAGCTGAAGACCTGGCTGTTCGAGCAGTAGCGGCACCCCCCCCCCCCCACAGCGCCTTGAGACCCTACGGGTAGGTAGCGCGCTTTATAAGTGTCAATGATTGATTGATTGATTGAAAGCCCTCCGAATCCTCCTGAACCAACTCCATTGGCTCTCCATAGAGAAAAGGGTTAAATTCAAAATAGGCTGTATTATTCATAAAGCCCTCAATGATCAAGGTCCCACGTATCTTGCTACGAAACTTTCTTCCTACATCCCCTCCAGAACCCTTAGGTCAAGCTCTGAGAATCGGCTCATCGTCCCCAGAGTTAAGAAGGTACGCAGCAGTGCAAAAGCTTTTTTTCACCTTGCTCCGGTATTTTGGAACAATCTACCTTCTCACCTGCATCCTGGACTCAATCTAACCCAGTTTAGAAAGATTTTAAAAACTCACCTCTTCTAGTTTACTTTTCATTTCTGGGGTTTCCCTCTAAGCGCCGAGATACCCTCATGGGCAATTCAGCGCTATATAAGTTAACAAACTTCAAACTTTAAGGACCTATTGTGTATTTCAAACCACTGTGGAATAAAACATTACTCCAATGTCTACCTGTTGTTCATAAACTGAACAGAAGTGAACTAACCTTCTTATGGGAGCTTGGCTGTGCCATCGGGGGACGTTACCCAGCTGGGCAATCCTTTTCACCTATTGTACTCGCTGATTGATCAGACAGTGATACCCTGGTCGCAAGCAGATCATATATTTAATTGTTGGATTTCAGTTCACGTTAATGGTCAGCAATTACCATCCTTCCAGTACTTGGTCCGTGTAACTCAGGACCCATATTAAGTTGGGCACGGTACATCAGGAGTAATATTTGCTTAAATACACCTCACCTTGGTGCTATCTAATTTACAAAATGGTCCACCTAATGCACCCTCCTCTTTCAGCGCTATTTCTCTCAAACTCATGTCTCTTGTCATCCTCATTTCCTGCTGTAGGGTCTCTTATGTAAGAGCCCCTTCTGTGCTTGGGCTGCATTTCTCCCCATATGGGGCTATGCTTTACATCTCATGCGAAGCTAGAACGGTCTCCTTCTGCTTCATTGCCTCTTCTTCCTGATGCATTGATGAGTGCCTTTTTGAATATTTATCTCAGACCAATCTTTTAGTGCCTCCTTCTCCTCTGACACAATCCACTTCTCCCAGGAATACTGGCCGGATCTTGCTTGCTAAGCTCGAAGGATCATGGCTTCTGCATACACCACACAACACCTTGGGTCTAGGAACAAGGGTAAAAAATTAGCGTAAGTGGACCAAGTAAGAAGAATGTATGTCAATGGGTTAAGATACCAACTACCTCATTGAGAGAGGAGAGAACTTAGGGGCATATTACCAAGCAATAGCGATAATTATCGCTATTGCTTGGTTACAGAAAAAAATTTACCGCAGATAAAAATCGGCCGCAATGCATGAATATCGCTGAAAAGTCAGCGATATTCATGCATTACCGAGCTAATGCTCTTAGCCATGTTATCCACCTCCCATTGGATAACATGGCTAAGAACTGCTCAGGGCAGGTGTTAGCTTTTGGAGATATTCGCGCTTAGCGCGAATATCTCCATAAGTTGGTAATAGGAGATAGCGATGTTAGCGACTGTTTCCAGTCGCTAACATCTTGGCACGCCCACTTTGCATGTCATTAGTGATAAATATCACTGACATGCAAAGTGGGGCCCCAGATGGTCGCTATCTCCTACTAGCTGTCGCTAACTGGTGTTAGCGACAGCTAGTTATAGGGAGGTAATTGTATCTCCGCTTTCTTGGCTTTTAGAGCCAAAAAAGCGGAGATAAACCCCCTTGATAATATGCCCCTTAGTTGCCAAAAACCCATCATTCACAGATCGTGAGTTGTCATCATTTGGGTCTGGCCTCCTCTCTTTCGGGTACTCAGTCTAGGAAAATGACTGGGATGCCCTTGGCTGTTTACCAATAGGAGGATGGCTGGTGACTCAGCAGAGCACACCATGAAACCCAAAGGCATAGACTCTTGCCAAGTGAAGAGGGTTCTAAAACAAAGAATAACAGGTGCAGAGCTAACTATTACAAAAAAGGTGTGTTAAAAATGACTCAGGGAACTCCATACCAATTTTATTCTCCAAAGCCTGCTGCACTGGTTAATCATTAGAGGACATCTTCGGATCTAGGGATTACACCAACTTTTAAAACCTCTTTCGTCAAACCAGCAGACCTCATGGTTAAAAGAGCCTTGAATGGGCTTTGGAGATGCATATTACTGCTGCCTTCTTATCTTGCCTTGCAAAGAAACTCTTATTTTGTTAAAGTCAAAGAGGCAGATATTATATCCCTTCCAACCGTAGGTCGTGCTTATCTCTCTGAAGGGCAAGGAATCTCCTTTCCCATATTTTTACTAACGGGGAGCAAAATTCATATCATTTGCTCCCGCATAGTTATTTAGTTACCAGAAAATGATGTGAAATTTCTCATAATAAAGGGCATTTGGTGCTAAACGGATCTGAGAACGTAATTTGCTCTTAATAAAACATAAAAGCACAAATTCAAGCAGCCGGTCTGCACCCAGTTGTTCACGTTGTTCCCTCACGCTACATCATTGCTGCAAATTATTAATTACATGATGTATGGAGCAGCACTGTAATTTGGGAATCAAAGTAAGAAAATGAAATGCCAGCATAACGTAAATTTTGCCCAGGCCTAATTGTTCACCTTATTTCCTTCTCCTATTTAACTCTCTCACTGCTCATGGACTGATGCTAAATTGCCCGCCACACCTTGCTGGGTCCTCTGTCTTGTTCATTCCTCAAACCCCCTCTTTTCTTGCCGGCTCCTACATTTCCGGTTCGTCCCCTGATTCCGCTCACCCTTCTTCAGCATCTCTACTTGTCTGAATGGTTTCCTCTTAGCTGATGCACCCTGGATCGGATTCGCACAATAAAGAGGCTTATCTCCTGGAGCTGTGGCCCTATACAATGTGATGTCACAGAGCTGTCACTGTTACTGCTTTCATTATTTCTGGGTTGAACACGTAATGACGTGCTCTGCAAATACCTGTCTCGTTTTTAATAACATACACTGTTTTCAATGCACTCAAGCATAGTAAGTACTTATTTCTAGTAAAAACAGTGTTTTAAAGGAAAAATGGCAGGTGCCTAACTGTTCATGAATGTTATCTTTCGATTTGAATGGGATTGCACGTTTGGAGGCGATACATCCAGCCGCAAAACCACTGGCGTAACAAAAAGTGAGGGGGCCTCCCTGCACGGTACTTAGAGGGGCCCCCTCCAGGCTCAATCAGGCGCTCTCCGGCCACAGTTCAGTCCTGAGGGGGCCCCTTGGAGCTAGAGGCCCCCCCGCACCGCGGGGGCTGCGTGGGCCTGTGTTACGCCCCTGCGCAAAACATGTCATGAGAGGAAGATTTTAAGGTTTTGTGGCCCCCTGTGCTTACACTATTTTAGCTGCTTTTATGTTTATGTGCAGAATCATGTTTTGTTTATCTCTGTTGCAACCTCGAGTTAGAGTTATGCTTGTGCTCAGCTGTGGCGAAGGAGTAATGCAGAAGGTGCATGTGCTATTTTTGTTACACATTGGGGGATATTCCAAAGAACGTGTGATAATCATCGCCAAAATCGGCTATTCCAATGTTTCTATCGCCGTCTATCGTGGGAAAATAACTCTGTGTTAACGTCCTATTCACAACACGGCGATAACGAGTCAATTGTCCACAATAAAATCACATGAACAAGAATAAAAATTAAACCCTAATGCGCAAAAAGTTGCGATGGGCCCAACCGCGATAACAGAATCTGCAATAATCTGCACCAGGCCTGCAAATCACACACATCAGGCGGGAAAAATCACTATAAAAGTAGAAAAAAAATACAAACAAAAGCAAAACAACAGCGAAGCACATTGGAGGTAGCCGGAGCAAGTACAGAGGACAACCAGAACCCCACAAGTCCCCCGGA
Source organism: Lissotriton helveticus (assembly GCF_964261635.1). NCBI lineage: Eukaryota > Metazoa > Chordata > Amphibia > Caudata > Salamandridae > Lissotriton > Lissotriton helveticus. Next base: position 179,995,977 of record NC_136059.1, on the reverse strand, counting down.
AGACCACCCTGGGACCTCAGGGTCTGGGACGAGCAAGGACATGAAGAAGAGGAAGACGCGGTTCAGTCCGCAGGAAAACAGGATCCTGATAATGGAGGTGGTAGAACACCATAAACAACTGTTCGTCACCTCCACTGTGACATTGGCAACAAAAAATGGAATATGGCAGTCCATCTTGGACAAGGTGAATGCAGTCGGAGTGCTGAAGAGGATAATGGAAGAGGTCAAGAGGCGCTGAAATGAAGTGAAGCGCAAAACCAAGCAGAAATTCGCCAACAACCGGAAGGCAGCAATGCAGACTGGAGGTGGGAGTCCAGCGCCACAGGAAGAGCTGGACGGGATTGAGGAAATGGTGTACACAGTCATCAGTGGGGAGACAGTGGCAGGAGTTGGGGGACCTGACACTGCTCAACATGACCTGACACAACAGCACCAGGGTGAGTAACGACCAGTGACTGGGGGGACAGGGGGAGATGGGCACAATGGCACATATACACAATTAAGTATAGCACATCTGCAGACAAACCATGCCCCAGACTCCCAAATCCCACCAAGAGACCAATGTACCCAAGTATGCAATATCTCAGCACTGAATATAAGCACAGAAGTCAAAGGCACACCGCATGAAAGGGTTAAGGGGCAGCAAAATCAGAGCTGCAGGGGCGACTCTCCCAAAATGCAGCACACGCACATAACATGCAGAGCACATCAACATTGACAACAATGTGGTACAAACCGCAACATGTCCACAACAGAACAGAGGACACTACTGGTGCCGCTTATGTGTAGAAACTGGCCAATCACCTTTGGCATTGCAGAGAAATGTGAGATGATGATGTACAAGTACAAACACACATCCGTGATGTTGTTGAAATGTCCACTGTCCTGCATCAAATAGGCAGCTCCTCTCAAACAGTCAAAATGTACACTATCATGCAGTCTGAATGTAAACATGTACAATGCGTCAACATACATGTGAACACAATGTTAAACTACATCTCCCCTTCACATTGCAGAGGGAAAACTAACACCTCCTGCAGAGCAGACCGAGCCTCCCTTCGCTGATGACGAAGTGGACCACCACACCTTCGACCCCAACGCCCTCCAACAGCTCATGGACAGCCTCCGCACCCCACCTCCAGGACCAGGGCATCCCAGCTGCATCGAGGAAACCCCACCCCCACCCCCTGCACAGACCACACAGCAGGCAGAACCCACCACCACGGTTGATTCCCACCACCCCCAAATGGCCTTCCAACGCTGTGTGCTCGGGTAGCAGGAGAAGCTGGTGCGGGTGGGGTTCGACTGCATGGCAGCCAAACTGGATGCCATACGTGGGTGTCTAAGTCCCATCAGGAACCACTCACAGTCCATAACTGATATCCACAGTGCGCTCTATGCTCTCCAATGATCCATGGCTGACATCGCGGGAGTCCTGACTCAGAGACAAGAACAGCTGTCTAGTCAGAGTCGCTCTAGCGATGTCACCCGGGATTTGGGACACATGCGGAGGATAATGGAGACCATGGAGTGGACGCAGGCGGAAAGAGCGGCTGCCACGGCTGCACACCAGCGAGAGGGAACTGGGTTCCTCAATGCTCTAAAGACCCTACTCTTGGCATTGCTGCCACAAGGCCTGGTGCTGATGAGTGCTGCTACTACCACTACATCCACATATCGGCCCCCTGAAGTGTCACTGCCACCCAGTGCAGCAGACATTCCACCTCCGGCCCCTGAGGTATCACTGCAACAGTGCTGGAGACAGAACACCACCACCCACATGTGAAGCACATGAAACAGCAGAGGACGAAGATGCAGATGAATCTGCCTTCGTGGTAAGAAGGACGCAGTAGCATTAATCTCCACCATATGGCCAGTTTCTGCTTGGTTCTGCCCTCTGCATCATCACCTTCCACTGTCCCCTGATACTCTCTGCGACACTCACCTTGGACCTGGAAATGGACTGCCATATTCTGTTTGATTGCCAATGACACAGCATTCAGATTGCAGACTGAATTCTTCCTCTTCCTTTGGACTTGTCATTCCCTGAAGGACTCTAGCTGGCCCTCCATGGGCCAACAATGTAAAGAGGGGTTTGCATGGCCCTGTACTGCTCCAGCTTCAACACTCCTCTGAATGTGTATTAAACATTCATATTCACACAGATGTGTCATGTCTATGATCTCTAAAGTGTGGAAGTATAGATGAATGTAGGGTCAGTGATTCCCCCTTACGCCCATGTTGCTCATGTTGTGGGATTGGGTCACAGGGTGACACATTACCGATTGTGGTCCGGGTGGCGCCGACACTACAACAGAGACACATGCATTAGTTACTTCCTTGTCCAGCCCAGGATGGAACCACGCCCAATGCCCCGGGGTCATTGTTCACACCGTTGCACTGGACTGGCATACACCAGGGCAGCCCACTCCGCTTACGCTCACAGGGGACGACGACAACGCTACATGTCCCAGGTCTTCCCTGTAGTGATCTGCTGTTCACAGGTCTAGTTGTCAGCATGCCACAGCCACTCCCTCACAGCTGGTTTACACCCACACCAAACCCATCCAGCACAGGCGTCCCAGGACATGTGACCCTGCCAATAAAAAGGGCCGGGTGCATGTGCTGGACACCATTTCCACTCTTTATCTGGGTGTATCCGTGTGGTTATTATTGATGCATGAGGGCCTAGGGCCCTACCACATCATATTACCCAGTGCCGAAGGTGACATGATAGCGTGGGCACCACATGACTCAATCATAAAGGGTCCATGACTTGCGGGGCACAAACTTGGTGGCACCGGATACACAGCGGCCGGCACAGACACACCGCCACAGGATAGTGACTTACGGTGCACTGCGGTAGGGGCACCTAAAGAGCTGAGCGGGGTGCAGCCTGCGATGATGCCCCATCCTGGTGGTCCGGGCTGGTAATGATTTGTGTGAGCCCTGCTGGACCGCAGTGTAGGTCAGCGGGCAGTGCGGGCCTACTGCCACGTGGCGTTGCCTCGCGGGTCACAGAGTTAGTGGCACCTTAAGGGCTGAGCAGGTGTGCAGCCTGCGATGATGCTGTGTGCACTGATATGATCTCTGCCATAGTGAAATCAAGACCCAGAGTCATGTGTGTGACCTGGTGGCCTGCGGAGCGGGCTGCATGATGTGGAGGCTGCCATGCTCATGGTCCCCGGGCTTGGAGCTTGCACCGGCACATGGTGGGCCCACTTGGAGTCACGCCGGTGGCAGAAGGTGAGCAGTGAGGCCTGGGTGTGCAGGGGCGGGCATTCACCACTGGGCGGCGGGAGGGGCTGGGGTGCAGCAGCCTGTGGGCACAGAGGCGGGCAAGCAATGATGGCGTGTGCAATTGTAAATACTCTACTATTCATAAATCTGGACTCTGCTTCAGATAAGAGACCTGATGAACTGCAGTGCATACCGGCACATGGTTGGAGACACACCAGTGGCAGCAGGTGAGCAGTGAGGCCTGGGTCTACAGCGTCAGCACTCTCTCTCCCTCACCCTCTCTTCTTTTCTCTGTCTCTCTCTCTCTCTCTCTCCCTCTCTGTCTCTCGCTCTACCTCTCTTTCTCTCTCTCTCTCTTTCTCTCTATCTCTCTCTCTCTCTCTCCCTCTCTCTCTCTCTCTCTCTCTCTCTGTGTCTCCCTGTCTCCCCCCTCTCTCTCCCTCTTTCTCTTTCTCTCTCCCTCTAGTTCTCTCTCTTTCTCTCTCTCCCACTCTCCCTCTCTTTCTCACTCTCTCACTCTCTTTCTCTCTCTCTCCCTCTCTTTCTCTCTTTCTCTCTCTCTCTCTCACTCCCTCTTACTCTCACTCTCTTTCTCTCTCTCTCCCTCTCTTTCTCTCTTTCTCTCTCTCTCTCTTTCTATCTCTCTCTTTTGCTCCCTCTCTCTGTCCTTTGCTGAGTGCATGACACACCTTCTTATCTAGAATTTTGTCTTGCAGGCTGGGACTTACAGATTGTCCTGAGAAGACCCGCCATGACTCTTCAAAATAGTGGTTTCGACTTTATTTTAATAAAATGTTTTGTTCGGTAATTCAAAGATGAATGAGTGATTCTCCTTTTTCTGACCACACATGCATGTTAAGTGCTGTAATTGTGCGACATCAGGCGAATTGTTAATGATTTCGTAAGGTTGATGTAACATATCTTTAACCGGGGAGGATTAGGGGGTGCCCGGGGTACGGCCCCTGGGAAGGAGGGGGGTTCTAAGGGTGGTGGTGGTGGATGTTGTTGCCATCTTTGGTGTCCGAGCTGCATGATCAGTGGCTCCATGGTATCTGTTGTTCTTCAGGTGAGGCTCTGGCCTGCGCTCCCTTTTCTGGTGCAGGTTGTCATCCGACTTTACACCAGGTGGGTCCAGATGTCAAATCCCTGCTGCCCACGCGCCTTAGCACCTGTTTTGTGATCTTATCGCCGATCTGGCCGGTTGTTGAGAATGTTGCAAAGTGGTGTTGTTGCGGCTTTTTTCATAGAAACGCCTACTCTGCATCTCATTAGCGTTAGTTCTGTGGCGATGTTTTTTGGGGCTGCTATCGCAGGGAAACTGGTGATAGCTGTTAGCAACAGCTTGTGAATGGGGCAATACATTTATAGTCACTTTGGCTGCAATAAAGTGCCCATAACTTGGTGATAAGTCCTTGAGAATATGCCCCTTATATTTTTACAGCTAATGCTTCAGGACCTCTAGGTTATAGTTAGAAAAAGGTCTACAAAGCATCCTTAAGCATCCTTGAAGCTCATATTGACTATTGTCATAAATGGATGAAAAGTTAATAAAGCGCTCTGCTACTCGTAGAGGGTGTCTTGGCGATGTCACAATGTAGCAAAAGAAACACGAAGAAAGAAGTTAGAACGAAAGAGCAGTGTTTTAAGGGCTTTACGGAAGTATGCCTCGGGGGAGAGTTTTGGAGTTCTGGAGAAAGTTTACTCCAGGCGTTTTCTGGCAAATAAGAAATCTTCTCAAGGTAATACCTGGGTATATTTCAGCGTTCGGTCAGTGGCAATATCAAAGGATTAAAGGAAAGAACTTTGAAGATAAGTGGGTCCCCTATTATTGAAAGATCTATCAGGGATGAGCAAAGTTTAGGACCCGATTCTCTTGTTGACAGGTAGCCATTGAAGCCTCATACGATGGGAAGAAAGAGGCAGCTTAAGGATGAGTCCGGCGTCAGCATTTTGAATGATCTGGAGTTTATGTGGGAAATACACTGGGAGTCCTAGGCAGCAGGGGCTCCTAAACTCGGTTTCACAATGAAATTCCCATTTTCCCAGATTTCACAATACCAGATTTGTTAAATTTTCTAGTATACAACAAAATTTTACCAGCATTGTAATCTCTCTCATCCATGAGGAATTTAGATTTTATTTCTATTCCTTATTTCTTGATTTTTTTTTCCTAACTACCTCAAGAATGTCATAATTGTTCTGTGTATTTTCTGGACAATTTAATTTTAATCTTAGTGTCTTTAATAACCTCTGTTTCTTTGTTGATACATTCTCTCTGCTTCTTTACTTGATCAATTATCATACCTTTTAGATCTCTTGAAGCATTCTTAAGTTTCAAAATCCCACTGCCTGCTTTCACTGAAAGTTGTGAACATCGGGAGGTAACTTTACCAGTGGGACAAACCTGGTCCTTGGATCTAACCCGTGCTCCATTTCAGTCGACCTTAAACTTTTCCCTTGTCTCGATCAAGTGCAACCAGATAATCATGGTTGGCACTTTACGCTTTTTGGCAATAATTTCATCCAAAAATGATTGGATGTTCGACATTTTTATCTCTTTTCGTTCATTACAATAGTCTCTAGTTTTATAAGTTAGAGTGAGATTTTTATTGTGTTTTTTTTTAATTTTTACTTTTTTGATACTTCTAAATGCTTTTCACCTTATCTTAAGTTAAGGCTGTCTGCTTTGTGCCATAGTTACCAGGGTTTGCGTTCAAGTTTAAATTACTGAAATCTTTCCTGGTCCAAACAAGAATAGTGCCATTATTACTTGTGGTGGGCTACCATCCACCCCAACGAATAATCAGCTTTCTCACAGGAACCATTTAAGCCCTGGGCCATAAATATGTTATTAAATAGCCATTGAATCAGAGTAGGATGGTAAACAACCGTTACAACGCAACTATTACAACGGACTACTTTTACAACGCAACTTTTACAACGCAGGATCCATTACAACAAACTACCATTACAACGCATTTTTTTACATCGCAGATGCCTTTACAACGCATGCCATTACAACGTAAGTATTGGTAAGTATATAATTATATTAAAAATGTTATAGGTTTGGGTTTTGGGGTACAGGGGTATTTTTAAGGTTCAGGGCTAGGTTTGGGTTTTTGGCTAAAGGGGTATTTTTAGGGTTCAGGGCTAGGTTTGGGTTTTTGGGTAAAGGGGTATTTTTAGGGTTCAGGGCTAGGTTTGGGTTTTTGGGTACAGGGGTATTTTTAGGGTTCAGGGCTAGGTTTGGGTTTTTGGGTACAGGGGTATTTTTAGGGTTCAGGGCTAGGTTTGGGTTTTGGGGTACAAGGGTATTTTTAGGGTTCAAGGCTAGGTTTGGGTTTTAAATAAAATTAAAATTAAATTAAATTAAATTATATTCATTTTAATTACTTACATTTTAAAAAATATTATATACTTACCAATACTTACGTTGTAATGGTATGCGTTGTAAAGGCATCTGCGATGTAAAAAAATGCGTTGTAATGGTAGTTCGTTGTAATGGATCCTGCGTTGTAAAAATTGCGTTGTAAAGGTATGCGTGCTAAAAGTATGCATTGTAACGTCATACATCCGAGTAGGATACAACACTGTATGGACCGCCGTTGACATATTCAACAGCACCTACACCATTGATGTCTTTTTACTGGAGTTTTATATAGCGTGGACAAGACCCGAAGGTATCAGGGCAATTTCCAGGAGCACCAATTGTGTTACAGACGGACACTTACATTTTTGATAGACCCAGGGAGATTAAGTGATTTGCCCAGAATCACTGGATGTTGAGCGTCCCTGGCAAGACTTGAACCCGATTCCCCAGCTTCAAGGTCCGCCGCTGTAGGCCACATCCTCTCCTTTGACTAAGCTGCTACAAATCTATTGTGAGACAGGTAAGAGAGTGGACTCAGTGCTGTGTAGTGACCTGAAACCAGACTAAGCTTTTTGTAGTAAGTTTGAAGATACTCAGATACCTATTGAATAACCTTCCTAGACTTTTTGTGGCAAATGGAAGTAAATAAATCAGCCTTTAATTGGAGGGATCTGCTCTAGGTGGCTTAAGTTAAAGGACCACCTGGGCTTGTTTCCAAATATTTAGCACCCTGGCTTTGGAAATAGAGGATTACGCAGTTAGTACTTTACTGTGCAGATTAGTTACAGTTCGATGATATAGATATAAAGAGACCAGGGACCAAAGTAAACCCAGATGGACACATTTTATGATACCCAAGGTTTCATGTTCTGAGATGAGGAAGAAATTAACTATAACTTAACACCTGTAATTGCGGGTCAGAGAGGTTTAAATGCAATTTAAAATCACCATAGTTAACAATCTGGCCATACCTTGAGAAAGACAATGGATAAACTATGGGGCAACATATAGATGTTCCAATAAAATAGAAAGTGGGGTGAATTTTTAGCGAAAAAATCATCTTAAGAGTCTTTATAGCCAGAAGGGTTTAGGATGATTGGTAAATAACAGTTAATCCACCATCTGAGCAAAGGGGGCGGTTTTGATAAATAATTGAGTAGCCATTAAGAAGCGCACATGCTATATTTGATTTTTTTGTTTCCTTAAACTGAGTTTCCTTAAGAAACATGGCATCTGGATTGTGAGAACCAATACATTCAGATACTTCAGAATTTATTTGGGTAACATCAAATAATGATAAGATAAAAGATGAAAATTATCTTCTCAAGTAAACCATCCTCAACTAAAGTAATATGTGATTACAGCCACTGCATAACATTATATAAAAAAGTTGCTATGTACATGAAGCAGTTAATCCATTATGTACAAAATAAAATCATTCTGTGCATTTGACATTGTTTTCCAGAATTCTTATGGGCCTAGTTCATGAAGACAGCCATGTGCCAGAGTGGCCCTACCTTTTAAAAATATATAATTAAAATAAATTGGTATGAGGCTATTGCTTATGTTGCCAATTCCCACTCTTACTCTTTTGGTACCCTTTTACTCATTTGACAGCATCTCCACCTGGCACATGACACTATATGACTTACTGAGCCTTTTGAGAGTAAGCGCTATATCAATGCTAGAATACAATAGACTATGGAGATTATTTATGAGAACCCTGTGTCGCTTTTGCACCAGGCAAAGTAATCCATGCATGATGCAAGGCTCTCATAAAGATTTATGATCCCCGCAAAGCCACCCTACGTGACTTTGGGTGGCCTCATCAATCATGAATAAGGCGACGCAGCGCAAATCACTGCATTGCCTTACTCTGTGTCCCCGGGAGGTGTTCCAAGGGCATTGCAGGGGGGTTTCTCCCAAGCAACATCTATGGAATTTGATGCTGCCCCTGATTTACAAAATGATGTATATACGGGGAAGTGTGACATCCATAGGCCTCCTGAGGTGAGGTGAAATATGCTTATTTCTTCATGTTTTTTCCTCTTTCCATGTGTGCTGCATTCTGCCACACACACACAGAAAGAAGAAAACGCCTTGTAGGATTATTTTTGTGCTGGAAGATGCCCCTTCCTACTTGCAACAGAGGCCCCTTTACATCTTGGTCCAGGACGGCCTACATTGGCGCTAGGCTGCCAAAACGGAACCAGCGCAGGTAGAAAGGACAGGAAAGCATCGTATAGCTTAAATACGTTGCATTCCTGCCCTTTCACTTTGGCGTAGGGCAGCGTAGCAAGGTCCTTGCTGTGCTGCTTGATGCCAAATTGTCATAAATGAGGCCCTTAAGGGCTCATTTATGAAGAAGTGATGCAGTCCAGCGCAGCAAGTCACCCTGCTGCAATGAACTGCGTGACAGAGAAAGGGCAGGAATGTGCTATACGTAGGCATTCCTGTCCTTTCCCTTGGGCTGGTGCTCTTTTGGCACCCTACCACCAATGCAGGCACTCTTGCACTAAGGGAAGGGGCACCTTCCTGCACAAAAGCAATCCTTAGAGTCATATTCCTCTTTCTATGTGTGCTGAAGAATGCAGACCACATAGAAAGAGGAAAAAACACAGAGAAATAGAGATATTTCTCTCTTTTCCACCTCCCCCAGGAAGGTGTGAGATTTTGGCGAATTGCCAGATCCACAAGTTCTTGTAAATATGGGAATTTATCAAAATCTATGGGAGTTGCGTGGAACACCCACATAACGCCCATGGAACGCCTTCTCAGGGGACAGAGTAACTCAATGCAGCGATTTGCACTGCGTTGCATTACTCCTGATTTTTTAAGCCACTCAGATACACGCTTAGTGGCTTTGCGTGGCTTCAAAAATCCGACTTACAGGTTTGCAACATGCCTGTACCACATTGAGTGGTGCAAAGACGATGCAAGCATCTCATAAATGTGCCCTTAAAATACTCAATCCCAAAGTGCGCCGTTGAACTCTGAAAGCGGACCATTATTTAGTGAAGCTTCAGAAGTTGAGAACTCATTCTCTTGAGTCCTCATGTATCTAGTATCCGATTGTGAGTCACTGAACACATTTGATTCTTGACTTATCCTGGATTATATTTTTTGTTGAAGGGTATTGGCATCTGACTGCAGTACACATGTATCCCATAGATCAGTGATAGCCAAGTATGGCCAAGCAGGCGCCTGCTGCCCTCCTGACCTTCACATGCATCCCCCAGATAACAGCAGCACTGGGCTGCTGTTTACTTCAGAGAGCACTAACATTCAGAAAGATGTTAAATAAATGAGAAAGCTTTTATTTGCAGGCTAAGTGAAGTGAAGGAAAGAATCTGATAAAGTATCCTACAACTTTTAGCCACCCACAAAGCCCCACTCTCTTCCTGCTAGCATAGATGCGGCCCTGGGGCTCACCACAGACCATACTTTGCGGCCCCTCCGAAAATGTTTGTGAGTATCTAAGCCATAGATGGATATTTAAGGGAATCTGATTTTGTAAAGGTTAAGCTTAACATCAGCTGTTGCTCTCTGTGAAATGATTTCACATTTGCCCATTCAAAAGCAAATCATTATCAGTGCTGTTCCTCAAATGTTGATTCAGGCGAAAAATCTTTTAAAATTGAACACCAGCAGTTATGTGTGACATTAAACTGTTGCTATCTGATGAATTCATTTTTCTTTTTACAAGCCATCAATTATGTCTGTTTTGCAGATAAATATCAGACCATTAAAAAGGGTATTTTAAGAGAATTTATTGGGTAAGGCCCAGATTAATTTACTATTTCATGCAAGGTAGCATCCAAATAGGCTCTGCTGTGTTATGAAGAGGGGAAAACAGTGCATAGGAATATGTACTACAATTGGCCTGATCCTGCTGTCATCCCTGGCACACAATGAGGCCTTATGTGCAGCTCTGCACCATGGCACAGCGGTGAGTGTGCGGGGTCCATCCAGCGTGGGATTTGTGCTGGAAGCTTACCCTTCCTGTACAGATTCCTACGCATGAATAACATCAAAAAAGGTCAGACTCTTGCTTTGCACATTGGTTTGTTGAATACATTAGTCCTTATTTGTGACTGCTTCAAGTAGATGTTAGTTTTTAACCCTTTCTATGCTGATGACGGAACCGCTCCGTCATCAGCTGCGGTGGCGCTGTGCTGATGACGGAGCGGTTCCGTCATGGCCCGGCCACCGCGCATGCGCGGCGTGGATTCCGCGCCTGCGCTGGGCATTCTATTGAGCAAACGGGGCCATGACGGAACCGGTCCGTCATGAGCACAGCCCAACCGCGGCTGATGACGTAGCGGTTCTATCACCAGCATGCGGCCGCCGCGCGGCCGCCCCGCCCCCTTAGCGCTGCGCCGGAATAGCCGCCGCAGCAATGCGGTTAACTTAAAGCCCAGTCTGTCTATTGTAATAGATCGGGCTTTACAGTAAAACCTTTTGTGTGTGCTCTGGGGCACTGCCAGTAATGCATCCTTGACACAAAGAAGTCATGACGTTGAGCAAAGGCAACATTTACTGTGCAAAACACCTTTTGCACTGAGTGGCAATAGCATGCGCTGCTTTGCATTGCCTTGCGTCACTCTGCATCACACTAGCACCAGCACAAGCATTAATAAATCTTTACATAGGGGCATATTTGCGAGAGGCTTGCATCTTGTTTTCACCAGACACCGTGCTACATGTGTGACACAAACCTCTATGACAGATTTATGCAGCCAGGCAAAACCACTTTGCGTGGCTTCATAAATCTGGAGTATCGCAACACAATGCAAATTGCTACGTTTCACTACTCTGCCCTGGTTAGACGTTCCATGGGTGTTGCAGTGAGTGTTCCCATGCAACTTCCCAAATGTTAAGCCTTCCCAAGGGAGGTGTAACAAAGAGAAATATCTTTATTTCCCCTGGTTACTTCCTCTTTCTATGGATGCTGCATTCTGCAGCTCCCATAGAAAGAGGAATTTGCCTTTCAGGATTGTTATTGTGCAGAGGTGGCACAGTGCAAATTGCTGCCTTTATATACTCTGCCCTGGTTAGGCGTTCCATGGGTGTTGCAGTGAGTGTTCCCATGCAACTTCCCAAATTTTACGCATTCACAAGGGCGGTGTAACAAAGATAAATCTTTATTTCTCCTAGTTACTTCCTGTTAAAGAGGAATTTGCCTTTCAGGATTGTTATTGTGCAGGAAGTGGCCATTCCTGCACACAATTAATCCTGTCTGCAATGCAGGTGCTAGGAAGCCAAAATGGTGCCAGCACGAGCAGGGGCGGCTCTAGGCTCATGGTGGCCCTGGGCAGGGAGCGTAGGTAGGAGGCCCCGGAAGAGGGGGTCCGGGCGGGGCGGAGCGCGGAGGCCAGTGAAGAGGGGGCAGGGGGTCAGGGTGTTTGGAAGTGGAACAGAGCCGGAGTTCGCCAAATCCCTGCCAGGGGCCGCCACGCAAATATGTATCCATCCTCAGAGGATTATTATTTTAAGGATATTTATTGGCGTGGTGGCCCCTGGGGTTTGGTGGCCCTGTGCAGGTGCACAGCTAGCACATGCCTAAGGCCGCCCCTGGCACGAGAATAAAGACAGGAATGCGCTACATTTGCACATTCCTGCCCTTTCCCTGTGGCGCAATGCAGCGCAGAACGCTGACTTGCTAGGCAGCACTGCAACACATTTTTGTTAATATGGCACTGTTTATTGCTTTTATAACTTTCTAATCAGGTTTGCAAGATACCATTAAAATCCTTTCAGCTCTGTGTTCTCTTTCTGCAAACAGTACTTATTCCGCTTTCAGTAACATGTTTCACAGTGAGCGAAGTGTTGAGTGACCTGACCCTTAGATACTCGAACTTCACCATTGTTGGCGATATAAACCTCCATTTAGATAACCCTAATGACAGTCACGCTTCCAACTTTAAAGAAATATTACAAATCCTGGGATTAACTCTCAGGACTCTTCAATCCACTCATAAAGCCGGACACTCCCTTGATTGTATCAGTTCAAATTTGGACAAAATGACGGTTAATGATCCTAACCTCAAACCTGGACTGATCACTTCTTCATTGAATTCAACATTGAATTCATAGAAAGTCATTCTAACTCGAAGAAGGTTGCCATTAAGAGTAACACGCTACCCAATTGGGGGGAAATCATGAAACACCCCGATCTTACAAGCTGGGTCGAGAAAAGCAAACCCATTCTTTCAAGGAAAACTACCACTGATTACCATAAATTTGAGAATTGGATGACTGAAATTGGTAACAATATTAGAAATTCTGAAAGAACTAAAGATCTTATAGGAAAAAGGAAAACTTCTGCTCCCTGGTTTTTAGACACCTTGAAAGAGCAATTGGTGGAAATTAAATCTTTAGAGCGCAAATGGCGACGAAATTATGACAATGGCGCTAAAATAACCTACAAGAAAGCTAGGAGAATTTATCACTCTTCCATCAAAACCGAAAAAACTGATTAGTTCACCTCTCGTATTGAAGCAGCAAATAACAGACAAAAAGAAATTTTTAAAATTGTTAACAGCTTCACGAAGCCTAAAACTGTAACCCAAGAGATCCCCCGTCTCAGATCCTATGTAATGACATAGCCTCCTACTTTACTCAAAAAATAGAAACGCTCACTAAGGATTTCCCCCAATCCGGAACAACAGAACCTGTTAGTGGAATTGTTCTTAAGGCCGATATACCCAAATGGGAAAATTTCAGTCATATCAGCCTGGACGATTCCTCACAGGGAATTTCCACCTTGAAATCAGGATCCCCTTTAGATCCCTGTCCCCCTACTTTCCTTAAATCCATAATACAGGAGGTGAACCCTTATATCAACACCATTATCAACTCATCCCTCCAATCTGGAGAGATTCCCTCTCAGTGGAAGTAGAGATAGTGAAGCCACTACAGAAAAAGGCGTTACAAGACCCTACTATCCTTTCTAACTTACGTCCAATCTCTCTTCTTCCTGCCATCTGTAAGATTACAGAATCTTTTGTTAACAAACAACTTATGGCATTTTTGGAAGAAAATGACATTCTACATCCTTGTCAAGCAGGCTTCAGGACCCACCATTCCACTGAATCCGCACTTCTGTCATCCACCGAAACCATTCGGGCGGCATTGGATCAGGGCAAACATGCTGTCCTGATCCTATTAGATCTCTCGGCAGCATTCGACACGGTATCCCATGCTATCCTTTTACAGCACCTTACAAACGTAGGCAAAGCAGGAACCGTGTCTGAATGGTTTAAAAACTTTCTGGCACATAGACGCCAGATTGTAAGGCGGGGCGACTTCTCTTCTGAAGAAAAAACTATCAAAACAGGGGTCCCGCAGGGCTCCAGTTTAAGCCCTACCCTATTCAACCTTTATATGGTTCCCCTATTAAACCTGATTTCTTCGTACAACATTAGTACGGTCGCCTATGCTGACGACACTCAGCTTGTTCTGATTCTTGATAAAAATCAATCCAATACACAACAAATGCTGAAAGAATGTCTGTCAGCAACCTTTAAATGGATGTCAGACAACCATCTGAAGTGCAATTCGTCAAAAACGGAAATCATTCCTTTTGGACCCAACAATTCCTTCTCGCCACGGGACTGGTGGCCCGAAAAAGCAGAAGCCCCCCCCCCAATACCATCAATGCTGCCCGAAATTTAGGCATAAAGTTCGATAACACTCTGACTTTCAACCAACAAGCCAAGGAAGTAGCAGGGGTTTGCTTCGGCATCATTAGGAGCCTTAGAAAATTCTTCGATCTTTTTCCCTGAGGGCCAGACGTACGGTAGCTGTTGCTCTTATAATATCCAGGCTGGACTATTGCAATAGTCTTTATGCAGGACTTAATAATTCAGCCCTGCCTAAACTCCAAATGGTCCAGCATGCAGCTGCCAGACTGGTCCTCAGACTGCCCAGGAAGTCTTCGGCTTCTACAGCTCTTGATGCACTACACTGGCTCCCAATACATTAGCGCATACTTTTTAAAGTTCTTACCATTACCTACAGAGCCTTTTACCATCATGGCCCACTGTATTTGCGCAAACACTTCAAACAATACCACCCATCAAGATCACTCAGGTCTTCTACAGGTAACCTACTTCATGTCCCTATGTTTAAATTGTCAACCAGAGGAGGAAAATCCATTGCAGTTATTGGCGCAAGAGCATGGAACAAACTCCCCCCTCTCCTGCGTCAATCTACAACTGAATCAAAATTCAGAAAACTTTTGAAAACATGTATTTACTCTTTGCCAAATTCCGAATGCATGGGACTGATATGATGTGTTTATCGACAAGTAGTCCTTTCTCCATCTACTACCTGCTGTCATCTAGGAATCTAAGCGCCAAGATACTCCTTGGAGTGGTAGCGCGCTATATAAGCTCTATCTCACATCACACATCACAGTGATTTAATCTCTCTTGTTATTTGAGATTTGGCATTATTGTTTACCTCTCTCTGTCTATAGGCTGGATTTATCAGTAGCATATTTTTTTTTAAATGCTGTGCAGTAAATAGTTAAAGCAGAGAAGTAAATCTGTGAAGAACCTTCACGCTGCCGAGCAGGAGACTCATCTTAACATTCTTTGTTCAGGATGCAGTTGATCTTACCTGATAAAATCCAATCTCTGTAGTGGATTTATTAGGTAGGTGCAATAATTACCTGGCACAATAAGATTCACACAACCCATAATTTCGGCAATGGAGGGCATATTTACAAAGGCATTACATCACTTTTAACAACATTCCTGTGGCACAATAACCTGCTTCATATTTGCAAAGTGGCATTTAGCCAATTTTTGTGGCTTAACGCCACTCTGAAAATATGGTACCCCTTTGTGCAGATATCTGCGCGAAAGGGGCGTGCAATGGGTGTTACTATGGGTGTTCCACGGCAACACACATTGCTTTTTAATGTTGCCCCAGGTTTAGAAAGCGTTAGAAAGGCGATATGAGAAGAAATAATTTTTATTTCTACTCATTTTTGCTTTTTCTATGTGTGCTGCATTCTGCAGCACACATAGAAAGAGCAAAACGCCAAGAGTGATTGTTTAAGTGTAGGAAGGGACATCTTCCTGCGCATAATCATTTAATAATACGTACGTCTATGTGTAATTTATTTTGCAGCACACATAGGAGTAACAAATAGCCAATATTGATTGTTTATCTGAAGGAAGCGACACCTTCCTGCACATAAACAATCATTCCCTGCAGAGCGTTGGTGCTAGACAGTTAGTTTTGGAGCCAGCACTAGGGAAAACAAAGAGGTGCACCGTATTGTTGTACATGCGATTTGGTCATTTTAGAGCGCAGGTCCATATGCCAACATTTCCTTATACATATGCCCCGCATTTGCTAAATAGTCGAAATTTGATGGGCAACTCATAATCACAGAGAAGATTCCACCTAGAAAATCACAATTTGATCCAGTGTAGCTTTTAAGACCTGGTTCAAACAGTAGACATAGCTGCATCTAAACTAAGATGTGCATAATTTATGACTATGTAGATTGATGGTTTATGAGTGACTATTTCACAAATATTCCAAACACGTAGACATTGATGATGCAAACTGGATTTGCTAAGCCGAGAACTATGTGGTCTTCTCATTGCATTAGGTACAGTGTCTAATTTGGAGGTTTGTGCAGATGGCGGGCACCGCAACGATGAGGAGCTTATTCACATGCACCATGGCGCAAGTCGGTCAAGGCAGTGACCTTGCTGCGCTGCCCTGCTCCACAGGGAACAGGCAGAAATACACCATATCTAGAAGATACGGCACATTTTGTCATCTCCCCTTACGCTGGTGCACAATAGGCTGCCTGGCGCCTACACAAGCACCCTTTCACCATGGTGAAAGGATGCCTGCAGCACAGACAGTATTGTTTCTGTGCAGGAAGGGACATTTTCCTGCAGAAAAAGAATATTAAAATAAGGATATTTCTCCTTATTGCAACCTCCCCTGGGGAAGCGTAAGATTTTGAAGCATTGCAAGGCTTACAGATTCTTGTAAATCTGGGAATGCGTCAAATGCCGTGGGTGTTACCTGGGAACACCCACTTTAGCACCCATGGCACACCTCCCCACCGCAGTGTGAGGTGACTTGTGCTGCGTTGCCTCACTCCATATCTACAAGGCCATGAAAAGCCATGCAGAGTGGGTTTTCGTGGCCTTGTAGCTATGGCTAAGCGCTGTGTTCCACCATAGTGTCACAAAAAGTGACGTGCGCACAGGGCAAGGGCCTTCTAAATGAGTCCCTCAGTTTTGGGAGTTGGGACTTATTTTTCATCATCAGACTTTGACTTAGAAATCAGAAATAAAGTAGAAAAGGAAGGAAGAAGAAACAGAGGTGACAAAGGAGAAACTAATTATGAAAATGCGCAGCCTTGAAGTGCTGCAGCCCCAGCATTCCTCGGAACAGGGCAGGGACATACGAAGAACTTTGGGCACCTGCATTTATGTATTTTTAAATAAATTAAACAGAGTGAATAATGTCTTGTGGAAATATTTTTCCCATGAATGTCTTTCCATTCTGTCAAATGACATGTTTTGGGCGTTATTTCGTGCTTTCTTTTTTTATGTTTAAAATGCTTAATTGAATTATAACAGAGAATACAAAAAGCCTGCAATACAGAGAATAGCATATTAAAATGAATATAAATAATGAAATGGCTAGCAGGAGAAGAGAAAAGACAGCTGTTTACGTTTTTTAAGGAAGTAAGAGGGTGGGGAGAGGGGAGGAGGGGGAGAGGGTGGGGGAAGGGAGGGGAGGGGAAGAAAGGGGGTAGCTCTTACAAATGGACAAAATATAATATTGCATATCTACAAAGGAATGTGAACAAAAAATTACAATATGATTAATATAAAACAAAAAGCCAACAAGGGTTAGAAGAAAAGAACAGAGAAAATCATTGTTTGGTGAGGCTTAACATTTTCCGCATTCAAACGAGATTAATTTGCTAATGCTAATTTGTCTAAATAAGTAGTGAGTGGCAGCCAGAAGAGCTCCCCATTAACCATTGGGAAGGCAAAAGCAGAGATCTTTGTAAGAGTTTTCCAATTAAGAGTTATGTGCTGAAAAGCTAAAGCTAACATAAGGTCAAAAAAGACCATGTGTAGGAGTGGGAAGATCTAGAGTCAGATAAACTCCCAGAGAAAAGACAAGGAATAGAATAAGGAATGAGAATGTGAAATAAGCGAGAAATATAGAACCATATTTTCCTCAAGAAGAGAGTTACTGAAGGACAAAGAAAGAGAAGGTGTATGAAATCGGCATTAGAGGAGCCACAAGTCCAACAGTTAGTGTCAGTAGAGTGGGTAAACCTAGCTATAGAAGTGAAGTAGAGTCTATGGTAAAGAAAAAAACATAGATTGAGTAAGAGAGGCAGAGAGAAACATTTTGAGAGAGCAGGACCAGATTTTGTCCCAAAAGATGATAGTCCATTCACATCCCAGGTCAGATTCCCATGTACGTTCCAATTTAGTTTTGGTACGATCAGGATTAGTAGCTAAGGAGAATTAATATATGAGAGAAGCTTTGGGTAAAGTGAGGAGAATCTTAAGAAGAGGATTGTGATCAGAGAGAGGAGGGAGAGAGGGCAGAGAGTAGAAGGTATCAAGAATGACAGCCATTAGGATAGAGAATTTTTGGAGGAAAGAACGGTGACAGTGGAAATTAGCTTGAAATTGAGGGAATGAGCACGGATCCAAGCACCGAATAGGTCCTAAACTCTAACTATCACCCTTGACCTCCAGGATTTCCAAAAGATGGGTCTATTATTAATAGTAGTAAGGGAGTTATGCCAAATCGGGAATTCTAAAAAGGAGTCTCTAGAAACAAATTTTAGTTAGGTCACGGGTTTTAGCAGGGAACAAGTATGCCTAAACAAGGGGAGAGAGGCATGAGGAATTTTAGCAGTGAAGACCAGAACTTTCTTTAAAGAGAAAGGTAATAACAATGCTTGTTCAATGGAGAACTATAGGGGGTTAAAGGGAGAAGACTCGGAAAGTAGCCTTTCGAAGCTTGATGAAGACAAAAGGATTCATGAAAAATGCGGAAGTCAGGGAATTTTACATCCCCATTAGATTTTGTCTTGCACAGAGAAGATAAGGAGATCCTGGCTTTTTTATTTTTCCAAAGAAACTTAGAAAGGCAAAAATCAATCTTTTAAAATAGCAGGCAGGAATATGAATAGTAAGCATGAAAAGAGCAAAAATCAATATAGGGTTGATCATGATCTTGATTGAGTCTACCCGGCCCACAATGAAAGGAAAAGAGGTTTCCAAGAGGAAAATAATTTGTCAATCCGAGATAGGACCTCAATCATATTTAATTTAACAGAAGAGGCGATGGAATTGAAGAACAACATACTTAAATATTTGATTTTGGAACAATTCCATTCAAAACAGGTGGAAGAGAAGGAATGCGGAAGGCAAAATATTTTGAGAGGAAGAATTTCTGTTTTATCTGAACTTATTTTATAGCCTGCAACAAGGGAGAAGGAAGACATATCATGTAATAAAGAAGGGATAGAGGTCTCAGGATTAGAAATGAAAAGAAGGATGTAATCTGCATAAGCAGAGAATTTTGAATGTTGTTCGCCATAGGAAAAACTGGATATAGAAACATTATTGCGAATTGAGGATGGGAAGGGTTCGAGAGCTAAGACAAAAAGAAGGGGGGGAGAAGAAATCCCTGGCAGACACCACGTTGAAGGGGAAAATAAGAAGAAAGAGAACCATTGACTAATACTGAGGCTCTGGGGGCAAAATATAGTAGGGAGATAAGTGAAATCAACTTGGGACCAAAACAATGCCATTTCAAGGATGCAAATAAAAAGGACCAATCCACCCTATCAACTGCTTTATCAGCGTCGACTGAAATGGCCGCCATGGATGTGGGAAGGGAAGGCATTTTGTTCAAAACTTCAAGAAAGAGACGAGAATTACCGGAAGTCAATCTGCCCTTGACAAAGCCACATTGCTCTTTACCCACCAGATGAGGCATGAGAGGATCAAGTCGTAAAGCAAGCACTTGGTTCAAAAAATTTCTGACGTATAGACGGCAGATTATTATGCTGGGCCAGTTCTGTTCCGAAGAGAAGGAGGTTCGGTCAGGGGTACCTCAGGGCTCAAGTCTGAGCCCTACCCTATTCAACTTGTATATGGTCCCCTTGATTGAACTAATTTCCTCCTTCAACATCAGCACAATAGCATATGCTGATGACACACAATTGGTCCTAGTCCTAGATGAGGACTCGACAAACGCCGAACAGACCCTGAAAGAGTGTCTGACTGCGACCTTTGCGTGGATGACAAATAACCACCTTAAATGTAATTCCGCCAAAACGGAAATGTTGCCGTTTGGAAAAAATAATCTCTGTTCCCCCCAGATGTGCTGGCCAAAAGAGGCAGAAGCTCCGCCTAACACTATCCTAGCAGCACGTAATTTAGGGATTAAATTCGATGAGACCCTTTCGTTCAAACAACAGGCAAGGGAAGTTGCTGGCTCATGTTTTAACATCATAAAGGGCCTTAGGAAATTTTTTGATCTCCTGCCCCTGTCAGCCAGAGGCACTGTCGCAGTGGCGCTGATTACATCTAGATTAGATTATTGCAATAGTCTGAATGCGGGGGCAAATAAATCTGCCCTGCACAGACTGCAGATGGTCCAGCATGCGGCAGCAAGACTGGTCCTGAGATGGCCAAGAAAATCCTTGGCCTATGCTGCGCTGGATGCTCTTCATTGGCTTCCTAATCAGAAGCGCATCTTGTTTAAGGTTCTGATGATTGCTTTTAGGGACTTTCACAAGCATGGTCCATGGTACCTGTATAAAAACTTCAGGCGATACAATCCCATTTGAGAACTCAGATCCACAACAGCCAATCTGATGATTGTGCCTAAATTCAGACTGGCAACAAAGGGAGGAAAAACCCTGGCAGTAATAGGTGCAAAGTCATGGAACAAACTGCCCCAGCAACTCCGTGCAATCACTTCTGAACAGAAGTTTAGGAAATCTCTTAAAACTTGGATCTATAGCCTGGCGGACTCAGTCTGTAAAACACTGGTTTAACTTCTGCCTGCTGATTGAGGACAGTTAAGCTGTGACCATCTTTTCAGCTATACGAGTCAAAGCGCCAAGATGCTCCTTGTAGTGGTAGTGCGCTATACAAAACAATTTGTAGTCTACGTTAACCAGGGAAATCGGGCGATAGTTTTTACAAAACATAGGATCCCGGCCATCTTTATGTATAAGACAAATCGTGGCCTCCTGAAAAGTGCCTTCTGTTTTACCAGAGAGAAAAAATGAATGAAAGAGATTTTAAAGTTCAGAGAGTAATAAGTTAGAAACATTTTTTTAAAAATACAACTGAAAAGCCATCTGGACTGGGGGTTTTCCCTTTCTTTAAAATATTAAAAGCAGTAGATAATTCATTAAGGGATACATCTATATCAAGATCAGAAAGATAAAGGTGATCATTAGAAGGGGTTGGGAGTTTGTCGAGATAAGATTGAATGAGAGAGGAGGACGGGGGAGATTTCGGAGTATAGAGGTCTTTGTAAAATAGCATAAATCCATTAAGAATGTCCTGATCTTTATGAATGGAAGTACCCTCTGAGGAGTAAATAGTATTGATGAGAGTACGGTCTTTACGGGACTTGAGATAATTCGCTAAAAGTTTACCCATTTTATTACGACCTTCGTAATATCGGGCACTGCTACGAAGAAACATGGAAGAGGCATTATCGGTCGTGGACGTGTTAAAGGCTAGTTTGGCATGGATAAGGGCAGGTAAGACTGAGTCCGCAGAGGAGGTATAGAATTTGTGTTTTAGGGCTTTAATGTGTGATAGGGTAGCTTTTTGTTGTTGGAGAAAACGTTTCTTTTTTTTTTAGACAAGTCTATAACAAACCCGCTCGCTGTAGCCTTAAAGTAATCCCATAATATATGGGGAGGTGAGTTGGAATCACTGTTTAGGTCAAAGAATTCATTAGCAAAAGTAATGAAAGAGGAAGAGAAAGTGGATCAAGTAGGAAAGAGTTATTAAAACACCAACAGGAGGACTTGGGATGTGGAGGGAGCAAATCAAGATCCGCTACAATTGGGGAATTGTCAGAAATAACAATAGGCTCTATAGAGGAAGATAGTGAATTTTGAGATAGATATTGAGAAAGAAAAATATAGTCTAAACGAGAGAGAGAGTGATGGGGAGGGGAATAGAAAGAAAAATCAAGAGTGTCAGGGTGAGAAAGTCTCCAGGCATCCACTAAGTGTGCTTGGGAGATGGTGTTAAGAAAGTGTTTGTATGTTTTATTGGGAACAAAGCGTACCTGAGATTGGCGGTCAAGAAAGGGTTCAACGACTTGATTGCAGTCACCTCCTAATATAAAGAAATCATCGCTAAACTGAATACATTTCTGTGTAACCACAGGCCAAAAGGAACAGTCAGGTTGGGTAGGACAGTAAACATTGAATACAGTGAAAGAAATGTTATTATTTAACAACTTTGCTAATAACCATCTTCCTTCTGTATCAGTCTCTTGCGAAATAACTTTACACTTCAGCCTCTTGTGGCATAAAATAATAACACCATTTTTCTTATTGGAAGTAGGGGAAACTAGAACTGAGCCCACCATACCTTTTTTCAATTTTAATGCTTCAGGTTCTGTAAGTTGGGTTTCTTGTAAGAGGACCGAATCAGAATTATAGGAGCTAAGACGGGATAGTATTCTCTGTCTCTTAATTGGACTAACAAAACCTTTCACATTGCAGGAAATAACTCTGAATGTTAAACCATCAAAAATACATAAAAAGCAATATATGCAACAATAAAATGATGAGGTAAGAGATAGGGAAAGAAAAAAGAGGGAAATAATGAGAAGTCAAATGAGAGAGGAAACATAAAGGAAGGGATATGAAAGTCAGTCAAGAAAAAAGAGAGGAAAAACACAACAAAGAGGAAAGAAAGGAAGGAGAGAGAGAATATGAACAAGAGGAGACAGTACATGTCAAATGATGACTGCAATATGTACCTTACGGGGAATAAAAGGGAAGGATGAGAGGCGGCAATGGACAACGAAAACAGCACACCCAACAAGGGCAACACACCACACCAGGACATCAAATAGACATGAGTAGGCGCGGAAACATGGAGAAGAACACAGTGAATCTACAAAGAACCTATAAGGGAATAAAGAATTATGCATATAAATGTAATCCCTAATTGCCCTCGGGATTGGGTTGTGGTTGTACCTCACGACCTCTGGACTGCAACATAGAAAATAAGGCAACGTCAGACCATATGTATTTAAGTCAATTTATGGAATACCAATAAACACGGTCCACGTAAATAGCTGTAACGTCCAGCAATACTGAGAAAGGGTTAACACCACCCTGGGTCTCTCTCTGTGTTCATACTGTCCTCCGCATGAGCGCCGTTCCTGACGCTCCCCAACGGAAGGCACTGTGCTAAGCAGTGGCCGACAATGCCACTCGAGATACCAACAACTTACGCCGTCTTACCGTCCACCGCAAAATGCCGGTCCTGGCACTCGCCAACGGGGGGCACAGGGATACCTTGGTTAACTTCACCAAACGGCACCTTATTCGAATGCCTGTTGAGGCACCTAGAGCAGTGTCTCTCAATATAGCGTAGGTCCTAGGGACGTTGTCCTGTTACTCAGGCAAATACCCGCACTGAGACGCCTTACTATGGTTTAGTTCACAGGCACCTCCTTAATGTCACGGCATGTCAAAGGGGACGCGCAGGAGCAGCCGCTCGCTCGCGTTTGAAGCCCCGTGAAAAACAACAAGGCACTGAATGTCTCCAATTAGCGCCACCCCAACACAGTCCCACGGGTGCTAACGCAATAGACAGGTCGTTAGGCAGTTGCAACTCGAAGCGCTCAGAGACCCGGTCTCGGCACAAGAATCAGGAATGCAGATAGGAACTCTGTTCCTAACCTCACGGAGTCTCTCGCAGCCTTTGGCGCAGCTCAACAATATCCGACGTTTGTTCTTGGCGCCACTATCGTTATATACGCCTCTGGGCGCATGCGCCGCGCAAGGCATCACGGGATTCGTAGTCCATTCCGAGCCCGATACTGGGAGTTGTAGTTCGGTACGTCGTCCTTGGCGATACGAGTGTTCTCCTGCCTCTTGCTGCTCCTGAACACGACCTGGAGCATGACAATAAAAACAAGAAGAACGAAGGAGTCCAAATAGTATAAACCATAAAAGCGAATTCAACACAATAGCAGAACAAAAGAAGTACTACAGTCAAGAACCAGATGGAGAAGGAGCCGTCTCCATTGAGGTCATAGAATGAGATTGAATAAATCTTCTGAGATCAGCTTGGTCTTCAAAAGTGGAAGTCTTGTTGAGAAAGGGGACCTTAAACAGGCATGGATTAAACAAGCCGTATCTTGCACCTAAGGAACGATGAGCAGGACGCAATCCAGAAATTCTTTCCGCCGTTTGGCAGTTATTTAAGAAACATCCTGGGAGAAAAACACTTTTGTACCATGCCAGAGTAACTGCTTTTTAGATTTAGCGGCATTGAGAACCAGCAGAAAGTCAGTGAGTTGTAGGAATAAAATAATTACTCCACGAGGATTAGATGGAGCAGTTGAAGAAGACAGACGTGGGCCCAGTCTATGTGCTTGTTGTATATTCAGTTTGGCTGTAGGAGGGAGACTCAGAAACTGTGGCAAGAAGGAAGTAAAGTACGCAACAGGGTTGTCACCTTCAAGTCCCTCCGGAAGACCATAAATGCGTAGATTATTACGTCGATTCTTATTTTGCCAAATCTTCAGTCGCTCTCTTTCATTACAAAACTTATTTCTCCAAAAAGGACATTTTTGAAGATGAATCTTTAACCTCGTCAAGATGCTGTTCTACCACAGAAAGACGGGACTTCATGGATGACCATTTGCTGTCTAAGGTTTGTAGACGTGAATTAGTCTTTACAATAAAGGGTCGGAGGGCACGTATCTCCTCCAAAACAACGTCCAAGGAAACCAGAGAGACAGATTAAGGAGGAGAGGGAGGGTCTTGTTTAAGCCTCTTGCCGGTAGACGAGGGTAACTGTGCTTTAGATGCCATGGTGGGATTCTGTGAGCTAGCAGGCCAAACCCCGTCTGGCAATATCTCAGATATATGTGAGAATATGTGCGAAAGGTAGGTAGTGTCGTTAGTGGCACAAGCAATAGGATTGGTCAACTTCGATTTTTTGGTGTATCGAAGGAAACGTTTGCTCCTACCCATGTAGTGTGCTATGAGAAGCGCAGGAAAATAGTGGCATCATATAAAAGGTTATGCAAGAGTACTTCATAAAAAACAGCAAATTCAGGAAATACTGAAGACATCCGGAGTCATGGTAAAAAATGAGTAACAGGGCACCATTTGGAAAAAAAAACGTGAAGAAAAAACAGTTAAGAGAAAAACAAAATGGTGGACGCTAGAGAGTGAAAAGAATCACCTGCAGAATTTTGTTATATCTCCATGAGGAAGAGGCTGGGAAAGGCATCATTGTGGAGAGGAGATATTCCGAACAGGAAACTAGCAACATGGTGTGGAAACGAGCACTGGAACCTCTCTGAAGTGAAATACGAAGTCCGGCACGATGCGGAGCTCCGTCATCAGGTGGCCATCTCGGGTCGTGGTACACGCGACCTCCATCCCATGCTTTCTTAAACAAATAGGCCCACACCGTTCAGGTGATGAGTAGAGATACAGAAATATGAGAAATAAATTGCCAAACATCTGAGAATATTCATTAAGTTACAACTGTGTGTTTGTTCAACATATTTTTGTGCATTACCCAACAACTATCCTGACACTGACCTGGGAATGTCCAGTACTCTAATTCCCTTGAGAAAACTAAACTTGCATGGCCAACACGTGATTTGCAGACTATGCACACGTCCCTCTCACGTTTACATGTTGTGAATCACATGCAAATTTTGACTGCCTAACTATTACTTTTTCTGGTGCAGTTCACACCCCAATGTCATTAAAACAAAGATCCCCAGAGACTGTAACCCAGAGCCCTACTGTACTGGGGCTAGCATTTTCTTATTGGCAACTATTCACAAAGCAGTAGCTATCCTTGAGGGCAGCTCCCACTGTGCCAGTATCACCTGTGAGTATCAGCAGGGTGGAGGAAGTAGACTCTAGCCTCCACTGTGCTAGTGTCATCTGTGAGTACCAGCAGTATGATGGAAGAAGACTCTAGCCTCCACTGTGCTAGTGTCATCTGTGAGTACCAGCAGTATGGTGGAAGAAGACACTAGCCTCCATTGTGCCAGTGGTATCTGTAAGTATCATAGGGGTGGTGGAAGACACCTCTATATGTCCTATGTGACTATCAGTGGGGTGGTGGAACAAACCTCTAGCCCCATGGCCCACTAATGCTTCCCGATGTCCCTTGTACTGTTACCTTTAAGGTCACAGTAACTTTTAAGTGGGTACAATACTGGCACTTTGTAGATAGAACAACATATATTGCAGACCTCAATAAAGGAGATTTGTAGTGCCATGCAGTTCCTTCCAACTCTACATTCATAGCCTTCATGGGTTTTAGTAAAATTGGATTTCTACATATGTGAAATCAGCATGTGCTTGTACGTTTGGTTGGTACTGGGTTGATGCCTCAAAGAAGAAAGCAAAAAAGTTGCATGAATTCATCTCAGCCACTAGGCATCACTTGGGCCACATTCCCATCTATCGTTCTTTTACCCATCAAGCCACCCTGACAGGACCTATCTATATGCAAATCAGTCTTTGCCCTGCACCTATAGGAAAAGTTCAGCGCGAATTGCCAGGACAGTTCCTCCCTGAACTGGAACACAAGTAACCCACAATGCAAAGACTTGACTGGGTTTCGTTGCAAACATACAAACAGCACTGGTTTGCACCCTGATCAATAGCTCATCGTATCTATTGAAATGCTGAGATGCTCCAGATATTGCGTAACATGCCTCGGAAAGATGTGCACCATACCACAGGTGAGGACATAGCAGCATGAACAGCAATACTTGGAGCCTCAAAGGATATCAACATGTGGTGGGCTGATTTGTGCAGCTCCAATTAGTGGAGATGCCATGGGGCATGTCCAAAATGGCAGATGGGATGGTTGCTTGAAGGCGAGCTCTGGTCTCCGAGCTCCACTTCTCTGGTTAAAATCTCCTTGACATGCCAGTAAGGGAGATGTAAGAATTAGTGGCAGGAAGGGGGTCAGTAGACGTCAAGCTGGGCCTGACCGAGGTGCGGACTTGATAAAAAAGTCTTCTGTCTGTGTCCGGCTGTGCTATGAGGAGGCTGTGACCCGGACGACTAACAGGGGTGGGCGATCGGGCCCCCTGACTGGCAAGACCTCAGCCCCTGGATCTGCTGTGGGCGTCGCATGCTGGGTTAGTATGTGCACTGAAGGGAATACCCTACTCGACGGGGAACGGCGAGGCACCACCCGGAAGCCGCCGCTGTAGCCTTGTAGGCCCGGCGAGACTCCGGCTGGAAAGGTGATGGGGATGACGGCGGAAGGAGCAGACCGACTCCCTGATAGAGACTAAGGCCCAGATGCATCAAGCCAAAATCCGCTCGAAAAGGGGCAGATTCTCAGAATCTGCCCCTTTGCGACCGGTATTTTTGCATTTGGGATGCATCATCCCAAATGCAAAAATCGCAATTTAAGAGATCGCATGTACCCATATTCAGATTTCAGGGGTGCAACAGGGTGTCCTTTTGACACCCTGGCACCCTTGAAATTGCAATCTCAATTTGCGATTCTCTAATTGAGAATCGCAAATTGAGATTGTCTTCCCATTCATTCCTATGGGCCTCTTGGCCCATAGGAATGAATGGGGAGGTATTCCTTAATTGCGACTCGCAATTTGCGAGTCACAATTAAGGAATTTAAAGAAATAGCATTTTTTTTTAAGCGAGATCTTCATGCATAGCATTTTGATATTCCTTATTAGCGAATCCTTATTTTTCGCTAATAAGGAATCGCTAAATGGGTGCTTGATGCATCTGGGGGTAAGTGCCATTCATGGTGAGGGCCAGACTGTGTGACCTTCTTGGACCCCAGGTGAGTTTAATAGCTTATTTATCTTCTTCTTGCTCTATATGCATCACTGGATCCGATCCCCCATGGCTGTATAGAGGATGATGCAGGGATAGGTCCAACTGCCTGCCCACTGGTGCTACCACCTGCTGTTACGGACCTCTCCTTCAAATATCAGGTGAAACAGCGACTTGGGAGGAGCCGTGCCACACATTACCTGGAGCGCTTGGGATGGCGCGCTGTCTGAGGGGCTGTACCTCCCACCATGCAATTACAACCACAGAGACTGGGTTGTATTGGCTGCTGGGCCTCCCTTGTGCACCACAGAACTGTGGGGGGGAGGGCTTGCCTCCATGGACCATGCTACTACTTCTTGAACGTTCAGCCGCTTGTTGGCCACATCCAGGTGGTACTACTGCCTTTCAGAGTGCACTGAAGTACTGCCTCCGGATATACGTTGGGAATGGACAGGGGTGTGTTAGGCATGGGGATCGAGCAGGGTTGATGGCTTTTTTCTGTTTTCTGTTTATTATTGGGATTGTGCTGATTCACTCTGTTTATATTGGACTCCTAATGGCAGGAATGTGTGATGTTTCTGATTCTTATGTTAACCTTCCACAGCTAACTGCTTTGTTGTATAGGCTGCTTACGCTGAATGAAATCGGACTGCAGTACTGTATTGCTTGTGGAATGGAAACTGTATATTACGATGACTCTATTCCAATGGGATAAAAAGAGAAAACATTTTTTTTAACTAGTGGCGATGATGCTGCCCCCGCCCCTGTCCAGGCCCCACTTTTGGCTGTCGGACAGGTGGGAAAATTAGTAAGCCGAGTAGGAGTGTCCACCTTAGCCTGGCACACCGCTAGGGTCGCAAGGAGCTGAGGTGAACCCCTTGTTTATAAATTCTCCATCTTGAATTGGAGAATTAGGCCCAATTGGAACAGGGATGTGCCCCTCAAAGGGAGGGGGCACCCAAAGGGTGTTGTCACCCT
This sequence comes from Lissotriton helveticus, assembly GCF_964261635.1. Lineage (NCBI taxonomy): Eukaryota > Metazoa > Chordata > Amphibia > Caudata > Salamandridae > Lissotriton > Lissotriton helveticus. The sequence continues at coordinate 179,967,292 of NC_136059.1, read as the reverse complement.
AGGAGACAGTAGCCATTGGCTCCTGCCACCGACATCAGTAACGCCCTTAAATTCAGTATTTAAGGTCTCCCCTGAACCTTGTTCCTCAGATTTGATAACCTAAGAAGAAGAAGGACCGAAGAGCTATGCTGCAGTGGAGACGACTGATTTAGCCCTGGCATTACCAGCCTGTCTCCTCCTTCAGCGACCCTGCTTCAAGAAACCAGCGTGGCCCGCAGCCAGCAACCTTAAGAACCCCGGAGAGACCTGTGCTGTCTTCGATAAAGACTCTTGTCTCTCGTGAATACCAGATTTGTCCATCAAAGAAACCAACTCCAAGCCTGAGTCTAGGTTGCCCACCGATCCAGTGAAGTCTCCCTGGTGATCTTGATCTGGGATCCAGCATTGGACGACCTCTCCTGACGTCCCCCTGGGTGACCTCTCCTAACCTCCCCCTCAACACCTGCATTACCAACCTGAACATTCCCCCGACCACGACCGAATCTAGAGATAAAAATCGATGTTGAAAGACACCCCTACACCCACAACCCCCCCCCCAGCATTGGTGTGCCCAACTGATTGTGTCTTCTGGCATCCCCCCACTGTCCAACTTACCACTCCAGTCATGGGATTCCTTCAGCCAACCTGCAGCCATTTTCTCTAACAGGGGATATCCATTGATTTCAAGGGGAGCCCCGAAGCCTTCTTTGCACTCTACACCTGGCCGCCGCTGGGCTACTGGTGGTGCAGTCTCAGTGCTCTTTGGTGCTCCCTCCAGTGCTGATCTTAACCCCCAGGGACTGTGTCCCCAACCCGCAAGAACTTACCTATAACCGGTGCCTCTTCGAGGTGCCCCCAGCCTCCATAGGAAAACATTGGGCCCAAAGAACTCTGCACCCGTCCGTCCCAGCACCGCTGGTGGTGCAGTATCTATCTTCGTCAGACCCAGTCCCAGTGTTGACCCAAACATCTGGAGACTGAAATTGAGAACAGCTTACTTACCTGTAAGTTACTCACCTGTCTTTTTCCCATGGGATTGCATTGATCTCTCACTGTATTGTACTAAGTGTGATCCTGCATACAAAGTATCTGTATTAAAACGCATTTAATGCACATGCAAAATATTGTTTGATACTATACAAAACCAATTGCAGTAACTGAAATAATTGCATTAAAATCTACTTACCTGTAACTGAGTTCAACTTGGTTACTAGAAATAAAAGTAACAAAGGTATTATTTTTCTACAAACATTTGCCTGGAGTCAAACATTGATTGTGTCTTCCTGCCTTGTATTAGTATGTACACCAAATGCATTCACACTACCTTCTGAAAAACCTAACTGCTCAGCCCAGCTACCACTAAATTGATAGTAAGGTATTATTTACTTTAACCTCTGCCATACCTTTGGGGACTCACTGTAATCTGTTCAAACTATACCTTTTTTAGGGCGAGCCTGAGCCAGCTCGCAAGCACTGCTCTGTCAATCTGTTGTGGATAGAGTACAGAGGAGAAGCCCTGCCTATATTTTTCATTGGCTTGTGTCCTTGTCCTTCATAAACGCTGACGTCTGATTCCTTAATAGGCTTGTTAGTCCCTCCTTAGTACAGCCATGTAATGATTTGTATCTTCTCAAGGCTACTGGCCCCTTTACTTCGGTTCCTACATATTACGTGTTATTTTAGTGTTGTAAGCACTATTGGCCAGATTCATCAAGCGAAATGTGCTCGCAAAAGGGCCAGATTCTAAGAATCTGGCCCTTTGCAAGTGCAATTTTTGCATTTGGGATTCATCATCCCAAATGCAAAAATCGCTAATAAAGAATTCGCAAATATGCGAGGAATAGCATTTAAGGAATCTCTATTAGAGATTCCTTAAATGCTATTCATGAAACATTTAAAAATAGCAAATTCCCAATTTAGGACCGCTATTTACCACAAGGTCAAACCTCGTGGTAAATAGCGAAAACTTAGAAAAATGCATTTTAATGCATTTTTCTAAGTTGCATGTTACACACACACACATGTCCTTTGGACATGTGTGTGCACAACATCAGTGTAAATTCACATTTCAGGGGTGCTACAGGGTGTCCTTTGGACACCCCTGCACCCTTGAAATCGCATCCTTATTTGCGATTAGCAAATTGCTATTCGCAAATAAGGAATAACTCCCCATTCATTCCTATGGGCCTTTAGGCCCATAGGAATGAATGGGGAGTTATTCCTTATTTGCGATTAGAAATTTGCTAAACGCAAATAAGGAATGTGTAGGAATCGCTATTTATTTAGCAATTCCTATATGAATCCCGTTTTGCAAGTCCTTAATAGCGATTCCTTATGAATCGCTATTAAAGACTTGCAAAACGGGTCTTTGATGAATCTGGCAGTAATTTCTTTATTGAGTTTGTCCTACTTGAGGCATGACGATGTGCATTGTTTACATTTAGCGCGCTGTGCGTGCTTTCACTTTTGGCGCTGCTGGGAGAATCGTGACCGCTTGTTTTGCTTTTCCTTACAAATGTTCTCTTCCTTCGCCTCTTGTTACAGATTTATCTCCTTTTGGCTGTCTACCTTTGTTTCTTTGTTGCATTCACTGTTCCTTTTATTTAGTTCAATTTACTTCCCCTGGTATATTTTCCATTATTTTCACAGCCTCAGTGTCTTCCTTTTCTTTCCTCTTTCATTTCTAACCCCTCTGTCTGACTCTTCTCAGCAAAACGAGCACCAATAAATTTGTAGTTATTTACAAGCCTCCTAAGCCAAAAGAGGATAGAAACTAAAATCATTACGCGCGTTAGATGAACCTTAGCATGACGGCCCTACGAAGAGAACGAACAGTGTGTTTGGAGGCAGCTCATGTTTCAACAGCAGCCAGTGGGAGATAGTAATGTATCAGCCAATCCGAGTTTGTGTTGCCTTCTCCCTTCCTTTACCAATATGGCGGAGAAGAAGCAGGGCACATGTAAGGATATCGGAGGAAAGGAGGAGGACGACAAGTTTATGGAAGGAACTGGTAGCGAAGATGATAAGGACCACTGGGGCATCATGGAGGAGGAGGAGGAAGAGGATGGTGGTGATAAGAGCCAGAAGAAGGTGTATGTTCCTGGCCTCGAACACCTGCCGGATGGCGAAGAGCTGGTGATGGACCAGGAGGCATATGTTTTGTACCACCAGTTGCAGACAGGGGAGGGGGTCGGCGGATTTCCTTTTGTATCAAAGCTGCTTTAATGTGTATTGGATTGTTGGAACTCCAGGCTTCCATTGGTGCCCGCAGCGTCCAGTTGTCTTTGTTTTTTCAGGCTCATAAGTGTCTGGGAATTGCTACGCGTGTAGTAACTTAATGGCAGCATACCATACTGCGTGGCCAGTAAGGTTGGAGCGGACATTCTCTAGTGCCGCTGGTTCAGAGAACACAGTGAAAGAATTGACCTTCGAGGCCCCGACTACTTGCACTACTACTGTTACATCCTTCCACTCCAACCATTGCCTCGTTGGATCACCACATATAGTACTCGCTGTGGAAGTGTTTTTCCATTCGTTCTATATATCTTAACTATTCCACTTATCTTTATTCAAAACACACTTACTGGCTGCTTGTCGTTTTTGACATTCAGGGTACAATAAATCATATTTTTAGGTAAAACGAGCTGTCAAACAAATAAATAAAAAGGAACTATTCATTCAAGGTTGCGATGTAAAAGTGAGCCTTTGCAGTGTGAGACCTGCACTGATTTCCAGATAGATGAGGTAAACGTACCTCTTAGATTTAGTTCCAGTGTCAATATTTTTGTACGGAAAAAATGTTGTTTGTTGTGCGTTCATTACACAGCGGAGTAATAGAACATATATAGGTGCTAATGAGATAATTGTACCCTGCACAGTCCTTCATTTTACACGTCTCCTCCATTTATGGCAGAAAAAGGCCAAGATCATCCTGTGGCTCTTTCCTATCGTCTGAAGAGGCTCCCAGGTTATACTTTGGAACACACCATCTCTCAGGACTGTATCCAAATGTCTGCCTTATCTTTGGTGTTCATGTTCGTTCTACTGCTCACCCTCAATTTACAATATGCTGCAAATGGTGGTAACTTCAAAATAATTTAAATTCTAAGATGGCATCCACAGCTAAATAGAATTTTTATGGGTACTCTTGTGAAATAGAATGTTTTAGTATTTTTCCCTCATGATCAGATGATGCTTCCTGGTGTTTACAGATGAGTTTTTAAACTTTACATTGTTCAAGAAGGCACCTAAGGGTGCAATCATATGCCCACACTGTGTATCGGTTAAACGTTTTATCTTTGCTCTGTGTTGGAACATAATTAATTACCTTGTTAGGATCATCAGCAACTCGTGGCAAGGCTGGTCTTTCGTGTCTGAAAAAAACTGCAAATGAACATGTCTTCTAAGACCCCAAGCTGCTTATTTCAAATGACAACCTCCATAACATTGGCTTTCACCCAACCCGGTTTACATTAACAATAGGAATTGTCTTTGACAGGACATGATTTGTCAGTCTTCAAGATTTATTGACAGTAGAATTATGTTTTCAACAGTGTACCCTGATTCAACAACTGACTGCATCAGCCTTGGGTTCATCTTAGCACAGGGTACAATGATTTTGTTTCACTAGAATGCTCTGGTTTCATGGATGTCACAAAAGGCTTACCTTGTAGTTTCATTTTGCCCGAGGGGTTGAAGATACTGTTAACATTCAATGGAGAGATGGTATGCAGCAGTGAAATCTAAAATCCTAGTGGATACAGTAAGACACCAAAGATCCTTCAGTTCCTGGTTGGGTAGCATTAACATAATTAAGACAAATGTGCTCCTGCAATACCTTTATCTATTCCAGTTTCTTCAACTCCTTTTCCAATTAATGAACTTAGGGAGCTATAATAAGTCATATTGAGATTCGTCTGAACGTTTTCGTAGGTACAGGGAGATTGTGGGGCATATTTACAAGTGCTTTATCTCCGATTTTTTGGCTTAAAATGCGGAGATAAAACTATCACCCTATTTACAAGAGGGTGCTAACATGCTAAATCGAATGTTAGCACCCTTTTTCCCAAAGCCTCCCTTCGCCTCTCTAATGAAATGCAAAGTGGGTGTCACTGGGCGTACCCGGATCGACAACCTTGCAAATATCGCTGATGTTCACATCGCAATATTTGCAAGCTGCACCAGCATTTTAGCACACGTTAGTTTTTGGAGAAAACTGCTGTTTTCTCCAAAAACTAACGTCTGCTGAAATGCAGACTTACCTATCCCTAACATTGGGGTGGATTATGCTGATACGACCCTGTGGGTCGTATCAGCAAGGTTTTAGCCGTTTTGCAAGGAACATCGCTGGTTTGTTCCCTGCAAAACGTCGATAACCTCGATATCTCAGGAATTTTTATCGCCCTGGAGTAACGCATTGTTAACACGCTACCAGGGCGATAAATTCCAGAGATAGCCTGTGATAATAAAATTATCACTTAGCATTGCCAGCGATAATTATCGCTGGCCGTTGATAATATGCCCCTAAGTGATTTGCCCAGAAACACAGGATGTATTTCTCTCTCTTCACTCTACCACACTATTATCTCTCCAACTTTAACAACCTATCTCTAAACACTCTCACGCTCTGTCTCTCTGTCTCTATCTCTCTGTCTCTCTCTTTAACTTTAACTCTGTTTCACTTTCCTTCTAATTTTCTCTATCTTCACTCTACCTCACTTATATGCCCATAAAACTTTATCTCTATATACCATCTCTCTCTCGCTTTCTATCACTTTCACTAGTGCGCTCTTTCTCGCGAAAGTAAAAACATTTCCATTACAACGCCAATAGCTCTAACTCTAAAAAGAAATGCGAGACCAATTGCATTGCAAATGCTTGTTTGGTATTGTATATACAGAGCCAGCTTCCGACAACGCTGCTTGGCTAAACCTCTACAGGGCCACCAAGGTTGAATTGAGTGTCCTCAAAACTAAGAGCCCAAATTACTGACAGCAGGTTAAGGGCACAACGTAGAGGCATGAGGTTCAGTACCCTATTGTGAGTAAAACTTAGGGTCACACAATTGCAGGCAGACCTGGATCTCACCTTTTCAAAAATGGGTGCTGGAGACCCTGGCATCACTCATTAAATTTTAGGGCTTCAAAGACTGACACAGTCCAGAATCCTAGTGTCATTTGTACTAATGATAAAAATCAGAGGTACCACATCAGAACTCCTAGATCATTAAAACAGAGAGCCGTAGACAATGCCATACAGCCTCACTGTACTTGGATTGGCATTTTTGTATTAGGAAAATACTACTGTAGCGTGCTGGAATCCCAGGGTCCACCCTCTTTTTTGCTGGAACCCACAGTAATTTTGCATTACCCCACTTGGAGGTCCATTTGCAGGTACTGGTGGAGGTGGATTGCAGACAATGAAAGGAAAGATGGTCTGGAGGGAGCTTGTGAATAGGGTCGTAGCTCTCATTGGTACAGTAGGTGGAGTGGCACCGGGCCCAGTGGCCTGAGGAGCCATTGATCCCTGACATTGCTGCATTTTACTACTGCAACAGCTATCTAAGGGGCCTTTTTCCTTGCTTGCACCAGGGCCCATGGCATCCTTCCGAAGCCGCTTTGAAGAAAACTTCTATGAGGTTGTATTGAAATGCAAAAGTAGTCATTCTGCAGTACCTACATCCTGCAGTGAGTTAATGCTCTGTTGACAAGACAAACTGGTCTTGGGTTTGGGTGGGGGCGTGGAGTGTCGAGCTCATAAAGGTGCACGTCAGTGCCTCCGTCAGCAGGTGATGGACGCCACCACTCAGCAGCGTTTCATCAAGGAAAGGGGAGCCTCTCGCTGCTGTCTCTATGAATTATCAGGAGAGGAGAGCAGCCCTGCCCTTTCCAGCTGAAACAAACATAAAGCAAATGGCAAATGCACCGTATGCAATTATAAACACATATATCGTGCAGAAAGGAGCGCAGCCTGGTAAAGGGGGCAGACCGCCGCCGTGAAGAGGCGAGCAGCAATCAATATTTTAATCACTTTATACAGAGGGTACATGTGTGGAGCCCGAGGGAATTATTCATCTTAAAAGGTCATTGTTGTGGCGGTGAAGAAAGAGTTACCAGGACAAGGGCAGCGGTCTAGTCTTTCATTTCCAGAAAGGTCATGGGTGAAGCCTTGGCTCCCAGGTAACTCATTTGTCTCCTCTGAACCACAGCCAGGGGATGCCAACAGAGGAGAGCACAATGCCCATCACATACATAGTGTACAGAGTGGCAGCTGCCTGGCATCTAGCTACGTGTCCACTGTCACGTGATCTCAGCATTCTTCACGAATTCATTTTGCTTTTGTTCAGAATGTGTGCAGCATCCAAGTCAAGAAACCTACAGTGGGCTTATGATTTCAGCAACCACCCTATGTTCTACATAGTCTCTTAAAATAGCAAAGGTTAAAGTGATGTTAATGTTAGGTGAAAATGCCAGTTAAAACGTTACATTTCCAAATTAAAAAAACACTGAAATTCATCAGTTATAGTTATCTGAAGTAAGTGTAACTTGCACCCCCGAAATTTGGGATACCAGCGCAAGTCTTCTAGTTAAACATCAACTATGGAAGCAGGTGTTTGTGACTCTTGCAGCGCGGACTCACTCTCTGGGAGGACAGCAAGCTGCCACTGAATATTCACATGATGGTTTCTCCAACTGATGAATTAACCATTATGTGTATATTTGTGTGTTGAGATTGGCAGGCGGGTACAAAAGGCAGCATTTGCTTCCCTGTGTTGCTGGACCATAGCACAGAGCCTATAGCACACCTAACAGTAAACCTCTGCTTTCAGGTCTCCATCATCTTCGATCCGCCCTTGGGTCACTCCGGACACCTTCCTCCTGGTCGCCTGCAGCATCTTTCTCCAAGGCTCCATTGACTTCAACGCGGAAACCCGACGCACTTTCACACCTATGCACCCGCAGCCCGTGGGTGAGGTAACAAGAGCAGTTCAGTGCTCACAGGTAGATTGACTCTCCTAGTGTCCAGGTATCCAGTAGTTTTAGGTAGGTGTGATCGTTCAATGGGTTAAGCACCTTCTGCTGGCATTGCTGGGATCTGCAAGTCACGGATTCAATCCCCAGCATTAGAAATTGAGCCTTTTGAGTCGCGCGAGCGCGTCGAACAATATGGCAGCCGCCACCGGAGCTCTGTAAGTAAATCGGCCCAATTAGCCGATAAACGACGATATTCCTGTCAGGAACCGCCAAAAATAGCGGCGCCTGCATCCTATGCATATTTCCTACCTTGTGCTCCATTTATAGCCGATTTCTCTGTGGGGAAGTACTTCTGCTGGCTCCTTGGTTCCTCTCCCCTGCCTCTGCTACAGCTTCTGCCGGCTTGCTCTACATAAGGGGCAGAGTGCTCACGAAGAGAGGGCCTGGCTTGGGCCTGGCCACACCCACGACCCAGTTTAGCTGCAGCACCAGTCCTTTTGAAGAGCTTTTGGGGAATTTTACGTCCTTTTTCCCTCATATTTATTACATTTTTAGGTGTTTTTTCTTTTTCTGCATTTCTCTGACGCAAAAGGTTATTTTTTCACCTCAAGATGGAAAATAAAAATTTGGCTGCTAATAAAAGGAAACAGCAGATATCGCCTCCTCCAACTAAGTCTAAGGTTGTTGAATCTTCTGAACCTTCCCTTGCTCTAATTTTGGAGGAAATTCAAGCGCTGCGCCTGAATACTGATACTATTGCAACTGAAGTGAAAAATGTTCGCAAAGATATGGCTTCTATGTCCATGAAAGTGTCTGATAATACTATCAAAATTCAGGAAACTAAGTTGGACGCTTTTACACTTTTGATGAGTCAAATAGTACCAATGCATACTCAATTGCTGGAATTGGAAAACCGTAATAGACAATACAATCTCTGTATTTTCAATCTACCTGAAGAGGTTGAGGGATCTGATTGTCGCTTATATCTTGAGTCCTTGCTTCCTGGCCTCCTAAATATCAAATTCCCCGAAAAATTTGAGGTGGATAAGGCTCACAGAATTCCCTCACATAGGAATCCTCGTCACACTAAACCCAGGCAAATGATTTTTAAGGTTTTGCGACACCATCATATAGTCCTTATCAGGAAAGCAGCAAGAGACATTCCCTCACTCTTAGTAGATGGCTGTAAAATCTTTATCCATCAAGATTTTGCTAAGGAAACGGTTGCTATTCGCAAGGAATTTTCCTCTTATCGTCCACAACTGAGAAGCCTTGGTTTTAAGTATGGTCTATTTGATCCTTCTACGATGAGAGTCTGGAAAGACACCTTCTCTAAATCTTTTCATCGTCCTGAAGATTTAAGACTTTTTCTGGAGCAACAAGCTTCACCGTCCATGGACACTCATGATCCCGTCACTTGATTGCCTTTAGTCTGATTTCTCCTGGCATTTAATTATCTCTCTCTTCACGGGCTCCAACGGTTTTATGGCCATGCTTGAGGAACGGGTGTGCGTCTCTATGTTCTTATTTATGTTTCTGTTTCTTGTTTGTTCTTTTTCCTTCCCTTTATGTTTCTCCCTTTTGTGTCTTTCCTTTTCTTGCTCTCTACATAGAGTTGCTCTTTCTCAATGGCTGTTTTTCATTTCCTCTTCCTATGAATCTTTTTCTATCCTCTTCCTTCTAATTCCTAATGGCTAATTTTCATAATGTTAAAATTGTTTCACTTAATGTCAAGGGTCTACAGCATCCAGTAAAACGCACTAAAATCTTGGACTACCTGGGTGCGTGCAAAGCTGACATTTGTTTTCTCCAAGAAACACATGTTGATGACAAAATTTTACATTATATGAGGAAAAAGTGGGTAGATAATATTGTTTCCTCTCCTGCGCTGGGGAAGAAAAATGGTGTTGCAATTTTATTTGCAAAAAGGTTGCACTGTCAAATTCTTAGTAAGTTTACTGACACAGAAGGTAGATATATTGTGGTTAAGGTTAAAATTCATGACTCAACCTTCGTTTTGCTTAATATCTATGGCCCTACGACTGATGACCCTTCGTTCTGGTCTACTATAACTACTGAAGTTCTAAAGTTGGGGCAAGTTCCTTTGATTGTTGGGGGGGATTTTAATGTGATTATTGATCCATTGCTAGATAGGCTTTCCACTACAAAATTCCGCCCTCCTAAAGTTTTTCATGCCTTTAAATCTTTCCTTCGCACAACCAAGTTAGCTGATATTTGGAGGCTACACTTTCCTACATTAGAGGTACCACAATTTCTATTATGGCCCATGAGAACAAACGATTTAACTCTAATGTTAAGCTCTTGGAAAAACAAATTGCTAATTATGAACGTTTATTTATTTCTTCTAATGACCCTCAACACAAATTTAAACTCCAAAAGCTTCGTTATGAATTTAACGCTCTACTTAGTACTAGAGCAGGGATCCAACTCGCAAAATCCAATGCTAAATTCTGCTTTAATGCCAATAGGTCTGGGAAACTACCTGCAAACTATTTACGGATCAAGAGGGATAAGACTCAAATAACCTCAATACGCGGTTCTCGTGGCCAAGTTGCTATTTCCCATAATGATATTGTCCAAGAATTTAAAATTTTTTACTCTACCCTATATAGTAAACCTGTCCCCTGTGCTGATTCTTTAATTGATTCCTTTTTAAATAAGTGTAATTTGCCTCACATTTCTCCATCAGATAGAATAGGTTTAGATTCCCCAATTACTTGTGATGAGATTTTACTTGCTATTAAATCACTTCCTAAGAATAAATCCCCTGGCCCGGATGGTATCCCAGCTGAATTTTATAAAGAGTTTCAGTCTCACCTTTTACCTTATTTAAATGGACTTTTTTCCCATTTTGGTTCCTCTGGTACTTTTCGGGCTCCTTTACGGATGCTCTTATCATTGTTTTGCCCAAGCCTGATAAGGACCCTACCCTGGTTTCTAATTTTCGTCCCATCTCCCTAATAAACCAAGACTGTAAGCTTTATGCTAAAATCCTTGCCACTAGATTGGCTCCTATCCTTCAATCCATCATTCATCCAGATCAATCTGGTTTTATGAAAAATAGGTACTCTGCTAATAATACCAGAACGCTTTTACACGTTATTGAACAGAGCCCTTGCCTTACTTCCCCTGCGGGAGTAATGGCTTTGGATGCAGAAAAAGCATTTGATAAAATTAATTGGCAATTTTTATTTAAAACTTTATTCTCTTTTAATTTTGGTCCCCATTTTATTCGTATGATTTCTGCTTGATATTTTGCCCCTACTGCTCGTTTGTTTATTAATGGTCACATTTCTACTCAATTTCCTCTCTTTAGAGGTACTCGGCAGGGTTGTTCCCTTTCCCCACTGTTATTTTTATTAGGAATTGAGCCTTCTCTTAATTATATCCGCTGCTGTGACAATATTCAGGGTACTGCGATAAATGATGTCACTGTTAAAACTTTCTTTTTTTAACAACAAGGGACCCCAATTAGTCTGCTCGGGACCTCGGGGAACAATTTTGTAAAACAACAGTGGTCCCATGCAAGGATAAAATGCAGTAACAATAAATATAGACGAGAATCCAATCTATATTTTAGAGTGACATGTCCAGCCGGACAGAGGTCACTCAAGTTTACTCAATAAACAAGTATCCAACATATAACAAGAATACCTTCCACAATGCCCCTGTGAGGTACACAAGCCTGTGCCCAACACTTGCGGGGTAAGTACAGGTGAGGAAGTGGTAGAGAAAGTTTAAAGGCAAAGCAACGTTTTTCTGCTTACACATTCATTGCACAGAAAATATCAAATTGCACCATTACATTAATTTCACAATCAAATATGTTTGTATATGGTGCATGAGCAAGTCGACGGTGTTTCGGTTCCCCTAGAGGATAATTGGAACCATCATCAGGACAAAAACAAATTATTTGCCTTATAGCACTAAACCTCAAATTGCCTAAAGAAAAATAGGGAAAGAGTAAGAAAAATGACATTTAAAAACCAGGACAAGTAACATTTAAAAATTTCATGAAGTGACTCTCAGTGCAAGGTGTAAAAACATACTCCTTCCATGCACAGTGAAATTATTGCGCTATCTTCTACAGGTGAAAAGACCGGTGTTGGCTATGAAAATGAGGATCTTATTCCATCTCGCAGTACGACGTGAACCGGCGAGTTTCAGCGCGAATATTCCATGCAATACGTAGTGAACAGGCATGTTTTATCAGAGTGAGCACGGTGCTAGGGGGCTGCAGTGTCTATATAGAGCAGTGAGGGGACGGAATGACTAGGAGCGCGTGCTTACCGAGGAAGTACAAACTTGGACCCATGCGAGTCGATGCTCAGTGTGGTCCGGTACTGCCAGCCTCTATAATCCCAAAAATTACTACATGTTAGAGGTCAGGCTCCCGTAGGCCGGTTGAGGGTCTAATAAAGTGAAGAGGAAGCTAAAAGCGAGTCTTACCGAGTAAAAGGCTGCCAGGGTCCGCGTTACTCAGTCGCAACCGGACGGAGCCAGGGTAAGCCTGTAGGAGTCAGGAAGCATATTAGAATCCGACCCTCGCACTGTGTAACAAAGTAAGGGGCAGTGCCAGACTATGAAGCTTACCTGAATCGGCGTTCATGGAGGTGTTCCCTGGCGTGCTGTTGTGCTCAATCCAGGAAGTAAAAGAAAGGGCGGGTGTAACGTGATTGGCCAGTGCTCGTGAGGGAAATGGTCATAGAAATAAACAAGGGGTGTCAATTGCGAGAACCATCTTAGGTGAGGTGATAACCATGCACAGTGACATTTCAAAAACCATATTTTGCAGGGAACATTTCTGGAACAATAAGTTGTACAGTACTAATTCCAAAGTTTCGAAAAGGAGTCATGAGTCTGATCAGTCTAAATTAGCGCAGTCCATTCCTCTTGAAGATTCAAGCCCGAATTCAGGCTGTCTGTCTTCAATATCCATTTTAATTCTTCTCTGTTCAGCAGGCGTGATAGGTCGCCCCCTCTTGGTGGTATCCGGATTTGTGTGATGACCATCCAGCGAATTTCATTTTCAGTGTGCCCACTGCTTTCAAAATGTTCAACCAGGGGTGCATTTGCAGTTTTGCACCTGATGCGGCTCCGATGCTGGGATATCCGTTGTTTAATCTTTTGTTTTGTTTGGCCCACATATATTAGGTTGCATGGACACAGAATAGCATAAATGAGATTAGAGCTATTACAGTTCGTCAGAGTACGCAGTTCATTTTTCACATTTTTATACACAAATTCTTTACTCTCAATTGTCAGGTCACAAACCACACAGGAGCCACATTTAAAATGGCCCAAAACGGGTGGTAGTGACCAATGGTCATGTAGGGTAACACTCCTACCAATTGAAGGTGGTAACGCTGCCCTCACCAATTGATCTTTAAGATTTTTACTTTTCTTGAAAGCAAAGAGTGGGGTGTCCCAGTTTAGAGAGCCTGAATTCAAAATGTGCCAGTTTTTTCTTATGCATTGTTTTACCCTATTGGATATGGAAGAAAATGTGGTCACACACACTACTTTATTCTGACTCTCACTTTGTCTAGGCTCCAAAAGAACCTCGCGAGGACAGTACCAAGCTCTTTTCATAGCCTGTTTTATCAGACGCTTGGGGTAGCCTCTAAACCTGAGTTTCTCAGATAGTGTAGCCGCCTCAGTAAAATAGTCCTCTTTCTTAAAACAATTCCTTCTCAGCCTCAGGAATTGTGAGTAAGGTAGACTATCCCTAAGTGCTCTTGGATGACAGCTGTTATAACTAAGGAGGGTATTCCTCTCAGTAGCTTTGCGAAATAGGGATGTATATAGGAGGCCCTCATGATGCTGAATAGTAAGGTCTAGAAAGGGTATGCTTTCTTTGTGGTGAGATAATGTAAAGGTAAGGCCATTGCAGTTATTACTAAGCCAGTGTGTTAGGCCTGGTAAATCTTCAACAGCGCCATCCCAAATTAAAAAAATGTCATCTATGTAGCGTTTCCAGACGTGTATACCCTGGTGAAATGGATTACCGTCCGACAGTATAGTATGTGTTTCCAACCAGTCCATATATAAAATTGCCAGGGTAGGAGCAAAAATGGCGCCCATGGAACAACCACGTACCTGCTGGTAGAAATCAGTGTCATAGAGGAAAAAATTCTGTGTAAGACAGACCTCCAATAGTTGTATTATGAATAGGGTAGGTACCCTGTGGGGACGAGTCCTTGTGTTCAGTATGCTTTCCATTACAAGCAATGAGTCTCTCTGAGGGATATTAGTATATAGAGACTCTACGTCTAATGTACATAGAGTCTCATGTTCAGGGTCAAAAGAAAGGTTCTCAACCAAATTAATCATGTGCATGCTATCCCTAATATAACACGCAGTTGTTGGCACAAAGTCCTTCAAAAAGAAATTAACATAATGGCCCAACGGTTCCAAGACTGACCCACACCCAGACAGTATTGGGCGGCCCGGGGGATTGTCCAACCTTTTGTGGATTTTTGGCAATGTATAAAGAACAGGAGTTCTCGGGGTGGCAGTGTTCAGGAAATTAAATTCATGCTTGCTTAAGATACCAGTCTCAAGCCCTTCCATAGTAATGGTTTTAATGAGTTTCTGAATATCCTTAGTGGGATTACAGGGTAATCGACAATAGTGGTCGGTATTGGATACCTGGCGTAAAAGCTCATTCTTGTAGTTTTCAAGGTCCTGAAGCACTATCCCCCCTCCCTTATCAGCAGACTTAATAATCAGGTTGGTATTGTTCTTAAGAGAATTGATTGCCAACTTCTCTTCCAACGAGATGTTATAGGGTATAAAGAGATGGGATTTCTCTATATTGGAGACTTCCGTCAGAATTACTTTTTCAAAACTTATGATCTCTTTAGGGATCATGCTGGAAGTAGGAGAGAAGGTAGATGGAGGGCGAAAAGGAGTCGTGACACTCTTGGACTCCATCGGATGAGGATGGACAATTCCAGTGAGGGGGGCAGTGGACATCGACCTAATCAGATTCCTTTTTTATCCAGGGGCAATCCAGAAACCCCAAAAAGAGGCAGGGTAAAGCAACAGAAACGATGGCAAAATCCTCCGGGGGAACGCCAGACCAGGCAGAAGTTTTATCAGTGGTAACAAATTCTGCTAATCTGGATGTTATCCCTATCTTTAATATCTCTAACCATGTCTTGTCATCCCAGGAATTGTCCATCCTCAGCAAAGGGTTGTCTTTTGTTCCGACCACCTACCCGAATTTTCTAAACCTACAATCAGAACTACTTACCTTCTTTAGGAAATTGAGGCTACGCTCATATTTTGAGCTTAACCCGATGGAGTCCAAGAGTGTCACGACTCCTTTTCGCCCTCCATCTACCTTCTCTCCTACTTCCAGCATGATCCCTAAAGAGATCATAACTTTTGAAAAAGTAATTCTGACGGAAGTCTCCAATATAGAGAAATCCCATCTCTTTATACCCTATAACATCTCGTTGGAAGAGAAGTTGGCAATCAATTCTCTTAAGAACAATACCAACCTGATTATTAAGTCTGCTGATAAGGGAGGGGGGATAGTGCTTCAGGACCTTGAAAACTACAAGAATGAGCTTTTACGCCAGGTATCCAATACCGACCACTATTGTCGATTACCCTGTAATCCCACTAAGGATATTCAGAAACTCATTAAAACCATTACTATGGAAGGGCTTGAGACTGGTATCTTAAGCAAGCATGAATTTAATTTCCTGAACACTGCCACCCCGAGAACTCCTGTTCTTTATACATTGCCAAAAATCCACAAAAGGTTGGACAATCCCCCGGGCCGCCCAATACTGTCTGGGTGTGGGTCAGTCTTGGAACCGTTGGGCCATTATGTTAATTTCTTTTTGAAGGACTTTGTGCCAACAACTGCGTGTTATATTAGGGATAGCATGCACATGATTAATTTGGTTGAGAACCTTTCTTTTGACCCTGAACATGAGACTCTATGTACATTAGACGTAGAGTCTCTATATACTAATATCCCTCAGAGAGACTCATTGCTTGTAATGGAAAGCATACTGAACACAAGGACTCGTCCCCACAGGGTACCTACCCTATTCATAATACAACTATTGGAGGTCTGTCTTACACAGAATTTTTTCCTCTATGACACTGATTTCTACCAGCAGGTACGTGGTTGTTCCATGGGCGCCATTTTTGCTCCTACCCTGGCAATTTTATATATGGACTGGTTGGAAACACATACTATACTGTCGGACGGTAATCCATTTCACCAGGGTATACACGTCTGGAAACGCTACATAGATGACATTTTTTTAATTTGGGATGGCGCTGTTGAAGATTTACCAGGCCTAACACACTGGCTTAGTAATAACTGCAATGGCCTTACCTTTACATTATCTCACCACAAAGAAAGCATACCCTTTCTAGACCTTACTATTCAGCATCATGAGGGCCTCCTATATACATCCCTATTTCGCAAAGCTACTGAGAGGAATACCCTCCTTAGTTATAACAGCTGTCATCCAAGAGCACTTAGGGATAGTCTACCTTACTCACAATTCCTGAGGCTGAGAAGGAATTGTTTTAAGAAAGAGGACTATTTTACTGAGGCGGCTACACTATCTGAGAAACTCAGGTTTAGAGGCTACCCCAAGCGTCTGATAAAACAGGCTATGAAAAGAGCTTGGTACTGTCCTCGCGAGGTTCTTTTGGAGCCTAGACAAAGTGAGAGTCAGAATAAAGTAGTGTGTGTGACCACATTTTCTTCCATATCCAATAGGGTAAAACAATGCATAAGAAAAAACTGGCACATTTTGAATTCAGGCTCTCTAAACTGGGACACCCCACTCTTTGCTTTCAAGAAAAGTAAAAATCTTAAAGATCAATTGGTGAGGGCAGCGTTACCGCCTTCAATTGGTAGGAGTGTTACCCTACATGACCATTGGTCACTACCACCCGTTTTGGGCCATTTTAAATGTGGCTCCTGTGTGGTTTGTGACCTGACAATTGAGAGTAAAGAATTTGTGTATAAAAATGTGAAAAATGAACTGCGTACTCTGACGAACTGTAATAGCTCTAATCTCATTTATGCTATTCTGTGTCCATGCAACCTAATATATGTGGGCCAAACAAAACAAAAGATTAAACAACGGATATCCCAGCATCGGAGCCGCATCAGGTGCAAAACTGCAAATGCACCCCTGGTTGAACATTTTGAAAGCAGTGGGCACACTGAAAATGAAATTCGCTGGATGGTCATCACACAAATCCGGATACCACCAAGAGGGGGCGACCTATCACGCCTGCTGAACAGAGAAGAATTAAAATGGATATTGAAGACAGACAGCCTGAATTCGGGCTTGAATCTTCAAGAGGAATGGACTGCGCTAATTTAGACTGATCAGACTCATGACTCCTTTTCGAAACTTTGGAATTAGTACTGTACAACTTATTGTTCCAGAAATGTTCCCTGCAAAATATGGTTTTTGAAATGTCACTGTGCATGGTTATCACCTCACCTAAGATGGTTCTCGCAATTGACACCCCTTGTTTATTTCTATGACCATTTCCCTCACGAGCACTGGCCAATCACGTTACACCCGCCCTTTCTTTTACTTCCTGGATTGAGCACAACAGCACGCCAGGGAACACCTCCATGAACGCCGATTCAGGTAAGCTTCATAGTCTGGCACTGCCCCTTACTTTGTTACACAGTGCGAGGGTCGGATTCTAATATGCTTCCTGACTCCTACAGGCTTACCCTGGCTCCGTCCGGTTGCGACTGAGTAACGCGGACCCTGGCAGCCTTTTACTCGGTAAGACTCGCTTTTAGCTTCCTCTTCACTTTATTAGACCCTCAACCGGCCTACGGGAGCCTGACCTCTAACATGTAGTAATTTTTTGGATTATAGAGGCTGGCAGTACCGGACCACACTGAGCATCGACTCGCATGGGTCCAAGTTTGTACTTCCTCGGTAAGCACGCGCTCCTAGTCATTCCGTCCCCTCACTGCTCTATATAGACACTGCAGCCCCCTAGCACCGTGCTCACTCTGATAAAACATGCCTGTTCACTACGTATTGCATGGAATATTCGCGCTGAAACTCGCCGGTTCACGTCGTACTGCGAGATGGAATAAGATCCTCATTTTCATAGCCAACACCGGTCTTTTCACCTGTAGAAGATAGCGCAATAATTTCACTGTGCATGGAAGGAGTATGTTTTTACACCTTGCACTGAGAGTCACTTCATGACATTTTTAAATGTTACTTGTCCTGGTTTTTAAATGTCATTTTTCTTACTCTTTCCCTATTTTTCTTTAGGCAATTTGAGGTTTAGTGCTATAAGGCAAATAATTTGTTTTTGTCCTGATGATGGTTCCAATTATCCTCTAGGGGAACCGAAACGCCGTCGACTTGCTCATGCACCATATACAAACATATTTGATTGTGAAATTAATGTAATGGTGCAATTTGATATTTTCTGTGCAATGAATGTGTAAGCAGAAAAACGTTGCTTTGCCTTTAAACTTTCTCTACCACTTCCTCACCTGTACTTACCCCGCAAGTGTTGGGCACAGGCTTGTGTACCTCACAGGGGCATTGTGGAAGGTATTCTTGTTATATGTTGGATACTTGTTTATTGAGTAAACTTGAGTGACCTCTGTCCGGCTGGACATGTCACTCTAAAATATAGATTGGATTCTCGTCTATATTTATTGTTACTGCATTTTATCCTTGCATGGGACCACTACTGTTAAAACTTTAGCTTATGCAGATGATGTTTTATTGTTTATTAGTAATCCTCTTTCCTCTGTTCCCTCCCTATTAGACATTGTTGCAAATTATTCTGTGGTTTCAGGTTACAAATTGAATGTAAGTAAGACTGAATTTTTTCCTTTAAATGCTTTTTGTACCTCGGATATGCTACCAAACACAGATATTCTTTGGCAAAACATTAAGCTTAAGTACTTGGGTATCCTATTTGCCTCCTCGTTGCCTGCTACACTAAAACTAAATAGTGATTTTATACTTGATTATATCAAAAACAAAACGTCCAAGTGGTCTTCCCTTTTTCTCACCTGGTGGGGGAGATTGCAGGCTGTAAAAATGAATATTGCACCAAAAATCTTCTACTCCTTGGCTATGATTCCCACTCAATTTCCTCTCAAATTCTATAAAGATGTAGATAAACTATTATCTAAATTCCTTTGGTCTAACAAAGTTCCTCGTATTGCTTACAAGAAATTAAAACTCCCTAAGTCCCAGGCGGGATTTGCCCTTCCAGACTTTTACCTCTACCATAAAGCTTTTATCTTAAAACAAAGCTCCTTGTGGTTTACAACTTCACATGTGGTCAAACCTCCAATTTGGATGGATATAGAGTGCTCAATAATACGACCCTTTTCATTGCCCTCTTTGATGTCAATATCTTCTGCATCCAAGGTTGTTCATCTGTCATCTATAATTAAATCCTCTAGATTAATAATTAATGATTTGGACTCTAATTTTGATTTACCCTTACTCTCTACAGTTCACTTGTCTTTATGGCACAGTGCTTTACTTAAACTAAACAGAAACATTAACTTCTGGTCCTCAAGGATTTCAAAAGGAATTTTATATCTTAAAGATGTATTTTGTGGAAAGGCCTTTATTCCTCTTGAGCAACTACAGTTAAAGTTTGATATTCCAGATTCTGATTTTTCAAAATATCAATCTTTATGTAACTCAATGTTGGACTCTTTTCCCAATGGTATTCCCTCTTCCACCACTAATGACCTATTCATTTACCTTACAGCTGTTACGTCGTCCTCCAAAGCTGTCTCTGTTTTTTATAAAAAATGTACCTCCTCCCAAGGCTCCAATGTTGGTGCAATCTCATCTTTTTGGAATAATGAACTTTCCATTTCCCTATCAGATGACTCATGGTCCTCAATATGGCTCAACAGTATCTCTGGTTGGCTTCCAGTGTCTCTTTATCAGACTAATGCTTATATTTTATTTAATGCTCTATGGACCCCATCTAGATTGGGTCATGCGAAATTGTTACCATCTGATGTTTGTTGGCACTGCAATTCAAGTTCTGGGTCACTACGTCATATGTTATTTGAATATCCAGTTATTATGAAATTTTGGTCGGATGTTTGGAATGTCATTTTGAAAATTTTGCCTTTACATGATGATATTTCTTATGCTATGTTAATATGCAAATCGGTTGCCCTTTCCCATCCTCTTAGTGAGTCAGAGGCAAAGTTATTAAATTTTTTAATTACAGCTGCTTTAAAGTCCATTACTTTTTGTTGGAAAGACGCTTCTTCTTTTTCAGTTCATGCTTGGTGGTCGTGGATTATTTTTACAAGAAGAGGTGCTCAGCTATCTTTTAAAGGCGTTACTCACAATTCACAGTCATTTCAATCTTTTTGGTCTCCTATTGATTCGTATGTTATGCAATGATATGATTAAGTATTCTCTTATGTATCTTGGTGATTAATTTCTCTTTATTTACCTTCTTTTTTGTATTCAACTTAATTGTGACTCTACAGTTTATGATTTTATGATCCTATGATATGTTCACTCCCCGCCCTTCCCCCCCCTTTTTTCTCCCTTTTTCCCTTTCTCTTCATTTTTTGCTTATTGCATTTCATGCTCATCAGTTAATCATTTACGCATGTAAGATTTATTCTTTTTGTATTGTACTTGTTTTTTTCTTTTGTCTCAAAAACTTCAATAAAATCATTTTGAACAAAAAGAAATTGAGCCTTTCATTGTTCTTATGTTGATTAACTGAGTTCCATTGATTTTCTTTATAATAGCAAGTGTTACTTAGAGTTAGGTAGAAATGGCAAAAACTGCAGATCTGGATATAAAATAGATTCCACAAATGTGCGTAAGCTCAATAAAAGCAAACCAGTAATTTGTAAGGCACACTTGACATAGTCACTGCTGATGGGCTTTGGGTAAATTGAGGAATTTTAAGTATTTATACATTAATAAAGTTTTATATAGCGCGAACAAGATAGCAAGGGATTTCACAGCGCTTTACAATATGATGGAAGGAAGGACATAAATGCAATATCCACATCAAGTAAGAAAAATACACAAAACACAAAAGATATTTGCAAATTACAGGACAATTGTACCGAGGAGGGTAAGAAAATCAACGGGTGTAGGCGGACGACGAGTGGGGTTCAACAGTATGCAGTAAAGAAAAGCTGTAACACATGGTGATACAATGGTAGTGAGGAGCAACAACAACGGGCAAATGAGGCCTATCCCAGGGAAAGTGCTTGCTTCCTCTTCATTCCACTGCCTCACCTGGGTGTCCAGAGACCCAAACACAACAGTAGAAAGGCAGTTGCTGAACTCCCATGCCTTGTTCCACCTTTTCCAGGTCTCCACAGACCCAAGGGAGTTGAGAAAATGCCGGTGGCACTGTACATGCATCGACTTCCTGCTTCCCTACCAGTGCAGGTCTCTGCAGATCCACACTGAAAGGAGATCTGAAGCCACCCTGGTAATCAATCCTCACAGTGCCGGCTCTTCTCTCGCAATCTGAGAGTGCTTCTTTGATATGGGTGGAGGGGGAAGGTTGAGAGTGTGGTGTGGTGTTGGCAGTAGACCAGGTATTTATTTTCTTCAGTTATGGATTTGCAAAAATTGCTTCTTTACTTTACTTTACTTTAGACTAATTTGTATGGCCCATGAATCATCCCCAGGGAGATCTCTCAGCGCCTGAGAAGGAAGGCCAAATGTAAAATAAGATCTTTAGAATAGCCAGGTCTTGAACATTTTGTTAATTGTGGTAGTTTGGGGCAGGCACAAATTTGCTCAGGGAAATTGTTTCAATGTTTGGGGGCCAGATAGGAAAATGCGCGGCCACCCATTTTAGCTTTCATAATCCTCTGGGTACGGAGCAAGCTACGATTTCTGGATCTAAGTTTTCGTTCAGGTTGATAGTGATCAATTTTATTAGTCAAGTAAGCCGGTCGCATTCCATGCAGGGACTTAAAGACCATGCAAAGCAGCTTGAAGAGAGCTCGTTTCCTAACAGGAAGCCAATGAAGTTGGTGTAGGAGAGGAAGGTAAGGGGTTTGTGCTGGTTTATGGAGGGTGAGACGAGCTGCTGTATTTTGGACAACCTGCAATCTAGATAAGAAGTCTTCCCTAATTCCTACCAATAAAGAGTTGTCATAGTCAAGGCGACTGATTAGGAGCGGCTGGATAAGGGCCTTTCTGGCCTTTCCAGGGTAAGATCTTTCTAAACATCCGCATGGTCCCGAAGCAGGTGCCTGCGAGAGTTTTCACCTGCTCTTCCATTGATATCTTATTGTCTATTCTATCATCTAGGTTCTTAGCCCACCCTCTTGGGGAAGGAGCTTCTCCTAGTGATGATGGCCACCAGTCGGAGGTCCACAGTTCTTCTGCCTTGCCAAACAGTAATATCTCAGTTTTGGAAGAGTTAAGTTGCAGGAAGTTTTTCCTCATCCAACTTGCTATGCTAGTCATACAGTTTAAGAACTTAGCTTTTGTTACTGCAGGGTCATTCTCTATGTGCACAATCAGCTGTGTATCATCAGCGTAGGATATAGTTTCAAACCCACAGTCTCTGACTGCTTCTCATTGTTGCTATGCCATAGTTGTTGTGGCAGCGCTCTCTGAGAGCCAGTAAGTGCAGCGTTGGTGACCCGAAAGAGCACAGCTGCAGGTGAGAAGGGGGAGGGAAAGTATAGAAAGCGGTAGAGGTGGATTGCAGGAGGCCAGGGTTTTTTTTTTTATCTTTGGAAGGAGAGGCCATGGTATGTATGGCCACACTATGATTAATTTGCCCCTATACAGATGCTGAATGATGAGGAAGATGATTTGGGGGGACATACATTACATATAAATGTGGGTTGATAAAAAGTGAATAACAGATGTTTTTCACCTAAGGATTCTGATTGACATTGTAGGTAACTCGACCTTGACTCTACTTGTCTATTTAATGCCATTCAGAACCCCTCGGTGAAAAACATCCCCTTCATTCACTGTCACCCCTCTATAATTCTATTTGAGGTGCCTCAGACTGACTTAGCTGCAATGCATAATGTGACTCTGTCTGGTTCGTAAGCAAATGGTCAACAAACAGGTTTAAGGGGAAAATATCCAAAGCCATCTTCTGTTTTTAACCACTTTTTTTATTGAATTAATTTTCTTGCTTACAGAATTCACATGAATATAGAACAGGCATCAGTGTCACTTACACTCCTCATTCCCATATTGCATTTGGACAGTAACCCATTCCACAGCCCTTTAGACAGTTGAGCTGTACTGCAAAGAATCATCCGATGGTGCTGATGCTGTGTGGACATCCACCCTGCCAGTCAGTTCGGTAGCAGGCATATGGAGTGCTACAAGTGTCCACATGGCATCAAATGTGTTCATTCTATCATATAATATTGCTGTCAGTTTCTTGAGAAGTGGCCAAAGGATTGTCACCATATTGTCGCCTGGGTCACCCAGGAGTATCAGTGAGGGGTCCAAGAGAAGTGTGAGTCCTAGAATCTACCGAATGTCGGATAAGATTTATTTCTGGTAATCCTGAATGACCACCATATGTGGAAGACGTTTCGACTTTTGCCACCATTTTTTTCCAACAATGCTGCCAAACATTGCAAGTAGATATTTAGGCGACATCTACCACTGTGTGCGTATCTTATATGCAATATAGCTGTGGTTTATTTTAGAGAATTAATTAGTGATAGCCAGTTGCAGCCATGAGATCCTCTTCCTCCATCAGGCCCTTATTTATAAGCAAATCAAAAGGGAGAGAGAGGACTAGGTAAGCTAGTCCGAGTCCCCTGATTATATGTAGAAATATCAATATAGGACTAGCTAGGTTGTGTTAGTGAGACTCAGGGGGTACATCTGCGGGCAAACCCTTAGGTTTGGTCATGAAGCCCTCACACACCAACCTGGTTGGTGTCATGCTTCATCATCGGGCCCACCACAGTGACACCGAATGTGTCCCGGGTGTGCTGCGACTCCAGATTACTGAGGAGCTGGTATGCTTGCTGAGTGTGCAGTGATAGTGAGAATGAACGTGAAAGGTTAAAAGCTATACAGGTGGTCCCAGTTCCCGAGGGTGAAAGGTAAATTTTAATATCTGGGCCCCTGTTAGCAAGATAAAAAGGCTGTGGACGATGTGGAGTGTATTAAGAGCTCCTACGTCCTTGTGGTCTACATGTTTCAGCCAGGCCTTTTGATTAAAACTGGCTTTCCTCAGGACCAATGAGTATGTGTGGGTGACAATAAACTATATTAAGTGACAATGTGTGGTAAAAAGTGTCGCACTCGCTAAGGTGCTGTACGTGTAAGAGGGGGATTCCCTCTACTTTAACTTGCTACTTGCTGTTAAAGCCTCATGGGTCACTTGGCAGGGAGGGGAAGAAGACCGGTATTTCCGATCAGCGTGCTCCTGCGACCTATCGTCCTGCTCCAGTGTCCCTTATTTATAAGCCCCTTGCGCCATTGGTGAATCACTTTTTGTGACCCTCCGGTGCTGCAGGAGCCTGCTCCATATTTACCCGGCAGCACTAAGACACTTTTTTTGGCTTATTGCTGCCTTGTAAATATCGTTCCCTTTAACACAGTTTTCTGCGTTAAAGGGGCGTGCAATTGGTGTTTCTGGAGGGTGTTCCCAGCAACATCCATGGTTTTTCGACACTGCTCCAGATTTACGAGAAATCGTAACGCTGAGGCAGCACCAAAAACGTACACCTTCCCAAGGGCATTCTGCAGCACACGTAAAAAGAGGAAAAAGCCTCTTGTGATTGTTTTCGTGCAGGAAGGTTTCCTTTCTGCACAAAAATAATCATCCACACAATGCACACACCCTTGTATCATAGTGCAAAGGTACTTGCGTTGGAGCAAGGCAGCTCATTGTGCACCAGCACAGGTGAAATGGACAGGAATGCTCTGTATTTGATAGAAAGGGATCATTCCTGTCCTACAGCAAAAACTCATAAATGAGGCCCTAAATTATTTCTGAATATTGAGGCATATTTATAAAGAATTGACATAGGGCAGCACTACAAGTCTTTTTGCTGTGCTGCCTTCTTCCAATTTAAAAGGGCAGGAATGCACCGTATTGACGAGATACAGTGAATTCCTGTCCTTTCAACCAGCACTGGCACTCAATTTGGTGCCTAGCACCAATGCAGGTACCCTGGCACCATGGTGCCAGGGTGTCTGCATTGTTGGCAGGATTGTTTTTGTGCAGTAAGGAGCACCTTCCTCCATAAAGACAGTCCATAGAGGTGTTTTCCTATTTCTACGTGGGCTGTAGAATGCAGCACATATATAAAGAGGAAAAAACGAGGAGAAATAAAAACATTTCTCCTCATCACGCCATCCCTGGGGAGGTGCACGATTTTGACTCATTGCCAGGTTTATACTGTGTTGTAAATCTGGGAATGTGTCAACATCCATGGGCATTGCATGGGAACACCCATGGAACTCATCTTTAACTCAGAGTAAGGCAAGGCGGTGACTTGCACTACTTTTCCTAACTCCATGTCTACGAGGCCATGAAAAACAACGCAAAGTAGCTTTGCATGACCTCGTAGATATGGACCTGCACACTGCGCCTCCAGAGCATCACAAAGGTGAAGCTCCAGCAGTGGAAATGTGCCTCAAGGGGCTGGTTAATAAGCCCCTATGTGTGCTGCAAAATGCGATGGAGTGATGGAGCCTTTGTCACAGGATGTCTACCGACACTTTACATACCGCCCACAAATCACTCGGAATTACAATGTCAAACTAGGTATTCAAATCTAGCCACAAAAACTTGGATATTTTTACAAACTGATCAACCTATTTGTACCACTACACTGATTTCTCTCTCAAATTTTGGAAATCATTAGTGAATGATGCAAGATCACGCCTACTCCCAGGCACGTAAACATAACCTTCACCAGGCACTTCTCTCAATGGAAAATTTGACGCAACCTCTTTGTCTTCTATAGACTGAGGCATGTCTACCCTGTTTCTCTTCTGCTCTTTGTTATCTCCCATCTATCTAGTTCACTTCACTTTGGAATCTGTTCAATTTGTACCTAATTTCATTTTTAATTTAATTCCTGGTATTTGTAAGCTAGTGATGTCCTCATCATTAAAACAAGCACATTACCTTTTCTGCAATGTCTTGGTCCTATTTAAATCAATTTCGTATTTCTGAACTAATTCGGACAACCTTTCATTAACCTGTCCAGCACGCTTGGTAACATCTTTGCATATGAATGCAAGTTCATTCTCCTGGCATGTATCTAATTGGGGCAAATCAAGAGTTCCAAGTAGCAATTCTTACAATTCTACCTTTAATTTGGCAACAGCTACTTTATTGTCTTTCACTGGAGACTGAACAGTACTCCCACTTAGTCCCATACTTCCACTTTCATTCAAGGGCTCTATTTGTTTAAGCCAGTCATTAACTTCTCTGTCACTAACACCTGGTTGTACTGGAGGGTTATTAAGTGTTATTGCTCCTGAAGAGGTAAAAGAATTTGTATTTGGTGTAGAATTCCGAATGATCATGTCAGAATTTGGTGGTTATCGGAGCTCTGATCGGTCTGTGGCTATAACTTGGAGGTCATACGAATTGGGCATGAAGAAAGAATGTGATCTTTGAACAAACCCGATTGTCGGTGAAAATCAATTGTTATTGAAAGTTGAATCTGCACTCACAGCAAGAGAGGCCTGTACTTGTATCGGAACCAAAGGAACTTGAGGTACCTTTCTCATTGTCAGGCCAGCAGGTGTGTTACCTGTGACTGCTATCCAAATGAATACATACACTGGATGTGCATCATAGGGAGGTAACACAAAGAAGCAAGTACTTGTGCATACCAGAAACTTAAGAGAAAACCCTAAGGGTTTCTTAAGACTGCCCTCACCCACTTTGTAGTGGCATGCTTCATCACCCTGGTGCAGACCAACACACAGGACAGAGCACTGTTTTTTTTAAAAAGAAGAGTAATAAGAAAGGGGAAATTCACCAGAAAAGAGATCCTTAATGCAGAAAGAACTTTAATTAAAACTGTCTAAGTGGGTACCTGTATACTTATTTAATAGTGGTCCCACTTGGCAGGATTAAAAGTAAATGTTGGGTATATAGGAGGAGTTGACCACGGTCTGAGGCCTGCTCTTTCCCCCACCGCTCCGCTGTGGTCTGCTCTGCCGTAAATCCACTGAGCTCCACCCGGGTAGGATTCGAGACTGCACTGCACCTCGCGCCCACCTGTGATGGTAATTGGTAATTGTACCTGCCCCCACCTGTTGTGATTCTTGATTGTAACATTTACCCACTCTTTGTGATCTGGTTAATTAAATTCTTCCCACTTGTTGTCAATCATTTCCATTTCTCTGTTCTGTTCACTGAGCCCATTGTGTGATCTTTATTCATCGTATTCTTTCCATTTTGTTGCTATTCATTCACTTCTTGGTTCTGTTCATTGTGCCCATCCGTGTTGTTTTGTTTATGTCAGTTTCCTTGCCTTTTTCCCACCTTTCCCGCTGCCGCCACCTCCTCCGTGACCCCTCCCCCGCTCCTGCCTCCCATCTTCTTGTCCAGCCCCCTCCCCTACCTAATGGTGGCCGCAGGCGGGGGAACACGAGCAATACCTCTGAACCCGGTCTGAGGCCTGCTCTCTCCCCAGAAGCTCCGCTGTGGTCTGTTCTGCCACACATCCACTGAGCCCAACAGGAAAGGGTTCCAAATCCGCGGCGTCTCGCGCCCACCTGTGATGGTAATTGGTAATTGTGCCTGCCCCCGCTTGTTGTGATTCTTTATTGTAGCATTTACCCACTTGTGATCTTGTTAATTGCATTCCGCCCACTTGTCGTCATTCATTTCCATTTTTCTGTTCTGTTCTCTGTGCCCACTGTGTGATCTTTGTTCATTGCATTCTGCCATTTTGTTGCCATCCATTCACTTCTCGGTTCTGTTCATTTAGCCCATCCCTGTTGTTTTGTTTTTTTCAGTTTCACTTGCCTTTTTCCCTCCTTTCCCGCCGTCACCACTGCCCCGTGATCCCGCTCCCGCCTCCGAGCTACTCGTCCCGCCCACTCCCCTAATTAATGTCGGCTGCTGAGTAGTCGGGCAGCAGATGCATGCAGAGGGCACGCCTAAGGCAAGCCCGTCTGAGCCTGTCTGCGACCCGACCAGACCAGCACCAGGTACCCTGCATCTCGACACACCACTACAGCCCAACCACCCTACACACACTCAACCCTGGAAGATTCAGAGACAGCCAACAGGCTGTACCGAACCAGTTCTCCTGCCTCCATTGCCACCGCCGGACCTTCCTCACCACCCCGGCCACCAACACCGGCAAAGCAAACACCGACGACACCCTAAGATGCATCCTCCTCAACGTGCGCTCGCTGCACAAACACGCAGTTGAGATCTGGAACCTACTCGACTCTCTCTCACCCGACATCGCCTTCTTAATGGAGACCTGGACCAACGCCTCCTCCGGCCCCGACATCAACCTCGTCATCCCCCCGAATACAAGATCCAGAGGATGGACCACCCCAACCACGCGGGACAGGGCCTTGCCATCACACACAAGAACACCCTCCGACTCACCACCGTCAGTGAATCCTTCCCCTCCGCTGAACACCTGCACTTCAAAATCTGGACCAACCACAACTTCACACTCCACGAAACCCTCATCTACAGCCCCCTCCTCCCCGGGCCCACTTCACCACCACCATCCCTGACCTCATCACACTCCACGTCATCACCTCTATCAACTACATTCTCATCGGAGACCTGAACTTCCACATAGACAAGCCAGCGACTCCAACTCCACGACCCTCTGTGACAACCTCGCCAACATCGGACTCAAACAACTCGTCACCACCCCCACCCCCAGGGCAGGACACACCCTCTACCCCATTTTCACTGCAGGAAA
Source organism: Lissotriton helveticus (assembly GCF_964261635.1). Lineage (NCBI taxonomy): Eukaryota > Metazoa > Chordata > Amphibia > Caudata > Salamandridae > Lissotriton > Lissotriton helveticus. The sequence continues at coordinate 179,938,393 of NC_136059.1, read as the reverse complement.
CAGTATTCGCTTCAGCCACACAATGCAACCCCCATGGACTGACCACCACTGGGTACACTTCACTGTCGACAAACCCAAGGCACCCAAACCTGCCCGCGCCCACCAGGAAGGAACTGGAGCAAGGTCACTGATGAGCAACTCAACTCCTCCCTCACCCGAGACAACCACACCTCGGCACCCGACGCCAACGCCGCAGCAGCAAGAGAACTCCACACTTGGATCTCCAACGACAAGCTCACCCGCTACGTAAACCCGACAAACAGCGCCCCAGGAAATCTACATGCTTAACCACTGATCTCCAAGATTCAGACGCAGTCAGGCTTTAGAGCCTCCTACAATACGGAGACCGCCCTGGTGGAGATGTCGGAGGCTATTAGAGAGTGCCTGGATGGGGGCGGCAGAGCGGCCTTGATTTTACTGGAGCTCTCTGCTGCCTTCGATACGGTACCCCACCAGAGGCTTCTCGAAAGACTCTCTGCTATAGGAATTTCGGGTCTGGTCTGGCAATGGATTAAATCATTTTTGGACTCCCGCTCTCAATAGGTCCGCTTGGCCCCATGTTCCTCTTCAGTCAGGAATCTGGAGACAGGGGTGCCACAGGGCTCGACCCTCAGCCCCCTTCTTTTTAATATTTACCTGACGCCACTTGTCTACCTGGCTGAGGAATTGGGGGCCAAGGTGATTGCGTACGCAGATGATACGCAATTACTCTTTACCTGGAATGATGCCACCCTGAACACCGACAAGGCTCAACTGTGCTTAGCCTCGGTCTTTCAATGGATGGCCGAGGCTTCCCTCAAATGCAATGAGGATAAGTCGGAAGTCCTTCTTTACGGCCAGTTTCCGGAGGACTTTAGGACTCGTTTGTGGCCTCCAGGCTTCCTTTGCCCGGTTTCTAAACCTGGGCCAGCAAAGAACCTGGGCATTTGGTTTAGTGAGGACCTTGGCTTCTCCGACCATATAAAAAAGCTCACGGGCACATGTTTCGGGACCCTTAAAATGCTCAGGAAGTTTTTCCCCCTGCTCCCGAGGGCAGCAAAAGAGATGGTAACCCGCGCCCTGATTGTTTCCAGATTAGACTATGCTAATGCTCTGTTTCTGGGGCTGCCAGCCTATTTGCTGCACAGGCTTCAAATTATTGAAAATGCGGCAGCTAGGCTCCTGTTCAATGCCCCAGTGCGCTCTAGTGCGTGCATATATCTACGGGAGCTACATTGGCTTCCAGTAGTACAGAGGGTGCAATTTAAAGCGCTTACACTGGCCCACAGAGCGCTGCATGGTGTGGCCCCTGCCTATCTTAGGAAGCGCTTTGCCTTCTATGCCCCCAAACGCCTCTTGCGTTCAGCCGCCCGAATGCAGGATGGTGATTCCTCGCTTCCGCAGAGTCCGACTGGGTGGCAGCTCCCTCTCGGTCAAAGCGGCAGTAGCTTGGAACTCACTCCCTGCTGATCTCCAACACATCACGGAGTTCCGGATCTTCAAGAAGCAGCTAAAAACACACCTCTTCAGCATGTCTCTATAAAATTCCCTGGTGCCCTCCTCTGATTCATTCCGCGCCAGGACACTCAAGAGTAACAGTGCGCGCTACAAATACTGCTATAACATAACATAACCTGCAGACGCCTGGAGAAAAACTGGAGAAACACCAAGACACCCGAAAACTACACCACTTACAAGAACACCTTGACCGACTACCACGGCCAAATCAGAATCACCAAGAGGACTTTCATCCACAACAAAATCCTTGCCAACTTCACCTGCTCCAAAGAACACTTCAGTGTCATCCAGTATTTCACCAACCCCCACAGCGAAGCCACAGACATCACCCTGTCCCAATACCTCTCTGACAAGCTTGGAGCCTACTTCCACCTCAAGATCAAAAACCTCTATAACAACTTCATTGAACTTCCTCCAGACACACCGGCCAGCCCACCATCTCCACCTGGACACTGATCACGACCGAAGAAACCCCTTCGACCATGAAAGGCATCCACTCAGGGGCCCTCACAGACCCCTGCCCCCCACACATCTACCACAGAGCCGCCACCACGATTGTACGAGAACTACAACGCATCATCCACACCATCTTCGATACAAGCACCTAACCAGATGACTGGAAACGCAAGGAAGTCAGCCCCCTGCTTAAAAAGCCCACGGCCGACCCTACCGACCTCAAGAACTACCGGCCCATCTCACTCCTCCCCTTCGCAGCCAAAGTAGCAGAAAAGACAGTCAACAGGGAACTGACATGATTCATGAAAGACAACACCATCCTCCACCCCTCTCAATCCAAAGCAACCACAGCACTGAGACAGCCCTACTCGCCACCACAGACTACATCTGCACCCTCCTGGACGAGGGCCACTCCACAGCCCTTATCAAAGGGGCAAGATTAGAGGACTGTACCACCCAAAGTCCAAAGGGATGGTAGCCAACAATGACCTGTGAGAACACCAGTTATTTCCACACAACACTTCTGGGTAACACCCCTTGCTCACACCATCAGGGGCTCCAATGTCCTTTCCATTCTCATGCTGTGATATGCAACATTTGTAGATTCTCCAAGACTAAACCTGGGAGCAATATCGTCCTTTGCTACCTGTAACTCCTCACAACATTACTGCATAGAACCTGTCAGTTGACTCACTGGTTCTACACGTTCTTTACAAAGGTCTTCTTCTCAGGATCTCTATCACTAATATAGTGTTACATCTGTTCTCAAACTAATGAAGCATGTGAATGCACCTGCAAGGAAAAGACATGCAAGCAGAAATGGAAAAGCAACATTTTGTGAAAAAGAAATACAGGCCTACTTTAGTCAATTTACACATCTGATTCAATGATGCACATTTTATATATGTATAAATTGCGCACACAACTACAAATAAATGAAAATGTCAGTACATTAGATTCAAATCTAGATTCATATTGTAGTTTAAGTAAATGTAAAGTAACTGTGAATGTTGGAATGCAAAGGTAACTGAGAACTACATTATGAATATCAATGCAAAACATTTGTAAATAAATAATTCTCGGATCTAAAGTAAACACATTTTAATATTATGAGAATGGTTTCATCAAGTGTCTAAAGAGTATATATAATTTGAATATGGTTAAGGCACACAATATATATAAATTGCTAATTCTACAGTGAATACACTTCATTACTGAATGCAAGTGCAACACTTTACAATTAATAGTGTTATGACACTAAATATGTAACGCAAAATGTATGCATACATTGTATATTTGCGTTGTACAAGGGTGGAGTTAAAATTGTACTACTCCAATAGAGATCTTGTTTCTGGATGCACATGAAATCGGGAAGAAAAAGACAGACTTCCTCCAGCATTGTGTTCCAGAGTTGATGTCTTTCCTCTCATGAAAGCAAGTGCAGAAATAACTAGACCTACAGACAAGAACATACAGTTGCAAGTGTTTGTCTCTGGCAGTCATATCAGCCCTGGATGTTTTTCATGCTTTTAATTTTGGCGTGATTTAGAGAAGGTGGGTGGGTGAACATAGTAGTCATTTGCATCAGACGAAATATCTCAATGTATATTTGTAAGCAACTGTTGTCTTTTTCTGGGAGAACCTCTCAGAGGGTCCAAGCCATGCATTACAAGTCTTGGAAACTGTCAGTCAAATAAGACAGCTTTTCCGTTTGTTCATAATATACTTTACCACATTCAGAGTGTATTATTGAAAAATGTTGCCAACATCATAAAACACAATTTTAATCTTTGGTCAAAGCTTCCACCAGAGAACCTTTTTGCGGGAGCTGCAACTCGTATTGTGAAGTGGTGAGGCAGGGGGAAAGAGGGAACAACAACAAAAAAAGAATTATAAAAAAGAAAGGAAAATGCACTTACCTGCTCTGACGGCTGCCGCCTTCCTCCGGATCCTCACCGCCCGGTCGTCCAGGAACTGCTGCACATTGCACAGGCTCCCAATCTCAGCGCTGACCACATGCTGGGATTTGTTTCAGCGCTGGGATTGGTCTGAGTGTTTCGGTTTGGCGCTCAGACATAGACTGGAGGCCTGTGTTGGTTTCCCTACCCAGCTGTACAACGCAGCTAGGTGGAGAAAGGCCAAGTGCGCATGATAATTTGGGCCGGCCAAACCGTCATGAGCACTTGGAAGTGTGCACCACTCCCCCCCTCCTCCCAGGTGCTGCAACAGCAGTGTCAGTGTAGGTGGCCACACTGCTCTCTCTGGTCACAGTTCCAGCCAGCAGGACGAAAAATAATATGTTAATGACCAAATGTGTTATACCCTACTTAGTTTCATTTACATGTATTCCAACCCTGCTGCCTCTAGCTGCTCAGCCAGAGTGTGTGATGGTCATGGAATGTTGGTGTGCCTGTGATGCTCGGAATGCTTGGGTGCCTGTGTGGGTGAGTGTTGGCAGTTAGAGATGGGCTGAGCAGCTAGGCAGGCTGCTCCTGGTTGGGCTGGTACCACACTAGGCTGGCTAGAGTCAAGACTGATGTACTTGGACTAAGACAGAATAAAGAAGACTTAAATATACATCCTGGCTCCTGGTGTCTACCTTCTTAGGACACAACAAAATGTTATTATCATTTTATTTTGCCCTTTGCCTCTGCTGGCTTTCAACAGGGGGGGAAACACTCCACCATAACAGAGGAGCCACCCGTGTCTTCTTCTTCTCTCTCCCTCAGACGAGCACAGGGACCTGAAACTGGTGGTGCGGTGGCTACCAGGGAGCAGATATTCTCTTAGCAGTGAAATTGTGGATTTCAGAAGTGTCCTCAGAGCAGTGCACCAGAGAGACACCCAGGCGCTGCCTTTCTTTTCATCAACTCGCATGAGTACAGTTACACCTCCTTTACTGCCCAGTAGCAGGGCCCAGGTGCATGACAGAGAGCGAAGGAACAAGGCCTTTATTCCTCCTCCATCTTTGTGGCTGAGGCTGTTTGTTGTGCACTCTATCGGAGAACATGCGTGAGGCCTGAGCCGGTACTATCTTAGTAACCAAGATGGCGGACGTGGGATGTGACAGTGCTGTAAAATGACTGACAGCTGCCTCCAATAATGTTTGGGGTCCTGTACATTTTAATTTACAAATTAAGCACCGAGCCTCTCTGTTCCTGATGAGGAACATGCAGGGCTCAGCTCTTCACTTAATTTCCGTCGTACATCTTGTGTTTCCCACATATCTTTATTTTGGCAAAATATTTTCCTTATAAGCAGATCTTCAATTATGATTTTAGACAGCAAAATTGGCTAATTAGGTACCAGAACATGGCCCACATAAATTGCATGTGCAAATGAGGTGTTCATCATATCGCACTCATTAAAACACAATCGATCTTCATTTTATAGGAAAAAAATCAATCACTTAGTAGCTCGTGCATAAACGCACCTCTATATTTGCAATCAATCATTTACATTCCTTATTTATATGCTAATGCTTCTTGAACGTCCACCAGCCAGAAAGCTTCATTATGGTTGACATGTCATTGCAATAACAATTTTAGGAGACAACATAGCTTTGGTCTGATTGGCTGCTTTGGGAGTCTGATGTTTGTACCTACTATCGATGTGGTAATAACAAATTTCTGTGCAGCCATAGTTCCCTTATTTGCTTTGGTGTATAATTCCTTTGAAGCTTGTTTTGATTCTATTTGTTCAAAAAATTACACAAGGATTCCGTGAAATAAATGCAATGAGTATTTCATAAACTGCATTTTGTGATATGTAAGTTAGTACTACTCACATACTAGAACATGCAGTTCACAAACCTACAGCTGGAGACTGCCACCTCTGCCTGTCCTACCTTTTCTGAGCAGCGATGTATAACTCCACTTTAAACTTTGATTTTTACGTGACTATCAGTTTTTTTTAACTTACAAAGTAATATCTTATAGGATACGTCAGCAAACAACCACCAGTTGAGCCAACACGGGGGTGGGGAGTGGTGCTGTGAATGCCAGAGGAGACCAGCTGGACTGGGACAAACTAAAAAAACAATTCTCTTTTGCTTTATGGCCTATAGGGGGTCCTTCGGGAACCACCCTTGAACCAAGACATAGGGATTCAGGTTATCCTCTTATTTGTTTCTTTTTTGCTGTTTAGGCTGTAAAACTGTTAAGAAATCCCATTTTTCTCTGCCCTGTTTGATAGATCACCCCAGCGCTTTTCAAGGATGGAGCTGAGGTGGATGAACTTTTTATTTTGTATAAGTTTGTGAAGTGTCATCAAATGGAGCCAAAGTTATTAGAAACTCTGCCTCACGTATAACTACACAAGAGCTACTGCTAAATATATGTATGAATTTCAGTGTTTTTAAAATTTTTTAATTGTTAGTATTGTTTCATCAACATTGAACTATAACATCACTTTAGCAATTGTTTTTCAGTGAAAACATATATATATATATCTGTCTCTCTCTCTATATATATATAAATATTTACACACACACATATACACATGTGTGCGTGTGTATATATATATATTTAAATATAAACATATATGTATGTTTGTGTGTTTTTACTGAAAAAACTAAGAATAAAGTGATGTTATAGTTCGATGTTGATAAAACAATACTAACATTTAAAAATCTAAAAAAAATAACACTAATATTCATAAACTATAGTTTACTGAGCTAACTATAACTTAATCACCCATCATTCACTGGCCTTTGCTCTGGCCTTGCACCGTTCCCTCTGCAAATGCTCAATCCACATTCAGTCCTGTTCAATAAAAAATAACATGTGATGAGTAATGTATGTAATATGACCAGTCATAAGCAGTGTATGATGGGGCGCAAGCTATAGGAAGCTCAGCAAAGTATAACTTGCAGGGGGAGATTAAATAACATTTTATGCCGTGCATGTGTCACAAAAGTGATGCAAATAGGGGCAAAATCTTTTTTTCCAATCGACTTTTCATTGCTAAACTTGTTTAGTGCTGGAAATAATGTCCAAGTAAGGCAAAGCAGTGCATAGCGCTGCTTTGCATTACTTAGCGCCAAGGGGCGTACCATAGATGGAGCATGGGCATTCCTATGCAACCACCCAAGCTTTCTGACACTAAATCCAATTTACTAAATGAAATAAAGTAGACAGGGTTTAGCGTCAGAAAACGGTGTCCTTTTGAAGTAGGCGCACCAAAGGAGAAATGCTTTAATTTCGCTGTACTTTTCCAATTATGTAGGTGTGCTGCACTTTACAGCACATATATAGAGAAAAGGGGTAAAGTCAGTCTATACATAGTATTTTAGACTCTAATGGTACCCTACCAGTTCAAACCCTATGCTAGATTCACAGAGACAACCGTGCACTATGGCGCACAGGTGTCTCTGTGGCGCAGGACAGCTGATTTCAGCGCCGGCACTAGGGAAAGGGGAGGAGATTGCCATATTTCTGTAAATATGGTGCTGTCCTCCTTTCTTCTTTTCACGCAGCACAGCATTTGCGCTGCCGCACTGCACTGTGTGAGTAAGTGGTAAATCTGGCTCTCACTGTCTTTTTGTTTTTTAAATGCCAGTCATTAATCTCATTTCAAAACCTACCTATAATTTCAAATTTGCCTTTTTGTCAGTGAATTTCTTGTGTTGTTTGATACATAAAGCGAAACAAAAGGGGATGATGGACGGAGCGTTTGAGCAAATCAAACACTCACCCCCAGTCAAATGATCACTGCACCATCAGGATTCAAGCAAGCCGGGCCGAAGACGGCTGTAATGCCAGAAACCGGTCCCCGGAAGCTTGTTTCCTTTCCAGTGAAGAATTGGCTTGGTAGCTTGGTCTGCCCTGTTCCCATGATGCACTGGGCCAGGGACAGACTAATTTGCATATAGCCAGGTTCTGAACTGGGATGGTGCAGTGAGCTAAAAAACGGTGATGGATCAAGCCCTGATCTCTTGACTGGGTAGGAGTGTTCTGATTAACTCAGATACTCTGTCCATCACCACCCCCTTTTTGAAATATTTTGGCCACCACAAGTGTGGAAGGGTATGCTCAGACGTGAGTCCCTTGCTCACTGCACCATCAGGATTCAAGCAAGCCGGGCCGAAGATGGCTGTAATGCCAGAAACCGGTCCCCGGAAGCTTGTTTCCTTTCCAGTGAAGAATTGGCTTGGTAGTTTGGTCTGCCCTGTTCCCATGATGCACTGGGCCAGGGACAGACTAATTTGCATATAGCCAGGTTCTGAACTGGGATGGTGCAGTGAGCTAAAAAACGGTGATGGATCAAGCCCTGATCTCTTGACTGGGTAGGAGTGTTCTGATTAACTCAGATACTCTGTCCATCACCACCCCCTTTTTGAAATATTTTGGCCACCACAAGTGTGGAAGGGTATGCTCAGACGTGAGTCCCTTGCTCACTGCACCATCAGGATTCAAGCAAGCCGGGCTGAAGACGGCTGTAATGCCAGAAACCGGTCCCCGGAAGCTTGTTTCCTTTCCAGTGAAGAATTGGCTTGGTAGTTTGGTCTGCCCTGTTCCCATGATGCACTGGGCCAGGGACAGACTAATTTGCATATAGCCAGGTTCTGAACTGGGATGGTGCAGTGAGCTAAAAAACGGTGATGGATCAAGCCTTGATCTCTTGACTGGGTAGGAGTGTTCTGATTAACTCAGATACTCTGTCCATCACCACCCCCTTTTTGAAATATTTTGGCCACCACAAGTGTGGAAGGGTATGCTCAGACGTGAGTCCCTTGCTCACTGCACCATCAGGATTCAAGCAAGCCGGGGCGAAGACGGCTGTAATGCCAGAAACCGGTCCCCGGAAGCTTGTTTCCTTTCCAGTGAAGAATTGGCTTGGTAGTTTGGTCTGCCCTGTTCCCATGATGCACTGGGCCAGGGACAGACTAATTTGCATATAGCCAGGTTCTGAACTGGGATGGTGCAGTGAGCTAAAAAACGGTGATGGATCAAGCCCTGATCTCTTGACTGGGTAGGAGTGTTCTGATTAACTCAGATACTCTGTCCATCACCACCCCCTTTTTGAAATGTTTGATACATAAGGCAAGATAGTATTACCATACCTAATTTTTTTTAAACATCTGTTTATTTTTTATGCAAGAAAATAAACAAAAACAATCGGCAACGGCACAGTCATAATGAGGCAACACAATGGTGACTGCAGCAAAGTAAACTACATGGTTCATGTAATGACAATTTATCATTTGATTTGCGTCAAGGGGATAGTAACTCCTCCTCCGAGAAATGCACAGGTGCTACATAGATTCCTCCCCTATAGTCATTCCACCCAGCCCACACCGTGGACCACTTTCTGGGGCATCCTTGTGCTACATATAAAGTCTTCTCCCTGAGCATACACCAGTCGAGACTCTTCTCCGATGAGGCCAAGGTAGGTGGAGCAGCCGCTCCCCACTGCTGGGCTATATCTCGTTTGGCCACCATTGCCCCCAGTGTGGCCAAGAACCTCTCCATACTCGTTAAATCAGTGGGACCCCACATGTTTAGAAGATATTGTTTAGCCTCTGGATGAATGGCTTTATGTAGCACCTTCGCCATCACCTTATGTATTGCTCGCAATACCTTTTGTATCTGATCACATTCCCATATTATGTGGAAGAAGGTACCCACGTGCCCAAAAAGGCGCCTGCAATCACCCTCTTCACTCCTCCACATATGGACTAGTTGTGGCCCTGTGATATATGTCCTGTGGAGTATCTTTAGTTGAACCAATTGCAGACGTGCCGAGATTGCCACCTCTCTAGGTGAGGCAACCACTTCACGCCACTTCTCATCATCGAACTCTAAGCCATCTCTTTCCCAGCACTCACGTAAGTGCCCCAGTGGGTCAGTGGTATGGTTGATCAGATTTTATATGTAAGGGAGATCGCTTTTTGGGGAAGGTAGCCGTCCAGCAAACAATCCTCAAATGGAGAAGATTCTGGGGGGTTGTGCCTTTCTGTAGGGCAGTGGTGATAGCGTGTCGAATTTGCATATATCGGAATAGCTCCAAGTCAGAAAGCTCAAACTGTTGGTAAAGTGTGGCAAAAGGGACCATAGCACCCTTAACCCAAAGATCACCCAGACGGGATATACCAATCAAGTCCCACTTATCAAAACCTTTCGTGGACCAGAGGCTACCCAACAATTTAGAGTTCCACAGTGGCATAGCCAGCGTGAGCTTCCGATCCCAACCTAGGTTCTTATTTACGGAGTACCAAATCGTATCAGAGTGTTTGATGGGGCCAGTGAGGGGGAGTCTCTGGTGGTTGGAATACAAGGCTCTATTATAATTCCCTCCGGGCAGTAGCCACCTGTCCATAGTAAAAGCCGGGTTGTCTGGCTGACGATACGGATATTGATTAATAACCGCTAGGTGGGATGCCCAATAATATCTCCGAATATCAGGGAGGCTGATGCCTCCTTCGTACCAATTTGTTAAGTGTGATCCGGGGCCTTTCCTCCCACAGCAGCTCCCTCTGCAGTTCTTCGATTTCTCTAAAATACCGTGCTGGAACCGGATCTGGATAGTTTTGCAAGGCATATAGTAGCCAAGGCAGCAACATCATTTTAAATAGCACCGCTCTGCCAACAACAAGAGCAGTAAGGTCTTCCAACAGGACACATCCCTCTTAAGAGGGCAGGACCAGGTTCCGTTCGTATCTGAGTTTAGAGTCTGCGGTGATAAAGATCCAGAGGTAACGGAAACCATCCCCCACTGTATGCATCGGACAATTTCGAGGCAATGAGGGAACTGAGCCTCCTAATACATATATAAGAGACTTTCTCCAGTTAATCGAAGAGCCTGAGAATTTACCAAATATTGTGAAGATATCTAGCACCCAAATTAAAGACTTTTTTGGGGAGGGTAAGTAGAGGAGCACGTCGTCTGCATAGAGTGAGATTCGATCCTCCCAGTCTGCTGACCACAGCAATCCACGGATCATAAGATCTGAACGGATCCTGGCAGCCAGTGGCTCTAGGGTGAGGGCAAACAGCAGCGGGGACAGAGGGCACCCCTGTCTGGTCCCATGAGGCAGCTGGAAAGGGTCTGATCGCCTATTGTTGACTATCACCTGGGCCATAGGTTCTGAGTATTGAAGCCTGATCCATGATAGGAAGACCGGCCTAAACCCCAGTTTGGCAAGGACAGCCAGCAGATATGGCCACTGTATGTTATCAAAGGCAATGGAGGAGTCTAGTGACACTATCACAGCGGGCTCGACAGTATCCGCTCTCCCCAGGACTCTGTGGAACCTGCGCAAGTTAAGGGCCTTGTTGCAGTGGGGTATAAAACCCGACTGATCCGGGTGAATCAAAGTCGTTATCACCCGAGCCAGTCGTTTGGCAAGGAGTTTGGCTAGCATCTTGGGCTCTGCATTCAAGAGGGAGATTGGTCTGTAGGAGGTGTATTTATTTCTGGGTTTCCCCTCCTTGGGAATGACAACAAGGGAAGCCAGCCTCTGATCCGGAGGAAGGACGCCCACACTTCTACTCTCTTCAAACATGGATCGGAGGAACAGGGCGAGGCCATCGGGACGCAGTTTGTAAAGCTCGATGGGCAGGCTATTTGGCCCAAGTGCCTTCCCCGAGCGTAGGCTCCTAATTGCCTGGGCTATTTCATCGTCAGTTATGCTGCTGTCAATGAATTTAGTGTCATCCTCAGAGAGAGTGGGCGGACAGATATCACGAAGGAGACACATAGAGTCCTCCTCAAGGAACGGGGAATTGGTTTGGTAAACTACGTCATAGTGTATCGTAAATTCACGGACTATATCGATGGGATCGGTGTAGACTCTCCCCTCAGCGTCAGCCAGTTTCATAACCATCTTGTTAACCTGTTTCTTCCTGTCCAGCCAGGCCAGGAGTTTCCAAGCCTTGTCGCCCCACTCATATATCCTCCCATCGTTCTCGCTCCCCCCAACTCTTAGCCCTATTGCTAGCAATACTCTTGTATTTGTCCCTCTTGAGCTGCAGGAGATGAATTGTTTCTGGGCCAAAAGACTCCAAAAAGTCTGGAAGCCAACTATGTGAGGGTCCAACATTGCGCGCGGGGGGGGTGACAATCAAGGGATCCAGAGCAAACAGCGTTGCAATCATCACCTAGCAGTAGACCATCGGGCAGGGAAAACAACTTTGCGTCTGCAGGCTCGGGTGTTCATATATCGACATCATAGTAAGTGTGTTACCCTCCCACTGGCCCGTCACTGTGGTGTATCTGCCCCATTCATCGTGCGTGTTGTTTATATATGAAGAGGGAAATCATTTTTGATAAGGATTCCAACCCCCCTGCATCCAGAAGTGAAACCAGAATGAACTACCAGCTTGTACCCCCACCTGTAGGAGTTACCCAAGAGGTGCGTCTCCTGAAGAAAAACAACATCTTGAGAGTGGCGTTTAAGATATTGGAGGACTAAGGTGCGCTTTACCCTGTCACCAAGCCCGTTGACGTTCCAACTCATCACAGTGAAACTCCTATCTCACTGTGTGTCCATGGGTAGTGTCAGGTGCAGACTTGCCTTTAAAGGCCATGATAGTTAGCGCTGCCGAACGAACTAAAACAAACAAACCCCCCACCCACTCCCAACTCCAACCACTCCCCTCCCTGCTCCCCTGCATAATGGGCCTAAAACTACCCATGGGATAACCTGCAGAGTGCCTGTCGCCCAACCCTAAAAAACTAAGTGTCTAAATGTGGGGAGAGAGGAAGGCGCACCATCCCCCCGCCCAACCACCATTGTCAATGTCAAACAATATCAAACCCCAAATGGGACAGCCCCCGGTGCCTCCGAGTATGAAAAGTGGGCCAATAGGATGTAAAACAGTGAATGTACCTCTTGTCCATTAGGGCCACACCAGGGGGCCGGCCCAAATCCGCTCCAGATCTAGCACACAACACAGGATTGAGATAACACAGGTAAGTCCATATGAAGTCCCACCAGAGCAAGCTCAGTGGGCATTGTGTTCAGTTGCATCTCTCCAGCCTTCCAACCAGTCCGCCACATCTTCAGAACGATCAAAGAACCATGGTTTGCCATCCTCCTCAACCTGCAACCTAGCCGGGAAGAGCATGGCGTATTTGAGGCCCCTATCTCTGAGTTTCTTTTTTATGGCAAGGAAGGATCTTCTTTGTTTCTGGACGGCCTGGGTGAAATCAAGAAAGAAGGAAATTACCGCATTGTCATATTTGAGGGGGGGAGCTGCCCCGGCGCACTGGAGAATCATGTCTCGGTCACGTAAGTTAAGCTTCCTAGCCAGGAGGAGTCAGGGGGGACGGGGGGGCAGGCTTCGGACATCCACCGGGGACCCTGTGCTCTCACTCCTCCATGAAGAACTTGGACAGTCCCTTAGGGCAAAGATGCTTGAGTATCAGTTCCTCGACAAAGAGGTCAGGCGACTGCCCCTCCGTCCTCTCAGGCACTCCAATAATGCAAACTTTGTTGTGCCGGGAGCACCCATTCTAGTCATCCAGCTTGTCCTCCGCTTATTTGCGGAAAGATGGCAGGTTGTGGAGTCCGGTTTGAATCTGCGAGACTTCCTCGACCAGGCTGGACGTGGTCACTTGGAGCTGCTGGACCTTCTCCCTCATTTTTGCAAAGTCCGCCCTGATGAGGGTCAGCTCCACTTGTATGGCATTCGTTCTCTGCTCGATCGAGGCACCAACTCCAGCTATCGCCTCCATGACATCCTTCAACGAAAGGCCAGGAAGGCCATTCTCCACATCGTCTGATTGCTCATCTCGGGAGGAGGCCGCAGGAACAGTCGCTTTGGAAAAGGTGTATTTGTCCAGTCTCCTTTACTGTGACTGCTTGGTGCCCTTTCTACCCATGTTCACTATGTGCCCACTGTTCGGCGCCTAACAGCCTGTGTGCGGGACATGCCGGTCACATCCCAGACCCTCAAGCATGACCCACTCCGCACATATTCCAAATCTGCAGCAGCCCCGGCAGGGACCTCACAAGCCTTGCCCTCCTCCACCACACCCCGACTGGCACTGCGACCTTCATGGGTGGTTGAAAGAAGGGTGGGGGCAACAACGTATCCACGGATACTAGTGGTTGAAGCCCAGTGACGGAGTCCAGCCTCAGGTCGCCAAACCTTATCCCCACAATCTGCACACTGGGGTCAAGTCAAAATCCGCTGGGTCCTGAGGTCATGAGGCTCGCAGTGTGTACAGTTGTCCGGGCGCACAACAACGAGGACTAAGCCTCCACCTCCTCCATAGGCCGAGTATCTTGCCATGAGCCCTCTACCGCAACACCAAAGGGGCACCAGTTTACGAACAATGATACTCCTAGGACAACAGCTGCCTCAAATGGGTCAGTCGGGCTCCTCAACGTGGCACAGCAGAGTTCAAGAATACAAGTGTGGGCCGGGGGGGGGCGCTCGATGATCTGGCCGCACCAGAATCACCCCCGAGACAGGCAACTGTCCCCAGCATAACACCGCCGCAGGGCCCCCGCATTCCCGAGGCACACCGCAGCAGGTGTCCCAGCTGGCGCCCTTCAACGCTACCTGAGGCTCCAAAACCACCAGGGCACCCCACTCACCTCAGGAGGTTGGCATGGATGAAGATACAATGAGGGGGGCACCCGATGACTCTGCCATTACCAGGAGTGTCGAGGGGGAGGGCGCTGTCAACCATAACCCCTCCGATGCCGCTTCCCTGAGATCAGGCCTTAATCCACCTCCGTGGTCGCTAGCGCTCACAGGTCATGCCGGGCTTCACCGTCACCCCAGGTCCAGGCTCAGGGTTGCATGCAGGCCGCAAAGACAGCAAGGCGTCCCACCCATCCCGCCGGTCAGAGGCAGCCACGGAGAACCACCAGGCTGGAATCTGAGAACTTCAGGAGGCTGCCCCCATAAGTGGGGTTCGGATAGGTGTAGCAGATGGTGTGGTTTAGGGCTTTACGGGACGGAGCTGCTCTCTCATGCGGCCATCTCACTTCAGCGCGAAGCCACGCCCCCCAACATACCTAAATTTACTGTCAAATTAATCTTTGTTTGTTTCAGTGGATTTCAGGTTTTTTTATCAACCCTTTCGGACAACCTATATCAAATGTTCCCTTGCACAGTGCCACCTGCCACACCCTATGCCCATTTCCACCATGGCTGTAGAATCCCCTGCAGGGCACAGACTTTGGCAATTCGCAGCCGTGTCCCCATAAAGGCCCTACAACCAACACCCCCACAGGAGGCCAACCTCCTAAGGGCTCCAAACCTGCATTTCTTTAGGTAAAGTGTGGTGCGAACTTGCACAGTGGCTCCTACAGGAGTAGCATGGTATCTCACGGGAGAGCTGTACTGGGCCATGTGGAAGTATTGTGGCATCTGTGGTCCCAAATACTTTTTTATTGTAACCTCTGGGGGTCCTTTTTACATCCTATTTGAAAAAGCATTTTGAGGACACAGGGACTGAGTCTCCGAGTCCCAGAGTCCCGTGATGGCAGCCACAATATTTTCTTCAGAGTAGCATTCAGCCAATAGCGGGACAGATACCGGTACTACCGTTGCTAAATTACCATTGTAAGAAAAAGCTGTCTCTGCCGATCAGACGGTCCTGTTTTTTAATTTATCAGCACGATGAGACTCCCCCAGGACGGTTGCAGGACCAACCAACCAGATATTTAACCCCTTCAAGCCCATTCTGAGCACCTCTTTAAAGGCTAATTTCGTAAAATGTCTGAAAAGATACATTTTACCTGCCTGAGCTTTCAGGAGGCTAATTTGTTTTAGATCTCCTGCTACTCCAAGTGAGTGCTCAGCGTTGAATGAGGTGTGAAGGAGGTATAAATGTATCCCAGGATTATGCAACAGTCGGACATGAACAGAAATAGGCAGAGATTACTCAATACAAATGCAGGTCAAGGGCTGTGCCCCTCTTGTTGACACCCCATTTTCAAGACCTGCGCGCCAGGTCTATCTGAAGCATATGCAAACATGGTGTGCTCTTCAATTAAAGCAAACAGAATGCTAGGATAATTCCTGAGCCTGTCTTTAGGAACCTGTCTGGTTCCAAAAAGATCATGCTTTGTCCTACCACACTTCTATTTTTGGGTTTGTTGTGGGTGCAGTGCCTGCTTCAAAATGGATTTTAGTGTAAATACTGGAATTATCATAGTACACTTCCCACACACACTCTCAGCCTTCAGGGCCCAAATTAAGTGTGGCCAAATGCTTTCTGTATCTTGAGACTGCCCTGACACATGGCATTTTCGTCCTGTTTTCAGTAAAGCTAACATGAACTACTGCAAAAGTAGGTAAGTCTGCGCCTGGCAAACTTTACTCTATTGGTGAGAGGAACTTGGAGAGTCTCCTACCCACAGGCTGGTAAAAACTACAAAGGTAGACCCACACCCAGCTGTTCTCAAAGCACACCTGGACTTGAGAAAAGATACCAGGTAGACTGAACTTGCTGCACTTAGTATCAGTGACCTGTGAGAAGGACCTGAGGAGTTTGGGCCTCCTTCCCCTTGAAATCCAAGTACAGAAATATCTCCTCGGTTCATAAGGCTAAGTGGATCCCGGTACATAATAAAATCTGAAGAGGGCATTCCTGTGAAAAATCCTAGCTGACCAGTGGCAAATGGACCTGAACTTGACCTTGCTCTTGCCCTTTTCCTGACAATCTGAGAGACTCTACGGCCTGTGGTTCTCGGGAGTGTACTCCTGTGGTTGTTTGTGCAAAAAAATAAGTTTAAGAACTTCTTGCAAATTGTTTGCTGCAGAGCTTTAAGTATCCGAATGGCAGTTCCAATGTGTCATATTGAATTTCAGGTTTGTCCCGCTTGGAGAAAAGTATTTCCTTATAAAAATGTTAAAGTCCCTTTTCAAATTAGGACTTAGAAACTTTATCTTTTCTACATCCAGGCACAGACAGCTTCAAAGTGTGCCTAGGCCCCAGTTTACTGCCACCATTGACTACCATTGGAGCTTTGTGCTTTTAAGAGCTATATTCACTTAAATATTTACAAAAGTATATCCTTGTTTCCTCTTATTAGATTTGTGTTGTTTTGATGTAATTTTGCTTATTACATCTTGCTCCAGTTTTATAAATTGGTGTGGGATTTTTATTTTGTTGTGTTTTGGACTTTTTAACAGTTGTGGTATTTCAACATGCTTTACAAATTTTCTCTAAGTTAGGCCTGTCTGGGGGGGGCTTGGACAAGGGCGTGCTGGCTTGAAGCTCCACCGCAATCCAATGGCGTAGAGATCGCCCGGGGGAGGATTCAGGCACCTGACGGACTGGAGGGGGGTGCGAGGGGATGGAATCGGTACCGGTGCCCATTGGAAGGCTTGCATGTAGCGCAGTGTAGGATTACACCGAAGGACGGCGCCTTTGTGGATGCTGCCTAGCTGGATGAGGATAAGCCGGGGACTTGCATAGCGGGTGCTGCTGCGTATCCAGAGACGCTGGAACTGAGGACGGAGAGCGCGACTGCAGCAGGAAGGTGGGGGTAAGGAGTGGAGGTGGGGGCTGCCATAGCGCGATGTTTCCCCACTGCTTGGTACGCAGGCACACCCCTGAAGGCCCCGCGATGACAGGGGCCGCGGGTGAGCCTGGGGACTGGCCGGCGGGCCGGGGGCTGCATGTGCATACCTGGCAGCTTCCCTCTCCCCCCCCACGCATGCACCCTGGGGACCCCAGCAACAACTCAACTGCCTCACTCCCCCCTTCCAGAGCATCAGGGGGCACGCTATTACTACACTATGTGTGGCTGCGGTGGGCGCCCATATTCAAACCAATGGGCTGTGGAGGGTAGCTACCAGTGCGCGCTTCTCAGACCATCCATTGTCACACAGGCACACCCCCGGAGGCTCCGTGGTGATTGGGGCCATGGGTGAGCTTGGGGACCGGCCAATGGGCCTGGTGTGATGTGTGCATGCTTGGTGGCTCCCTCCTCTCCCCCCTCTGCCATCAGGACAGACCATTTTGGGTGCAAGGAGAGGCAACACCACCCTCTATGCTATAGTGATGCCCAAGGGGCCCCAGAAATAGTTTGATTGCCTCCTCTCCCCCCTCCCTACCCCCCCCCCTGTGTAGCAGGGGCTCTGTAGCTGCCACATAATAAGAAACTGTGGTGGACACCTAACAATAATCTGCGTGTTGCGTCTGCAGGAGCCCAGAGATTGTGGCAGGCATGCCAGGGCCTAATGTCTGTGGCATGGGCCATAAGGACCCCAAACTAAGCACCCTATCTTTCAAGCCACCTGGAACCACTTCAGCTGCCAAACAAGCAAGCATGGCGGCGGGGGTGGGTCCTCCACAGCAGAAATGGGGGGTCTGATGCCGTCCTTACTGAACTGAGGGCTGGGTTTTGAGCCCTGGGTACCGACTTTCATAGCTTGGATAAGAGTGAGAGAGCGCAAACTGATATAAAAATATGAGTACATCACACTTACCTATAGAGAGCATAATTCATGAAGAGAAATGCCATGAGTGCTAATAGTATTTGAAATTATATTCTAAATGTATAGCTAATATAGAGATTTAAGTAGAAGTGGAATTAATACAGAAATGTGTGACATTATATGATTTTATTAGACGTGATTATTTTGAATCTATGTCGTGTAGCTGTTAAACATATAAGATGGTCTGTGGTAAAACGCAGAACGTGGTAGGCCTCAGGGCCAGAGCTGGAGCTAAAAGGGAAGGTGTTTCTTTTCACGACACAGATTGTTTAACGTTTTTGGTCATTGCATTAATGGGCCATGATTTAGAGTAATGTTTTCTAAATAATAGAATAAGAGTTTTAACATGCTTTAATTAAATGAAGAAATAGAATGCTATAATCATAATGTGAAATATTGTAGGCCTGAAATGTTTTAGCATTGATTTACACGTACATGTCTGGGCTGAGAAATGTTGCAAGCCTTTTTAGAAGTCTATGAGAGTTGGGTTCTTGGCGGCAGATATCTGTCTGCAACAGGAAAGGGGGGATCCAATTATAAGTGAATGAATAGAGGCCTGTTCAGTAGACGGCCCAGACATGGAGGAGGGTTCTGGAATGTTTAAGGGGTATCAGCGGGCCGGAGAAGAGACTGAGAAGCAAGGTCAACTCTAACGTCTGAGGCCCAATACAAAGCATCATGGAAAAAGCCTGAAGTTGCACCACGTGAGAGGCGTTTCGCAAGGGGCGTCTCAAATGTTGTTGACTGTTTTGTATTAGGGACAGCACCCCTGGGTGGAGTTAGAGCAGAGACCTGAGGACCCTTTAGAGAGCGGATGGGTAGGCAGTGAGGGGTCATGACTGGAGAACTTTAGGTTTTCACCAAGAGACTTAGAGTGGGTGACTTCCCTTGGGGTCATTCATTGCTGACACCTTTGTTAGGTTGGGATTTGGTTAAGTAGGGATACCATCTAGAACAGGGTAGGGACGCCTAACCTGTGTTCGTTTTCCTCCAACCTAAATGAAGGAGAGATATGCGTCTATGCTGATAGCTTTGCTATTTTTAGAACTTGTGTTAGTGATTTCTGTTGCTCGTCTGAGGGCTTTTCGAGAGCACATGTATGTAATTGGACCTGTGTACCTCGTGAATCTCATTCTGAGATGCTTGTATTTGCAGCTCATTATATCTTTACAATAAACTTTTGAAACCTAGAAGTTGTCCGTGATCTTTGAGAGTAGAGTCCTTTCTTGGGTGAACTAATTTGCAGATAGGTGTACTGTTTCCTTCCAAGACAGGCAATAAAGGTTCAGTCGACCAGATCGAGGTTTGGATCAATAGAGATAAGGTATCGATCAAAATCTCGCCCTTTCAGTTGGTAGCTATAGAGGATGGTTGCCTTCTTGAGGACGGTGACCTAGGCCAGGTTAGCTTACCCCAAGGCCCCTAGAAATCGATGATCGGAAGAACAGCCCGCAGATGAAGATCCGGATGACGTGAGACAGAAAAAGCAGCAGTATCGGTCGAGAGTGAGTATAAAGGGTTATGCGTGTTAGATTGCGGTGTTTTTGTATTGTATCTATGTTGTAATGTCTGGCGGAGTTGAATGTTTGTAGAGTGACTGTGGAACAGGTTGTGAGCGCGCGCAACCGGTGGAAATCTTAAGTTCAAGGAGAGCTTAAGTGGTTCGGGTGTATCGGACACCCAGAGTAATTGTCAACTAGTGTGAAGGGGGTCATGAGGTACCATTGATCACCCGAGAGACCGAGATAGGGGGAACGTAAGAGTGAGTGCGTGAGTAACGGACGCTGGTCGGAAGTTACTGTGTGTGTAAGTAACCTATCAGAGAGACGATAGACATCTCGTCAGTTGTGTTGACAATTACAGATAGACTGTGGACGTACAGTCGAGAGAAGTGACCGCTTGGTCGGAAGTAGTCATTTTTCAGTGTATGAATGGGACGCATGCATAACCGGGAGACGAGTTGAGAAAGGAGGGGTGCTGCTGCGAAGCGGAGAAAAGAGACGTCAGGTGGTGTCGCGCGGTGATTGGCTGACAGGAGAAAGACCGCGCTGTGATAGGCCAGCTAGCGAACACGTCATACAGGGTCGCGACGTGATTGGCCAACAGGAGAAAGACCGCGCTGTGATAGGCCAAGCTAGCAAAGCCGCGACAGGATTGGTGGATTGTCATCAGGAAGTAAACAGAGTAGCGAGGCTGGATTTTGTGCGCATAATTATGAAGTGTTTTAAATGGTTGAAAGCGCTGTTTAAGAAAGAGAGGCGAGGATCGTACGAAGGGGAAGAAGCCCCGCCGGAGGGTACGCCAGCTCGTTATATGGCAGTAAATGTTGGGTTGCATACGATCCTTTGGATATCAGAGTGGAGTAAGATTACTGAAGGAAACGAGGAACTGACGTTCCCGAAGTACGGGACGTTCAGATTAGAGGTGTTACATCGATTGAAATCAGTCATGACCTCAAAGAGACCCTTGCCTAGACCAACCCAGTTTGAAGCCCTTGAAGCATGGCTTAGGGCAGCGCATGAAAGGAATATGAACAGACGACAAGAAAGGGTGAAACGCTCGGTAAGGGCAGTACAGGATGCCAGGTGGGATGCGGATGCTAAAAGATGGAGAGTGCATAATTTGGAAATAAATAAACTGTACCCAGTGTTAGAGGCGCCAGTAAATAAAAGCCCCCTAGAAGAAGATGATGAGAGCGAAACAGAGGATAGCTTGATAAACAGATTACTGACAGACAGGCCACCCCCGTATAATAGAGCAGGGGGAGAGGTCGAGAATACTGAAGGAGAAAAGGGGGGCATTGCAGGAGAGCATAGACCGCTTCCCAGTTCACAGTGGGATCCTGAGCCAAAGAAAGAGTTGTTCCAGCCTAGTCAGGTGCAGCAGGTGGTCGGTAGGTTTGTGGTACAAAGAGCGCCGGAAACGGAAAGCGCCACATCCTACCCATTACCAGATGCACTACAGGTACCTGTTACCATAGGTCCTATAATATCGATATATGACCAAGAGAGAGCAAAAGGGGAAGAACGGAAACGGAAAGACAGAGAAAGAGCAGAGCAGGCAAGGAGGAACGATACCACTAATTCACCAAGTCAGATGCCGATACCCAGAGAGTGGAGTACCCCGATGCACACAGCAGGGGACCCAGGGGGAGATCCTGGGGGCCCTAGATGGCCAATGGATCTGAGGGGATCTGGACGAAGATCCTTTCAAGAGCTAAATGAGTACATGAAGCAGTGGGATGAGGCAGTGAAGGCTCAAAAGTGCATCAATGCTGCAGAAGCAGAAAGGGAAAGTCAGGACAGCAGAGCACGGACTCACTGCGGGGCTGGGGAGAGTAGCCCGGAGTGGGACTGTAGAGGGAGTAGGGGAGTCACCCATTGGGCCCGGAATGGAGGTAGAACAGACCTGGAAAACGGGGGCCCCGGGAGTGGAGGGGTGGCGTGCCCATTACTCAGTGAAGGGGAGAAGAGAGCGCAAGAGTACAGGAACAGCTTTAAGTGTCCACACTGTGTGCCTGGCACCAGAGAACAGAATGGGAGTTGTGAGAGGTCGCACCATAGTCCCTGTGATGACAGAAATGAGCGCAGCCCAGGGAATATGGGGAACCAGGAAGGATCGTATCGGATACTGAGCGATACGAGGCAAAGGGAGTGTAGCGACCAGAGGGAAAATAACAGAGAGATGAGCGGTGAGAGGAGAGAAGAAGATGAGAGTGGGCAGAGAGAGAGTAGGAATAACAGGCCCGTGTTCCATCACCTTCCAAGATCGGATGGCCGAGCATGGGACCTGGAGAGATGGGAGCAAGGGAGGCCACCCATTAATTCTCCTGAGCCCAAACGCAGAGCTCGAAGTTGGGATGGGAGGGAGACCAGTGAGCCCCCTTCAAAAGACATATTGCGAGCTGAGATAAAAGCCAAGAGACTTGATGTCTCCAGCTTAAGGTCAGATCTGGATGACATGGTAGATGGTACCCTGCCTTTGGAAAGAATGGAAATGTATGAACAGGATGAAATACTGTATATGGCAAAGGACATCACACGAAAGGCGAGAGCAGTCCATGAGAAGTTAGTCGAACTAGCAGGCAAATATATGGTGGACTTGTCAAGAACCAAAGCATTACAGGGTAACCACAGGCTACATTACTCAGATCGAGATCTAGATGAGAGGAGAACGATTGGGCTGAAAACACACATAAGGGAACTGATTACTGGAATAAGGACATGGAGGGCACTAGATAAATGGGAAGAGAGGTGGTCCAAGAAAGGGACCGGCAGAAGAAGCATGATTGGTATAACACCAGGACAGCAGGGAATAGAAGCTTACCCTTTGCGTGAAGTTGCCAATGGGAGCTATGTACATGTCCCTTGGAGTAGGGGAGATTTAGCTGCTTTTACCACATCTTTCCCCAAGTTACGAGAGAGCCCCGTGGAGTGGTACAAGCAAGTCGAGAGGTTTGTAAAGATCTCAAAAGTCCTATGGATAGATCTGAACACGCTGTTTGACATTGTAGTACCAGGAGATCTGTGGACAGCATGCAAGGTTAGCGCTGAGTGGCCCACAACGGAGCCAGAGAGAGATGCTAGGACTAATGGGCCGTCCGAGATCGTGATGGCAAAATTCGAGAGAGTGATGACTTGGCTGAAAGAAAAAGTGCCAATGCAAGACATAGATTGGGTCAGAATAGACAGAACGAGACAGGAACCCAAAGAGACAGTCCATGAATATTACGAGAGATTGCTGAAGGCGTTTAAACAGTATAGCGGCTTGGATGTAATGGATCCAAAGGATATAGGGCAATTCGTGTCCAAGTTCGTCCTGGGACTGAGACCGGATATTAGTTTGATGATTCAGCAACACTCGATTTGTTGGCAAAGTAGACCCCTAGATGAAATACTGAGATATGCCAGGTACTGCTGTGATGAGGTAGACTCCAAGGCTAAGAAACTAAAAGAGAAGCTGATGGTGGTACAATTGCAGACAGCAGGAAAGGGGGGACAACAACAACAGCAGCAAGGGACAGGTACAGGAGGTAAGAAGCAGTACAGTCAGAACAAGGGTAATGAGGAGAGTACTACCTTTAGACCCAGAGTAGACATAGCTACCTTGAAGAAAACGACTAGGTGTCACCAGTGCAACGAGTTGGGGCATTGGAAACGCGAGTGCCCTTACAATGTAGAGATAGGAGAGCAAGAGATAGAGGAGGAAGAGGTCCAGAGCGCACCTATGAGAGGGGCGACGCCATACCAAGGAAAGGTGCTCAAAGGGGGGGGGGCTCCTCCCCGAGCCCAGTTCCCGCAACCTCCTCGAGTAGGGAGTATGGGTAAGACCTATAGACAAATGCCCCTGTTTGTGGAAGGTGAAGAATGCTATTATGTGGACCCATTAACCGGACAGAGAGTGGAAAGAGAAGACTGCACCCTCGGGGCAGCCTTAGAGGTAGATCAGAGGGGACCCTATGTGGAAGCAGAAGTAGCAGGGTGCCCTACGACATTTCTGGTGGACACAGGAGCCACTAGATCCACGATCAGATCAGCTGCAGTTCCAGACCTGCCCATGTCTGGAGAGACCATACAGGTGGTAGGGGTCGCAAACAGGAGAATAACCAGCCAATTGACAGAACCGGTACAGGTGAAAATAGGGAAGTACAGCGATGAGCACCAATTTGTGGTTTGCGATTCAAGCCCTGTGTGTCTGCTAGGAAGAGACCTGTTGTGCAAATTGAATTGTACTATATATTGTACACCCCAGGGAGTGGAGATATTGACTAATGATGATGATGCAGATTTCAAAGTTGCAAACTCAAGAATATGTGTGGAGCTGTACCCTACTTTGACAGTAGACGAGCTTCCCTGGGATTTGAGAGAGACAGTGGCATCAGAGGTATGGGATTTCACTGGGGAAGAGATTGGATTGGTCAAAGGGGTGGACCCAGTGAAAATTGTAGTGAAACCGCATGCTGAGTTCCCAAGAACACCCCAGTATAAATTGACTCCAGAAACGATTGCAGGCATAAAACCCGTGATCGAGTCCATGATTAAACAGGGAATACTGAAAGAAATTGTGGGTAGTCCATGCAACTCCCCGATTATGGGTCTGCAGAAACCCAATGGGAAATTTCGGATAGTACAGGACCTGCGAAAGATTAATAACATAGTCGTTTCATGTTGTCCAGTGGTACCGAATCCATCAGTGATACTGTTTCAGATTCCATTCCAAGCTGAGTGGTTCACTGTGATCGATCTTTGTCAGGCTTTCTTTTCGATCCCTTTGGACGAAGATAGCCATTTTCTTTTCGCATTTAAGCTGGAAAATCGCGTCCTAACATGGTGTCGTATCCCTCAGGGGTATACAGAGAGTCCATCGATCTTTAACCAGCTTCTGAAGAAAAATCTTGAAAGTCTAGTGCTGCCCCAGAAGTCAGTTCTGGTCCAGTACATAGACGACCTCCTTGTGGCGTCAGACACAGAAGAAGCTTGCAGGGAAGACTCCATTGCTTTGTTAAATCACCTAGCTGCCAATGGGCACAAGGTGTCCCCGGGAAAATTGCAGTACTGCCTGACAGAAGTACAGTACTTGGGACACAGAATTGAGAAAGGCAAACGAAAGGTGTCACCAGATAGGATAGAGGCGATCATGAAAATGAATGCGCCTCAGACCCAGAGAGAGGTCAGGATGTTCCTAGGGATGGTGGGTTATTGCCGACAGTGGATCGTGAACTTTTCACTGAAAGCAAAGCCCTTGCAAAAACTGACGCACAAAGAGGTGAGTGATCCGGTACCATGGGACAAAGACTGTTTGATGGCATTCTTACAGCTGAGAGAGGACCTGTGTCGTGCTCCGGCATTGGGAATGCCTGATTACAATAAACAATTCTTTCTTTACTGTTGTGAGAGAGAAGGTTGTGCGTTGTCTGTGTTGGTCCAAATCCATGGGAATGCCCGTAGACCAGTTGCTTATTTCTCGGCTACTTTAGACCCAGTAGCCGCAGCGTTGCCCGGATGTCTCAAATCCGTTGCTGCAACGGGTGTCAGCATTGAGAGATGTGAAAATATCGTCATGGGGCACCCGTTAGAGGTGTGCGTGCCACATTCTGTTGAACTGTTGATGACCAGGACCAAAACACAGCATCTGACCAATAGCAGGCTCACGCGCTATGAGCAAGTTATTCTTGCTGCAGAGAACGTGACCCTCAAGAGATGCTCTGTTTTGAACCCTGCTACCTTAATGCCACTTCCAAATGATATTGATGATGATGATGAATATACAGACCATGACTGTCTCGATGTGACAGAACTATGCACCAAACCCAGACCCGACATCGTAGATGAGCCACTGACCGACCCAGACGAAGTTTTCTTTGTCGATGGCTCATGTGTAAGAGACGAAGTTGGGCAGTTGAGAGCAGCTTATGCTGTTTGTACAATTGAAGGAGTTGTGGAAGCTGGGTGCCTGGAAGGAGTACACTCCGCTCAGGTAGCCGAGATTATTGCCCTAACACGTGCTTGCTTAGCAGGCAATCAAATTCGAGTCACCATCTACACCGACAGCCAATACGGGTTTGGGGTAGTTCATGATTACGGGCAGTTATGGTCTCAAAGAGGGTTCATGACTTCTTCAGGCTCTCCCATTCGCAATGGAGAGTTTGTGCGCTTGTTGTTAGAAGCATTGCAATGTCCAGCAAGTATCGCAGTTGTAAAGTGCATCGCACATACCAAAAATGAGGACTTTGTTTCGAAAGGCAATAGATATGCTGATGAAGTTGCGCGGTATTGCGCAGAACAAGGTTACTCTTTCACAGAGGTGGATGTGGGTGGAATAAATGTAAGAACTGAATTAGCCATGATACTGGAAACTGTTGATACTTGGGATGAACTGTCAACCATGCAAGAAAATGCTCCTGATTCTGAGAAAGAAACATGGGAAAAGGCAGGATGTGTAATGGGTGAGACTCATTTTTGGGTCTCAGCAGACGGCAGAGCAGTGTTGCCCAATGAGATGGTGAGTCCAATGGCTAGACTCATACATGGTCCAGTACACTTAGGGAGAGATGCTATGCTGAGAGTGTTTAGACAGACTTGGTACAATCCTAAGTTTAGAATAGCAGCAGAAGCAGTGTGCCAGCGTTGTGTGACCTGCCAGCAGCTGAATGTAGGGAAAAGAACACCAGTTGCACTAAGTCACATAGGAAGGTCTGGAGGTCCATTCAACAGAATGCAGATAGATTTCATTGAAATGCCAAGATGCAACCGCCTCCGCTATGTCCTGGTGGTTGTTTGTGTGTTCTCCAGATGGGTTGAGGCATACCCTACACGTAGGTGCGACACCCTCACAGTGGCTAAGTTACTGCTTAGAGAACTTATCCCTCGGTTCGGGGTGCCGGCCTTTTTGGAATCAGATAGGGGAACACATTTTAACAGCGAGCTTGTGAAGATGATTTGTGTTGCACTGAATATAGACCAAAAGCTCCATTGCAGCTACCGACCAGAAGCCTCAGGAATTGTGGAACAAATTAATGGCACGATCAAGTCCAGAATAGCGAAAGTTTGCTCCTCAACGACCCTGAGTTGGCCTGATGCCCTGCCATTGGTACTCATGAGCCTTCGTAGTACCCCAGACAGAAGAACAGGGTTGTCACCACATGAGGTGTTAATGGGGAGAGCAATGAGGCTGCCATCTATTCCAGCTACTGCACTGTTAAATATCACAGATGATATGATCCTGGACTATTGTAAGGGGCTGTCTGACGCCATGCGTTCTGTGTCCCTTCAGGTGCAGGCTGCAGAGGTTCCAGCGTGCCAGGGCCCTTGCCATGACCTGTATCCTGGGGACTGGGTCCTGGTGAAGAAACATGTGAGAAGAAGCTGCTTGGATATTCGTTGGCGTGGGCCCTACCAGGTCATCCTGATCACAAGTACAGCTGTAAAGGTGGGAGGCCTGCCCAACTGGATACACGCGTCGCATACGAAAAGGGTTCCAGCACCTCTGGAAACAGCTCCTCTCTCGGATGGACGTCCAGCTGAGGACCAAGAAGCCATAGAGGGGGCTAGCCAAGCTGTAGAGGTGCCAGTGGAAGCAGGGAACGAGTCTGACCAAGCTGAGGACGGTCAGTACAACAGCGAAACAGAAGACGCTACAGAAGGAGAAGACAGCTGGGAGTACGAGTCTGACCCTGACAGGTCTGAAAGAGAGCGAGAACAGACCAGAAGGAGAAGGAGTAGAAGGGCACGTGGAGAAGCAAATTGGCCGCAAAGAAGAAGTTCTAGCCTGAGGTCAACTCCAGAAGCAACCCTTCCTCCGATATCAGAAGACTCAGACCCAGAAGAAGGTGCTCAGGGCGCTGAAGCATCAGACCGAAGAAGGTCAAGAAGAGTGCGTGTGCCTAACAGAAGATACTCCACACCTGAGTGGACATATCTGGCGACAAATGTCTGTGAAACCGGAGACAGGGAGGATCCGAGCGGTGGTGGTGTCCAGTTCTGAGCCCATTATCACCGTGGAAATACAACTGTTGGTACCCGGTGTCGAACAAGAAGGGTCACTAACATTCGTGCTCCCCCGACCTCCCCGCCTCAGCAAGTTAAAACACATGTTTCTTACAGAATTGAAATTCCCCGACTTTGGTACCACGATAACAGCACATGAAGAGCATACTCTTCGCATGGAAATATTGAACTATGCTATTGAAGCTGCAACCACAAATCTAATAGTCGATTGTTAAAGGACTTTGTAAATAAAGCAAGCAGAAGAAAAGAAGATTACCTAGCGCCCAGGAAGCAGAGAATTTTAGGGAACCCCTTGAGTGGATGGAGAAGGGCTAGGGTTGTCTTTTTGAACTGTGAAAGGACTTTTTGCGAAAAAGGCTGTCAGCCTCCAGCTGTGTGGATTCTAAAGACACAAAAGGATTGAAAGAGACTGTAAAGGAACGAGAGGAAAAGAACTTTTTTTGCAAAGAGAAAGGGAAAAGCTAGATTGTCTGACGAAATGGAGGCCGGCACCCCGAACCGCAGAGCTAAATGTATAATAGGTACACTAATAGTAGGAGTGATAATATTAATAGCTTTAGTGGTAACAATTTCTTATGTAAAGGGACATGAGGAAGAGGTAAAGGTAACTGATGCGAATTCTGGAGTAACACTTACACCCACTGTTGCAGGTGAGAAAAGGGAAAACACTCAAGAGAAAGCGTTATTGGCTGCAGAAGCCCGCAGGTTACATGTAGACGAGTCCCAAGGAGACTTTAGGTCAAATGCTTATGCTAAACTTTTGTATGAATACGTGGATGCCATGGAGGTTAAGGATTGCTACGTCTGCATGCAGTTGCCTGCGTCTGTAGATGAAGGAATTCGATATCATCACCTCCCTCTGACATATGGCATTACATGTAGCTTATTGCTTAGTATATTTTATGAGAGAGATAGTTTTGAATACTATTTCTCCAATTATGATTCTGTGTTGCCAGAAGTCCCGAATTATAAGCAGATGAATAAATGGGATTACTGGAAGAGTGAAGACAGATTGGCCAAGTTCTTCATTCCTTGGATTACCTTAGATACTTCACATGCCCGTAGAAATAATCTGACATGCAAGGTGTCAGAAGTCGAGAAAAAGTTCATAGGGCAGGTGGATGATCGTTACAGGAGACAAAAGATTTTGAAGAAATCAGGACAAGGGAAAATAGATTGGACCGAGGAAGAGAAGTCACATAAGAGAAAGGGTAGTAGTGGTCCAATAGCTTTAGATAAAGCGCAGAAAGGAAAGTTATGTCTTCACCGAGCCAAAACGTATTATGAAAATGTATACGTGGGTGAAGTTGACTGTGAACATGCTTTTAATTTAGAGTACTACACTAAGGATTTCCTGAAGGGAATGCAAGTGATTCCAAATGTGTATTTTGTATGTGGAAGAAATGCTTACGTGAGACTACCTGACAACTGGTATGGATCATGTTACTTGGCAATTGTCTTCCCCAAAATATATCATGCACAAGACTTATTGATCATTGAGGGCCAGACATCATCGAGGGGAAGGAGAGATTTGGGCGATGCAGAAATGGTTGGAGATGTCTTTGGAGCTATGTTCCCTCTTTTGGGAATAATCCTTAATGATGTTAAAATTAGACGACTGGCAACAGTTGTCGACAGGTTGTCTGCCAGCACTGCTCAGTCCTTAATGCTGGTAGAAGGAGAGATGCAATCGATAAGGGCTATGGTTCTTCAAAATCGGCTTGCATTAGATGTCTTATTAGCAAAAGAGGGCGGAGTCTGTAAGGCTTTGAAGGTTCAGGAATGTTGCACTTACATTCCAGACCTTTCAAAACCCCTTGAGAAAGTTATTAAGAACATAACTAATATACACAAAGAGATCGAAGACTTGAGTAGAGAAAATGTCTGGGAAAAGGTGGGCCACGGAATGAGTACAGTTGGAGGGTGGTTTTCCACCTTAGGCAAAAGCTTTATTTGGTATATCCTAAAGCCTATCATCATAATATTGATCTGTGGGATAATATTGTGGGGATTGGTGAGGGTATTCAAATGGTACAGAGCAAGAAGGTCAGAAAGGGCCCAAAGAGAACAGTTGCAGAGATTGGCTGCCATACAAGATAATCAGTACAGGAGCCTGAGAGCTCTGGAAGCGCAGAGAATGCCAGCAATAACTGCAGTTTAAATGTTAGTGATGACCCCGAGAGGTCATCAAAGGGGGGAACTGAGAGAGCGCAAACTGATATAAAAATATGAGTACATCACACTTACCTATAGAGAGCATAATTCATGAAGAGAAATGCCATGAGTGCTAATAGTATTTGAAATTATATTCTAAATGTATAGCTAATATAGAGATTTAAGTAGAAGTGGAATTAATACAGAAATGTGTGACATTATATGATTTTATTAGACGTGATTATTTTGAATCTATGTCGTGTAGCTGTTAAACATATAAGATGGTCTGTGGTAAAACGCAGAACGTGGTAGGCCTCAGGGCCAGAGCTGGAGCTAAAAGGGAAGGTGTTTCTTTTCACGACACAGATTGTTTAACGTTTTTGGTCATTGCATTAATGGGCCATGATTTAGAGTAATGTTTTCTAAATAATAGAATAAGAGTTTTAACATGCTTTAATTAAATGAAGAAATAGAATGCTATAATCATAATGTGAAATATTGTAGGCCTGAAATGTTTTAGCATTGATTTACACGTACATGTCTGGGCTGAGAAATGTTGCAAGCCTTTTTAGAAGTCTATGAGAGTTGGGTTCTTGGCGGCAGATATCTGTCTGCAACAGGAAAGGGGGGATCCAATTATAAGTGAATGAATAGAGGCCTGTTCAGTAGACGGCCCAGACATGGAGGAGGGTTCTGGAATGTTTAAGGGGTATCAGCGGGCCGGAGAAGAGACTGAGAAGCAAGGTCAACTCTAACGTCTGAGGCCCAATACAAAGCATCATGGAAAAAGCCTGAAGTTGCACCACGTGAGAGGCGTTTCGCAAGGGGCGTCTCAAATGTTGTTGACTGTTTTGTATTAGGGACAGCACCCCTGGGTGGAGTTAGAGCAGAGACCTGAGGACCCTTTAGAGAGCGGATGGGTAGGCAGTGAGGGGTCATGACTGGAGAACTTTAGGTTTTCACCAAGAGACTTAGAGTGGGTGACTTCCCTTGGGGTCATTCATTGCTGACACCTTTGTTAGGTTGGGATTTGGTTAAGTAGGGATACCATCTAGAACAGGGTAGGGACGCCTAACCTGTGTTCGTTTTCCTCCAACCTAAATGAAGGAGAGATATGCGTCTATGCTGATAGCTTTGCTATTTTTAGAACTTGTGTTAGTGATTTCTGTTGCTCGTCTGAGGGCTTTTCGAGAGCACATGTATGTAATTGGACCTGTGTACCTCGTGAATCTCATTCTGAGATGCTTGTATTTGCAGCTCATTATATCTTTACAATAAACTTTTGAAACCTAGAAGTTGTCCGTGATCTTTGAGAGTAGAGTCCTTTCTTGGGTGAACTAATTTGCAGATAGGTGTACTGTTTCCTTCCAAGACAGGCAATAAAGGTTCAGTCGACCAGATCGAGGTTTGGATCAATAGAGATAAGGTATC
Source organism: Lissotriton helveticus (assembly GCF_964261635.1). Classification (NCBI taxonomy): domain Eukaryota; kingdom Metazoa; phylum Chordata; class Amphibia; order Caudata; family Salamandridae; genus Lissotriton; species Lissotriton helveticus. Next base: position 179,906,940 of record NC_136059.1, on the reverse strand, counting down.
GATCAAAATCTCGCCCTTTCAAGAGAATGGAGACTATAGAGGCGTGGTTTGATAAACCTGGAGGGTCATTTAGAAGGGAGGATTTCGGACCTAGAGGATGGCACAGCACAGACCAACAGGCAGATGGAGCACATGGAGAACCTTCTTAAAGCCGGAGCAGTGAAGAATGAGTATTTGGAAGCTGGGGGCGTCGCAACAACGTCCGAGTTATAGGTGTGCTCGAATCTACAAATACAGGGCGGCTGGATCGGTTGTGGAATCTTTATTCACTGACTTGTTCGGAGCAGAGTCCTTCACCGCCACATTCGCAGTGGAGAAAGCGCACTGCATTTTTGGGTAACGGCCCAACCCTGGATGCCCTCCGAGACTGATCATTGCAGTCTGTTTAATTTCAGAGATAGGGTCACTGCTCAGAGAATAGCGCGGAAAGAGGGTAAGGTGGAATGGCAGGGCTCTGCCATCTCCCTGTTCCCGGATTTCACAGCCATGGTGCAGGAGGCGAGGAGAGAATACGCCGGGTTTAAAGCAAGCCTTCCAAGCTGGGTTTGAGGTAAGGGATGCTGTACCCGACGCAACTCAAGGTGGATGTGGATGGACGATCCCGTATTGTCGATTGGCCTCACGAGGCCCATGAATTCTGCCAGAACGATTCCAAGTCGGGCGGCAGCGTGACACACCCTCCCCATCACAGACAGTCACAGAGTGTCCCGAACTCTGGTACCAGCAAGGATCTCTTCACAGCTAGCTGAACGCATTCTGTGTCCCATGAACATTGTTTAAGGGACCAGCACTATGTGCATGTTGTACGGCCTGGCACAGACAGTTGTATACTCAAATTGGTTACTCATTACCATCACCCCCGGGATTGGATGTCAGATTTGTTTTTTCAGTTGCCACCCCCCATGTGCGGACGCACACTTCAATTGGCATTGTTTTGGTATTATTGTTGTGATTTTCATGCTTTAACTTAGTTGATTGGGGTTGGTTTTTTCCCTGTAAGTTTGGTATGGAGGTGGATGGTGGGAGGGGGTTCTTCAAAGCTTGCTGGTTACACAGCTTAGTGGATTTATTAAGTAACAGTGCAGGAACGGAAGTACGGATGCAGGTACTGGCAGTGATTGGACTGTTAGGAAATGGCTAACAAAGTACAACCGGAAGTGACAGATTGTGTTAATGACTTGGAATGTAAGAGGCCTCAATAATACTGGCACATGCATGTTGGTTGCTAACTACATGCAGTGTCATCAGGTGGACGCTGCATTCGTGCAAGAAACTCATCTAAACCCTTCAGCGAAATGCAAGGGGGGGTGCAAAAATTGATACATAAAAGATTACCATTCAGGGAGATAGAGGTGTACCATGAACCTGGGGGCCGATATCTGCTGCTCAAAGGTTACATGTTGGAACATTCTCTACTGTTTGTGAATGTGTATGTGCCAAATGTTGACAACCCTGAGTTATTTGAGTCCATTCATACGCACATCGCACGCATGGGCGCAGACCAGATTTGCATGGGGGGACTTTAATTTATTGCTAGACCCAGTGCACGACAGTACTGCCAACACAGTGGACACAGAACCGAGAGCTAGGAGGGTGTTGGACTTTTTGGCAGGTTCACCCCTAAACTCCTTTTTGGCAGGTTCACCCCTAAACTTTTTGCCATAAGCCCCTGACATGGTGGTAGTGATTTAGGCCTCTGCGCACTTTAGCACTATGGCCCAGTGTAAAGTGCGTGCACACTCTGAGTGCGTGTGCTGAGAGTGGCCTATCCTCCAAAAGGAATGCATTGGAAACATCTGTGCCCATGGTAATTCCTGATATGAGGGGAGTGCAGGGTCAAGTTTAGTATGTGCAAACTCGTGAGAATAAATGCTGCGCAATAGTGTGCGCAGATTTATTGTGGTTAGTTTAGAAATGCCACTTTTAGAAGTTGGCATTTCTGTGTGCTGTGTGATGTGAACTGCCTGTCTGGCTTGTGAGTGATAGGTGCTGGATGGTGTGACTGGCTCCAGAAGCCAGAATGGGTCTGCCCGGTGGTGAATAGGGAGATCTGCATGTAGATGGGAGGGAGGAGTTGCACCTGGGACCTGAAAAAGCTGGGCCTTCCCTGCACAATGCTGGCTCCACCTCCTGTGGTGCATCTGATGTCCCTGGCCTGTCCTGTGAATAGAAGAGAAGAGCTGAGCAAAACAAAGTGCTCAACAGCTCCCCTGAACCAGTTGTATCTGGTTCCCCCCTTGCCTCCACTGTTAAGACAAAGGATTTAGTGGTATAAATATAGGGGCTGTGACCCCATGAAAATTTTCTTCTTCTTGGACTCGAATCTTCCAGGGGCGTGCTGCTGCTGGGGCCCAGGGGAGGGCTGGACTCCCTGGGCTCTGCCCTGCCCCTGGATGCCTGGAGGACATCTTTTTGGAACCCTTCTGCCATGCTTTGATTCCAGGACCCTAAAGAGACTTTGGCAGCCCTTTTGCGCTCTGGGAGCGCTGTGCTTATTTCCTTTGTTAGCCCTGTAAGAGGGAATCCCCAGCGTAAGGACTCCCCTGCAATGCGGGTGTGCACCCCTCTTATTTTTGGGATTTTAGTGCGCAGGTGCCCACCCCGCGTCTTCGCTTTTATTTTGCAATTAATGCGGGTGCCCACCCCGCTCATTTGAGTCCAAGCGGGTGCCCACCCCGCGTTAAGTAACTAATTTTAACTCTTGAGGGAGCCTACCCCTCTTGTGCTTAGAAACAATCACCGCTGCAGCCTTAAGTCAGGTGCTCCTGCCCGTGACGGGGGCGGGGCCTGCAACCGGGCCAGAAGGGTGCCAGAGTGATGCACCCTACGCGGGGCTCCCGTGTGGTTGAGGGAAGACCCGCGCTGGGAGGGGAAGTGCTGCCAGCAGGGAATAGAAGCACTGTGGCAGTTCGGCCGGGCTCCTGAGGTGAAGGGAGAGTCCCGCATGTGCCGCGCAGACCGGAGAATCCTTCCCCCGCCACACTTGAGAGGAGACCGAGTGGCGAGTGGAGTCCTGCAAAGCCCCGGTGAGTACGGGCTGAATGCTACATTGTTTAGGGGGGTGGTGTCGGGGTACATTGTCAGTGCCCGCCCCCTGTGCCCATACCGGTGTCGTTGGCCCCCTGAGCAGCCCCACTAGCTAGAGGGCAGCTCCAACGTGGCAACCATTTGTTTAAAGTCCCCGTGAGGGGCTTGGGGCATCATTTGTTCTACAGATCCCAGGTGGCTCCAATACTGGCCATTATTATTTACCGGGACTGAGGGGCCCGTGTTCTTTCCCAGTGTTTGACCCCCATGGGCACATTTATTTACAGCGCCAGTGCGCTCCATGTTTTGGGGGTCATAATTGCTTAATGTGTTCACAGAGCTCCGTGTGGCTTCCATGTTTTTTGCCCCATTATTTCTAGAGCCTGAGTGGCTCCAGCGCTTTGCAGCATTATTTTAAGAGCCCCATGTGGCTCCAACGAAGGGGGTGCATTTGTTTAAATGGCCATTGAGAGCCCATGCCCCATTTCCCCTATTTCCAACTGCCCAGCAAGTAGTGGGCAGCTGCACCGTTTAGGCCTTGCTTTATTTTAGGGGACATGCTGAATTCAGGAGTGAGACACACTCCTTCGCCCCCATCTTTTCCTGCACAGCTGCGCAGCACTTAGTGGCAGCTGCTACGTTTAGTCCTGCGCAAAGTGGCACCCTTGACCTTCGCTGTCTAGGCAGCGAGCCCTGACTTTGGACATAGGGCATTTGAGCCCACTAGAGATGGCCAGTTGGCCAGGGGGACTAGTAGGTTTGTAGGGCGCCAGGTCCTAGCGTGATTTATATAGGTGCTAGGAAATGTAATGTAGATGACATGTTTTATGCACCTTGATTTATGCTTATAGATGTGATTTTATGATTATTAGGTTTTACCTACTGTCTTATGTTTTATTTGATTCTCTACTGCGGTCTAGGTTTGATTTATTCCCTACTGCAGTTTATGTTAGTAAGTTTCTTTCCTAATGCGAGTTATGTTTAGGAGATTATGGTCTACTATGTTTAGTCTTATGAGGTTGGCGCAGAATAGATTTCTCGCCTTATGTGATAATGTGTATGATGTGATTTATGTTACAGGTTGACGCTGAGTATAGTGTCTGCCAGTAGTTACTGGTTATGTTCTAAGATTATGAAATGTTCTAACTTTTACTATTTTTACCAAGTGATGATTCTGACAGTGGCCCACGTGGTCCTGTCATGTGTAAATAATCCCCTGTAAATATTGCCCGGTGCCAGTTGACACAGTGTATATTGTGTGATTACCATCTAATGTGTTTTATGATAATCCAAAGGCTGTTTTACATATAACCCTGTGTGGAGTTCCTTTTGTGGTGTGCCTAGTATGTTGTTACTGTGTGTGTTGTGCACATGCTTTACACATCGCCACCGGGATAAGCCTAACTGCTCGTGCCTAGCTACCAAAGGGGGTGAGCAGGGGTAATCTTTGGTGTGTAACTCCCTTTCCCTGACTAGAGTGGTGGTCTCTGCCTGGCTTTGGCGCAAGCCTTAGCCAACCAGAGATCCCCATTTCTAACAGAGGGCATTACTAGATGTTGTCAATAGCTATGAGCTGGTCGATACATGGAGATACCGAAACAACAGTCAGGACGGATACATGCACTATTCCGCGCCATATAACACGTGGACCCGACTCGATTACTGGTTCCTGTCGCCCGGTCTGGCGCTTTGGGTAACTGGAATGACAACCCTCCTACGTACATTATCATATCATTCACCTATAGTTCCACATGCAGGTGGGGTGGAACGCCCATGGTGGTTCCCTGATATGGCACTGAGATACAGTATTTTTTGCAGAGTTAGGTGCAGCGATCAGTAAATACTTCACATTAAATGAGGGCTCTGTGACATCTAAAGTCATAATATGTGAGGCATTCAAAGCATACAATAGAGGAGTATGCATATCTAAGAATGCGGGGATACTAAGAGACTTAAGACGCACAATTGCGGACATAGATCGGCAGGACAGTCACCCTGCTGCTCCCTCTAGATTACAGCAGCGCACAGCCCTTATGGCGGAGTTTCCGGAGGCAGTGCAGTGTGAGGCGCATTATCTTGTCAAGCATGCTATAGCCAGGAGACATAGGGAGGGTGAGCGACCGGGTGAGACTCTTGCTAACATACTAAAACAATCCCATAAACCAACGTACATTGCGGAGCTTATGGGCAGTCATAACTCGCATATAATTGGCACTGTGGGTATTTTAATAGAGGTGCTTGCATATTACACAACGCTGTACTCCTCCAGAACAAATGTGCAACCAGAGGCCTTCGCAGACTATCTTGACGAGGTCTCAATGGCCTGGGTGGAAAAAGCTCATCAGGAGTTCCTTGCGGAACCCTTCTCAAAAGATGAGGTGACTGATGCCATAGATGCGCTGGATGGCTCCAAGGCTCCGGGGCTTGATGGGTTCACCGGCTGTTTCTATAAAAAGTAGAAGGATATCCTTGTCCCTACCTAAATGATGTATATCAGGAAGCCATAGACACTGGGGTGCTCCCACCCACCCTAAGGGAGGCAGTTATAATCTTACTCCGAAAGCCGGGCAAGGATCCGTTGTGCTGTGGATCCTACAGAACCCTGTCGCTCTTAAACTTTGATAATAAGGTTTTAGCCAAAATGTTGGGTACAAGACTATCATTTACACTTGAAAAGCTGATCTCCCCTGCACAGTCTGGATTTATCCCTCACAAATCAACTGCGCTAAACCTTTGTACATTATTTGCGACACTGCACAGAATAGATCCTTCAGTCCCAGCAGTCGCTGTGCTGCTAGATGCCATAAAGGCCTTTAATTTACTCGAATGGCCTTTCCTCTACGCTACAATGAGAAAGCTTAGAGTGCCGGACCGGTTCCTGACAGTGGTGAGGCTGTTGTACACGCAACCTAAAGCGCACGACTTAACGGAACACTGTCACCTGAATTCCTACTTGCACGGGGAACCCGTCAAGGCTGCCCTCTGTCCCCCTGATTACTCGTGCTGGCTTTATATCCGCTGGTGCAACACCTACAGGAATGCTATAGCCATAGGGGTATACGGTTTAACACGGGCCCGCTGTTGCTCACGCTATATATGGATGACATCATACTATACGTACGACATCCAGATAATAACCTGGTGCCACTGCTTTCCGAGGTCACCAGATATGGCAACCTCTCTGGGATGTTTATTAACTGGGAAAAGTCAGAGGTGTTTCCATTGACTGTGGCACCCTGTCGCAAATTGAGTGATTACCCCATGGCATGGTGTGAGGAGTCCGTTAAATATCTTGGGATTCATATCCAAAGGGAGTAAAATCGAATCCTACAATTAAATTATGGTCCAGTGCTTGACGGCTAGGGAAAAACATTGAGAGATGGCTGTGATTGCCTCCATCCATGGCTGGGAGAATAGCTATTGTTAAAATGGTGGTCCTCCCACAATTTCTGTATCTATTTCCTAACATCCCAATCCCACTGTACAACGGTTTCTTTTCCACACTTCGTACCATGTTGATACATTTGGTGTGGGGCTGTAAGCAGCCTCGCATCAGCTGGGATGCCCTCATGCTACCATATAAGAGGGGAGGGTTTGGGGTTCCAAACTTCCATGTTTACTATCTGGTGGCGGAGGCGAGTTTTGCACACCACTGGTATCATGCAGACATATGAATTTCCTATTACAGGCCGAGAGCTGACTTGGCTCTTCCCGCATCCCTCGGGACACTGTTGCCAGTAGGCTACCCGCGAGACCCTAATGACATTCAAACACTATCTACAACTTGTTGGGCATGGCACAAACTACTAAAAATCACAGGTTCACAGATTTTGTATTCATAAGCCCTGCAAGTGGCGGGTAATGGTTGGATCCCTATCCTGCAGGAAACGCTTGTAAAAACGCACACTTGCCAAATTCCATCTGATGACCTTTGGAGACCTCTTCCCTAAAGGACATATATTTTCTCGCACCCAGGATCGCCGTTTCCGTGACGCAACTGTTATGGATCACTTTGTACTCCAGAGGTTGCAGGGTGATCTGAAAGCCACTATGTACAGCTATCCGCTGGAACTCCTGAGTTCCCCCTTTTAATGGGTATGATTAGGAATGGGGATGGCACGCATCTTATGGCTAGAATGTACAAGGCTACAGTGGCCTTGTTGCCCTCCTGAGATGCAAGGGTATATGCGGCCTGGGAGCTTGATGTTGGTCACCCCATCACCGACACACAATGGAGCAGATACTGTGCGCAAATCCGCAGAGACTCTCCGAGTCACAGGTATAAACTGTTACATTTGAAATTTCTTTGGAGGGCATATAATTCACCAAGTGTGCTACACCGCATGGACCCATCTAGGTCGCATTTATGCCCACAATGCCGCTCCCCTGATGCGGACTTCACACACCACACGTGAACATGTGCAAAGATAGGAATATTTTGGTCAGCAGTTTTTGTGGAAATCTCAAAAATGATAGACTTTGCCTTCTCGACCATGCCCTTAATGGCGCTACTTGGATATACACATGACCTCCCCAGATCCAAACGACGATTTGTTGCTATTGCATTGTTAAGCGGGAAGTGGCCATGAACTGGGGCAGTAAGCCCACACCAACAGTCAAGTCATGGTTGTTCAGTATGACATACTGCAACACTAACAGTGACACCTATGCACAACTACAGACGCCCACAGCTAGACCCCTAGACATATGGCAACCACTAAACTTGTATTTACGGGACACACCAGACACTGCAGCCACGCTAGTATCATCACAGCCTCAGAACCCAGCTTGTATTAGAGAAAGATGAGTTATTGAATCTGTTGTACATTTTTGATTATTGTGATCCACCTACTGCACCTTCATGCAACTTTATGTAAGTACCTGCACAATGTATAGCATTTTTATATATGTGAATCAGCATATACTGCACTGTAACTACTGTGAATCTTGTAAGAATCAATAAAAAAGAGTTTAAAAGAAAAGTTAAGCCTGTCTGCTCTGTGTCAACCAGGGTCTGAGCTCAGGTTTAAATTACTGAAACATTTGACAAGACGTGCGCAGAGCAAGATAGAGGCTTTATTGTGGTGAACACCAATCCAGCCCAACTAATTAACTAGTTTCTCATGGCCCTCATTCCATAGTGGAAATGAGACAACACCCTTCAAATTTTAGAGGGTTTGGAAAAGGGCTTCTCCAAGAAGAACATATTTTTGCTAAGCATAAACATATTTTTAAAAAATAACAAAGGGAATTGGGGGGGAAGAGCCAAGCTCGCGTCCGAGATGGCCGCGTTTTAGCTCGGCTCCGTTCACTCTCCTGTCTACGACAGCTATCCTGTACTTTATCCTGCCCCGGGAAGTATTCAACGATGTGCAGTGGAACGACGATACCTCACAGGCACTTACCGTTTGCTCCGGTGGTTCCTGGGTGTCACGGATCCTGAGTTACGCCCCTGTCTGCTTCGGGGCCTCCGGAGCGGCCGGGCTTGGCGCTCCCTGGCGGCGCCCGGGCTGGACGGGGCGCGGTGGCCGGCCCTTGGTGGTGGTGTGGAGTCGGTCGGAGAGGCCGATGTGCTAATAGACCGTTTGCGGCCCCCCGGGCCTGGTCCGGCGGTCCTGCGGCCTGGTGTTGGGGCGCTGCCTTCCATGGACGGGGTTAACCGTACATCTGGCTCATCTCCCCTTTGTTCTCCGGCCCGGCCATTTTGAGTTCCTCCGCCCGGGCTCGGAGAACAGTGCCGGCGGCGTGTGGGGTGCCGGCGCATCGCCTTCTTCTGGTGGCCCCCCTTCCTGCCCTGGTGGCACCTCTGCTGGTGGCTGCCGGTCTCCTGTTTTGCCCCGCTGATATCCGGGCGGGGGTCAGTGTTCGCGGCAGCCCCGCCGGGCTTCTAAGATGGCGGCCGGCCCCATGACTCTCGGCCTTGCTGGGACCGGCGATGTGGGTCCGCCGCACGGCACACCTTCTGAATACTGCAAAGGTGAGCCTACACTTGGCGACATCCTCGCCGCCCTGCGCTCCTGGGGGGCGCCCATGACCGCACCCATCGCTATCCTGGAGAGAGGTCCCATGGCTGGGACTGCTGGGCCCCCCCCGGTTTGTGCGGCTTCATCTCTGTTGTGTGCTGCTGGAACTTTCCTTGGGGTCGTGGACCTGGAGGCTGCTGTTGGTGTGAATATACGGAAGTCCGCTGCCCGGCTTCATCCTGTGCCTCCTTCTGCTTCGGAGGATCGCCGGCCGGATCCCGTCTGGGCCGACCTCGTTGGGTCTCCTTTTCCTCTTTTGCCTTACAAGGCCGAACGACGATCCTGTGACTGTGCCGCTAGACCGGCTTTCTCCGTGTTCTCATCGGAACTGTGCCTGCTTTGCCTGAGGTGGTTACTGTGCTTTCTGGATCATCCGGATTGCGATCGCTATGACTTGAGTATGTTTTTGATTCGATTCCCTGTTATTCACCTCCGGCTTCATGTGATCTGGTTCCTGGTTTGTTGGACTGCTACAGTTTGCGAAAAACGAGGACAGGGTTGAGCTGATCTTGCCTCTGTGGACTGTAATTTGTGGTATGGTTGGGTGATCCGTTTATAATTGTATGATTATGTTTGATACTTCTTTACGTTCCTGGAGCTTATCCGTGTGTTTACTATCTTCCCGTGGGCTCTGAGTATTTTCGGGCGGGGGGGTGGGAGCTGAAGGGGTTTTGATTCTATGGCTCCTCTCCCGCTGTTTTTCCCTGTTTTCCCTTCCCCCCCTTTTTATCTAAGTGATTCTTTCTTTCTATATCTCTCTATATTTCGGGTTCTAATTAGGGCGACAGGCACGCTGCTGGGGGGTAGGCCATAGCCTTCTGCAGGGGTGCAGGGTGGGCTGTGCGGGGTGGTGGGGGGGTTTGTTTTATTGTATCTTCCCTTGTTCCTTTTTTGGTTCTATGGCTCTTATGTATCCCCTTATTTCGTGGCGCGGTGTCGGCACGTCGCCCCCCGGGGTATTTGTGCTGGCATGACCCTTTTGGTATGTCTGCTGTCACGGTCTACTACGCATTCATTTCGCCGGTTGCCACTAGTTCCTTGTGCCGAATTAGTATTGGGTGCTTTGTTAGCCGTGGGGGGCGTGCACTGACGCTGCGCCTTCGCTTTCTCCCTCCTTTTTTCCGATGTCCTTTTCCTCTCTTATTTTCCCTTCCCCCCCCCCTTTTTCTTTTCCTTTTCTGGGTGGTTGTAACAGAGGGCTTTTAGTTTCGTAAGCGTACTTTTCGCTGTTTTACTATTATGTGCCATGGTAGTGGTGGGAGGGCGTTGAGCAGCGATTGTGATTGTTATTGATATGGGACTCACGTTCTGCCTTTGCCAAAATGTGACTGTTCTTTCGGTCTTTTCCTGTGTTCGACACTTCGGCTTGCTCACGGCCCACCGCGGCCCTCTGGACTTTACAGATTGACATTATCCTGCGAAACCCTTTTTTCTATTATAAAATTAACCTACTCTTATCCTGTTCGTGATGGCGGTTCGAAGACTTGTTGCCTTTGCCTTCATATGAGCTATTTGGAAATCCTGTCGTTACTCCTGTATTGCCTCGTATGTCTCTTTATTGTGGTGGCCGGCCCGGTGGGTTGTAGGCCCGTATCTGTGAACGCCTTCTGTACAATAAAGGTTTAAAAAAAAAAAAAAAAAAAACAAAGGGAATTGCCATTTTTTCACCTTGGTGAATATATGTTACGTATTTGCTGGAGATAAAATGAAAGTTAGTAAGTTTTTTTCCAGTAATGTCCCTGGAAACTAGCAACTGTGACTGGTCAAGACATAATAGACTCACCTTTGTCAAATCAAAAAATCTGTAAATCATCTGGGTGAAGATGCAGTTACTTTTTTTAGACTTGAGCACTGGGTTTCCAATCCCAGCCTTTTCCATACACCATAAATCAGGCTAAACACATGATCTAAAACATAACCGATACTTGTCCTTTAAAGTTTGTTATGGTGCATTTTCCCATTGTACATATGACTATTCTGTACTACCTTCATTAACAGGAGCAGTTGGTAATCTACTCAGATGTTCTTGGAGAATGGTCAAGAGATGGCTGTCTTGATTGGTCTCATTGTTTGAAGTTTCTATGTTATCAAATACTACCAAACTGGCTGCAGAGGCTTGGAGCACTTGCATATCTCTAATATTTGCTCCTGAAATGATTGAAAGGACATTACAGGAATCTAATTTAGCACTTGTTATTCCTCTTTCAATTGTTGCTTGATTGTGCTGTTCTGAATCCTCATCAGGTGCTTTAGGTCATGTCGCTCAGACACAATGATGCCAAGAAATGTCACCTGGTCCATATTAATTCTATGCAACCAACCTTACAGAGTGGAAAGCTGAAGATAACTTTTTATTTTACTGGGTCTGAGCTAATCAGGCTAAGGCCTAAAACAATCGCATTTTTATCCACACTTAAGTCTGTTAAAATGGTTCTTTACTTTTCTCCCAGCTCTTGATTTGATAGTTTGCACACCACTTGGGTGTTGTTACCCTAATTCTAGAAATTGAGAAGTAGTAGTGTGGAATTTCATATATACTGAAAAGTAGCAAGGACAGACAAAAGCCCTAGGGTGCTCCATTCACAACATGTGTGAAGAATGACATCATCTCTCAAACGCCTACTTTTGACTTCTTATTTCTGAGGGAGGAACTAGGGCACCTCTTGAACACCTCAAACACTATCACCTATTCCCTCAATTCTTTTTAATCATTAAAGGTTCATCAAGAGTGTTTAAGGCTGTTTGCGGGCCCAGTCAATATCAACATGGCATGGTCATTTTCTTGAAATATACTCACAATATATTACTGCAGATACCTCTTCCGGCCCTCTGTTGGTTTAAATCCCTTTTGACAGCCTGCCTGACATTTGTGAGAGTGTCAGCTTTCTCCTCTACCTTTAAATACATTTGATCATACTGTCTTTAAAGGACAGTACCACCAGACTTTGTTGGCAAAGTTATTTAATACCCTAGCCGGCAAGCCTTTTAACCTAGGACAGAAAGAGGGTGGAAACCCATGCTGCCACAGGGTTCTCGAAAGTCCTGCTCATAGGCAAAGCCTGGAGGATAAGGGACTGATGGGCAGTCTGTACAGTTGCCGCAGACCCGCAGGTTTGCTGGGCCCAATGGAACATACGTCTTTGGTACCAAGCGCAGGCCCGCCTTAAGTGTGGGGGGACCATTACGCAAATGACACCGTTATGGGACTCACAGCGACTAGGCTGCCTTGGCAGAAGCAAAAGATTCCGAAACTGGGACAATATTGGTCTCTCTACGGTGGGTGATCTTTGGAAAAAGGGGAAGGTGGTCGAGTTTACGCAGCTGCAAGCACAGTATGATATGGCACAGACTGAACATTTTAGATACCTGCAGGTTAGGCACGCGCTCCGGGCGGTCATACCTCCGGCTACCACATTACAGGAGTGCACCCCGCTCGAAGATAGGCTTCTGACAGAGCACATGACAAGTAGAGCGACGTCCCTGACATATCGAAAACTCGTTAATAACTTGCCAGACCCAACGTCATAATTGAAGCAGACTTGGTCTCGCGATGTGGGTGACCTCGATGATTCTGAATGGCAGGAAGCACTGTCGTCCCCCTGTGAGACAGCAATACCCTCCAGACTGCGACTGGTCCAACTCAAAGTACTCCATCGCACATATTACACCAGATCAATACTTTTTGTGATAGGGGCGTCCCCACATAAGTACTGTTTACGTATATGCGGGGAGGAAGGCATGTTTTACCACACTATGTGGGACTGTACATTCATTGCTGCATACTGGGTCAAAATACTGCGCACAATCTCTCAAGCAATAGCAATCTCGGTACTGCCGGAACCGTGACGCTGCCTGCTGAATGTGTGGCAGCCAAATGATCTAAATCATCAACAACAAGAATGGGTTATGCTGGGTATGGTGCTGGCGAAGCGTAATATTGCTATGTTATGTGGGGCGGAGACTCTGCCAACACTCCAGAAATGGTGTAGGGATATGGACGAGGCAACGGTGGCAGAGAAAGCAGTCTTTATTCACCGTGGGTGCCCTCAGAAGTGGGAAAAGGTGTGGGGGGGGCGTGGAACAGGTTCAGAGGAAACATCTGTGACCCCCGGACACCACAGTGGAAGATGACTCTGTATTGTAGTAGTGTATTGATGAAGAAGGGGTGGGTACGGGGTGTTGTGGATATGATCGTGTTAAGGGCGCTAGACGCTGTCACTGTAAAGTATTACTTTGCAACCTTTGATGTAATCATGGCCAAAGTTGATTTGCACTGTTTGTATGTCTGCCCTGCTGAGCAGCTTCATAATAAAAATAAATTTAAAAAAAAGTCCTGCTCATTACCTCTGCATTGATAGAGCTTTTTATTTTGTCATGCAGATCATCTGACAGAGTCTCTAAGCATTATCTGATAAACTATTGTACACCTTGTAGTAAGTCTACATGGTCCTTGGGGTAGAGATCTTGGTTGAATTGTTGCAATGCTTTAACATTGCCCTGTGCCTGCATCACTGTTCTTCCCCAACCCCTGAAGGGAAGTTATACATTTTTGAGCTTGTCTGTGCCTTCTTTTGACCACTAGTGTCCTCCCTGCTTTATTGGCAATTCATGGACCTTATGGTTGACTCTAATTAAGGCACACTAAGCTTTATTAAGCTCAAGCAGTCTCAGTTTGTCTCTTAACCGCATGCGTGCGGGCGGAATTCCGCTCGTACGCTGACTTTTGCGAAACCGCATGCTACGTGACGAGCTGGGCTCGTCATCAGCGTAGCAGGAGGCTACCTCATGACGAGCCCAGCTCGTCATCAGCGTGCAAGGGGTTAATGTGAGAGCCTTTATCTAGGTTGCTTTGGGAGGAAGTCACCCTATGTTGTGTTTTTACTGCTTTAGGTTCCCTCCCTAGGGCCAATCATGTTCCCTCTCCCGTCCTCCATGGTCTTGTGGCTTCCACTATGCAGATCAATACTGCTCTCAAGGAATCCTGTACTGTGATATATTGCATTCAGCCCATATTATTAAATTGTAGAAACTCTCTTTGTGTCAGAATCACTGTTTAGCTACCAGGTCTTCACTCAGAGCATCAACTGCTCGCTAATGGAAGTTTCTTTTATATCCTCCCTACACACCATCTAAGCATACACGAAAGCCAATGCTTATGATAAAGCTCAAACCGAACAGAGAATTGATTGTGCAGATAGGCAATTTAGATTGCAAGTGGATAAGACCTACGTGGCTAGGTCTGATGCGGAGGATGAGATGGAGGATTTATTGGATACTAGTCCCTCTCCATCTTATGCTCCACAACGTATATATCCCGTTGTTCCCCCAGTTCCAGTACAGGTCCCTTCAGCCTCTGCCCCTGTTGTTTCCTCTTCCCCTGTCTCTCCGGGAATGTCCTCTGTTTTATCTCCCTCTGTGTCTGAGACGGCTACCTTATGGTCTGTAACATTGCCATCTTCGGTTATGTCCACAGCTATTTTGTCTCCCCCTACCCTTGCATGGGCTACCCATTCCGCGCGCACGACCCCATCCTTAGCTGTTTCAACTCCAGCTCGTGCTCCGGGGGATTTCGACACACGAAAGTTGTTTACTCGGTCGACTGTAGGATTAAACGAGAAACAGATGATTGAAAATCAGTCATTCCAGTGGATGCAACAGCCTATTTATACTATAACTGATATATGGAGCACGCTTAGAGACTTTGAGCCTGTTATGCAGCAACATGCCCTGAAACATATGGCGACATGTCTTCTTACTTTATGGGAATAGTGTTTTGCAGGAGGGATGGCCCCCCAAGTGATGTATGATATTCGGGACAGGGCTCATAAGTTTGAACTTGGACAAGAGGAAGTTTACAAAAATGTTGAGGTCTTATTAAGTTGTTGAGAGCAGATGCACCAAAATTGTCACTCATGGGACTCTCAGCACCCCATGCGAGAAGTCCATCCTATCTTTCACCCTGAATACCGGAATTATGATCAGGATGTGGTGTCTAGACCTCGTGTGGAGGCATGAGTGCAGGAACAATGGGTTTACACCCCCTGGAAGACAAGTGAAGTTCTCTCGCAAAAATCACAACTACCTGACCCCCGTAAGAATCCCACGGCTTATTATGAAGAACTCACAGAAGCGGCTTCCTCAGCCGTTATGACCCTAGCTGACATAGAGCTATTTTTTGCGTTGTTAGTACTTCTTGATGTATGGCGTCAGGTGTATGATCAGGACCATGTTCAGGAGTTAGACGGAACATGGGAACAGATAAAAGATTGGGATAAGGAACGTAAGCCTGGTGATAAACCAAAACCCAAACTATTGGCGTTACCTGGACGTATTATTACTTACATTCATTCCTTAATTCCACCTCGTAAGGTGGATTGGGATAAATTGACAGCATGTAAGCAGAAGAAAGACGAAAGCGATGCTGATTTCTTCACTAGATTTGAAGGCGTGCTCATTGCTTTTTGGATAGGATTCATCATTGGAAGGCGGTATACGATTATTTGTTAATCGTTTTGTGACCAATTTGTTACCGGAAGTTTCTGCGTGGCTACAGGCCGCTGAAAGTACCTGGACCATGTCAATGCCTTCGGTAATATTGAGTATGGCCCAATATTAAGAACATAGGGAAAAGGAGAGTAAGGATAAGACGGAAAAGAAAATGAAAGATCTTAAAACACGGGTGTTGTTACAACAAGTTGTGCGAGGACGAGGCAGAGATAGAGGTGGTAGAGGGTTCGTGTTGAGGGGGGGCGGGAACTAGACGAGGCAGGGGGCCTGCTGTTGTTTTGGGAATAAACCAGTGCACGTATTGTAAGGAGGAAGGGCATTGGCGATTTCAGTGTCTATTGTTGCTGGCTCAGAATGGGGCTATGAGAGGAGTAAGAGGTCGAGGTGGTGTGGAACGCAGTGATATGTGACGAGAGGAGGCAAAGCACGTCGGATCAGAAAAGAATTTCTTCGAAAATCCGAGAGGTAGGCAGTATTATAGTGAGGATTGTGCGATGGATGCAACCGAAGTGTATGCCTATACATAGGACAGCCAAGAACAGAGTGGGGGCCAGGTATCTGTACCCGTTGATCAGCAAGGTCCTTATGTAAAGGCGCATTTGATGGGGACATCTGAATTTTTTTTTGTTGATACGGGTGCGATGAATAGTTTTATTTCTCGTTCTCTGGTCCCAAGGGCTGCTCTGTCCGGGCAAAATAATGTTTCAGTGGGATTCTCGGGAATTCTGGTGGTGAGCCCCATTTCCAAACCTATTCCATTTACAATTGGTCCAGTTACGATAGACTCCCCATTTCTCTTGACTTCCCATTGTGGTGAAAATGTATTGGGCTTGGATTTGTTAAAGAAATTACATGCAAAAATTCATTGTTCACCTGATGGTGCTTATTTGACTATCAATTCCCTTGGCAAGCATACTTTGCAGTGTTTCACCAGAAATGAACCTCTCCCTCCCGAGTTTGCTGCTATCCCAGCGCCACTGTGGGCCACTGGAGACACAGATGTAGGATTATTAAGGATTCCACCCGTTTCTATTACTTTGAAGCAAAATGCTCGGCTTCCACGTATACCTCAGTACAAAATTTCTCCGGCGGGCGAGAAAGCTTTGCTCTCCATTATACAAGATTTGGTCAAAAAGGGTGTGGTGGAAGAGACAGCTGCTAATATATGTAACAGCCCCATTTTAACGATCTTAAAAAAGCCCCCTGTTGGAGGTGATCCTGACTATGTTGATACTTATCGTTTTGTGATTTATTTGCGTGAAATTAATAAAATAGTGGTGCCCCAATACCCTGTGGTTTTTGATATCACTACTGTTCTCACTATGATTCCTCCCACTGCTAAATATTTCTCTGTGATCGATTTAAAGAAAGCTTTCTTTAGCATTCCAATACATCCTGATAGCCGCCATATTTTCGGC
The DNA here is from genome assembly GCF_964261635.1 of Lissotriton helveticus. Taxonomy (NCBI): domain Eukaryota; kingdom Metazoa; phylum Chordata; class Amphibia; order Caudata; family Salamandridae; genus Lissotriton; species Lissotriton helveticus. Next base: position 179,889,965 of record NC_136059.1, on the reverse strand, counting down.
TTCTCAATATCTGGTCGCAGCTTCCGGTTTTGTCGCGCTCCCCAGGGGCACACGGAGAGTCCTACTATTTATAGTCAAGCTTTGAAGGCATTGTTGGATGATTTGGGCCTGCCCCCTGGTAATGTGCTTTAGCAATATGTTGATGATCTGTTAGTGGCCTCTAATATGGAAGAGGGTTGTAAGGAAGCCACTGTACAAGGATTGTCTCATTTATCTCTTTCTAAATTCCAATATTGTCGACAGGAGGTGACCTAACTAGGTCATCTACTGTTGAAAGAGGGATGGAGACTAACCCCTGAGCGTGTGACTACCGTTGCTTCAAAACCCGAACAAGGGTCTAATCTCTTGAGCCAGTTTGGAAGCAACTAACTTGACGATCTATATCCACTTCCGGGTATTCCACAACTCCCGGAGTCCCGATGAAGGTTAGCACTCTAGTTCTAGCGCGCATCTACTTATCGTGAGCATGCTGGGAAGCCTCACTCACTTCCGCAACACACACGGGAGGAGGAATGGCGGCGGCTATACTGGCTGTTTGAATCGGGAGCGTTAATTGACTGGTGAGCACTTACGGCAGTATTCTTGTAGATATGGAAGGGCTTTTTTGGTAGTTTTATGCATGCTCTACCGTGGGAGTCAGACTTGACTCGGGTTGTTATTTGTCTTATCTGGGCTATTCGGGGAGGGTCGGTGATTTGGCTTATCCCACTCACTCGTTATATGGACATGTTTTGAAAATACAGTATAATTATATTGGGGGTTTTTGTACTTGGAATTTTAAGCTCCGTACTAATATACTCAGGCAAGGTATAATTTATTCCCTCTGACTATTCACTGGTCTGTATCGAGTGACAATGTGATTGAATTGAACAGTAGTCCCCACGTATTGTGGGGCTTGGCCCATTACTGTGGGCGTAGTGGCTCATATCTAGATTGTTTTTTGACCACCTTTAGTGGTCTTTCATATCTTCAGTATTGGAAATCATAAAGTATCGGGACGCTTAGATGTGGAACTTTGAGCTCACTTTATCGAGATGTCAATGTCCTCTTTTGTTTCTGAATTAGAACACTTTGTGATGTATTCCTATAGGTTCTGAATCGATCCCCCTATTCCTGACCCTATTCTGGTTAAACAAACCAGCAAGTTAACTAGCAGTCAGCCCATGAGGCAGAAAACCCCCATGATGCAGATACCGTTATCTGACGCAGTCACACTACGGCACAGGAACGTGTTATCTGATTAGGTCATAACGCTTGCGATCTAATTAGACAAGCGATATTCCTCCAGCCCCTGATAAGGCATACGGAGTTCTCATAACAAATCAAACCTATGACAACCTGGGCAAAACCCTGCGGCCATTGTTTTGATTTCACCGAGAACTTCAGCAAAAGAATGTGCTAACGAGCAAGTCGTATGACATCCTTATTGACGTATCTATGTCCATCCTTACGTCAATCTCGGCACCTTAAAGGTATAAATATTACCGATCTTGCCCTATGCAAACACACGCGTGGTGACGAGACGGAGCAGCCATACTTGCCGAAGCCCAGAGCAGAGCAGACCCCGCTGGCAGCAGCCCCGCCTTCCTGACGCGCTGAGAACGAGACGCGCTGCTTTCTCCTGCCGAGAATCCAGCCCCGGCGCTTCTGAGTAGCCCTCGCAGGCAGCCTGGAATATCGAGACCAGAGAGAGAGATACCATTCCTCATTCATCCTAACTTCCAGGTACAGAACTGAATAACCCCTCGCAGAGAATTCTTAAGTTAGTCACTTGGCAAAAACAAACTTAACTTAAACTGTAACTTTCTATTCCCGCCCACGTATTAGACTTAGGTCAGGTACACGGGGTAGGCGTATTTAGAAACACCAGTTGAGTACGTTTAGTCAAATGTATATGTGTATGTAATATATTTTAATCATTTTAAAACATCTTATGGCTTAGAAACCATATCAATGTTTTTACAGTATTATTTGATACTTCTGCTTTTAATGTATGCACTTTACTTAACTATAAGTATTGCAATAATATCGATCCATTTCTCTTGTATGAGAAAAGAGACTGATCAATAAATAACACCTTTTTATTGAACACGCCCGTCTCTTCCTTTTCTCTACATTCTGATGAGACTAAGAATGCACGTACTGACTGAGTAAAATAAATTGCCTTTTGTTCACACGACTCTCGAGATTTACTCTTGATTAGGGGAGAGCAAAGTTGTCATGTTCTATGGTTGTCAGAAACTAAATCCCTTCTTGTCTAATCAGGGAAGTTAAGTCCTCCTTGAACATTCGAGAAAGTTTCTAGTGAACTCTGAGCTAAGCTGGCAAACCCAAAACTTTAAGTCTAGTATCGACAGTAGTAGACCTAGTTAACGTCTGGTCTAGGCCTTTACTGCTGTAGGTATTATTCCAATGCGCAGAGCCTATTGGGATGATAGGAGCTACACTACATGGCGCCCAACGCGTTTGGAAAGGGCGATAAAACTAACGTAAGACATTTAGAGTAACTCAGTCGTGCTTTCTCACTCAGACCCCTTTTCCCACAATACTCCAAAGACGTCTGGAGTGGGTGAAAGGTTATATCCGCCAGACCTCGCAGGAGGGAACTCCTATGTATGGTTCTTGGTATAGTCAACGTTGAAGGATACACAGTTCCAAAATATTGTGCATCTAATCTTTGTTCCATAAGAAACCTGATCTGCAAACAAAAGAAATAACCTTTTGGATAGTAAAATGTCAGACAATGAGGATGAAAGAGAGGCAGTTAGATTAGCAACTGAACTCGCAGCAGCTGATACTACCATGCAAGCAGCAGACGAGGATATAATACTCATCCCGGTCATCAAAAGGAGATCTATAACTCTAAAACTTATAGAAAATGGACTGACACCTAGAGGTGGCACAGTCATATTCGTAATTGAGGCACACGAATATCGGCAGACAGAGGTATACTATTCATGGATACATTTTCCAGCAGCAAATGCTGTAACAAAGTACTTCCACTATTACAAAATAGAGGAACCTCCTAATGAGTACACTCCTTTCAAGGAGGTGGAAGTACCACTCAAATTTCAAGAGCATTTGCTCTTATTTGATGGCGCCCTAAAACATAATAATCACATCACCAGGCTCGGTCCTTTAGGTAGACCAGGAGCAACGTGGCCGGTCCTAGCCGGATACACACCACATCCAGACATCGAAGGGATGTCTACAGCAGAGCTGTTAACACAGCTAAAACAATTAATAAAAATTCATAGACAATTAGTCCAGTATGTGATGCGTACTTCAACAATTCAGCCAGCGATTAAACTTCCACAGCTGACCCCTCACCAGGGGAACACAAATAAAATTACACCACAGAACATCAAGTCCTGCCTAGGTAAAGTACCGGCTAAACGGGAACAAATACCATTCTGGTTGGCACAGAAAATCACCCAAATAGAGGCGGTGTTTCCTGACACCACCCCATTAGAAAAACACAGGATTCTGACTATCTGTCTCCCAATGGGAATCGCACCACACATTGAGGACTGTGACACTTGGGGTACAGTCTTTGCTTCCATCTACACAAAAACGCACGGTGTTCCATCCATTTCGGTGATACCAGATGTGCTAAAACAAATTCAAGACGAATACGGTCCAGAACCCGCTTTAACTCTTGGTATGAAATTACTGAAAGACTTCAAGCAGGTCTCGGCTATATTATTAGCCAACATAAAGGGTGAAGCAGCAAACGTGGCGATCCGCCAGAGGTTAAAAGAGACAGATATAGCAGACCAACCAGCTGAAATTGCCAGAATCATAGAAAAATCCTATGAGGAACTAGGTAGAGATAGTTTAGGTGGAATACCAGTAACACCGCAACTGACTGAAAGTCCTGAAAAAATATTTTTTAATAATAATTCACCAAAAAAGAACTGGGATGGAAACAAACAATCCAATCCCAAAGAAAAGAAATTCCAGTCCAGAGGAAGGTCTCCTAGGCGAAGAGAAAAATCTCCGAACCAAAGACACAGGTCACCCCAGAGTGACCCCTCTGGGAAAAAATATAACCTTAGAAATAGGGATAATATAAAAAAACCTGATAGATATCAAGACATTGATACACGTCCCTCTCAATCTTTTCAGAATTCCTCGCAGAAATCGGAAAGAAGAGGACGATCAGAACAAAGAGAAGAGCACGCCAAGTCCAAAGACAAGGAACCTGCTCAACTAAAAAAGAAATTACAATTTCCAAAAAAGAAGGTAGCCAGTATCAAGGTAGTTAACAATGCCGAGAATACTGAGGACACAACTGAAAAATGGAGAATGGGCTCAGACAATGCTAGACAGCGCAGCAGAAGTGAGCATAGCTCGCAAAGACCTTATGAATCATCTGGAGACAGTGGACACGAATGAATATCTTCAAGTGGAAACTGCGGACACCAGAGTTAGCAAACCTCACAAAATATACGAAATAACATTACGTATAGAGGGGGATAAGACTAGAAAAATAAGGGGTCTATTTTGGGATAATCTCTCCAAGGGCTATGATATCCTTCTAGCTGAAAAAGACTGGCCACCAGAGTTTGTCAGGGAGTGCCCTCATGGCGAAGAAGTAATTATGCCGGCCTTCTCAAATCAAATTCCAATTCATAAAAAATACACACTTGCCAGAAAATGGGCAGTGGCTCTAGCTCCTGCTTTATATAAAAATCACGTGGGATGGGATGAGGACTCTCCTCCTCACAAAATCCAGTTAAAATCACAACCTACTGCACAAAGGCAGTACCCAATTAAGCAAGAAGCTAAAAAACAGGTAAATGAAATACTAGATCTGCTAGAACACCAGGGGGTGATTGAAACTTGCACCTCACAAATGAACAACCCTTTGTTTCCGGTCTCCAAACCAGACAATTCATATCGTCTAGTTTTGGATTACCGACACCTTAACACATGTTGCAAAACTTTTGCAGTGCAAAACTCACACAGTGCTGCACTAATGAATAACATAGTGCGCAAAAAATACAAAACAACCTTAGACATCTCTAATGGATTCTTTTGTCAAAACATAGCACCAGAGAGCAGATATTTAACTGCGTTCTCAATAAATGGCACTCAAAAACAATTCTGTCGGTTAGCCCAGGGGTACAAAAACAGCCCGGGGGTATTCTCAGCGAGAGTAACAGAATTACTACAAATATATGACGATGAAGCATTATCTTATGTCGATGACATTTATTTAACAGATGATGACTTGGATACTCACTTGAAAAGAGTGAACACCATAATACTTGGGTTCGCAGCAGAGGGTTACAAATTCAACTTTAAAAAATCCAGAATTGCCCATCTGACAGTCCTGTTCTTAGGATATGAATTATCAAGTGAAGGCAAAAGCCTGGCTGACAATTTCCTAGAGAAATGTGCCGTAATCCAAGCACCTAGAACACTAAAAAACCTACAGTCAATTCTAGGCTTCCTAAATTTCGGAAGAACATACATTGCAAATTACGCAGAAAGGGTCAAACCCCTTTATGATCTAATAAAACCAGATTTTAAAAGATGCAATTGGGCTCAAATACACACAGAAATTTTGAGATCCTTACAAACAGACATGCTAATTAAAACAAAATTAGAAACACGTGATAACACACGCAATCTTGTGATTCGAGTCATCCCCGGAAGATGCGGATTCACATACCTGACCTCTAATGAGGGAGAAAAGGTACCAATTGCATTCAAATCACACTTGTACACAGAAGCTGAACAGAAATTCAGCAACAAAGAAAAAATTGTTCATGCAGTTCAAACCGCAATAGCTAGAGAAAAAGACATAGCTGACGGTAGACATATCACAGTCAGAACAGCTGAATCAGCCTTTGAGGCACTAACAACACCGTGTAATTTACCAACAACAACATTGAATCCGGAATGGATACAATGGGTGAATTCAATCACAACGGACAAAGTATACTACTACTTTGATCCAGAACTAGAAGAGTTAAAAAATCTAGAATATGAAAAAACATATCCTCTGCCAATCGACATTCTGCCTTTATGACATTACGCCTGTGTAATCTATACAGACGGACATGCTCAACCCCCCGTTTGGGGAGAACAAACATACAACCCCACATGTGGGATTACAAAAGAAGTGTGGCGCGGAGGTAAACTAAGACCTCTATTAACAAAAACACACTCAGTTGAAACTAATTCAGAACAACAGACTGAAATAATAGCATTGAAAATGGCGCTAGATAATGCGGATCGCGAATTCCCGACACTTATAGTGTCGGATTCATATTACTGCGTCAAATCATATAACAAGGATTTGCAGACATGGATTCAAAACGGTTACAAAGATGACACAGATGCACCAATAAAGCAGAAACTGCTCTGGGAACAAATAGCTCTTTTACAAAAAGAACTACCAAAGACTCACGTGACACACTCACTGAGTCATCAGCGTGATGGCGTTCACGTTGCAGGGAATTCATTGGCTGAAACAGCCACAGCGGCAGCCACTAAATCGGCTCCTGTAGTTCGAAAAAAGCGTACATTAAAATACATTGACGGTGAAACAGTGCTGGCGGTGAAAACGTCATCAAAAGGCGACTGCTCAGCGTTACCGATCAACTATCCACTCAATTATACATACATAATCGATGCAAACTCCGTCCCTTTTGCTCGAATCCCTGGAGTGGGGGATAGAGTGATTCCAAACATGGACAGGAGAAACCTGTTAATCGCAGACGCACATATGGGCGAGGGTCTCAGACACCTCAAACTAAAAGATTCTCTGGAAGAATTACAATCACGGTACTGGTGGCCAGGCATGAGCCTGCGTCACACCATGTTTGTAAAAAACTGCCCAAACTGCAACAGAGATCGCAGTGGGGAGAGAACCAGTTTAATACCTCGTCGTTCTACTCCAGAAAAAATCAAGAGTAAAAAGGAAGGGTTGCGATTAACGTATACAGGCTAGTTTCCACTTATAATGTAGATCACCAGCACTCGGCTGACGTCTGGACTGTTATACAAAGATTTGCGAGTCTAAATGGCATATACGCTAGGAGCATGCTACGTTTGACCATTGTTTTCACTCTAGCCCTCCAGCATGAGGGGAAAAAATGACCAAATGAGCATAGCCCAGCGGGAATCTTCTCACTTCCTTCCTGAGGGATACGGGATGGTGTAAAGAAAAAACCAAGGCATAAAGCAATCTATAACGGAAAGGATATTAGGTTCGGGAGCTGGGTGGGTCAAACATCTAATAAGTGTCCAACGTAGTCTCAATAACTTGCCAAGAAATTCTCTGAAGGGATTCAGTGCGTACGAATTATTATTTGGAACTAGGATGATGATCTCTGACATTGATAGTCAGACTTCAGTGGTGAAAGAAAAAAGCTTTGATATCAAAGACCGTTTGGCTATTTTGCAGGACTTAAACAAAACAAGAAAAGACCTGAGCAACATAAAGTTGAAACAACAGCCAACAACCACTGAAGAATCACCACCTGTCCCAGCAAGACCTGTCTGGATTCCAAAAGTCGGGGATCTAGTCAGGGAAAAGATCGCGGTAAAGAAGGAATTTGGGCCTTCTTACAGAAAAGCAGTTCCTGTCTTGTCTGTCAACGGGACAAGATCAGTTGTACTACTGCCACTTGCTGGTAAAAAGGAGAACCGAGTTGTATCCATCGACCTGGTAAAACCACAACATGTGGCCGATAACAAACAGTAGGCCAAGTGGACTCCCAATAAGTAGCAGAACACCAAGGTTTGCTACCAGTACAGAGGTCCTAACGAAGAGGCTCATCACATTCGAAACGCATACAGAAGAACAACAAGGACTATGCAACAATGCAATAGAACTCAGACCTCTGAAAACACAAATAAAAACATTTAGCAAAGACACACCAATCTATAATGAAGTACAAGTGAAAATGCAAGAAACAGTAATCCAGATGCAATTGGAACAATTGACAGAACTGCATCCGGCTACTTCATAAACTTCGATGATTCCTCTGAAGGCTTCAGTGAATCAAAGACACAGCCATCATCAAAAACCTTTAAAGAAAAAGCTAAAGAACTTTTGAAACAACTGAAAGAAACATATCTGATTTCTCCATGGATTGAATTTTGGGTGGGTTTTGGTGTATTTATCCTCATACTTTGGCTCATCATGGAACTAACTTTGGGACGCTTCATTGAGGGAAAATATGCTAAAATGGACACAGCAAGTCAGAAAATCAACTTGATCCTCAAACCACACACATCTTCACACGTCGAGAAAAGAGAACTTTCTTCAGCCAACTTCACAGCAAATCCTATACCGGGTGGGGTAGCCTGGGACAACACTGACTATGAAATTTATGGTCCGGTCGAGATCCTGAAATATCCACACCAAATTAAGATCTCCTTGAGTGACTTTGTAAAACCAAACTCATTTGCTGATGATTGGGACTTCGAAAGCATTAATAATATGATGTCTGACTTAGTAATGTCTGCTAAATTTACCAAACATGATTATTTGCAGGGTTCTACAAATTATGTATTTACTGTTATAACCACAATGGTAACCATTTTTTACATAGATCTGCACAACCTAGAAATGTTTTAAATTATAATCAATGGGAACATTGTGCAACACCTCCAAAAGGGAGCTCAAGAACCGTTTACGACAAATATTCATATTTTTCAGGTTTTAACATAAGTAATGCTGAAACATTTTATTTTAAATTGTTAAATAAGACAGGGATGAAGACCATGATAACAAACACAAAATTGATATATTCAGATTCCTTTTTTGAACAAATGAATACTTTTCGATTTGATTATTGGGACAAAAATGTTGAATTGAAAAGTGTTTGGGGTACAAAAGATTGGCAAGTACAGGGTATAGAAGCTTTGTTTAGAGCCTGCATGATCCCAGAACAAATGATATTTTTAAATGACACTGTTCAACAAACCACCTGTCTTGGCCTAGCCAAAATCAAAGATTTAAATAAACCGTCTATTCCAAAGCCAGCAATGTTTAGCAACACTTCTACAGATGAAGAGATAGACGTAAACCATATATTAAACCAAAACAGAACACATCCTGATTGGAAACAGTGGTTGATCTGGCCCACAGATACAAATAACTGTCAAGACAGATTCCTGAACAAAACACAGGGGTTCAAAATGACCAGGCCAGACCCTAGATATCCTCAAAGACATCACCCAGGGATAATAACCACCTACAGTGTGGGCAAATTATGCCTTCAATGGCTACAAACTTCCACACTGGCAGAAATTAAGCAACACCTAACTTTACTTACTGATGGTGCTGACTTGCGTGATTTCACTATGGGACCACGCAAACAGCGTCAAAAGCGTTTCATAGCAGCCTCTGTATATGCAGCATACAATGAGGCCTGGAAGGTTACTCAAATTGAAACAGCAGAGAGAATACGGGAAATTGACCGTATTAATTTGGAAAAATCACTTTCTGTAGTGGACAATGGGTTAATGACTCTGTCCTCCAGAATTTTTTCTTTGGACAGCATTGTGTCTTCAGCAATCGACATATTATCGCAGGACTTACTGTTATTACAACACGGTCAGTCTCAATTGCGTTCTATTGTACAGCTTGGCTGGACGTTACAAAATCTGCGTTCAGGCTATGTGCCTTGGCGTTTAATCAACACAACGTCACTATTCCAAATCTTTAACCTTACTGATAGACAAATCAGTATGGCACAAAAGGGTGCTGATTATACAATCTTGAGCATTGAAAAACTAGAAAGATTACCAGTGACAATGTCAGAACGACCTGTCAGTGAATGGATAATACATGGGATAATAAATATTCCAATCTCAACCTTCAGGTTTCAATACTGCCAAAAATATATACAGGCTGGCATGTACGAGAAATTGGGAAAGGGGTACCTTAAAACAACTTGGAACCTGCCCTATTCACATGCATGTGTCAGTAATAAAGGACAGAAAGTGTTTCTTGGTGGCAACGATTGTGCGATGTCACTAAGAGGCACGCTTCTGTGTAACGGAATTAGTTTGCACGGAGCCTGTGAAGGGAATTCATACAACCTTTCATGTCACCAGCAAGGCGCACCTGCAACAGAAATAGAACCATTCTTTCAAAGACTCTATAGTGGGAGTTACATTCTAATTGTAGACCGCAGATGTTGTAGTCTTATGCCCGGGACTCCTTATCTAGTAACTACGACTGCGAAGGTCAAGTGCTGTGGACGCTCATTGTTCCCCAGCTCCTTTCCAGACAGGGAGGCAAGGGCATGGCCCAATTTGAAAATTACTTCTATTCGAATAGATACTTTAAGCAGAATGAAAACAGTGCTTCTTCAGACGCCTACAAGGCTCACGTCATCAAAAGAAACGTATGATCTACAAGTCGCAAGGACGACTGCAGAGATACATACATTATTATCAACTAATTCCCCCGTACATTTCGCGGAAATCCTGAACGAAATCTTAAATATTTCTGATACCAATGGGGTCTCAAAGGTATTTAAGACAGTATTTTCGATGGCATTAACACCATTCAAAGCCATACTGGGTATTTTTCCAGATTTCGTCCATTCGATTTTTGGCGGACTTTCCCTGCTCCTGGGACTAATTGCAGGAATCCTATTCTTAGTCCTTATTTTTCGTTATGGCAACCCATGTCACAGACAAAACTCTTGCGACAAGGGAAGAAACAATCCTAGCCATTGGATACCGGGACCGGATATCAAAAATCCTGGGACTCTCCCGGCTTAGAGACCTGACCATGACTTGGTTTCTATCATTTTGACCTATGTGGCAAAGATGTGTTTTACCTGTATTAAGGTGTCTGCTATGCGGAGAAGAATGCGTGTTAGACACCTGTCTGACGCTACAATCGGATGCGCCAATGGATGCAGAAACATTGTTGAGCCCGATCAAGGTTCACGCTTTGTGCTGCCCTCAAAGGCTACCAATCCTGATGACGGCATTCGTGGAAGCTTCACCACTACGATTGATGGGTAGTGAAGTTCAAGATGAAAGCAGCATCGAACAGGTACGACCTTCTGTCAGCAATGCGAATCAGAATGTCAATGGAGACAATCATGCGCATGAATGCATGATTACACCTATTTCCGAGTTAGTGGAACTTTCCCAGGAAGCTGTTGACAGTTTTTTCGAAAGCCTAAATGATATGATGTTCTCGCCGGAACAGAAATAGAGACTTTTGAACAAGCTCGCACACGGCGTTCCCTGAATTCGGCCTTCAACTTTAAAAATAAAGTCACATGAACAATTTTCCCTCCAGTTCACGGACAGCAAGTTTTTCAGCAGCCCCAAAATATTTTTTCATATTTTCCGGGACACTATCTTCTACTTAAAGTAAGAACTATTCTTAAAGAACTAAGATTCCTAAATTTTAGATAGCTTATAGACATTAGCTGCCCGCTGGTATGTTCATAAATATTTTATTCTGTGATGGAATGGTCTCGAACTTTTTTTCTGTATTTAGAGCCATTTCATGTGTAATTCTCATATACCAAATAGCAATAATGTATACTAATGCGATTACTTTGGCGTTATTCTACAGCTTGAGTGCATACAATACATATGTCTGCAATTTTTCAGTATATTTGATTATTTCAAAATGCATTTATGTATTTTGGGGTGGTAAGGTATACACAATACTTTATAGTATGTTGTACTATGTTATACTATGCATAGATTAGTAAATATGACCATAGTTAGCGTGGAGTGGGTGTGATGTATTCCTATAGGTTCTGAATCGATCCCCCTATTCCTGACCCTATTCTGGTTAAACAAACCAACAAGTTAACTAGCAGTCAGCCCATGAGGCAGAAAACCCCCATGATGCAGATACCGTTATCTGACGCAGTCACACTACGGCACAGGAACGTGTTATCTGATTAGGTCATAACGCTTGCGATCTAATTAGACAAGCGATATTCCTCCAGCCCCTGATAAGGCATACGGAGTTCTCATAACAAATCAAACCTATGACAACCTGGGCAAAACCCTGCGGCCATTGTTTTGATTTCACCGAGAACTTCAGCAAAAGAATGTGCTGACGAGCAAGTCGTATGACATCCTTATTGACGTATCTATGTCCATCCTTACGTCAATCTCGGCACCTTAAAGGTATAAATATTACCGATCTTGCCCTATGCAAACACACGCGTGGTGACGAGACGGAGCAGCCATACTTGCCGAAGCCCAGAGCAGAGCAGACCCCGCTGGCAGCAGCCCCGCCTTCCTGACGCGCGGAGAACGAGACGCGCTGCTTTCTCCTGCCGAGAATCCAGCCCCGGCGCTTCTGGGTAGCCCTCGCAGGCAGCCTGGAATATCGAGACCAGAGAGAGAGATACCATTCCTCATTCATCCTAACTTCCAGGTACAGAACTGAATAACCCCTCGCAGAGAATTCTTAAGTTAGTCACTTGGCAAAAACATACTTAACTTAAACTGTAACTTTCTATTCCCGCCCACGTATTAGACTTAGGTCAGGTACACGGGGTAGGCGTATTTAGAAACACCAGTTGAGTACGTTTAGTCAAATGTATATGTGTATGTAATATATTTTAATCATTTTAAAACATCTTATGGCTTAGAAACCATATCAATGTTTTTACAGTATTATTTGATACTTCTGCTTTTAATGTATGCACTTTACTTAACTATAAGTATTGCAATAATATCGATCCATTTCTCTTGTATGAGAAAAGAGACTGATCAATAAATAACACCTTTTTATTGAACACGCCCGTCTCTTCCTTTTCTCTACATTCTGATGAGACTAAGAATGCACGTACTGACTGAGTAAAATAAATTTCCTTTTGTTCACACGACTCTCGAGATTTACTCTTGATTAGGGGAGAGCAAAGTTGTCATGTTCTATGGTTGTCAGAAACTAAATCCCTTCTTGTCTAATCAGGGAAGTTAAGTCCTCCTTGAACATTCGAGAAAGTTTCTAGTGAACTCTGAGCTAAGCTGGCAAACCCAAAACTTTAAGTCTAGTATCGACAGTAGTAGACCTAGTTAACGTCTGGTCTAGGCCTTTACTGCTGTAGGTATTATTCCAATGCGCAGAGCCTATTGGGATGATAGGAGCTACACTACAACTTGGGCATGGTATAATATATTCCCCCTTACCATTGAATGTTTGTGATGATGGATAATAGGTTCTGAATATAAGTAGTCCTATTTCATTTTGGGACATGGCCCATGACTGTTGGTAATTATGCTCGTACACCGGACTAACTTTAAGAGCTTTATGTGATCGGTCATAGCTTCAATACTCTTATAGTCAGGCCGAGCAGCATGACTACTCAAGTCACACCAGCCAGAGTTACACTGTTGGCTGGTTTGTGACTCTCCCGTAGATATGAACGCCGCCTTGTTCATTTTTCACACACACCACTAGGCTCGTGGAGATAATTCACTGCACTCTTTAACTAACAATATTCAGGCCCTCTGTTTAATACATGTTCATATGTTTCTTCTAACAGCGCTCCGCTATCTATCTGGTACTCACCGCTTTAAGATATGGTTTCTTGCTAGCAACATTGCCTGGATTTAACTTCAGCCGGGATGGAAGTAAAACCGGCGGAGAGGTGAGATTCTCTGCTTTTGAGCCATAAACCCGCTTGCTCATTTGCTTTCAACTTTACCGATATTAAATACTAGTGTCTTACTGTAGTTTTTCCTCTGTTTCCCTCGCTCGTGTTTAGCTTTTCTCAACGTTTTGTTAAGCTGTCAGTTAGGTAAGATGCGCTACCTTGCGTACATACTACAGGGTGTATTTTCTCAACACCCTCGTTTCTCTCTTCTATTATAGCACTGGTTATTCTGCTGTATGGGCGGTGGCTACCCTCTTGTGGGAGGGCAGGTTTGATATACAAGCGAGGAGGCTGAATAAGTGGTTTAAAAGTAAGTGATTTATTAAGAACAGAAGGGGTTGTGGATTGGTGGATTGATTGTCCCTTGGGTTCCTCCTCTTCGGATTACTCTGGTGATGAGCTGGAGGGGGTCGACACAGGCAGAGGTGTTGTCTTGCTCTCCTTATCCTTGTGGTCTTCCCGGAGGCTCATAGGAGGATGACAAAAACAAATGAGGGAACCGTAAGTATGAGGCTCTAAAAAAGTTGGGTTATCTCTTCCATCACCACACCGTTGTGCTCTAGGTTTGGTGTGTGCAAAGATTGAGATGAGTGAAAGGACCGCGGAGCCCAAACAGAGTTCAGGATTAGGGAGAAAGGGGTTTTGGGCTCTGTTTTAACGTGCTTAGGGAAAGATACAAGAGTGCTCGTTAGTATAGATGATGTCAAGATGGTGAGGCTTTCAAAGGAACATGCGAGTATCAATTTACAAACGACTGTCGTTTTGTTTCAACATGGGCGGAACACGAAGACATTTAACAACCTTCTTCTTTCCTAGTCCCACCCTGCATTCCCTCCCGCTCCCCCCTCTCTATTTCCCTTGAGACGGTATTTTTGACAATCTTGTGATCACTTTCTTGGGTTTCTGTTTTGCACTTGTAGTCACAGGACTGTTTAGCTTGCCACATTGTATGTATTTGGTGCGATTACATTTGTGTAACCTGCTACCATTATGCATTTTTTAGAGCCCTGAAGAAGTCTAGGTTAACTCCCTGACAAAACACGTGTTGGCTGGGCACCAAGAATAAACCTAAACTGGAAGAATACTTCAATCAACATTTCCCATTGTGTTTTTTGATTTTCTAATTACGTACAGTATTCATACTACTAACGAAAGAACGTGTGCACAGATCCTTTATATTTATTGCTTGTGGACTACGGTCTATTTTGGAGGTTGTGGGTTTTCCTCTTTTCTGTAGCACCATTCCAAATATTGTTCCACCAAGAATCATGTTAAATTTTGGAGGCGCCACTACTTATTGCAAAAATAATAACCCTTCCTTTGTGTTCACCATTTTTAATATGTCTTTACCTCGTACTCAGCGTGATGTCCGTGCATTTCTCGGCATAACTTCTTACTATCGCCAATGGATCACTACTTTTTCCCTTCTCACTAAACCTCTCCTGTATTTAACCACTAAAGATGTGTATGAACCTTTACCCTGGACTGATGATTGCCAAAATGCTTTTGACTCTTTGAAATCTGCGCGTTGCTCTGCACCTGTTCTTGGTACCCCTGACTACCAAAAACCTTTTGTGCTTTATGTACACGAGGTGGACGGTTGCTCGCTTTCTGTGTTAACAAAAGGATTTGGTGGTAAGCAGAGACCTTGTGCCTATTTCTCGGCGGTGTTGGATAACGTCGCCAGAGCACTCCCTAGCTGTTTGAGGGCTACTGCTGCGGTCGCAGTGGCTATTCGACAGTCGGAATGACTCGTGCTGAACACTGATCTCACAATGATGGTACCGCACGCTGTGGATACATTATTGAACAAGACGAAGACCTAGCACCTTACGAGTGCGCGTCTTACAGGTTACGAATTGACATTCTTTGCTCCCCACATTACGATTAAACAATGTGCCACTCTGAACCCTGCCACGTTACTACCCCTCCCTTCGAACAAAAGGAACAATGATGTTCATGATTGTATATTTCGGACGGAGGAAGAGACGAAGAGACGGGAAGACCTGACAGACCTGACAGACAATCCTCTATCTGACCCTCAAGGGGAGTTGTATATCGATGGCTCTTGTTTCAAATTACCAGATGGCACGACAACTGCTGCATATGCTATAACTACTCTTCACACTGTAGTTGAGGCTTCTCGAGTACCCTATCAATCAGCACAGGCAACTGAGTTAGTGGTATTGCTTAGGGCCTGTGAGCTTTAGTGAAGGATTGAGAGTAAATATTTACACCGATAGCCAGTACGCCATTAGCGTGGCTCATAGTTCTGGCCAAATTTGGGCCGAAAGAGGTTTCCTTACTTCCCATGGTCAGCGAATACAGCATGGCCCGTTGATTTTGCGATTGCTGACAGCATTGACGTTACCAGAGATGGTGGCTGTCGTTAAATGCAGTGCACACAAGGCAGTGGTTGATGCAGTGGGTGAAGGTAATGCCTTTGCTGATCAAGTAGCTAAGGAAACTGCGAAATCCAAAGTGACCTCAATGTTTGTGACTAGCTCTGCTAGGTGGGTGGCTGAAACAGAGATGTTTAATAACACCATGGAGAGTGTCCAAGAAATACAGAAAGAAGCTACCCCTATTGAGCTGGCTCACTGGAAAGAGAAAGTGGGGAAATTAGATGCAGAGGATTGTTGGATTGATTTGACATAAAAACAGCGATGGTTGTTGCCTAATGCATTAGTGAATGAGGTGGTGACAATGGCACATGGTTCAGCTCATATTTGGGCAAAGGGTATTTGTGCATATTTAGATCCTGTATGGTACAATCTAAATATTCCAAGGACCGCTGCTCATTTGGTGCAATATTGCATGGTTTGCTTACGACATAATCCTGGGGCCAGAGAGCCTGTTCTGAGTGGAAACTTTGCACCACTATCTTTGCCTTTTGAGGTGCTCCAAATGAATTATATCCAGCTGGAGGGCGTAAATAAATTGAAGTATGTCCTGGTCGTGGTGTGCGCTTTCAGTAATTGGGTGGAAGCCTACCCGACCAAAGAAAATACTGCTTTGGCCACGGCAAAGGCGTTGGTGAAGGAATACTTCCCACGCTATGGATTGCCTCGGGTGATCTGGGGTGATAACGGGGGACACTTTAATGCAGAACTCATCAGTCTCATTTATAATGGACTACAGATTAAACAGAAATTCCATGCGGCTCGACAGTCCGCTGGATTGGTCGAGAAGTATAAAAGCTCAAATTGGCAAAAATTCAAAAAAAGTACCGATTGAAGTGGCCAGATACTCTACCACTGGCATTAATGTCAATACGGGTTACCCCACATTCTCATTCTGGCTTATCTCCATATGAGGTAATTTTTGGGCGCCCTGCTAATGTTTGGGGCGTCCCGAGACCCAGAACATTTCATGATATAGAGTATCCTATGCTGACAGACTATCTGTATGCTTTGACTAAAGATCTCCGTTCCATTCATCAACAGATCTCAGCAGTTTTGCGGCCCCTGCCGGAGGGTCCCGGACATCGCTTGGAGCCAGGACAGTGGGTTCTGGTCCGTAATTATCAGCGAAAATCCAGCTTGGATCCCCGTTGGTCTGAACCGTTTCAAGTCTTATTGACCACGCGGATTGCGTTAAAGGAGAACGGCAAGCAACACTGGATCCATGTGTCACATCTGAAAAAACTACCCCTCCCGCTTCCAGAGAAAACAGGAAGGGGTTCGGACCCAGGCAAATGAGCGAGTGCCTCGTTTTGTCCCTTTTTCTGACCCCCAAATACTTGGAAAAGGGCAAGGAGAAGGGGTTCCAGGCTCGGAAGCGACTCTGTCATCAGCACAAGTAATTGCCCCAGATTCTGTTGCCCCTACAGTCAGACGAGAGGCTCATAGTACCCCTGTTTCACCGGATTCATCATCCTCTGTTTTGTTCTTTGATCAAGAAGTGCCTGGCCATGCTCGATACAACCTGCGTCCCAGAAAATAACGCGGTACCCCAGGTGAATATGGTAGGAGGTAGGGAGAGACTTGAGCGATAGGGTACAGACCTGTTCCACGAATGTCTGTTAGATGCGCTTCTGGGGTACTGAGCGAGACACTGGACTGAACACGCTGAGAGCCTTGAACATTTGCTTCCTCTGTTCAGAAAGAAAGACTGAATTTCTTGTTTGAAGAGGCCCAGGTTGTGTTATCTTTAAGGGTTGTGTGAGAACATAACTCCAACGTGAGCAGCTTGCTTTGATATTATTTGTGATGAACGATAGGAGCCTGCCTGTGAGGCTCTAAATGGACACAGGAAAGAAGCACTCTCTGGCAGGTTGGACTGCATAGCCCAAGTTTATTTTTGGACTTTTATTTAGTATGTATCCCTTTACTCATTTCGTTCCTGCATTCGTATGTATCCCTTTACTCGTTTCGTTCGTTATTTCCCTGCATATATGCCTGTCTTTTCTAGTTGGACCCAACAAGTTAAAATGTTATTTATAGTTATTATAGCAACATTACTAATCACATTAATGGGAGTATTCATCTGTTTAGAATCTCGCCACCCTATGCATACTATTTTAGGAACAACTGCCCCACCTCCGGAACATGTGTTTCATACTTTAGCCCCACATAAGGAAAGGCATCGTCAGACTTATGTGAAAAATGTATTTGTTGAAATGCTTCATCAAACACACAGTGCCACCAATGCTACAAATTGTTGGGTTTGTGGTCTTTTACCATCTGTTATGCACAAGCACGACTTATTCATATCGCTACCCTTGTCTCATCTGGGGAGTTGTGAGGCTTAGTTTAAATTACTTTCAATGATGTATATGCATTATACTGTGGACACTCAAAGGTTTTTGGAAAAGGATTATGAAATAATTTTAACATATATCGAGGTTCATCAAGGATTCGACCCCGAAGGGAATAATGGAGGGGGAACCTTAGATCCAAATGCATGTATGAATATGTGTACAACGCATGAAAATACCACTTGGTTGAAAAATGAGATTTTGGATTTTGTTGAGTTTAATTTCACTCAGTATTTTTGACATTTTCAAGACCGTAATGTTACTGAAGATAGGGCTATTCCAGTGCATTTACTAAATAGTACTTCTGCGTACTGTATTCAGGGAGTAGGGTACATATCAGTAGGAGAAAGCCGATGTAATTACACTTATCAGTTGCGTACTTTTAGCAGCCCTCCATTGTTAACTCCTCCCAATGTATATTTTGCTTGTGGAGAAAATGCCTATGCTTGGCTTCCACGAGGTTGGGCTGGACGTTGCTACCTGTCCTTCCTGTACCCTCCAGTCTATATTGCCCCTTCTATTTATCACAAGAATCACCGCTCAGATAAACGAAGTGTGCTTGTAAGGAGAAATAAAAGAGAGATAGGTACTACCGATATAGATCAGACAGATACTCCACTACAGAATTTTACAGACATTATAAAAAGAGCGGTTCCCATTTGGGGGCCTATAATAGCCAGTAAGGAAGTACGGCGTTTGTCTAGAGTAGTGGAAGGAGTAATTAACACTACTGCAGGAATATTGACTAATTTAACCGTAGAGCTACAAGCGACTAGACTCGTTTCACTTAAAAATCGTATGGTTTTAGACGTTATCTTGGCAGAACGAGGAGGAGCATACCGTGTGATCGGCAGTTCCTGCTGTGTGTACATTCCTGACTCCGCCCACTCCGTTTATTTGACTATCCAGAAGCTACATCGTTTGGCTTCCGAAATACATGTAGAGACTGGTTCTGGGGTCTGTTGTCCTCTTGAGGATGGAAAATTCTGATAGTGCTGGCATGTATAGCCGGTATCATATTCACGTGCTGCCTTTGTGTACAATGAGGACCTGCATGTTGCTCTTATTACGCAACTAAACTCACCTCCTCCGTGGCAGGTCTATCCCCAGCAGCAGTAAAGGCTCAGTTAGTTCAGCAGGAGCTAAAAGATTTATTGATGATTGATGAGGGAATATTTGAAGAGTGAGCTGTTTTAGTTAGCTACATCATGCTAAAAGGGCTGTTCTGAGGGATAAAAAATAGATTTCCCATACATAAAGAGCATCGGACCTATATTATGTTAGCATGATGCATCTATACGTACCCTCTTTTGCTAAATCTATATGTATATATTTATATGCGTTTGTAAGGGGGAAACGTTTATTCGTTCTTTACGTATCTATTGCTAACAGAGTAGGCCGAGAACCATACAGACGCCATTTTCTACAACTATGCTCGGACACGGGCTGGGATCACATGTTATTCCCTGGCAGTTGTCAAGCCTCAGTTCATCTGAATTACTGGGAGCAGCTGAACGTAGGCTGTCCACTCGACTGTCCTGAGACTCAAGGTCGCATCTAGCTTTGGGTGCGATAAGCGCATTCCTGGAGGCGCTGTGCCTACACTCCCGGGCACCAAGAGGAAAGGGAGTCACCCCTCCTGACCTTCCCAGTAATAAATAGTTAAGCTTTGAACTAATCATGTGTGCCATATATGGTCCTTTCCTGGAGCTCGAGGGCCAACTGGTGTTTTTCCTTTTACAGTGATTATATGTGTTGAACTGAAACGTATATAACCTCATGTTTGAATGCGAGCCAGCAGTCTTCTCCACGCACCTGATGGGTGAGGGTTGGAGAGGCTCCTCTATAGTATTTGGTAAATAGGAATAGGGCTATTGGTAGGTATAGCCCTTTATGTTATTTGTTTGGTACTTCAATCATAGTCTGTACCTCTGCTGTAAATACAAGTGAAACTCTCACCACGCATCAAGAAGGCCTGTTTCTGGGAGCTATCTGCTCCCCTTTTTGGTGGATGACCCCTGTATCCACAAAGATATGTCCAGAACTGACTCTACGTCCATCTAGGACCCCAGAACCTGCCCTGTGAGTGATGTGAGTGTTCTGTGCCAAATATTCTCTTAAAACCACTTGAGGACTGGTCACATTTAGGGAGATACATATTCCAAGTATACTCTTGAGTATCTCTACATTTGAGGCTCCAACAGACCCTCAGTGCCACCCCTTTTTGAAGTCTTGCTGGCATTTCCAAGGCCGGTCCGGATCTCCCTACCCTGGCAGTGCTCAATCAGTATCTTCTTCCAACTGTTTAAAGGCAGTGGCACTATTGTTTCCAAGTCTACTAACTGTATGCGTCAGCGGGCTCAGAACTGTTTTCTCTGCTATGTCTATGGCTGCATTTTTCAGCCTCAGTTTCTTCCTCTTCCTGGAGGAGTTCCTCTGTGTATTTTTTTGATTGGTTGTGCTTGCTGAATGGGTGTCAGTGTGCAGGAAACACAATTTATCTTCTTGTGTTTCTTACAGCATCTCTTTTTCCAAGGCCAATGACTTCACCTGAAAATGTCGCCATGGCTAGTTAAAGATCAAATGAAAGGAAAGGCTTTCTTTTTACTATATATTGGGAAAACTGACCGTTTCTACCACTTCTCTCTTTCACTTCTTTCTTTCTCCCATTAAATGCCCAAAATCTGCACGTTTATAATCCTGGAATGATTTTCTAGATCCTTTGTGTAGCAGTGTAGAATGGCATGCTGGTCTTGCAGACATATCAGTTAGTGTTTCAGAAAGTCTGGCTCCTCTTCGCTGTCATCTCCAGGAGATCTCCTGGAAAACTGCAACTATTGTACAAAATTAAGTGTTGTTCTGGAAATACTTGGCCCTAAAAGCCTTAAATTGCAGCTAGTCATGAACATGTTTATGATTTTCTATAAATTCAGGCCCTGTGAATCTGCAGCCCGTTTGTGAAGTGCTACTATGCACTCCAGATTTAAGGCCTGGTTGTGCTAAGTGATTTCTCAGTCACAAAGACTGTTATTTAAAAAATCATAGTCTTTAAGAGTGCAAAGCAAAGGAAGAAATGTATAAAAGATGTTTTTCAAGTTAAAAAAGTCTTTTTAACTCACAAAGTGTTTCTTGCAACCCATATCATAAATAGAAGAGGGTGTCGGAGGGGTGTTGCCGTCCAATTTGTGAGCTGTAATGCAATGTATTAGAGGTTTGCAACTGTAGTTTCTGTTGCAAACCATTTAAGGCTTCAGATGCACAGCTTTGTGTGGTTACCAGTTCTCACAATAGAATCTGTTGCTGTAAGACAGCTCCTTACTTGTGAAGAGGGAGGCCTGGGAGCAGAAAGCGGTTCAGGTGACCAGTCCATGCTCCAATAATGTTACCATCTACATGAAAATATTTTCTTTTTTTTTGATAATCAACTTTATTGGTTTTATTGGTAACAGATAAATTCATTGGTAGCAGATTAAGCAAATTATTATGATGAAATACAATCAAGGAAAGCCGACAAAAACATTCGAGACCCAAAGGTAGTAAGTGTGACAGTCGCATATTACTTCACAAGTACAAGACTTAGTCAGAACCCTCAAAAAGGTAACAAATTGAACCATTTACCCCACACTTTGTTGAAGAGTTTGGGACATCCCCGGGGCCTCAAAGAGGGGTTCCTCCTGGGCTCCACACCAATCCACCCCTCT
Source organism: Lissotriton helveticus (assembly GCF_964261635.1). Taxonomy (NCBI): domain Eukaryota; kingdom Metazoa; phylum Chordata; class Amphibia; order Caudata; family Salamandridae; genus Lissotriton; species Lissotriton helveticus. The sequence goes on along the minus strand of NC_136059.1, from coordinate 179,867,886 downwards.
CCTCCATTTCCGCACAGTCGGTGGAAAATATTTTCTTTTAAAACAGCCCCTGCCCTTTTAAAGTACACGGGCTGCTTAAAAAAATATTCATGTGTGAGGGAAGGAAACGTAGAGGTGGAGCTGTGCTTACCCACATTGTCATCCATCCTGGAATTACCGGGCATTCATTGTGGGTTGCAGAATGCCCTCTGCCTCATACCTATTAATAAGGTTGAAGGTTTTGTTGATGGAGCAAGGATTCGCACGTTACGCGACTTGCTTGTATTCATGAACCTCAAATAATGTTAATTGAACTAAATCAATATGTTTGTGTTACTAATATTGCATTTTACACTACACGGGGTGTCCCAGTGAAGCTTGCCTATGTGTTTATTAATCCTAATATGCTTGCCTCTAAAATGGCCGCTGCTTTGCGGGAATTTAGACTGCGCATGCGTCGGTCATACCCATGTGATGTGACGTACTTGCAGTTCTGGTGGGAAAGAGTTTGCTCATGCGCAATACAGCTGACATGGCCGCTTTGTTTCTCATATGCTCCGAGTTTACATTACCGCTTTCGCAAAGCTGTCTGTTCTGCACTTCTCCTAATGCTATAGTTATTATGAAGTAAGGGATGTAGTGTAACCATTCATGGTATACAGTGTAATCATTTTTTCTGTATTTCTAAATTATTTTCGCTTGCTTTTCATGTATCGTATTCTTTGGGCCTGGGAGGCGCTTGCTACCTCATCTTGAAGAGCCTGTATGGTACTTGTCACATGATGAGGGAAAGAAACCCATGCAGCAGTGGAACTCAGCCAGCTGGCAGCCACAGCCAAGATGCTCCTGGGAATCGACCTAAGACCCAGCCGGCGAAGCTGAACTCTACCTAATATTGATACATTTGTAATAACTGCTGTATACCCTATTGTTCACTGTACATCGTATATCATGGGAAGCTAGAATTTAAGGGGAGGGTACGAGAACTGAATATTAAGCCTGAGAAAGTCTAAATTTTAGGTGGTGTGATGACTTAACCTCCTCCTTGGTCCAATCAGAATTGGGGATTCTTACATTTGCAACATTTGGGGGGTGATACACTGACCCGAAAACAGTATAACTAGCCTAGGTTTAGCTAGAGAATTTGTCCGACTTGTCCGAATAGCTGACCTGTCACTGACCCAACGCACTCTATAGGTGACTGATACAGAGAGCTGCGGAGCACTCTGTACGAATTTTCCACAGACCCAATCGGGGTTTTGGAAACCTTAAGTGCTGGTGAAGCACTTTGCTGGGAGGTTCGAGAACCCAATCGGGGTCACTGGCAGATTCCTTGCAGAGAGGGAGTAGCGCAGGCATTGCAACCGAAGCTGCAGGTGTTGGTCGTACCCTTTGGTGAACCCGGTCCTTATCCAAAATCTTGGGGTTATCCTGTCCGGACTGTCCATGAGATGCACCTGCTCTCCTACTAGCACCTAAGTCCTTGGGGTTCCTTCCCGTCTTTTCCAACTGACCCTTGGCCAGGGTTGGTCTTCACTCTAACCTAGGTAAATATAAGTCTGTGTGGGTGTTGATATATTATCGTGTATTCCTTTCTCTTTCCCTACCTTAATTGTGCAAAGCTGCTTAAATTGCATATGTTCCTTCTTTTTCTCCGTCCTTGGGTATATGCAATTTTCACGTGTTTCCATTGATACTAGCGTGTCCCATTTTTCCACACCTTTAGTCAATTTATAAATTGTTTCCATATAGTATATGTTCCTTTTCTTCCCTTCCCTTTAGGGAATAAGCTGAATTTGATAGTATGTTCCAAATCTTACCTTCCCTATAGTGATTTAAGCATAAGTTTCATTTCCTTTCAAACTGCTAGTGGATTTGCGAAAGTCTGCTTTGATTTAGCATGTTCCTTATGTTCTCCTTCCCTTTATTTTCTGAATTGGTATTCTCTGTATTATTCATAGCTATACGCTATTCCTAATTCTAGTTATAGATAGTTTAATCTGTGTGAATTTTATGCTCATGACAGATGATGATGATGAATAGATAAAGGTTTTAAAAGAATCCTGAGTCTGTGGTTATTATAAAAGTGAGACATTTATTCAAAGTTCATTGTATTGTGATGCCTGCCTATTTTTTCCAGCTAGCTCCTTGATCCATTGTGATCTTAGGTACCTGTGACTAGGATTGGTAAGTACACTGGAAATAAATTGGAAGGAACAGGGTTGCTGGTAGTAGAGTGTAGGTTACCCGATTGAATAAAATATGGTAAATTGAATTTATATGGGCCCAAGTGTGCATATTATAAAAATTGTTAGTCGGGTGACCTGCGCGCTCTATCAGTAATTTTCTGGTAGCAGTAGTATGTTTAAGGACTAGTTAAGATAGGTAGGTTAATAACTGTATGAAATAAAAATGCTGCTTAAAATTCTATTGCTGCTAAAAGTAGTGATCAATCAAATGAAAGTGTTTTAAGTTGTTTTGAAATGTTATGAAATGTTTTGAAAATGTCTATGAAATGCTGCTATATTGATATTTGTATTAACACAACTTGTTAGTGATTGTTATATGTTTGTTGGAATCCCCGGGGGCAGAATAGCGGGTGGTGAGGAGAATCCACCTCGCAGTGAGGTCAGTGGCTCGAGGAAAATTGGTGCAGGTTAGGTAGAACTGGAAGCACTAATGAGGGTTTTCTGTATGAATAATTGAATAAATGATAGCAAAGAGTTCACTGGCAAAACTTCCATTGTGATATAACCTAGTCAGGGTCACACGGGAGGAGTAGCAGGTTCGTCTGAGCTTGGTTGATAGCAAAGGAGTTCACTAGTGAAACTTTAGACTTCGTATATATCCCGAAAAGAGTGGATGAGTCGAAGAAGTAGCAGGTTCTCTAAGGCTTGAATGAAGGGTAGGCAGAAGAGATCTATCCGTAGTATATGAAAGTAGACAGAAGAGGTTTACTTGCAGTGAAACAAATCTTTCCTTTCTAGACACTCGAGTACAGTGGCGAATGTATTTACGTTGTAAATTAAATAAAGCACTTGCACTTTAAGAAAAGAAATGGAGTCTCCGTTACCTTGTGAAGGAGGGAGTCAGTTGCGGAGCTGCGCTGATGTCACTCTGTGCCGCGCTGGTATTGGTCGAAACAGCGGGTGTGTATTGGAGCCGGTATAGTAAAGGAGGGGTGAGTGCAGAAGCGTGAGAACTTGTCTCACGAAAAGGCCGCGCACCCATTGGTCGAAATTATTTGCAACCACAGAATTGATTAGTTGTCAAAATTTAAAAGACACGCTAGCATTGGAAGAATATAGTAAACAGGAGTACGTATTCACGCACGAACTAGGTTTACAAAGTATATGTGGTATCCAGAATTATTACCTGATCCGAAATACTTAAGGTTTGCGAAGAAACAGATGTTAAAAGGCAGACCTTATAATATGTACGGAAGCACGAGAAAGATGACTTTTGTAGACAAAGTTAAACATTATTTCAAGAAGGATAAACCCATCAAAACTAGAGAAGGTATAATCATTCTGCCACCTAATACTCCCGCATCATTTATGTTATTTGACAAAGGGTATCATACCTGTGTATGGTTGGAAAATTGGGTGGAATATACCAAAGATGACGGAATTTTAGCATTTCCCTTAGACGGTACCTTTAATGGTAGAATTTTGTTTAATTTGCGGACTCGAATGAATGATTTACATCCCAGACCCAGATTGACGCAATATGAGGCTTTAGAAGAATGGGAGATTGAGGCCTTTGAGCGAGATAGACCTAGAATTGACAAAGGAATTAGTAAATGGTACCCGAAAATGCATGGAGAAGCAAAAGAGAAAAAAATGAAGCAGTGGAGACAAAACATGATGATAGAAGGACTGTTCCCAGTTTTAACTGTAGACAAACCCGTAGGAGGTAAAAGGACAGAGAAAACTGGACGTTTAATGACTGCTGGTGATTCTGAGGATGAATGCTTGGAGGATTAATAATGAAAAATCCACCGCCATATAATGAGGAATCTAGGACCATGAGCACGAAAAATCCATTCTTTAGACCTCCCTGTAATAGAGGGACGAGTACATCTGATCTCACTGGTCCGTGTTATAGGCCTATCGGTAATGAGGGGTCGAGCATGTCCGAGCTGACTGTTCCATAATATAGGCCGTCCTGTAGTGAGGGACCAAGTATGGTAAATCCAAGTGCACCGAATCTTTACCCTCCCTTGATTCCACAAGTAGTACATGAAACCACCATGGAAAAGGTATTACAGGATCGAGAGAGAGAAGCTTTGGCTAAACAGAGAACTGAACTCATCCAAAAAATATCCCAATTAAATTCAAGTCCTGAAGCTCTGACAATTCCAGTAACTATTGGTCCAGTTGTTCCTCTATATGGGGATAAACAGGCTAGTCCAAAAACTCCAGTTATTACGCCATCTGTAGTGCAACCAAGAAAAGAGCTCTTAATAGTGGATGATCAGGCAAGTGAATGCGAATCTGTAATTTCTCTTATGAATTTACCCATTAGGGAACCAGAGACCCGTTCACAGAAAAAGAATACACCTTTTAGTTCAAGAGAAGTCCAGATTGAGACATCTTCAGGTACTAGAAGTGCTACGGTAGTGACTCCTGAAGAAATCGAAAGATGGTCCAGAGAATTAGAAAGACCCAATCCTCAGCCAAAATCATTAGATATTTACAAATTAAGAATAGAATTGGAGGAATTGATGGCTGGGTACGTGGGATTGGACAGATTAACCACCCTTGGGGCCATATGTATCAAGCAAATTAGCATTCGCAAACTTTGCGAATGCTAATTTGCTAAATGGTATGCATGAAACATTTTTGCAGCAAAATAAGGAATCGCAAAATTTGCCATTCCTTATTTTGCGATTGCACTTAAGGAATCGCAAATTTTGCGATTCCTTAAATGCAATGTATCAAAGAAAAATTAATGCAAAAATGCCCATAAGGATTCGCAAATTACCACCAACTTCTAGTTGGTGGTAAGTTGCGAATTCTTTTAAAAAAGCAATTTACTTGAAATCCAAAGGTGCCATATGACGCTCATACGTGCGCCATATGCCCACACATGTCATTTTCAGGGGTGCAGCAGGGTCTTCTTGTGACACCCCTGCACCCTTGAAAATATTCCTAAATTGCAATTAGCAAATTGCTAATCGCAAATTTCCCCTTCATTCCTATGGGACTCCTGGCCCATAGAAATGAATGGGAAATTTGCGATTAGCAATTTGCTAATCGCAATTTAGGAATGTTAAGGAATCGCTAAAAAGAAGCGATTTCCTACATACATACCATTTTGCGATTTCTAAATAGCGATTCCTTAAAAATCGCTATTTAGAAATCGCAAATGGTGATGATGATACATATGGCCCTAAGTGAGGAATAATTACTATTCATTTGCAAAAGTATTACCCGAAACACCAGAGTGTTCCATGAGAAAGAAATTAAAGGACACTGCAGCTAACATGGGAATAGATGTCAGCAAATCTAAAGTGTTGCAAAAACCCTACAAAGCAGAGTTCTCAGACAAAGATTTGGAAAACATAAATGTGTCAGGGAAAAAGGTACAGATCAGAGAATTGTTAAACCTGTTACAAAAATGGGGAGAATTAGAAAAATGGAAAGCCAGGTGGGCAAAGAAAAAAGAGGAAATTAGATCCAAACAGATGGCTTCTGAGTATGTCTTAAAAGAAGCAGACAAGGCAGAAAAATTATATCCTATGCGAGAAGTGCCAGGTGGAGGATATGTACATGTTCCATGGTCCCGACAGGATATTGTGTCCTTTACAAATGACTTCCCAAAATTACGAGAGAAACCTGTAGAGTGGTACAGACAGGTTGAGAGATTTATTAAAGTCCAAAAGTGCCTCCTGAAAGATCTAGATGGGTTCTTTGACATTGTAGTTCCTGTAGATTTATGGACAGAATGTAAAATTGCTGTTGATTGGCCAAGTGAAGAATTTGCCAGAGACCCAAAGACAGGAGCTCCTTCAGGGGAAGTAATGAGGAAATACAACCAGGTCATACTGTACTTGAAAGGAAAGGTGCCTGCAAAAGAAACTGATTGGACCCGCATAGATAGAACTACCCAAAATCGTGATGAAACTGTGCATTCATACTACGAACGACTTTTACAAGTGTTCAAAATGTACAGTGGGCTTGACAATATTGAGATGAAGGACATGACCCACTTCATCTATCGATTTGTGTTAGGGTTAAGACCTGAGATTTCTCAGTGGATCAAAGACAATAAAATCTGTTGGCAAGCTAAACCTATTGATGAAGTCCTGATGTATGCCAAATATTGTGCAGATGAGCTGGGAAATAAACGAAAAGAATTAAAGGAAAAAGTCATGTGGGCACAAGTAAAATTATCAGAGCACCAAGAACAGCAATTAAGTAAAATGAATAATCAGAATCAAGGCCCTGGGGGTGGAGGAAAGCCCAGGGTAAAAATGAGCCGAGAAGAAGCACGGAAAAAGTTCCCCTGTCACGGGTGCGGAAAGATAGGGCACTGGAGAGACAAATGTAAGGCTGTGCAGAATGATAATGTGCAAATTAATGATTTAAATCTGCAGGCGCAGAATGAGGGACCACGAAAGACACAGCAACAGGTTAAACAGCATCAGTTGCCTCGCGCACCTAGGCCGAATTATAGGAGCAAAGCACAACAGGGGGAGGAAGCAGAGGTTTGGGAAAGAAAGGAGGATAGAAATGCAGCAACTTCGCAATTTCTGTTGAATGATACATTCCTCTGTGATGAACCTTACTACGGTGCCTGAGGGGGGGGGGGCGAGGAGTGCGTGCTTGGCGCCTCCTTGCCGGTGGACCTGTCAGGGCAATACATTGAAGGAAAGGTTGAAGGAAATGAAGTCACCATTCTGTTGGACACTGCTGCTACCCGTTCTACTGTGAGAACAGCAGACGTTCCAAACCTACCCCTTTCGGGATAAGCGATCCAAGTAGTGGGCGTTTCTAATCAGTTAATTAGTACCCCAGTTACAGGACCTATGGAGATTAAAATTGGGAATTTTAAAGAGATGCATAGATTTGTTGTTTGTGATTCCAGTCCTGTGAACCTATTGGGACGAGATTTGCTGTGCAAAATGAATTGCACCTTCTTTTGCACACCAAAAGGCGTCGAAATTCAAACCCCAGATGAAGATGGAATATACAAATTAATGTTAATAAGACCAGACTCAGAAATTAAAAGAATGTCAATACAAGACTTACCTGAAGAACTCCAAGAGACAGTGAAACCGGAAGTATGGGATTTTACTGGAAAAGAGGTAGGATTAATGGCAAATGTTGACCCAATTAAAATAGCCATAAAAGAAGATGCAGTCTACCCAAATACCAAACAGTATAAAATGAGTGCAGAAGTAAAAGCAGGGGTTGCCATTGAAATAAAAAGATTGTTAGAAGCAAATATCATACAAGAAGTGATGAGCAGTCCTTGTAATTCGCCCATCATTGGAATCAAGAAACCTAGTGGGAAGTACAGGGTAGTACAGGACCTGCGCAAGGTTAATAAAATTGTGGTTCCTTGCTGTCCTATTGTTTCAAACCTTGCAGTGATTTTGTACCAAATTTCATGGAATGCTGGGTGGTTTACTGTCATTGACCTATGTCATGCATTCTTTTCAATTCCATTACATCCAGACACCAAATTTATTTTCTCATTCGAATTCGACAGTCATGTTTACGTCTGGAATCGTGTCCCTCAGGGGTACACAGAGAGTCCTTCAATATTTAATCAGATTCTAAAAAAGTGTCTTGAATCTCTGGTTTTACCTGGAGAATCAGTCCTGGTGCAATACATAGACGACCTCTTGGTGGCGTCTAAGAGTCGGAAAGACTGTGTTGATGACACCATTGCCTTACTGAACCATTTAGGTGAAGGAGGACATAAAGTGTCGCTAGACAAATTACAGTTCTGTAACTCCTCAGTGAAATATCTGGGACACCAGATAGAGAAAGGTATCAGGAAAGTTACCACAGAAAGAATTAGAATAATTCGAAACATGGAACTACCCAATACCCAGAAAGAAATCAGAATGTCCCTTGGAGTTGTAGGATTCTGCAGGCAGTGGATTGTGGGATTTGCAGTCCTAGCAATACCATTGATAAAAATGACAAAGAAAGGAGCAAAAGACCCAGTGGAGTGGGATGACGAAAGCATGACAGCTTTTACAAAATTACGGGAATGTCTGTGTACAGAAAGTTCAATTGGTCGCACACTGCTTGTCATACCAGCGTGTTGCCCCAAAGCATTGTGGTCCATGAAGTAAGCATCAGCGGGTGCGCCTCTGCAAGAGTCTTGAGCAAAAATCACTGTCGCGTTGGCCATCCCTGGACACGTGTTTCGAGGTTGTTACCTCTCGTCAGCAGGGAATAGGCATATATGTAGGGGTGCTGCGTAGGCTGCCAACAAATATTCTCAGGTCCGGTACCACTCATAGCACGCAGGTGCGTAACCCGGGCTCGTCAGCCCCACCAGCTCAAGGGAGCTTGAATATAAAAGAAAGTACAATTGGTCGCACACTGCTTGTCCTACCAGCGTGTTGCCCCAAAGCATTGTGGTCCATGAAGTAAGCATCAGCGGGTGCGCCTCTGCAAGAGTCTTGAGCAAAAATCAATGTCTGTGTACAGCTCCCGCATTAGGAATGCCTGATTACTCAAAAGAGTTTGCACTGTTTTGAGACACACAAGACAATTGTGCACTTTCAGTCCTGACCCAAATTCATGGTCTAACCAGACGTCCAGTGGCATCTTTTTCTGCTACCTTGGATCCAGTGGCTGCTGGATTACCTGGATGTTTAAAAGCAGTAGCTGCAACTTACATGAGTCTTGAACAGAGTGAATCCATCATTATGGGACATCCTGTAACTGTGTATGTTCCACATGCAGTTGTAATTTTACTGACCAGAACTAAAACCCAGTTTCTCACACCTAGTCGGCTGACTAATTATGAGAGAATCCTTGTAGGTGCAGCAAATGCAACCATTTCCCAATGTAATATTTTGAATCCATCTACCCTATTATCAAATTCACTCACGGCAGAAGTGAAGGGAGAGGTCGAGCATGATTGCCTTGATCTGACTGAATTTAGTACAAAACCACGACCAGACATAAAGGAAATACCCTTAATTGACGAAGAGTACGAGCTGTTTGTAGACGCTCATGCTTGATACATGAGGATGGAGACTTAAGTGTCGCCTATGCTGTATGCACTCTAGGAGGCCCAGTGGTAGCATCCTATTTATTTGGAGTCAAGTCTGCACAAACAGCCAAATTGGTTGCCTTAGCGAAAGCCTGTAAATTTGGGAGGAACATGAGAATAACCATATACACTGATAGCCAGTATGGTTATGGGGTTGTGCATGACTTTGGCCAGTTGTGGCTGCAAAGAGAGTTCCTGACTTCTTCAGGTACTCCTATCAGAAATGGAAATTTCGTACAAGAATTACTGGAAGCAATCCAGTTTCCAAAAGAATTGGCAGTGGTCAAGTGTGCTGCTCACAAATCTGGCAATGACAAAGTGACAGCAGGCAATCGGTATGCTGACCAACTGGCCCAACATTGTGCTAAACATAAAATAGCAATCAATACCAAATTGGGGGTAGGTGGAAACAGCTGCCAACTTATGGTGTTTGAAGAAATACAAACGTGGGAAGAAATGAGAGATTTACAGAATGCAGCAGGACCGAAGGAAAAGAAAAGATGGAGAAATTCTGGTTGTCGGAAAAGGGATGAGGATGGTGTCATTGTTTACATTGATGATATGCCTATGTTGCCAGACTGCTTGCTTGCTCCTATGGCTAGATTGATACATGGAGATACACATGTTGGAAGAGATGCAATGGTCCGTATCTTCAGGCAGACATGGTTTAATTCGAACTTCAGAAACATAGCAGAGGCACTCTGCCAGAGATGCTTAGTATGTCAGCAATTCAATCCCGGAAAGAAAACAGTAGTGTTACCAGGTACCATTGGAAAAGCTGAGGGTCCTTTCATAAGATTACAAATTGACTTTATTCAGTTACCCCCTGTCGAGGAATGAAGTACGTCCTCGTCATTGTCTGCCTATTTTCAAAGTGGGTAGAAGCCTATCCTGCACGCAGAAATGATAGCATCACTGTAGCAAAATTGTTACTGAGGGAACTGATACCCAGGTACGGTTTTCCAGTCACAATTGAATCAGACAGAGGTGGGCATTTTCAAAACGAAATAATAGGCCAAATCTGTGAAGCGTTCAAAATTACACAAAAACTGCACTGTGCATATCGCCGAGAGGCTTCTGGAGTGGTAGAACAACTGAATGGCACTATCAAGTCAAGATTGGGAAACATTTGTGAATCTACTGGAATGGAATGGCCAGACGCTTTGCCCCTTGTCCTGATGGGACTTAGAAGTATTCCAGATCGGAAGACAGGCCTGAGCCCCCACGAGATTCTGATGGGAAGAGTAATGCGGCAGGCATGGGCGCCAGGACACAAACTGATAAACATTTCTGATGATTTGGTGCTAGAGTACTGCAAGCAACTGGGTGACCAAGTGCGTTCTATCTCTCGCCAGATTGGGGAAGACGCTGTCGCCAGGCCAGCAGCTCCAGCCCATGATTTGCAACCTGGTGATTGGGTTGTAATTAAGAAACACACTCGGAAGAGTTGTCTTGCACCGAAGTGGGGAAAGAAAAGACAAGTGATTCTCGTTACCACAACAGTGGTGAAGTGTGCAGGTGTGCCACAGTGGATCCATGCCAGCCATACGAAAAAGGTGACAGAAGACGAAGAAACTGGGGCTGAAGGTTGTGCAGCTGAGGGGTCTCCAGAAGCTGATCCTGAAGTAGCTGAAGAAGAACAGCCGAGCGCCAGTCAAGATTACTGGGTCCCAATAATCGACCTGACACTCGATCCAATAAGAACCAGAAGACAAACCTACTGAGATAGAGAGTGGGATAGTGAGGAGGAGACAGGAATAAAAGGAAATAATCAGATCATTGAAGTAAAAATTAAATCTGATGAAGAGGAAGGTCATATAGGGACAGAACAAGTTATTGACACACCTCCAAAGACTCCTGAGTCTGGAAAGGGACAGTTAGAAATTAGGGCGGAAGTTCAAGCAGAAGAAGATACAGAGTTCGAAGTGCTTGAACAGGATCAGATAGAGCTAGACCAATGTATTCAGGAAGTAGAAGTTGAAACTACCAAAAGTCAAAATCAGCACACTCCTGAACCAGGCCAGCTTAGTAACCAGGCAGAAGAAACTGAAATAACACCTGGAGCTAGTCAGACAGGGAGGGAAGAAGGAAACACAGAAGTTGATGTGCCACAACTCAACGAAAATAAGAGAGCCTTTGAAGAGGGCAAAAGCACAGTATCAGTTAAAAGGTTCAAGAAAAAAGACAAAGCACCTAGATTTGTAAAAAGACTGAGATTGAGACTAAAGACAGATGAAGAACTTGAGCAAGAAAACCAAGACGCCAGTAAATCTGATCAGTCTAGAACAAAACCTAAAAGAAGAAGTGCCAGAATAAAAAGACTGAACAACAAGTATCAGAGTCCTGAATGGACTTATCTGGTGTTGGAGGAATTTGACATAAGTGACGAAAGCGATGAAGAATTGATTGCTGACCAGACTCTCGAAGAAGTGGAACCAACCTGAACATTACCCGGTGTAAGCAACTTGTGCAAAGTTACAAAGAGGGGTTGAAAACTTCTTTTAAACCAAAATGTCCGATTCCACTGTGAATGGAAGATCTAGACGTAAATGTTGTAAAACATGCTGCAAAGTATGTTTATGTAGTATAGCCTTAGTACTTATACTATGGATAGGACTAACTATAGCTATTCCTTACATGATGAGTAAAGATACTAATTTGTACCATACAAAGACAGTGACAAAAGACACAGAAGAGCTGCAAACGAAAGATACACCACAAAATATAGAAGGACACGAGAAAGCACTTAGCCTTAGACGAACTAGAATGGACCTAGATGCCCCAGATGAGGAAGGACTACATTATCAAGGAATAAAGAATAGAACTCATTTAAATGTTTTAGTACCTTTTAGTACATTATGTAGAAGCAATGGAAATAGAAGACTGTTATGTCTGTATGAATCTACCTACTAACCTATGGAATTTCTTGTAGTATTTTAGCTAGTTTATTCTATAAAAGAGGACCGTTACAGTACTATTACTCTAACTCAGATGTAATATTTTCTGAACTTCCTATACGTGGAAATCTGAACCCTGTACATACTAAGAGTGATGTAACGCGTTATATGGGAGAATATTTTCTAACTATAAGCACAATAGATTTAGGAGAAGCTCATAGAGATAACTTGACCTGTTCATTACACGAACAAGAAAAAATGTTTCTAAATATGGCAGAGAAGAGAAGAGAAAGTTTCCAAAGAAAAGCGAATGATAAAAGGCAGAAAACTCCTAAGTGGGCTGAGAACATGGGGAGCAACTCAAATGGTGGAGCAAATGCTGCATTGTTGCTGGATTTCAAAAAGAAAGGGAAACTTTGTCTTCACCGAGAGAAGACTAGTTATTATATTAACATTTTCATTGGTTCCAGTCAATGCGAACACAATTACAAGGTAATTGGAGGTTGGGGTTTCCAAAATGGGGAAGAACCTGTGTTTCCCGGTATTTATTATATATGTGGAAACAAGGCTTATTTTAAATTGCCAGATCACTGGTATGGAAGCTGTTATTTTGGAATTGTCTTCCCAAAAATATACCATGTGAATGAAGTCTCTGGAAGGAATGAAAACACTAATGAATTAGTACGTAGTAAAAGAGAAAGTGTAGGAGAAATAATGGGTGATATATTTAGTGCATTGATACCTTCAGTGGGAGTGACTCTGAATACACACAGAATTTGCAAATTGTCTACAGTAGTGGATCGGTTATCAACTGACACTGCTGCAGGTTTTCTGATGGTCAATACCGAAATGGTTGCGATCAGATCTATGGTTTTGCAAAATAGACTTGCTCTAGACACTTTATTAGCAAAAGAGGGCGGAGTCTGTAGAATGCTGAAAGCGCAACATTGTTGCACTTACATTCCTGACAAAAGTGTTGAAATTCAGAAATATGTAAGAAACATAACAAATTTGGAAAAAGAGCTCAAACCACTGGAAGTTGACAGTGCATGGAAGAGACTAACTGATGGTCTCTCCTCTATAGGTAGTTGGTTTTCTAACCTAGGTAAAAGTCTTGTGAGTAAAATACTGATGCCAATAGCGGGAATAGGTTTATTTGTACTTAATATAATTATTTGCTGCAAATGTCGAAAACACAAAAAGAAGTATGCTGTGAATAAGAGAGGAGCTGAATAATCAGATTTACAAAAGAGCAAAGAATTTCCATCCGAATAAGGATAATGAAAAAAGACAAAATAGAAAGTTTGAAGAAATTGAATTGGGTGAAATGTGAAAAGTTGGCATCTGGTTCCATTAATAGTGATGATAGTAAATATCATCAAAGAGGGGATTGATGGAGCAAGGATTCGCACGTTACGCGACTTGCTTGTATTCATGAACCTCAAATAATGTTAATTGAACTAAATCAATATGTTTGTGTTACTAATATTGCATTTTACACTACACGGGGTGTCCCAGTGAAGCTTGCCTATGTGTTTATTATTCCTAATATGCTTGCCTCTAAAATGGCCGCTGCTTTGCGGGAATTTAGACTGCGCATGCGTCGGTCATACCCATGTGATGTGACGTACTCGCAGTTCTGGTGGGAAAGAGTTTGCTCATGCGCAATACAGCTGACATGGCCGCTTTGTTTCTCATATGCTCCGAGTTTACATTACCGCTTTCGCAAAGCTGTCTGTTCTGCACTTATCCTAATGATATAGTTATTATGAAGTAAGGGATGTAGTGTAACCATTCATGGTATACAGTGTAATCATTTTTTCTGTATTTCTAAATTATTTTCGCTTGCTTTTCATGTATCGTATTCTTTGGGCCTGGGAGGCGCTTGCTACCCCATCTTGAAGAGCCTGTATGGTACTTGTCACATGATGAGGGAAAGAAACCCATACAGCAGTGGAATCAGCCAGCTGGCAGCCACAGCCAAGATGCTCCTGGGAATCGACCTAAGACCCAGCCGGCGAAGCTGAACTCTACCTAATATTGATACATTTGTAATAACTGCTGTATACCCTATTGTTCACTGTACATCGTATGTCATGGGCAGCTAGAATTTAAGGGGAGGGTACGAGAACTGAATATTAAGCCTGAGAAAGTCTAAATTTTAGGTGGTGTGATGACTTAACCTCCTCCTTGGTCCAATCAGAATTGGGGATTCTTACATTTGCAACATTTGGGGGGTGGTACACTGACCCGAAAACAGTATAACTAGCCTAGGTTTAGCTAGAGAATTTGTCCGACTTGTCCGAATAGCTGACCTGTCACTGACCCAACGCACTCTATTGGTGACTGATACAGAGAGCTGCGGAGCACTCTGTCCGAATTTTCCACAGACCCAATTGGGGTTTTGGAAACCTTAAGTGCTGGGGAAGCACTTTGCTGGGAGGTTCGAGAACCCAATCGGGGTTACTGGCAGATTCCTTGCAGAGAGGGAGTAGCGCAGGCGTTGCAACCGAAGCTGCAGGTGTTGGTTGTACCCTTTGGTAAACCCGGTCCTGATCCAAAATCTTGAGGTTATCCTGTCCTGACTGTCCATGAGCTGCACCTGCTCGCCTACTAGCACCTAAGTCCTTGGGGTTCCTTCCCGTCTTTTCCAACTGACCCGTGGCCAGGGTTGGTCTTCACTCTATCCTAGGTAAATATAAGTCTGTGTGGGTGTTGATATATTATCGTGTATTTCCTTTCTCTTTCCTTACCTTAATTGTGCAAAGCTGCTTAAATTGCATATGTTCCTTATTTTTCCCCGTCCTTGGGTAAATGCAATTTTCACGTGTTTCCATTGATACTAGCGTGTCCCATTTTTCCCCACCTTTAGTCAATTTATAAATTGTTTCCATATAGTATATGTTCCTTTTCTTACCTTCCCTTTAGGGAATAAGCTGAATTTGATAGTATGTTCCAAATCTTCCCTTCCCTATATTGATTTAAGCTAACTCTGGATAAACGAATTGCATAAGTTTCATTTCCTTTAATCTGTGTGAATTTTATGCTCCTGACAGATGACGATGATGAATAGATAAAGGTTTTAAAAGAATCCTGAGTCTGTGGTTATTATAAAAGTGAGACATTTATTCAAAGTTTATTGTATTGTGATGACTGCCTATTTTTTCCAGCTGGCTCCTTGATCCATTGTGATCTTAGGTACCTGTGACTAGGATTGGTAAATCAGGTACACTGGAAATAAATTGGAAGGAACATGGTTGTTGGTAGTAGAGTGTAAGTTACCCGATTGAATAAAATATGGTAAATTGAATTTATATGGGCCCAAGTGTGCATATTATAAAAATTGTTAGTCGGGTGACCTGCGCGCTCTATCATTGTAACCTCTAGTGCATGTACCTTTTGCAATGTGAATCAAGTGCATTGCAAATTGAAGCCTGACTTGCAAATGAGTCAGTGTAGAAACTACACCTACTGGTGTGCAACAAAGGTTTCATACATCAGGCCCTAAAATGCCAAAGCCTGTGTCTGTGCTACAGAATACACTGCAAATTAAAAACACGTGTGTGGAATATACACTCTAGCTTTAAACATGTGTAGGCAACACTCGCTGCTGAACCCCTAGAACTGTGTGTGCAATTCTGTCCATTGCTATCTCCATTCAATCATGAGTTGTTTTTCATTGTCTATTCTGCTTATAAATTATTAGGCCATCATTTAGATATTACTGATATAGACACAACAGTAACATGGTTCTGGTACTGGAGTTTCTGTAACAAGCAAGTGTGATTGTAGTGTAATGTATTTGAAATGTATTTGCATCTCGTGCTTAGATTGTATTGGTATCGGATGCGCTAGCGCATGCAGAGAATGTATTCATTTAATTGTATGGAGCCTTCAGATGCCAGGGGTCCGTTGTGTATCTTCAGTTGCTTGTCGGACTCCTGGCTGATGAGGCGCTCCTCTTGTGATTGGAAACCTTTGGAACAAACTTCATTTTATTAACTTCTGATTCTTGGATTTAATAAGACCTTCAGTCTTCTACAGTGATATTACTAAATGTATGTGATATATATATATTAATATATATATATATAGCTAAATGGGGAGTAACAGGCAGAAACTGTGTTCCTGTATCCTTTAAGGATACAAAGTTAGCATCAGTGTTAATGCATGGTTTGGTGGGTTAATAGTGTGTCTTCAAATGCAATAATTAGATCAACTATATGACAAACCACTTTCTGCACCTACAGTACGAATTTTAGGTCTTGTGTATTACAGCACATGCTTTGTTGCTTGCAGGTCTATTGTTGCTTAAAAAAATCTAAAAGGGCTTAGAGCCACCCATTACTTACTATTGGTTGGCACCCTCATCACTCTCATTCCTATTCGTTTCTGGTCACCGGCAGCTCGCAAACTAATTTCTCTTGTTTTTATTGGTCCGGGGCAGCTTGTTTCTTTTTGCCAGTTTCTCTCCCTACAGACGTCTTTGGTAAACTTTTAGGTTCACCTCTTTAGATTTGAGAAACACAAAGACACAATTGTTCAAGCCTACTTATTTTATTATTTGTTTTATTTGTTTTGCACACAAGAGAACATTAATGTTAAGTAGGGTGAACAACCATCCGCAATTTTCCATGGCCTGTCTGTAAATTAGCCCTAAGGCCCAATGTCCGTAAAACATGTCTTAACGGGCGGCATTTTTCCCTACTTTAGGCCTCTCCACTAAAAGACAAAAGTTAATTCCCACAATTGTGATTTCCCAGCTGAGGGGAGGGAATCTCCTGTCCTGCATTCCAGCGGGAGGGGCAGAGAGCGTTTTGCCATTGAGTCTGCTTCCCCAAAGAAATGCAAATGTGTGCAATTATCAAATGTAACGCCTGCTTTGGCACCTATATATCCTTGATTTGATGGAGTCACTTGAAATTTCCTGATAACAAGATATTTTCTCTTTGAGAGGTATTGTAAGGGTGAGCCAACCTGGGCTGTGGAGTGCGTACTTTTAAAGCACTGTTATAAAAAAAATATTCCACTAGATATAATCTGTATATTACTGAAACCTATAATTTAGACACACTTTTTATCTTCAACCTAAATTTATGTATGCATTTATTGGCAGCCTATATTATACTGCTTGCAATGCACATTTAAAATGACGATTTAAACAGTCACAGAGCTTTCAGGGATCTCCTCGTACTAAAAATACACAAGTAAATTTTCCCTGCGCACCAAACAGGATTCAATTCTGTGGACCTCTGCTTGCACACATAGAGATCTGTATTGAATGCATTAACCAACAGAGGTTTTATAATATTCAATAAAACGGGGCATGGCTTCGGAGCCCAGGAAAATGGCCGCTCGTGTACGGAGCTCTGCAAAACACCGTGAGAGGCCGAGATTCCTCCAGGCATGCTACTGTCACTTTTGGACCTCAAATCACTTGGCAGAGGTGTGTGAAGACCAGCGCTACCGGTTGATCTGCTTATTAAAGCCCAGGGTGAGCGCTGTCCTCTTTTTATCGTAATTTTTGGAAATCCTTGCTTCAATGAGGCAGCCATTTTGTTTTACTTTAAGGCCCCGCCGGAGATTTTCTCCTCACCAGTCACTCACTGCACGCTAATTTTTTGGCTGCCTGTATTATATTTCCTCATATTTCCCACATATTCTCACATTACTTGGGAGATGTTCATATCTAAATTTACTTTTAAATGAGATAACCCTCTATCATTTTTTGACCTATCTTCCGAATATTTGAGGAATTTAAAGGCATCACTATTTTTCTTCATTGCTCTTCTCATTTAATTATCTCTCCACAAAATCTCCTGTTAACGTTGCTGCTTGGCAAAGGCACGCTTTAAGCGCAATTCAGCTAATTCTCTGGATAGTGGCTTCGTGGAAGACTACAACCCCTTCAGCGTTTTGCAGGACAATATAGCAGACACAGACTCCAACCTCCCGCCCACAAGTAGCGTGTTACCTACTACGCCTTGCAATACTCCCTAACAAACGTCAAAAGCCACTCCTGCCTCAACAGTAGTCTCCTCTAAGCTGGTCAAGAAGGATCCACCTTCACCTCCTATCTCTTCATTGCCTTTATCTATGGAGTTACTGCTTCAGGAAATGCGCACCCTCAAGCCATACATGAAGGAAACCAATATTCCCCTCCAATGTCTTGAGGATAAATGGTCTCATATAGAGCAAACAACTTTGCATTTGGAACGGCGTGTTGACTCTGTCCAATCTGTTATTAGTCAAATTCCTCCCATACAGTCGGAGATTTAACATCTTAAGCAACAAGTGGAGAACTTGGAAAATCGCAATAGGCGTAATAACTTACGCATTTATGGTCTTGTGGAGGGTCTTGAAGGTACGGATCCACTCACCTTTTTTCAATCCTTTCTCCCAACTCTTCTAGGTCTTACTGATTCTCCGAAACTGAACATCTAAAGGGCCCCATTGGTTGGGGCAAGCACCTAAATCGACATCCTCCACCATGAAGCCACGCAGTGTTATTCTATATTGTTTAGAATATACAGATTTGCTCAGGGCCCTACATGCTGCCAAGAGTAAAGAAAACATTTCCTGGCAAGGTGCCAACCTCTTTTACGCTCAGGACTATGCAAAAGCAACTGCTGATAGACGGAAACAATTCCTGGACATGTGACCGGCTCTATGCAGTTTGAATGCTCTTTATGAACCATTTCATACCTGTCTTATGAAGGTGATTTTTAATAACAAAACAACATCTTACGAAGATCCTGTCCGTCTAAAGCTTTTCTTGGACTCATTCAAGGAAGACGCCATGGAGTTTCCTTGTTCTTCATTGTCTTGAATGTCCATATGTTGTTCTGTTGTGAATTTATATTTCATTTATATTTCATGTAGTTTGATATCTGTTATCGTTGACTATATTTCGTGTTCTAACTTTTCCCTTTGTTTTTAGATAAGGTTTACTGTGGTCCTCGGTTATGTGATCCTATTATCTCATTTGGATGATGTCACCCTTCTCCGTTGTTGTCCTGGAGTTATCCTGCTTGATTGTGTTGTTTCCCTCATGGGGCTTGACCATCTTCATGTTTCCGCTATTTTTGTGGTATGTTCTTTATTATTTTTTCATCCCCTTCTGTCTTGTATTTAAACAATTTCTGTCTCTTCTATTCTCTTATCTATTTGCTTCATTTCTTGTTTCTCTTTATCTCCCTGATTTCCAGTCTCATCTCAATCACTGTTTTTTCTTCTATTTTTTTACTTTACTGTAACTCTTTTCTCATATTGACTACTCTTCCTACTTCCTACTTTTCTTTTTCTATTTTTACCATTTCTCTATGACAGTTCTTCAATCCAGTATTTTGACTTATGATGTATTACTATTCA
The DNA here is from genome assembly GCF_964261635.1 of Lissotriton helveticus. NCBI lineage: Eukaryota > Metazoa > Chordata > Amphibia > Caudata > Salamandridae > Lissotriton > Lissotriton helveticus. The sequence goes on along the minus strand of NC_136059.1, from coordinate 179,848,393 downwards.
TACATACGTATAACTGTTCCTATCGAAGTTTTGGTTTTAATACATATATTTAGATGTCATTAAATATCATATCTTGGAATGTTAAAGGTTTGGGTTCCCACATTAAACATCAACGAGTTTTATCACAAATTGCAAATTTAAAAGGAGATATAGCTTTATTGCAAGAAATTCCTGTAACAGATACTGTGATAACAAAATTGCTTTGTCACTGGGGATGCCATGTTTTTGCTTCACTAGGTTTAGGGAAGCACAATGGTGTTGCTATTCTTTTGCCACAAACGTTTGAATGTTCAACTCATGAGTCAAGATAATTATTCTGATGGTAGAGTCTTTATTGGTTAACAAAATTTCTTTAACCATTTTTAATATACGCTCCCACTAACCACGATAAGCTATACTGCCCCAAATCCCCAAATCATCGACCCATTTATAGATAGAAGGTCGGCCGCTAGATTCTCACCGTCTTACATGCACACTCAATTTACATCCACTATTTGCCAAAGGTCTCTTGTAGACTCCTGGAGACTTTGTCATCACACGTTACAAGTATACACTTACTATTCACCTCCTCATTCCTCTCAATATCGGATAGATTACCTCTTTATTTCCAAAGCCCTAATTCAATACATTTCCCAGTCTGACATTGGCTCTATATTAATCTCCGATCAAGATCCAGTTTCTTTGAGCCTAGATTTGCTTCCTCCCATCAGAGGTACTAGACGATGGAGATTCAATTATCTTTCTTCTATTAGACTCTAAATTTACATCAGCCTTTCTTGAAGTTGCAACCATATTTTTGAAAAATGAATCTCCTCTGTCATCCCCTCAACATATTTGGGACACTTTTAAAGCTGCCTCTAGAGACTCTATTATTTTGTTTGTAGACCAAAAACAATGAGCATCCTCTCGCACCATACAATTACTTAATATACAAATTTAAAAATTGGAACATACTTATTACTTAACAAAGAGCCAATCTGATCTAAATGAACTTATTAAAGCCAAACTCTCTTTTAATAAACTTTCTTCCGAATCTGCAAATCTGTGCTTACTTAAGTCTAGTGCTAAATATTATAGTGCGCAAAATAAATCTGGCAACCTTCTAGTCAATTATCTCAAGATTAAAAAGGAACACACTAAAATTGAATCTATTGTAACTTCATCCAATATTACAATTCATAAAGATGAAGATATTCTATTAGAATTCACTAACTTCTACCAAAACCTTTATACGCCTGAATTCTCCCCCCAACCGACTGACAATATTTACCTTTGATCCCCCGCCCTCCTTTTCGGATGTAGATTTCTCCTCCTTAGAAGCTGATATACAACCTAAAGACATTCTTAAAGCCATTCAGGAACTTAAAAACGGAAAAGCTCCTTAGCCGGATGGCTTTACAATAGAATTTTACACACATTTTTCTACCTTCCTAATTCCCAAATTACACCAGTTATTCTTATTCTTTATATCATCCCAAAAATCTGAGGGTTCTTTTCAAGAAGCTTTGATCTGTCTTCTCCCTAAAGAAAATAAAGATCACACACTTTTGTACGAACTATAGACCCATCTCTTTAATTAATTTAGATGATAAGATATTTGCGAAGATTCCGTTTAGATAACATTCTACCAAAATAAATTGGCAAAGAACAATCCGGTTTCATTAACCGCATGCGCGCTAGCGGTTTTCCCGCTGCACGCTGCGATTTTAAAAATCCTGCGTTACGTGACAAGGTCAGCTCGTCATCCGCGTAGCGCAGGTAACGCTCATGACGAGCTGACCTTGTCATGAGCGTAGAAGGGGTTAAGGGCCGACACCTATCTGATAATACCCGCCTCTTTTTTAATGTTCTTAGTAAATCCCATTCTCATAACCAATAAAACGAATTTCGTTGTGTGCACTGCATCACCAAATGCGATGCAGTGCGCTCAACGAAATTCGTTTTTTAAATTTATATGTTTACTTACCTGTTAAAGTCCGTAATCCATACATTACTACCCCCACCCTGCCCCTCCTCCTCCCCAAGTCACCGCCCTGCAGTTACACCTACTACCGGCCGTGGCTGGCTATTTACTTGCCCATCTATTGACGATTTTTGGACCAGAGTGTGGCAACAGATTAACAACATTTTTCATACCCATGCCCCTTTTTCCTTTGCTTATATTTTGCCACGCCTTATGCCAGTACTACAGCAGAGTGAGTCCTTGTACTGCTTACTTATTCCATGAGGAACACAGAATTTCTCCATCTCATGCTAATACTTAGACTATTTCATTCTGTTTAGATTTCCAGGAGCCTTTGTGAGCCCAATAGGGATCGTTCATTGTCCGTCCTTCCTTTCACAAATAGGTGCTATTCAGTTCACCTAGCAGACCTTTCACCACAGATATTTAACATACAACCACACTGAACCATTTCAATTACTTCTAGGTGCTCTAAACCCAATCTTGTCCTGACGAAGACCCCAGAGTGAGGAACCATTCACCCTCCTTCTTCCAGGGGTTGAAACGTAGACCATCTACCGCATACCAACAAACTCATAGAATGAGAATAATCTAATTAATGTGTTCCTATGAGTTCTGTATATATGGGAACTATTGACCTCTGGAAAGGGCTTATTGTATATAATAATAATTGTGCTCATGTCACTACACCTTTACCCTGTCCCTCACTCACCAATTCACCCCCATTACCCAATCTCCTTTTTTCTTCTTGTCACATTGAGAGCACTGTAAATATCATATGCACTACGAATGTTTTCAAGCTGCTACATGTTGAAACATTAATGCTTTGATTTACAGTTGCATTGAATGAGTGTGTTACTCATGGAAATTAAATTTCCTTTCCTTTGAATCAAATCAGAATTCTTTGTGGTGAATTGTTTGTTTCTTTTTGATTTTTTGTGTGTTTAATTTAAACTAGTAAGGAACTACAACAACCATTTCTTGAACGTTCTGTACCACTGACCCAGGCCGGGTAGTTTTATGGGTTCACCCCGTTAAAACTTCACACACATTTTTCTAGTTAGCATCTCAGAGGGATGGTCCTCTACCAATACTAATGTCTCCATTGTTGATTTACATTTAGCTGTAGCATTTCAGCAAATCACTAAGTCATGGAAAAATGCTTCAATTGTTTCACTTCAAGCCTGGTGGTATGGATTTTGTTATAACCATAGACTAGATAGGGCTTATGTTTATCTAATTTCACTTGCTAATAAACGTGATTTATTGTAGTTACCTATTACTAATTTCCTAAACATATTTGCTCATTCCCTACCTATGCATAATCCCTGTAATGATGAAGTACCCAAACCTACTTGAAGTTATTGGTTATTATCTGTTATCTAAACTATTTATATGTAGGTTATGATATAAGTTACTATTATAGAAATTAATGTGATTCAACTGTTGATTTTTTAAATACAAAACCAGCTATATCATTGGCTACATCCTTCTCCCTCCCTTTCTTCCCCCTCTCCCCTCTCCTGTTCTTTCTTCATTTGCCTTATATAATATTTTTATATTGTATTTTACTGTTATTATGTCGTATATTCATATTCAATAAACTCTCTTTTAAAACAAAAAAAATATTCAATAGAACATTTTCTACTGATTAGTTTAACTTTTATTTTTTTTTCCATTAAGGTGTGCATTATTTTATGTGCATGATGGTGAGAGATCAACAAAATAGTTACACAATATTTTGCTCTTTTTAGTCATGCCTTTGATTCCACCTCTGTGCTCACTGACCCCCGTCCTCATGGTAGTATCTATACTTTTTTAATGCACTTCAACGGCTGCATTGAATAGCTTAAAGATGGGCCAGCCAGCAAATTAACCAGCTCAGCTGAGCCAAGGGTCTGGCTTGGATCTTAGAGCCTGTGCATGAGCCAAGTCCTAATATGTTTGCTATGTAAATCTTGCAACAAACATTGTGTAGAATATGATAAAATTCAAGAAAAGTGCATTTCTTCAACATGTGAAGCATTGACGTTAATACAGCACATTGAAGTATATTACATCAAATAAATAGGTTTTTGAACAACTGGTATTCAGAACTCACATATTTGAAACTGCTTTAATATGCATAAATGGAAAAAATGTTGGTGAAGTAAAATGTTTGCCTAAGATCACACAATTTTAGTAGGGAAGCTGTGATTTATGCCATTTTTCTAATTTAACTTTATATAGATCAGCCAGGAAATGGGTATTTGTCTTTCCTTATGTTAAGGCTTTGTTTTTACTACTTTGTGCATTTTCCTGCAATTTCTATATAGTGTGAGCACCACCTACATTACACAAGGTCAAATTCATTGTTTATAGGTATGGAGGATTAGGTGGTTTGCCCAGAATCACAGGATGTTGAGCTGATGCAGAGACTTGAACCTGGATCCCCAACGCCACATCCTGGGTATAGGGAAGGAGGAAGGAAGAAGTCACATGAAAGCTTTGCTCGTTATGGGCTTGAGGTTCCACCAGGACCTTGAGCTGAGCCAGAGCCAGACTTCAGGCTCAAGCCTGCCTCAATGTGTCAACTGTTCACCACATCTAGAACAGCTCTAAAGTGTTGACAGAAATGTGATATTAACATTTTAGAGATTGTATCAGATTTAACACCTTGGCTGCTCTTGAACTTCCCCTGCTGTGCTGGACCATAATGTTAATGGGTGTGGTCATGACGAGCTCAGCTCGTCATGATTACTGGAGCACCGTGCCTCATGACGAGCTGAGCTCGTCATGAGCACGGAAGGGGTTAAGGTTATTTGTATTTAACACAGTATGCTATTCATCTTACAGAATTGTACAAAACACTATCTTCTGGTTTGAAAGGGGATTGAGAATAATAAATTAATCTCGTCAGTAATTTAAGTGCACTATGTATTACCAGGGTGCCTGGGTTTAAATCCCGAATTTCCTTCAATGCTAAATTGTGTGATCTTAGTCAAATCAATTTACTTCATGTGTCTAATGTACTTGATGGTGACATTAGAGAGCACTTTCAAGTAATTCAGTTTAAGGTGGACTCTGTACAAACGAATCCCGTGTGTATTTTAGTAGCTTAGAATGTTCCACCATCCATAATAATAATACTGGCCATGATGTAAGGGACACCAGATAATTGGCTCACTTTGTTCACTCCTGGTGTAGTCAAGAGAAGGAGGGTTAGTGAAAGTTTTAAAGTTCATCTTTAGAAACTTTCATTTCAGATAAATACGATTTGCAATGCTGTGGCCTAATGCACTAAACTGAATGTTTTGGAAAGATTTTATTGTTGCATGGCAAAAGAGGTTACATGCCATGATAGTAGCCAGGTATGTAGCAATAGATTCCATCATGCAATTACAGAATAACAATGTTAGGCTATTTATGAATAGTTAGCACAAAATGTTTACATTTTTCTTTGTAACAAACTGACCCATAGTAAAATGGCCATCCCCACACCCCCCACCCAGTTGCTGCTGAATTAACTAACACTAATACCATAGGGAAGCAGAACAAAGAACCCTGTGATGCCTAAATGAAAGTGTTCTAGAGGGGAAATCATGATAGTGTGACACAGCGAGGCACCCTTAAACTAGTGACTTGAGTAGTTGCTTAGATGTAGCAAGAACAAATACAATATACGAGCCTAGAGTGCATGTGTTAAATATTAGATTACGGTGTGAACATTACCGGCGCCATCTTGTCCTACTTAGGCCTTTGCGAGCGCGTAAGCGGCAGCCATTTTAGATACTGTGGCCAGTTATGTTACATTGCCGATCGCCTGCGCGTCTCCCCGACCCTGCGATCATCCCCCACGCGCTGGCAGCCCCCAAGCACACATGCTAGAGTCATAAAGCATCCTCAGCGCGACCCTGCCCTGGAGCCACTTCCCGTGCCGAGCCCACATACCCTTTCATCCCTCGCTCACGAACAGGCCCTTCGATAATCTCCTCCCCTACACCTGGCTGTTCGATCCGATCCCAGGCCATAACCAACCCCTGCGGATACAGTTTATTGCCCCATACAGTTGGATTCTGCCTCTCATCAAAGGAGCCGGAATAAATCAATGCCCCAACCCCATGAGATCCGACCGATTGTGCGTATTTCAGCTCCTGCGGGAATGCCCAGCTGCGCGATAGCAATCACCTACTGAGACCGGGGGTGGGTACAGTACTGTTGATATGTGTGGGAACGGGCCTGAAGCGGGGATTCCAAAGATGGTTTACAATGCATCAAAGTAATGTCAGGAATGTGCTACACTGTAATAAAGAAATAAACCTGTGTATATAAGGCCAGGCCACAGAGATGCAGTTGGAGCACCTCGAAACGACACCCTGCTTGTTAAACAAAAGGGTTCAGGCAGATCAGGTCGATTACCCCTTTCAAGGTTTGCCCGGCGTCAGCCGCTTCTCACCCAACTCACGATTATCAAATAAAGAGGCAGGCGCTGGAGACTGAAAGGCAGGAAACAGGAGTTTATTTCCGACGGAGCAGAACACATCAGATCAGACAACGAGGTATCGTTTCGAGGTGCTCTAACCGCATCTCTGAGGCCTGGCCTCTTATACACAGTTTTATGGCTTTATTACATTTGTGATATCCGTGGTATTGCTTTGAAGTACGGAAAAGGCATCTTTGGAATCCCCGGTTCAAGCCCGTTCCCACACATATCTACAGTAGGAGTCCCCACCCCTAATCTCAGCATGATGGCTATCGCGCAGCTGGACATTCCGCTGGGAACAGAAATGCGGGTAATCGATCGGATCTGGGGTGTGAGGGCATTGATTAATCCCCGCTCCTTTGAAGTGAGGCGAGGTCCTACTGTAGGGGTTATAAACTGCATCTGCTGGGCTAAGCGATGGTCTGGGATCAGGCCGAACAATCGGGCAAGGAGGAAGAGGTTGTCAAAGGGCCTGTTTTATGAATGAGATGAAAGGGTGTGGGGGTTCAGCACGGGATGTGGCTCGGAGGCAGAGTCGCGCTGGAGGTGTGTTGAGGGCCCAAGCAGGAGAGACCGGGGGCTGACGAAAAGGGGGGGGTGTGTGCTTGCGAGGCCGGGGAGTGAGGGGGTGAGACGCGCTGGCTATCGGCAGTAGGCAGAGAGGCCAAGGCACCTAAAATGGCTGCTGTGCATATTTGTGCGTGTGTCTGAGGAAATGGACAAGATGGCGCAGATGATGTTCAGCTCACAAACTAGATTTCAACAGTCCTCCCTTTTAACATGTCTGGCCAACTTGTCAATTCGGATCTATCCCCATAAGGCCACGTATTTCTACTTCATAGAGGGGACTCATATGTTCAGTTCCAAAGTCCAAAGTCTTAGGGCACATGCAGTTGGCAATGAGTGAACACAAAGGTGGCAAGCATTGAATACCTAGGCAACACCCACACAGTACCACGATCGGTATCAAGATAAATGTAAACAACCTCCATCCCCAGTCCTTCAAAGTACCCCAGAACCAGCTCCCAAGCGACCATCCTTCCTGCTCCTGGTGAACCTCTGAGGAAAGTCTGTGGAGGTGCTCGATTGCTTTGTAGACTGAGGGCGAGTTATCTGGCACGTAGGTGCAACAGCTAGACCCGATGATGCGGCATGCTCCTCCACGGTCGGCTAGAACCACATCCAGAACAAGGCGGTTCTGAAGAGCCACCAGGCGGACTGCCTGAAGCTCGGCCGTATTGTTAGTGAGGATGCCAGCCGTGATGTTCATGGTCGTTTCTACTGCCTGGGTCAAGTGTCGGATGGCGCGGCTGTTTGACATTGGGCCCCACAGAGGGACAAGTCCCTTCACTGCATCCAGGAACTGGGCTCCAGTGGAGTCGGCTTGTTCAATGTCTCTTGCACGCTTCTGCCGGTGATGGTTTGCTGGGGCCACGTACGTTGGAGGGAGAACGAAGGCGATGTAGCAAGTACCCCCCAACCTTTTGGAAGCCAAGTGTAAGCTTTGGTGCCACAAACAAAGTACATATTCGGAGAAGCAACAAAGGAGGGGGGATCAATCGAGTCCAATGTTCTGGTGATGCGGCAGGAACTGTGGCCCACCAGCTGTGTTCCCAGGCCTTCGAGGCACACAAGGCCCATGACGTTGATAACAGACAGGGCCACAGTCAGTGTGGCAGCAGTTCGTTTCCGTAGGTAGGAGAAGGTGGGTCTGGCTGGATTATGGAACACCTGCATTTCGACTCGTTCTTTGGCAGGGATATCCATCTGGAAGGAGGGACCAGAGGTCAAAGGACAGAAGGGAGCAGATGTTCTTCCGGTTTTGTTCAGCCAGAACCCATGGTCGAAGTGTGACACTGTTTGACCTGAAGTGGCGTTGTCCTTGTAGCTCTCTTGCAAGAGAATCAACCAGGCAAGGCAGGAGCCGTGAACTGAGAAAGGGGAAGGGATGAAAGGGATGGAGTGTCCGGTGGCATGCGGGAGCAACCCGCAGATCCAGCAGTTGGTGGCGTTGGCGGCAAGGTTGTGTTGGTGCAACAGTTGCACAAAGGAATTGTTCCAGAACTCCTTACGCCTTTCTCGGAGCTGAGGCGAAAGGGAGATCAGGTGATGCTCTTTCATAGTGGTTGGCTGTGCAGTGGTCAGCAACATCTGATGAGCGGGTGCGCTCTCTTCCACGATCCAGAAGGAAGTCATGAGGAGGAGGCAAAAGAGGAGGAGAATGAAAAGGGCAATTGTCTTCGATTTGTGTATACTGTCAGTCTTTGGGTTTCGGTGGTGGGTATTTCTGGTTGCTTCAATCATCCTCTTATCTGGCGCTTCCATCATCTTCGAGGTGCTCGGTAATGGGCAGAACCGCAGACTTCGTTTAGCTTCTCTCCGGGTAACCCTTGGTTGCGTTTAGGCTACCGTTCTGAGATTCAACTTAGTCTGTGGTCTACTTAGCCGAAGCTCCCTCCTTTCGACGCAGGAAATACCCTTCCCTGGATGGCACAGTGGGATCAGAGATTTTTGCAAGTTCAAGTGCCTCGGTATCAGGATAACAGTTCAGTGATGGCCGGTCTTTGTTCAGGAGCTCTTCTTGGGTGCTGACGTTTTCTGTCGTGGCCAGGGTCGAGGAGACCTTCTTGCAGTGGTGTGCATGCAGCCAGTGTCGTTTCCCCTCCACTCGAAGAGCCGTCCGGGTGGTGATCAGTACTTGCCAGGGGCCCGTCCACCGGGGCTCCAGACTCTTTGCCTGTTGGAAATTTCGGATCAGCACATAATCCCCCGGTTGGATATCGTGACCCGGACCCCTGGAAGCATCGGGGATGGCCTGCTGCACCTGCTGATGAATGACAGACAATGTTTTAGTCAATTTGCACAAGTAATCAGACAGTAGGACGTCCGGGACGTCGTGAATGGAGGTCGGTTTAGGGGCAGTCCAGAGGTTCATCGGTCGCCCAAATACAACCTCGTAGGGGGTCAAATGGTGCTTAGTGGGAGTGGAGCGCATCGATAGCAATGCCAGTGGGAGGGCATCTGGCCATTTAAGTCCTGTGGTGGCCACTATCTTCGACAGTTTTAGTTTCAGAGTGGCGTTGTGTCGCTCAACTAAGCCAGCAGATTGGGGGTGAAAGACTGCATGAAACCTCTGTTTTACACCCAACCCTTTCAAGATTAGTTGGATAACTTCAGCGATGAAGTGGGGGCCGTTGTCGCTCCATAGAATTCGACAAAGACCGTAGCGAGGGAAAAACTCTTTCAGCAGTACCTTGGCAGTGGTCATGGCAGTGTTATCACGGGTCGGATAGGCTTCTACCCATTTGCTGAAAGCACACACAATGACTAATACATACTTCAGGCTCTGGCATCTTTCTAGTTGGATGTAGTCCATCTGGAGGACCTCAAAAGGATGGTCGGGGACCCCAAACCCTCCCCGGGGTACCACAGTTCCTTTCCCAGGGTTATGTTGCAGGCAGATAAGGCATTGCTGGACCAGGCGCCTGGCTGAGTCGGGGATTTTGTCGTTGTGCCAGACCTTGGAGATGAGTTCGGTCATGGGGGCAGATCCTATGTGTGCAGGGGAGTGAGCCATAGTCAGTATGGGGATCAGGTATGAATTGGGTAACAACCATTTGTTAGTGTCCTTTGTCCGCCAGCAGCCTTCATCGTCTTTCATTCCCACCCGTGCCCATTCAGTCAATTCGTGTGGTGAGCTGGCCATCTGGATGTCCCTAATCGTTTCCCTAGCGTCAGTCCATTTTTCTGCTTGTGACCTGGTCACATACATGCGTGTCGTCGTCCTATTCTCAGCTGTGGTTCGGGCGGTGATGTCGGCCAGTGCGTTTACCTGTCCGACTAAATCTGTCACCTTCCTGTGTGCCTGGCATTTGATTACAGCTAATCGTTTGGGGAGGAGAACTGCTTCAATCAGGGCAGAGACTAGATCTCCGTGGAGGATGGGCATGCCGTGGGACGTCAGGAATCCCCTTTCTCTCCACAAGAGTCCAAAATGGTGAACCACTCCGAAGGCGTACTGGCTGTCCGTGTAAATGTTTGCCGTAGTCCCTGTCGCTATAATGCATGCTCGTGTGAGGGCAATCAGTTCTGCCGCCTGTGCGGATCGTTGCGTGATGCGGGCGGTTTCAACTATAGTTCGGGCTGTGGTAACTGCATAGGCAGCTGAGGTGGTGCCGTCGGGGAGTTTTATGCAAGAGCCGTCTACCCATAGCTCTCCGTCGGGGTCTGTGAAGGCGGTGTCTCGGAGGTCAACTCTACTCCTAGTCTGTTCGTCTGTGAGGGTCACACAGTCATGTATGGGGGGGACATTTGGGTCATTTTCGGGCAGGGGCAACAAGGTGGCTGGGTTCAGTGTGGTGTATCTTTTCAGCGTGATGTGGGGTGCAAGCAGAGTCAGTTCGTATCCGGTCAGTCGTGCGCTAGTCAGGTGTTGCGTCTTAGTCTGGTTTAGGAGGGTGTCAACAGCATGGGGCACTAATACCGTGAGGGAATTCGAGAGTACGATCCCCTCACTTTGTCGGATAGAGACAGCAGCGGCAGCTACGGCTCGAAGGCAGGCAGGTAAGGCTCTCGCTACGGGGTCAAGGGTGGCAGAGAAATAAGCACATGGTCGTTGTTTGGGGCCAATAGTTTGAGTTAGGACAGACAAAGCGCACCCCTCCCTTTCGTGAGTGTAGAGAGAGAAGGGCTTGGTGTAATCGGGGGTTCCTAGGACTGGCGCAGAACAAAGGGCGTCTCGAAGTTTTTTGAAGGAGGATTGGCATTCGGGGGTCCAAGGGAATGGGAAGGGGACATCTTTGGCTAGTAGGGAAAGTAGTGGCTTTACAATGAGGCTGAAATTTGGCAACCACTGCCGGCAGAAGGAGGTGAGGCCTACCAGGGAGCGGACTTGTTTCTGGGTCTTTGGGACAGGGGTTTCTAGAATGGCCTGAATTCGATCGGGTGTAAGCTTTCTCCCGTCTTTGGACAAGAGGTGGCCTAGGTAGGTGACCTGGGGTTGGCAGAATTGCAACTTCTTCTTGGACACCTTGTGGCCATTTTCCGTGAGGAAGTGCAGGAGTTGGATGGTGGCTGTGACTGCAAGGGGAGTGGTGTCGGCCGCCAAAAGGATGTCATCGACGTACTGTATCAACACCACTCCCTCCGGTAGCTGAACGGCGTCCAGCTGTCTCTTGAGGGCCTGGCTATCGATGCTGGGACTTTCAGTGTAACCTTTGGGAGCTCTACAAAATCTATATGAGCGGGATTTTAACGTGAAGCCGAAAAGATAGCGGCTGTCTGGGTGGATGGGGATGGAGAAGAAAGCGTTCTTGAGGTCTATTACAGTGAAGGTGGTGGCTGTGGAAGGAATCAGGGTCAGAATGGTGGCGATATCTGAGACTACGGGGTACTGAGGTACAACTACCTTGTTGCCCTCTCGAAGGTATATGATGAAGCGGTACGCTTTCTCATCTCCCTCGCCCTGCTTCTTCACAATGGGTAGGATAGGGCTGTTGCAAATATTGCTGACTACTTCCTCTACCACTCCTGCCTCTACCAGGGACTAGATTATCATTACCAATGCCTTCTCACCTTCGGGCGATATCCGATACTGTTGGAGTTTTGGGAGTATCGCATCTTGGCGAACAGTTATGCGCACGGGGTCGATCATCATTCGTCCTACATCAGCGTCAGTTTTAGCCCACAGATACAGAGGTAGAGAGTCAAGTAAGGATGCGTCAGTGTCAGAGATGGAGAACATGTGTCGTGCGGGATGAGGTCTGAGCAGAGTCGGGTTATCGTACAGAATGACTCGAACTCCGTCTTGTGAACACCTGATAGTAGCTCGGAAATGTTTCAGTAAGTCAAGTCCCATAATGGCATCGTCGGTATTGGAGGAAAGCAGAAACGTCGTGTCAGTGGGGTTACTGTCCAAGTCGAAGGAGACCGGTGCGGATAAGGGGTTAGTGGAGGGCGTTCCATCAAAGCCTATTGATGTTATGTGTGAGCCAGACAAGGGTGCCCTTGGAATCAGTCGTTTAGATAACGCACTACGTGTCGCGCCAGTGTCTACCAGAAATGGAGACTTTGTACCTAGGACCTTAGCGGTGACATAAGGACCTTGCTGGTCAACATAGAGCTCGACTGGATCCCTTCCTTGCCCTTGGCAGTCCTATGCAAAGACGCGGGCATTGTCGCAGTCAGACTGTTGGCACTGATTTGTCGTGTATTTCTATAGGTTCTGAATCGATCCCCCTATTCCTGACGCTATTCTGGTTAAACTACCTAGCTAGTTAACTAACAGTCAGCCCATGAGGCAAGAAATCCCCCATGATGCAGATACCGTTATCTGACGCAGTCACACTACGGCACAGGAACGTGTTATCTGATTAGGTCATAACGCTTGAGATCTAATTAGACAAGCGACATTCCTCCAGCCCCTGATAAGGCATACGACGTTCTCATAACAAATCAAACCTATGACAACCTGGATAATCCGTGCGGCCATTGTTTTGATTTCACAGAGAACTTTAGTAAAGAATGTGCTAACGAGCAAGTCGTATGACATTTTTATTGACGTACCTATGTCCATCCTTACGTCAATCCCGGCACCTTTAAGGTATAAATATTGCCGACCTTGCCCTATGCAAAACACACGCGTGGTGACAAGACGGAGCAGCCATACTTGCCGAAGCCGAGAGCAGAAGCAGACCCCGCTGGCAGCAGCCCCGCCTTCCTGACGCGCTGAGAGACGCGCTGCTATCTCAAGCCGAGAGACCCAGCACCGGCGCTTCCGGGTAGCCCTCGCAGGCAGCCTGGAATATCGAGAGCAGAGAAAGAGATACCATTCCTCATTCATCCTAAATTCCAGGTACAGAACTGAATAACCCCTCCTAGAGAATTCTTTAGTTATTCACTTGGCAAAAACAAACTTAACTTAAACTGTAACTTTCTATTCCCGCCCACGCATTAGACTTAGGTCAGGTACACGGGGTAGGCGTATTTAGAAACACCAGTTGAGTACGTTTAGTCAAATGTATATGTGTATGTAAATATATTTTAATCATTTCAAACATCATATGGCTCAGAAACCATATCAATGTTTTTACAGTATTATTTTATACTATTGCTTTTAATGTATGCACTTTACTTAACTATAAGTATTGCAATAATATCGATCCATTTCTCTTGTACGAGAAAAGAGACTGATCAATAAATAACACCTTTTATTGAACACGCCCGTCTCTTCCTTTTCTCTACATTCTGATGAGACTAAGAATGCACGTACTGACTGAGTAAAATAATTGCCTTGTGCTCACACGACTCTCGAGATTGACTCTTGATTAGGGGAGAGCAAAGTTGTCATGTTCTATGGTTGTCAGAAACTAAATCCCTTCTTGTCTAATCAGGGGAGTTAATCCTTCCTTGAACATTCGAGAAAGTTTCTAGCGAACTCTGAGCTTAGCTGGCAAACCCAAAAATTAAGTCTAGTATCGACAGTAGTAGACCTAGTTAACGTCTGGCCTAGGCCTTTACTGCTGTAGGTACTATTCCAATGCGCAGAGCCTATTGGGAAAATAGGAACTACACTACATGGCGCCCAACGTGTTTGGAAAGGGCGATAAAACTAACGTAAGACATTTAGAGTAACTCAGTCGTGCTTTCTCACTCAGACCCCTTTTTCCAAATACTCCAAAGACGTCTGGAGTGGGTGAAAGGTTATTATATCCTCCAAAACCTCGCAGGAGGGAACTCCTATGTATGGTTCTTGGTCTAGTCAACGTTGAAGGATAAAACAGTTCCAAAATATTGTGCATCTAATCTCTGTTTCCATAAAGAAACCTGATCTGCAAATAAACATAATACCATCCTGTCAGCAAAATGGACAGCGATGAAGAACGAGAGGTTACTAGATTAGCTACTGAAATAGCAGATGCTGATGCTACCATGCAAACAGCAGACCCGGATATAATACTCATCCAGGTCGCCAAAAGGAGATCTATAACCTTAAAACTTATAGAAAATGGACTGACACCTAGAGGTGGCACAGTCATATTCGTAATCGAGGCACACGAATATCGGCAGACAGAGGTATACTATACATGGATACATTTTCCAGCAGCTAATACTGTAACAAAGTACTTCCACTATTACAAAGTAGAGGAACCTCCTAATGAGTACACTCCTTTTGAGGAGGTGGAAGTACCACTCAAATTCCAAGAGCATTTGCTCTTATTTGATGGCGCCCTAATACATAACAATCACATTACAAGGCTCGGTCCTTTAGGAAGACCAGGAGCAACGTGGCCGGTCCTAGCCGGATACACACCACATCCAGACATCGAAAGAATGCCTGCAGCAGAGCTGTTAATACAGCTGAAACAACTACTAAAAATTCACAGACAATTAGTTCAGTATGAAATGCGGACTTCAACAATTCAGCCAGCGATTAAACTTCCACAGCTGACCCCTCACCAGGGGAACACAAATAAAATTACACCACAGAACATCCAATCCTGCCTAGGTAAAGTCCCAGCAAAACGGGAACAAATACCATTCTGGTTGGCACAGAAAATTACCCAAATAGAGGCGGTGTTTCCTGACACCACCCCATTAGAAAAACACAGGATTCTGACTATATGTCTCCCAATGGGAATCGCACCACACATTGAGGACTGCGACACTTGGGGTACAGTCTTTGCTTCCATCTACACAAAAACGCACGGTGTCCCATCCATTTCGGTGATACCAGATGTGCTAAAACAAATTCAAGATGAATACGGTCCAGAACCTGCTTTAACTCTTGGTATGAAATTACTAAAAGACTTCAAGCAGGTCTCGGCTATACTACTAGCCAACATAAAGGGTGAAGCAGCAAACGTGGCGATCCGCCAGAGGTTAAAAGAGACAGATATAGCAGACCAACCAGCTGAAATTGCCAGAATCATAGAAAAATCCTATGAAGAACTAGGCAGAGATAGTCTAGGTGGAATACCAGTAAAACCGCAACTGACTACAAGTCCAGAAAAAATGTTTTTTAATAATAATAATAATTCACCAAAAAAGAACTGGGATGGGAACAAACAATCCAATCCTAAAGAAAAGAAATTCCAGTCCAGAGGAAGGTCTCCTAGGCGAAGAGAGAAATCTCCAAACCCGAGACAAAGGTCACCCCAGAGTGAACCCTCTGGGAATAGATATAACATTAGAAATAGGGATAATATTAAAAAACCTGATAGATATCAAGACATTGATACACGTCCCTCTCAATCTTTTCAGAATTCCTCGCAGAAATCGGAAAGAAGAGGACGATCAGAAGAGCACGCCAAGTCCAAAGACAAGGAACCTGCTCAACTGAAAAAGAAATCACAATTTCCAAAAAAGAAGGTAGCCAGTATCAAGGTAGTTAACAATGCCGAGAATACTGAGGACACAACTGAAAAACGGAGAGTGGGCTCAGACAATGCTAGACAGCGCAGCAGAGGTGAGCATAGCTCGCAAAGTCCTTATGAATCATCTGGAGACAGTGGACACGAATGAATACCTTCAAGTGGAAACTGCAGATACCAGAGTTAGCAAGCCCCACAAAATATACGAGATAACATTACGTATAGAGGGAGATAAGACTAGGAAAATTAGGGGACTATTTTGGGATAACCTCTCCAAAGGCTATGACATCCTTCTAGCTGAAAAAGACTGGCCACCAGAGTTTGTCAGGGAGTGCCCTCATGGCGAAGAAGTAATTATGCCTGCCTTCTCGAATCAAATACCGATTCATAAAAAATACACACTTGCTAGAAAGTGGGCAGTGGCCTTAGCACCTGCTTTATACAAAAATCATGTAGGATGGGATGAGGATTCTCCTCCTCACAAAATCCAGTTAAAATCACAACCTACTGCACAAAGGCAGTACCCAGTTAAGCAAGAAGCTAAAAAACAAGTAAATGAAATACTAGACCAGCTAGAATACCAGGGGGTGATTGAAACTTGCACCTCGCAAATGAACAATCCTTTGTTTCCGGTCTCCAAACCAGACAATTCATACCGTCTAGTTTTGGATTACCGACACCTTAACACATGTTGCAAAACTTTTGCAGTGCAAAATTCACACAGTGCTGCACTAATGAATAACATAGTGCGCAAAAAATACAAAACTACCTTGGACATCTCCAACGGATTCTTTTGTCAAAACATAGCACCAGAGAGCAGATATTTAACAGCTTTCTCAGTAAATGGCACTCAAAAACAATTCTGTCGGTTAGCCCAGGGGTACAAGAATAGCCCGGGGGTATTCTCAGCGAGAGTAACAGAATTACTACAACAATATGATGATGAAGCATTATCTTATGTCGATGACATTTACTTAACAGATGATGACTTGGAGACTCACTTGAAAAGAGTGAACACCATAATACTTGGTTTCGCTGCAGAGGGTTACAAATTCAACTTCAAAAAGTCCAGAATTGCCCATCTGAAAATCCAGTACGGAGGATATGAATTATCAAGTATTGCCTGGTTGACAGTCTTTTAAGAACTAGAAGAATTAAAAAATCTAAAATATGAAAAAACGTATCCTCTGCCAATCGACATTCTGCCTCTACGACATTACGCCTGTGTAATCTATACAGACGGACATGCTCAACCCTCCGTTTGGGGAGAACATGCATACAATCCCACATGTGAGATCACAAAAGAAGTGTGGCGCGGAGGTAAACTAAGACCTCTATTAACAAAATCACACTCAGTAGAAACTAATTCAGAACTGCAAACTGAAATAATAGCTTTGAAAATGGCGCTAGATAAATGCGGATCGCGAATTCCCGACACTTATAGTGTCAGATTCATATTTCTGCGTCAAAGCATATAACAAGGATTTGCAGACATGGATTCAGAACGGTTACACAGATGACACAGATGCACCAATAAAGCAGAGACTTCTCTGGGAACAAGTAGCTCTTTTGAAGAAAGAACTACCAAAGACTCACGTGACTCACTCACTGAGTCATCAACGTGATGGCGTTCACGTTGTAGGGAATTCATTGGCTGAGACAGCCGCAGCGGCAGCCACTAAATCGGCTCCCGTAGATCGGAAAAAGCGTACATTAAAATACATTGACGGTGAAACATTGCTGGCGGTGAAAACGTCATCAAAAGGCGACTGCTCAGCGTTACCGATCAACTATCCACTCAATTATACATACATAATCGATGCAAACTCCGTCCCTTTTGCTCGAATCCCTGGAGTGGGGGATAGAGTGATTCCAAACATGGACAGGAGAAACTTGTTAATCGCAGACGCACACATGGGCGAGGGTCACAGACACCTTAAATTAAAAGATTCTCTGGAAGATTTACAATCACGGTACTGGTGGCCAGGCATGAGCCTCCATCTTACCATCTTTGTAAAAAACTGCCCAAACTGCAACAGAGATCGCAGTGGGGAGAGAAGCAGTTTAATACCTCGTCGTATCAAGGCAGATAATATTACCAGCAAAAAGAATGGCTTGTGATTAACATATACAGGCTAGTTCCCACTTATAATGTAGATCCACAGCACTCGGCTGACGTCCGGACTATTATACAAGATTTGCGAGTCTAAATGGCATATACGCTAAGAGCATGCTACGTTCGACCATTTTTTTTCTTTTTCTCAGGCAATCCAGCCTGGGGGGGGAAAGAATGGCCAAATGAGCACAGCCCAGCGGGAATCTTCTCACTTCCTTCCTGAGGGTATGGGATGGTGTAAAGAAAAAACCAAGACAGAAAGCAATCTATAATAGAAAGGATATTAGGTTCGGGAGCTGGGTGGGTCAAACATCTAATAAGTGTCCAACGTAGTCTAAATAACTTGCCAAGAAATTCTCTGAAGGGATTCAGTCCGTACGAATTATTATTCGGAACTAGGATGTTGATCTCTGACCTTGATAGTCAGACTTCAGTGGTAATAGAAAAAAGCTTTGATGTCAAAGACCGTTTGGCTATTTTGCAGGACTTAAACAAAACAAGAAAAGACCTGAGCAACATACAGTTGAAACAACAGCCAACAACCACTGAAGAATCACCACCTGTCCCAGCAAGACCTGTCTGGATTCCAAAAGTCGGGGATCTAGTCAGGGAGAAGATCGCGGTAAAGAAGGAATTTGGGCCTTCTTACAGAAAAGCAGTTCCTGTCTTGTCTGTCAACGGGACAAGATCAGTTGTACTACCGCCACTTGCTGGAAAAAAGGAGAACCGAGTTGTATCCATCGACCTGGTAAAACCACAACATGTGGCCGATAACAAACAGTAGGCCAAGTGGACTCCCAATAAGTAGCAGAACACCAAGGTTTGCTACCAGTACAGAGGTCCTAACAAAGAGGCTCATCACATTCGAAACGCCTACAGAAGAACAACAAGGACTATGCAACAATGCAATAGAACTTAGACCTCTGAAAACCCAAATAAAGACATTTAGCAGAGACACACCAATCTATACTGAAGTACCAAGTGAAAATGCAAGAAACAAAAATCCTGAACCAATTGGAACAATTGACAGAACTGCATCCGGTTACTTCATCAACTTCGATGATTCCTCTGAAGGTTTCAGCGAACAAAAGACACAGCCATCATCAAAATCCTTTAAAGAAAAAGCGAAGGAACTTTTGAAACAACTAAAAGAAACATATCTGATTTCTCCATGGATTGAATTTTGGGTGGGTTTTGGTGCATTTATCCTCATACTTTGGCTCATCATGGTATTTACTTTGGGACGCTTCATTGAGGGAAAATATGCTAAAATGGACACAGCAAGTCAGAACATCAACTTGGTCCTCAAACCACACACATCTTCACACGTCGAGAAAAGAGAACTTTCTTCAGAACTTTCTTCAGCCAACTTCACAGCAATTCCAATACCTGGTGGGGTAGCCTGGGACAACACTGACTATGAAATTTATGGTCCGGTCGAGATCCTGAAATATCCACACCAAATTAAGATCTCTTTGAGTGACTTTGCAAAACCAAACTCATTTGCTGATGATTGGGACTTTGAAAGTATAAACAATATGATGTCTGACTTAGTAATGTCTGCTAAATTTACAAAACATGATTATTTGCAAGGTTCTACAAATTATGATAGTATGTATTGCTATAACCACTATGGTAACCATTTCTTGCATAAATCTGCACAACCTAGAAATGTTTTAAATTATAATCAATGGGAACATTGTTCTACACCTCCAAAAGGGAGCTCTAGAACCGTTTATGACAAATATTCATACTTTCAAGGTTTTAACACTAGTAATGCTGAAACATTTTATTATAAATTGTCAAACAAGACAGGGACCAAAACCATGATAACCAACACAAAATTGATTTATTCTGATTCATTCTTTGAAAAAATGAATACTTTTGGATTCGATTATTGGGACAAAAATGTTGATTTGAAAAGTGTTTGGGGTACAAAAGAATGGCAAGTACAGGGTATAGAAGCTTTGTTTAGAGCCTGCATGATCCCAGAACAAATGATATTTTTAAATGACACTGTTCAACAAACCACCTGTCTTGGCTTAGCCAAAATCAAAGATTTAAATAACCCGTCTATTCCAAAGCCAACAATGTTTAGCAATAACTCTGATACAGATGAAGAAATAGACATAAACCATATACTTAACCAAAACAGAACACATCCTGATTGGAAACAATGGTTGATCTGGCCCACAGATACAAATAACTGTCAAGATAGATTCCTGAATAAAACACAGGGTTTCAAAATGACCAGGCCAGACCCTAGATATCCCCAAAGACATCACCCAGGGATAATAACAACCTACAGTGTGGGCAAATTATGCCTTCAATGGCTACAGTCTTCCACACTGCCTGAAATTAAGCAACACCTAACTTTACTTACTGATGGTGCTGACTTGCGTGATTTCATAATGGGACCACGCAAACAGCGTCAAAAGCGTTTCATAGCAGCCTCTGTATATGCAGCATACAATGAGGCCTGGAAGGTTAATCAAATTGAAACAGCAGAGAGAATACGTGAAATTGATCGTATTAATTTGGAAAAATCACTTTCTGTAGTGGACAATGGGTTAATGACTCTGTCCTCCAGAATTTTTTCATTGGACAGCATTGTGTCTTCAGCAATCGATATATTATCGCAAGACTTACTGTTATTACAACATGGTCAGTCACAATTGCGTTCTATTGTACAGCTTGGCTGGACGTTACAAAATCTGCGTTCTGGCTATGTGCCTTGGCGTTTAATCAACACAACGTCACTATTCCAAATCTTTAACCTTACTGATAGACAAATCGGTATGGCGCAGAAGGGTGCTGATTATACAATCTTGAGCATTGAAAAACTAGAAAGATTACCGTTGACAATGTCAGAACGACCTGTCAGTGAATGGATAATCCACGGAATCATAAATATTCCAATCTCAACCTTCAGGTTTCAATACTGCCAAAAATATATACAGGCTGGCATGTACGAGAAATTGGGAAAGGGGTACCTTAAAACAACTTGGAACCTGCCCTATTCACATGCATGTGTCAGTAACAAAGGACAGAAAGTGTTTCTTAGTGGCAACAATTGTGCTATGTCACTAAGCGGCACGCTTCTGTGTAACGGTATTAGTTTGCACGGAGCCTGTGAAGGGAATTCATACAACCTTTCATGTCACCAGCAAGGCGCACCTGCAACTGAAATAGAACCATTCTTTCAAAGACTCTATAATGGGAGTTACATTCTTATTGTAGACCGCAGATGTTGTAGTCTTATGCCCGGGACTCCTTATCTCGTCACTACGACGGCGAAGGTCAAGTGCTGTGGACGTTCTTTGTTCCCCAGCTCCTTTCCAGACAGGGAGGCAAGGGCATGTCCCGGTTTGAAAATTACTTCTATTCGAATAGACACTTTAAGCAGAATGAAAACAGTGCTTCTTCAGACGCCTACAAGGCTCACGTCATCTAAAGAAACGTATGATCTACAAGTCGCAAGGACGACTGCAGAGATACATACATTATTATCAACTAATTCCCCCGTACATTTCGCAGAAATCCTGAGCGAAATCTTAAATATTTCTGATACCACTGGGGTCTCAAAGGTATTTAAGACAGTATTTTCGATGGCATTAACACCATTCAAAGCCATACTGGGTATTTTTCCAGATTTCGTCCATTCGATTTTTGGCGGACTTCCCTTGATCCTGGGACTAATTGCAGGAATCCTATTCCTAGTCCTTATTTTTCGTTATGGCAACCCATGTCACAGAACAAACTCTCACGACAATGGAAGATACGATCCTAGCCATTGGATACCGGGACCGGATATCAAAAATCCTGGGACTCTCCCGGCTTAGAGACCTAAACATGACTTGGTTTCTATCATTTCGACCAATGTGGCAAAGGTGTGTTTTACCTGTACTAAGGTGTCTGCTATGCGGAGAAGAATGCGTGTTAGACACCTGTCTGACGCTACAATCGGATGCGCCGGTGGATGCAGATACACTGTTGGTTCCTACCAAGGTTCACGCTTTGTGCTGCCCTCAAAGGCTGCCAATTCTGATGACGGCATTCCTGGAATCTTCACCACTGCGATTGAAGAGTAGTGAAGTTCAAGATGAAAGCAACATCGAACAGGTACGACCTTCTGTCAGCAATGCAAATCAGAATGTCAATGCAGACAATCATGCGCATGAATGCATGGTTACCCCTATTTCCGACTTAGTGGAACTTTCCCATGAAGCTGTTGACAGTTTTTTCGAAAGCCTGAATGATATGATGTTCTCTCCGGAACAGAAATAGAGACTTTTGAGTAAACTCGCACACGGCGTTCCCTGAATTCGGCCTTCAACCTTTAAAAAATAAAGTCACATGAACAATTACAATCCAGTTCACGGACAGCAACTTTTTTCAGCAAGCCCTTAAAATATTTTTCTATATATTTTTTCCCCGGGACACTGACCTTCTGCTTAAAGTAAGAAACTATTCCGAGAGAACTAAGATTTCTATTTTTTTAGATACTTTATAGACTTTATATAGCCTTTAGCTGCCCGCTGGTATGTTCACAATATATTTTATGTGATGAAATGGTTTCGACTTTTTTTCTGTATAGCCATATTAAGAGCCATTTCATGTGTATTTCTCATATACCAACAAACAATAATGCATAACAATGCGTGTTTACTTTTGCATTTAATTCATAGCTTAAGTGCATACAATATATATGACTGCAATTTTTCAGTATATTTGAAAATTTCAAAATGCATTTATGTATTTTGGGGTGGTAAGGTATACACTATACTCTATAGTATGTTGTACTATGTTATACTATGCGTAGATTAGTAGATATGACCATAGTTAGCGTGGAGTGGGTGTCGTGTATTTCTATAGGTTCTGAATCGATCCCCCTATTCCTGACCCTATTCTGGTTAAACTACCTAGCTAGTTAACTAACAGTCAGCCCATGAGGCAAGAAATCCCCCATGATGCAGATACCGTTATCTGACGCAGTCACACTACGGCACAGGAACGTGTTATCTGATTAGGTCATAACGCTTGAGATCTAATTAGACAAGCGACATTCCTCCAGCCCCTGATAAGGCATACGACGTTCTCATAACAAATCAAACCTATGACAACCTGGATAATCCGTGCGGCCATTGTTTTGATTTCACAGAGAACTTTAGTAAAGAATGTGCTAACGAGCAAGTCGTATGACATCTTTATTGACGTACCTATGTCCATCCTTACGTCAATCCCGGCACCTTTAAGGTATAAATATTGCCGACCTTGCCCTATGCAAAACACACGCGTGGTGACAAGACGGAGCAGCCATACTTGCCGAAGCCGAGAGCAGAAGCAGACCCCGCTGGCAGCAGCCCCGCCTTCCTGACGCGCTGAGAGACGCGCTGCTATCTCAAGCCGAGAGACCCAGCACCGGCGCTTCCGGGTAGCCCTCGCAGGCAGCCTGGAATATCGAGAGCAGAGAAAGAGATACCATTCCTCATTCATCCTAAATTCCAGGTACAGAACTGAATAACCCCTCCTAGAGAATTCTTTAGTTATTCACTTGGCAAAAACAAACTTAACTTAAACTGTAACTTTCTATTCCCGCCCACGCATTAGACTTAGGTCAGGTACACGGGGTAGGCGTATTTAGAAACACCAGTTGAGTACGTTTAGTCAAATGTATATGTGTATGTAAATATATTTTAATCATTTCAAACATCATATGGCTCAGAAACCATATCAATGTTTTTACAGTATTATTTTATACTATTGCTTTTAATGTATGCACTTTACTTAACTATAAGTATTGCAATAATATTGATCCATTTCTCTTGTACGAGAAAAGAGACTGATCAATAAATAACACCTTTTATTGAACACGCCCGTCTCTTCCTTTTCTCTACATTCTGATGAGACTAAGAATGCACGTACTGACTGAGTAAAATAATTGCCTTGTGCTCACACGACTCTCGAGATTGACTCTTGATTAGGGGAGAGCAAAGTTGTCATGTTCTATGGTTGTCAGAAACTAAATCCCTTCTTGTCTAATCAGGGGAGTTAATCCTTCCTTGAACATTCGAGAAAGTTTCTAGCGAACTCTGAGCTTAGCTGGCAAACCCAAAAATTAAGTCTAGTATCGACAGTAGTAGACCTAGTTAACGTCTGGCCTAGGCCTTTACTGCTGTAGGTACTATTCCAATGCGCAGAGCCTATTGGGAAAATAGGAACTACACTACAGATTCTGTCGGGGACGGTCAAACGTGTTCGGTCTGCCAGGTCTGTCACTGTTGGTGTCGTGGGTGTGCCCTCGTCCCTGCCCTCTAGTCCTGGGGCCATTCGTCATGTCCCTCGTCTCTTTATTTTTAATCATTTCCAGGAGAACCGGACATTGAGACTTCCAATGGCCAAATCCTTGGCAAAACGCACACTGGTTCTCATCGAGGTCTGTTCGTGGAGCGCCGGGTGTGGGTGTGCGGTCTCTAGGGGGTGGATTTCTAGGGGCATTCGACTGGTAGTTTCCTCTATACTGTTCCCTTCCTGTTGTCACTCCTTGTAATTGAGCAATCATCACTCGTTCTTTCAAGTCCTTTTTCTTTTTCTCTGTCGCCCTATCGTTCTCGTTCTTTTGGTGTTTGTAGTACTGAGCCATCTGAAGGATAGCTGCAGGTTTGGAGGCCCCCCAACTACTCTCGCTCGTCTGTAATTTCTGGGAGACCTCTTGCGATAGACCCTTTACGTAGTTTTGCACGAATAGGTGTTGTCCGGTTGCAGTAGTCATGTCTTGGCCACTGTAGTCGGAGAACACTGTTTCAAATCGGGAGAAGTATTCTGATACGTCTTCCTGGGGTTTCTGATGGCAAGCCGTGACTATCGACCAGTCTATCTTCTTCTCTGGGATCAATGTCTTTAGCTTCTGAACTATTTTGTCCGGGAGTTCCAGTATGTCTTTTACAGGTTTCTTTCCGGGCTCTCGCTGTCTATCTAGTTCACTGAGTTGATTCCAGGTATGTTCGAACATGTCTGTGTGGTCGGTTTTCCGGATTTGCTTCCACACGTCAGCCGGCAGACATAGGCCGAAAAACAAGTCAATGTCCGCTAGAGTCATTATTGTTGAACCCAAGGCTGTACCTAGTTCGGTATAAAATGCTGTCGGGTTCTTTCTTAAATCGGGCAGGGTTTGTCTAAAAGTTAAAATATCTTGCCGATCCCATGGTTGATAAACCCAGTTGTACACAACCCTCCCCTTTGCATCTGCGTGGTTGATATCGTCGTTGGTTCCCTGACCTCGCGGAGGAATCCAGTAGGGGGCGGCTTCTCTGATAGGCATCATAGTGGTGGCTACTTCTGTTGTGGACCCAGTCGGGTCAGGGACTGCAATCTTAACTACTAGTTTCTGTTCCGTGAGGTGGAGGAAGACCTCAAGCGTTTGCATGTAGAGGTCCGTCACGTCATGCTCAGCCTCGTCTCCAACATTGACTTTTCTATATAAAGCTGTCAGCTTAGCAGGACCCTGATTCTGATACCTATCCTCATATGCGTTCAGAGTGTGGTAGCTAAACCGTAAAACGAAATGCCGCCTGTGACACTACCGGCATGTGAATTGTGCATATCTATCGTGTATTCTTCGCTCTCCTTCCGTTCTACCAGTGTCTTTACTATCTTGTCAATTTCCCTCCCGCTCATCTTTGCTCAATCTACTCGGTCTGGCTGGTGGCGGCTTGCTAGTCTCGAGCTCATCTGATGTCGCTACTAATGCGGTCGGTGCGGAGGCCGTGAGGGCTGGGGTACCAGCTCCAAGGTCATTCTCATTTGCACTCGGAGCTGGCAGGTGCTGTACTAGAGGTTGGGAGGGGGCATATGGAGGGGGCATGTAGATGATCGGAGGACCTAGCAGTAACTCATCGTTCGCCCGTTGTTTGGAGGGTAGCTCAGGGTAGAGCATAGAGGGGGTCCTAACAGGGCATTGGTCTGCCGCCTCAGATTCCTGCTTTTGTCTGGCCTCCTTTCTTTCTTTTATTTCTTCTTCTAGTTTCTTAGCGGTCAGGTGGGCTGCCTTTCGTAACTCTTTTCCTATTCTTGCTTCTTCTCTTTTCTTTCGTTGTTCTGTTTCTTTGCGCCACATGCCGAAACTATCAAGCATAGTGGGCGTTGTTTTATTGTTACAAAGGGCTGTTTCCAGCACGCTTATTTTTGCGTCATCGAAGGATCCTATCAGTGGCCACTGACTTTCCTGATCCTTTTTAGTATATTTATGCCATAACTTACTATAAGCTACGGCGACTAGTCCATACTTTAAAAACATGTCCTTATTAGGGGTGCCCTCCAGAGGAGCCGGATGATCCACCTCTAATAAGCGGTCCGGGCTGAACCAACTACTGAACAATGGGGAGAAGATAGGCATGACGGGTTACAATGGGGACAAAAGTCTGCACTACCTATCCTTTCACTGCTTACAAAGACTAGACAGAATATCTCTATTCCACGTTATTTGTACGCAGAGAATACCTCCAAAGAACCAATATCGAACAAATAATGTCCGCTCAATCAAACAATCAATGGCGAGAAAGAAATAGGCACGACGGGTTACAACGGGGGCAAAGGCCTGCGTTACCTATTCTTCACTATCTGCAAAGGAGGACAGAATACTTTTATCCTTCCCCGTTTGTAGACAGAGAATTCTCGAGAAAACAATCCTCGAACAAACAATGTTCGGGCAAACAATCAATCAGTGGGGGAGAAAGATAGGCACGACGGATTACAACGAGGGCAAAAGCCTGCGTTACCTACCCTTCACTACCTGCAAAGGAAGAGGGAATGCTTTCTATTCCTCTCCGTTTGCAGACAGAGAATCTCCAAGAGAACCAACAATTCAGAGAGTATTACTAGTATTTTCCAATCAACCAATCAAATATTTCACAGTTTGTCGTGTTACACGACCTTACCCGGACCGCATGGACAGTTTCCTGTCTTCCGATTCCAGCGCCCGATCGTCCTCTATCTTCTGTCGCGGCACTCCTGATGGTTCCCAGTCAGGACCGTAGATCACTCGAGAGAGGTCTGTTCGGAACCAGTGAAGTTCGGATGATCGGCTGCCAGACGAGGGTCTATCGGGCAGGTGCACTTCCCAATCGTTGCAGTCGTTCACTCCGTCATCAGGACCTCTCCCTCTGGATCCACGTGTCGCTGATGGGCCCCACGTTTGGGACGCCAATTGTTAAACAAAAGGGTTCAGGCAGATCAGGTCGATTACCCCTTTCAAGGTTTGCCCGGCGTCAGCCGCTTCTCACCCAACTCACGATTATCAAATAAAGAGGCAGGCGCTGGAGACTGGAAGGCAGGAAACAGGAGTTTATTTCCGACGGAGCAGAACACATCAGATCAGACAACGAGGTATCGTTTCGAGGTGCTCTAACCGCATCTCTGAGGCCTGGCCTCTTATACACAGTTTTATGGCTTTATTACATTTGTGACATCCGTGGTATTGCTTTGAAGTACGGAAAAGGCATCTTTGGAATCCCCGGTTCAAGCCCGTTCCCACACATATCTACAGTAGGAGTCCCCACCCCTAATCTCAGCATGATGGCTATCGCGCAGCTGGACATTCCGCTGGGAACAGAAATGCGGGTAATCGATCGGATCTGGGGTGTGAGGGCATTGATTAATCCCCGCTCCTTTGAAGTGAGGCGAGGTCCTACTGTAGGGGTTATAAACTGCATCTGCTGGGCTAAGCGATGGTCTGGGATCAGGCCGAACAATCGGGCAAGGAGGAAGAGGTTGTCAAAGGGCCTGTTTTATGAATGAGATGAAAGGGTGTGGGGGTTCAGCACGGGATGTGGCTCGGAGGCAGAGTCGCGCTGGAGGTGTGTTGAGGGCCCAAGCAGGAGAGACCGGGGGCTGTCGAAAAGGGGGGGGGTGTGCTTGTGAGGCCGGGGAGTGAGGGGGTGAGACGCGCTGGCTATCGGCAGTAGGCAGAGAGGCCATGGCACCTAAAATGGCTGCTGTGCATATTTGTGCGTGTGTCTGAGGAAATGGACAAGATGGCGCAGATGATGTTCAGCTCACAAACTAGATTTCAACATGCTTGTCTGACCTGATGTGCTTTCCTTCGAAGAATAAATCCGTTTCCTGCTTTCCAATTCCCAGCGCCCGCCTCTTTATTTGATAACCACGATTGAACTAGAGGCGACTAAACGCCAAGCAGTGCTTGAGGATATCTGGGGAAAATCTGCTTCGTTCTTACACATGTATATGGGGTGGATTATGGGGGGAGAGTTTCATCCTTATTGCAGTCTTTAAAGCCCCCCACCAAAATTTATCCCGCCTGTGAAATGAATATTTTATCAGACTGGCTTATTCCTCCCTGTGTAACTGGGTGGTCTCAGATAGAAATGAAGAGAGCGAGACCTTGGTCTAACTTATGATAACCAGAGAAAGTGAATCCTTCCATGGCAGTGTAATATTGCGTTTTTCCAGCAGAAGAGCCAGGTCGAGGAACTTGATCAAGGGTTTCGTGAACACGAACAATAGGAATGCTTCTTGGGAATTCATTAGTACACGGCCCATGGCGGTTGACAGCACCTCCAGAACTCTCTGGTAGCTTGAAAGGAGTGAGGGGCAATACCAAAGAATATGAAGCAAATTGGCATCAAATTGCATACAGGGAGGAAATGCAGATGCGACTCATGTACATCGTTTGTTAATTCGGGCAAGTGTAAGTTAGGCTCAGTTCAGAATATTAAATCGAATGTTCTTAACACAGGAGATGTGAGATACTTTGCGGGGATATTTCAATATTTTAGCATAGTCCACATCTTGCAGAGGATTGGCCATGTTAGTCTCCCAGTTAATATGGAGAGGAGACCTGTGGTGGTCCCCATGCTGCTGGAAAGCTCTGTACACTCATATTACCAGTTTACCACCAGTTCCTATAGTGTAGAGTGTCAGGTACATTTCATGTGGGGCTCGGGTGGAGACAGACATGAAATAGGGCGTTTAATAATATGTTAAAGGTGTCCGTAAGAACGGAATTGACCATTGGTGAAGATGCTAGTCTTCATAAGGGTTTGTAAATGTAGTAGCTCACTTTCAACAAACAAATACCCCAATTTTGAGAGGCCTCCAACAAGCCACTGACGAAGTTGCCATGAGCGAGGCCGTCCTGTGGGAGTTGGAAGATCTAGCAAAGGTGTTAGAGGAGCGTAGAGTGTCTTGCGTTAAGTGGTTTAGGGTTCTAGTAAGGCAAGAGGAAACTGTGCAGGATAGCCCCGGGTGGCATTGGGTAGAATGGTTGGTAGGAAACAACGAGTGGTGCAGTAAGCCCTCCTCAAAGTCTTTACAGTTAAACCCTGTCTTTAGCCGGGGACAGCCAGACAGCCAGCGAGCCACCAAAGGAGCTGTGCAGCTAAAGAATAGCTTTCTAAGCCCGTAAGTGCTAATCCACCAGCAGTTACAGGTAGCTCTAGAGTGGTAAGAGCTACCTGGTGCCTCCCTGGTCTTCAAATTAGACGAGGGATGTGCTGAAGTGTATGATGAAGGGGCGAGGGATGAGAAGGTGAAGGTTTTCAGAATAATACAGTAACTGAGGTAGCACCACCATCTTCACTAGTGCCACATAGATTTTTACTGAAAATGGAAGAGAAGATCAAAAAGTATACTAAGCTAGTTATTGAAAGGTAACTGATTCTCTATTCAATCTGGGGTCTAATTGTATAGAAATGGGAAAACACTAACATATGTTAAAGAAACAATTCTTGCAATATAAAATCTTTATCATGTTCCTAACTTTTGCTTGGGTAATTTACATCCCAAATAGTTTGGAGATTGCGCATGTACTTTGGCAGTTAAGGATGAAACAGATCACTGGTTTGGCCTTGACTCAACTGCAGAACCATTTTAAGACATGGACAGAGTGGGCGATTGTTCAGCACAACCTTCCAAGGGGTCTGGCCACTGCTCACCCTTTACAAGCACAATCAGCACGTCATTGCTGCAGCAGAGTTTGCCAGGATGGGTGGGTGCTGCTTGTTCAACCAATGAACAGTGCCTCTTCTGTGTCTCTTCTCTCTGCTGAGACAAGTAAGTATCTTTTAAATAGGTTGCTGTTGATCTCCCATCTAATCTCGATTTCACCCTGCTATTTAGTTCTGTGTGTCTGGTACTCTGGGCTTCCTGTTCTGAGCTAAATGTAGAGTCCTGGAAGGACACTTCTGCGCTATGAGACTACAGACAAGTTGTGGGTGCCTCGCTTCCTGACATTAGGTGTGAGAGTGTTTGCCACACCATTTGCTCTGCCATGCCTTTTTTAAGGTTTAATGTTGACTGGAGGTTGAGGTGAGGCAGATGTTTTTGTTCAACTTGTCTAAACTAGCCGATGGTCACTTACCTTAATGTTTCCCAAGCTATTATTTAAAATATTTTGAAACATAATCAAAATTTGTAATTTTGCTGTTGCTTATTTCCAAGAAAGTTTGGGTAAATCTGGGTAGGAGTGATGTAGATGACACCGTGCTCAAGGTCATTAATTTATTACTGAACAAGAACATAATGATATTGTGCCACCTGAATGTAGCATACCTAGAGGCAATCACATAAAGACCATAGTGAATAAATAGTGTTATGTAGAAAATAGTAAATACATGCATTGATAAAATATGGTGGTATGGCCTCTCCTTCTAGGTGTCTGTAAAATTGACCATTTGTCCAGAATGTTGACTCTTTGTCCTGAATTTTTGTCCTTAATTTTGAACCTTTGTTGAATTTGTGTTCTGAATTTTGACCCTTTGTCCTGACTTTTTTACAGCCCTGTCCAGATTTGCCTCCATGTCAGCTGGTCACACTTATGTTAAGGCGTGCAGCATGCCCTCTTCTGTAAACCATGCCCCCCCCATCAGTTGTAAGCTCCTCCTGCAAAGAACGTTTATGGGAAGAGCAACCTGCTGTCAGAAGAGGGCCATTAATTGCTTTGTTTTGTCTGAGATGGAGTTTTACTGTGCGCTGTTCTGTTTACTGTGGCAGTGCCAGCATCCTGGGCAACAGAGTAGGATGTACCGTCCCACGCCACCACAGGGCACTCTTACAGCTGCACACCTGGAAGGGGCAAGAGGTGGTACTGCTACGTAAGCGATGACATCCTAAACTTGAGGAACGCAAGGAACACAAGGATCCTCCCTATCCCCAACTCTGTTCAACCTAGTTATGGAACCTCTCACCACCTTGCTACAAGAATCCAATGTTCACTTCCACATGTACGCTGATGACACCCAACTTTATCTCAAATTACAATCACCCAAAGACATCATGCTCTTGAATTCAATGATCAGAAGCAGCCAATCCTGGCTGGCCGCTAATCATCTCAAACTCAATGCTCTTAAAACAAAGTTCCTTCTGATCTCACCTCCCGCGAAGATCACTACCGCACAAACTTGGCTTAAACACCTAACGGCACTCAATGTTCAACCCACCATCGTGGACTCAGCAAAATCTCTAGGCATAACACTGGACACCAATCTCAACATGCAGGAACACATCAACAAAGCAACTAAGGGAGCGAACTACCAAATCAACACCCTAAGGAAACTTAAACCCTTCCTTCCAGCCAAAGACTTCCAAACTGCGGTACAATCACTAGTCATACCTCGAATAGAATACGGCAGCATCGCCCTCTACGGTCTCCCCCTAGCTACTACGGCACCCATAAGAGCTTCTCTAAACGCCGCAGCGAGACTCATCACTGGATCAAAAAAACACTCACACATTTCCCCTGACTTCAAATCCCTGAACTGGTTGCCTTTTGAAGCCAGAATACATCTGAAAATCGCTTGCTTGACGCACAAGGCTGTCCACCTGAGCTCACCAGGATACCTCGCTCAGAAGCTGACGATTTCTGGAGGCTCCAGAAACACTAGAGGCACTACAAATTTTTGTACCGAGGCCGCGCCCTATTGACGAGAGGTGCAGGCTGCTACCCGGACGTGCCGACGGGCAGGTGTGGTGAGTGTGAGGTGGGCGGAGACTGGCTGAGGCCGTGCAGCTGGGCTGCTGCGAGCTGTGCCGTCAGGGAGCAGGGAGTCGGGAGCCGGGAGCCGGGAGTCGATTGAGGTCCGGTTTGGGGGCTCCAGCAGAGCGGCGGTGTGCCGGTAAGTCGGCTAATTGCGTGTGGGAGGGAGTAAGGGTGTGGAGAGGCGCCCCGCCACTGCTGTGGTAGGGCTGGGCTGGATAACCGGCAGTAGGAGCTGCTAACAAACGCGATACAAGCCCCCTTCCCTGAACCGCACGCACGTCGCATAGAGCCACTGCTGCCTGCTGCTGAGAGATCCCCAACCCTGTACATCCTGTACATCCTGTACAGTCACCCTGGTATCTCCCAGGTCTCTCTTGTGTTGCTCCTGATTTACTCCTGATTTACTCCAGAAGGCCGCCCGGCGAGCAAGCTCCCCTGCGGCGCCCTGTGTCGGTTTTCCCGCGCAACCTCACCTACTGGCCTGGCTGTCGGCCGTGTGAGTATCTGGCCGCCCTTTTCAGCTCTGGGGCTGCTCCCCATGCCGTCTTTCCCCCCCCCCAGCCTGCCCAGTGACAGCCAGCCAAGCTGCGAGCCCAGCAAGCTCAGGACACTAACAAGCTGAGTCGGCCTGACACACACCAACTTCCCATCTGTGTTCAGACTCCGAGCTCAGTCTTGAGCCCAGTCTTGAGGTGTGCGGCTTGGCGGGCGGCCGTGGGTTAGGCGGAAGGGGTTGGTTAGTGAGCAAAGGGCGTGGGGGTGCCACATGCAAAGGTGCCTCAAGCGCAGACAAAGCACCTGAGCGCGCCCAGTGAAGGGCCACAGTGCCACTTAAATAGCTACCTAGCTACCCATCATCTAGCTGGGCAGCCACCGAA
This sequence comes from Lissotriton helveticus, assembly GCF_964261635.1. Lineage (NCBI taxonomy): Eukaryota > Metazoa > Chordata > Amphibia > Caudata > Salamandridae > Lissotriton > Lissotriton helveticus. The sequence goes on along the minus strand of NC_136059.1, from coordinate 179,815,610 downwards.
GATCAGATCAATCAAAACGGAAGATAGTGGAGAACAGATGCGGAGAACATAAAGGAACAAAAAGGAGGGGAGCAAAAAGGAAAGGAATACTGCACTACCAAGCATAGCGGACCCAGACGGAGAGATCTGTACCGGTTGAACTGGCAGTACCCTCAGACTGAACACATTGACCACACCCGCCAGAGCTCCAAGGCTATTAAGTCCCTTCCAACTCCTCAACAGCAGAGCCATTGCATAGCTATCGGAGACTTAAGGCTATAGCAACCCCCTTTTTTTGACTATTTTGGACTACTTTTAGGCTCTTATCAGCCTTGGTAGCTTACCCTACCTCCATTTAATTGAGGCAATGAGATCGGGGAAGGTAAGAAGGACCACAGCGGCACCCAAACGGAGGACTACAAAACAACCGGCACCCAAAGAGAAACCCCATCCGGGTAGCCATTCAACCCTCCTGGGTCCCGAGGAAATAGTGACAGCGGTAAAAGCTTCTCCAACCAGCTGCTGCCACTCAAGTCAGAAAGGCAAGAGTTCGGACATGCCAAAAATCATGAAGCACACAAACCTGTTGTCCTACTTTAAGAAAACACCACCCACGTTGGATACGCATCCTCAGTCCCAGCCCCAGGACGCAGCAAGGCTTGATGCTCCGGACCAACTGGCCGAAATAAGCGTGCCCCCTCCACAACTGTTATCCCCATTACAGTGGTCAATGAAATCCAAAAAGTCTGTCCAACCCCCGGGAGTGTATATCTTTGGATCAACTTTCAACGATTCTATCTCGGCTAGGCCAGGGGACGTAAGCCCTAAACAAAACCCCGCAGTCATTTTTCAACCACAGTTGCAATTAGGACAGCAACTTTTAACCGCTGGAACAGACAAGCAAGGAGTATGCCCGCTCCAGTCCTCCCCGGTGGACCTGCAACCTAACCCAAGTTCCTTTTCAGATTACAAACCGAGATCAGAGTCCCCTGCACTTACCTCTCAACAAGAGCACGCCCCGTCAAATGAACCTTCAATGGTCCCCCACTGCCAATCAACTCTTGCACAAATTCATGTGCAAAATTCCCATGTGCGCAATATCACTCTCCAAACGTGCTATTCACCCCAAGTCATAAACTCATTAAATCAGCTCCCGGTCACGCTAAGTCCCCAGCGCATAGACAACGTCGTGTCAAGTCCTCAGCACTCTGTATTCTCACCACCAGCAGCAAAAATATCATCCCCTCGAGAAACAGCCAAGAAAACCGATCCGAACAACCAGCTCTTAGCGGATCTATCATTCTTTTTTAAAAACACTCAAAACTCCCCCAATCATACGCCAAATATTAACTCTAACAAAGAAGACCTAACAGTAACCGGAGTCTGGCCACAACTCCTCCTAACGTTTCAACAAACAGTTAATGCACTAAATTATCATTCGGACAAACTGGACGTGCAGGTCGACCTTTTGAATACTCTAGCCCTGTTCACGGCAGGGATAGATAACAAACTCGACAAATTGAACAACTTAATATTAGGAGCACAAGCCTCGACCAAGCTCGTACAGTCTGTCTGCTGTTGCTCCCCAATCATTGACTCACTTTCTTCGCTTCCAGACTTTCTATCCAGTGTCATAAAGGAAGTTAAGTCGCTGAAGGGGGGTAACTCACCCACAAATTCTGGTCTGCAACAGCAAAGACCATCGGTAACGGACCAACCCTCTACTAACCCATGGTCCATTACTAATAAAGGCTCAAAGCCAAGTGGTGGCACAGAACCAAGCACAAACCAGCTAAACGATCAGCCAAAAAGCGGACACCTCCAACCAGCAACAACAGGTTCTGACCGAACTGAAGTGACGAGTGAAAACGCCGGGGCGTCCACCGGATATACAACCTGCATGGATAACCCTGTGACCAGGTCAATGGCCAGCCCAGCGGCCTTGGTACCCTCCAAATCAGAAGCGTTGCCAGCCCCCCCGCCACCATGCAGCAAGAGAGAGCGCAAACGACAGCGCAAACATAGAAACAAAACAAGAGCCAAAGCAAATGCCGCATACCAGGACTTCTTTCCCCTCTTTGCGAAGGTAATTGATAAGAAAGCCATAAGTGAGACGGATGTCCCATCAACTTTAACTAGTCCCAGTGCCCCCAAATTAAAAGGGGATTCACCAGCAAGCGCCACCCAGCCATCCTTGGGGGGTATCCAAGATCTTATCGAACCAGCTAGGGGAGCAGCAACTGAAGAATCAAGCATAGCTGTGGAAAATTTAATGACCAAAACTGTTGAGCCAAGCCCAATAGGGCCCACAGTTACTTTAATAAAATCTAACCCAACGTCGGTCACATCCCCTCCACGCTTGGACACTGTAAAAACAGGAATGAATCTCACAAAAACAATTTACATCCAAAAAACAACTGTGCACAAAACCAGTCATCCTTCATTGAAGGTTCCTAATTGTCCAATGCAACAGGTGCAGAAAACAGATGCAGGACAGTCTACTAATAAAACCAACAAGTCGGCCCCAAGCATACCCAAAGAAGAGAATAAAAATGATTCCTCACTCTTTCACATCCTACTGGCACCAGAATATAAATCAAGGGGTCGTCAGGATATCCTCAACAGATCTAACATAATAAAACTCGTGGAAGGCATCCCAGGGTTCGCAGGCCTGGCATCGGAGGACATAGAATCTATCGAATTTCTCCCACCAAGAGGCACCCAACCGTCTGAGGTAACGCTAGTGTCACTCAAGTCGGCCAGCTGGGCAGGAGTCTTTTTGAACCATAAGACCACCTTTCGGGACTGGGGCATCAGAGTGTATCCATATTCCACTCCAGGTTACCCCACCTCCCTACTAATCCAGCCGACACTTACTCGAAATGCTGGTACTACCAGACCAGCGCCCTATCTCAGTCCGTATTCGATCTTAAAAAACGCGGCAGGATCCGAGGAACTATATAATATTCCCCCAACGGTGGTCTCCAACGTCGACACAAGTCTAGGCTGGGAATGGCTTCCAGCAATCCTGTCAACCAAAAGCTCAGATTGACCCTCCGAAGTAGAGCTTTCTGCCGACAACTACAAACCCCAAGCAATGCCAATTCCACCAGTAGTTTCATCTACAACCGCTCCAATTCCAGAAGCTGATCCAATTTTTCTTATATGTTCTTGGAACATTAGCGGCCTCCACCAGAAAATTACGCACCCTGACACTTTTTCTTTCCTATGCGAACATGCCGTAATAGCCCTACAGGAAACCTGGGCTACAGAAGGATTTCCTGTCATTGGCTATATTGAATTATGGAAACCCGCACTCAGGGACAGCCGCTATGGCCACGCCAAAGGTGGCCTTTCAATATACATATCAAATAACCTAAAAGGCCCAATCTCACGACTAAGTACCAAGGAAGATTGGCTACTCGGGGTTAAAATTAACTCGTGGCGAAAACAGCGCCCACTTCTTCTTTTTAATGTATATATCAACCCCAATACACGTACAAAGTGGAAAAGTAAATTTTGCCATGTTCTGTGTCCCTACGTGTCATCCATCATATGTTATGTGTGCATGATTAAATATGCATATGCATTCCCTATGTTCGATTAATGACGCAATTACAGTTGTGTCCACCTCTAGTATGCCAGTTTCCAGTTCTCGTGAATACTACGAATATCAGGCCTATGTAAAGCTACGTTGCCACGTTTCTCAGTGTGCACGTTATTCTATTGTAAAGTCCCCGTTTCTAGGCCTCAAAAGGGCCTGGACACCAGATTCAGCTCCTGTCTCCTGAAGCCCTCGCTGAGGAGCGATACAGCCCCCACCTGTATCCTCGACCCTTCACTTACTTCCTGCCTCGCAGTGCCCGGCTCACCCTGGCTCTGCCTCTGAGTCTGCCAAGAGTATGTTATGATTCCAGTTATCAGTTCAGCCCTCCTTCCCTGCATTCCTAAGCTACTGAATCGCATCAATAGTTTCCGTCATTGTCTAGCTTTTACGTCTCCATGTAAGAGAAATACTGCATTTAATGGTCATTTAATATTCTTCATCACGCACTACATGTAGAATAATGCATGGTCCAGTCTTAGTGTCTGTTAGCCTTTCCCCTCCTGACTTCTAGTTTATATCAACATGTTCCCTAAACATCAGATACTAGATACTGCTTAGGTACATGTCGCCCTGACTCTCCAGACTTCAGTCTCTGCTCCTAGCACAGAGTTCGAAGCCCCCAGCTTCTCCTAGTAACACGTCATTGCCAGTTTGCGCGCACCATCAGGTTAGAGGTCCCGGCTCCTCAGGTAGCCCCCTCCATGGTTGCCGCCCCATTCATGACATATTCTGTTACGTTTGCATCACATGTCTATGTATACGCCCTGTTACACCTCTTTTCACCCTTATCTTTCGCGACTGCTACGCGTTACGCCTTTTGCTCCACCCACTGCTACGCCTATTGCAATGTAATGCTATGTGTTTGCGTTATGTATATATGCTCATGCACTGTTATTAAGAAATGATTTTTCCCCTTGTCCCGATCCTGACCCCGGCAGCACTGCTGGGCCTTGCCATCCTATTCCTGTGCAGGTGGTCCTGTTCCTGTCCTTTATGCTGTAATAAACCTGCAAACTCCTACTACCTCGAATCTTGACTCTTATTTATTGAGCTATCTGTTATTCATTTATTCATTCAAAAATAGGGTATTATTTATTTATTTACCACATAATGGCGCCCGAACAGGGACTTGCCCTTTCCCCACGCGTCGGTGAAGCCACACCGACCCCCTGACCCTCTGCAGTCGTGACGGAACTCTTCTGCGCACCGGCAGATATTTCTGCTTCAAGTATCCCTCAGGCCCACGGAGGAGACGGAGGAGGCGGTCCAGCATCCAGACGAGACGGTGGAGGAACGCGGCGAGTCCCGACCAGAGCCCAAGCCGAGAGTCCAAGGTCCGAGGTATCCGGAGGCCCACCCGTAACAGAAGTCCGAAGTTCGTCCGTCCGACGTCGAGGCAGTCCAGTCCAGTCTGAGGCCTTCCGTTCTTGCTGCCCGGTGAGTACCGTTACTGGGGTAGTATCTAGACAGGGTCAATTTAATTGACTCTGGTCCGTGGGTTGGTGGTACACAGACCCACAAACGAAGTGTCCACTTCGGTGGATGCGGGTCCTGAACGTGTCTCTTTATGAGACCGGTAAGTTTCGTACTGTTTCAGCAGTGCATCTAGTCTCTGTTCTAGTCAGTTCTGTTCTCGAGAAAATTCATGTGTTCTGTTCTCAGTATTCCAGGTAGTATTCTGTTCGAACTGTTATTTTAAATGTTCTTCATGTATTTTAATGTCGTGGTATGAATGGGGGATAAGTATCGTGTTTATTGTGTATTGTATTGTGTCTAGATTATAGTCCAGTCATGCCTTTGTTTTCTAAGTTACGTCAGTTAAAAACCAGAAAGGGTCTGCTGGAAGCAGCAGTTCCAGTTCCGCCTAGGGACAGTCCAGGTCATTTTATGTATCAGAAGCATGGCATAAGCGCCATTTTGTATCTAGACTTATGGGTAGATTATACCAAACAGTTAGAAGAAAAGTATAGATGGCCCGTATCGGGTACATGGGATGCCGAGTGCATCATGCGAGTAGAAGAGGCATTATGGAAAAAGAAAGCCAGACAGTCACAGAAAGATGCCATCGAGTTATGGCGCAAAGAAGCTCATAAAAGAACCGAAAAAGAAATCAGAAAGTCAGAATTAAGTAGAGAATCCTTGGAACGAGCCCAAGAAAGGGAATTAATCGAGATTGGTGAACGAGTTAAAGCCGAACAGTCAGACAGACAGAGGCATGCCCTTATTAGGGGTATGTATCCTCTCCTTGCCGAGGGCTTGCCAAAAGCGACCCCAGAGGCATCCAGTAATTTCCCGCCACCATTAGTTCCGACTAAGCTACGTCACAAACAGACCGCAGCTGATATTTTTATTTCGTCCTATTTGGACGACACAGTCCCAGAATATGCAAATCCTGTTCGCGCTACGCCAGTCCCTGTAAATCAGGCACTTCCCGCTCCTCCAGACACCGGAGTACCTGTTACGGTACCCCCGGTCCAGCCCGCCATACAAGTCCAGCCTACATTTCCATTTCCCACTCTGCCAGGACGAAGAGCCTCAGTAGACGACTCTAGTTTAGGGGCCGCAGGGGGAGGTACTCCTCAAACCCCGCCGCCACACAAGCGTTTAACGACAGCCGAATTACATATACAAGCATCACAGCGTACGCCCAGACATCAGACTGTAGCAGAAATAAGAAAATCCCTTGCCGAATGCGGCTATGATCCAGTCCCAGGCGAGGATAATATGGTTTTATATTCATTCCGCGTAAGAAAGGTGGCCGAGTATCTAGTCACCTTACCGAATATGAAAGAAGATCTAGACAGAATATATCGTTTCATCCGTACAGGGGATGATCCAGAAAGCATTGGTGAGGCCATGTCTCAAAGGAAAGCTGAGACCCAGCTCATGATATTAAAGTTTCTGATCAATTGTCTAATAAGAGAACAAGATTACCCGTCTAAAGATCCGGCTGAAATGAAAACCCTGACAAGGTGGAGTGATAATATAGCCGAGGGTAAGCACAAGACCGTTGGTGCTATGGAGAGTATGTACAAGAAAATCCGTAAAGAAATAATAAAGTTACACGAACAGCGTAAAGCAGCACAAGTAAGCGAGAAAGAAAGTAACTCTGATCCTGAAGAGTTAGACGACGAGAATCCTGACAGAATAGCGTATGTAGGAAAATCTAGATTTCCAGATCGCCATTTACGCCTAGAACACAAGTCTATTTTTCATCATCCAGCACCAGAACAAGGTTCTCTAGAACAAGTGTTTCAAGCTACCGATCACATTCTGAAATCACGAATCGGTTACAGTGAGTTGAGTACCATGCATGAACAAGAACTAGCCCGATCAGCAGTCCGATGGGTTACTGATTCTACCACTTTTCCAGACGAAATAGTGGCACAAATGTTTCTGAAAATGCCCCCAGCCGAGCAACGACTGGCGGGTATGTATATGATTCAGCACCTCATTACATTGTATGAGGGTCAGCACTCTGATCCAGGTCCGTTACACGATATCCTGAACGAGTTACTCCAGTATAGATGGAAAGGTTTAGGTACCGACTTAATTAGTGTCATTCTAGAACAGCGTCACAAATATAGAACGTTTCTGAACCCGCATTTTGTTCATGTCTCACCCCCAGAAAGTAAACCATTTTACATAGAGCGACAGAATCCGTTACGAGAAGTCCACCCAGTTAGAGGAACGGGTGGCGAACTAGAACGAGTGTTTATTTACACTCCGATTACAAAGATGGAACTCCTAGAGATGAAGAAATTAATTCCCTGTCATGACAAAGATCCAGCAGGGTTCCATAGAGAATTAAAAGACATGCTCCGTATGGGAGAATACACGTATCCAGATATAATTAAAATGTTAAAGGTTCTGCTGCCCGCAGGGGTGTATGAAAAGCTCAAGGAAAAAGAATGGGAGGTGGGAGAGAAAAAGATCGATTGGGCAGTTCTAGAAGCTGAAGACAAGGCACGAGTACCAGGTACCGGTCTTGGAGCGAAATGTAAAGAATTACCAGAATTATTAATACAAGTTTTACCAAGATTATTGACAACTAGAAAAGAAGACTGGGATGCAATCTCAGCCTGTAAACAGAAACAAGACGAAGATATTAGTGATTTTTATTCTAGATTTGAGAAATGTTTTAGCATCAACAGTGGCCTCAAGACAAGTAGTGAGTCATACCCTCACCTTTTTGTTACTAAATTAGTCGAGAATTCAAGTCCACAAATTAAAAATCGAGTTTTGAAAGTCGAAAGTACCTGGCAAGCTAATACCCCGTCCCAGATGTTGCAGATGCTCCAATACCACCAGAATAGGATCAGGGAAGAACAAGAACACGAAAGGAAGCGTATGAAAGACACGAAAATGAAAGTACTAGTTGCACAATCCGTTCCTCAAGACAGTCAGAAGAGGGGTCCGAATCAAGCCAGTCATCCTGCAGCTCCCGTTAAAGGGAACTGCAATTATTGTAAACAGCCAGGTCATTTTATAAACGAGTGTGCAGTTCTGAAACATAACATAGCTACCGGTAAGACTAAAGAAAGACCACGTCCGCCTAGACAAGAACAAGTTTTACAGATTCCTCAGCCACAGAATGCACCACAGACAGTTACAGCACCGCAGCCCATCGCTGCAACACAGCATGTTACACAGCAGATGTACCAGTATGCACAGTCTGAGTATCCAGAGTATCAACCGTATTCATGAAACAGCCTAGAGAGGGAGGTAGGCTTGCCTCTCATCGAGATACCTGTAGATCAAGAAGGTCCCTATGTTCACAGTCAAGTATTAGGGAAAGATAGGAAGTTTTTGATTGATACAGGGGCAAGTAGGACCACAATTAGTCACGCCGAAGTTCCAGGGGCTCCGCTCTCAGGCTCAAGAAATGTTTCCCTTGGATTTTCAGGAAAACCTATCGTAAATGAAATATCAAAGCCAGTTACTCTAGAAGTAGGTCCATTGTCCCGCACTACTGATCTGTTACTTACTAAGTCATGTCCAGAAAACCTATTAGGCATTAAAACACTGAAAGAGTTAGGTGCAGTTATATGCTGTTCCCCAGAGGGAATACGATTGTTCCTACGTGACTTTAAGGGTCACTATGTATTACGAGATTTTGATCCAAGATTGTCTAATGTTCCGCAGCATTTATGGGCGCAAGGTCCAACTGATGTAGGTGACATGCAAATCACACCCTATCGTGTGACTCTCAAGCCAGGTGTAGTGTTACCACGAATCAGACAGTACAGATTGCCACCTGAGGCTGTAGCAGCCTTATCCAAAATTATTGACGAGCTCATCGCTCAAGGAGTGGTTGTAGAAACTGACTCCAACGTATGCAATTCTCCGATCATTCCAGTCATGAAACGTACTGATCCAAATGCACCCCCAGTATATCGATTAGTGATTGACCTACGGGAACTTAATAAATGTATTATTCCGCAGTACCCAGTTGTCCCAGATATCTCTTCCCTGTTGACAGCCATTGATTCCGAAGCAACGTTCTTTACTGTAATCGACCTCAAGAATGCATTTTTTAGTGTTCCTATTCATCCAGACAGCCAGTTCCTTTTCGGATTTTGTTTAAATGGAAGGAGCTATATGTTCACACGCGCTCCTCAAGGTTTCACAGAAAGCCCTAGCATTTACAGTCAAGCACTTAAGAGACAACTAGACAACATTCACATGCCAACTGACACTGCCCTGCTCCAGTATGTCGATGATCTCCTGATCACAGCCCGTTCTGAACGTGCTTGCGAGTGAGCATCCCTTACAGTCTTGTATTTCCTAGCCGAGATGGGGCACAAGGTGTCCCCTTCGAAGCTTCAATTCTGTGTCCAGCAAGTGGTCTACTTAGGACACTTACTGTCCAAGAGGGGTAGGCAGTTGACACCTGACCGTATCCAGTTAATAGCGAGTCTTCCTCAGCCCAAGACCCAGAAGGAGGTACGTGCTTTTATCGGCCTTACTTCTTACTGCAGACAATGGATTCCACAGTATGCATTCCTAGCCAAGCCACTGATACAGTTAACGACACAGGAGGCAGCCGTATCGACTGTCCTCCCTTGGACATCTGAACATACACTTAGTTTCAATGAGTTAAAGAAAGCCCTATGCCAAGCTCCAGTTCTAGCGACACCGAACTACAGTAAGCCTTTTACACTTTTCGTCACTGAACGCGAAGGTACAGCATTATCTGTTCTTACACAAGATCAAGCAGGACAATACAAGCCATGTGCTTATTTTTCGAGCACATTAGATCCTGTAGCCCAGGCTCTGCCTGCGTGCCTCAAGTCAGTTGCAGCCACAGCCCTAGCTATCAGACAAAGTGATTCCATAGTCTTAGGACATACCTTGACAGTACAAGTTCCACATTCCGTGGAAGTTCTTTTAAACCGAACACAAACTCAGCACTTGACAATTGCACGTTTAACAGGTTATGAATTGACACTGTTCCAGCCACACATAGAAATCAGACGCTGCAACATCCTGAACCCTGCTACACTGTTACCATCAGTTACTTCGAATTCTGCCACACATGACTGCGTGGAAGTAGTTAACATTATGACCAAGCCAAGACAAGATCTGACAGATATTCCGTTACCAGACCCCGACCTGACACTTTATGTGGATGGTTCATGTATGAGAACAAGTACAGGAGAACTAGTCGCCGCGTATGCAGTGACTACTGACACCGAAGTCATTGAGACACACCGTATTGATACCCTGTCCGCTCAAGCAGCAGAGCTAGTTGCTCTGACACAAGCCTGCATACACGCCAAGAACTTGAAAGTTAATGTTTACACAGATTCACGTTACGCATTTGGAGTTGTACACGACTTCGGAGTGCTCTGGCAGGAGAGAGGTTTCATGACTTCTCATGGAACCAAGATTCAGCATGGTCTCCTTATTCAAGCTCTGTTAGATGCCATACATTTACCGACATCTATTGCTATCATGAAGTGCAAAGCACATACGAAAGTTACTGACATTATTTCTCAAGGTAACGATCTAGCAGATCGCACAGCCAAGCTTACAGCACAGACTCCAGACATTCCAGTTAACATGACACACACTCCAGATCCGATTACATGCATGACAGTTAAAGACCCTACACAAGATGTCATAGACATACAGTTACATGCTACTCCCGAAGAAATCAAGAAATGGTCCGAACAAGGAGGGGTCCAGACAGATCAAGGATGGTTAACGAAGGGTAGAGCCACATGGTTTCTCCCCGACTCTATGGTTCAAGTCATTATTAATACCGCACATAGTCCAGCACATTTAGGAGAAAAAGCTATGTTAGACAGTATCCAGAACATCTGGTTCAACAAGCATTTACGAGCTGCAGCCAAGCAGAAAGTCCGTACCTGTATGATATGTTGTCAGTTTAATCCAGGTAAAAGTGTCCCGGTGGAACAAGGTGGATTCCAGCCCCCTGACCACCCTTTTGAAGTCCTCCAGATGGATTATATTCAGATGGAGCGATGTCGAGGTTTCAAGTATGTCCTTGTAGTTGTATGCGCTTTGTCCAGGTGGACAGAAGCATATCCAGTCCCAGATTACACAGCTGCGACCACTGCCAAGCAGTTGGTTCGTGAGTTCTTCCCCCGTTATGGACTCCCTAGGGTCGTATATTCTGATAACGGCCAGCCATTCTCATCAGAGTTAATGAAACACGTTTCCCTATTGTTAGGGTACCAGTGGAAGTTTCATTGTGTACGCCATCCTGAAGCAGCCGGTCTCGTAGAGAGACATAACCAGACCCTGAAAATTCGCATCGCAAAAATTTGTAAAGAGAAAGGTGTGGACTGGCTAGTAGCTCTGCCAGTCGCTTTATTTTATATGCGCATGGTCGCACATTCCAGATCAGGTCTGTCCCCGTATGAGGTCGTTTTCGGCCGCCCCCCTAACATGTGGGGTACTCCTAGACCCCGAAGTATTACCGATGTTTCAAGTAATATGCTGACAGATTACCTAGCTTCCTTGATGTCTGCCCTCAACTCTTGTCGTTCACAGGTTGCCGCCACATTTCCAGACAACACCGAGGTGGCACCGCATGAAATCGTTCCAGGATCCATGGTTCTTGTCCGCAATTTTGACCGCTCAAGTCCGCTGGAGCCACGCTGGAAGGAGCCCCGACAGGTCCTCCTCGCCACCCGTACGGCCGTGAAGTTGGAGGGTCGCAAAGGCTGGGTGCACCTTTCGCATGTAAAGAAGTTTTATGGACTGAAACCCGTCTCAAAGAACATTTCCCAGGATTTGAAGGATTGCCAAAATATTGTTCTTAAGGACTGTCCCGCAAAAGACATTGCTACAAACCCTCCCCTGTTAGAGAAAACTCCGCAACAGGAGTATAAGTTAAAACTCCGGTCTAGTAAAATAAGTCAGCCAGTTTGATTGTCTAAGTCCTCCCCTAGGTGAAACAGTTAGACTGTTTCTGACATGTATAAAATAGACCCCCATAGTGAGAGAGTTAGTCAAAACTCAATCCGATGTATCATTTTTCTATGTTTCATATTATTTCTCAGCATTATGATTTCCTGCACCAGTTATGCATTTTACCTGTGTTTCCCAGTTTCTCATGTAAATACGTCTTCTAATGCTACAGTAGAACACACGTTTAGTGATCTGCCTCCTCATGAACTCTCTTACCGCCTCGCTATGCGAAATAATTATTTTATCCGCATGCTACATTACTCACACCAAACCAGCAATGCCACTAATTGTTGGGTGTGTGGTCGACTCCCCCCTTTCCAGACACCGAAGGGAGTTCTGCCACTCTTTCCTTATCCTTTTTCACATAATGGTTCGTGTGGAGCATGGTCCACGTTAACGTCATCCTCAACAGATATGTCTTTTCTTAACAGCACATGTTTTCCAGACAAGCAAGGTCTCCCCCACAGAACCGGGTTAGATCTAGAAAATGAAGTTTACAATTTAGGTAATTATTCTTCGAATTTCATGGTCCTGAATGTTCAGTCTGATTCCACTCCAGATTTACCTGCTATTTCAGTACTAGCAGTCAAAGGCGAATTATGTGTCCGAAATAATGGTTCCGTACACGTAGGACATAGTGATTGTACTACTATTGTCAAGTATAATGACAGTGGGAAATCCATTTTCAAAGCTTTACGTCATTCTTATTTTATTTGTGGTCAAACTGCATATGTTCGTCTGCCCCTCGATTGGGAGGGAACCTGTTACATTGCCTTCCTACTGCCACCAGTTTTCCTAGCCCCACCTGATTATCATAGAAACACACATCTAGTACACATTAGACATAGAAGGGAGTCCCCAATTGTCGATTATACTGAAACTGCTCTAGAACAGTATACAGATTTCAACAGAGGTTTCTTTTTCTTTATAGGACCTATCCAGAATAGTAAGCTAATCCGTAGGTTAACCAGAACCCTCGAAGCTGTAGTAAATGAGACTGCCTCTGCTCTAGGTAACTTAACCGAAGAGCAATCTGCTATGAGATTTGTCGTTTTACAGAATCGTCTCGTCCTTGACGTCATACTGGCCGATAGGGGCGGGGCCTGTAGAGTCATCGGATCTAGTTGCTGCATTTTCATTCCAAATAACGCGCCGTCTGTTTATTCAGCTATAACCAGACTCCATAAAATTGCCCATCTGTTACACCAAGATCCAGGCACCTGGACATGGTCCGGTTGGTTCTGGAATATAATTTCCGCCTGGGGATGGAAAGTCTTGTCCTTTCTAGGTATTGCAGTAGCGATCGTATTCAGCTGCTGCCTCTGTATACAATGTGGCCCTGCGATTTGCGGCATTTGTGCTACCTCTTGTATTCCTAGTCCCAAGCCCCGTTCTAAATCCCGTTCCAGGATAATTCGAGACAAGCAAATGATACTGTATGAAATGATAGATGGTATCATGAATATTGATGTTTCCTGATGGAATCGTAGTGACAAGGAGGGAATGTGGAAAAGTAAATTTTGCCATGTTCTGTGTCACTACGTGTCATCCATCATATGTTATGTGTGCATGATTAAATATGCATATGCATTCCCTATGTTCGATTAATGACGCAATTACAGTTGTGTCCACCTCTAGTATGCCAGTTTCCAGTTCTCGTGAATACTACGAATATCAGGCCTATGTAAAGCTACGTTGCCACGTTTCTCAGTGTGCACGTTATTCTATTGTAAAGTCCCCGTTTCTAGGCCTCAAAAGGGCCTGGACACCAGATTCAGCTCCTGTCTCCTGAAGCCCTCGCTGAGGAGCGATACAGCCCCCACCTGTATCCTCGACCCTTCACTTACTTCCTGCCTCGCAGTGCCCGGCTCACCCTGGCTCTGCCTCTGAGTCTGCCAAGAGTATGTTATGATTCCAGTTATCAGTTCAGCCCTCCTTCCCTGCATTCCTAAGCTACTGAATCGCATCAATAGTTTCCGTCATTGTCTAGCTTTTACGTCTCCATGTAAGAGAAATACTGCATTTAATGGTCATTTAATATTCTTCATCACGCACTACATGTAGAATAATGCATGGTCCAGTCTTAGTGTCTGTTAGCCTTTCCCCTCCTGACTTCTAGTTTATATCAACATGTTCCCTAAACATCAGATACTAGATACTGCTTAGGTACATGTCGCCCTGACTCTCCAGACTTCAGTCTCTGCTCCTAGCACAGAGTTCGAAGCCCCCAGCTTCTCCTAGTAACACGTCATTGCCAGTTTGCGCGCACCATCAGGTTAGAGGTCCCGGCTCGTCAGGTAGCCCCCTCCATGGTTGCCGCCCCATTCATGACATATTCTGTTACGTTTGCATCACATGTCTATGTATACGCCCTGTTACACCTCTTTTCACCCTTATCTTTCGCGACTGCTACGCGTTACGCCTTTTGCTCCACCCACTGCTACGCCTATTGCAATGTAATGCTATGTGTTTGCGTTATGTATATATGCTCATGCACTGTTATTAAGAAATGATTTTTCCCCTTGTCCCGATCCTGACCCCGGCAGCGCTGCTGGGCCTTGCCATCCTATTCCTGTGCAGGTGGTCCTGTTCCTGTCCTTTATGCTGTAATAAACCTGCAAACTCCTACTACCTCGAATCTTGACTCTTATTTATTGAGCTATCTGTTATTCATTTATTCATTAAAAAATAGGGTATTATTTATTTATTTACCACATAATGGCGCCCGAATAGGGACTTGCCCTTTCCCCACGCGTCGGTGAAGCCACACCGACCCCCTGACCCTCTGCAGTCGTGACGGAACTCTTCTGCGCACCGGCAGATATTTCTGCTTCAAGTATCCCTCAGGCCCACGGAGGAGACGGAGGAGGCGGTCCAGCATCCAGACGAGACGGTGGAGGAACGCGGCGAGTCCCGACCAGAGCCCAAGCCGAGAGTCCAAGGTCCGAGGTATCCGGAGGCCCACCCGTAACAGAAGTCCGAAGTTCGGCCGTCCGACGTCGAGGCAGTCCAGTCCAGTCTGAGGCCTTCCGTTCTTGCTGCCCGGTGAGTACCGTTACTGGGGTAGTATCTAGACAGGGTCAATTTAATTGACTCTGGTCCGTGGGTTGGTGGTACACAGACCCACAAACGAAGTGTCCACTTCGGTGGATGCGGGTCCTGAACGTGTCTCTTTATGAGACCGGTAAGTTTCGTACTGTTTCAGCAGTGCATCTAGTCTCTGTTCTAGTCAGTTCTGTTCTCGAGAAAATTCATGTGTTCTGTTCTCAGTATTCCAGGTAGTATTCTGTTCGAACTGTTATTTTAAATGTTCTTCATGTATTTTAATGTCGTGGTATGAATGGGGGATAAGTATCGTGTTTATTGTGTATTGTATTGTGTCTAGATTATAGTCCAGTCATGCCTTTGTTTTCTAAGTTACGTCAGTTAAAAACCAGAAAGGGTCTGCTGGAAGCAGCAGTTCCAGTTCCGCCTAGGGACAGTCCAGGTCATTTTATGTATCAGAAGCATGGCATAAGCGCCATTTTGTATCTAGACTTATGGGTAGATTATACCAAACAGTTAGAAGAAAAGTATAGATGGCCCGTATCGGGTACATGGGATGCCGAGTGCATCATGCGAGTAGAAGAGGCATTATGGAAAAAGAAAGCCAGACAGTCACAGAAAGATGCCATCGAGTTATGGCGCAAAGAAGCTCATAAAAGAACCGAAAAAGAAATCAGAAAGTCAGAATTAAGTAGAGAATCCTTGGAACGAGCCCAAGAAAGGGAATTAATCGAGATTGGTGAACGAGTTAAAGCCGAACAGTCAGACAGACAGAGGCATGCCCTTATTAGGGGTATGTATCCTCTCCTTGCCGAGGGCTTGCCAAAAGCGACCCCAGAGGCATCCAGTAATTTCCCGCCACCATTAGTTCCGACTAAGCTACGTCACAAACAGACCGCAGCTGATATTTTTATTTCGTCCTATTTGGACGACACAGTCCCAGAATATGCAAATCCTGTTCGCGCTCCGCCAGTCCCTGTAAATCAGGCACTTCCCGCTCCTCCAGACACCGGAGTACCTGTTACGGTACCCCCGGTCCAGCCCGCCATACAAGTCCAGCCTACATTTCCATTTCCCACTCTGCCAGGACGAAGAGCCTCAGTAGACGACTCTAGTTTAGGGGCCGCAGGGGGAGGTACTCCTCAAACCCCGCCGCCACACAAGCGTTTAACGACAGCCGAATTACATATACAAGCATCACAGCGTACGCCCAGACATCAGACTGTAGCAGAAATAAGAAAATCCCTTGCCGAATGCGGCTATGATCCAGTCCCAGGCGAGGATAATATGGTTTTATATTCATTCCGCGTAAGAAAGGTGGCCGAGTATCTAGTCACCTTACCGAATATGAAAGAAGATCTAGACAGAATATATCGTTTCATCCGTACAGGGGATGATCCAGAAAGCATTGGCGAGGCCATGTCTCAAAGGAAAGCTGAGACCCAGCTCATGATATTAAAGTTTCTGATCAATTGTCTAATAAGAGAACAAGATTACCCGTCTAAAGATCCGGCTGAAATGAAAACCCTGACAAGGTGGAGTGATAATATAGCCGAGGGTAAGCACAAGACCGTCGGTGCTATGGAGAGTATGTACAAGAAAATCCGTAAAGAAATAATAAAGTTACACGAACAGCGTAAAGCAGCACAAGTAAGCGAGAAAGAAAGTAACTCTGATCCTGAAGAGTTAGACGACGAGAATCCTGACAGAATAGCGTATGTAGGAAAATCTAGATTTCCAGATCGCCATTTACGCCTAGAACACAAGTCTATTTTTCATCATCCAGCACCAGAACAAGGTTCTCTAGAACAAGTGTTTCAAGCTACCGATCACATTCTGAAATCACGAATCGGTTACAGTGAGTTGAGTACCATGCATGAACAAGAACTAGCCCGATCAGCAGTCCGATGGGTTACTGATTCTACCACTTTTCCAGACGAAATAGTGGCACAAATGTTTCTGAAAATGCCCCCAGCCGAGCAACGACTGGCGGGTATGTATATGATTCAGCACCTCATTACATTGTATGAGGGTCAGCACTCTGATCCAGGTCCGTTACACGATATCCTGAACAAGTTACTCCAGTATAGATGGAAAGGTTTAGGTACCGACTTAATTAGTGTCATTCTAGAACAGCGTCACAAATATAGAACGTTTCTGAACCCGCATTTTGTTCATGTCTCACCCCCAGAAAGTAAACCATTTTACATAGAGCGACAGAATCCGTTACGAGAAGTCCACCCAGTTAGAGGAACGGGTGGCGAACTAGAACGAGTGTTTATTTACACTCCGATTACAAAGATGGAACTCCTAGAGATGAAGAAATTAATTCCCTGTCATGACAAAGATCCAGCAGGGTTCCATAGAGAATTAAAAGACATGCTCCGTATGGGAGAATACACGTATCCAGATATAATTAAAATGTTAAAGGTTCTGCTGCCCGCAGGGGTGTATGAAAAGCTCAAGGAAAAAGAATGGGAGGTGGGAGAGAAAAAGATCGATTGGGCAGTTCTAGAAGCTGAAGACAAGGCACGAGTACCAGGTACCGGTCTTGGAGCGAAATGTAAAGAATTACCAGAATTATTAATACAAGTTTTACCTAGATTATTGACAACTAGAAAAGAAGACTGGGATGCAATCTCAGCCTGTAAACAGAAACAAGACGAAGATATTAGTGATTTTTATTCTAGATTTGAGAAATGTTTTAGCATCAACAGTGGCCTCAAGACAAGTAGTGAGTCATACCCTCACCTTTTTGTTACTAAATTAGTCGAGAATTCAAGTCCACAAATTAAAAATCGAGTTTTGAAAGTCGAAAGTACCTGGCAAGCTAATACCCCGTCCCAGATGTTGCAGATGCTCCAATACCACCAGAATAGGATCAGGGAAGAACAAGAACACGAAAGGAAGCGTATGAAAGACACGAAAATGAAAGTACTAGTTGCACAATCCGTTCCTCAAGACAGTCAGAAGAGGGGTCCGAATCAAGCCAGTCATCCTGCAGCTCCCGTTAAAGGGAACTGCAATTATTGTAAACAGCCAGGTCATTTTATAAACGAGTGTGCAGTTCTGAAACATAACATAGCTACCGGTAAGACTAAAGAAAGACCACGTCCGCCTAGACAAGAACAAGTTTTACAGATTCCTCAGCCACAGAATGCACCACAGACAGTTACAGCACCGCAGCCCATCGCTGCAACACAGCATGTTACACAGCAGATGTACCAGTATGCACAGTCTGAGTATCCAGAGTATCAACCGTATTCATGAAACAGCCTAGATAGGGAGGTAGGCTTGCCTCTCATCGAGATACCTGTAGATCAAGAAGGTCCCTATGTTCACAGTCAAGTATTAGGGAAAGATAGGAAGTTTTTGATTGATACAGGGGCAAGTAGGACCACAATTAGTCACGCCGAAGTTCCAGGGGCTCCGCTCTCAGGCTCAAGAAATGTTTCCCTTGGATTTTCAGGAAAACCTATCGTAAATGAAATATCAAAGCCAGTTACTCTAGAAGTAGGTCCATTGTCCCGCACTACTGATCTGTTACTTACTAAGTCATGTCCAGAAAACCTATTAGGCATTAAAACACTGAAAGAGTTAGGTGCAGTTATATGCTGTTCCCCAGAGGGAATACGATTGTTCCTACGTGACTTTAAGGGTCACTATGTATTACGAGATTTTGATCCAAGATTGTCTAATGTTCCGCAGCATTTATGGGCGCAAGGTCCAACTGATGTAGGTTACATGCAAATCACACCCTATCGTGTGACTCTCAAGCCAGGTGTAGTGTTACCACGAATCAGACAGTACAGATTGCCACCTGAGGCTGTAGCAGCCTTATCCAAAATTATTGACGAGCTCATCGCTCAAGGAGTGGTTGTAGAAACTGACTCCAACGTATGCAATTCTCCGATCATTCCAGTCATGAAACGTACTGATCCAAATGCACCCCCAGTATATCGATTAGTGATTGACCTACGGGAACTTAATAAATGTATTATTCCGCAGTACCCAGTTGTCCCAGATATCTCTTCCCTGTTGACAGCCATTGATTCCGAAGCAACGTTCTTTACTGTAATCGACCTCAAGAATGCATTTTTTAGTGTTCCTATTCATCCAGACAGCCAGTTCCTTTTCGGATTTTGTTTAAATGGAAGGAGCTATATGTTCACACGCGCTCCTCAAGGTTTCACAGAAAGCCCTAGCATTTACAGTCAAGCACTTAAGAGACAACTAGACAACATTCACATGCCAACTGACACTGCCCTGCTCCAGTATGTCGATGATCTCCTGATCACAGCCCGTTCTGAACGTGCTTGCGAGCGAGCATCCCTTACAGTCTTGTATTTCCTAGCCGAGATGGGGCACAAGGTGTCCCCTTCGAAGCTTCAATTCTGTGTCCAGCAAGTGGTCTACTTAGGACACTTACTGTCCAAGAGGGGTAGGCAGTTGACACCTGACCGTATCCAGTTAATAGCGAGTCTTCCTCAGCCCAAGACCCAGAAGGAGGTACGTGCTTTTATCGGCCTTACTTCTTACTGCAGACAATGGATTCCACAGTATGCATTCCTAGCCAAGCCACTGATACAGTTAACGACACAGGAGGCAGCCGTATCGACTGTCCTCCCTTGGACATCTGAACATACACTTAGTTTCAATGAGTTAAAGAAAGCCCTATGCCAAGCTCCAGTTCTAGCGACACCGAACTACAGTAAGCCTTTTACACTTTTCGTCACTGAACGCGAAGGTACAGCATTATCTGTTCTTACACAAGATCAAGCAGGACAATACAAGCCATGTGCTTATTTTTCGAGCACATTAGATCCTGTAGCCCAGGCTCTGCCTGCGTGCCTCAAGTCAGTTGCAGCCACAGCCCTAGCTATCAGACAAAGTGATTCCATAGTCTTAGGACATACCTTGACAGTACAAGTTCCACATTCCGTGGAAGTTCTTTTAAACCGAACACAAACTCAGCACTTGACAATTGCACGTTTAACAGGTTATGAATTGACACTGTTCCAGCCACACATAGAAATCAGACGCTGCAACATCCTGAACCCTGCTACACTGTTACCATCAGTTACTTCGAATTCTGCCACACATGACTGCGTGGAAGTAGTTAACATTATGACCAAGCCAAGACAAGATCTGACAGATATTCCGTTACCAGACCCCGACCTGACACTTTATGTGGATGGTTCATGTATGAGAACAAGTACAGGAGAACTAGTCGCCGCGTATGCAGTGACTACTGACACCGAAGTCATTGAGACACACCGTATTGATACCCTGTCCGCTCAAGCAGCAGAGCTAGTTGCTCTGACACAAGCCTGCATACACGCCAAGAACTTGAAAGTTAATGTTTACACAGATTCACGTTACGCATTTGGAGTTGTACACGACTTCGGAGTGCTCTGGCAGGAGAGAGGTTTCATGACTTCTCATGGAACCAAGATTCAGCATGGTCTCCTTATTCAAGCTCTGTTAGATGCCATACATTTACCGACATCTATTGCTATCATGAAGTGCAAAGCACATACGAAAGTTACTGACATTATTTCTCAAGGTAACGATCTAGCAGATCGCACAGCCAAGCTTACAGCACAGACTCCAGACATTCCAGTTAACATGACACACACTCCAGATCCGATTACATGCATGACAGTTAAAGACCCTACACAAGATGTCATAGACATACAGTTACATGCTACTCCCGAAGAAATCAAGAAATGGTCCGAACAAGGAGGGGTCCAGACAGATCAAGGATGGTTAACGAAGGGTAGAGCCACATGGTTTCTCCCCGACTCTATGGTTCAAGTCATTATTAATACCGCACATAGTCCAGCACATTTAGGAGAAAAAGCTATGTTAGACAGTATCCAGAACATCTGGTTCAACAAGCATTTACGAGCTGCAGCCAAGCAGAAAGTCCGTACCTGTATGATATGTTGTCAGTTTAATCCAGGTAAAAGTGTCCCGGTGGAACAAGGTGGATTCCAGCCCCCTGACCACCCTTTTGAAGTCCTCCAGATGGATTATATTCAGATGGAGCGATGTCGAGGTTTCAAGTATGTCCTTGTAGTTGTATGCGCTTTGTCCAGGTGGACAGAAGCATATCCAGTCCCAGATTACACAGCTGCGACCACTGCCAAGCAGTTGGTTCGTGAGTTCTTCCCCCGTTATGGACTCCCTAGGGTCGTATATTCTGATAACGGCCAGCCATTCTCATCAGAGTTAATGAAACACGTTTCCCTATTGTTAGGGTACCAGTGGAAGTTTCATTGTGTACGCCATCCTGAAGCAGCCGGTCTCGTAGAGAGACATAACCAGACCCTGAAAATTCGCATCGCAAAAATTTGTAAAGAGAAAGGTGTGGACTGGCTAGTAGCTCTGCCAGTCGCTTTATTTTATATGCGCATGGTCGCACATTCCAGATCAGGTCTGTCCCCGTATGAGGTCGTTTTCGGCCGCCCCCCTAACATGTGGGGTACTCCTAGACCCCGAAGTATTACCGATGTTTCAAGTAATATGCTGACAGATTACCTAGCTTCCTTGATGTCTGCCCTCAACTCTTGTCGTTCACAGGTTGCCGCCGCATTTCCAGACAACACCGAGGTGGCACCGCATGAAATCGTTCCAGGATCCATGGTTCTTGTCCGCAATTTTGACCGCTCAAGTCCGCTGGAGCCACGCTGGAAGGAGCCCCGACAGGTCCTCCTCGCCACCCGTACGGCCGTGAAGTTGGAGGGTCGCAAAGGCTGGGTGCACCTTTCGCATGTAAAGAAGTTTTATGGACTGAAACCCGTCTCAAAGAACATTTCCCAGGATTTGAAGGATTGCCAAAATATTGTTCTTAAGGACTGTCCCGCAAAAGACATTGCTACAAACCCTCCCCTGTTAGAGAAAACTCCGCAACAGGAGTATAAGTTGAAACTCCGGTCTAGTAAAATAAGTCAGCCAGTTTGATTGTCTAAGTCCTCCCCTAGGTGAAACGGTTAGACTGTTTCTGACATGTATAAAATAGACCCCCATAGTGAGAGAGTTAGTCAAAACTCAATCCGATGTATCATTTTTCTATGTTTCATATTATTTCTCAGCATTATGATTTCCTGCACCAGTTATGCATTTTACCTGTGTTTCCCAGTTTCTCATGTAAATACGTCTTCTAATGCTACAGTAGAACACACGTTTAGTGATCTGCCTCCTCATGAACTCTCTTACCGCCTCGCTATGCGAAATAATTATTTTATCCGCATGCTACATTACTCACACCAAACCAGCAATGCCACTAATTGTTGGGTGTGTGGTCGACTCCCCCCTTTCCAGACACCGAAGGGAGTTCTGCCACTCTTTCCTTATCCTTTTTCACATAATGGTTCGTGTGGAGCATGGTCCACGTTAACGTCATCCTCAACAGATATGTCTTTTCTTAACAGCACATGTTTTCCAGACAAGCAAGGTCTCCCCCACAGAACCGGGTTAGATCTAGAAAATGAAGTTTACAATTTAGGTAATTATTCTTCGAATTTCATGGTCCTGAATGTTCAGTCTGATTCCACTCCAGATTTACCTGCTATTTCAGTACTAGCAGTCAAAGGCGAATTATGTGTCCGAAATAATGGTTCCGTACACGTAGGACATAGTGATTGTACTACTATTGTCAAGTATAATGACAGTGGGAAATCCATTTTCAAAGCTTTACGTCATTCTTATTTTATTTGTGGTCAAACTGCATATGTTCGTCTGCCCCTCGATTGGGAGGGAACCTGTTACATTGCCTTCCTACTGCCACCAGTTTTCCTAGCCCCACCTGATTATCATAGAAACACACATCTAGTACACATTAGACATAGAAGGGAGTCCCCAATTGTCGATTATACTGAAACTGCTCTAGAACAGTATACAGATTTCAACAGAGGTTTCTTTTTCTTTATAGGACCTATCCAGAATAGTAAGCTAATCCGTAGGTTAACCAGAACCCTCGAAGCTGTAGTAAATGAGACTGCCTCTGCTCTAGGTAACTTAACCGAAGAGCAATCTGCTATGAGATTTGTCGTTTTACAGAATCGTCTCGTCCTTGACGTCATACTGGCCGATAGGGGCGGGGCCTGTAGAGTCATCGGATCTAGTTGCTGCATTTTCATTCCAAATAACACGCCGTCTGTTTATTCAGCTATAACCAGACTCCATAAAATTGCCCATCTGTTACACCAAGATCCAGGCACCTGGACATGGTCCGGTTGGTTCTGGAATATAATTTCCGCCTGGGGATGGAAAGTCTTGTCCTTTCTAGGTATTGCAGTAGCGATCGTATTCAGCTGCTGCCTCTGTATACAATGTGGCCCTGCGATTTGCGGCATTTGTGCTACCTCTTGTATTCCTAGTCCCAAGCCCCGTTCTAAATCCCGTTCCAGGATAATTCGAGACGAGCAAATGATACTGTATGAAATGATAGATGGTATCATGAATATTGATGTTTCCTGATGGAATCGTAGTGACAAGGAGGGAATGTGGAAAAGTAAATTTTGCCATGTTCTGTGTCCCTACGTGTCATCCATCATATGTTATGTGTGCATGATTAAATATGCATATGCATTCCCTATGTTCGATTAATGACGCAATTACAGTTGTGTCCACCTCTAGTATGCCAGTTTCCAGTTCTCGTGAATACTACGAATATCAGGCCTATGTAAAGCTACGTTGCCACGTTTCTCAGTGTGCACGTTATTCTATTGTAAAGTCCCCGTTTCTAGGCCTCAAAAGGGCCTGGACACCAGATTCAGCTCCTGTCTCCTGAAGCCCTCGCTGAGGAGCGATACAGCCCCCACCTGTATCCTCGACCCTTCACTTACTTCCTGCCTCGCAGTGCCCGGCTCACCCTGGCTCTGCCTCTGAGTCTGCCAAGAGTATGTTATGATTCCAGTTATCAGTTCAGCCCTCCTTCCCTGCATTCCTAAGCTACTGAATCGCATCAATAGTTTACGTCATTGTCTAGCTTTTACGTCTCCATGTAAGAGAAATACTGCATTTAATGGTCATTTAATATTCTTCATCACGCACTACATGTAGAATAATGCATGGTCCAGTCTTAGTGTCTGTTAGCCTTTCCCCTCCTGACTTCTAGTTTATATCAACATGTTCCCTAAACATCAGATACTAGATACTGCTTAGGTACATGTCGCCCTGACTCTCCAGACTTCAGTCTCTGCTCCTAGCACAGAGTTCGAAGCCCCCAGCTTCTCCTAGTAACACGTCATTGCCAGTTTGCGCGCACCATCAGGTTAGAGGTCCCGGCTCCTCAGGTAGCCCCCTCCATGGTTGCCGCCCCATTCATGACATATTCTGTTACGTTTGCATCACATGTCTATGTATACGCCCTGTTACACCTCTTTTCACCCTTATCTTTCGCGACTGCTACGCGTTACGCCTTTTGCTCCACCCACTGCTACGCCTATTGCAATGTAATGCTATGTGTTTGCGTTATGTATATATGCTCATGCACTGTTATTAAGAAATGATTTTTCCCCTTGTCCCGATCCTGACCCCGGCAGCGCTGCTGGGCCTTGCCATCCTATTCCTGTGCAGGTGGTCCTGTTCCTGTCCTTTATGCTGTAATAAACCTGCAAACTCCTACTACCTCGAATCTTGACTCTTATTTATTGAGCTATCTGTTATTCATTTATTCATTCAAAAATAGGGTATTATTTATTTATTTACCACAGTAACGCTAGTGTCACTCAAGTCGGCCAGCTGGGCAGGAGTCTTTTTGAACCATAAGACCACCTTTCGGGACTGGGGCATCAGAGTGTATCCATATTCCACTCCAGGTTACCCCACCTCCCTACTAATCCAGCCGACACCTACTCGAAATGCTGGTACTACCAGACCAGCGCCCTATCTCAGTCCGTATTCGATCTTAAAAAACGCGGCAGGATCCGAGGAACTATATAATATTCCCCCAACGGTGGTCTCCAACGTCGACACAAGTCTAGGCTGGGAATGGCTTCCAGCAATCCTGTCAACCAAAAGCTCAGATTGACCCTCCGAAGTAGAGCTTTCTGCCGACAACTACAAACCCCAAGCAATGCCAATTCCACCAGTAGTTTCATCTACAACCGCTCCAATTCCAGAAGCTGATCCAATTTTTCTTATATGTTCTTGGAACATTAGCGGCCTCCACCAGAAAATTACGCACCCTGACACTTTTTCTTTCCTATGCGAACATGCCGTAATAGCCCTACAGGAAACCTGGGCTACAGAAGGATTTCCTGTCATTGGCTATATTGAATTATGGAAACCCGCACTCAGGGACAGCCGCTATGGCCACGCCAAAGGTGGCCTTTCAATATACATATCAAATAACCTAAAAGGCCCAATCTCACGACTAAGTACCAAGGAAGATTGGCTACTCGGGGTTAAAATTAACTCGTGGCGAAAACAGCGCCCACTTCTTCTTTTTAATGTATATATCAACCCCAATACACGTACAAAAAAAGATCACTTGGCACGCCTAACGGAAATAATGAGCGACATAGCTGCGGAACACCCCGACTCAGACTGCATTGTCACGGGGGATTTTAACACCAACTTATTCCAGGGGGACTTAGCAGACACCGACGGGCCTTTCTTATTCCCCATTACTGAGGCCCTGACACAAATCAAACCAACCAATCAAGCCTATTGCGGTCTGGGTGAGATCTGTGTGATGAAACTATACAGCGCCGGCTACCTGGTAATGAATGGCAGGTCTTCGGGGGATATCCCCCCGAATTGGTCCTGGTCTAACGGTAGCAAACAATCTTATCTGGATTACACCATCTGTAACGCGGACCTGCTTCATTGTTTGACCAGCTTCTGTATCCTTCCACGTTCTGAAAGTGACCACAGACCCCAGGTCATATCCCTTAACACAAACACAGTGAAGCACAAACCCGCACCTTCGGCGTGTCTGGGAACATATACGGAAAATCTTAAGCGCCTTAAGTGGAGCGATGATATCAGCCCAACTATCCTACAGGTATGCATGGAACGTATAAAAGGTGGAAACGATCAAGATATCTCCCCTATCGTAATATGGACAACGCTGTGCTCCCATCTGACCAACTGTTTTCCAGTAATACAGCAGGCCCGAAGGACAACTCAGCCTCACAATTTCAAACTTTCATTACAGTCAAAGGTACTTAAGAAAGCCAGGAATAAGGCCCTGCGGTCACTTGCAAAAAATCCTGGGAACAGCGAATGTTTAAATCTCTATCAAGCTGCCCAAAAGTCATTTAGGTTGGCGACCTTCAAAGACAAACAGAACCACGAAAATCAATTTTGGTGCAAACTGGTGTGGGAGAGTAAGAGCAAAAACCCAAGAAAGTTCTGGGCCCTAATAAACCACACCAATTCGAGCACCACCAGCTTCGGATCAGCAAATATCCAAGAGTCTGAATGGGCATCATTCCTCACAGACCATTTCAGTTCCCCAGAACATCTAGGACCCATAGGATGTGGACCGTTGAGAGAGACCGCGATCGGGGCCAGCACCCAGCGGAACACACCCAATGAGCCATCAAGCTCACTCAATATGGATCTTCAGGTGTCCCAAGACAGAGTAGCGACGGTTGTGACTAAAGCAAGATCAGATGGAGCACCGGGCCCAAATGGCCTGCCACAGAACCTTTTCAAATCTGATGTAGCTTTTTGGTCAGGAACTCTAACAAACCTTTTCAACTACGCCCTGAGAACCGCAACCATCCCAGATTCATGGCGGGGTGCAATAATACATCCAATTTATAAATCAGGATCTCGCGCTGCCCCTAACAACTACAGACTCATAGCTCTTTTGGACATTGAGGCTAAGCACTATGCAGGCCTCCTCTTGGAGGACCTGAAGCATTGGGCAACGGAACACAACCGGATCTCGATGAATCAAACGGGGTTTGTTGCCAACTCAGGGACTATGACCAATCTCCTAGCAGTGTCAACCATCGTGGACAAAGCACTCTTAACATCCAGGACAGTGCTATGCTGCTTTGTCGATTTCAAAGCAGCATTTGATAGGGTTCCTAGGGCGGCCCTATGGGAAAAGCTAAGGAAGTGGGGAATCCCTGACAAACTACTGGAGGCCATGATTCAACTTCACTCTCGTACCTGGGTACGAGTGAAGTTAGGGTCCGGCACGCATCTCTCCCGGAAAATTATGACAACGAGAGGTGTAAAACAGGGATGCGTGCTGGCCCCCCTTCTCTTTAATCTGTTTATAGCAGATCTGTCACAGACCCTGGATGAAACTAATAGTCATCCTCCAAAGGTGGGCGGCACGGCACTCAGCAATCTGTTATATGCCGATGACCTAGTTCTTTTCAGCCTCACCAAGGTCGGGCTGCAAAGGCTCCTTGACACACTGCTTCGCTACACAATAGCGAATCAATTAGAAGTCAATCTAAAGAAAACCCAAGTAGTCCCCTTTGGGAAGAAACGACATGTCTGCGGTGGGTGGACTTTCAACAACATAAGCCTCGCGATTGGTCAATCGTATAAATATCTTGGTGTCCACCTGGATTCAAGGGGCAACCTTTTAAAACAGCGTCACGAGATTGCAGTTAAAGCCACGACCCTTGCAGTATCTTTAACCAAGCTTTCGAAAAACCTCTCAGGTCCAACCCTTTCGCCCCTCCTGGAAGTCCTGAGAGCGAAAATCGGCCCCACCCTATCATACGGGATAGAGTCATTCAAGGGTAAATTGAATACGGCCCTAAATCAACATACCACCAAAATCTATAAAAAGGTCCTCCAGTTGCCAACTTCTGCATCTGCTGCACAGATAAGACTGGAGATGGGGCTACCAAACTATGAGGTTTTGAATATTGGTGCATATCTAAACTTGTGTCACAAGCTGAGGCAGGCTAACCCAGGCTCACTAGAATCTCTAGTCTGGCTGGAAATCTCCCAGAAAAATCCAGGTGGAACGTTTGGTCGCCTTTTTAAGGACTACATTCAACAAATGTCAGCAGGGGACCTATGGGCTCTTAACCCCAGTCAGACAGCGTTTAAAATCGCCATCAAAAAATGTGTAAGAATGAGATCACTCATCACAGACAAAGCACTCTTCTCAAAACGCAGCCATTCTTGGGCCCTTGTAAATTCTTACAGTCGGCTACTCCCCGCCGCTTACTTTTCCTGCACATATCCACTGTATCTAAAACGAACCCTTATAGCCATTAGAATGGGTGATTGGCGTTTTCTGCAAGATTTACCTCCTTGGAGACGGACAGTGGAAGATCTAACCTGCAGAGGGTGCGGTAAAACAGCCGAAACATTGCTACACGTGGTTTGCCTTTGCCCAGCCTTTAACCTCCAACGCAGGTGCAAACTAAAACCCGAATGGAATAGGTTGGGCGCCCGAACCTGCAGGCAAGCCATCATTGTGGCTCTGAACCCTGAAAACACTGACTTGAATATCAGACTCACAAAGTTCATCCAGCAAGCTTATCGTAATTTTAACTTAAAGAGGTCCTGCTAAATCCTCCCTCTTATTTCCTTTTTCTTTTTTATTACTTAATGACCCTTACGATACATCCCAAATTTCTAGGGGGATGAAACGAAAAGAATATGAGTAGTACCCCTAGGAGAATTGGGTCGTTTTTTAGTTGTTTGATATCCAACTCAGTGAGAGTAAAGAAAATGGGGTGAAGTTCCCAGTATATTAGATTTTAACTTTTGTACTATTTTTATTTTTTTTCTTTTTTCTTCTGGTTTTTATCCTTTATAAAAATAATTTTTTTTTTATGGACCTAGGAGGCTGAGGATGCGGAAGACCCCTATTTTTATCATGCCTGGCTAATTGACTGTCTTGTTGTTTTTATTTTTAATAAGTTGTATACAACGTGAACTATGTAATCCTCTTTTAAAGATATCTGTGTTATATCTAAATAAAGAATTTCTACTAGAGGCACTAACAATCTTTTGCTAAAGCCTAGAAGGTTCCGCAAGGAAAAAACCTATAAACGCTCTTTCTCAGGAATGGCACCCAGGATTTGGAACTCACTCCCTCCTGAAACTAGGCTCATCTCCTCTACCATACTTTTTAAGAAAGAAGTAAAAGCTATCCTCATGGCTAAATGTACTTGAATTACTACTGGGGATTAACTTCAAAGACTCGATACCGAGCTGTACCACTTGTGCGAACCCCTTGCATTTTTGTATGACGTGTGATATTGACTTACCTGTTTGTTTATGCTACCACTTATTTGTACTTTTATCATTATTGATGTATCTGTTTGTCTATGCTCCCTCATATACCACCCCCACCCCAATGGTTATTCACTCACATGCTCGTACCCCTCCTCTGTAAAGCGCTCTGATATCTGCAAAGATCTTGTTCGCGCTATATAAAACTTTCAAAATAAATAAATAAATAAATAAAGACAGTCGCCGTTTATTACGACTGAAGAAACCCATACTGGGCGTCTAGGTCCGAATCCAAATATGCAAATAACAGACCTGGGGCCATATTATCAAGGACGGCGATAACATTATCGCCGCTTTAGTGGCAGGAAACTGCTGCTAAAGCGGCGATAAGGGGCTTGATAATATGACCTTGTGAATTCCCATAGAAGCCCATGTTCTGGTATGCAGGACATCAAAACTGGGCTTCTATGGGAATTCACAAGGGCATATTATCAAGCCCCTTATCACCGTTCTTGATAATATGGCCCTTGCTTTTTAGTGACTGCTATCTCTGGTTCCAAGTTAAGGCAGCTGCTATCACCTTCCGTCGGAAAATAAATCCCACGTGCCTTCCACTTCTGTCATTACTCCTAGCAGAGCTCAGTCCCCACCATATACAACCCGGTGTAAGAAAGTCCATTGGTATCCCTGACACAACCTGCCAGGCCCCTTTAAAGAGGCTCCCCTGTGCTACCCTGAGGGGTGTATAGTTATAAAGGTCATATATTGCATTAAAGTATTTCCCCTGTCACCAGCCCTGAGAGGGGATGCCCCCATCTATTTACTGTACACTAAAAGATACAAGCCTTGGCATAGGCAATAAGTCTTGCCTATGCAAGAGCTTTTGGCTTTGTCAATATTTTCTTGCATGTTGTGCAGCACTGCGGCTGCTGTGTAACATGGTTGAAAGGACCTTTTACAAAATGCTATGACACAGCCAACTTTGGCCGTGTCATAGAGTTTTATTTATGCACTTATTTTTTATTTCAACCATGCTGCTGTACAACATGGCTAAAATGACATTGACAAAGTTAGTAGATCTCGCACAGGTAAGACCTAATGGCTTTGCCAGTGCTTGTTTCCGGCTTCTGTGAGATGGCCTCTGTATTTTAGAAGGCTACTGTCGATGTGGTTGTTACAAGGTTTTATGGAAACTAAAGGCAAAGAAAAAGAAATTAAACTTGGATATTGAATGCGATGCCTCTTTATGTTCAATGTTTACCATGACTATCAATTCTTTCATATGTCAGATAATTTTGAAACTGAACACACACACGCACGCACAAACATGCTCTCTCTCTCCCCCAGCCCCCAACTAGCACTCAATGTCAATTTAGCCGATAAGGTTGATATGGGACTTTAGAGAGTTGGCCAGCATTTGTTTGTAATTGACTTCCATGAATACCTTTTGGCACCACATAAAACTGTTTGCAAGACCCATTTAAATCTCTTATTCTCAGGGCCCTATCAGACCCCCGGGCCCTTCCAGACCTTATCTCAGGAATGTCCCTTCTCTGGCCGCGCCGTGCTGCAGTTAAACACTTGGCGAGCCGCGGGCTCTCGCATAATTGCCCGCTACACATTTGTCAGCCATTATGAGCAGACAGGAATTGTCTTTAAAAAGATTATGAGGATTAAAATGTTTCCAGGAAGGCTGCTCAGCGCGAAAGACCCACAGAACATTTTCCATCACAGGACGAGAAGCAGCCCCGCTCGTGCTGGAAACCCGGAGAATGGAGGACACCAATTCCGCTCCGTGTTCTTGCTTTGAGCGCTAGTCTCGTCTGCAAGCACAGATAGCGCCTTGAAAACATGAAGACATGACATCCCCTGTGGCAGCATTAGCAACTGGCAAGGTCTTCCCGCCTGTAGACATAAATAATCGTATTTGTTTCTTTCTGGTTCTGGCATTACAACTATCTGTATGCCTGATGTATCGTCGTTACCAATTCTTGCAAATATGGTATGAGGCGCTTTAGTCCTCCGAATGGAGCATTGCTCTCTCAGCTGATGCAGTGCCTCCATGGTGTATCATTCCGCCTACCCGTGCATCTACTGAATGCATGAGGGACTTTGACGTCTGAAAAGTGCACTCAATCATCACACTGCTCCTTATCACCTATATGAATTCTGGGGCAGATTTATAAGCCCTTTGCACCACTTTTGCATCATTTTTAACATGTGAATAATTGTAAATAACCCCCTCTCTATTAAGCAATGTGTTTTTGTTTGATTTCCCACAGCATTGGCAAAGCCATTGAGGCACGTTTTAATTACAGCACTTGTGCATGCATGCCTGCGTTTGCATTCCTTGGCACACTGAAGCCATATTGGCTTTGCCAATGCTTGATTACTTCTTGTTGACTTTCTGTACTTTACCTCCAGTTGCATATTTCCTTCCAAAGTGTGGTTCTTTGCTTTTGTTTGTCATGTCCAGCGTTGTCCTCTGCAAGGAGAAACGCCCATGGCTCCGTGTAGCTGTCCACGCCTATATTTTTTTCATCCTCTGCGTGTTTCCCTCTTGCTGGCTTTGAAGAGCTACTGACCCCAAAAGTGTAAACTAAGTGCTTCCATCCTTACCCTTTTGTGCTCTCTAGGGTAGTGAGGATGCAAAATTTGGTCCTCCTCCCTGTAGTGTCAAGGGGTTAACCACTCCACCCTTCTGCCAAGGTCCTGGCCGTTGCCAACATTTGTACACTTTTGGGGTGCAGTAGGAGATTATAAGTGAGGGTGCCTCTGTGTAAAGCCCTACTCCTCCCGTAAACATAGCTTCTCCATGCCGATGTACTGTAATGAAAGTGATCGCTCACTGATAATATTCCTATGCCTTTTGCAGGAGTGATCATGAAGATTGTAAGGGATGCGGACACAAGAGTGATTGCTCTCACCTTTAGTGCAGCTGTCATTAGGAATGGATGATCATGAACATATTCTTGCATGAATGTTAAATGTATGAATACATTTGACTGGTACCCACAGAGAAGTACCATGGTCAGTCCAACCTTTACTTCTTCATTCCCTTGTTCCTTTGTCTCCTGCACTGACCTGGTCAAAGCATCTACATTTTGTTGCCTAAGTGCCAGTGCCCACATACTGAGACCTGGCGAGGACTGCTGTACTCGGCATCCTGTCTGTGGAGGGGACCTCTCCACCAACTGACCGGATGGATATCTGAGCTTTTAGAATACACGGTCAACAGCTGGTAGTAGGCTACTGCTGAACCGCCGAAGATTGAACGTACAAACTAGAGCGCCAACTATTTAAACATCTCCATCAACAAAGACCTACATGGACCCTGCTGTGGTACTTCCTGGTTATGTAGCTGAGAACTTCCCATTTCCTCCAGGCTAGGCCCAACTCTGATTCCCGATAGATGATCTGCTGGCCTGTCTTGCGGCTGACTTTCTGCACGCAAACCCTCCTGCCAGCCATACAAGTCTTGAGATCGTGAGATGTAGAAAAAGATGGGCAAGAAACCATCTCTTCCTCTCATCAGAACTCATAGTAGGTTCCTTTCTGTTCCTAGTTCCCCTTCACATGTATCCATCTAAGCTGCATTAGCAATATCTCATGCTTCTATCTACAAGGATGGTCCCCTTACATCCGCGCGGGATGTAAGCTGCATCAGCAACGTCTCATGCTTCTGTCTACAAGGATGGTCCACCTACATCCGCGCAGGATGTAAACTGCATCAGCAACATCTCATGCTTCTGTCTACAAGGATGGTCCACCTACATCTGTGTGGGATGTAAGCTGCATTAGCAACATCTCATGCTTCTGTCTACAAGGATGGTCCACCTACATCCGCATGGGATGTAAGCTGCATTAGCAATGCTTCATGCTTCTGTCTAGCAGGATGGTCCACCTACATCCACGCGTGATATAAGCCGCATTAGCAACGTCTCATGCCTCTGTCTACAAGGATGGTCCACCTACATCCGCACGGGATGCAAGCTGCATTAGCAACGTCTCATGCTTCTGTCTACAAGGATGGTCCACCTACATCTGTGCGGGAGGTGAGCCGCATTAGCAACGTCTCATGCTTCTGTCAACAAGGATGGTCCACCTACATCTGCACGGGATGTAAGCTGCATTAGCAACGTCTCATGCTTCTGTTTAGCAGGATGGTCCACCTACATCCGCGTGGGAAATAAGCTGCATTAGTAATGTCTCATGCTTCTGCTTACCAGAATGGTCCACCTACATCCGCACTGGATGTAAGCTGCATTAGCAACGTCTCATGCTTCTGTCTACCAGGATGGTCCACCTACATCTGTGCGGGATGTAAGCCTCATTAGCAACGTCTCATGCTTCTGTCTACAAGGATGGTCCACCTACATCCGCATGGGATGTAAGCTGCATTAGCAACATCTCATGCTTCTGTCTAGCAGGATGGTCCACCTACATCCGCGTGGAATAGAAGCTGCATTAGCAACGTCTCATGCTTCTGTCTACCAGGATGGTCCACCTACATCTGTGCGGGATGTAAGCTGCATTAGCAACATCTCATGCTTCTGTCTACAAGGATTGTCCACCTACATCCACACGGGATGTAAGCTGCATTAGCAACGTCTCATGCTTCTGTCTACCAGGATGGTCCACCTACATCCGAGCAGGATGTTATATTTCATTTATGCCTGCACTCTACATTTCTTTCTCACATCCAAATAACTCCAACAATGGGATACAGAAGTAAATACAGTGTACAAGCCAAATGCAGTGAAGTTCTAAAGCATTGTATATACGTACCTAAATATATAGAAAAGTATGTCCTAAATCTCGTTTTTGGTGCATAGCATAACTAAAACAAAATAGAGGCGTACGAAAATCAAAAGGCCAATGCTTTCAATACCCTTTATTGTGCACAGCTATTTTCCGATATAAGTGACTGTTGTAAAAGAATTCATCGATATATGAATATACTGAATATATTTGCATAGCTTAGTTAAGCATATGAAATAACAACGAGTCTCTTACTGGATAGAGAGCTGAATGCAGAGAAGATCTTGGCAGGATACACTTTGATTATTCTCCTTAAGGTGAGGCAGCTGTTTCTGTATGTGCCTTGTTTTGATCTGTAGTTTTTTCCGATTATCCACAGTAGTTTTTTTTCGGATGTGCACAAGGGAGCATCGAACAGTATACTGCTGTACTGTATGTTGAGAAATTGTGAGACATTATTATGGTTCCAGTGTAGATTATCTAAAACCTGATTCAGGTGTTCAAAGGGCCTTGCTGCAGAGATTTTTAGAGTCACTTGAATGGAGTCAGATGACTTCTTTTTAGCTACGTATATTTAGCTATACGCCCTAAAGCATCCTATGAGTATTGATGGTGGCGTCCTTACATGGTTCACCTCTTGTCTAACTAACTGCTCCCAAACTGGGAATGCGGTCTCCGATCCAGTCTGCCTTCATCAAGGGGTCCCTCAAGATTCAACTCTATCCTCAGCCTTTTTCAACCTCTCCTTTGAACCTTTCTGTACAATGCTCGGGACCTCGGGAGGACTCTTCCACCTATACGCTGATGTAATCCAAATCTACCTGAAGGTCACATGCATGGAAGACTGCACCCACATATCCAACTGCCTAAATATATTTCAAACTTGGGGCCTCATTTATGAGGTCGTGCGTCATTTTTACTCCGCCGGTGCGTCACTTTTTGTGACGCACCAGCACCGTAAAAAATGTGCCTTGTTGCACCATATTTACAAAGTGACGCATCTAGGTAGATGCGTCACTTTGTAAACCCCTGCTCTACATTATACCTATGCCAGGTATAATGTATGCAGGGGGGCGTTTTGACGCAAGAAAGGGTCATAGAAATGACGCAGTGAAATCTATAAGATTTCACTGCGCCACTTCTAGGACACAAATGCGTCAAAGACTGACGCAGGCCCTTTGTGAAAGGATACATTGCTGGAGTTGCGTCACTTTTGTGACACACTCCAGCAATGCGTCACTTTTGCGCCATACAGATACGTCAGAAATACTGACGTATCTGTAACTCCTTGCGCAATGATGCGTCATACTGTAAATATGACGAATCATTGCTGTCGCAAGGAGGGCGCAGTGATAAGTGACGCATCGCTGTTTTCACGCAGCGATGCGTCACTTTTCATAAATGAGGCCCTTGGATTGCTAACAACCACCTCAAAATAAATTCAGCTAAAACAGAATATCTTCTTGTATTTCCAGAGAAAGCTAACCCACTGATCCCAAACTGGATTAATCTCCTCCTGGACATAGACGGTCGCCCTTCCATCACTCAAAACGCCAAATCTCTGGGATTCACACTCAACATATTTCTGAACATCCAGAACCATATCTCCTCCATGACTAAGAGTGCCCTTTCATAGTGAAGGCTACTTTTTGGGGAATGTTGTACCTAATTTGTGCACACAGCTTAAAATCAGGACTCCAGTCACTTGTGCTCTTTATAACTCGAACATGAGATTTCACTCCTTTCGGGTATCCTGAAGTTTACCCAGATCCTCTCAGAGTGGTCCTACTTGAGGCAGTCTGCATTGTGATAGGACACAAGAAATTCGATCACATCTCCCCCATTCTAGGCTCCCTACAGTGACTTCACATAGAAGGGTGAACTCGATATAAAAACTGCCAGCATCACTTATTAAGCTTAGTGCTCCTCTTTACCCTCCTACTTCTCTGAGAAATTGAAAATCTTAGGTGCCAGACGAGACTCACAAAATGCTAACTTGCTCCTCCTTTTAAGTTTAAAAAGCTTTATTGAAAAGAAGTATACAACGTAAAACATCATTACAAAGGTAAAAGATACAAATCATAATAGAGCATTTAAAAAATAAAGATAAAACCTTACACTGCATACCCCTTAAAAAAAAGGGGAAAAACTGTACCAGTAACAAGAGCTTTAGTGGGAATTTTAACATATGGGAAAAGTGAAAAGGAAGAAAGAAAGAGAGAAGGAGGAGAAGAGGAGGAGAGAGCAGGAAAGGGGGAAGAGGAAAAGAACGTGCTCCTCCTTGAAACCCTCCCTCCCCCACCTTCAAGCACGAGTGATGCCTGAGCCAATCCTTCTTTGGAAGCCCCACAAGATTTTTGAACTTTCTCCCGCCGAGCCTCCGTCTGACCACGTCATGTCACCTCCAAAGAAGAGCTCAAATATCTTCTATGAGTGACACCTGGCCTCACCCCCTCCTATGCTCTCACGCTCGCGCCAAGTGCAGTCTAACCTCAACAGCCACAAAAGATTGTTGTTCAGCTTAAGATACGTTTCCACCTGCCATTCACTGCTATGTTTTATAATGAATACGTGTAAAGTGCACTACCTCAAGGGGAAGCTAATCTGGTGTTCTCTCCACCTTTAATGTTACATGTATATTTTCTATTTGTTATTGATACGTTCTGCTTTATTTTAAAGTGCTCTTATGTCTATTGACCATGTCTGCACTATTAAAATTCACTATTGTATTAGCTGGGTTGTGATAAAATGTCCACTCTGGGACCCAGTTATAGGTACACCAACGCCACCACATCCAAAACCGAAAGCAGTCTGTGCCTAACTCTCAGACCATATAAGTTTCCTTAAAAACAAAGTTTGAAAATAATTACTCCATGGAACTGAAGAATTGTTGCACTTTACCGCAATCAGCTGGGCAATGGGGACAATGGCACCTTCTACAGGCGGGTGCAATGTTCGGACAGCTCTCTGCTCTCCTTTTTTGTTACCAAAAAAGTTATTTTTTTTTGTGTCAACATGCTTGGGTTTTGGAATGCTCCTTTTTGGCACTGTTCCTCAGATTTTCTGCTTCTGAGTCGAACTGCGCTTCTTTTATTCTATAATTGTTCTGCCATTAAAAAAAAGATATAGCACTTTACCATTAAATACCTGGTTAAGAGAATGCTTGTTAGACGTAATGAAAACTACACTTTTCAAATTCCTGCTCTCCCAACCAGTATTGTCTTAGATTGTACCTGCTTCACTATTTAATAAGCCATTGTTTTTTTCTCCCATTGCTTTTATAGCATTTAGGGAACTTTTTCAGGATTCCTAGGCAATCAGTTGTTACCAGTCTCAAATTAAAACCTTTCTCAAAGAGGATGCAGAGCTTTCCTTACTATTGAGCCTCTATTGGAACATCACATAGACTTCTTTAAGACATAACAATCAGGGGAGCGAAATCAAGCAGATTAAGACTTTTTCTGTGGGTTGGGGAGGGCAATACTTAG
Organism: Lissotriton helveticus; assembly: GCF_964261635.1. Classification (NCBI taxonomy): domain Eukaryota; kingdom Metazoa; phylum Chordata; class Amphibia; order Caudata; family Salamandridae; genus Lissotriton; species Lissotriton helveticus. The sequence goes on along the minus strand of NC_136059.1, from coordinate 179,778,110 downwards.
ACTCTCAGAACTCAATGAAACATATAATAACAATTTGTCAGGTATGTTATTTTCAACCCACAATGCAATATTGTAAATAAAATCCAGGGATCAACAATATGATGCATAGTTACCAAGGTAGTAACCACTGTGCAATGGAACCAGCTGCTATTGACTTTGGTCGTTCTCTTTGAAAGGTTTCCTACAGATACAGTCAGACTAGTGCCAGACAGAGGAACCGTGTCCCCAGAGAGAAATGGCTTCCCAGTATAATACCCTCCCCACCACCAAATGTGATAGTGGCTAGGTGCTTGGTAGAGTATGGATTGTCCCAAAGTGAAAGTTCTCATTCCAATGGTTCACCCTTGAAATGTATTATCAATTAGTTCTTGGGTGGAGCCTGCTTCTGCAGGCTAGTGGTGTAATGCTATAAGGCCGGCTAGGGGAGCACTGGCTTTGCCTGCTCTGGTAAACACTGTTGCTGGGTCTGGCTTCCACCACTGGTGCTCAGGTGCGCGCCTCTGGCTATTGAATGTGATCTCTGCAAACACTGATAAGGAGTGCCACACTTCACTTGAACCGATCAGGATCTGGCGGGTCTTCTCTCTGAGATCCCATTCAGTTCCAATCACAAACCTACCACCCAAGGAAAGTGAATAGGCCACCCGAAGTCACAGCCGTAATGAAGGCCGATCTAGAGGTAACCACTAACTGTGGTTTCATTCTGGATGCTGCACCAAACTTCCAGGGCTATTTCAACTTCTACTGATCAAACGGTTGAATCAGTTGTGATTTCTGTATATTGCCAAGCACCTCTCTTTTTTTGAGTAAACCTTCAGATGCAGTTGTAATTTGTCGGAGTTGCAAGTCTTCTGCTTCCAGAAACACCACACAGGCACCAGGGTCTCAAGGTCTCACCACACACCCTGGAGGTGCAAATCCTTCCCCAGGTGGGAGTGGACACTTTGAGTTCTTCACGCTCCAACTCCATTAAGTTCTCCTTTTCTCGGCTGTGTACAAGGGTTCCTTCAGCATAGGTCCTCAGATGTTTAGCTCGTTCTCTCAATGTCGTCTCAAGGCAGATCTTCCTGGCAGGTCCCAGGTTCCTGTTCCCAAACCTAGCTAAACAGAGGTAGCAGTCATTGACCACCTCCCTGGAGCAAGAGAGAGTTTCTTGGTCTGCACTGGTGTGAGCTCCCAGATGCTGTTTAATTAGGGATCTGGGCATACAAACGTGTGATGTGTTAAGTTTGCGGGTAGAGTTTGTGTTTTATAAAGTCAAACTTTAGGTTCCGTTTCAGGCAGTGATTGATTTTCATATTCTTCCCTTCCTGATCAAGCCACTCTTTGTCCTCTGGTGTTAGCTGAAAGGTACGGTGCAGCAGTACTCTGCCTGTCAGGTGAGACAGAAAACAAAGGCACACCAGAGAAAGTTCCTTAACTACCTCTCAAACTGTGATACATCTGGGGAAGAATGGATCAGTAAGAGGGCAAGCACTGTACCTGCGGTACAAGGGAACACTCGGTTTCCTACCTGGACACTGATCAACTACAAAGGACATGAGCGACGATTTGGAAAAAGCCCTGCAATTCACATTACGCTCTGGCAGACTCTCCGCAATCTCCATTGTAGGTACCATGTGTGAGCAGGACATCAACATTGATTCCATTGCTGCTACTTACACTCCACTCCACCTATTACACATGGAAAAAGCGAAGGACCCGGATGACAGAATTGACTGAACTACTTAAAGCATGCAATGGGCAACTTTCCCTCACAGGTGACAACGAGTTCTAGTACCTCTACCGATATTTCTTATATCACATGGGTACAAATAGACAACTTATGCCCCACAGTTGCCTCCCTATTCCACATCTCTTTGTTTATATTTACTCTGCACAATATGTTATTTAACCCCTTGCATGCTGATGACGGCCCCCAGCCCTCATGCACTACGGTGCTCGTGTGCTGATGACGGCTGGGGGCCGTCATAAACCCGCCCACTTGCGATTTTGCCGCACAGGCGCAGAATCGCGGCCGCATCCAAGGGGTTAAACTTGATTTACCTGTTATGGTTTTGATTTACTTTCCACATTATGCTATGTATACTCGATTTACCTGTTGCTATTTTGTTGCATAACTATCCTTCACTGATTGTGAAGCGTTCTGATACCCTCAAGGGTCTTGTTCGCGCTCTATAAAACTTTCAAAATAAATAAATAAATAAGTAAAAAGGCTAGTCCTGCCACTTTAATCTGATCTGTTGCTGCCACCACTGTCAGGCCTCCACTGGTGATCTGATGGTGCTCAGTTTCAGTAAAAGAAGATACATGTGGTGTGCCCCACCATACCCCAGAACCCCACTCTGGGTCAATGTGGATCTGCATCCCACATGCATGATTGGTGTGTGTGCTGAGGCCAAACAAGAAACAGAAACATGCTATGGGAGATTCAAGGCAGGGTGGCACACTCTCCAGAGCCTTGCAAGGGACCTTTTCTGTCCAACAGCAGTGGATCCATAACTGCTTATCAATAGTTTTTCTGAACAGTAGTGGCTGAATGAACTAACTACTGCTCTCTTTAGCCTTTGTCCTGAATAGGCCATTGTCATAAACAAAGGACAGGCCAAAATACTGCCAACCTTGAATGATTTACGTGCAGACTTTAGGCTTTTCAATATTTTGGAAAACATATGACACATATTCCAAATTCTGCTCTTTGACACTCTTTAGTTGAATTTTCAATTTCGTTACGTTCTGTTTGTGTCTTGTGCATTCTGTTGTTATCTGAACTTTAATGTGTTTTCTTTGGTCAGGAAGCATTTTACTCCATAGGCTGTGCTTGGCTTAGAAGTTTCTGCATTTTTAGTGCGGTCCATTTAGGACGTGTTTTGGGGTGATGAATTATGATAAGAAGGGAGCTCATTCCAAGGTGTCAAATATTGCTACGCATGAGCATCCAATTAGATGTGTGGAAAGAGCAACAGAAACATGTATGCATAGCAAGGATTTTTGCCCTAAGCGTGATATATATGGTAATTGTTTTGGTGCTCCCTCTAATGATCATCAAGTTCTTCTTGTCGCATCACTGTACATCTGCATCTGTATGTAGGTTTGCAATCAAGTGAAATGACAGATAGTTGCACGTATGCTGGGGCCTACCCTTCTTATGTGTAAGACTCGTACTGCTTCTTGATTAGATACATCTTTAATCATCTCTTAGAAACGACCAGATCTTTAGTATCTTCCTGAATTCCAGGTGGTCTTGGATGTTTCTCATCTTTGCTGAGAAGGAGCCCCAGAGTGTTAATGTACATACAGAGAAAGAGGTTGCACCAATAAATGGTTCTTTTAGGGATGCACAGTCGATAGAGATGCCTGGCAGGAATGGATACAATTGATGAGTGTCTTTGAAGGCTGGTTCACTTAGCTAAGTGCAGCTTGGGCAGCAAAGAGTTCCTTAAAGTAGCATTCAGTTATTGGTAGTCAATGAAGCACCTGGAATACTAAAATACTTAGTATATGTGGTAAAATAGCTGTATGTGCAACAGTCGTGATTATAAAACTAGGTACAACAAAGGCGAAGAATGGAGGTCATATGTTTTGTACGGAATTTTCAAGTCTTTCTCCACAAAAGATTCATAAAATAACATGTATGTAGTTCTTCATACCAAAGTCTCATTAATATGCTGTAGTTTGGGCAAAATGTGTGACATGATAAACTAGGAGAAGAGCTGGATAAATATATGAATTCTTGTAAAAAGAAGGTGTGAAAGTGAGAGGGTTGGGTCTATTTCTTTACATCATTGAAAATGAAATTCCTAGGGATTCTCGGATTCTCATTGATGTCGACGATGTCAAGGACTACGGTGCAGATTACGATGTTTGGTGGACAGCAACCGACTGACTGTCAGTTGTGGTCTGCCCGCCGCATTGCGATGTGGCGGGCGGAGGGACCATCCGCTGCTGTTCGGACGGGCTCAAGTAGCCCATCGGAGCATCGGAAAAACCACAATCCCACAACGATGGAAGAGCCAGCCTTGGCTCCGCCATCGGGATTATGATGTGATTTTCCGACAGTCTTTCCATGTCGGCATTTCCGACATGGAAAGGCTTTCAGAAAGGGACTTTGGGGGCCCCTAGCAGGGCCCCAGTCCCTCTGTGGCCTACGCTATGTGTGCCTGCCACACGGTGCAGGGATGTTTACAAACATTCATTTTTCAAAATAGATGTTTCCGTCCGGAACCGTCGACCTATGGTCAGGCGGTTCCAGTCAACAGCGCCGCCCAACATCGTATTCAGCCCCTTCACTTGGAAGAAATGTGAATGAATTGATAAGTGACATTGCTTGTGGGACACCCCCGCGCCGCACGGCCACCAGCTGCTGCGTGTGCCCCTCTGCTGTGCCCTCTGCCTCGCTGCCTGCCTCGCTGCCGGCTGACCCTGCTGTTTTGCCATTCATTTGTGCTTGTTTCTATTTCTCTTAGTCTTTGCCCGTGTTTAGCGTTTTTGACTGTAATTTGTGCTTGTTTCTATTTCTCTTAGTCTTTGCCCGTGTTTGCGTTTTTGACTGTAATTTGTGCTTGTTTCTATTTCTCTTAGTCTTTGCCCGTGTTTGCGTTTTTGACTGTAACTTGTGCTTGTTTCCTTAAGTTTCTGGCCGTCCTCCGTCCTGTTTCCCGCCTCCCTCGCCGCCCCCGCTTCCCGCCACCACCGCCGACCCCGCCCCTTTTTTCCTTCTGTTCCCTCCCCGCTCCCGCCTCCCAGCTGCCCCGCCCACCCGCGCACTTCGCCTTAAATGGCAACCGTGCGAACGCGCAGCGTTGACGCGCAGCGGGCGCGCCGATTGTGCGCCAAAGGTGCGCCAAAGGTAAGCCCGTCTGCGCCCGTCCGCGACCGGATCGCGACCAGCGCCAGGACCCCTGGCCCCCACCGACGGAAGCCGACCCGACGAACCTACACCGCCGCCGATCTCATCGCACTCAACACCGGCCGCATCCCAGGATGTCATCGAGCCGCCCCGAAGCACACCCACGGACCCTTCAGCTGCCACGCCTGCAAGTTCACCTGCATCCGGACCCTCCCTGCACCCGCCAAGCCGAACACCAGCAGCAACCACCTCAGGTGCATCCTGCTCAACACCCGCTCCGTCCACAGACACGCCGTAGAACTCTGGAACCTCCTCGACACCACCGCCCCTGACGTTGCCTTCCTCACCGAGACCTGGATGAACGCCTCCTCAGCCCCCGACATCGCCATCGCCATCCCAGAGGGCTACAAGATCATCCGGAGGGACCGCACCGCCAACCAGACGGGAGGAGGCATCGCCATCATCCACAGAGACACCATCCGCATCACAACCAACACCGACGACACCCTAACCACCGCTGAACACCTGCACTTCCAGATCCACACCAACCCGAACACCACCCTCAGAGGCACCCTAATCTACCGACCCCCGGGGCCACGCACACGATTCAGCGAGGACATCGCCGACTTCGTCAGCCCGCATGCCCTCCCCTCCGCCGACTACATCCTCCTGGGGGACCTCAACTTCCACCTGGAGAACAGCAGCGACCGCAACACCATCAGCCTGCTCGACAACCTCGCCAACCTCGGACTCAAGCAGCTGGTGTCCACCCCCACCCACCTCGCCGGACACACACTCGACGCCGTCTTCTCATCCAGCAAAGACGTCACCTTCAGCCACGCAACAGGACTCCACTGGACGGACCACAGCTGCGTCCACTTCACCTTCAGAAGAACGACGATCCACCACCACCAGCAACAGGTTGCCTGAAGAAGCTGGAACAAGATCACAGCCGACCAGCTCACCGCTTCCCTGAGCCAGCACCCTCCCGCCAGCTCAGCGAACCCCAGCCAGGCCGCCGACAACCTCACGAAGTGGATCAACAACTGCGCGGATGAACTCGCCCCTCTGCGAACCCCACCCAGCAGACCCTGCAGCAGAAAAACACCATGGTTCACCGACGAACTCAAGAGCTCCAAGAAGAACTGTCGAGCCCTCGAGAAAGTCTGGAGAAGGGAACCAACTACGGACAACATGGCCACCCTCAAACTCGCCACCCGGAAACACCACCAACTGATCCGCGCCACCAAGAAAAATACATACAAGGACCGACTGGACAACAACGCACACAATTGCAAGGAACTCTTCAACATCGTGAAAGAGCTCTCCAACCCCAACGCCGGAAACAATGACATCACCCCGACGCAAGACCTCTGCAACTCCCTCGCGGCCTACTTCCACAACAAGATCACGGACATACACAACAGCTTCAGCAACCTACCGACGCAAGCCACAACCGCAACAACGCCACCCACCACCACCCTCCGCACCTGGATTCCGATCAGCACCGAAGACACCATCCGCACAATGAACTCCATCCATTCCGGATCTCCGACTGACCCCTGCCCTCACCACGTCTTCAACAAGGCCGACGCTGTCATCGCACCCCACCTGCGGGACATCATCAACACCTCCTTCGACACCGCCACCTTCCCTGAGAGCTGGAAGCACGCCGAACTCAGCGCTCTTCTCAAGAAACCCACAGCAGACCCCACCGACCTCAAGAACTACCGTCCCATCTCGCTCCTCCCGTTCCCGGCCAAAGTCATCGAGAAGACCGTCAACAAACAGCTAGCCGCCTTCCTCGAGACGAATGGATCCCTCGACCCCTCACAGTCGGGCTTCCGAGCGAACCACAGCACCGAGACCGCCCTCATCGCTGCCACCGACGACATTCGAACTCTGATGGACAACGGAGAAACAGCGGCCCTCATCCTCCTGGACCTCTCCGCGGCTTTCGACACTGTCTGCCACCGCACCCTAGTACAGCGCCTCGGCAACATCGGAATCCAGGACAAGGCACTGGAATGGATCACCTCCTTCCTCGACGGAAGAACACAGAGAGTCCGCCTACCACCGTACAAGTCAGAGGCCACCAAAGTCATCTGCGGCGTCCCTCAAGGATCCTCACTGAGCCCCACCCTCTTCAACGTCTACATGAGCCCCCTCGCGGCCATCGCACGCCAACACAACCTCAACATAATCTCCTACGCCGACGACACCCAGCTGATCCTCTCCCTGACCAACGACCCCGCCACCGCCAGAGCCAACCTGCACGAAGGGATGAGAGATGTAGCCGAATGGATGACGACCAGCCGCCTGAAACTGAACTCGGACAAGACGGAGGTCCTCATCCTGGGCTCCTCGCCCTCCGCCTGGGACGACTCCTGGTGGCCCCCCGCCCTGGGCACCGCACCCAAACCAACGGACCACGCACGCAACCTGGGCTTCATCCTGGACTCCTCCCTCTCCATGACCAGACAAGTAAACGCCGTCTCCTCGTCCTGCTTCAACATCCTGCGCATGCTACGTAAGATCTTCCGGTGGATCCCCACCGAGACGAGGCAGACGGTCACCCAGGCCCTCGTCACCAGCCGACTGGACTACGGCAACGCCCTCTACGCCGGAACCACCGCCAAGCTCCAGAAGAGACTGCAGCGGATCCAGAACGCCTCGGCCAGACTCATCCTCGACATTCCCCGACGCAGCCACATCTCCGGACACATGAGAGATCTACACTGGCTCCCGATCAACAAGAGAATCACCTTCCGTCTCCTCACCCACGCGCACAAAGCCCTACACGACCAAGGCCCGAGCTACCTCAACAACCGGATCAACTTCTACACTCCCAAGCGCCTCCTCAGATCAACCAACCACGCCCTCGCCGCCGTCCCCCGCATCCGAAGAGCGACAACAGGAGGAAGGTCCTTCTCCTACCTGGCCGCCAAGACCTGGAACTCACTCCCGACCGACCTGCGCCTGACCCAAGACCACCTCTCCTTCAGGAAGAAGCTCAAGACCTGGCTGTTCGAGCAGTAACGGCACCCCCCTCCCACCCAGCGCCTTGAGACCCTACGGGTGAGTAGTGCGCTATATAAATGACCTGATTGATTGATTGATTGCAGAAAAACCAGCAAAAACGATGAAAAATCAGATAATATTACAATGGCTATTCATAGGGTCCACAACTGTTTTGAAAATTAAATATTAGCATTAATAAAGTATACATTAACAAAAAAAACTAAATTGATAACTGAAAATGTAAAACCTTCTGTAAAGGTGAGGGAATTTGAAATTGGAGGCTACAAATTAAATTGGTATCCTTATCTTGATACCTGGGAGCAGAGCATGTACAGTATATAGAATATGGTATGGGTAATAGGTAGCTCAATTGATGTACCAACACATAAACAGCATGCAGAAGGAGCTATAGTCTAGCATATCACTTGATCTATTAGAATAAAAAAATTAGAAACACTCCAGCCTTCCCATAAACCCCTTGCCTGCAGGGCTAATTCCCCAGCTGTGCTGGGGGGCGGGGGGCGCGCACAGCGCCCCGGTGCTCATGACCAGCTCAGCTCGTCATGAGCCACGGTGGCCGAGCTGAGCTCGTCACGGCCACACCTGTTTCTTTAGAACGCTCTGCACAGCGTGGGAATTAGCCCAGCGTGCGATTGTTGCGGCTGCTATGACGACCTCAGCCCGTCATGAGCATGGGAGGGGTTAAAATTAAAATTGCGATTTTTTAATATTTGTTTGTGAATCAAATATATTTCACCTTTTGTTACTTTGTTTGCTCTATGCTTGTTTCCGTAGTTGTGTGTAGCTTTTGAGGTTCAAATCGTAGAAACTGCGTGGGTTGTGGTCCCTGTCTTCCACTAATGACCCAGTGAGGGTCCCTGGATTCCAGTGAGGATCAAGTGGGTCTGTCTGGATTCCAGTAATGATTCAGTGGACTCCACAGACGTCAAAATGTTGAGAATCGCTGGCCACGCAAATTCTAGCCATTTGGAAATCCTTAACCAACTATTGCTGTTGTTCCTTAAACCTCAGCAATCTTATGCTACTGTGAGTTCACAGAATTTCAAGTGGCAGGTAGAGTACACAAGACAAACACCTGTGGGGTAATAAAGGTTTAGAATCTCAGGTATAATAGCACATGAATAGTGCACACAGCTTTCCAAGTACAGGCAGAGTAATGACTTTTTTGACTAACGCTTTCATTCACTTTATGCTTCGTTTGCATAGTGAAATCATTGCAGCAATGCAGTCAATTACTTTTCTCCCCACTTACATCTGAAGTTGTAACAGAGTAATTTCATGTGCTATCACTACAAGAAGAAAGGTGTGTTCAGGCTCTGTAAAAATGTGCTGCACAAGTGGGTGGGGAAGTTCTTACTGTTGTTAGGTTTTTTAGTCCTACAGTTTCTGATTCACACAGCAGCATGGTGGAGCGCTACATCAGTCGCACGCCTCTTAGCGGCACCCAGTTAGAGCAGGCTTGGCTGCTAGTTGCCCTGGCAGTGTGCCACATGGACACTGCTTGGTTATGGATGCTTCATGTCTCTGGAACAAGTGACCACGGCACTCAACACATCAGTGCATATTACACACTAGACCATAGTCACAAGGGGAGTGGCATGCATTCTCAAAAGCACCCTACGATGTTTGCAGGAATGGCAGCCCAGTCTGAATGCACAGGCCATGTGAGGCAGGACGTCCACAGGGCAATGGTGGACACAGGGCAATAGCGTGCAGAAAGCAATAGCGTCCATAAACCAATGGCATCCACAGGGCAAAGATGGCCACAGGGCAATGGCATCCACAGGCCAATAGCGGCCAGAGGGCAATGGCATCCACAGGGCAAAGATGGCCGCAGGGCAATGGCATCCACAGGCCAATAGCGGCCAGAGGGCAATGGCATCCACAGAGCAATGGCGGCCACAAGGGTAGGAAGAGTGGCTCCGGCAACCCAACCTTCAGAAACAGTCGCCTCGCAAGCTTGCTCTGGACTTCCCTTACAGTAGGTGGTGGCGGTACATGTGGTATGGTTTGTTTTGGAGTGATGTGGAGAGAATGGTGACACCCCCACTCCCATTATGTTTTTGAAGTGAGCTGAATCAGCACTGCACCCGTCTCAGACCACTCCTCGTACAGGCTGCAGCAGGGTTCGAACCTGGAACCAGGCGGGTTCTAGGTGCATTCCCCCTCCTTCTCCTCAAAGTCGCAGCAACAGCAGCCCTTTCCCTCAGTCCATGAGTCTGGCCTCAGCTCTGTGGGGCAGCTGCCACGTCTCATGCGCTCGTCGTTCTTTACCTCAGAGCTTGTGCACGTGCCATCAGCTTTACGATGGGGGTAGGTGGGTTGAGGGGGGGGCATGAATGCCTGACCCCCAAGGCCAGGCACTCATGTCCGTGTAAAACAGTACGTCATTAATACCAGACCTGTCAGCACATATTCACATATTTCTCAGCAGCGCCCCGTTTAAAGATGTTTTTTTTTTTTTTTATATCTATCTGCTTGTACACGTTGTAGGCAGAGCTCATTGGTTGCTTGATTCCTTTTACATACATTGTGCAGCTTGTACCAGTCCTTTCACTAGTGCAACATGTACAAAATATGAAGGGGCAGATTTATGAGGCCCTTGCGCCTCTTTGCGTCGCAATTGCGTCACTTTATTTGACGCAACGGTGGCGCAAACAATGCGCCCTATTTACAATGTGACGCATCTAGGAGATGCGTCACGTTGTAAAGCCCTGCGCCATAAGGAGGCGTTCCTGCGCAGGGGGGGCGTTCCTGCACAGGAACGCCTCCTAAAAGTGGCTGAGTGAAATCTATAAGATTTCACTCAGTCACTTTCAGGCCAATGCTGCGTCAAAACCCTGCGCCTGCTTGAAGCAGGCGTAGGTCTTGACGCAGCATTGTGAAGATGGGGCACCCCCGAGCCTTGCTGGAGCTGCGTTGCGCTTGCGGCGCAACTCCAGCAATGCGCCACCTTTAAGGCACAGATGCGTCACGCATCTGTGCCGTTTTTGCCCCATGGTGCGCCGCATTGTAAATGCGGCGCACCATGGGTGGCGGAGCAGCGGAGCAAGATAACTGGCGCATCCCTGGGGATGTGCCCATTATCATAAATCTGCCCCGAAATATCTCTGATGGGGATGGGCCACTCGCATTTAAATAGAGGGGGTTTAATCGCTGTTGTCTCTGAATGTGTGACTGCAGGCTGTCCATGCAGTCTAGAAGAGACACCTTCACCCTGGCCTTGTGATCACCATTAGTCCATGTGTCAAGATAAATATAACTCAAGTACAGAAAAATGCAATATTCTTCTGGGGTTACATGTGTGCAGATTTGTCTGGGCAGAGGCAGTGAGGAAGAAATCGATGTAGCCAGGGAAACATGAGTATTTAACGAGAAGAACAATTACAAGCGAGATGGGAGCTGGCAGGGGAAATTGGAATCGTCCCATTTGTAACAAATGACACCGCAGCATGGAAATAAATTAAGCAACTTGTAAGACTAGCCTTGACACAGACAGACATCTGACCCCCTCATCAGACAACCTAATGAGAATTTGTCTCCTTATTCAATCAGAGAAGCAGAGATCTGCTAATGGTTCACTGAACAAACGTGCAATAGACAATCTCTCAGGGTGATGTGCTGTCCTTGTAGGAGCTGCTCAATATGCAATCATGTTTTTTTTCATAAAAGAACACGGACATAATGGAACATTAAACAACACATCCTCTGTGAAGGAAAATGTAGGTTTCCAAGTTCTTGGCTGTTTTAGCCCATATACTGAAGGGCATTATTTGTGCATTGTGTTCAGTGCTGGTAAGAGAGGCAGTGTGCTCCTCCCCCCATTCCCTCCCCTCCCCGGTGCATTATTTATTTTGTAAAGATAATGTGTAAACAGCCCCTTGGACTGAGCAACTTCTTTGCAATCTAACCCGCACATTCAAAATACAGGCGGGCCTATTCAGCCTTTCAAACCTCTGGGGCTGATAAAATTAGACCTGCTAATAATGGTGTTCTAGGAACAGGATTGTGCGTGATTTCATAGAAAAATGAATCATAGAATACCAACAATGAGAAAACATTTCATCTAAACTGTTTAATGGAAATGCTTAGTACGAAATAGATTCACTATTTGGTGAGAAGATATTTTTAGAATGACTATTTTGAGAGCTTGCCTTTTGTATACCTTTTATGAAGTAAAACTTTTTTCTACAATATTTCTACAGATCCTTCTTCCCTTCACCACCTTCCCATCACACGTCTTGTTACTGGCTAATAAGCCCCTTAATATTAGATTTCTTATTTATCCCGCTCCCCAGTATCCTCTTTCCCTGTTTCACCTTATTTTCCTCGAATCATTTACCCCATCCGGGCCAACGATAGGGCTGAAACATGTTGACCAGTTGAAAGTGGGAGTAATACACTCTCCTGCGCATCCCATATGCTTTTAACCTTCTCATCAAGATATTATGGGCCATTTCTACAGGCAACACGGCAAGACAACTTGCTATGTTGTGAAAAAGAGAGAAGACAGGAATGCACCATATTTATCACGATCTTAGGCCCAGATGTATCAAGCCTTTTGCGAATCGCAAAGGCCGAAATTCGCAGAATTTCGGCCTTTGCGAGTCGCAAGCGGTCTTTTTGCATGTTTTGGCATGCATCAAAATTTCGCAAATTAAGGAATCGCAAAAAATTTGCGATTCCTTAATTTGCCATAGCATTTAAGGAATCGCAATTTTTGCGATTCCTTAAATGCTATGTATGTAGCATTTTTGAATTGCGAATTTTGGTTAAGAAATCGCAAATTAACACCAACTTGTAGTTGATGTTAATTTGCGAATTCTTTTAAAAATGCACAATTTGCCATTTTTGAAGGTGGCATGTGACACACACACATGCCCATAGGGCATGTATGTGCGCCATATGCACACACATGTACCTTTCAGGGGTGCAGCAGGGTGTCTTTGAGACACCCCTGCACCCTTGAAATAATTTTCAATTTGCGAGTAGCAAATTGCGAATTCACAATTTGAGAATTATTTCACAATCATTCCTATGGGCCTCCTGGCCCATAGGAATGCATGGGAAATTATTCCTTAATTGCGAATTCGCAAAATGCGAATTCGCAAATAAGAAAGATTAAGAAATCGCAAAAAATTAGCGATTTTCTACATACATTCCATTTTGCGATTTCTATATAGCGATTCCTTAAAAATCGCTATTTAGAAATCGCAAACTGAAATCTTGATACATCTACCCCCTACACTTTCCTGTCCTCTACCTGTGCTGGAGCACAATCTGCAGCCGTTCACCAACGCAGGCACCCATGCTCCACGGCAGGTTTCCCTTCCGGCATAAAAACAATCCTGTCTGTAACACAGGCATCATTATACTTTTTATAACTGCGCTGCAAAATGCCGCACACTTAGGAAAAGGAATCAAAGTGGATAAATAAAGTAATTTCTCCTCATTGCGCCTCTGGTGGGAAGGTGCATAAGTCAGGGCACCTTCCCAGGCGTATCAGTGTTGGAAAATCTGGGAATGCATCAAAATACAATGGTGGATGCACGGGAACACCCATGCTCCACTCATGTGAAGCCCTCATCACGCAGTGTAATGCAAGGCAGCGACTTGCACTGCCTTACATTACAACAGATTTACCAAGCCACGCAAGGCCATACAGTGTAGCATCGCGTGGCTTGGTAAATCTGAATCTAGGTTTTGCGCTACCCTGCATCACCTTGAGTGGTGGAAGGGCGACACAAAACGATGATAAATCAAGCCGTATGATGCATTTGTAAATCTTCCATCCCCATGAACTGACCGGTTTCACTCTAAATTAGGCCATATGTGTGAGCCTCTCACCCCTCTTGGGTGTTCGGTGGTCTTCACTCATCCTGTCCCAAGCAATTCTTAGCATAAATGCTACTTGTGACCACAAACTGGCATAACCATACTAGAAGTAATGCTTGGCAAATGGGACCCCGTCAAAATACTAGACTCAAGGTCATTCTTGGCATATTGGGTACCCATGGCAAAATGCTGGTGCTGGCATATTGGAGGTAATACCTAACTTGAGGGAGGACGCCCATGGCACATCGGACGGGAGATACAAGAGGACATTTGTGACATAAGGATCCCACATGGTGTTTGAAAGGCATCAATGGCAAATTCTGTCACTGCAAAGTAGTATATAACTTTAAGAATAACCTCTTTTGAGAATCCTTTTCTTTGTTTACAAACTCCTTCAGCAAGACAAGCCTGGAAGCCATAGACAGGGAGGGGTCCTTGAAGCTGGATACCTTTATTATGAGGAACCAGTTTTCACAGCGGCAAAAAAGCTCATGACAAAAATCTTGCCTACCTTGGTGTCTACCTTCTTAGGTAAGCCTGAGCACTAGGTCCTGGGCCTCCTGAAGTCCCACATATCTTTAACTCCAGGGAAGGTCTCTTCTGGTCAATCCCTCAACACCAGCTACTCAAGTCAGACTTTAGGGCACCGTGGGCTGTATTATGGATAGGGCACACTGTCCTTGTTTGCATCACAGCACACCTTTAAGTAGGTTTCCTGGGCACTGACAGCACGTCCCATTGCAGATAATGTGTTGCCTCTTGGGCAGATGCAAACTCACTCCTACCCTGGGTGCAGCACATTAATGAAAGGCACAGCAGCTGTTTGAATCAGCCACTTCCCAAATCCTCCCACATCACTCCGGCCCTCAAAACCCTTCACTGGCTCCCTGTCCATTTTAGATCCCAGTTTAAACTAGCCTGTTTGGCCTTTCGGGCGCACGCCCGTTCTGCCCCGCTTTTCATTAACTCTCTAATTTCCTCCCACGCTCCCAGTCGTTCACTCCGCTCTTCCTCTCTTTCTCTTCTTCACGTTCCCCGCTTCCGTAATCCCGCACTGGGGGCACCCGCTTCTCAGTGCGGGCTCCCCAGATTTGGAACAATCTCCCTCTCTCCATTCGCTCTATCCCTATTTTTTCCCACTTCCGTAAAGCCCTCAAAACTTTCCTTTTTCTCCAGGCTTTTCCCGGCTAATCCCCCTCGGACTCTCGGCAGATACTGATGTGTTGCTTAGCGCCAGGAAGCCGCTTGGCCGCAGTGAGCTTTATAAATTTCTTTTTCATTTCATTTCATTTCATTTCACTCCATCTTTTACAGAGCAGGCAACACCAAGCCTGCCCTTCAGAGGGGTGCTGGAGATCCCCCTGCAGGCGAGTGCAGTGGTTGACTTCACCTGCCTGCCGGGGGATGTGTGGGGGACCCATTTCTACCTTCCCTCTTACCGTCCCTTTACTACCTTGCAGGGGTCCCCCTCAGAAGGTGCACTGACTGTGCCCCACCTCTTTATGTTGCAGTCAGTGCGCCCCCTGACAGCCTCTTGCCCTTTGCTCCTGCATCCATTATAAGCTGCCCGTGTTGAGTCAAAGTGTTTTCCTCATTTGCATAGTGTCTCACTCCCATGCAAATGAGAGAATGCCCCTTTAGCATAATGCAGTGCTTCATCTGCATAGGCACTCTCTGTATTACCGAAGAGGCAGAATAAGCATCTGAGGCCGCTTTTGTAATACCAAAGTGCCCTGGGGGCACAGAAAGCATGCGCACAATCGCATTGCGTCCCAGGGCACTTTATGTATTATGGGCCAAGGACTTTCTTTCACTCTGGACTCCTGCAGGGTCCAGTCCTCTTTGGCGAGCTGGTCTTGGAATCAACATTACTTTTGGTGACCATAGAACAGACAAACAGAAGACCAACCACTTGCTACTGGGAGAGCAGCCAGCAGGAGTCAGGAGTTCTTGACCCTTTTTCTTCCAGCAAGAGCCTCCTTTCTTTCAGCTGGATCTTCTTATTCAGGTGTAGTACTTCCAAGTCCAGGAAAGTTCTGAGGATGGGGTGTTGAGATGCCTGTCACATCCTGTGTACAAGAAAATGACTCAAGAACTTTCTCTGCCAAATCTTGGCTCTTTTTCAACTATGCCCACCTCCTTTTGCAGCACTTCCTCTTTGTCTTACGGTAAAATTAACCATGAACCTGTGTTTCAAAATTGCAGAATACTGAAGCCACCAAGCAGGCCTCTTTCCAGCTTCCTAGCCAGTCCCCTATTTAGATGAGCTCACTTTCTATCTGATAGGATCCAAATTGCTTCTTTCCACCCAGTGGCGTAGCGAGCCCTTTGGCGGCCTGTTGAGATCCTTGCATTTGCTGCTTTAAAGAGTGGAGGTGGGGAGGGGGGTGCTAGAGAGATTCCCCCAATTGCTGCCCAACGACGCCCGCATTGTAGAGCGGGGGGGGTCGCCGCACCAAGACGGCAGGTAAGAGGGGCGGCGGAGGCCACTGCCCCCAAAACCCGTGCCACCGGGGGCGGACTGACCACTTGCTACGCCACTGTTTCGCCCTCTGTGACTTGAGCCAAACTGGCATGGACAGTCCTGAGGAAGAAAAGGAGAATCCCTTTTGCTACGCCAAATGAAAAGAAGTAGGTTTAAGTCTGCGCTTGTTTCTGCCAGCTGTTCTGTGTTACTGCAGTTCCTTTGCACTGCAACACAGCAAGTGAACAGTGTGGTTCTAGCAGCCATATATATTTGGAGTGTATGTAGGTAGTGCAAATACACACTGCAGCCCACACATGACATGTCAATGATGTATTTTCTGTGTCATCTTCTATGACCTTATGGTAATGTTAAGTGGCTCACCTGGGTGTAATTGATTTTACCAATGTCATTTTATGGCCAGAGCACAGGCACTTTGGCATTACATAGCACTGTCACGGGGTGCAGAGTCGCAACACCATTAATAAAGGATCTATAAAAAGGCAGAAAATCTGTGGTGAACACGTGGAAAAGGCAAGCATGCTGCAGTCCTAGACTGAGTTCCATTTTGTGCTCTCTTGTAGCTAAAGCTGGGTCTACTGCCTGCCAGACAACAGCAGGGAAAGCGAGGTAGTGAGATACCTAAGTGTCCTCGCTCTGCCTAGGCTCACAACCTACATTGCAACAGCCTTCGGGAGCATCCTGCTGAATGATGAGGGTCCTAGGACATTGCTGCATCTAGTCTGACAACCACTGGAGCTAAGGTCACATGGGCTGCAGGTTTGGGAAAAAATAAATTATAATAAAAATGTATGACTTATCACCAGCTTTTCGGGAATGCAGGAATGAGACACAGTGTATTGGCAGCACACACGATGTGTGACCCTTTTTAGGCCTAACTGAGATTTTATTTCCATGCATTGTGGTAAATGGCAGGTATGTGGAATGTAATAGTCTGTAATCAGCCTTAAAAGCACCAGAATGGTAAGACATCTTGGCCTAAGGGCCAGGGCTGGTAAAGGGGTTTTAGGATGTCTTTGTGTATTGTTAGATTGACAAGCAATACTGTCTTGTGATCTCACTCAGTATTGTGTTGTCGCACAGACTGTTGTGAGCTCACTTCCTACTGAGCAGTTACTGAGTGTTAGCTGTGCATGGTTCTTGCAATAGAACTCATGAAACCACAACCAGCCTGCTCTCTGCGTCACCACTACTTGCAAAGAGGTTTGGGGTTGTGCTTCAGCTACCTAGGCAACGACATCCTCAACCTTTGAAATTGACTCTCTAGAGTAGTCCTGTCTGAGTGGAGACATGGATGAGGGGCATTTGAACACAGTCCCTGCATGCTGGATTATATTGTAGACTTTATATAACAAGGAAGCATACTTATTTCAAAATCCTAAAACGCACAAATATCTCATGAATGAAAGTAGTCTAAACATTTCCATTACCTTGGACCTGGCTTGATTGCACAATGACCTAGCCCTGGGCATTATTCCAGCCCTGATATTAGCATTTCTGCAGCTAAAGTCTAGGAAGGGAAAGAATGCATTGGACCACAGAGCCTGCTGGGTGAGAGTTTGAGTGGGCCATTTTAAACGGTGAAAGTCATTTCAGGAACATTAGCAGATACTCTTCCTGCATTTCTCATTAATTTATTTTTATTGTATAATGCAAACTCTGCTAAAATAGCGTAAACGCATGATTGCCCTTTCTATCACTGTTCCAGTGTCTGCCACAGTCCCAGTTATTATTTGACTTCAAGTTTGTCACAGGTTGTTAGAAAGGGGATTTCTGGTTGGCTAGGGCAAGCGCCTAAGCCAGGCAGAAACCACCACTCTAGTCAGGGCAAGGGAGTTACACACCGAAGATAACCCCTGCTCACCCCCTTGGTAGCTTGGCACAATGTGTAAAGCGTTTGCGCAACACACACACAGCAACGACACACTAGGCACACCACAAAGGAAACTCCACACAAGGTTATATAAAAAAATAGCCTTTGTATTATCATAAACACATTAGAAAATAATCACAAATGTACACTGTGCCATTTGGCACTAGGTTATACTTCACAGGGGATTATATGCATGACAGGGCTAATCGGGCCACTATCAGAACCACTAGAAAGCAGAAGTAGTAAATATAAAGCAACCAGCAACTACGCAACTACTGGAGAAATACTGTACTCAGCATCATCACATTAGGCAAACACACATTATGCATCACATTAGGGCCCACATTAGGGCCTGCACCCTAGCAGCACCTCAGGTGCTCACAGGCCAACTGGCCTTCCTCAGGGGCCCATCTCGGACTTCCCCGCCATGCCCTATGTCCAAATAGTCCGGGCGCTAAGCTGGCGCTGCAGGAGGGTGCTGGCCCAACAGACCTGCACCAGAAATGGGGACACGAGGGTGTAACTTACCCTGGTCTCTCTTAACCCAAAATAATGCCCTCTCACAATTGCAGCTTCCCACAATCAGGCAGTGCAGCTGTGGGAACAAATGCGTGATGCATTGAGGGGGGGTGCATCTCACTCTTTCCTCCATCAAAAAATAAAGAGATGCCCCGTTGTTACAGCTGCCTGCACCCTCGCAGTGCAGCTGTGAAGCTTAGCGCTGGCACCAGCAGTGCCTGGGGAGCCCCGGTTACTGTGGGTCCTCCTGGTGCAATCTATCGGCCCCATAGTGGGGCCTGTCTCCTTTTGCTGGTCGGAGCTCACGGCTCACCTTCTAGATGCATCAAATAGGCGCCCATGGTGCTTCCTCCCCGCCCCATTCACTGGGGCTGTCCCGGCGGCAGATGCAAGTGGCAGAATGGAGGTAATTACCAAGTGAGCCTGTGGGGCTTCGGTCTTCCTCTCCTGGGACCCGGTCAGCCCGTGAGGCTCCTACCCCAAGTGCCGGCACACAGGGCTCTCCTCCTCAGCGTGGGGCGCCCCGCCCACTTCCAGGCATGAGTTTGCCTGGCTTCCTGCCACCTCGAGCACGATTGGCTTCTCCCCCCGACCCGCCTCAGATCAGGCTCCTTGCCTGGCTTCACCTGACTTCCAGCTTGGGAGTATTACAGAGCGGGCTTCTCCTTCGATTTCTGGCATTCACCAGAACAGGGAGGGCTCCAGCCTAGACTCCAACGCACAGAAATGTGGGGTAGGCTCCCGCTTTACTTCCAGGTAGCGCGGGGGAATCCCCAAAGCCGAGATTCCCTCGGAACACTTTGCAGTACAGCGCTGCTGGGCCTCAAGACCCCTGGGACATTCCTCACGCCCCGGGACAGAGTGGGCCCCCTCTGGGGCATGGGTCACGAAGATGTAGCGCTCACGAGGCATTAAGTCCAAATCCAGAGGGACAGAGCTGGGCCCAGGCAGGCCAGCTCACAGGGCCCCAGAGGGGAAGTCCCTTGTTGCAGTTCCTCCTGGCGCCCAGCAGTCCAAGTAGCACAAGAAGCACTATTCATAGCCCCAGTACTTATACACATTATATCTTTGTTCTCTCCCCCTGGCACAGACCTAGAACTGGTTCAAATCTCTGGGGGGCACTCCAACATTTCTATGCAGTGCTAAAACACCTTCATTGTTATAGTAGGCCCTGGCCCCAGACACACCACAGGGGGGCGGGTCAGCATTGTACAAGGCAGGTACAGACCTATTCAGGGTCAGGGACTACTCCTCCCACTACTCCAAATGCAGATCGGCCTATTCAGCCTAGTGCTGACTCAACCTGCCCCTCTGAAGCCACACCTCACCAGCCCTGTCACTCCAGATCCAGACATGCAATACACATCAGGCAGGCACAACGACACATAGCACACAGAAATGCCAACTTCTAAAAGTGGCATTTCTAAAATATTAATAATAAATCTGTGCACACCATTGCATAACATTTATAATTACTATTCCAAACATACCAAACTTGACCACGCTGCTCCTCTCATATCAGGAATTACCACTGAAACACTTATCAGGGAATCCCCAATGCATTCCTATGAGAGGGCAGCCTCACAGCAGTGAGAAACCAAAATGGTTGTTTGTCACTACAAGGACATGTTACACAGTTACGGCACATGTACTACCTTTTACTTACATTGCACCCTGCCCATAGGGCTAGCTAGGGCCTTCCTTAGGGGTGACTGAGAAATAGTAAAAGGAGGGTTACAGACGTGGCACCCACTTTATGTGCCATGTCACAGCAGTAGTAAACTGCATGCGCAGGCCCTCCAATGGCAGAGGTCTGAGACAAGTTTAAAGGCTACTTTGGTGGGTGGCGCAAGCAGCGCTGCAAGCCCACCAGTAGCATTTAATTTACTGGCCCTGGGTATCTGAGATACCACTTTACAAGGGACTGACAGGTAAATTAAATATGCCAAACAGGTGTAAACTAATCTCACCATGTTTATCACAGAGAGCAAACACACTTTACACTGGACACCAGTGCTAAAGTGCCTATAGTCCTAAAACCACCAACACCAGGTCAGAAAAAAGGACAAGGAAGAAGGCAAAAAGTTCAGGGATGACCCTGCAAAAAGGGCCAAGTCCCACACAGGTCATCAAAGGTCATGGCTTACAGCCCAGAGGCCCATTTGATGGGAAATCTTGAAGTTGGCATCTCTGCCAACCGCCTCATGCCATTCTGACCACCACATCTGCCCTCACCTAAGTAGGCTGCCTCCACTGAACCATTATCACCTTTATCAAAAGGCTAAATAAATCAGTTACCTGGGAGCACCACCATGGTCAACGAGTAAGTTAGCGAGTAGCCCTTTTATACACTTTTAATGAGGAACTGTTCACGCAAAGTCTAACTTTAGCAGGTGTTTAACCATGGAACATAACAAAAGTTGAACATTTTATCAAAAACATGTTGCGTCACTTTTCAGAAGCTCCTTATAAGGCCATTGTTTATTTTAAGCCATGTCGTTATCTCAGTTTCTAAAGCTAGCAAAACATCAGGTGAGAAGCTGCAGAAAGTCCCAGTTGGCCCCCACTCCTACTCTTAGCCCATCTCGTTCTGCTAGATGACAGATGAATCCTGTTATTGCTACATCTTCTTGAGGTTCAGAAAGATGTACATGCAGAGGACAGGGGCTCGGAGACTTGTTCATCAGAAAGACAGTGACCTGAGGTTATTTGCCTTCATAGGAGAGATACATCTTAGGTTACAGGAGGGCACAAAGCCTACTGCCTCTGTGGACGCTCAAGGCAGTGTGGACAATGTTAGCACAGCCCTGTCTATGGACTGGCAGGGACATTTGCCACTCTCATGCTTCAGATGTGGACAGATTGGGCTCAGGGTACTAAATGGTAGACCCTGCTTCAACTCAGAAGGATGAAAGGCTGCACAGCCCTGCTGAGATTTCGGTCTGCTGCTTGCAAGTACTAAGATTTCTGCAGCTGGCACCCTCTCCTATCCAAAATAAGTTGAGTGTCAGTATCTTATCAGCCACAACAAGACAGGACCAGATTATGGCTGTGGGAATGCGAGAGCAGCTCCTTGAAGTGTACACAATCACACATAGCCACATGCAGGGGTGTCACAAAGCTCCTGAATGGGGGTAAAAAATTCAGCTACTGTGATAAAAAAGTCTTAAGTATCAAGACATATAAACATATATACCCATGGAAAATTCTAACAGCTTAGCAAGTTTGTTGTACAATTCTCTCTACTGCTTATAATTTTATTGCAAAGAAAAGACTACCAACTAAGAACTTTAATCTTAAGGGTAGTTTACTGGTCATTCAAATAGTACAATGGTACACAAGGTTTCCAAATTCCTAAGCAACTGGGATTTTCCATCCACATGTGGATACTTTTATCAAAGAAGTAAAGTTTCCACTCAGACAAAAATTCACTGAAGTGCTTCAGCAGAGATATCAACCATTTAAAAAATGCAGAAAATAAGCTTCCAGCTCCTTCAACAGAACATGAGATCAGACACATGCAGGGCCGAACTGGCCATAGTGGGCACCAAGAATCTCCCCGGTGAGCAAGATCACATAAACTGCAACCATAGGTTCAGCCCTTACAGGGTGCTTCGTTACAGTATCTTCCTTATACACCTTCAGGCCATATTAAGTATAATCAAAAGGCACTGCAACCCCAACTGTAGAGCAACAGCTCCATCCTTGTCTTTGTTTCTGTGCACAAAAGTCGAGGACTTTCTCCCAACTGATCCTCAGGGAGTATAAGGGGGCCAGCATCACTGGGCCTTGGGGAGTCTCACTGGCCCTGAGGTCAACTGATGCAGAGTTCTTAGTCCTTTTTGAGAATCAGGGGGTTCCTCCTTCCAGTTCATGAATGTCTCAGTCCCAGGATCCAGCAGCAAGAAGCACAAAAACCTGAACCAAGAGAGAGTCTTCCCCATTTTGTAAGAGTCATAAAGTGGAGTGGAAGTTTCTAGAAGCCAGGCACTCCTGGTCAATCCTATGGCCCCACGTCACCTCACACCCCTGTCCCAATCCTCCTGCACATCATGCTGGTACAGTTATAGATGGCATCTTCCAGTAGTCATTGGCCACATCACATCCTTGGGTCTCAGCTCTGGCCCTCACTGACATCACTGCCAGGGCCTTTCCCACCAGAAGTTCAAAGTGGAACCCATTCCTTTTCCTCAGTTGATTGGGTTTTCTCCTTTGTTCAGTGTGCATGGGCTGTCCCAAGTCAAGTTGTAGTGTGACAAGTAATTAACAGATAAAGATTTTGTATCACCACCAACCCTTCTCAGGAGCTGAGGGCGGGGAACATCGTTTATGACGCGGTTTCTACACCGGAGTGCCTTTACCCCGCAGCTATTACAACGCAAGTCGTTACTACGACTTGCGCTGGATGGCGCTGTGGGATAAGGAATCTTGCAATTTTATATTCCAACACCTTCCCTACTGTTACGGTGACTGGTGTTGGAATATAAAATTATAAGATACCTAAATCCACGCCCTCCAACGCAAGTCGTTGTAACGACTTGCGCTGTAAGACTTGCGTGGTAAAGGCATGCGTTGTTACAACATGTGTTGTAACAACGTACATCCGCTGAGGGCAGCACTGTTTATTATTCCTTTTGTGTGATGCGGCCTTCGTTTCTGCTGCAGGAGAGAAATCTATTTAACTTTGCACAGAATGGTGACAAAAGCCTGGGCTCTGATCCTAAGCAGAGACAGAGAAATATGACAATTTTGGATGAGCCATACGTTGTATAGATATTGTGGAAAAGTAAATTTTGCCATGTTCTGTGTCCCTACGTGTCCTCCATCTTATGTTATGTGTGTATGATTAATATGCATATGTATTCCCCATGTTTGATTAAAGACGCAATTACAGTTGTGTCCATCCCTAGTATGCTAGTTTCCAGTTCTCGTGAAAGCTACGAATATCAGGCCTATGTAAAGTTACGTTGCCACGTTTCTCAGTGTGCACGTTATTTCATTGAAAAGTCCCCGTTTCTAGGCCTCAAAAGGGCCCGGACACCAGATTCAGCTCCTGTCTCCTGAGCCCTCGCTGAGGAGCGATACAGCCCCCACCTGTATCCTCGACCCTTCACTTACTTCTTGCCTCACAGTGCCAGGCTCGGCCTGGCTCTGCCTACGAGTCTGCCAAGAGTATGTTATGATTCTAGTTATCAGTCCAGCCCTCCTTCTCTGCATTCCTAAGCTACTGAATCGCATCAATAGTTTCCGTCATTGTCTAGCCTTTACGTCTCCATGTAAGAGAAATACTGTATTAATGGTCATTTAATATTCCTCAACACGCACTACATGTAGAATAATGCATGCTCCAGTCTTAGAGTCTGTTAGCCTCTCCCCTCCTGACTCTTAGTTTATATCAACATGTCCTCTAAACATTAGATACTAGATAGGGTTTAGGTACATGTCGCCCTGACTCTCCAGACTTCAGTCTCTGCTCCTAGCACAGAGTTCATAGCCCCCAGCTTCTCCTAGTAACACGTCATTGTCAGTTTGCGCGCACCATTAGGTTAGAGGTCCCGGCTCCTTAGGTAGCCCCCTCCATGTTTCCGCCCCATTTATGACATATTCTGTTACGTTTACATCACATGTCTATGTATATGCCTCCTGTTACACCTACTTTCACCCTTATCTTTCGCGACTGCTATTGACCACACCCACTGCTCCGCCTACTGTAATTCATTGTAATGCAATTGTTTTAGTATATATATGCTTGTGTACTGTTATTAAATGTTACGCCAGTCCAATCCTGTCCCGTGCTAGCTAGCCATCCCAGATCTTGTCCGTGCAGGTTGTCCTGTTCCTGTCCTTTATGCTGTATTAAACCTGCAAACTCCTACTACCTCGAATCTTGACTCTTATTTATTGAGCTATCTGTTATTCATATATTCATTCAAAAATAGAGGTATTATTTATTTATTTACCACATAATGGCGCCCGAATAGGGACTTGCCCTTTCCCCACGCGCCGGTGAAGCCACGCCGGCCCCCTGACCCTCTGCAGCCGTGACGGAACCATACCGTGCACGTGCAGATATTTCTGCTTCAAGTATCCCTCAGGCCCACGGAGGAGACGGAGGTGGCGGTCCAGCATCCAGACGAGGCGGTGGAGGAACGCGGCGAGTCCCGACCAGAGCCCAAGCCGAGAGTCCAAGGTCCGAGGTATCCGGAGGCCCACCCGTAACTGAAGTCCGAAGTTCGTCCGTCCGGCGTCGAAGTAGTCCAGTCCAGTCCGAGGCCTTCCGTTCTTGCTGCCCGGTGAGTACCGTTGCTGGGGTAGTATCTAGACAGGGTCAATCTAATTGACTCTGGTCCGTGGGTTTTGGTGGTACACAGACCCAAAACGAAGTGTCCACTTCGGTGGATGCGGGTCCTGACGTGTCTCTTTATGAGACCGGTAAGTTTCGTACTGTTTTAGCAGTGCACCTAGTTTCTGTTCTAGTCAGTTCTGTTCTCGAGAAGATTCATGTATTCTGTTTTCAGTATTCCAGGTAGTATTCTGTTCGAACTGTTATTTTAAATGTTCTTCATGTATTTTTAATGTCGTGGTATGAGAGTGGAGTAATTATCGTGTTCATTGTGTATTGTATTGTGTCTAGATTACAGTTCAGGCATGCCTTTATTCTCGAAATTACGTCAGTTAAAAACCAGAAAAGGTCTGTTAGAAGCAGCAGTTCCTGTCCCGCCTAGGGACAGTCCAGGTCACTTTATGTATCCAAAGCATGGCATAAGTGCCATATTGTATCTAGATTTATGGGTGGAATACACCAAAGAGTTAGAAGAAAAGTATAGATGGCCCGTATCAGGTACGTGGGATGCCGAGTGCATCATGAGAGTAGAAGAAGCATTATGGAAAAAGAAAGCCAGACAGTCACAGAAAGATGCCATCGAGTTATGGCGCAAAGAATCTCATAAAAGAACCGAAAAAGAAATCAGAAAGTCAGAACTAAGTAGAGAATCCTTAGAACGAGCCCAAGAAAGGGAATTAATCGAGATAGGTGAACGAGTTAAAACCGAACAGTCAGACAGACAGAGGAATGCCCTTATTAAGGGTATGTATCCTCTTCTTGCCGAGGGCTTGCCAAAAGCGACCCCGGAGGCATCGAGTAATTTTCCGCCACCATTAGTTCCGACCAAGCTACGTCACAAACCGACCGCAGCTGATATTTTCATCTCGTCCTATTTGGACGACACAGTTCCAGAATATGCGAATCCTGTTCCGCCAGTCCCTGTAAATAATGTAAATCCAGCTCCTCCAGACACCGGGGCACCTCTTGCAGTACCTGCTACGGTACCCCCGGTCCAGCCAACATTACAATTTCCCACTCTGCCAGCACGAAGAGTATCAGTCGACGATTCCAGTTTAGGGGCCGCAGGAGGAGGTCCTCCTGGTACCCCGCCACCACACCAACGTAGAACGTTGGCCGAGTTACATGAATGTGCGTTACAGCGTACGCCCAAATATAAGTCCGTTGCAGATATCCGACGAGCTCTTACTGAATGCCGTTATGATCCAGTTGCAGGTGATGATAGTACAGTAATATATTCCATCCGTGTAAGACGGGTGACCGGGTATTTGGACACCCTACCGGATATGAAAGGAGATCTAGACAGAATATATCGTTTCATCCGTACAGGGGATGATCCAGAAAGTATTGGCGAAGCCATGTCTCAAAGGAAAGCTGAGATCCAGCTCATGATATTAAAGTTTCTGATTAATTGTCTAATAAGAGAACAAGATTACCCGACTAAAGATCCGGCCGAAATGAGAATCCTGACAAGGTGGAGTGATAATATAGCCGAGGGTAAACACAGAACTATCAGTAGTATAGAGAGTATGTACAAGAGAATTCGTAAAGAAATAATAAAGTTACACGAACAACGTAAAGCAGCACAAGTAAGCGAGAAAGAGAATGACTCTTCTACTGAAGAGGTAGAGGACGAGAATCCCGCCAGAATAGCGTATGTAGGAAAGTCGAGACTTTCCGACCGACATTCACGTCTAGACTACAAGAAAACTGTTCCTCACCCAGCACTAGAACAAGGTTCTCTAGAACAAGTATTTCAAGCTACCGATCACATTCTGAAATCACGAATCGGTTATAGTGAGTTAAGTACCATGCATGAACAAGAACTAGCCCGATCAGCAGTCCGATGGATTACTGATTCTACCACTTTTCCAGATGAAATAGTGGCACAAATGTTTCTGAAACTGCCCCCAGCCGAGCAGCGACTGGTGGGTATGTATATGATCCAGCACCTCATTACTCTGTATGAGGGTCAACATTCTGATCTAGGTCCGTTACACGATGTCCTGAATGAGTTACTCCAGTATAGATGGAAAGGTCTAGGTACCGATTTAATTAGTGTTATTCTAGAACAGCGCCACAAATATAGAACGTTCCTGAACCCACATTTTGTTCATGTCTCACCCCCAGAAAGTAAACCCTTTTACATAGACAGACAGAATCCGTTACGAGAAGTACACCCAGTCAGGACAGCAGATGGTGAAATGCAAAGAGTATTTGTTTACACCCCAGTTACCAAGATGGAACTCTTAGAAATGAAGAAATTAATTCCCTGCCATGACAAAGATCCAGCAGGGTTCCACCGAGAATTAAAAGACATGCTCCGTATGGGAGAATACACGTATCCAGATATAATTAAAATGTTAAAGGTCCTGTTGCCCGCAGGGGTATACGAGAAACTCAAGGAAAAAGAATGGGAGGTGGGAGAGAAAAAGATCGATTGGGCAGTTCTAGAAGCTGAAGATAAGATACGAGTACCAGGTACCGGTCTTGGAGAGAAATGTAAAGAATTACCAGAACTGTTAATACAAGTTTTGCCAAGATTATTAGCAACTAAAAAGGAAGACTGGGATGCAATCTCAGCCTGTAAACAGAAACAAGACGAAGATACTAGTGATTTTTATTCTAGATTTGAGAAATGCTTTAGTATTAACAGTGGCCTAAAGACAAGTAGCGAGTCATACCCTCATCTCTTTGTTACTAAATTAGTCGAGAATTCAAGTCCACAAGTTAAGAACCGAGTTTTGAAAGTCGAAAGTACGTGGCAAGCTAGTACCCCGTCCCAAATGTTACAGATGCTTCAGTATCACCAGAATAGAATCAGAGAAGAGCAAGATCATGAAAGGAAACGTATGAAAGACACGAAAATGAAAGTACTAGTTGCACAATCTGTTCCTCAAGACAGTCAGAAGAGGGGTACGAATCAAGCCAGTCATCCTGCCGTTCCCGTTAAAGGGACCTGCAATTATTGTAAACAGCCAGGTCATTTTATAAACGAGTGTGCAGTTCTGAAACACAATATAGCTACTGGTAAGACTAAAGAAAGACCACGTCCGCCTAGACAAGAACAAGTTTCACAGACTTCTCAGCCACAGAATGCACAACAGACAGTTCCAGCACCGCAGCCTATTGCTGCAACACAGCATGTTACACAGCAGATGTACCAGTATGCTCAGACAGAGTATCCAGAGTATCAGCCATATTCATGAAACAGCCTAGAGAGGGAGGTAGGCTTGCCTCTCATCGAGATTCCTGTAGATCAAGAGGGTCCCTATGTTCATAGTCAAGTATTAGGGAAAGACAGAAAGTTTCTGATTGATACAGGGGCAAGTAGGACGACCATCAGTCACGCCGAAGTTCCAGGGGCTCCGCTCTCAGGCTCTAGAAATGTTTCCCTTGGTTTTTCAGGAAAGCCTATTGTAAACGAGATATCTAAGCCAGTTACTCTAGAAGTAGGTCCATTGTCCCGCACTACTGATCTGTTACTTACGAAGTCATGTCCAGAAAATCTGTTAGGTATTAAAACACTGAAAGAATTAGGTGCAGTTATTTGCTGCTCCCCAGAAGGAATACGACTGTTCTTACGTGACTTCAAGGGTCACTATGTATTACGAGATTTTGATCCGAGATTGTCCAATGTTCCACAGCATTTATGGGCGCAAGGTCCAACTGATGTTGGTTATATGCAAATCACACCCCATCGTGTGACTCTCAAGCCAGGTGTAGTGTTACCACGAATCAGACAGTACAGATTGCCACCTGAGGCTGTAACAGCCTTATCCAAAATTATTGACGAGCTCATCGCTCAAGGAGTAGTTGTAGAAACTGACTCCAATGTATGTAATTCTCCGATCATTCCAGTCATGAAACGTACTGATCCAAATGCACCCCCAGTATATCGATTAGTGATTGACCTTCGAGAACTCAATAAATGTATTATTCCCCAGTACCCAGTTGTCCCAGATATCTCTTCCCTATTGACAGCCATTGATTCCGAAGCCTCATTTTTTACAGTCATAGACCTCAAGAACGCGTTTTTCAGTGTCCCCATTCATCCAGACAGCCAGTTTCTTTTCGGATTTTGTTTACATGGAAGGAGCTATATGTTCACACGAGCTCCTCAAGGTTTCACAGAAAGTCCTAGTATTTACAGTCAAGCACTTAAGAGACAACTAGACAATATTCACATGCCAACTGACACTGCCCTGCTCCAGTATGTCGATGATCTACTGATCACAGCCCGTTCTGAACGTACTTGTGAGCGAGCATCACTTACAGTCCTGTATTTCCTTGCCGAGATGGGGCACAAGGTGTCCCCTTCGAAGCTTCAATTCTGTGTCCAGCAAGTGATCTATTTAGGCCACTTACTGTCCAAGAGGGGTAGGCAGTTGACACCCGACCGTATCCAGCTAATAGCGAGTCTTCCTCAGCCCAAGACACAGAAGGAGGTACGTGCTTTTATCGGCCTTACTTCTTATTGCAGACAATGGATTCCTCAGTATGCATTTCTAGCTAAGCCACTGATACAGTTAACGACACAGGAGGCAGCCGTATCGACTGTCCTCCCTTGGACATCTGAACATACACTTAGTTTTAATGAGTTAAAGAAAGCTCTATGCCAAGCTCCAGTTCTAGCTACACCGAACTACAGTAAGCCTTTTTCACTTTTCGTCACTGAACGCGAAGGTACAGCATTATCTGTTCTTACACAAGATCAAGCAGGACAATACAAGCCCTGTGCTTATTTTTCGAGCACACTAGATCCTGTAGCCCAGGCTCTGCCTGCGTGCCTCAAGTCAGTTGCAGCCACAGCACTAGCTATCAGACAAAGTGATTCCATAGTATTAGGACATTCCTTGACAGTACAAGTTCCACACTCCGTGGAAGTTCTTTTAAACCGAACACAGACTCAGCACTTGACAATTGCACGTTTAACAGGTTATGAACTGACACTGTTCCAGCCACACATAGAAATCAGACGCTGCAACGTTCTAAATCCTGCTACACTGTTACCGTCAGTTAATTCGAATCCTGCCACACACGACTGTGTGGAAGTAGTTAACACTATGACTAAGCCAAGACAAGATCTGACAGATATTCCATTACCAGATCCCGACCTGACACTTTATGTGGATGGTTCATGTATGAGAACAAGTACAGGAGAACTAGTATCCGCGTATGCAGTGACTACAGACACTGAAGGTATAGAGACACATCGTATTGACACTCTGTCTGCTCAAGCAGCAGAGCTAGTTGCTCTGACACAAGCCTGCATACACGCCAAGAACCTGAAAGTAAACATATACACAGATTCACGTTACGCATTTGGAGTCGTACACGACTTTGGAGTGCTCTGGCAGGAGAGAGGTTTCATGACTTCTCATGGAACCAAGATTCAGCATGGTCTCCTTATTCAAGCTCTGTTAGATGCCATACACCTACCGACATCTATTGCTATCATGAAGTGCAAAGCACATACGAAAGTTACTGACACTATTTCTCAAGGTAATGATCTAGCAGATCGCACAGCCAAGCTCACAGCACAGACTCCAGACATTCCAGTTAATCCGACACAGACACATACTCCAGATCCGACTACTTGTATGACAGTTAAGGACCCCACTCAAGATGTCATAGATATCCAGTTACATGCTACTCCCGATGAAATCAAGAAATGGTCCGAACAAGGAGGGGTCCAGACAGATCAGGGATGGGTAACGAAGGGAAAAGCCACATGGTTTCTCCCCGACTCTATGGTTCAAGTCATTATCAATACCGCACATAGTCCAGCACATTTAGGAGAAAAAGCTATGTTAGATAGTATCCAGAACATTTGGTCCAACAAGCATTTACGAGCTGCAGCCAAGCAGAAGGTCCGTACCTGTATGATATGTTGCCAGGTAAAAGTGTCCCGGTGGAACAAGGTGGATTCCAGCCCCCTGACCACCCTTTTGAAGTCCTCCAAATGGATTATATTCAGATGGAGCGATGTCGAGGTTTCAAGTATGTCCTTGTAGTTGTATGCGCTTTGTCCAGGTGGACAGAAGCATATCCAGTCCCAGATTACACAGCCGCGACCACTGCCAAGCAGTTGGTTCGTGAATTCTTCCCCCGCTACGGACTCCCAAGAGTCGTATATTCTGACAACGGCCAGCCATTCTCATCTGAGCTTATGAAACATGTCTCCCTTCTGTTAGGGTACCAGTGGAAGTTTCATTGTGTACGCCATCCTGAAGCAGCCGGTCTCGTAGAGAGACATAACCAGACCCTGAAAATTCGAATTGCAAAAGTATGTAAAGAGAAAGGTGTGGACTGGCTAGTAGCTCTGCCAGTTGCTCTGTTTTATATGTGCATGGTCGCACATTCCAGATCAGGTCTGTCCCCGTACGAGGTCGTATTCGGCCGCCCCCCTAATATGTGGGGTACACCTAGACCCCGAAGTATTACCGATGTTTCAAGTAATATGCTGACAGATTACCTAGCTTCCTTGATGTCTGCCCTACACTCTTGTCGTTCACAGGTTGCCGCCGCATTTCCAGACAATACCGAGGTGGCACCGCATGAAATCGTTCCCGGATGCATGGTTCTTGTCCGGAATTTTGATCGTTCAGGTCCGCTGGAGCCCCGCTGGAAGGAGCCCAAACAGGTCCTCCTGGCCACCCGTACTGCCGTCAAGTTGGAAGGCAGGAAGGGCTGGGTCCACCTGTCACATGTGAAAAGGTTTTACGGACTAAAACCTGTTACCAAGAACATTTCCGAGGATTGTAAAGACTGCCAAAGTACTATTCTTAAGGACTGTCCCGCAAAAGACAATGATACAGATTCCTCCCCGTTAGAAAAAACTCCGCAGCAGGAGTATAAGCTTAAATTAAGGTCTAGTAAAATAAGTCAGCCAGTTTGATTGTCTAAGTCCTCCCCTAGGTGAAACGGTTAGACCGGTTTCTGACATGTATATAATAGACCCCCACAGAGAGAGAGTTAGTGAGAACTCTAAAAGTTGCACTATTATTTTATGTTTTCTGCTATATTTTAGCATTATGATTTCCTGCATAGGTTATGCATTTTATTTGTGTTTTCCAGTGTCTCATGTAGATAAGTCTGCTAATGTTACAGTAGAGCACACGTTTAGTGATCTACCTCCTCATGAACTCTCATATCGTCTTGCTATGCGTAATAATTCCTTTATCCGCATGTTACATTATTCACACCAGACCAGCAATGCCACTAATTGTTGGGTGTGTGGTCGACTCCCCCCTTTCCAGACACCGAAGGGAGTTCTGCCACTCTTTCCTTATCCATTTTCACATAATGGTTCGTGTGGAGCATGGTCCACGTTAACGTCATCCTCAACAGATATGTCTTTTCTTAACAGTACATGTTTTCCAGACAAGCAAGGTCTTCCCCACAGAACAGGGTTAGATCTAGAAAATGAAGTTTACAATTTAGGTAATTATTCTTCGAATTTTATGGTCCTGAATGTTCAGTCTGATACTACTCCAGACTTACCTGCTATATCAGTACTACCAGTCAAAGGCGAATTATGTGTCCGAAAGAATGGTTCCGTACATGTAGGACATAGTGATTGTACTACTATTGTCAAGTATAGTGACAGTAGGAAATCTATTTTCAAAGCTTCACGTCATTCTTATTTTGTTTGTGGTCAGACCGCATATGTTCGTCTGCCCCTCGATTGGGAGGGAACCTGTTACATTGCCTTCCTACTGCCACCAGTTTTCCTAGCCCCACCTGACTACCATAGGAATTCCCACCTAGTACATACTAGACACAAAAGAGACCTCCCGATTGTCGATTATACTGAAACTGCTCTAGAACAATATATAGATATCAATAAAGGTGTCTTCCCTTACTTAGGTACTGTCGTGAATAGTAAACTGATACGTAGATTAACGAGAACCCTTGAAGCAGTAGTGATTGAGACTACTTCTGCTCTAGGTAACTTAACCGAAGAACAATCCTTTATGAGAATTGTCGTGCTCCAGAATCGTCTCGTCCT
Organism: Lissotriton helveticus; assembly: GCF_964261635.1. NCBI lineage: Eukaryota > Metazoa > Chordata > Amphibia > Caudata > Salamandridae > Lissotriton > Lissotriton helveticus. Next base: position 179,745,150 of record NC_136059.1, on the reverse strand, counting down.
TGACGTCATACTGGCCGATAGGGGCGGGGCATGTAGAGTCATCGGATCTAGTTGCTGCATTTTCATTCCTAATAACGCACCGTCTGTTTATTCAGCTATTACCAGACTCCATAATATTGCCCATATGTTACACCAGAATCCAGGCACCTGGACATGGTCCGGTTGGTTCTGGAATATAATTTCCGCCTGGGGATGGAAAGTATTGTCATTTCTGGGTATTGCAGTAGCGATCATATTCAGTTGCTGCCTCTGTATACAATGTGGCCCTGCGATTTGCGGCATTTGTGCTACCTCTTGTATTCCTAGTCCCAAGTCCCGTCCTAAATCCCGTTCCAAGAAAATTCGAGACGAGCAAATGATACTGTATGAAATGATAGATGGTATCATGAATATTGATGTTTCCTGATGGAAACGTAGTGACAAGGAGGGAATGTGGAAAAGTAAATTTTGCCATGTTCTGTGTCCCTACGTGTCCTCCATCTTATGTTATGTGTGTATGATTAATATGCATATGTATTCCCCATGTTTGATTAAAGACGCAATTACAGTTGTGTCCATCCCTAGTATGCTAGTTTCCAGTTCTCGTGAAAGCTACGAATATCAGGCCTATGTAAAGTTACGTTGCCACGTTTCTCAGTGTGCACGTTATTTCATTGAAAAGTCCCCGTTTCTAGGCCTCAAAAGGGCCCGGACACCAGATTCAGCTCCTGTCTCCTGAGCCCTCGCTGAGGAGCGATACAGCCCCCACCTGTATCCTCGACCCTTCACTTACTTCTTGCCTCACAGTGCCCGGCTCGGCCTGGCTCTGCCTACGAGTCTGCCAAGAGTATGTTATGATTCTAGTTATCAGTCCAGCCCTCCTTCTCTGCATTCCTAAGCTACTGAATCGCATCAATAGTTTCCGTCATTGTCTAGCCTTTACGTCTCCATGTAAGAGAAATACTGTATTAATGGTCATTTAATATTCCTCAACACGCACTACATGTAGAATAATGCATGCTCCAGTCTTAGAGTCTGTTAGCCTCTCCCCTCCTGACTCTTAGTTTATATCAACATGTCCTCTAAACATTAGATACTAGATAGGGTTTAGGTACATGTCGCCCTGACTCTCCAGACTTCAGTCTCTGCTCCTAGCACAGAGTTCATAGCCCCCAGCTTCTCCTAGTAACACGTCATTGTCAGTTTGCGCGCACCATTAGGTTAGAGGTCCCGGCTCCTTAGGTAGCCCCCTCCATGTTTCCGCCCCATTTATGACATATTCTGTTACGTTTACATCACATGTCTATGTATACGCCTCCTGTTACACCTACTTTCACCCTTATCTTTCGCGACTGCTATTGACCACACCCACTGCTCCGCCTACTGTAATTCACTGTAATGCAATTGTTTTAGTATATATATGCTTGTGTACTGTTATTAAATGTTACGCCAGTCCAATCCTGTCCCGTGCTAGCTAGCCATCCCAGATCTTGTCCGTGCAGGTTGTCCTGTTCCTGTCCTTTATGCTGTATTAAACCTGCAAACTCCTACTACCTCGAATCTTGACTCTTATTTATTGAGCTATCTGTTATTCATATATTCATTCAAAAATAGAGGTATTATTTATTTATTTACCACAATATCCTACTGAAAAACACACATTTGATTTTCTTGAACAGATTCCACCGCATTGTAATGTGCCACTGGGCTTTGTAGGCGAAAGGTAAGCAAAACTGCATTCTATGGCAAGTTTCCTTCTAAGTGTATAATAACGTGTCACTACAGACAAAACAGTAAATCGCACTGCTTTCCCTATGGGTGTATGCTAACATTATAAGGCCTAACGCATGTCAATATCTAATCATGTAGAGTCTCTGACACCGTAAAGTGTTCTGACACCTTAAACTGGTATGAGTGAAGCTATAAAACTAAATGAATCTAAGAGACAGTGGTTAGGGAGGCTTGGGGGGCATTGTCACATGGTGGTAGTGAGGGGATCCGTGGCGATGTGGTCAGTGGGGGGGGGCACCAACAAACATTGTCGCACAGGGAGCCACCAGTACTAAAGGCAGCCTTGGCTACATCAAAAGGATATGCTTGAACTGATTACTTATCTACCATTCTAGATCTGAAGAACAAGCAATTCCGAGCATGAAAGTGGGGTTCAAGAACTTTATTTTTGTATGGTCACCCCCTTCAATAGTGACTACATTGTGCGCGTGATATAAAGTGTTCCTCACACTCTAGGACAACCATGAAACAGTCTCTGCAGTGCAGAAATGCCCTTGATCAGTAATGAACTATTTTTGCATTGAGAGGAGACTTTGGAAAATAGACACTATTGAGTGTTTGATGCATCATTCCTCCTTCTATGGAGCGCTTCCATTGCAATATATGAGAATCTCAAGGTAATACTTTCCATCTCAAATGTAGAATGCATCATCATATTGTTGTTCACAATCAATCATTTGTCTCACAGATGGTTTCTAAAGCCAAACAAAACTTTTCTCACTGCAGCACATGAAAGTGAGATCTTTTGTGTGTGGATTTTAGCCTTTTTGGCTAAAATCCCTGGCTTCCCACTTCCTCCGGGGATAAACCTACTCACATGGATTTCCATCCTCAACTGCGGTCCTCGATGCTCCATTCCTGCGTTTGTGAGCCTGAGACTCTCATCAGAATTTGCGCTTGAGGCTTTCTCCTGTGGAGTTCCAGAGCCAGCATGACCGATGTCCGGTTGAGCCGCTCTGTTCAGCTACAGGGAAGTCTGGCTCAGGTATTTCGCCACGGCTATACACAAAATATGGCCTCACCCTCAAGACACTGGATATCTTGTCTTATTATAAGAAAAATGTGGGATTGTTCAAGTTTTTCCAATACCCAACTTGTGTGTAGTACACTTATATGCTAGAATCACAGTGTTCTTCTTAAAAAGTGTGTAAAACATGAACAAATCAACTACCATCCAGAAACCCACAATACATACAGTGAAAAATATGTGGGAAGAGAGAGAGTCCCTCACGGTAGAACCGCCAATAGGGTTGCTGGTTAGCAATTACCAATAGACCAAATTATCATCATAGGTAGCTCTCTCTCTTATAGTGGAAAAGAAATGAGAAAAATAAAAGAGACTGGACGATAATTAACAATGCTCTTTCTCCACGGAAACCACCAAAAGTACTGGTTACTCTTGTAGTAGTGAGGTAGGACACTTACTAATGTGTATAAACATATACCTAAACAACCCCAGTGAGAAAATGAAAATGTGTTTCTCACCATTAAAATTAAAGAGCTAGCTGTCCACTTATGCTTTTATTCTGGGCTGCACGCTCTTTAAATGTAAAAAATAGTTCACACTAAACCAATCCCAATGTTATTAGATGTCGCCAGCATGTTTCGTTGCTCTAATATGTGCAACTTCTTCAGGGCAAACGGGGGTTATCTTCTCATAATTCCACTTCTTTATTTACACCTGGAGTCTGCGTCGTGCCAGCGTACCTGCAACCCTCTCAATTAGGTCCATGGCTGACACCTACCCAGACGGGCATCGGGCATAGCTCCCATCTTAACTCCATTGATTGTCTTCGTCTTCCCACGCCTTTTCCTCTTAATTTCCTAAAAAAACAACGTTCGGCAGAACCCTTTGCAACCTAGCCGATGCCTCTTTGTTCTCTCCGGAAGGCTGCTGATGAGCCGGGCGGAGCCTCCCCCTCCTGTCTCTGGATCCAATTGCCGCTGCCCTTCCCCACTGCCGACTGCTTTGCATCCTCACAGGACATCTGGACTGATTTGGGGGCATGGCAGAGGTGAGATGTTGCGACGCCACTCTACGTGGCTGTCTGAGCCCATCGTTCCTCAACAGTGTCGGAGAGGTGCCCCCTCCGGTTTTTCTAATTTTGCTCCCTTCTTCGCCTCCTCGCTAGACATCGGGCACGATTTGGAGACATAGTGGAGGTTTGCAGTCTGCACCGCTCTCCCTGGCTATCTAAGCCCATCTTTCTGTGACCGAGCCGGAGAGACGCCCCCTCCGGCTTTCTTTGGACTATGTTTTGGCCTCCCGTTCTGCAGACTGCTGCCTTGGCGCCTGTGGTCATTCTTCCCTGACCCATGGACACCTGATTGGACACTGCTGCACCTGCTGCCCCGAGCCTTTGCTCATGGACGGTGCGGCTGTTACTTTGGGGCCTACTCCCTTCCTCCCTCCTGACTCTCTCTCTCGTTTCCCCCTCTGGTTGCCCTCTGCTAAATTTGCTCTTGATGTTTTGGGGAATTTTTTTCCCCTTGATTTTGTGACTTGCTTCTTTTACTCCCTTGTATCTGATCCGCCATCTTAGCGATCTCTGACCTCTTCCACTGTCCCAGCCGGGCGACCTTTCTATCGTCTCTCCTGTGCCTCTGACCTACTCCTCGATGTCGATCTTGTTATTATCTCTGGTTCCCTCTCTCGTTTTGTTTCACTCTCACTTTCATGTCCTTATCTGCCTTCCTTTCCCTTTCTTTCTGTCTCCCCCCCCCCCCCTCTGTAGATACTCTTCTAAAGCGCTCTGATACATTCGGGTCTAGCCAGCGCTATATACAACTCATAAAATAAAATTAAAATAAATAAATATTTGGTGTATTTAGTATAGAGATCAGGATGCATGAATATATATCAAACTTTTCAAAAGCCATTGCTTCCGATTTGAATGTGCTACCGAGTGCAATCTCAGGCATTCCGGCTTGCCATAGCCCATCCAAGCTAGATCTATCGATCAGTGCTTGTTTTCATACGGCATGATATGACTCGTACATTGGGATTCTAACTGCAATTAGCAGAATCCTTGTGCAATAACCTGCTACATCTTAAGAGGACGGGTAAGATGATGTCAGATCAGATGGCACACACATCAGTCTGAGTGCCCAACACTGTAACACTGTGGATGATTCTCCATACGAGCACCAACTTCTCGGTTTACGGTGGATCCAGATAATGTGACTCAAAGCTGCTGAAGCGAGAGTAGGATCCTAAATAGTTTTGAAGATACAGGGTAGGCTGTGGGCTGATGCTCTGTTGAGACCATTTATTATTATTTATGGATAAAAGCTTTGACCTTAAAATGTATTTGCAAAGAGTGACCACCTCTGACCTTGTCATGTATTGATATTTCCCGACCTAAGGGGCCGATTAGGATGGCGGTTTTTCCGCATCCTCCGGGCCGGCGGAAGTGTCCGCCGGCCTGGAGGATGCGGAAAAACCGCGGCGGAGACTCCAAAGACCCACCGCCAAATTAGGATGGCTGGTGGGTCTGGAATTCCGTCCGCCGCTTTTCCGCCGCGGTCGGCTTCCGACCGCGGCGGAAAAGCTATAACATGGCAGGCGGTGTCTATGAGACACCGTCCGCCACATCATGATGTGTCTGTAAATATGCTTTTCCACGGCGGCATTGCCGCCATGGAAAAGCATACGGACCTTCACTTCGGGGGCCCGTTGCGGGCCCCCTGGGTGAAGGGGTGGTGGTGGGTGCACATGGGGGGTACCTATGGTACCCCCCTGCATTTGCGTGCACAATGCAGCAGGCACCGCGCGGTGCCTGCCGCTTTGTGCACGCAAATGCTGTGCATGCATTTTTTACATTGGGGCGGGTGCAGCTTGAAGCTGCACCCGCCGCAATGTTAGAGATAGAGGATGTGACCGCCACCCTGGCGGTCACATCCTAATCAGATCGGAGGGAACGCCGAAGCCCATGCGGACGTTCCCTCCTCCTCAGGGGTCGCGGACGGACTCAAGTCCGTCCACGATCCTAATCGACCCCTAAGTGTGAAAGCTTTCCTACCCATGTCATGTGGCATGTAGCGTGCATCTTTTGAGGATGCCATGGGTGAGGACTTGCATACAAGGCCATGACACGTTGTCGATTCCTTCTGTCATGTGAGTGCAAATTCTGGCTCAGTGCATGGGTCTTTATGCCAGGTAAATGTGGTGGACAGCCGCATTGCCATGTGAGGGGCAGATGGTCTGGGTCCAGCCTGCCAATCATTGTCCTGCATAGGCGCTCAGTAGACTCGATTGTGGTGCTAGTAAGCACTTCACAGAAGGAGAGGCCGAGTTCACTACTCATTCCTAATGCAATGTACCAGTATCCACCATCCCTTGTTCTATAATTCATCGGTAGGACAATCAAGGAAATACATATTGTATTATGATATGATTAGAAAGGGATTGAGTGCCCTCACGGAGAGATCCCTTTTGGGAGGTTTTTTTATGATGTAATATACTATATTGTGTTATGGTATGATATGCTATGTTATGTAAAATTATGTTATGTTATATATTGTGCTATGATACTTAACAGTACTTTGTTTTAACGTACCTTATTTGATTATTGTTGTCATTTTACTTTATGCTATAGTATATTATATTACGTTTTGTTTTGTTATGTTATGTTTTGTTATCTGATGTTACGCGGTTGTTGAACAGAGCGGAGTTTACCTATTGCTTGGCCTCTCGGAGCTGTATTTAATCACCTTGTTTCTTTTCCCTCACTGGAAACAAAGAATTCAACAACACATTTTAGTGAGTATAAACGCTTCTATACATGCCTACTTTTAATACCATTTAACAGGACTGTGTGTTTGTCGAACAAAGTATATTTATTTGCTCTAGGGAGGGCAACACGTCCATGTCTGAATCGGTTTTAATTAGCAACAGAAAAATGGAAAATGAAAATTAATATTGGACAAATTTCCCTCGGCCCGTCCTTGGCTGCAATCAGTCCTAATTATCAGAAAAGACTGCCAGCAGGCTGTCGAATTTAACATTTCCTGCTAGGAAATAAATAATTTGTTAATCGATACATATGTAGAGCAGCCCAAGTCAGAAAAAGAAAAAACCTGCGCCCCCTTCCTGCGTGCAGCCAGGCGTGCAGGGGGGGGATAGAACGTCGATGCGTGGGGGAGGGGGAGGGGGCAGCTGCTCACCTTGGCAGGGTTGAATATCTCAAATGCCCCTTTGTCAAAGGGAATAGAGCGATAAATATTCATTACACTTGCACTTATGGGTCTATTAAAAGCCTTAGCCTTTTCCCCAAGGTAGATTCATCCGTTTTGATTAGATGGACGGCCTCGGAATCTATCAAAATGTGCCAGCGCGCGGGTGATAAATGCGGCCCAGAGTAGGTCTTCCTGGGGTAATCGAATGCCTTAATGAAGTCAGTCTGCAGCTCGTGCATAATGCTCCATGGAGCTATGAAGGTTCTACTTCCTGCTTCAACACCCCCTCAACACCCCCCACCTTTCACACTAACCTACCCCATGCTCCTCGGTTAAATGTACGATGGTCAACTAAAGTGATAGACGAAGTAGAAGCTGGATTGGTCGTCTATCCGCAGTTGACATCTGAGCTATAGCAACAAAGTCCATTGACATATGAGAAATATGAACTTTTTTTTTTAACCTAAACCTGCGTAACTATGGTTATTACTTTCCTTCTAGGGATTCTTATCTAGTCATAAGACAAAAGGTTTTATCACATGTTTCATTTGCTTGATATGTTTTTTAATGGTATTTTATTGAATTTTATCATGGGATATTTTAATTGTTTAAAAAGTTATTTCTTGGTTTTTTATTTGTTTTTTGCTGTTTATATGTGTCTTTTATGATTGTTTATGATGGAATAAAGACTAATTGAATTGAAAATTGTATTGAGAAATATGAGCTGCTCACATCAATGGGGTACGTCCGCGTCATTTTTCTTGAACTTTGACTATGAGTAAAGGTGTTCACATCTCTCTTCCCTGATCATTGCCTTTACAGTTCTTACAGTGTAGAGTAGTGATTGAGTGCAGGGCAGGGCTGGGAACCGAAACCAAAGCTATGCTGCAAAACCGCCCCCGGTAACAAAAACGCCCCAGGGGTCTACAACAAGCCCACAAGCTGGTGGCCCACAGGGAAAACGCCCAGTGCCCGCTACAGCCAGTCCGGTCCTGATTGAGTGAAAGACAAGTGTGAATTTTACTCACAAGATCAAGGCTCAGGCATCAACATGGAGATAAGTTTGTGTTTAAAGGTTCTACTCAATTCTACTAAATCAAAGGGCAGGCAGATCTTCTCCGCCAAGTACCCGCCAAGTACCCGTCAATACTTTAACATTAAGAACTTTAACAAACATAAAAGGTGATTTTTCAAATTCAAAAACTTCTAATATCATGGTACCTAACCTAAACTTGCGCTTTTAGTGTTATGTTCACATTGTGACATATGCTGAGGTGTATCTAATTGGGGAGCTCTCACACACTGTAGCAGTAGCAGACCTGCAAGCTACAAATGAAAGCTAAGGCGATGGAATGGAAGAGGTGTGGAACCACCCTGGCTCCAACAGCATCTCAGCAGGAGACGATTAGAACTATATTCTTGTAGCAAGCTACTCTGCTGACATCTACAAATATGAAATATGGATGACATATTTCTAAAGGGACATGAACAAGTCCTAGGGCACCTGCAAAGGACGTTCCGCTCAGAAACTCGACAGCCGTGCCCACAGGAAGAAATAACCTCTAGAAATTATTAAGACACTTTCACATTGCATGGAGGGATTCCACCATCTTAAAGTTGCCCCCATAAAATGACTCAATGCAATATAAAAGTGGCGTCCTCTTCATGGAGCCTTGATGAATGCCATTGAGACAGGACCGATTGTCCCCGTGCTAAACAAATGCACCCTGGTTCAAATCCCGCCAGCTCCTTCCTCATCACCCATCTTCCCTGCGTAGAAATAACAATTAAGAAAGCCGTCTCACCCAGACAGAGAAGCACACCAGAAAGGTCAATCTTTCACAAAACAAACAATCTAGCTTCTGGCCATGCTACACCATGTTAGTAACAAGTCCAGCCTCGTTGGGCCTGATGAATGAACTGCATTTTGTAGTGCGTAAATTAGTACTACAGTAGTACTACTCACATTATAAAAAAAAGGAATTTACAGACCAACGACCGGAGAGTGCAGTGTGTAGACCTTTGCAAGGGTGGAGGAGATCTCCTCACATATGGGTAAACTCTTTAGTAGTAAATGTCAGCAGGACTAGGGGAGTGCTGTGAAAATGGAGAATAATTACTACTAAATGGGTGAGGTTAAAGGGAATGTAAAGAGAGTCTTGGGATGGAGATGCTAACATAAAACACAAATCCACAAATTAGTAAGACAATGGCAATTCATAAAATACACTTATAAATTTACTGCAACCGTAAAAGAGATTAAATAAAAAAAACTAAACATCTTTAACTCAATTAAATATATAACTCGACCAATATTACTAAACATTAAAATAAAAATGTGTTAGTGTAAGTTTTTTAAATTATTGTTTAAGCTTTAATATTTATAATATAAATGAATGCATTTAAATAATGTGAATATTTAATACAAATTTATTTTGTTGAGTTAATCTGATGTAACATTTTATTTTATTATTTTCAGATTATTAATAAATATTTTAAATTAATTTAAATTTGTATTATTATTATAAAAATATATTTTTAAAGATTAGTAAACTTTAATAATTCCCCTAAACGTTCTCATAGGGAGATCTCCACCTCAGTGGCAAAGCTCTCGCCCAACAGGTGAAAATTCAAAGGTAGTAACTTTACACTTCTAAATTCTCTTGGAGGAGCCTTCACACCAACATTTGAAGATAGGAGTAAAAATACACATGTAATAGATTGCATGTGTAGATTTATCTAGGAAAACTTGGCACCTTGCCTTCTGTGGAGTATACAGGTGTTCCTGCATCTTTCACATCATCTTCCAAATTTATATTGAAACCTTTTGATCCATACTAGTAGTCAGCAAGCTCATGATTCATTAATATGCTGAAATAATTGAACTCTACTTTAAAATTTCAATTAACAATGACATTCAGTGACTCAAATCCTCCCTCAAACGAATTCAAAATTGGATGTATAGCACCTAATCAAAGATCAACTGTTGGACCTGGCCTTTTTCACAGGGTTTTAGCCAAACATTTTGCCTTCTTCCTTCTATTTTTCTAACCCTCTTTTTGTTGGCTTTAGGTCTCTGGGAACTTTACCATTACTAATCAGTGCTTAAGTGCATGGACTCCCTCCTTTAAACATGGCATGATTGGTTTTCACCTGTTTGGCATATTTAATATACATGTAAGTCTCTTGTACAGTGGTATTCCATATTTCCAGGGCCTGTAAATTAAATGCTACTAGTGTGCTGCTATGCAGCTTGCACCATCCACAGAAGAAGCCTTTGAAACCTTTCTCAGACATGCCACTGCAGAGCTTGCATGCACAGTTTACTGCCACATTGAAGTGGCATTTAAAGCTACTTGCCATGCCAGAAACTCCCCTTTTACTACAAATCGGTCAGCCCTAAGGTAGGCCCAAGGTAGCCCTATGGGCAGGGTGCTGTGTAAGTAAAAGGTATGACATGTACCTTTATTGTGGGGCATGTCCTAGTAGTGACACACAGCATATTTGGTTACCCTCTGCTGTGAGACCTACTCCTCACTTAGACTAGCATTGGGAATTCCCTTATATGTGTTTAAGTGGTAATTCCTGATCCAAAAGGCCATGTTTGGTATGTTTATAATGGTAATGATAAATCATGCTTACTGGTGTAGGTGGACTTTTTAATTACTATTTTAGAAGTGCCAGTTTTAGAAACAGAGCAGTACTCCAAGCTTATAACTCTATGCGCTTTTCAGCCTGTCTCTAATCCACTTCTGGGCCTGGTTGACAGCTACACCTTGTGCATAGTTTTCAGACAGACAACACACAGGAGGGGCTGGGGCCAACACACAGGAGGGGCTGGATGCATCTGCATACTGATAGTCTTCCTGGGCTGGGAGAGAGGGAGGCGGGCGCTTTTACATTTGAACAGGCTGTGTCCTGCCCTCACAAAAACAGCTGATTTACCCCCTACTGTACATCTGGAGCCAGGGCTGGGTTAAAAAAAGGGGTGTTGGGCACTTCTAAGGTTTCTTCTGAAGTCACCTCTACTTCTAAGGCATTTTGGAGTATAAGTATAGAGGCTATTGTAGAAAAGTCAGCCCATATCGCACCCGATGCCCAGGCTGCTGGTGCAGGGCGACTCTTCGTTCCCATCATAAATAATTACCAAATGAAGAGACGGGCACTGGAAGTAGGAAAACAAGAACAGAGTTTATTACTCATGAGGAGAGCATGTCATTTCGGACACTTGCATAGTGTCTTCGGGAGGTGCTCTAACAAGTTTCTCTGCGGCTTCGCCTTTTATACACAGGTTTGTGGCACACAGGCATCCTTTATTACAATCAATACATTGTGAAGTATGGAGATATTCCAACACGTGGCTACAGTAGGGGCCCTTATCCTTCATGCAATAGGAGGGGGCTGTCACGCAGCTGAGAGTTCTGCTGATTCCATTGGAATGTGTGTGCCTGATCGAATCTCAGGGGGTGGGGTGGCCATGATCAGTAGTGGCTTCTTTCAAGAAAGACGAGTGCATACAGTAGTGGGCAATAAACTGTATCCTCGGGCTAAGGGATGACCAGCGGTCCGTGCAAACAATTAGGTTCAGAGGAAGAGGTCATCAAAGGAGGGGTATTCATGGAGGGACAGGAGGTGTTGGTCAGGCGCGGGGTGCGATTCTCAGAGACAGAGTCATGCGGGAGGGGAGGGCTCATGACTTGTGCATGTGAGAGCGGGGGCGGTCAGGGTGCATGGGGGAAGCTTGCAGGGTCAGGGAAGTGTGCCGATGATCGATCGTGAACTAGGAGACCATGATACCTAAAATGGCTGTCGTGTACGTGTGTGCATGGGTCTATGTTTTAGCGATATCCGTTCTGCTTACAACAAGGGGTACATTGAACACAAAATGAACGCCGCTTATGTACATACACATTGCCATTTTCAACAGTCGCCGCTTTTTTACATAAGCGAGTTCAATTTCTACATAGTCGATGCGATAGGCAGAATGCACTACATGTCAGTTTACATTTGTTGGGTTCTTCATACAAGCCTAGAGATCGGCATAATATTTAGTCGGAGTCAAGAAAAGAGGTTCCGAAACATTACAGAATCAAGTTCAGACTTTTTCTCCGATGACATTAATTAAGAGTAATCTGATACCTTCGGGTCTTATCAGTACTTTGGGAAGCTAGATACATGGGTGACCGACAAAACATTTTTATAAGCAATACAAATTGAGGGAGGAATGCAATTCGATGTAAACAACTAGTCAAGGGGTGGGTAGAAAGTTCAGGAAGGGGGGTCTCAGTGAAAATGTCTTTTTCAACGACGAGCCACCACTGGTAGACTCTGGTAGTCCGTTTTCTTTTCGTTGGCGCTTTTGAGCACCGGCGGTGGAGCTATAAGTCCAGCTCGGAATCATCCTTACGCGTTGCAGGGTGCGATCAGTCCTCTGCTGTTAGATCACAGTCCTGTTTCCTAACTCATTTTCTTAGGGGTGCCTCATGCTGGGCACCTGCGTGTCTTTCTTTTTCCGTGGCAAAATCCCATTCCATAGTCAAAAGTTTATATGAAAGAGTTTGTTGAATAATCGAGGGAAGAGAGGGCGGAGTGGGGCCAGATCTTCGAACACACCAAGAGACCAAGGGAGCAAAGGACAATGAGCAGGCAGGCCCATCAGTCGGACTCAAAAGGGGACGGGGACTTCAGGCACGAGTGGGTCAGCAAGTCGAGGGCTTCAAGGTAGCCCTTCATTCTTTCATCTGCCGAGTTTGAGAGTTGTGCTTCGTCCCGCGTCTCGTTGCTCTGCGGCTCCACCTTTGGTTGCGGTCACATGTGCTTCATGATCTGTGGCCAGGCTGTGCGTCACGTCCAGCTCCTCTCCTCCGGTTATTATATCTTTAAATGAGTAGAAAACAAGTTTTTAGAAAAACTGGCAGGAGAAGACATTTATACATCTCAATTCCGTCCCCAATCCTATGTAGGTGGGGGATAAGTTCATCGGTCACAGTCAGAAGTCGTCATTTATGGAGTCTGTAGGAGTGCATTGCTATGGAATTCTTAACCCTGTTCGGCGCTTATTCGTGACGTACGTGGAGAGAAATTGGACTTTTATACACAGTGTATTATATCAAACTCAAAGTCGAGTCCTTATGTAGAGACTCGCCCTTCCCTTTAACCCAAGCATCGACAATCTTACATCTCCCTTCGGGGTCGGCTAACTCTTCTAAGTGGGGCGTTATCGTCATGAAGAAGGGGGAGGGGGTGGACGTAAAACATGCTCTTCTTGGGGAGTGAACGTTAATCAAGGTCGTCAATTTCGCTTTCGAGGGTAGATGACATGAAGCTGGGGTTAATCGGGGGAAACGGGGACGCTTTGGGCAGGGAGCTGGGGTCGATCGGGAGAAGTGGGGTACTCTGGACATCCACACTTAAGTGCAGAGGAGCGAAGTAATCTGTGCATTGGGAATTGCATTTTTAGCGAACTGAGAAACAGGAGGCCATTGACGTTATAGTCCCCCTATAAAGGCCAGATTAGGGGACGTTAGTCGTCTGACCCGTCCTTTCTTTCATGACCAACTCGGGTTCTATTGTTTTGCAGAAAGGAGAGGTAGTAATATGGCAAGTTACAGTCGTTTTAGTTCCTGTCAATTTTTCCAAACACCTTTGTGTTCGAGGAAACCCAATTAGGTGTTGTGCCGGGAGGGGCACAACGTTACCATACAAGGAAAGAGGGAACAGGGGGGTTTTAGAGAGTGAGAGAGAGAGAGAGAGAGAGAGAGAGAGAGAGAGAGAGAGAGAGAGAGAGAGACCGCACTCTAAGTGGTCCATTCAGTACACGTGTGACATGGAGAGAGAAAGAGAGGGGGAGAGAGAGAGAGAGAGAGAGTGAGACGTGTACAATAATGGACCATTCAGTGCGCGCACAACATAGAACAGCAGGGGTTAAGTAATACGGAAATCCATACATTACGTACACACAAACTCAGACGGGGAAGACAGTACATGCATTATACACAAAAAATCCACGACAAAACATAAAACAGTTATTGGCCAAAATTATCCCTTTCTGTATGCTGTGCATTCTTAGCATCCTAAGCTCTTTTTACCTTTTTCTTCTCTTTTAACCGTCGGCTGCCCTTACTGGTGGCTTTGATTGTACACACTTACGCCTTTGGCAATTGGTCATGAACTAACCTGGTCGGGCTAATGCTCACGGTGATTTATTCGAGTCATTTTTAGCAAATGCGTTTCCAGGCTGAGACAACGGTTGGTGTCAGTTGGAGAACAATGGGGCAGCTTGGAGTTACATGTCTAGGAGGGTGCGAAGAAGGATGCAGTAGATTTTAAATGTACCTCACCCCAAAATATTCCTTAAACTTTCCCTATTTAATTAACTGTGGGGTGCTTATTCATTTGCGCACGTCATTTTAGCTGTACTATTCAGGGTGCCAGGCGAAGTTATATTTTGTGGTTTCCCCTTCAGGCTGCCCTCCCAGGCGCTAAGTTCAGAGAGAGAAAATAGTCATGGTTTGCTTGTTGCGGTTAGGTACCATAATCAAACCCTTTTTCCCGTCTCTTCGTCCGTTAGATCACCGTTTTCATACATTGATCGATATTCCGATGTGACCTGCAGAGAGAGGGAAAAAGAAGGGGGCAGGGGCTACATTGATAGACACATTAGCGTGCATAAACCCAGAAAGGCTTTTATTTACTGCATACTCGGCCTATCTCCACGGGATGCAGTCCCTGCCAACTGGGCGTTTTAAGCCCCGGTGGACCGTTAGTGTGACTCTTTTTATACAGGTAGCACATAAAGTATAGGCTAAACACCAGGATTTTTAGCGGTTGCTTTTTGGCTGCACAAAAAGGAAAAACGCACACAACGAAAACTTGGACCCTTCATTTTTGCAATATTTCTACGTACTATACTTTTTAATCCTTTAAACAGTGGTCATTTATTCGAAAATTACCAATTCACACGTGACAACTACGTTTGCTTTTTCCAAAAATCTTTAATAAGAATGTTGATGCATAAATATGGGCCTACAACCCCGTGGGCCGGCCACGGAGCAGGCTGGAACTGTTATATGTGGGGATACTTATTAGCGGAAAACTTTAATGGAGTCGGTGGTCGTTTATTTCATAATCTAAAAGTGCGACAAGTGCAACAAAATCATATCGAGACTTCAGTGTGAGCGAGTGTCATGAGTGTTGGGCTTCCAACTTTCAATAATCATGATGCGCCAAACTTAACAACAATTCATTGTCCGAATGTTCAATTAATACCCATCTGATGTCAATTTACCGTCTGAACACATAATCAGTACCCACCCAATATCAATTCATTGTCCGAACATATAGCCAGTACCCATCCCATATCAATTCATTTCCCGAACTGACAGTACACATCCTGAATCAATTAATTGTCCGAACATATAATCAGTACACATCCTATATCAATCCATGTGGTTAAAAACCCTGCATACATATCTCATGACACCAGGGCTGAACAATCGGGGTATAACAAGGAGTTGAAAGTTTCATTTGCATCAGCGCCATTTTGGGTGCGGTCAGGCAGAACCAGGCATAGTCTAAATCTCTACTAACTCGTGGTTGGCCCAGAGCTTCTTTTGGCAGTCCAAAAGTTCCGTTA
This sequence comes from Lissotriton helveticus, assembly GCF_964261635.1. NCBI lineage: Eukaryota > Metazoa > Chordata > Amphibia > Caudata > Salamandridae > Lissotriton > Lissotriton helveticus. The sequence goes on along the minus strand of NC_136059.1, from coordinate 179,729,567 downwards.
AAGGGCAAAAGAAAGGATCGGTGGTCTGAACCATCAATCAAAAGGGGAGGGAGGCAACAATGTTCCTACCGGGTCATACTGTGCTTTCACCGGAACTGATCCGAACTGTAGTCTGCAGGATTCTAGTCATTCAAACTGAGGCTGGCGACAGCATGGGAGCGCCGACGTCCTGCGGCTACATTTCCGTCGTTCCGAGGGCAATCATGGCAGTCATTCCTCATCGGGGGTATCTACGGGGGTCGGGGACTCCCGCGGCTCCTCTAGAATCTTCAAGGTCGTGGAGAACTATGATGGTGGAGTCAACAAGTGACCGGGCCATTCCTTCATGCTGGGCCCGCTCTTGCCAGGTCGATCGCCATTTTGAGAGTTCGGCAGCTACCGGCGATCGCGGGGTCAAATGAGTGGACGGGCTCCACCCTGCCGGGCGAGGCGTTGCAGCATCGCCACAGTGGAAGAACCCTTTTCCGGGCGCCTGGAGCGCTGAGGGTGCAGCTGGGAAGCCTCCACCTGGGGAGGCGGGAGAGGCTTGTTCGCACCGTCTCTCCCTCCCAGTGCACCCCACGGCGTCTCGCTTGACATTTGTTATGGCCGGACCAGGCGATGAGGACGAGGGAGGGGGTCGGAGGCATGTGCAAGACATCCCCCCCCCAGTGTTGTCGCTGCCATTATGGAAGAAAAAAGAAAGAAGTGGCGCCTGGCATGTTTTCGGGTCGGGCCTCCGGTTGATGGCGGCCGGACGCTCTTCGCCCTGGCCCCAGGAACGGGTCCCTTAGTCCATCCTTGGGACAGACCTTGGCGCCTCTCCTGGGCGTTTCGTGTAGTGGCCTCTCCACTCCCAGGCCCTCCATGGATGCTGGTCCAGACTGGGAGAGAGAGGGGAGGGTCGAGGACATAGACATTCCCCCCCCTGCAACTCTCCAGGGTTGTCGTAGCAGTCCCCTTGGCCGGGTCCCTTCGGCCTCGGCCTCTCCTCCGGCTACACCCTATGTGATGATCTCCGGCCGACGGTTGGCAGCAGGACCCGCCCTATATGTGTTGCTTCCGGCTGGGCGTAGCCGCAAACCTGTTGCACTTTGGAAGTTTCCAGAATGGGGGCGGATGTCTGTTGCTTTGTATCTTTCTCAGGTTGCCGTTATTGGGCGTGGCAGGCGGTGGGACAGACATGTTTGGGGCAGTGAGGGGCGATGAAGCTTCGTTGCCTTGTGGCCGTTGCAATGCCACGCTTGGTTTCTCTTACTGTTTTCAGGTTTCTTATTACGGGCTTATTTCTAACGTTTCTTGTTTCTAGGACAATAATAGGTTTTATCATTAAGTATTGTTATCGTTTCCTTGTTCGGTATTTAATAAAAAGTTCATCAGTGGCCTACTGATTTCGTTTTCCTATTCCTTTCTTTCCAGGTTGTTTCATGCTAAAGTTTCTATTAACAGGATACAGTGATCACTTCGTTATTATTACATATGTCCTTTTCACTAGGGGTGCTCTCTGGTCGGACCAGATGACCTACCTCTAGTAAATGGTCCGGGTGAAACTGGCGTATCAATCAGTGGGGAGTAGATAGGCATGACAGATTACAACGGGGGACAAAGGTCCGCATTACCTACCCTTTCACTACTTGCAAAGATTTTCCTACGTTTATTTGCAAACAGGGAATACCTCCAAAAAGAACCAATTCCCTAACAGTCAATGTTCGGGCAAACAATCAATCAATGAGGAACGAAATAGGCACGACGTGTTAAAGGTTTGCGTTACCTACCCTTCACTATCTGCAAAGGGAGAGAGAATATTCCTATTCTTCCCCGTTTGCAGGCAGAGAAGATCTTTAAGAGAACCAACTTCGAACAATTCAATGCTCGATTCAAACAATCAATCAATGGGGAGAAAAATAGGTATGACGGATTACAATGGGGACAAAAGTCTGCATTACCTATCCTTCACTATCTGCAAAGACTAAACAGAGTATGGCGACTCTGTGCTTGTTTGCAAATAGAGAATCTCTCAGAGACAATCAATAAGTAATACTAGTATTTTCAAACAATCAATCAATCAATTTCGCAATTTGTAGTGTGTCACGACCTTACCCGGACCGGACCATGTGGACAGTTCTTCACCTTCCTTTTTCCAGCGCCCGATCGTTCTCTTTCTCCATGTTTTTACCGCAGCATTCCTGTGGGATTCCAGTCAGGACAATAGGTCACTTGAGAGAGGTCCGTTCGGAATCGGTGAAGTTCTTTCAATCGGCAGCCGGACGAGGGCCCTCTCAAGGCAGGTATACTCCAATCATTTAGATGTTCACCTCATCGTCTGGACCTCTCTTACCGGACCTTATGTCGCTGATGGACCCCGCGTTGGGACGCCAATTGTAGAAAAGTCAGCCCATATCGCACCCGATGCCCAGGCTGCTGGTGCAGGGCGACTCTTCGTTCCCATCATAAATAATTACCAAATGAAGAGACGGGCACTGGAAGTAGGAAAACAAGAACAGAGTTTATTACTCATGAGGAGAGCATGTCATTTCGGACACTCGCATAGTGTCTTCGGGAGGTGCTCTAACAAGTTTCTCTGAGGCTTCGCCTTTTATACACAGGTTTGTGGCACACAGGCATCCTTTATTACAATCAATACATTGTGAAGTATGGAGATATTCCAACACGTGGCTATCCACTTGGCTGCTAAGGGGTGTGCATGTAGGTCCATTGACTTTCCATTGAAATCAATGGAAACTCCATGACGAGTTACCCTTGTCATTAGCACTGAAGGGGCTATAGTAGGGGCCCTTATCCTTCATGCAATAGGAGGGGGCTGTCACGCAGCTGAGAGTTCTGCTGATTCCATTGGAATGTGTGTGCCTGATCGAATCTCAGGGGGTGGGGTGGCCATGATCAATAGTGGCTTCTTTCAAGAAAGACGAGTGCATACAGTAGTGGGCAATAAACTGTATCCTCGGGCTAAGGGATGACCAGCAGTCCGTGCAAACAATTAGGTTCAGAGGAAGAGGTCATCAAAGGAGGGGTATTCATGGAGGGACAGGAGGTGTTGGTCAGGCGCGGGGTGCGATTCTCAGAGACAGAGTCATGCGGGAGGGGAGGGCTCATGACTTGTGCATGTGAGAGCGGGGGCGGTCAGGGTGCATGGGGGAAGCTTGCAGGGTCAGGGAAGTGTGCCGATGATCGATCGTGAACTAGGAGACCATGATACCTAAAATGGCTGTCGTGTACGTGTGTGCATGGGTCTATGCTAGCGGGATGACACAGTCAGTGTTTTAGCGATATCCGTTCTGCTTACAACAAGGGGTACATTGAACACAAAATGAACGCCGCTTATGTACATACACATTGCCATTTTCAACCCTCTGGTCCCATGTTTTTAGAGCACAGTTTTGGATCTGTAACCAAAGTCAGTAATATGCATAGTTTTCATGATTATGTCGTTTTGGTCTATATTTTATGCATAATATATTTTATATAATTCTGTGAGGAGTCTCTTTTGTGGTCTACTAAATGTGTTACTGGTGTGAGTTTGTTGCCCAAACTCTTTACACATTGCCTCTGATGATAAGCCTGACTGCTCTCCATCAAGGTACCAGTGGGTGAACAGAGGTTATCGTTGGTGTGTAACTTACTTGCCCTGCCTAGAGTGGTGGGATCTATCTGGCCTAGGTGCATACCCCAGCCAACCAGAAACTCCATTTCTAACATCAACCCAGTGAAAACTGACGTCCTCCTGTTCGTCAATATCTCCACAGATTAGGTGTGGCTCTATGACGTGAACTTAAATGGCTTGAATGATTCCAGCTTTCCTGACAGATAAGTTTAAATCCCTTATTTCTATAAGCAGGTCGCAACATGATTGTGCAAACTCTTGTTCTCTCCCTGGATAGAAGCACCAGCCTATCAAACAACACACTGACACCTATGAAAAGCATACTGTGACAAACATTCTGAGGAAGTTTGGCCGCGTCACCCTAAACCTGCAGGATTACAGTGGCTCCCATAAGACATGTGGGTGCATGAGGGATTCAGAGGTCTGTTGTTGAATGAGACGGTAATAGGGCATCTCTGTCTACTTGATTAATGGAGGTTGAAGAACCAAGCACACACATGTTTGCATTGTAGCCATTTAAAGGTGGTAGTGGGATACTGTGTAGTCATTATAGATCATGGGGCATATGTAGGTAATTTACATTTTGCGATTCTCAAATAGCAATTTTTAAGGAATCGCTATTTTCGAATTGCAAAATTGAATGTAGGTAATTAATCGCAATTTTTTTGCGAATCTCTAAAATTCCTTAATTGCGATTAGTAAATTGCGAATCGCAATTAAGGAATGCGTGTCCCATTCATTCCTATGGGCCAAAAGGCCCATAGGAACGAATGGGGATACATTCTTAAATTGCGATTTTCTATGAGAAAATCGCAATTTGAGAATCGCAATTCCAAGGGTGCCAGGGTGTGCAAAGGACACCTGTTGCACCCATGGAATGTGCCTGTAAGTACATTTGATGCACATACTTGCTCTAAGGGCATGTCTGTGCACCACATGGCACTTTGAATTTTTAAAAAAAATCAATTTTGACAGGGAATCGCAAAATACCATCTACTTGGGTAGGTGGTATTTTGCGATTCCTTAAGCCAAAATCGCATTTTAAATGTCACCCCTACATAGCATTTAAGGAATCACAAAATTGCGATTCCTTAAATGCTTGAGCAAAATAAGGAATCGCAATTTTTGTGATTCCTTATTTTGCTATGTGGCACCTACATACCAAAAGGCCTTTTACGATTCGCAAACGCCATCCTACATATGCCCCCAAATCTACTAAAGATGGCAACCAGATTTCTTTTCCGGGTCACTTTTGTCAAGGCAATACAGGAAGGCTGCACATCCAGTTGATCTTGATCCTGCAACTGTGTGTGTTTGTGGCTTTTTCACTCTTCGTTCTAGTTTGCATTATCTCATTTCATTTATTTTATTGCGTTCTTCTAGGTAGAATTTACTGACTGCCCTTGCTGCTTACTTCTTACTCTTCCTCCATTCCTCCTGGAATCCTTGGGGTCACCCTTTTAGCAAAGTTGACCCATAGCTTTGAGGTGGTGAGCTGCAATACATACACCAATTTTGGTGAATGGATTTCTAAGCATCACATATACCAGCATTTATTTATTCCCATTCCCTTCTCTTCTGTTTATTTAGGGCCTGATTTGGAGTGATTATAATGTTTGTATATATTATACTGGCAGCAATAGCACAAATATAGTTATAGTTGGGTGATACTTTCCGTAGACAAATTACTTTTTGTTTTCTTAATAACTTTGGCACTGTTTACTAATCTAAAGAAAATCCGCACCAAATTTGACAACAAGTTAGTATTTACTCAGAAAGTGTCCTTTTTGTTATCTAGTGTGAATCTGTTCAGTCGTTTTGAAAAAATAAGCATTTAAAAAGGTTGCTCATGGTGGGCACAATAGGATTAAAAGTTGGAGATATCTAGTCACATGGTGGCACCAAGTTCCCAAAAATCTAAATACTCATTTCTGTTTGACTGATGCCGTGGACCCAAAGAAGGGTTAACTGTACCAGAACATTCAGATTGGCTAGCCTCTGAAACCATGGTACTAGTATGGCTCTCTTGTGTGATACCCAAATTCATACCCAGTGCTGCTGTTCCCAAATAATAATTGTGAAGAAATAGACAAAAGGGTCCTTGCTGCCAGTGTCATTGTGAAGGCCCTCATTTATGTGCAGTGGGGGCTGGACACCTGCAGGCTGCAGGGCTCGCTGGAGGCAGACCCTGCTGTCAATCCTCCGCTGTGAGTGACCAAAGGCCCTGCGAAGAGGGGTGGTGGCCATCTCAAACTTAACCCTAATAAAACCGAAAGCATTCTCTTCTCCCCTAAAAATAAACCTCTGCCGATTCAATCATGGATTTCTGACCTTAATGCACTCAACTGCTCATTCACACTGTCCAACTCCATCAAATCTCTTGGCACTTCTATCGACAACACCCTAACCCTTAACGTTCACATCAAAAACTCTGCCAAAGGAGCCCTCTTCACTCTCTGTCACCTCAAGAAAATCAAACCATTCATACCTACCGATGATTTTAAAATTATAGTTCAGTCACTGGTTCTTTCGCGTATTGATTATTGTAGCACCAGTTTCAACGGAATCCCCAAGGTCCACCTTGCTCCAATCAAAGCTGTGCTCAACCTTGCAGCCAGGCTCATCACAGACTGCAAACACTTCAATCACATCTCCCCAGCTCTCAAATCTCTTAAATGGCTCCCTATCGAAGGCAGATCTGCTTACAAAACAGCCTGCATTACTCATAAAGCCCTCCGCCAAAACACTCCGCAGTACCTCTCCAAGAAACTCCTCATTGCTGGCACCACTCGTCCTTTGAGAAGCACAAACACCCTCCTCCTAATCTCACCTCTGCAGAAAAAGAAAGTCACACAATCTCGCTCCTTCTCTGGCAATGCCCCTACTATCTGGAATGCGCTCCCTAAAAGTCTGCGCTGTAACCCCTCCTATTCCAGTTTCAAAAAAGACCTCAAAACCCACCTCCTCAATTACTATTGGGGATCCTAACCTGTGTCCTACTCCTGATCTCTTATCACCATTCTATTTTTGTTCAGTAATATATGTCATTCTTCTTGTACTCCATTTTACCTAATTACTTGAAATGTATAGCCTCTGCTCCTGTTTATCTACCTTGATTTGTATAATGCTCATGTTATTTTTACTCTGTATATTTCACATTGTTGCTTCCTTACCTTTTATATGCTTTTATACCATGTTTGCCTTATACTATCCCAATCATGTAAAGCGCTCTGATACCTCTTGGTCTAGCCAGTGCTATATAAAACTTTTAAAATAAATATAGGCCAGACTCTGTGACCAAAGCTTCGCTGTGCATGGCCAAAGACCTTGCACACCTGACACTGACAAAGGCCATGTGCATTGAAGAAGTTCGCCACCTGCGGAAGGTTGGGTCCAGTACACCCACAGGAGGCGTGGAAGGGCAGACATATGCTCAAGTTGGAATATGATCAAACATCCATGGAAATTAACGGAAAGAAGCAAAGTAATGTCTATTATCTGCTAATTCCTTTTAAAAAATGCGTCACATTTTAAACTTGTTGGATTACTCCCAGCACACAAAGCATGTAGCACAATGACACACTCTTTGCATAATGACACCAGTGATGCCATCAGTGATGTCATCAATTATGTCATTTTGCATGTGATCAGTGATGTCAACAATGATTTAATTTAACATGTCATGAGTGATATAATATGGGAGGACATAAGCAGTGCATGATGGGAGTTCAAGTTAAAGTTAGGTCACTAAACTAAAACTGGTGAATGTAATTTTTTTAAAAATTCTTTTTATTAACCATGAAACATATGCTTCAGTAGAAAACAGTACAATGTACATAGTAGGTGGTTTGGCATGTACAAATACATAACAGTGTCCACATTTCAAAACTCCCAATATCCCGCTATTTCAACCTTTTTTCATTTAAACTTAAGCTCTTATTTCATTTCAACACCTTATTGTAACATGGCTTAAACGTTTGTTTTTCAGTGATTGTGTCCATGCGTTTCTTTGACATGTATAAGAACCACAAATCCTAAACTGCAGGGAGTTTTGGGTCTATCTGCTTGCAAATTCAAATACTACCATGCTCCATGACAATTAATGACAGGTGGACTTTAAATTATACTTTTCAGGAACAATCTTTCTCAATGCCAACATTGCTAAAAATAAATCATAATAACAAAATGATGCTAATTCAAAAGCCTTAATTAAACCCGGGTATAAGACATGCTTGTCTGTAATTCCACTGAATCTTTCTATTTGAATTCAAAATTATATCACCATCTCTCTATTTTTGAAGAAATAGTTCAGGTACCGAGTAGTTTAAATGTAACACTATTATTGTTTGTAGAATGCTCTCTGCTCGTGATTTCCCACTCTTAGTATAAATGGCACCTTTAGGTTGTCCTAATCCTACCTTTACAGTTAATGTGGTTTCCTCGACTTAAACTTTAAATGTTATTATGACCAGTCAGTGATAGACATACATTAAAAAATCTTTCTTTTTGATGCTCCACCCTTTTTCAAAAAATAAATGTCACTTCTTATATGGTGGAAAATATTACCTTTCCACTTTATAGCACTTCAGTCCTTTAATTAAATACATGCATTTCTTTGAAACGATGCACTGTCTTGGGAAAATAACATGCCCAGACCTATTAACATTGCTGTTGCAGCCTAGGTCAGGTGTGTACGGAATGTTTCATTCCATTGAGAGAAGGACACTGTTGGTCAGTGTGGAGATGCTTCAGTCAGTCAAGCCTCGCTAGTCACTTTTATTCTCCTGTGAAGAAAGATGACAAGCATGGAGGAGGAAGGTGAGAAACGCTGGCATGCATTCGGAATGTGTCAGGCGGTGGGCTCCCTCCCAGGAGGAACAGCATTACTCAGCCTCTGTCACAGGTCAAACTCTCCTGCATCAGGACCAAAACTCTGTCACAGGCTCCAGTTACGCATGGTTAACAATGGTCCCCTCGGGAGCTGCTCTCTGTGCCTGCCAGCCCTGTTGCTCTAACAGGGACCTGACGATTGAATTTTGTAGACGCAATAATATCCTGTAGAATCGATTACACACAGTTCGCAATTATGGACAATATATATATACCACATCATGTTCTACTTTTAAGTGCATATTGTTGGTGCAGGTTTTTGATACTTAAGACTAATCATAAAATTAGAAAACCCCCATGAATCATTTTATACTTAAGTATTGTCTATGTGTGCCAATGAGATATGGTATGCCATCGATTTGTCCTATACGATTCATAATTTCTCTACATAATTTCCCAATGCTAAGACTAACCAAATATATTTCCCTCTCTCCCTGCACCTTATCTGCCCCTTCTTCCCAAATTGTATCATTTTAAATTGCAGTTGTCATAATCATTTATCTCGATGTACACAGGTGTTATGATTCTCTAGGTGACAATGTCTAAGCATTCCTCATCCATATAACTCCCTTTTGTATATGTATTTTGACATCTTTTCTTGTGACTTATAACAATGTTACACTTTTATCTTCTTGTAGCGTTTGTCCCGGACATAATTTTTTTTTTAAACTTTTTTTTTTTTTAAGAAGCCAGCACGGGAGCAATTGAATTATATATGCAACAGGTTCGACATTATTACCTATATTTTCAACATTAAAAAATACAGAAGTTACATTACGGTAGTTTCTTGAATGGCTTCCCTCCCCCACCCCCATCCTAGGTTAAACTTTGCACTCGATAAATCTTCTTGGAAAACCAAAGTGTCCACCGACAGATTATGGATCTAATGTATAGGGGCTCATATTGTCTACTTCATCCCCAGCCATCTCTTGGTTGTAATATTCTAACCATGGTTGCCAAATCTTCCTAAACTTCTTCGGGCACCCTCCGGTAGCATATGCAGTTTTCTCTGCCCCTGTCACAGACATTATTAATATTCATCTGTGTGCAATTTTGTTTCTGTGCTGCTTCTATATCATATGGAAATGCTCTGTATTAGTTATGTCTTTTCAATAAAAAATGTTTGAAATAAAAACGACTTGTTAAATATAAGCAAATGAGGGCAATATTGATACAGTACTGTACAATATCCCACATTTCTACCCTTCTCCGCACACATCTACATGTGGTGAATTTATATGAGAAAGAAACTCTAGTGCCTAGGGGCGTGAGGGTGCATGTGTCAGGGGCTGATATGGCGCTCTGCCTCAGCAGCTGGTTGACTATGATTGTTGTAGTTTGGTTTCTTTATTGGTTTATTTATTCATGTGTGGTTTTATATAGCATGGTTTTACCTGTGACCATATAATCTTCAAGAAGCATACAACAGGCTTATGAGGCAGGCATAATTCATCACAAGGGGCTGTATTATCCAAAGTGCCCCTGGGGCCCAATGAGCATGTGCCACAGCTTTGTGCACCCTTGGGTCACTTTGGTATTATAGATGGGGCTGCAGACCTTGAATTACAGATTGCATTGGCGCACATGTAGCGCCACGCTATCTCAAGAGGGTGTTCCCTCTTTTGTATGGGCCCGCGGCCCCATGCAAATGAGGGGATCTCTTCGCCTCTGCACCGTATTATGGACGCGAGCACTGAGGCAAAGATGCCTTTAAGAGACAAACTGAAAGTGCACCCCAAAAATATGGTGCATTTTTAGTGCGCATCCTAAAGGCAGCCTTCTAGAGGGGACAAAGGGGGTCCCATCGGCCCCTCAAACATCTGCTTAGAGGTGGGTGCTGTCACTCACTGCACTTGCCTGTAAGAGGATCTCAGACTATTCCCTCTTAAAAGTTCAGGAGGGTCACCCCCTGACCAGTGAACTATGGAGCGGCTTTAAAGCAGCTGTGCCATATTTCACGTGAATGTGCTGCCCCCAGGGCAGTACAAGTTTGTGACTGCCCTGAGGACAGCGCATTCTCTGTAAAACGGAGCACTTTCCCTGTTTGCGCATATCCCACCTATTTAAAGGTGCACAGCAGCGCAAACAGGGAAAATGCACCGTATGTGTAAGCCACTAGACCAGTGTCAAATATGTTTTTTCAATCTACTGTTTTTGTTGAATGTCTTACTATCAATTAAGATATGCAACCCTATTTCCCTTTAATGGACTGACCGCTGCCCCCCTCTGCTGAACAGAATATCAATGGCCAAAGCAGAAGATTCATAGCTTGAGGGAGAGCTAGAATGTCTCAGCGTTGCGGGTGCAGAAGAATTTTACTGGAAGTAAAATCTTACACATTCGGAAAGAGCTACATGCCGCAAATTCGTATCGGCTGCCAAATTATTGGGTGCTATGCTGGCAGAAAATTCATTGCCATAGCTGCAAGATCTGAACTAACTCTGCTGACTAAGTGTGGGGTTCCTTTTCGTTTTTAAGTTTTAGCTCTTCAAAGGTATTTGTGGATGACCATAAATTAATGATTGGTTCCCATCATTTTCTTGACAGATATTCAACGCTCAAGCAATCTTTTGTCCTGAAGATGACCGCTTAAAACAAGCAGCGGTCGAAACACCGTCGACGCTTCTTTGTGGCCCAAATTTATTAAGGACATTGTGTTTATGTCCCTGTTGTCCCTTTTTTTATGTAAAGATTCTATGTGCCACTTGTCTGGTTTTTGTTATATGTTTCTTTATGTATACCAGCATTCCTTGTCTTGAGCGTAATTGTTTTTAATGATTTTAAATAATAAATATACTTCTTGTGATACTGATTACGTTGTTCTATAGGCTTTTCCATTTACTTTTTATCTTATTTCTTTTCTTTTCTCTCCATTTTTTCTGAGTCAAATCACGTATAGTTTTAAGGTGTTTTTTTGCTCTCCCTGAACCTATTGTTTGATGCCATAATTGATTGTCCCGGGTTC